>NC_135614.1:87442500-88642500 GCF_053574225.1 Canis aureus | reverse complement strand
GCAGGCTGCATGGTGACAGCCCCAGGGCCAGGGAGCAGAGCCTGCAGGCCGGCAGTCTGGCCGCACGGGGCGTCCTCTCAGCACATGTACGCTGACCCACGCGGGATGAGGTCTGGGACCACAGCGCCCGGCCGACCCCAGCCCCCGGCGAATCATGAGCTGGATAGAGTGATTGGGGCACACAGACATGAACCCTGAGCACCCCCAACCGCGCCCCTGACAGGGTCTGTCCGCATACCTGGCTGCCCGGACCTCCAAGGTGCCCTTGAGCTTCTCCTCGCTGTCGTTCTCGAAGTACATCAGCTTTGACTGGCGGAGGACAAACCAGCGCTTTTTCCAGTTTCTCCGGGACAGCGTGGATGAGCCGCCGCCCTTCTTATGCAGCCAGCCCTGCTTCAGGGCCTCCTGCTTGGAGCGGAACCACAGGAAGGTTTCATCCTTGAGGACGCACCAGCGGCGCTTCCAGGAGTTCATCAAGCCACCTGCAGCCCCAGGAGCGGGGACAGAGGGGATGGACACGGTCAGTCCCGCTGGACCACGTGGCAGTAGCAGGCCTCGAGGCTCGGCCGCCCCCACCGTGTCACGCCGGCTGGCCTGAGGACGCCAATGCTGCCCTGCCTTCCAGCTCACAGCAGCCCCCCCACCCCCCAGCTGAGAGGTCTTGGTAAGATGCCCACACAGGCACAGATCACCAGCTCACGCTCCAACCCGGACTGGGTGCAGGCCGCGGGCGAGGGCCATTTCCCCAAGGGGCCGCGTGGGTCTCCAAAGGCCCCAGACAGGAGAAATTAGTCTAATTTATCTTTTAACAAGATAACAAATATTTTGTGACATCTGGGTGGCTCAGCGGTGGAGCGTCTGCTTTGGGCCCAGGGCGTGACCCTGGAGTCTTGGGATCGAGTCCCGCATTGGGCTCCCCGCAGGGAGCCTGCTTCTCCCTCTGCCTATGTCTCTGCCTCCCTCTCTGTGTCTCGTGAATAAATAAAATCTTAAAACAAACTCAGTATTCACCTATTAAAAAAAATATATGTATTTCTAGGGGCACCTGGCTGGCCCTGTCAGTAGAGCATGCAACTCTTGATCCCGAGATTCTGAGCCCGACACCGGGTGTACAGACTACTTATAAATAAAATCTTTTTAAAAATTCCTAATGCTTTTCTAGCAGAATCATTTTATCTTGGTATTCTCGATTTCCCAAGGACATTCCAGAATGACATCTTAACTACCATCAATCAAAAATCTCTTAATGAATCCACTGAAGAACATGGAATCTACCTCAGCAGTTAATTATAAAGCGACAAGTTACTTTTTTGCGATCAGCCAGTAATAAAAGTAAGGCACACATGAACAGGGATACTGAACGAATAAAGAAAATGCTTTCTTGTACAGATCGGAGATGGCGTGAAGACAGACCTCTGCAGATTAACTTCTTCAGTGACTAGCGACGTAAACCTCACACTGAAACAGGTGAGGCAGGGCCCACGCAACATGCTGGCTGGCGCGCAAAGACACTTGCTCTCACTGAACCCACTGCTGCCCCTTCTTAAGCCCCTTGCCTGCTCGCCCGGCTGAGAAGTCCGTGACCACGCGGCCACACTCCAGAGCGGTTTCCCAGCAAGCTACAAACCTGCTGGGGGCCACCAGGATAAAACTTTTTCTTTCCGATTTGTGGCTTTAATCTGGGGTTCCCAAAGCAAGCCCAGAGGAACCTGTAGCACAAAGTCATTCTATGATCTTATCGTCTTTAGGCGACAAAGGGTAATGACTGGCAATGGGTAATGACTGTTCTCGTAGGAGAACAGATGGGAACTAGACTTCTGGTGGTGGGCACCAGCAACCTGCGGAAGCGCTAACCCACTGCGCCGTACCGCTGAAGCAGAGGACACTGCTAATTGTACTTAGATCAAAAAAATGTTTTTAAGTGATAAAGGTTATCTGCAGTTGTTCTGAAGACACAGAGTATACCAGCCATCAGCAGAGCCATCAGCACAAGTTTACTGGCTCTGCTGCTCTGAAGCGGCATGTGAGACTCATCCCAGCTGCCCCCCTCCAATCCTGGGTGCTCTCTCCATGCTTTGTCCTTCACAGATTTTGATCGGTGCTATTAATTTCCTAACGGCAAACTCCTTAAGCAGACCACGAGGCTGGTGAGAACGCATTTACACTCATAAAGAAAATCTAACCACCAGGTTATATTATATTTTATGATTGGTTTCTCTGCAATGTTTGGTCACAACTTCATAAGTACTTTATTAAAAATTAAACGATAACGTATCAAAGGTTAGAAGGTGATGCATTTATACAACTTGTTTTAGTTAAAAGTTTACCAAAAATTCACTTGCTTACTTTCTTGAACTCTTTGTGCTTTAATCTTAAGATTTTGATGCTCTGAATATACCTTTACTTTTTCCTCAACTTATTTTGTTTTAATCAATTTTATGGTAATGCCATATATTCTATATATATCCATATATAATCAATGCCATATCCCTATAAAGAGTGATTTATAAGGAATTCTAAAGCTAACTTAAGGGAATTAGAATTAAATAGAGACAGGGGAAATATATACTATTAACAAAAAGCTTATATTTATTCTGAGAAATGCATAACACAATCTTTTTTTTTTTTTTGCATAACACAATCTTAAAATGCTATTAGATACATATCAGACTCTGTTCTGTGAATCTTTTCTTGACTATTCCAGTGAACACTTGATTACACAGAATTTTCCAATCTTTTTTATTCCACTGCTCCTATAAAAATTTCCACCCACCAAGGACTTCAGGCAATAGGCCCATCTCCCCTAAATTAAACCTGGTGGGGTTTCCATGAGCATTTTGGGATCTGGGGTTGAGAACAGTAGGGCTTTGAAAAGCACGTGAGCGATATTAGGAGCTAGACTGGTGTTGAAGACTGAGGGAGGCAGAAGGGGAGGGGAGGGGAAGGGGAGGGGAAGGGGAAGGAGAAGGGGAAGGGGAGGGGAGGGGAGGGAAGGGAAGAAAGAAGGGAAGGAAGGAAGGAAGGAAGGAAGGAAGGAAGGAAGGAAGGAAGGAAGGAAGGAAGGAAGGAAGGAGGAAAGAAAGAAAAAGAGAAAGAAAGAAAGAAAGAAAGAAAGAAAGAAAGAAAGAAAGAGAGAGAGAGAAAGAAAGAAACAAAAAAACTAGGTGAAGAAGAACAGGAAAACTACTGAGGAGGAGAGTGATATGAAAAAAAGATAAACATGCCACTAGGAGAGAAAAGCAAAGAACAGGAGAAACAGGGAAAGGGAGTACAGAAGTCAACACTGCTTCATGGAGGGAAACAGAAGGAAGGCTAATGAGAAGTGAAGAGTTAGGCAAACTTGTCGACAGAATGAGGAGGGGAGGGGAGGAGGGGGGCATCATCAGCGGGGTGATGGTTCTTGTCATCCCTGCCCATCCCCAGGTTTGGACCTGTTCTCTCATCTAGCCTGGAGCCGGATTGACCCTTCTTTCAGGGACCCGTGTGAAAGCCCAGCCAAAACCTGGTGAGGACTGCGTCTCCTCTGGGCCCCGCCACCACCCAGAGGTCAGGGTTGAGGGGCGCCTGGAGGCTCAGTAGGCTAATGTGTCCAACTCCTGATTTCGGCTCAGGCAGGTCAGGATTTCAGGGTCATGAGGTGGAGTCCCACATGGGGCTCTGCGCTGGGCGGGGAGCCTGCTGAAGATTCTCGCTCTCTGCCTCTCCCTCTGCTCCTCTCCACCCCCACCCAAGCAAATTAAAAAAAAAATAAATTAAAAAAAATAAAATAGAAGTCAGAGTAGAGACCATGAATTAGGACTACAAGGTCCTAATTAAGTTCCTTTCCAAAAGGAACATGCTCTGAAGTCTTCCAGGGTCAGGGGCCACTAGGTCCAGTGGCAGCCACAGCATACAACCCAAATCCTCCTCATGCAGTGCGGGGTAGACGGCAGGTGAGCAGTAAGGTGAGGGGTACCCCTGGCTCAGACCTTTACTTCTCTTGTAAAGGAAACCCTGGGGGTCCTCCAACACTCCCGTGGCAGGAGAAGGTGTGGTTTGCCACAGAAGGGGCCACACCGATGCCAGCAAGAGTGTGTGAGAGAGAAAGGAAGGAAAGGAAAAAGGAAAAAGGGAAAAGGGAAAAGGGAAAGGAACAGTGGGGGGAGGGGTTGTTGGGGAGGAGATGTAGCAAGAGAGGGGCAGAGCACAGAAATGAGATGGGGTGGCAAGAGGGAGGAGCCAGGGGCTGAGGACGGGATGGTGGCCACACTCTACCCTACAGCAGGCACCAGCGGTGCGCAGTCCAGGCAGCCCTCCGGGAGGTGTGACCGCGACAGCCACGCATCCCCCATGCACCTAAGAGGACCCGACACCAGGTGAGGGCAATGGAGTCTTCCTGGTCCTGCCCACAATCAGCCTCCATGGAAACAAAACCTCAGTTTTCCACCACACTACCCCCAACCCAAGCGCCCCTGACAGGTCATACCTTTCATGTACAGGAAGCTGTGGAAGTAAGGCAGCGTGACGCAGCTGTACACGGAGTCGCGCCGGTAGGAAAGTTCATCGTCTGTATCAAATCTAGAGTCAAAGTCTTCCTCACTGTCTTCAAACTGTACGAGAAGGAAAGAGCCAGTGGTGAGCCAAACAGAAACAGAAAAAGCCACAAGAAGGCCCAGCATCTGTCATCACCGAAAAAAATAAAAACCCAAGAGAAGCAACCTGTGGACTCGTACCATTACCACACAGGGTGGCCATCAAATCAACCAACCAATCAATCAATCCATCACAAAATAGGGACCATTAAGGTCAAATGATCTGTGGAATTGACACATTGTGAGACATACCTTGATCCAAAGGCTTTTCTAGAAACCCTGTTCAAGGGTATAATTTTCATCAAACCATACAAGAGCGAACTCCCTTTAAATTACTATGATAAAAATACCTTCAAGTCTTAGAAAATCAAGGGGATACTTAATGCACGCCCCCAGACGTAAGCCCATAAGCTGGAAAGGGCATGGGTAAGCCACAGAAAAGTCCAGAACCAGGCAGCACATCCCGGGAGGGGACGTGGAGCCAGGGAGTCTGGTTGTGCAGTGAGCCCAGGGCCATTCCAGCTGATTCAGGGCAGGCCTGCCTTCCCTACCTGCTGGGCTGCTGGGACAGCGCACACACCCCAGTGTCCTCGGGAAATGCCAGCTTGCTTGGGTGGGGGGGGGGGGGCGCATACCTTGGCTCCGTGTCCGACCTACCACCTGCCTCAAAGTTCATTTACCAGTGACGGCTGGTGGCCGGAGAAAGCGGCGGACAACCATCCTCAAGAGCTCGACTTGGAAAGATAGGCTGGTCCACCCCCGGGGGGTGGGCACGGGTGAGGGTCACACAGACAACGACGGCACCAACCCCACGCCCCTGGGAGAAGGCGCAGAGGACTGCGCCCCTCGGAGCTGGAGCAGTAGGCCCCCAAGCTGTCGTCCACCCCCACCCTGCACCCCTGGGGGGGGCTCACCAAGGACTGTGCCCCCCTTGGAGCTCACCGAGGACTGAGCCCTGTTGGAGCTGGAGCAGTAGGCCCCTGAGCCGTCATCCACCACCACCCTGCACCCCCACCCCCCGGGGGGGGCTCACCAAGGACTGTACCCCATTGGAGCTGGAGTGATTGGCCCCTGAGCCATCGTTCACCGCCACCCTGCACCCCTGGCGGGGGGGGGGCCTCACGAGGACTGTGCCCCCTCAGAGCTGAAGTGGTAGGCCCCCTCCCTGTCATCCACCCCCACACCCCCAGGGGGCTCACCGAAGACTGCGCCCCCTCCGAGCTGAAGCGGTAGGCCCCAGAGCTATTGTAGGTGCCCACGGAGCAGCGGTAGTCTGGGGACCACTGGCTGCCGTAGGAGGTGGAGAAAGTCACGCTGCTGCCGGAGGTGGCGGCGCCGTCCTCATAGTCGTCCCGGTCGTAGTCGTAGTGGCCGTCTGCCGACGGCAGGGCCCCCCCGCCCTGGGGCATGCAGTAGGCGGGCTCCCCAGCCACCGAGATGGGCTCTGACGGGCCGAGCAGGAGGGAGCCGTCCGCACTGGGGCTCACAGGCACCACCGTGTCATTCATGTACGGGTCCTCCTCTGACGATTCGTCGCTCGTGCGGATGCCACTGGTCCTCTGGTCCGAGTGGCCGTGCTCACTGGGGTTGGGCGAGTCCTTGAAGGCGTCGTCGTCGGCCTCGAAGCCCTCGTCCACCTCCTCCTCGGGGTACGGCTGGCTGAAGTTGAAGCTGGGCCTCTGGGCGACCGCGCCCTCTGCACCCTCCGCGCCTGGGGCCTCTGCGCCCAGGGCCTCGCCGCCCGCCGACAGGGAGCGCTCGATGTGGCGGACGCACTCGTCGATCTCGTCAAAGTTGAGCGACTCCAGGAACTCCTGCGCAGCGCGGCACGCCTCGTCCTCCAGCCGCCGGAGCTCCTCGTCGCGCAGCTGCTGCAGCTTCTGCAGGGAGGCCTCGGTCAAGGACAGCTCCTGCCGCTCCTTCATGCGCTGCAGGTCCTCGATCTCCTTTTCCAGGCGGAGGATCTCCTCCACCTGCTTGTTCTCCTTCTGCTTCTCTAGGTCGCAGTGCAGCTCGGCTGCCCTCTGGCTCTTCTGCAGGGCTTCCAGCTCCTGCTGCCTCCTGGCGGCTTCCTCCTGGGCGGAGGACGGAAGAGGTCAGAGAGGGCCCCTGCAACCAGGGCGAGCACGGCCATAGATAGCCCCAGGACACCTGGATGTGCCTTCTGGGGGCTGATGCCCTCTGCTCCAAATTGGTACGCAGAAGCCCTAATCTCCTGCACCATGGAATGGGTATTTGGAGATGGGGCTTTTGTTATTTCTTAAAGATTTCATTTACTTATTCATGAGAGACACAGAGGAAGGCAGAGACACAGGCAGAGGGAGAAGCAGGCTCCATGCAGGGAGCCTGACGTGGGACTCGATCCCAGGACCCCAGTGTTACACCCTAATCTCAACCGCTGAGCCACCCAGGTGCCCCTGGATATGGGGCTTTAAAGATGTGATTAAGTTAGAATAAGGACAAAAAAAAAAAAAAGTTAGAATAAGTCCAGGAGGTGGGCCGTAACCCCATCTGACTGGTGTCCCTGAAGGTCCAGGAGATTGGAACACACACATGCACACACCAGGGATGCACACACACACATGCAAGACCACAGGAGGACACAGCGAGGAGGTGGCCATGTGCAAGCTAAGGAAGAGGCGCCTTGAGAGAAATGAAACCCGGGACACCTTCACCTTGGGGGTCTGGCCTCCAGAGCTGCAGCACTATTTCTGTTGCTTAATCCACGCAGGCTGTGGTACTTTGCTACGGCACCGCTAGCAAACTAAGACAGCAGCGACTCTGCGTTAGAGAAATTACGCAGTGTCCACACTTAAAACCTTAGACATCAACAGAATTGTACTCAGTTGCAATAGGTTGCATCATAAACATCTCCTCTCAGATTCCTCTGTCATCTTTATACTTCATTTTAGTTTAGAATCCTTGAATTTTCAAAGTGTTTGAGGTGGGAAGGAAAGGGGTTAGCAAGCTGACGCACGGGCACGGCATTCTTTACCTGTTGGGTGCGGAGCTCAGCCTCTCTTCGTGCCCTCTCTCTTTCTCTAAAAACCAGTAAATAAAAAAAAAAGACGGTGATAATAACCAAAAGCAATGGGAAAAAGTCCCAGAAGCACTTTTCAGAGAGAGCTCCCTTTTTAAAGACAGCTTTGCTAGAGACAACTTAAAAAGGATGAAGGATGAACCCTCTTCCTTTGGTAAATGACTCATTCTGTACATGAATAAACATGCACATAACTCGGTCTTCGATGCTGCCAAGGAATTCTATATCCAGGCCTCCAAGAGGTAGTTTTAAACAGCAGCATCCCCTGGGAATTCTTGCTGCAGGAATGCATATTGACCTTAAAACTCAGAAAGTGTCCTTCTGCTTCATCGGAGCAAGAAAGCTACTATACCTCTCCTCTTCCTCCCATTTCCTCTTTTCTTCCTCCGCCCGCTTCTCTTCCAGCAGCTGCCTGTAAATTCTCCGGGCGATCTGGCCTCTGAGTCGCTTCTGGAAAACTATGGCGGCTTTCCTCAGGTGCAAGAATCTCCTCCTCAGAAGGAACGCTCTGTAATTCTTCTGTATGATCACCACACAATAAAGGACCTTTCGGTATTGCTTTCTGAAAATGAAGACAAAAGCCACACAACAGAAGAGCTGTTGAGGTAACGAGGCTCTGAGCTCTTCAAATGGGTTTGCGTTAATGCTACGAGACAAAAGAAGAGGGCCGAGTCTGGAAAGTCTCATTATGGAACCGTAGCGACCAGGAGGCCCCTTCGGACCAAACAAAACGGAAGAAAAACAAAAGAATAATAACAAACAAAACAAGAGCAAGGACCTTATCATTATCTTGGCTAAATAAACCCATGACCCCTAACGCTGACTTGGAAGCATCCCGGCAGTGACAGCCCAGCCCCATAGCGCTGGGCCCTAAACAGCCCCGAAGAGACTTGATGCGGTCCCTGTTCTCACGGCAGGGCGGGGGCCCTAGCGCGATGGTCCTGCACCCGAGAGCATGGAGCGACATGGGGTTCCACGGGGCCTGCAGGTCCGCATGGGGGACAGGACTTCAGGGCGTGAGGCAAGCAGCTGCCCCCCTGGGCAAACACGGGAGCGGCGCCCGTGGACCCGATGGGCTAACAGTGGAGTCCACAGCAAGGCGGCCTGCCTCCAGTACGAGGCACAGAGGGACGGGGTAAACAATTTAAATGTCTCAGCACCGTCCCCTCCTGTCACTGCTCTAATGGAGACACCGGAAGGCCCCCGGCCAGCTTTCCGCGCGGGGCAAGCCAACTGGGCATCGCTAGTTGGAAGCGCGACCCGGAGACTCCCCATGGCCTGGCGCTGACCTCCATCCAGGTGTCTCGTAAGTAAAAGCACGCAAGGGCCACCCCCGCCCGGTGATGCGCGCCGGGGGAGGCCTCCCCTTGGCGTGCCACGCCGTCCCTCTCTGGGCTTCTTACCGTGCCAAGTAGCCCAAGACGTGGGCCCGGATCACCATGGCCGCCCTCGTAACTTCCTCCTCCCGTTGCTTCTCCAGCTTCTGCTCCAGGGATTCTCGGAGGAAGACCTGCCAAGGCAAAGTGACGCATCAGAAGTAAAGAACAGGGCTGGTGAACGCAGGTTCTTGCCGAGTCAGCTCTTTTGGAGGGAAGGCTTTCTTTACTCTCGGGAAATGTGCTCCAAACACACAGTCTGCTCTGAACGGTGCTTCTCCAACTTCCTGTGGGGAAACGCTGCTTTGTTTTTTAAACTTTCTACTTGTGATGCACTAAGACATGTGAAAAATACAGTCAAAATATATGACCAGGAAGAAGCAGCAAATAAAGTCCCCCCGGGCCGTTTTGTTGGTTAGAGGACTGTGAGGTTGACATCAAAGCTCACACTCCCTTCAGCGGGACTACGAGCTCGTGAACAGCACCAGTCCTGCATGAAGTGTAAATCACAAGAAACGCAGAGATGCTCTATGCTAAAAAAAGAAAAGAAAGAAAGGGAGGGAGGGAAAAAAAATCCAACAACTTTGCACAACTTACTTTGGTAGTACATGGAAACTCTCTCTGCAGGACTGTCAAGTGACAACAGTCACAGTGTCTAGGCCTCAAAAAATTTTAATGCACATTTAAAAAATTGACATTAAGAATGTAATTCTGAAGGGTGCCTAGGGGGCTCAGGGTGTGACCCTGGGGGTCCTGGGATCGAGTCCTGCATCAAGCTCCCCTCAGGGAGCCTGCTTCTCCCTGTGCCTGTGTCTCTGCCTCTCATGAATAAATAAATAAAACCTTAAAAAAAAAAAAAGTAATTCTGAAGTTAGAACTGAACCGTTTCCGTTCCATTTCAGTCTGATCCTCACAAGAATACCAGAACTGGGACAAAACCGATCCCAGCAATTTGCTGGCCTGTTTCTGGGAACAGGCACCTCAATCCTGTGCGTGTTAAGTTTGTGAAGTGTATCTGGTAATTGGCATTCTGTATCAGCATTCCCAATACTTGAAAAGATGTGAAGACATTAAGACCCTCCCTCGACCACGGTAGCTTTTAATTTCATAATTTTGGATTTACTGCACGCATAAGAAATTCCGAACTATTCCCTAGAAGAACTAGTGCCAAACATTTGTATGCTTTTCTGTTAACGTTCAGGGCAGCCTGGAAGCATCCTGCTGGTGGTGGGCGGGAGGCTAAACGACACTCTTTCCCACTCATGATGTTTTGATTTATGTGCCTCTGACTCATTCTGGCCCATAATGATGCAGGATGTTTTCTTAATAGCACATTTTCCCAGACACTCTGCTCCGTCTCTTCCAAGACATTTGGGCAGAAAAAGCACATAAAGAATCCTACCACCATGTGACTCACAGAAGCTTTACCTGCTCCCGCTCTGGGTTCCCGAGCACTGGTAAAACTCGACCACAGATCATCCTCTCAGGAAAGTTTTCCATACAACTGTCTTCCTACAATTGCAATTATATACCCTCCTGATGCCTGAAAAAACTGTTTCTTGCAGGGGGGGAGGTGGGGGTTGGAGGGGAGAAAAACAAAGGACAAAGCTACAAGTACAAAACTTCGTTACTTGATGATAATCACAAGTTTTCAGTAATATGGATTTCTGTTCAAGGCAGTTTTCGTCAAGGCTGGGCTTTGAAGAAGTCTTTAAACTTCTTTGTGACTTTCTTCAGCCTTAAAGATCCCACTCTGATGCCGGTGCCGTGGGGAGTATTTATGGGTGCGAAGGTCAAACCCTGGGGGAAGCACGGTGGTGGCGAGGCTCTAATGAAACAGATCGCAGTTCCAGTGACCATCCACCTAGTCCATGAGCAAACAGAAAGCTTTATGAAGGGAGGAGGGCCTCCCCCGATGGAAGTCTATGGGAAGTCCTGGCTGGCACCTGGCTGGCACCTGGCTGGCACCAGAAACCCAAGAGCACCTGTGTGAGCGCCGGGTTCAGGCCGGGCGAAGGCACCCTGCGCCGCCTGGTGAGCGTACCCCCCCTTCCTCTAGGGGCTCTCTCGCCAGCCCGAAGGCCAGGAAACAGCAAAACACTCTCAAGGACCGACTCAGCCTAACGATACCCAACCGTGACTTTACGCAACGCCACCCGCTGTCCCGCCAGCCTGGCGGCGGTGAGCACGTGCCCATGGTGCCGGGACGTGGCCATGGTGCAGTCAGCGTGGCCCAGCCGCTGGGAAGGGCGCCGCCCAGGCTGAGAGGGCTGTGTCCGCTCGAAGGGCCGCCCCCCGAACCCCGCTCGGCATATGATGCGAGCACCTCACTTGCCTTTGCCTCATCAAGGCCTAAGGGCGACTCTAATTCAACGTCTTTACTGCCCCAGAATGGCGGGTACAAGCCCGGCTGCACAGTCCAGGTGCTCCAAGAAACCAAAGCGCTGGCGTCACAAGCCCGCGCAAGAGTCGAAGCAGGTCACCGGCCACCCAACCTCTCGGGGTGGACACACGTGGGAACCTTCTGGACGGGCCGCTCATCGGAGGTCCCGGCAGGACTCCTGCCTTCCCTAGGAACGTTCCCTAGCGCCCACGAACTCCTGCCTTCCAAGCACAAAACGTGTTTGTATGTGAGCCAACTCCCTTGGGCCTGGCGCCGTGCTACCCTTGCTGACCATGACACCGTCCACGTTGGCCTTCGTCACGCGTGACGGGAATTTCTTCACCAGGAGATCCAGATCTCCATTAGATTTCAGGGTTTCGAATACAAAGAACCTGCTGGCAGCAGCACTGACCAAAACACACACCAGGACGTAATAAAGTCCAATGCTGGTTGGGGTCAAAGCTACTTCGCAGACACGGTTCATTTTCTTCCCCGTGTTTCTGTGGACCGCCAAGCGTCCTTCCTCCTCCTACCTCCAACTCGTCACCAGCTGAGGTTTAACTCCTGTCTAACGATCTCATCTCGATCCACGGTGAGGCCTCTCCTGGGGAGGCGGGGTCCTTACTCCCAGAGGACACAGTGCCCAATGATTGATGGGCAGCCGTGGTGTCTTCTCTCCCAGAGCCCCGTGGCCTGAAGGGCAGCGTCATCCTGTGTCTGTGGCCCCTGTGCTATGCCCGGGCCCAAGCCTCGCCTGGGGCTCGTCTCCATAATGTAACTGTAAGTGAAGGTGGACAGGTGCTCGAGGGCCTCGAGGGAGCACGAGTGTCATCTGAGATCATGACCTGTGCTGTCACTCCACGGACGAGGTGGCGGGTACCAGGAGCGTATCCGTTGGCACAGAATGCAGTATCTTTTTGATTAAAAAATCAGAGTAGGGGACACCTGGGGGGCTCAGCAGGTGAGCACATGCCTTCAGCTCAGGGCGTGATCCCAGGGTCCTGGATCAAGTCCCGCATCGGGCTCCTTGCCTGGAGCCTGCTTCTCCCTCTGCCTGTGTCTCTGCCTCTCTCTGCGTGTCTCTCATGAATAAATAAATAAATCTTTAAAAAACAAAGTCAGAGCAGGCGATGCTGTATTGTCAAGAGCTCCCGTGTTTAGGCAGCTTCCCTCTGGGGACTGAATGGGTGACATCTCGGTCCTGTTCCGTAGGGTTTCTAGCGCTTACCAGACATGGAGTGAGCTCCTAACTCTGTGCACCATGTACAAGAACGAACAATTAAGTCTACACTTGCCCCCGCATGACAGAGAAGTCTACAGGCGATGGCTGGGTTAGGTGTCACAGGCGGACGGATGGAGACGACAGAGGGGGCCTGGCTCACTCGGGGGGGATTTGTTGTGTGGGGTACAATGGGGAATGTCAGGAAGGATTCCTGTCCTAGTCTGTCTGAGCTGAGACTGGAAGGGTGAGTCAGGTAAACGGGGACGGGGTGGGGGAGAGCATCCTGAGGTGGCCCCACAAGCAGCCATGCCCAAGTGTGGGTGCGATCTGGCTCACTTCTAGCCAACAGTGTGGAACCGTGAGGGGCTGTGACCTCTGAGACTGCACTGATCATAAAGCCCCCACGTGGGGAGACCACAGCTGGACTCTCCTGCAGCCTCCAGGTCGCGGACACGTCACGCGGGGGGCAGGTGCTGAGCATGGCCCTGGGGGGCAGCCACCAACAGAACTGGGACCTGAGGCCCCACTGTGAAGACCCAGGTTCTGGCACCGCGGAAGCCTGAAGAGGCCCCCGAGCTCCAGCGGGAAGGCGGCCTGAGACCCCGGCAGAGGAAGGGTCGGCCATGCCACGCCTGGGTCCCCGCCTGGGACTCGGTGGGGCACCTCAATGTGTGTCACTGCCGCAGCTACGCTACAGGTAGCTCGTTCCACGGCACAGGTAAGCGACCTGTCACCTCTGCGGGCCACCTGCATCCTGCAGAGGGCTGAACCCTACATCCCTGGTGAGACCGCTCAGGGGCAAGGGCGCAGGCGTGGGCGCAGGCTCAGTCTGGGAGCACCTAACTCTTGATTTTGGCTCAGGTCGTGACCTCAAGATGCAGCCCCGAGCTCAGTGGGGAATGGTTGAGATTCTCTCTCCCCACTGCCCCTGCCCCACCTCCCCCCGCCCCCTCCACCACCTCCACCCTCCCCTGCTCCTCCACTGCCTCCCCCCAGCCCCCTGCCCCTTCACCTCTCCCCCAACCCTGCCCCTCCACTGCCTCTCCCCCTGTCTTTCTCTAAAATAAATCAATTTTTAAAAATAATTAAGAGAATATGTCCATTATCCAATTTCCCTCGCTGAGTGTCCCCACATGATGCCTCAATACTCGTCCCTGAGGTTCTGGACTGAATGTCTGTGCACCCTCTCCATTCCCCAGGGTGATGGTTGGATGAAGGACCTCCAGAGAGTCCGGAGGTTTGGATGAGGTCAGGTGGGTGGGGGCCTACAATGAGATCAATGCCCTCTAAGAGGAGGAAGGGAACCCAGAACTCTCTCAACCCTTGAGCTTAGAAGAGGACCCACCCTGCACCTCCAGCCCCCAGACTGTGACAAACATAGGTCTGTCCTTGAAGTCACCCAGTTGGTGGTATTTTGTTGCAGCGGCCCAAATGGACTGAGACACTCAACCACTCTCCTTTCTCCCCCACGCCTTTCTTTTATCTGAAAGACAGAGAGCTCAAGTTGCGAAGGGCTGAGGGAAAGGGAGAGAATCTTATCAGGCTGCACACTCGGGGCTGAGCCCAATGCAGGGCTCCATCATGACCCTGAGAGCCTGACTGGAGTGGAAATCAAGAGATGCTCAACCGACTGAGCCACTCAGGTGTCCCCTTTCTCTCTCTCTCTTTTTTTTTTTTTTGAAGAAACTCTTTGGTTAAAAAGAATGTAACATGAGTACAAACTTCAAAATACTCTTCTGAAGCTGCACTGCTACCTGTAGGGTCAGGAGGTTCAGCCGTGAGGCCCAGGTCTGACTTGACTTTCGAGGACGTCCACACACTCAAAGGTCAGCCCACATCCCCCGCAGCTGCCTGCTTTCTGTGCCAAGTCACATTTCGGTCGTTCCTGTGCGACGAGGCCCGGGAGTGGAGGGAAGAGACAGAGCGAGAGGCAGAGGAGGATTTGGGCTGCTCCCTGATAACAAGGAGAAAAGGTCGCACAACCAATTTTTTTTGGCTAATTTTGGCTGTTGAGGCCAAACTGTCTGGAATCGAGGGTAAAGGTCTCATCGCAGCCACACCAGCACGTTCCGAAAGTGACCTTCACTTGGTTTTCTCGACTGGATTTTTGTCAACCTACGAGATTCCAGGCTGTTGGCTGGTCTCTCGCACAACAGCTCCTGTGGTGCAGGGACGGCATTCGGCATTTTTTTTTTTAAAGATGTATTTATTTTATTCAGAGAGAGAGAGACTGAAAGGCAGAGACACAGGCAGAGGGAGAAGCAGGCTCCAAGCAGGGAGCCGACGTGTGACTCGATCCCGGGTCTCCAGGATCACACCCTAGGCTGCAGCCAGCGCCAAACCGCTGAGGCACCAGGGCTGCCCGGCATTCGGCATTTGAATTACAAATAGTTGGAAGGGTCTAGGCTCTCACTTCTCTGAAGCCAGAGGCCACCCTGCACTTCATGGCACCAAACTGCCCACCAGCCAAGAGGGGTGGACAGCCTGCAAGGAACCACACACATACACACCCAGGGTCTGGTGTTTCCAGAAACAGAGTTCCTGACAAGTCAAGGACTTCAAATAAAACATCAACTGTCTGGAGGACAAAAGACTAAGGTGGGCACGACACCATTATCTTCCAAGGTAAAAAAAAAAACAAAAAACAATCCATCAGCCCTAGCACAGGACACCGGCCCTAACACCTCTAGGAGCTGGACGGGATGACCGCTCCTCCCCTGCGGTTTTACCTTGGTCTTCCCCAGCTGCCACTCGCTGTTGGAGGAGTCATAGAGCTGCAGCAGGGCTGTGCACTTGCCCCTGATGTCGTCAGGCACCGCCGCGTTCCTCATCAGCACCTTATACCTGCAGCATAAAGACGCCCGCGTCACCTCCTAACAATTCCTCTTCTGCCAGACCCTCGGAGAAGAAAGACCATCTATTCAGCCCCGCCTTGCCTTTTGTAAAAATCCTGAAAGGGTCTTCGGACTGCATACCCAGCCTTTCGGATCCGCACCGTCTCCAGCATCCCGGAGTACCGCAGCTGGTTTAGCACAACCGCCTGGTCAAACTGGTCTGGCATCTAAAACACGCGAAACCGTGAGAAGATAAAGTTAACAAGGCCTCCCTCTCATTCTCGTTCTCTTTCTCGCTCTCTCTCTCACGCATACCCGACACAAAAATACAGAAGAAAAAGTGAACCCCACCCCCAGGGACCCATCACTTGGCTTCACAGCACCACCATCACCCCATGAATCCTGCGCCATCCACGAGCTCTTACTCCCTGCCCTTCAATTTTTGAAGTCCCAGAGTTCACATCATCTCATTCATAAATATGATCAACACCATTTCTCGATACAAACATGGCACCATCAGCATATCTTCAAAGATACCAATGATTCCCTAGTACTTATATCCATGTTCAAACAAATTTCCAACGGTTTGAACAATCATCAACCTACCACCATTTTTAATACTGTTTTTCAAAGAACCTAAAAAGTGTCATCCAGGTATCACTTTCTTTACTTTTTAAATTTCCATTTCGAGGAATTTGAAGGCATTTTTAAATTTTAGCCAAAGAATACAGCAACCCAGCGAGGGACACAGGGAGGGGTAGGCGAGGTTGGCGTGGAGAGCGGGGAGGAAGAGAACACACCAGCAGAGAAAAAAAAAAACGAAAATAAAGAATTTTAGTTCTCTCAATACCCAGTCAAATCCTCCATTTATTGAGAGCTTTCTACCGTGATCACAAAGTACACCCAGAAAATCCAAACCAAAGACAGGCAAAAATCAAACCAAAACTCACGTCCTGAAATGTATTCTCTCATGCACGCCGTGGCCAAACAAACTGGCATTGCTGACAGGACAATAGTCTTTCAGGGTAAAACTCAAAAGTAGGCTGTTTCCCACTTACAGCTTTTGGGGCAATGACTTGTTTCTCACCAAATAGCCGTTCCCTTGAACTACTTTGTATTTTATCCTGCACAACTGTGAATAAGGGGACTGAAAAGGGGTACGAGAGGATGGAAGGACGCTGTTAAGAAGTGCAAGGAAACCAGACCAGACCAAAACAAAGACGGTGTCTTACATTTGCAGTCCTTATAAACACAGTCATTAACACAAATTTGGGCTTAAAGCCGTTATCCCACAAGTTTCCCAAACTCGGAGAGAAGAAACCTGAAGAATGCTCTGCACGTCTCCCCTACAGCTTCCGCTGGAGCAACAGCCTGCCACCCTCTCCTGCAGGCTGACTGCTCTTATATTTAATCTAATTTCTTCTGCAAACAGCCTGGTCAACTTGTCTTTACTCAGCAGTAGGCTACCCGAGTACGGCCAGTAAGTTAGCGCAAATGTCCAAAACGTTGCGGCTCCCTGATTTTTAGCCTTGACTGTTTAAATATCCCTAGAAAAATAAGAAAAAAACAAACATAAAAGTAGGTGAAAATTACCCTTGGTTATGTTTCCGCCTTATAAAGAGTGAAGCGAGGCAGCAGCTGCAGAGGCACTTGGTTAGCGTGCTCGCGATCCATCATCTGGACTATAAGCCGAGCAGAGGCAACCCCAAGAACTAACGCAAAAGGGAGCTAACGTAGAACAAACGCGGAGTAACGCATCAGACTCACTCGACCCTGTTCAGTTCGTCATCAGAGAGCTGGTGACTGAGTATCCCACCACCAGATGCCCAAAAAGCCCTTCCTCAAGCTCTCCCGGGCCGGCCCCCTCCCCGAGCCACGCTGCTCTGCTGGGCGTCTTTTCTCCCAATCCTCCCTTAACAAAGTCCGCGCGATGTTCTCTGGATTTGGCACCGGCTCCCAGGATGTCCTAAAAAATGTTACAAAAGGGACGCTCCATCCAAAAAACGTTCAGCCCCACTCACCATCTCCGGCCCCTCCGTGGAACATTCCACCTTCGGCTTGGCTCTTGGGCCAAAATTCATATGGAAAACGCCTGCCACACTGACCTTTCCGCCACAGCTAAAGACACTGAACAATAATGAACACCATTCCTGTGCTTTAAAAAGTGCTCGGTCGCCATGACAACCCCTTCCCTTCTCGGGCTAATTAGTGTGGTGTGGTTGTAGGATTTCCTACAGCCGGGAGGGGGGCACCAGGCGCAGAGGCTCCTTCCAGGCTCCCAACCCCATTGTGTTTCTGGCCCTTCCAGTAATTGAAGCAGGAAGGGGGACCCACCGGCAGATTGTCGCCACGGGCAACCCACGCAGCAGTCACGGGGCGGGGGGCTGTATGTCCATCAGTGGGTCTCTGTTTCGCTTCAGCTCCCCCCTCTGGTGCCTGTGACGTTCAGTGATGCCCGGGATCGGGGCAGACACGCCGCAGCCTACAGGAACTGCCCCCAACACTTGCCCGGCGCACGGGTCTCCACCGGAACCATTTCCAGGGCTGCACGGAGCTCACTCACACAGAGCCCACCTGCACCGTCGGGACAGCCAAGCCCGATGGCGACGAACCTGAGGACTTTGGAAGTCACAGCTAGGCATGGGGAGTCTGGGCCTTACACACGTGTTTACTGCGTGCAAGGTGTCACGGTTCTTGCTCCAGGAGGATTAAAAAAAAAAGTGGGGCTAGATTTTTTTTTCTGTTTACTCAACACCCCCCACCAGAGCACCACATGTGTTACACCTGGCAAAGCCACACGCACGCGTCCAAAACACCTAGATGCCAGCTTGGAGGGCTCGGGCTTGTGCACCTGAAGGGTTTTGATGCAGAACGACATACACCCACCGTGCGAGAGTCCCACGGAGTAGTTCTGCGGCCCTGAAGACCCCTGCGCTCCACCCACCCATTTCCTCCTCCCCCAATCCATGCCAAGCACTAATTTTTCCACGGTCTCCATATTGCTATTGCTTTTTTTTTTTTTCTTTTAAACATTTAATTTTTTAAAAAGCAGTGTAAGGCTCACAGCAAGGCAGAGAGGATGGTAGAGAAATCTCCACTTAGGGCCCCTGCCCCCAGGTGTGTAGCCTCATCACAGGGGCTACATTCTGTTCCCAGGACCCTCACACTTAGAAGGCCGGCAGGTGTCCCAATCCCCACTCCTTATCCTGCAGAAAGCCTAAAACAAAACCGTATCAAAGATTAAAATGAAATTGCTTAAGAATGTAGGAGTAAGAAGAGTATGAGGGGGTACAGGTGACACATGTTTGAACCCAGGTCTGACTGAAAGTTTGCGCTCTTCCAACCTGTATCCACTGCCTCCAGGGAAGGGTGTCAGCGAACACGGCCCAGGAGTCACTCCGGGACAGAGGGGGCCCAGTGGACCCAGGCTGCTGTGCTTTCTGCGTCTAACTCTGATGCCAACTGTTTTCAAGAGAAGCAGCCAACGAGGCTTTAGAGTGAGAGCTGAAGGCGCTCAGACCTGCCGTGTGCCAGGATCCCTTTGCTGGCAGCGCCAAACTGGAAACAAAACCCGGGGATGTTTTGATACCATGCACATCACAAAATATTATGCAGCCGTTAAAAAGACAAGACCAAATGAAAGATGCACCAGTTGGCTCTCGGGCCTTTGGCAAGGAGAGAACGGACGCAGGAAAGTATGTATAACAATCTCATTTTTGTAAGACAATGACCTCACCAAAAAAAAAACTCCCCCCTAAAAAACAAAAATATTCCTCGCTTTATCACACTTCACGGTAATTGTGTTTTTCACAATTTGAAAATCCGTGTCAAATCTGTCGGCACTGTTTTTCCAACAGCTTTGTCTCTGTGTCACGTTTTGGCAATTCTTGCAGTATTTCAGGTTTTTTCATGGTGATCAGTGACAATGACTCACCGTAAGCTCAGATGATGCTGAGCATTTTTTAGCAACAGGCATTTTCAAACTAAGATATGTACACTTTTTTAAAGATATAATGCTACTACACAGCAACAGACTACAGAACAGCATAAACATAACCTTTACATGCACCGGGAAACCAAAAAATTCATGTGACTTGCTCTTTGTGATATTCACTGTATTGCAGTGGTCTGCAACCAGACCCACAGTATCTCCGAGGTAGTGCTGTCTTAGTCTCCGTCCGCATGTGCAGAAGGCCACAGGGAGACTCATGCTTGGTATCTACTGAGCAGGGGCTGTTACGGATGCCGGGAAGAAAGGCTGCTAGGGGAAAAGGGAATGAAAATAGAGGTTGCACTGGACGGAGATAATCACATATATCCAACCCCACTGTTTCTCTACATGGCTATAGGTCTCTGAAGATGTGTAATAAATGACATTTTTTACAAGGTAAAAACCTGGATATTGAGTGGATTCTAGAGGTCCTCCAAGGAAGAAAGCAAAGAAGGGTAAGAAAAGCATGGAGACCAAATATGAAGCTCCTGGAAGGATACTTCCAAGTACAAACAACCTAAATGTCCATCAACAAATGAATGGATGGGGGTGCCTGGCTGGCTCAGTTGGTAGAGCATGCAACTCTTGATCTCGGGGTCATGAATTCGAGCCCCACACTAGGCGTAGATTACTTATTAAAACAAAACAAAACAAAAAAACAAAACAAAACCCCCAAATGAATAGATGAACAAAATACAGATTATCCAGTCACTCCTTGGGAGTATTAATCAGTCATAAAAAGGAAATGAGGCACTTATGCTATGTGAACCCTTAGATACTACGTGAAGGAAGCCCATCACCCCCCCAACACACACAAACACATGTGTGTATTATATGATCCTACTCATACGAAACGTCCAGAAAGGGAACTGTGCAGACACGGAGTCGTGGCTGCCTGGGGCTGGGGGAAGCAGGGGTGTGTGTGTGTGTGTGTGTGTGTGTGTGTGTGTGTGTAGGGGGGATGGATAGCCAATGGCAGGGGGATCCTTGGCAAGGTGATGAAGTCCTAAAACTGACAGTGGTGGTGGTTGCACCTGTGAACACACAAAACCCCACCAAACTGTACACTTCCAGTGAGCTGACTGTATGGCATACAAATTCTATCTCCATAAAGCTGGTTTTTTAAAGTATTTTAAAACCCATATGGACATGGAGGCATTTAAAATGCACAAGGAGGGTCGTGTGGGTGCCTCAGGGCGTGACCCCGGGCCCCGGGATCAAGTCCCACATCCCACTCCCTGCACAGAGCCTGCTTCTCCCTCTGCCTGTGTCTCTGCCTCTCTCTGGGTCTCTCATGAATAAATAAAAATATTTAAAAAAATAAAAATAAAATGGACAAGGAGTGGGGCACCTGGGTGGCCCAGTTGGTTAAGCACCTGACTCTTGGTTTCGGCTCAGGTCACAATCCCAGGGTCCTAGATCCACGATCCCTGCATTCTGCTCCGTGCTCAACAGTCTGCCTCACAGTCTCTTTTCCTCTCCCTCTGCCCCTCCTGCTCGTACTCTCTAAAATACGCAAATCTTAAAAAATAAATAAATAAAAGTTAAAAAACCAAAATGGACAAGCAGCAATGGATGTGAGAGACCATCTTGATCTTGGAGACTGGAGTGAATGTGTTTAGTTTCAGGTAGTTCAAGTCTTAAAAAAAAAAAAATTGGAAAAACTTTTCCCCTACAATCTTAAAAAGTAAGATTTCAAAATGCCTAGACAAAAGAAATGACTGATAACAGAACATGCTAAGACCTCTCACAAAAATCCAGTTACGAGGAAGCCCTGCCTCCTGCAGCTTCAAACCTAAAGGGCAAGGGAGATGCTGACACACAGAAACCAGGACAGCAGAGGCGCTTCACAACAAGGGTCGGAAGTAAATGCATTTATGCATGAATGGTCTGAGGACCCCGCACACTGCCTAGCCTTTCATAATTTCATACATATTGCACAGAGATAACAGGAAGTATGTCAGCGGACTTGGGAACAGCCACCTGTCTACAGTACAAGGACATTCACTCTGTGCTTACGGAAAAAATACAGTTGGTTGATTATCTCTGGACCCTCAACGTTCTAGTACTGCTTAGCATCTGAGAGATCTTTACGAACCAGCCGAGGGGCCCTGAGAACTCGGGACGAGTGGGAACCGGGCTTGCCAGACAGAGGCCCCTGGGGCTCGCCGGGCGCCAGCCAGGGTTTCAGGGAGAAGGCATTTCTCTACTCTGGGTGGGTTGGAAGGGCAGGTGATCCCACTCTGTAGATGAGGAAACCCGAAGTTCTGTCCTTGGCAGGGGCACAACCTTCTGGGTAACAGCACAAAATGCACCTGTCCCTGTGGGGACCCAACAAAGGCAGGCTTCTCTCTGGCTCCAACCTGCTTAGACGGCACTGTGCCAGCAAGCCCTACACCTGACAGCCCAGGTCCTCAGAGCACAGAACAACCAAACGTGAGGTCTGAGCGTTATACCGACAACTGCCTTCCTTATTGCCCTTAGTGGCTTCATAGAAAAATAGCATTTTGGGGGATGCCTGGGTGGCTCAGTGGTTGAGGGTCTACACCTTCGGCTCACAGCGTGATCCCAGGGTCCCAGGATAGAGTCCCACATCGGGCTCCCTGCAGGGAGCCTGCTTCTCCCTCTGCCTGTATCTCTGCCTCTCTCTGTGTCTCTCAGAAATAAATAAATAAGATCTTTAAAAAAAAATAAGTAAAAAAAATTTTTAACTTTCTATCTTAAAAGACTCAATCTCCCACCCATCCCCCTTTGGTAGACTGTTTCTCTGAATGAGTGAGTAGTAGGACATCCTGAAAGAGTTGTACTTTTTCCTCATATTTTGCAGTGGATCCTGACCTACTTTCTCTACATGAAATGCAGTCAACTTTATTTATAGATATTACGTCTGCACCTGAGAGACTTATGTCATAGTCCATATTATGTTGGATGAGTCCCTGGCATCCTAAAACATATAAAAACAAGCTGATTATCTGATTCTTTATCTTGGCAAGTAGATACTATGGCGTGGGGAAAAGCACTGCGACTGACCTTACAGAGAGGATTTAATATCTTAGCTGTATTCGTATTTGTATTACCATTATCAGATATTCCTTTGCTGTATTCACCTTCAACCAGAAATCTCACCTCTGATAACCCTTCTTCGACATTAGAAAATTGAAGGTCCCAGCAAAGTCTATCCAAATCAGCTATGTCACACTAATAAACTATCCCACCCTGTAATGACTGACAAAGTCTTGCAGTGGGACCTCTGTCCTCACCTGACTAATTCACAAAAAAATTCATTTAAAAAAAGATGCAAGGCCTCTCCATCTCTATTTGCTGCATTTGCTACATCGGACTCTCAAAAGCAGTTCATAAATATTGATAAATATTGAATAGAAGTTTATCGTGCTTTGAAGAGTTTCCTGAATGGGATCCCTGGGTGGCGCAGCGGTTTGGCGCCTGCCTTTGGCCCAGGGCGCGATCCTGGAGACCCGGGATCGAATCCCACGTCCGGCTCCCTGCATGGAGCCTGCTTCTCCCTCTGCCTGTGTCTCTGCCTCTCTCTCTCTCTCTGTGACTATCATAAATAAATAAAAATAAAAAAAAAAAAAGACTTCCATTGGACTCCACACTCAGGGAGGAGTCTTTTAAAAAAAAAAAAAAAAAAAAAGAAGAGTTTCCTGAAGCACGGTCACTAAAGCAGCAGTATAACTTTCATGACCTTGAACACTTAACAGAAGCCGATTAAATGAGCGACAAAAGTTCTTTGCACTTAGAACGGTCATTTCACTCCCGGGCTGGTACACGTTACACAGTTGTCGCCACTTGCAAGCTTCACATTTTGTGCCAGGAGACAGGAGCTCAGCGCCCCTGGGGGACAGGCAAGCCCCTTCCTCCCAGGCGAGGACTGGGGAGCACCGTGGTGACAGGATGGACAAAAGCTGCGGGGCAGTCGGGCAGGCGGACTGCAGAGCCCAGAGATTTCTGGCTCCCCAGGCACAGCGCGCTACCCGTCCCGGCCAAGCGCCGTCCCTACTTGGGAGGGGCACGGTGCACTACTACAGCTGCAAGCTGCTGTCCTCACCTCGGAGCCACGCAAACCCCGATGACTCAACAGGAGAGAGAACGGGAACAAGGAACACGGGCCCCACATAGCCCCCCACGCCCCACAGAATCGCCCACGGCTTGGGCCATGCCACGCCCCCGTTCCCACATCTGCGGCATACACTGAAGCACAGAGGCTTCCGTGGCACATTCAGGCCGCACAATGCGGCTCCAGTCCGCCCTCCAGCCAACACACGGCGAGGTGAACCCTACGTTTCATTAACGTTACGAGAACCCCAGGTGCGTCTGCACTAAAGCCATGGCTTCCCGTCTTCCTCAGCTGGAGCTAAGCCTCACCACCCGGAGGTTCTCCATCGCCTCAAACTGTTGAGCTTTGCGGGTCTCTTCGGGGGTGTCTCAAACACGCCCTTCCCGATAAATAGATGTGTTCCTGAAGCCTCTGATGGGCACACGTGTCACCTCCCCTGCCTAGAGTAGCGCACCTGTACTTGCCCTAGGATGTGACCGTGACCATACTTTCTCCTGTCGTGTGTTATTGCATGTCCATTAGGCATATCCGTGTGAGGTCCCCATTAATGATGCCTGCTCTCGAGGAGGGTCTGAATTTTATGCATTTGTCCCTAAAATGCCTACCATTGGCCCTGACACACTAGATACAGACACACGTACACTCCGGGGCTGCCTAAACAAAACTGTGGTTCTGTTCACAGCCTTTTCCAATGCACTTCTACGGCAAGGACTTAGAAACAATGTCACAAGACAGTTCATGAAAGGAAAAATGGATTAATGTCTCTGTGAAGAACACTCGTAGGACGATGATAAGACAAGACATTGGGAAAATATTTTAAAAACACTTAACCAAAAAAACACTATCCAACATACAGAAGAAGACTTACTACTCCACGATAAGAAAATAATCGCCCAATTTAGAAAACAGGGAAAAGATCTAGACACATCATCAAAGAAGATTTAGGGATGGCTACTAAGCCTGTGGGAAGATACTCGGCAGCAGTTGGTTTGGGAAATTGCTAGTTAAAACAGTGATACCACCATGCACCTGTGAGAACAAGGAAATCCAGAAACTGAGAATACTCCATGATGGCGAAGATGTGGAGCAACGGAAGGCTAATTCACAGCTAGTTGGACGCAGAATGACACAGCTAAGTTGGAAGACAGTTTCTCATAAAGCTCAGCAGTTTTATAGGTTCCAGCAAGCACGCGTTTCCAGATTTAGCCAACTGAACGGAACACACGGTAACCTGCAGGTGAATGTTCATAACATCTTCATTCATAGCTGTCAAAGTCTAGAAGCAATCAAGAGGTCGTCCAGTTGGTGAATGGCCAGAGACTGTGGTATATCCATACTACGGAATAGTACTCAGATAATTTTTAAAAAAGATTTTATTTATTCACGAGAGACACAGAGAGAGGCAAAGACACAGGCAGAGGGAGAAGCTGGCTCCCTGCAGGGAGCCCGATGTGGGACTCGATCCCAGGACTCTGGGGTCACACCCTGGGCTGAAGGCAGATGCTCGACCACTGAGCCCCCCAGGTGCCCCTATTCAGAGATTTTTAAAGAACAGCTATCATGTTCCCTGAAACACGGAGGGACCTTAAATACATAGCATTACACGAAAGCAGTCTGAGGTGAGCATATGTATCTGCTAGTTGGTCCCAATTATATGGCACTCTGAACAAGGTGAAGCTATAGAGACAGTTTATAGAGCTATAAACATCAGCGGTTCCCAGGACGCAGAGCGGAGGGCTGAACAGGTAAAGCACAGGCAAATTTTAGGTGAACTATTCATCTGATACTGTAATGGATCCATTTGCCCAAATCCAGAGAATTTTAAAGCCCAAGAGTGAACCCTGGAGGATCCCAGGAAGTAGATCGTCCCAAGAGCATCTCAGAGTATCACAGAGGCGTGAAGCCACTGCACTGAAGGACTGGGGGCCGGGCCATCCTAACTTTGACACGAGGTCTGGAAGACGTACGTACCGCACTGTGGCTGGTGGAGCTCTTCCCTGGGAAGGACCCATTCACAGCGCTGCCACGGCTCTATGGTAAGCAGATGATGACATGTGGTGGGAGCCAGGTTTCTCACTGTTGGAGTGCGGATTTTGCAAGAAAACCTTAATAAAACGAACTCTATCCAAGTAGATTTGACTTTTACGAAAACGGGAGCAGAAAGACTCCGTTCTGGTGCTAGCTTACCTGGCACCCTAAGGATGCCGGCCGCAAGGTCCAAGCGGTCCCCAAAGCGTGTTTCCAGAGAACACGCCCAAAGCTTGGCTCCATGTCCCATTATTCTTTTTAAGTACTTATATGACTAATCAGGATCTGTTTCTAGAGGAAATGGCTTGGCTGCAAAATACACGGAAGCAACTCTTCAGGGTACAGTGTGAGGACAAATGTAAAAGAAATTGAGAAATAAAAGCAGTCTCGTTTTCCCCATTAAAGTATCATTAAATGACAGATTAATGCATCCAAAGGTTATGTGTTTTTTAAAAATTAGAAACATCAGAGCACCTGGGGGGCTCAGTCGGTTAAGTATCTGCCTTGGGTTCAGGTCATGATCTCGGGTCCTGGAATCGAGTCCTATGTCTGCACTCAGTGTGGAGTCTGCTTCTCTCCCTCCCCCTCCCCCTGCTCATGTGCAGGTGCACTTTCTCTAATCAACAGATCAATCTTTATAAATACAAAAAATAAAATAAAATATTAAAATATACAATAAAATCAGAAACATGGAGAATGTAAACAGCAAAAAGTCCCACAGCTCTCCTGGAGAAAAGCGCTCTTGCCAGTTTCCCGCGTCTCAGGCTGGACACAGTCTATGCCCGTGTAAACATACATCTGCGTGTGCATCGTATATGCACCTGCAAGCACATGCACGGAGGCACACATACTTTGTTTAAAAAAAAAAAAAAAAGCGAATGCAAACATGCCCTACCTTTTGTTCTCCTACCCTAACAAAATCCCCGTCAGGACACACAGGTGGCTCCCACCTCCCGTCCTTGGCTGCACGGCAGCATCACCACTGGGAGGACTTGCTCAGCTCCCAGCAGAGGCCCTTCCGCTGCTTCTACTCTTTGCTGTATCCCATGCAGATCTTACCCGATGGAAGGACACTTAAAATGGCGGAAGGGCAGGGTCCCCAGCTCCAGCCTGGCCCCCCGGTCCCCTGGAAGGTTAAGCTTCAGAACCTCCGCGTCTCTGCCCAATGCCGCCTGCCCCAGGAAGCAGGATTCTGGAGACACCCTGGGCGAGAGGGGCTCTGCTCCAGGCCAAGATCACCCTGCGCCCCGCGGCTCCCCCTCGCCCAGTGTCCTGTCAGTTCCACGTGTTAACCAAGCAGAACGAACTACTGATAAGACTCGATGACGTCCTTCCGTCAATGGTCTATGACGTGTGTCATAATTCTGTGTGTGTCCCGATTTTCTAGAGCATCAGACCGTGGACATTTGGGGGTTTGTAGGTCACACCACATAACGAGGTCATCTGATAGTATTTCTAGTCCAAAGGATGCATAGAAATCCACAGGGATGGGTCAGGATAAAGGGCTGGGACTTAAACCAATGTAACAGAAGTAGCAGCCACTGCGCATTGAACGCCAATGCAGTACGAGCTCAACAGACAGCTCTTCGCCCTTCCAGCCGCCCTGTGCATCACATCAGCCCGCGGTGACCCAGTGGCCTGTGTGATAGAAGGCAGAGGAGCCAACATCTGCTCAGCACTTTGCAGCGCGCCAGGCCCTCCCGTAGCCGCCTGCATGCGCTCACCTCTACCTCCCTGGGAGGCAGCCGGCGGCTGGCAGTGTCCCCTTCAGCCCGCTCCAAGAACGAGTAACAGAAGCCACATCCCCGGGGAGCAGGACAGGCGCCACTTCTGAGACCAGAATCCCTGCAGATTCTCCCAAAATGTCCCTGGGGTACCGTGGGTCCTCTCCTCGCCCACAAGCCCACGCCTCTGCAGTGACGTCCTGCTCTGATCCCTGCGGGTGGCTGAGCAAGCTCAGGCGCTTCTGTGCTGCTCTGTTTCCAGGAATCCGTGCGGCCACGTAGTACTAGTACCATCTACAGCAACAGCACCAGTAAGAACAGCCGCAAGAGAGGCTAACGTACCAGGGGCTCACCACGTGCCAGGCAGCACACCAACCTGCTAAGGCTCGCTTTTATTGGACTCTGCGAGGTTTTATTTTTTAAGTAATCTCTACACCCAGAGCAGGACCCGAACTTACCTCCCCGACCTCAAGCATCGCACGCCCTATGGATGGAGCCAGCCACGTGCCTGCTTAAATTCTAGCAACTGCGTAAGGCAAGGATCCTCATCACCCCCATTTTAAAGATGCATCATCCGAGGCACAGAGAGGGTAACTTATAAGGGTCACAGAGCTCGTCCAAGTCGGAGCCAGGCCCGGGGAGGGCTGAGCCAGCACTGGGAGCCACTAGCTTGGCCTGTCTGCCCTCTGAGGTGCACGTTTGGGGTGTGGGATGGGGAGCTCCTGCGCTTCCAAAGTTTTCATTACTTAACGATGGGCTTTGTTTCCTGGTATATTTTTCTTGAATGAAATTCAGCACAATAGCTGTGTTGTAGGAGACTTTACACCAAAACAGAAGTCAGCTTCTGAGGATTAAAACTCAGAGGAAACAATACATTTCGTTAGGACAGGGCTTGGCCAACTACAGCCTGTGAGCCACATCCGGCTTCCCACCTGCTTCTGTAAATACAGTCTTCTTGGAACACAGCCCTGCATTGTCCGTGAACACTTTCATAGGACAATGGCACAGCCTACACTATTTACCATTTTGCTAGTTGCAGAAAAAGCATGCGACCGGCCCTGGAGGGTGGAAAAGCCAGGTAAATAGTGCAATCAAATAGTGCAAACTTTGGCGCAGTCAGCAGGGAATCAGGTCTAGGTCAGATAAAAAAAAAAAAATCAATATGAAAAGGAATGCAGACGACCTCATTAATAATTCTGAAATTCAGTACATGTTGAAATGACATTTTGGATATATTGGGCTAATGTGTATTATTAAAATCAACTTCGCAAAAACTATTTTTCTGTTTACACGCCAACGTGACGAGTGGGAAAATTTTAAAGGACGTATAAGACTCACACTTGATTTCCACTGGACAATCTGTGCTGCTCTGATAAATTAGGCTGAGCCCCTGGCTCGGGGAGGACATGGAGTGAAACAGCAAGGCTTCACATAATTCTATTTGCCTTTGGTGCTTGGAGCACATCTTTATACAAATGAACTGTCAGACTATTTTAATACGAAGCTTATATAAAGACCAAACTAAAATATATTACTTTTCTCCAAAAACATTGTCCTTTATTCAAATATGAAATAACGTTGATTCTAACAAAAACACTGTCCATTATTCAAACATGAAATAATGTTGATTCAAACAAAAACACTGTCCATTATTCAAACATGAAAAGCACGCGAATAATGTGAAAGATGCCCCATGAGTAGTTTCAGGAGGCTGATGATTCTAAAGAAATGAGACATGAAGAATTTCCATGAATTTCAAACAACATGGGAAATATCGACACAGTTCTCAAACAAAACACGTGGGTTTCATTTTTCCTGAAAAATTGATATGTAGCTTCTGATGTGACTCCAGAAGCTTCCTAGGGCATTCAGTTGGCCATGTTTTTAACAGGCCTCGGAGCCCAGCATCTTCAGCATCTGGAGTGACAAGACAAAGCACACCAGCAGGGAAATCTGTAATAAAGCTAGCCTGAACGGGCCACAAAGGGGGCACCCCAATCGATTTGTTCCCCCCACCTGGCAAATAACGGCTTGGAAAGGTTATGGCTAACGGCCAGCTCCCGGGGTTCAGAACAAGCTCTTTAACTGTGTCCGTGGGACATTTCCCCGTTTGAATCCCAGCTACCATTGTGCTCACATCACAGGCTCGTTTCCAAGCCCCACCAAGGCCTGAAAGCCACACGTATTTAGCGTTTGCTCCAATGCTTCCCTGCCCTCCAAGAATGCAGGCCTCCCCTCCTCCTCCACAGCCTCTTTCTCCTATTCTTACTCCTTTCCGGTTTCCTGCTTTTAACAACAGCCCTTGCACCTGCTGCTCGGACTTCTATGCCTCCTCACGGCCATGCGTGCAGAGTACTGCACACGGCTACGTCTCCTCCCCTCCTTTCCTGCACACACCGGACACAGACACCCCCAATGCCGCCTCCCTCTAAGCCATGAATCCCCAGGAAACCCCTGCAGGAAGTTCCCAGTTGACATGCCTGCATGCCTGACCCTCTGGGGGGACACCTGACCCCTCTCGGGGGATGCCCGGCCCTCTGGGGGGGACACTTGACCCTCTCAGGGGACGCCTGGCCCTCTGGGGGGACGCCCGGCACTCTAGGGGGACGCCTGGCCCTCTCGGGGGATGCCCAGCCCTCTTGGGGGGATGTCCAACCCTCTCGGGGGGATGCCTGGCCTTCTCAGGGAACACCCAGCCCTCTGGGGGGATGCCCGGCCCTCTCAGGGGACACCCCACCCTCTCGGGGGACGAGGCACACGAGAACCTGGGGCTTTCCTGGGGACTCCCTGTGCCACTCACACGAAGCCAGGAAAGCAACGTGTTCCTGCTAGAAGGGAACCCGGCGCAATCAAAGTCAAGCCACTATCGAATCCTCACAAACCAGAAGGGTGCCAGTCGGTGCAGGCTGGTGGCAGCAGGTACCAGTCCGTGAGGAGACAAACTCCACAAGGGAGAGCAAGCCCTCAGGAGCTTCAATAGAACACAACACGGACACCCATCAGGGCCCACGATATAGGACACCTGGGGCTCCGCGGTGGAGCATCTGCCTGTGGCTCAGGGCATGACCCCGGGGTCCCGGGATCGAGTCCCGCACTTCAGCCTGCTTCTCCCTCTGCCTGTGTTTCTCTCTCTCATAAGTAAATAAAACCTTACCAAAAAAAACCCACAAAAAAACAAAAACAAAAACAAAAAAGATCTGCTCTTTCGGCACATACAGCATGAGTGCTGTCCTACAAGGGACCAATGTCAGCACTGGGGGATGCTTTTAAGAAATTTCTTGATACTCATGTTTCCACAAATCTGTTATTACGGTATTAATTTTGCATTAAATACTAGAATTATTTCCCTTTCTATTGTTTAACATCGAATCCAGCTGAAAAAATAAGGGGTGCCTGGGTGGTTCATTCAGTCAAGTGTCTGCCTGGGGCTGAGGTCCGATCACAGGGCCCCGGCTCTGCAGGGAGCCGGCACTGCCCTCCACCCTCCCCTGCTCATGCTCTCTCTCCTGCTCAAATAAATAAAAATATTAAAAAAAAAAAAAAAGGTCAGTGCATTTATGTAACTCCTTCCTCAGAACTGTTACAAGTATAAAACGTCCATCCAGAAAATCCAGGATCACGTCCCTGAAACTTCTCAGAAGTATACGTATGTTCCAAATACTCTGGTTATTTCCATCTTCCCAGCTTCATCCTGTCTCCTCATCTCAAGTGTTGTTCACTGGCGGGGCCCATAGTCCCACCCTTGCGAGGGGACACCCGCTGTCCTGGGGGCAGCCATCCTGGATGACGACCATCGCGAGCCAACCTGCCAAAACTGCTCACCCCCCGGCTTCCGGCGCACAGCGCTCAGCCCCAGGCCCCCAGTCTGGCCCCCGAGCCACGCAGAGAGGTCGGGATCCCGCTTCCTTCCTAACACAAGGAGAGCGGCTCTTCCGGCCCTGCCCCTCGCACGGATCAGCCTTTACTCCAAGACGACAAAGTCTTTGTTGGCTTGATTCAGGGCCATCCCAAAGGGCCAACAGACGCTCAAAAAACAGGAGCTGTTAGCTGAATGAGGGTATTCTGTGGTGACGTGATGGCTGCCCCGTGGCTGCCACTTGGGAGCCTTGAGGAAGGACCGAGAGACCCGCAGACACCCCCGTGTGAAGCCCAATGTGGAGCCTCTAAACAAATGCTTATGAAATGGGACCCTCATAAGTCGTACAGTCCCCGCCTGTGAGTTACTCTGTCTGGCTTTGGTTTTCCAAAGGGAGACCGAGGGGTCAGTGTGTGTACACACCTGCTCCGTCTACGGTTAGGTGGACGTGGTGCTGGGGAGGAAGGGGCTCCGGCGGGGCCTGGGCTCTGGCTCCGGAAACACCAAGATCCCAGTGGAAATGCAAGGCCGCTGGATAGCTTAAGACGCGTTGAGGTTAACGCGGTGAGGTCCGAAGACACCCCGGAGGCACAGCGGAGCAGAGGTCATCATCACTGGCAGCACGACCTGGGGATGCCAAAGCCAGGCTGCAGACAAGGTCCAATCTAGGTCAGGAAGTCAGGATGGAAGACGCAGCACATGGACCGAGCGAGCGCCCTGCAGCCACGGGGACAACTTCGAGCGGGTGGCCTCGTCTGGAGCAGCCACACAGACAAGGGCCTGGGGCAGGGTCGTTCCAGGAACAGGATACACAAAACACAGTGGGAACCCAGCATGGGGGTGGGGGGGGGGTCGTCGCAGAGAGAGAAACGGGCCATCATGTGGGAGGGCCGGTGAGCCTGCTGGTCACAGATGTCCTCCCCTGAGGGGTCACGAGCCCACGTCAGCTGCTGGAGCAGGAAGGCTGACATCAGGCCTGGAGTGTGGGACGGAGGTCTCTTCCTCCAGGGTGGGCACGAGCGCGTCCTAGGAGCCACCAGAGCACATTTCTCCATGGCCCCCGGCCACCCAGGGGGATCAGGGAGGAGAACGGGGCATCACCCGAGACGAGGCTGGCCATCCAGAGGGAGGCCAGGGAGCCCAGGGTCCTAACTGAATTCCCTCCCTGCCGTAGCTGCCGTTTTTACGTCTGGGCTCACGCAGTGATCAAAGCAGGTTCCTTAGGACCCAAGCACTTGAGAAAACATGTTCGTTGCGTTCCAATCAAAAAACAAAAAACAAAAACCAAAAGGAAAGAAAGAGAAATGTAAGGCCCATCCATGAATCCAACTGGGGCAAAAATATGAAATTCCAGAGTGAGTCCACGGGGAGATTAGAAGCCACGGGGCTGTCTGGGCAAAGAAAGTAAGTTTCCCTCAAACAATGGACGGATCACAGGGTGGGCCAGTGGGAGAAATGCGAATCCCGAATAGGTCACGTAAATTTGAAATCAAGACATTGGGACTTCCCGATACATCTGTATCCATAAATCGATCTTGGGGTCAATTAACGTGTGTTGAAAGAGACTCAGGAAAACCAGAGAAAGGGGGTTGGGGGGCAGGTGCAAGACCAGAGATTCGGTCTAAATCGGCCACAGACCCCAGTGAAGATGACAGAAGGCCCGATCCTCAGCATAAACCCCATCGGGACGTCCCCATAACGCAGCCTCCCTCTTGGGTATCATCTGTTGCCACTTCATGGAATGCGTGTCACTAAAACCTTTATCCTGCTAGACTGAACCTCCATCTCCTGTGCATCACGGTTCTAGTCAAAACCCTCAGGCCACCATGTCGAACCCATCAGGGGCCCCTTTATTCACACTCACGCTGAGAAACACGCGTTAGGGGGCAGCAGCTGTGTCTCTGCAGGTGCTGCCAACGAGGCGCCCGCCGGGCACCGAACTGCCAACATTGCCGTGGACCTGCCCGACTCACACAACTGGCGAGGTGAGGCCAATGCCAAGGGAGGCTGAGCTACAACACGCGAAGCCGGGGACACGGTGGGAAATGAGAACGACGTGCGCCCAGGGGCCCCGGATGCTCTGTGTCCAGAGCCCAGAAACCTGGCAGGTGGGTTAGTGTCTCCACAGTGTTGGTACCAGGGTATCCACCGTGGGAGCCGCGTTAGTCCGCAGAGATGGTCAGGAGACCGGAGACACTGGTGGCTTCCTGGGGCGCCTGGAGGCGCAGCAGCCAAGCGGCTGCCTTGGCTCAGGGAGTGACCCCAAGGTCCTGGGATCAAGTCCCACATCGGGTTCCCTGCAGGGAGCTACTTCTCTCTCTGCTTGTGTCTCTGCCTCTTTCTCTGTGTCTCTCAGGAATAAATAAATAAAATCCTAAAAAAAAAAAAATAAAAAAGACTGGTGGCTTCTTGCTTTCAGGTAGTTGAGCTTCAGAGACAAACTTGTGAGCCCACTCACCACGGGGGGCTGAGGCCAGGACACGGGGCAGAGGGGTCCAGAGACACCGCTACAAGGGCCGATCAGGACCTGGGAGCTGAGCTGCTCTGAAAAGGATGAAGATCAAACCAGCGACTGGGAAAAATCCGAGCCCCGAAGTAGAGATGTCGATTATCAGGAAGGACAGGATCTCCGTGACACACAGGGGCTGAGAGTCACTCCACCCCATTGCCTCATCCCCGTGGGAAGAAACGGAGGCCGAGGGGCCACTGTGTGTCTGCTTACAAGGGGCCCCAGGAGCAGCTGCCCCTGATAACCGGTGGCCCGGACTTGTGAATACTCATGAATATGCACTGGGGGAGCAGGAGAAAACCAATGCGCAAGACAAGGATTTCACTTGAGAAGCGCTGGGTGCCACCTGTGCAGGCGGACACGTCCACGCGTATGCAAGGCCTCAGCTAGGTCTACTTTCTGGAAGGAAAACGAAGGCCTGGAGAGAAGGGGGTGCGGGGCGCCCAGCCTCCCAGGGCTCCTTTCTCTTGCTTATCCGTGTCTCAGAGTGCTTGTCTGCAAGTCATAATGGGAAATTAGCCAGCCTTAACCGCAGCCAATATCTGTTAAGTATAAATTAGGAACAGCACGAAATATTCCACCGAGCACTTGGGAGTTGCTAGGAAACAGGAGGTCAAGCAGCGCTCAGAGGCCAGGCTCTTCCCATCCCTGGGGCCTCTATGGGGCTCCCGGCGCCTCGGCAGCCAGTGGGTACAGGCTTCAGGCCTGTTCCACTCAGGATGCTTCAGGGGGACGCCCCTCCCGCCCCCCACGTGGGACAGGGCCCAACGTCTGCAGCCTGGCGCTTCCCTTCACGGCACGACGCCTGGGAATCAGCACACAGGAGCTGGTAGTTGAAGACAATTCCACTGATGAGGCAAAAGGTGGTAAGAAAACACAAGAGCCACGTGCGGGGCGGAGCGCACACATTCCGCCGTCGGGACACACAGAGCGATGGAAGACACGTGTGACAGGCGAATGTTCTCTCCTGTTCACCAGGCCTCAGAGGAACACTTCCAATCCACTTCCTCTACTCACCTACCTTCCTGGGAGCGCATTCCCCGTCCCTGGACGTAAAGAATGGTCTGCAGGGCTCTGCTGATACCTTTCCCACAAACCTGGTCTTTTCTACATTTACCGCAAAATGAATATATGTCCTTAGTAAGTGCTGGTGGCAGGCACAGGGTCAACCTCAGGTGAGTGGTGAATACATACAAGTGACTGGTCAGGAGGGGAAACGGACGCTGCTGCGGGGACAGCCATGCCCTTCCCATCGGTGGCCCCTGCCGAGACTACACCCCCTCCATGATGACCAACAGGAGCATGAGTGTTTTTTAAAAGATTTTACTAGAGAGAGGCAGAGACACAGGCAGAGGGAGAAGCAGACTCCATGCAGGGAGCCCGATACGGGACGCAATCCCGGGACCCTGGGGTCACTCCCTGGGCCCAAGGCAGGTGCTCAACCGCTGAGCCCCCAGGTGCCCCTCAACAGGATCCTTATCACCAGAGGTCACTGGGCGCCAGTCCAAGCTGGGAGCTCTACAGATGTGATCACAGTCAGTCCTCATGACCACCCCCAAAAAGGGGTAACTTTCGTCCTCACTCCACCAGCGAGGATATGGAGGACTTAAGAGACCAGTGACACATGGCTGGTGACACAGTGAGAGCAGCACTCTCTCCAAACATCGCTCTGTCCATCATGATACACCTGCATTCATTATTTTAACCCCAAAACGTGTAAGGAGTGGCCCGTCTTACCATCCTGTCGCCCACTGTCTAAAGGGCAGACCCTTCGCTAGCAAGCAGAGGCAAAGCCAACCTGTTGTCTGAGAACATCACGGGAGGCTTGTGGCGTTCGCCCCAGGACGCGGAGGAAACAGGTGCAGGTCAGCTGGCTGCGAGTCAGCGGGCCGGGCCGGCCGGGGCTGCACTACAGCTGTGAGACAGGCAGGAACCCGTGAGACGCAAGCACGACGACGACATGGGGAGCACGCGACACCTGCTCCTGGGTCGGCCTCCCCGTCTGCCCTGCTGAGACTGCTCAGGGATAACGAACAGACACAGAAATGATGCACCACGACCTGTCCATGCCTTCCCCGCTTCCTCGATTTTAGCGCCAGTCCTCGGTGGAGGTGACCTGCAGCTGGAGACTGTCCCCTCCTTTCTGGCCTTACAGCAGAGCCCCCTGGCGCTTGCCAGCCCCCACGGCACCCATGCCATCTGCGAGCCAGGCTCATTGCCAGAATGACCGGGACAGAGGACAGTAAACCGTGTGCATCCAGCCTGTGGCTGACGGCCTCCCAGGAGCCGCAAACCACCTCCTCGATCATTCAGATACGTCAACATGTTGTAACAAGGAGCACGGACGGGCTGGGACCCGGCAAGGTGAGTAATGGAGAACAAGCGGCGATTGTATTGTAGTTAATCTTTTCTAATGGAGCATGAGAAGAGAGAGGCCCGCACTCTGGACGCTGGCACAGCTCCGAGTTTGCGCAGACCAGGAAGGCCTCCAGCACAGCTCCAGACCGCAGGCGCTCCCTCCAAGGGGGGGCCCACCTGCTGAAGCCCCCGGGCTGCAGGCAATGATGGTCCAAGGCACGCCTCGCTCTGCAGGGGTTTTGTGACCTTTCTGCACCTTGGACACACCTGGCTCTGAGTATGCACAAGTGTGTCGGAATCCTGGAAATCCAAATCAAACGACGTCCTAGCCAGTCCAAAATGCCCTTCCACCTCCACGAGGACTTAGGTCCCGATTTACACGGTACCTGGGAGCAGAAGCCCCAAGGAGCTGCAAGTGTGGCCGATATAATCGAATAGTCCAAGCTTTATTGGAATGGAGGAGCTGACTTTGATGAATCAAATATATAGGCCAACGCTTCAGAGTTAATAAGAAAACCAACCAACCCCCAAAAAGAGAGAAAGAAATGAAAAGAAGCCAGACGAATTCTTTCTGCAACTTCCCAAGCCACAATTAACATATTAATGATGCCCCAAGCCGGCCCTCACCGTCTTGCGAGATTCATCTGACTCCACCAAGTTTTAGTTCTCTCCTTCTGTATGGCGACGACCTTAATTAACCTGTCCCGTGGGGTCCAGAGCAAGGTGCACTAAGATGACTTCATATCCCAACCCTCTTCCATTTCAACTCTTTGTGGCTCAAAAGCAGAAATCTGCTATCCAACCTCAGGACACGTTTGCAGACTTCGCTTTCTTGTAGCACCTAAGAGACTTTTTTTTTTTTTTAAAGCTTTACTTAACAGTTTGAAAGACATTGGTTTGGTAGTGACGTTTTCGTCATAAACGTGGAGAGAATAGAGCGGGGGATGCTGCAATATTTTTCACGGGGACTCTTGTCTTGCATTTCATAGAGGCATACTTTGAGAGTATCACAGTGTAATTCTGAAGCTAAACAGTATTCCCTTTTGAGCGAAACAGTGACAAATGAAGCATCTGGCGCACTTTAATGAGCTGCTTTATCCTTTCAGAGAGGCTGAAACTAGGCCACCCATTCATCTGAGAAAGCGGGTAGCACAGAGCAATTACGTAATCCTGCAAGACACACGGATATTCAGGGCACACACACCCCCCATTTAAAATTTTCTACTATTACTTACTAGGAAACAATACATGTTAACAAGTGACTCGACACATCTGGAATAATGTTAAACCATAAGCTGTTTTCCAATTTCACCAAATATCCAATAGCAAAACTCCAAAGTTCACAGCTCTAACAACTGGCATCTTAAAAATTAACTTGTACACAAATGCCATTTTTACCAAAAGCAAAGGAAAAATAGAAAAACCAAAAATCAGCAAGAAATAGGATAAAAACCCAAACCAGCATGGACAGCCTAACCCACCAGTTGCCAAACAGAGCAACTCTGCCTCCGGGGCGGGGGGGGGGGGGGGGGGGAGGGTTGGAAATGTCAGCAGACCCACGGGGGCTGCTAGTGGCATCTGATGGGTAGAAGGCAGGGTGGCCGCGACGAGTCCCACGCTGCACAGCATGTGCCCCCACAGCAAAGGATCGCCCCGTGCAGAATGTCGAGGGTGCCAAGGCTGGGATGCTCTGCTTGATAAATGACCCGATGAATAAGAAAAACCTGATAAACAGGGAGGTGGAGAGTAAAGAATGTGAAATTTAATGATGCACACCCTCTAATCTGAAATGGGAGGCGGGTGATGCAGACCAGCACAGAGCCAGAAACTTTGGAAACCCCGGGGGGAGAAAAAAGAAATTAGGTTACAAAATTAGCCTGTGAGGCCTAGAAGGTTTCGGGCTGGGGAAAGAGCGCAGAGGTACTCACCTCACCGAGGGCCAGAGGACAGGAGTGAGCACTGCTGCGGGAGCGGGCAGGTGAGGAGGAGGGCAGAGCCGCGGCCAGGCCTACCTGCCGGGAACCAGTCAGGAGGAGGGGGGAGGGGAGGAGGCCCGGACAGGTGCCAGGAAGGCGGCGGCGCCGGTCACAGCCTTGGGGGCGAGGGTGGGGGGTGAGGGCGGGGCAGAGAACCGGGTACCCGCGGGCTCTCTGCGGAGGGGAGGCAGGGCAGCTCTGATGGCACAGCATTAGGAAGAAGAAACGCGCCTGGCCTCTCTTTGGAGGCTTTTAGCTGCAAAAAGACCGCTCAGGGGAGCATCCCCTACTCACCCTCACCTCCCTCCCTTCGTGCGGGTATTTCTCTATCAAATATTATTTACACGTATTTAATAAAAAGAGAGTGTGGGCCAGGGAGTGGAATCTGGAGAGAAAAACCGATGGCATCCAGTCCGGGGGCACCCAGAAGACATTAAATCAAGAGGACAGGAGGAGCCTGTCTTTGGGAAAGGCCGCCACAATACGGAGTACAGTACTGGGAGCCGCTTCCACGACTGCCCCTGAGTGTGACTGCAGAGCAACGTGAGACCAAGAAACTCCATCTTCCACTGGCAAGCTTATCCCGCTATTCTCAGTTTTATTTCTTTGATCACGCTACTGGAGTTGTCAGGTCACTTCCCACTTGTGTGTCACTTTTTGGGAATTTCTCACTCACGTGTCTTACTCATTTTTCCACTAAAACATTGGCTGTTTTTTAGGGCAACACATCCACTGTCACACACATTGCAAAATATCTTTGGGCCGTAGTGAAGAACAATCTGGCCGTGTGCATGCTAGGACTCAGCAAACAAACTGATGATTCACCTTTAAAAAACAATCCTGAGTGTGCACAGGTATGAACACACACGAATCCTCAAAGCACTGTTTACCACAGGAAAAGGAAAGAGTCCTATAATAGAACCTATTCGAAAAGCATAGTGGCCTCGAGAAAAAGCTCAGGGAGGTCTCCAGGTACAGTAAGCCAGGAAGAAGGGACTTCTAGGATCCCGAGCAGACTCTAAATAAAAGTGTAAAGAATTTACCTTAAATTGATGTTTTGCATATTTTCCAATGATTTTATGATCAATAACTACTGCCCTCATGTTGGGGGGTGAGAGGCAAAACCCAGTTACTAAGCATCGTGCGGTTTTTACTGTTGGTCTGCACTGGAGCGTTTGTGTGTCGGAGGCCGGCCGGGCAGGAGCCGCAGAGCTAGGGGTGCAGCGGTCGCCTCCTCCGGTCCGGAGCCCCGGCCCCACCGTCCACCCCAGCTCCACCCCCATCCAGGCTCACACCTGCGCCCTCTGCCCCACACTCATCCAAGGGGAACCACTATCCGGGGAGCTGGTTCTCCGTAAAGTTGCTGGGCAGGCAGCGGGTGAGTTCTCAGAACAAAGTCACGGGGGCTGCTGTGAGAAGGCTGATGCAAGCCACTTCAGCTAACGACCAGAAACAAAAGAAAGAAATCACCCCACAGTCACCATCGGGTAGACAAAAGGCCTGAGCCAGGGATTGGCTCATGTGCTGAGCGGGGCTGCTCTTCTGATTGGTCGCGATTTCCAGAAGTTCACCAGCAAGAGCCACTGTAAACACGCACAGCTGGGGGGCTGGGGGGCACCCGGAGCAGCTTTACCCCGTCCAGCAGGTGGAGCCTCCCGGCAGGAAGCCAGGGGGCGGGCGGGTCTCCGGGGACCCTCTCCGGATCCACATCCTCCACGGGAGGGTGAGCAGCACTCACCGGGGCTAGGGTGCTGTCACCAAGCCACCTCGCAACACCGAGGGGCTGCGCACCCGGCACCTGCGTACCCCGCAGCACGGGGAGTGGGTGCGGACACCCGTGAGAGAGGCAGGCACAGGCGGCTCCTTCCCGCGGCAGGCGGCTGCCCTCCCGACCTGCCCTCCCGAGGGTAAAACATCCCCTCACGTCGGGTTTCCACCCAGCACTGGGAGCCGTGGTCCCAGACAGCAGATGGAGCTGAGTGGACGACAGCCGCATTATTATTCGTTTCTTTTAAACTAGCTCGATTTAATATGAAAGCCCGCCTTCCCGCAAGCCTGCCCCCTTCAAGGGCACTTTTAGCAAGTGAATGGGAATCAGGAACACAGTCAAGGGGCGGTGGAGGCGGAGATTAGCATTTCAGTCGCTGCGTCCCTCCCGTGGGGACACCTACGGGGCGGGGCGGAGAGAAGCTGGAGGAAGCCTGGCCGTCGGGTCTCCCGGCAGCTTGCAGAGCTGTGGCCGCCTGTGTGACCAGCCGCAGGCGCCCAGGCGGCTCCAGGCCGCCTCCGACTCCACCTCGGTCGACGAACCAGTTTATGATACGTTTTTAAAAAGAAGGGCTTCTAGGCAGGCAGAGGTCCTTCACAGGCGCACGCGGAGCGCAGAGCAAGGGAGCGCTGCAGGCCGGCACCAACTTCTAAAGGGAAAGGCCTCAAGGGGCCACCGTGAGCCGCGCCCCCGCCCACCCGACCCCAAACAGGAGTTTTCCTATAAAAGGCAAATTCCCAATGAAAACCACCTGTGGCTGCCAAAGCTCGCATCCAACCAGGTCCTCCATGGAGGCGTGGAGGCGAGCAGCACTCCGCCACCCGCTGGGACCCGAAGGGCCCTGTCGCCCAGGGGGGTGGAGGCAGCAGCCGGCTGGCAGCGCTTCCCCCACACAGCTTGCCCAAACGACCTGCCAAGGCCATGCCACCTGCCGACGAGGGGACAGGCTCCTACCTTGGGCTTGCCGCCGCCGGGCCGCTGCCTCTCTGGCAGCCCGCGCCTGCTGGTGTCTGGCGTCCAAGGCTACGGTGCCCACGCGGGCTTTGTTCAGCTTGCCGGCCTTCCCGGGCTCCTGCGTGGGGCCTGGGCTCTGCCCGCCTGAGTCCCACTCATTCTACAGAGCGGAGGCCGGCCCCGCACGCCTGGCGGCGGGGCACTCGCTGAGGGCAGCCCCATGGGCGGAGCCCACACGCACCTCCGGCCCCGACCGGGGTGTGAAGACCTCTCCAGGCACCCCCACACACACACCTTTCAAAGATGGCCTAGTACTTTAAACAATGAAAAAGCCAAGGGACAGAATGGGGCAACCAGCTGCGACCTTGGAAAGCAGGCCCTGGGAACCGCGCCCCTCCACTGCCTGGGCCCCTCCGGGCCCTTTATCCAGAGCCGCTGTCGTGGCAACGTGGTAAACAGGCTTCAAGTGACCAGGAGGGCTCTTTCGGGATTGTGTTGTTGGGGAGAAGAATGGTCGCTGGAATGCTTCCTTGGCTGAGATTTCCTGAAAAGGTGAAGCTGCCTGGCTGTGGCGTCTGTGTGAGATGCTCTCAGAAGTCAAGGGTGCAGGCAGTGGGCACTCCGGCCGCAGGAGGGAAGCGTGGTGGCCATGAATGAGACAAGAAGCGACACACAAGGTCCTGGCGCCCCTTGGGCACGCTCCAGCAGCGGGGGGCACGCGGGTCACCTCCCCAGGCACTGAGACCAGCCCAACGCAGGCAGGTGGCCAGGGGTTGCCAGTCCGCAGAGCCCTAGACATCCTTGGCTCCCTGATGCTTATGACCCTTTCGCTTTCGCATCTCCCACACACCTTCCGTGTTTCTCCCACAGAGAACGGGATCGTTTGCGTGGGGTCCTGGGCCACAGAGACCTCATGGTCAGCACTGTGCCGCTGGGCGCAGCAGCAACAGTCCTGTTCTGACGAGATCTGACTTGAGAAAATGTCCATCATACGGTGAGTGGACCGTGAACACTTGGCGGAGGGGGCACAGGTGGGCAGGCCGGGCATCCGCGCAGGTCTTTCAAAGGCCGCCGTGTGAGAAGGCTGATGTGTCCCTGGACCACAGATGGGGCTTTGGGACAAGGCCACCACAGATGGGCCAACCCCTGCTCCAGCTCCAGGCTCCTGCTTTGTATGCCGGTTTCCAGCCAGCATGAGTGCGGCGGGGCGGGGGGTTGGGAGGGGCGCTCAGAGACTTGGAGGGGGATCCCCCTCGGGACATCCCTGTCCTCACCCCACCCCACCCCAATAAATGTCACTCCACGCAGCACCTCTGCCAGAAGCCCTCCTGCAGCAGCCCAAAGCCTCAGCGTGATCCAGGTGACCCAGGGCCTGCCTCCTTGGAGGAGACCCATGGAATCTTCCAGGAGGAATCTTCCACGACACCGTAGGGTTGAGCTGAAAGCTTGAAGAGGATGCTGTGGGAATTGAGGATGTGTCCCTCCCCCCCACCACCCAAGGGCTCCTCACATCAAACCTCCTGGAGGGGAGGGACGGAGAGGAGGGTTCGGCCAGGCCCAGCTCCTGTCCGGGGAGTGCAGCCTGGCCCTCCCCACACGGAGGCTGGGAACTGGAGGCTGGGAACTGCAGGCAGCCAGCGCTCACAGCCCCAAGGCCTTCCCAATGTTTAGCAGTGTGTTTCCTCCTCCTGCGCATCCTCAGCATCCTCAGGGTGTTCCTGAGGAATGTTAATGACAGACTTTTCTGACTAGAACTCATTTGCTAAAACACCAGGTGGGGAGAGATCACAGGCCATGGGACACCCTTGGGGAGACATTCTGATGAAGCAAAGCAGGTTTCCTTTGTTGGGGACATCTCCTGGGGTGGGTTCCGCACCTCAGGCACTTCAGGCCACAAGCTAGTACCGCCAAACAAATCAGGACAGAACAAAGCCAACAGGCTACACCTTGTGGAGAAGTCTGCCCTCTGTCAACTCCAACAGTCTCAGGTGAGGAAGAGGCCATCTTGCGGTGCCATGTAAGGGGAAGAAGTGACCGCACGCTAGCCCCTATGGAGACGTAGGCTTTTTTATTTCTTTTTCTATTATTAAGCCTTTATTTTAATTCCAGCCTAGTTAACATCCAGCATGGCATTAGCCGCAGGCGTCTAGTGTAGTGATGGAGCATTTCCCACATCCCCGGCACATCCGCCTGCGCAGCCCCTCTCCCCTCTGTCGACATTCGGTCTGTTGTCCACAAGCTAAGAGCCTGTTTCTTGGTTTGCCTCTCTCTCACTTTCTTACCTTTGCTCATAGGTTTTGCTTATGAGACTCCACACACGAGTGAAATCGCATGGTGCTCATCTTTCTCCAACTGACTTACTTCGCTTAGCCTAATACCTTCCAGCTCCATTCCTGTCTTTGCAGATGGCAAGGTTTCAATCTTTTTTATGGCTGAGTAGTATTCCATTGTGTTGACAGGCAGGCTCTTTAAAATTTGCCTCATAGAAAAAATGAGTGAGAAATATCAGAAAGGGAGACAGAACATGAGAGACTCCTAACTCTGGGAAATGAACAAGGGGTGGTGGAAAGGGATGCGGGCGGGGGTTGGGGGGGACTGGGTGATGGGCATGAGGGGGGCACTTGATGGGATGAGCACTGGGGGTTATGCTATATGTTGGCAAATTGAACACCAATAAAAAATAAAAAATAAATAAATAAAATTTGCCTCATAACTTAGCACCAGAACTTCTTAACGCAGGTGAAATGCCTTTTAAACCACAACCTGCTGTTCCTAAAAAAAAGTCCATTATTGTTACAGCTGGGTTGCCAGAAGGTTCTAGCATTTCCACTCTATTCTCCCTGCTTGCACTTGCTTTTCAAAGCAAAACACAAAAATCCCGTGATATTCCCAACAAAGGACTTCTAGATGCTTTAGGCCCAAGCACCCAGCTCTGAGCTTCACACACTTACCAAGGAGGGAGGCAGCCTGTCCTACAAGCTGAGGCCCACTGAGCTGTGCTCACACTCACAAAGCCACCATGGGAGCCTTGGATGTGCTGGACATGCTCCTAAAAGCTCAAAGCTGGTTTTTCACTTTCTCCAAGGCCACACTTCTTTAAGCCACAGGCTTTTAAGCCACTATTTCTATCCCTCTGGTCATAGAACCGTCAAAAAAAACAAAAAACAAAAAACCTCTAGAACTTGCCCAAACCCACAATCCATCTTCCTGAACGATGCACAAAATACCCATGTACATGCAAGTTTGAATACCACCTCTCAGGGTCCCCTGATGAGCAAATGACTGGAAAAGGATATGAGAGAGAGAGACAGTGTCATCCCTTTGAGCCAGAAGTATACACTCCTCATCCATGGGGTGACTGCAGGTAAGATTTTCCCTGTGAAATTTCTAGAAGCACTGATCGCTGGACAAAAGAAAACTTGCAATAAACTCCAAAGGAGTGTTGTTTACATACATTTCAGAGAACGTCATCACCAGTAACATCTGATGTTTTCTGTGGAACCAAATGAATGCTAAGCAAGTCATAATTAACTATTTCCATATTCTAATTAGCATCTTCACACTTCAAATCACACCCACATCTTGAGCCTCAGATGACTGGGTTCACGTGTCTGTGCCTTTACTTTCTGGCTGCATTTAAAATGGTACCAAGATGTTTCTCCAGAGTCTCCTACGGCCCCTCTCTTGGTGATCAGTAATTAGTGTCTGCCATAGGTCAGGCCACGGGGAGACTGTAAGCCGTACATATGAACTAGGAGGTTGGGCTGTCTCATTTCTTTAAATGGAAAAACCAGAGCAATTAGGCACAGTCACATCCCAGTAAGGAAAAAAATAAACATCAAAAGAGGTGATTTCTTCAAGATTCTGCTGCCTGCTGAAGAGCTTTGCAGCAGGCCTAATTTCAGAAGCTATTACAATTTAAAGGGAAAACTCTTGGATCCCTGGGTGGCTCAGTGGTTGAGCGCCTGCCTTTGGCTCAGGGCGTGACCCCAGGGTCCTGGGATCAAGTCCCACATCAGCCTCCCTGCAGGGAGCCTGCTCCTCCTTCCTCTGCCTGTATCTCTGCCTCTCTGTGTCTCTTATGAATAAATAAAATCTTTTAAAAATAAATAAAGGGAAAACTCTTATGCCACCTGAGAAAGAAAAATACACGAGGCACTGAGTTTTAGATTCCTATCCCCATAACAGTACTGGCATGGCAGGTCCCCGGTTCACCAAATCTAAGATACCAGTGCCTCTACACCTGCAGGATCGGGTTACACACCCCTAAGACAGGAGATCTCTCAGTTAACTCTGGCTCACCAAAAGCTGTAAAATGCCCTCCAATACCCAAGTCCTTAAAATGTGGGGGGGAAAAATGGCATGTCTGAAGAATGAAATACGATATTATTAACACCATTGAGAGAAAGTAACCAAACAGCTCCTCTGAGTGTAGACCCAAAGCTTGAAGCCCACTTGTGCTGTAAATACTGCCCACTGAGATTATAACGTGAAACATAAACCAGCTGACATGGTATATCATCATGCTTTAACCAGTACTTTCCTACATTATGTCCAAAAACTACATACTGTCTATGCTGCCATTTTTTTTTTTTTTTGTGATAATCTAAGACATCTGGATGGAAATTTGGGAAATGGAACGATGAGCTACTCTTTTAAGCTACCAGAACAGAGGCGTCCATCTTCTCCACAGGACCAATCCCGGCCGCTCTATGCCATACAAATACCAAATTCCCACCATCAGAGCTCAGGGTAAGCTAGCAAACTTCACAGGTTACCCTTGGTTTGAGAAAGCACCCACTTTCGCCTCCTGCTAGAAGACAGAGTCCAATATTGCACTTCTTAGAAGCATGTTTAAACTAAAAATGGGAAATCGCTAGTATTAAAGTCACGAGCAACTAGTAAACAAGATAAAAGAAGTAGCCTCAGCAAAGTTACCAGAATACGACACAAATCTCACAGCAAACGGTTCTGACAGTTTCCTCCTCTCAAGCCTTAGGAGGATAGCAGTTTTTTGACATGAGAGGCCAGGGACATTCTCAGGGAGGTTCCTAAGAGCTGCTATGTCCCAAATCAAGATAATTTCCATTTCTCAACAACATTTGAGGGCAGGCTGCCCATTTAGTCTTGGGTTCAGCAACTACATACACTCAGTACTGAATTCTTTGTTTAGATAGCGTCTTGCAACAGTCCTATTGTTTCCAGTTGGGCCATGGCATGAAGGAGCTAAACTCGCAGAGCCTACCCTACGACGACGACGACGACGACGACGACGACGACTACGACGAAGGCCTTTCGGGGGTTCTCAAATCAGGCATGACCACCTGGTCAGAGCACTTAAACGTCAGCACTGCTATTCAGAGTACAGACTCTCTGTCGTGTTTAACAAAATGAAGAAAGAAGTCAACCACAAAACATACACCAAGTATGTCTTCCATAATAGAAGCCTGCCCAAGAACTTCAAACCAAATCCTTAAAAACAAACAAACAAACAAAAAAAAACACAGCACTTCCTCTTAAATTAGATTTCTCTAAAGCTGAATGGCATCATTCAGAAGCAGACAAATAGGCCCAAGAGACAATGGCAATTTTTTTTTCATTTAATGTTAGGTTATAATAATGTCCTATATACTTCGAACCCTCTATGATGAAAGGACTTTAGAGAAAGTGCCCCAGGAGGTGGTATCCCTAAAGACCCAGCCTCAGTCTGACACTGCTGCAAATCTTACCTTCTGCGTGTTTGGCTTGATACAGCGAACAAAGAAAGGATTAGAGGAGCTTAGCGTGGCCATTAAGGAATGCAGTGAGTCCTGTTAGAAAGGAAAAAGTATATGTTGATTTAGTCTCTTACCATGTGTCCTTCTTTAGATTTCTCAGCATTCTAGGCACTGATCAGAAACAGGAATAAAGACCAATATAAATCTACAGGAGTAGTAAGACTTTTTAATCTTTACCGTCATCGTTCTAATATAAAATAAAGCCAAGACATAACAATTCGTAGTCACTGAAATCATTTCACAGAATGCGAAGCTCATTTGTCACTTCCTTGAAATAGGGTCATTAAAAACAAAAACATGTGTTAACCAGCAAAAGAACAAACCAAGGTTATTTTGATGTTACATACACAAAACCTGCACTCTCCCCCTTGCGAGTTTTTTCTAATTCATTATTTCCGTCATTTTGATGGAACGTATTCCCCAGTCTCTCACCCTCACCTCACCAGGCAGATCAATCTTCTAAGATACTGCTTGCTTTTTTTTTTTTTTTTTAATTTTTTAAGATTTGCTGTCGTGGTGGTTGTGAAGAATTTGTAACATCTCCCCAGGCAGACAGAGCGTATGAGGAGCACTCATCACCAGCTTGGGCTCATCGCTAATCTCATCTTATCCCATCCCCGTCTGTGTACATACTACACCCGTCCCTCATAGGAAAGCAAATCCCAGACAGCGTATTAGTTCCTCCCTCAAGATTTCAGTGTGTTATTAAAGGCTCTATACTTTCAGACGTGTGGACCACCGCTACAGCATTACCCCAAAAAGCTTAAACAGGAATTCCTTAATCCCAATATTAAAAGAAGCAACTGTCTCAGATTTCGAATTAAATCAAGTGTCTCAAATTTCATCATTTTTCAAGTGGCGTGCTCTTTCAAGTGGTGTGCTCTTTCATCATTTTTCAAGTGGCCCACCTGGGTGGCTCAGTGGGCTAAGGGTCCAACTCTCAGTTTGGGATCAGGTCATGATCACAGGGTCCGCGCTCAGCAGGACCCCCTCCCTCCCCTCTGCCCCGTCCTGTGAGCGCAATCTCTCTCTCTCTCTAATACATAAATCTCTTTATTAAAAAAATGATCTGTTCTTGGAAATCAGAATGTAAATAAAGTTCTCGTGTTGCAGTTGATGTGCCTGTAAGTCTCCTGTAAACCACCATAGGACCAGGTTGCCTACAGCACAGCACTGATGAGTTCCTTCTGTGCTTTGGAAGCCTGGGGACTTCTCAGCGATGACAGAATGGCCTGGTCTGCAAGGCTCTTCACATATCGTGGTACTAACTCCATACGAGGCATCCCGTCAGTGGGCCCCCTGGCCACAGCTGTCCAGAGACAGGGCCCGACATTCCTGTCTCAGGACTCCTTCTCCTGCCTGGTCTCTCGACCTGGAAGGCCTGCCCACTCTCTGCCATTCCCTTGATTCTTAGTGCAATTTAATCCTCAAGCATCCACAAAGCCTTCCGGGGCAATTCCAGGCACCGCCATCCTAGAAAAAGGTAATGTAACAACTGGAAGACTCCGTATCTAGGCTTTAGAGTCAGACAGGCTCGTTCAAGTCCTAGCTTCAGTCGTGAATCTTCATCTCTCTAAACTTTAGTTTCCTCGCCTGTATAATGGGCGTAATAAGCACTTCTAAGATTCCGGGAGAAAGGAACAAGACAGCGTACGTGAAGCGATTAGCCCAATGCCTGGCACAGAATAAGTACACAGTAAGTGGCAGCGATTTTTATTACAGCCTCTCTGGGTCAAACCTGTCCTTCCCGTCGCACGATCCAGCACCGCGTACCCGGTGCATCGCCAGCTACGCTGTACGACCGACGGCCCTCACCACCCCGCCAGATGCATCCTGCTCTGAATAACTAAATCAGAGACCCCTTGGAGGCAGATTTAATAAATGTCTATGAGTGACATGCTTCTAGTTCTCTTCCTATTAGCATTTGTTACTTTGGAGTAAAACAATTAGGTTCAGAAAATGGTTTTTGTGTGCTCCACCTCTATTCTAAAATGATTACATATTTAAAATGCAAATAAAAAGGGTCCTGATTTACCCTGAATTCTAGGTATCTGGACAAGGTAAGTGACTCTGTTCTTATTTAAATAGGCACTTATTCAGTCATTATTCCCAGTTATGATACTGTAAACATACCTGGGAAAAACACAAAAATCCAAACATGAGAAGAGATATACTTCTATTCATACAAGCCTCTCCATACACATCAAAGTGATCCCAAATGGCCCACGAGTCCTTCGACTTAGATAAGTAGCTATTTATTTTTAACAAGACCAAAAAAAAAAAAAAAAAAATCTACACATTTTCATCTGACCCAGAAAAAGTGTATTTTAAAAGCACTGCCTGGACCAAAGAAACAAACAATCCAATCATGAAAAGGGCAAAAGACATGAAGAGAAATCTCACAGAGGAAGACCTAGACATGGCCAACATGCACATGAGAAAATGCTCTGCATCACTTGCCATCAGGGAAATACAAATCAAAACCACAATGAGATACCACCTCACACCAGTGAGAATGGGGCAAATTAACAAGACAGGAAACCACAAATGTTGGAGAGGATGCGGAGAAAAGGGAACCCTCATACACTGTTGGTGGGAATGTGAACTGGTGCAGCCACTCTGGAAAACTGTGTGGAGGTTCCTCAAAGAGTTAAAAATAGCCCTGCCCTACGACCCAGCAATTGCACTGCTGGGGATTTACCCCAAAGATTCAGATACAGTGAAACGCCGGGACACCTGCACCCCGATGTTTATAGCAGCAATGGCCACGATAGCCAAACTGTGGAAGGAGCCTCGGTGTCCAACGAAAGATGAATGGATAAAGAAGATGTGGTCTATGTATACAATGGAATATTACTCAGCTATTAGAAATGACAAATACCCACCATTTGCTTCAACGTGGATGGAACTGGAGGGTATTATGCTGAGTGAAGTAAGGCAGTCGGAGAAGGACAAACATTATACGTTCTCATTCATTTGGGGAATATAAATAATAGTGAAAGGGAATATAAGGGAATGGGGGAAGAAATGAGTAGGAAATATCAGAAAGGGAGACAGAACGTAAAGACTGCTAACTCTGGGAAACGAACTAGGGGTGGTAGAAGGGGAGGAGGGCGGGGGGTGGGAGTGAATGGGTGACGGGCACTGGGGGTTATTCTGTATGTTAGTAAATTGAACACCAATAAAAAATAAATTAAAAAAAAATGAAAAAATAAAAGCACTGCCTGGTAACATAAAAGAGAAAAAAATAAACACCTTCACAGACCTCACATACCCCCAGTTCCTGTTTTCAATTCCTAAAGTCACAGCAACCGTAGATTCATGAGAGCGCCAGCCACGCAGACTAACCTTGAACTGTGAGCTGACTGTGGGCCGTCGATGTTTGCTGCCACATTTCAAGGTATCCTGGTTATTGCGGCTTGAAACGTGTTCAAACAGGTCATAGATGAAGTCGAATCTGTGTGAGCAAAGAGCAGGAGGGCCGTGAGGGGCGCACACCCAATTACCAGGCGCCGGATTACTGTAATTAGAAAGCATTTTCCCACTGAAGGTAACACCCTGAGTCCAGGAGGAGCAAAGACGCCTTCCGAAGATTTCAGAGCCACCATGGCCAAGGAGCTTTAGGCACTGAAAAGCAAGCTGTGGCCACCTTCTGAGCACTGGAGTCTCGCAGAAGGGAAGTGGCTTGGGGTGAGTGTACCCTGGGGTGACGTGCCCCTTGGGAGCACAGTGTTTGCAGAGTGCACCTATGCTCCTGCAGCCTTGACGTTTGCCTGAAGGACAGGGGTGTTCTGCACACCTCACAGTGTCTCAAAGATCCAACCAGTTAACAGGGAAAGGGGCTCCTCTGCAGTAGAGCACACTAGGCTTCATCTTGCCTCCATCCCTTCTGAGCTACGTGACTTGGGTAGATGCTGGACTTAGCCTCATTTCTCAAATTTTAGAATTTATGTTATTACTAAAAAGTTCTATAAAATTGTGATTACGGGGCAGCCCCAGTGGCCCAGTGGTTTAGTGCCGCCTTCAGCCCGGGGTGTGATCCTGGAGACCCGGGATCAAGTCCCACATCAGGCTCCCTGCATGGAGCCTGCTTCTCCCTTTGTCTGTCTCTGCCTCTCTCTCTGTGTGTCTGTCATGAATGAATAAATAAAATCTTAAAAAAAAAAATTGCGATTACGGGGGCACCTGGGAGGCTCAGTCAGTTAAGCTTCTGCCTTGGGCTCAGGTCATGACCCTGGGGTCCTAGGGTGGAGCCCCACATCAGGCTCCCTGCTCAGGAGGAGCCTGCTTCTCCCTCTCCTGTTCTTCCTGCTTGTGCCTTCTGTCAAATACATAAAATCTTTTTTAAAAATTGCCACTACTAATAAAAAGTAAAAAGTTTCTCAATAACTTCCTGTGTTTCTTGCATGGAAGATGCTACAGCCATGGGCTGGGAAGTAGGGGGCAGCTGGCTCCCCCAGCCCCAGAGCAGATGAGGCAGGGAGGGGACAAGTTCTGGGCATCGGCCCCTCCAGAGGCGGCACCATCAAGGTGCCCCACTACCGCTCGCTGTCCCCATCCCTCCTCCATTTCCCTTGTAGGTTGCTGTTTCGGGCTCACCCTCTGAAGTTCTCTAACTGTGCTTTGAGCACTTTGGAGAAAAACTCTGTTTCCATTAACATGTCACAGATGTCAAAGGTGAAAGAGCAGAGCAAGCGACAGCCCAGGCCCCTCACATTTTTGCAGAGAGAAACCCGGACCGAAACAGAAACTTCTCCACTCCAGTCACAAAATCACCCCATGTTATGACAGAGGTGACCGCCTTGCTGACCTCCATACCTGTCCTCTCTTCACTGCGAAAGGCATCCATGTAACATCAAGGTCATTTGTAAATGTTATCCTTTAAAATCTAACCACCAAGAACTTGCTGATAGAGAGCATGCTATGGTATTTTTAAAGCATCACCATTATCATTTTCTGAACTTTTTTTTTTTAAAAGTAAGCTCTACCCTCAACATAGGACTTGAACTCAGGACCCCGAGATCAGGAGTCACATGCTCTACTGAGTCAGCCCACTGCCCCTGAACGTCCCTGTTTTTAAGATCTGAAAACTCATCTAAAGATAAAAACAGCTGACAGTGCTGTAAATAGGGAATCTCCACACAGGAAAGTCAAAACAAATCTAAATATCTTCCAGTTTTAAGGTCCTAAGCTGATGTGTAGGTGGGCTTCCTTCACCCCGATTCAGAGCTGTGTGACCAGGTGGTCACAAGACACTTACATTCCTAAAAATCTTAGGGTTTTTCATCATTGTGCTGCTTTCCTTCCCTGGATAATAAACATTTGTTTCTGTTACAGATTCACAGTGGTTCTGAAACAAGTATGGATGGAAAGTTCTACCCCAAGGGCTACTCCCTCCCTTTCTCTCACAGTCAGTCTCCCACCTTATAATAGGGCTGTCCCGCAAACAGCGACACCGACCAACTACTGAGCTAACCGTGTGAATTTATGATTCACGAATGGATGAACTAACATGTAAGGTTGTAATCTTAGCTGAACTGACACCTATTCATTTTTTCTGACATACTTTAGAGACACACGCGTCCTACACACACAAGGCTGAAACCAATCTAACACAGAGCTTTAAGCTTGTTGTGAAGAAAAGAGGTCATCCTGGTTAAGATCTTGGGTTCTGGAGCCAGGCAGAGCAAATCCAAACTAGCTGTGGGTCCTTGGCCAAGGCTTGTCACTGCCCCAAAAATGAGTCTCTCCATCTGCGCATCAGGCTAAGTCATACCTGACACATGGATACACTGTTCTTATGGCACCACATTAAATGGTAGTCACTGCTACTCTTATTACTTTCCATACTTTGGTCATTTTATTAAGGAAATATTGCCCATGAAAAGTATTATTTTATTCTATGTTTGTAAATTAAAAGCATTTGCACAAATGACACTTTGCTTGCTGATGACATCTTGGAAAGGAGATTGACATACCGGCTTTCTCTTAACAAGTTGAGAAGATCATCTCTGAAGGTATCTCTGTTCTTCTCCAAGATGCCCCGGACATCATATTGCACCTGGTTTTTAAAAAAAAAAAAGACAAATGATAAATGGTACAATTGATCAAAAGAATAGGTTCTAGTCATAAGCATCTCCTTTAAAAGCCAGACCCATGAAAAGGAGTCATTTTGATACATTTATGGATGGTTTCTGAAATTACTATTTTTCTAAATACCACATGGGAAATAGCAGTAGGAATTTTTTTCTAAAGATTTTATTTATTCATGAGAGACACAGAGAGAGAGGCACAGACATAGGCAGAGGGAGAAGCAGGCTCCATGCAGGGAGCCTGATGTGGGACTCGATCCCAGGACCCTGGGGTCATGTCCTGAGCCGAAGGCAGACGCTCAACTACTGAGCTCCCCGGGCACCCAGGAAGGATCTTAATTAGGAAGTTACCTCTCCAGCATAGTGTTTCACTCCAAAATTGTTGACCGCAACTCTGGGTTTCACGTAAAAGTGGTTATTCTAATAAAGAAACAAATACAAACACCTAATTTCACTTAATGATTTGCACGGACTTGCCGAGAGAATTCACCACAACACATAGTGAAAACAATCTCAAAACCCGCCACACATCAGAGGTTTAGGGCAGAGCCCGTGATACGCTCGATCAAAACCAAGTAGGTCTTGTCTTGTCACCTCAGTAGTGAGCTGAACTCTATACTCATAAACTAAACTTGGGCACATTCTGACAAGCAGCCCCAAGTCTATGCCTTTCACTAATTTCAATTTCGTTCTAGCAACTGGAAGAGAGCACTCTGGTTTGAGAAAAAAGTTACACATGGGAGGCACAGCAGAGCCATCAGCACTGAAAGATCTTAGGTGTATCTGATGCCACAGATGTGCTACTCAGACACCATTAAGAATTGGCCTGTTTGGACGTACAGCATGTTGACTATGCAACTTCTCCAATAATGTGCTGTCTGTGGCTTGGGGGAAATGGCTTTCTTCATTGATAAGGGCGAGGAGACCAAGTTTCTAAAAGACAGAAAAGAGGTTAAATGAATTAAAAGTTGACCACATGCCTCAAAATAGTTCAGAGCTCCTTCCCCCTTCCCTCTCTCTCAAGTAAGCATCAAAGGGAAAGACATAGCAATTTCTTGGTTTAAATTCAGAATGACACCATAAACACATCCAACGCATTTAAACTCCATATAAACATGGAAACATGGAACCCACCACAATTTTGTGGACGAAACCACAAGCGGCCAGTGTACCAGTGATGCTGGCAAAGCTCTGAGGGCTGACTAAAGTCTAAGTGGAGCCGGTTTACACACTTGATTCTAAAATATGGAGTCCGATGAAACAATAAGTTGAAGCAGCCAAGTATCTAAATTCAACTTTGCACATTTGCATGTATGTTTGCAAATGGTCCATTGTGTTCCCCGCATTCACATCTTTGATGTGCATGTTTGCACAAGCTAGTTTGTTCCCATAAATATGAATCAGCCCAGCGGGACAGCCTCGGGACAGGGCCACGATGCATCAGCAAGGTTACCTTCTCAATCAGGTCCAAGCATTCACCATTGTCTATCCAGTCAATGTCTTCCCACACCAATCCCTCCCTGTAGCAAGATTTAAAAGGTCTGAGTTATAATAAAATAGAGCTTTAAAACTATCTAATTTAGTGGCTGATTAAAAAAAAAATATTTAGAGGCGAAACTCTATGAGCACTTACCTGCTATATTCTAGTTGCTCCAGAGAAAAAATATGTTTGTTGAAATATTCCTGAAGTTTCTCATTTGCATAGTTTATATTGAACTGTTCGAAGTGATTAACCTAAGGGGGGGAGGAGGGAACCATTCAACAAGTATCTTTAGTGCTCTTCCTACTACATATGAAGATGAAGAAAAGGAAAAGAAAAAAATCTGTGGAGAAAAATATCAACATTTATTTGAATAGATTTCAGCTGAGCCAGTTAAGCGGATAGAAAAGAACTCATGCACCCCACTCCTCAGAAGCATACCTCGAAGTTCTCAAATCCAAAGATGTCAAGAATGCCAATAGATTTAAAGTCATCTTTGCCTTTGATCCTGCTGTTGATCTTCTTAATCACCCACTCGAAGCAGCGTGCATAAAGTGCCATGGCCAGGGAGTCTCTGCTGTCCTCTGCCTGGGGGAGAGGAGATGCCACCACCGTGTCCCGCTGACCACAGACCCAGGCAGCCATGTCCATCCCTGCCCCCCACCCCCAGGTACTCAACAGGAGTAACACCTGTGCACCCAATATCAAGCTAATCAGGACCATCTAGGAAAACCCAGATGAAAAAAAAAAAAAAAAAAAAAAAGAAAACCCAGATGTCCCAGGAACGGGTATCCTGGAGCTTGCTCACTCACTTCACGGTGGGATGCGCTGAAGGCTCCCTTAACTATCAAGCTCTCAAACTCAAGTGTTTATGTTGAGTTACAGGAAAGGATCTGAACCAACACATACAACTTCGATTTTGTCGGGCTTAAGACCATAATTAAGGCCTGAGTTCTCCCATGATCATCTTCTCTTAATCTACTTTGTACACAGAAAAGTTTTCCCCGTGGCATGGTCAGCATTTTTACTTATGAATCAAGAAACGGATATTGGGTGGGCCGGCACATAGGATTAGCTCAAGGCAGTTGCAGGAGCAAAACTAAGTCCTGATACATAGTAATGACAATAAATTATTAAATCTCATGTTTCTTTAGTACTTAGGTCACCGGCATGTATTTATCATCCTCACAAGTATCCTATGAATTAGGTAGGATAATCATCCCTGTCTTACAGAGGAGGAAACACACACAAATGAATGCATCCTCCAAGAACAGAAAATAGTATGTCAGGACCCCAAACTCAGGAAATCTCCATCAGACCCGTCCTTTTGTTGTTGTTTTTTTTTAAATATTTATTTATTCCTGAGACACACACACACACAGAGGCAGAGGCAGAGGCACAGGGAGAAGCAGGCTCCCTGTGGGGACGTGGATGTGGGACTCGATCCCAGACCCCAGGGTCACGCCCTGAGCCCAAGGCAGATATTTAACCAACTGAGACACCCGACTGAGCCCCCCAGGCACCTCCCCAGGAGTGTCTTTTAAAACAAGCTTTGATGGCAAAGTGCACATACCTGCTGAACAGTGAGAGGAGTGAGGATCTCTTCCCCCCTGAGGAACATGGATCTCTGCGTCAGAGCATCAGTGAGCTGTGCTGAGTCCAGCCCAAGTAGCTCTGCAGACCTGCCCAAGGCTGGAAATGAAGAACAAGGCAATAGTAGATACACTGACCCAAGAAGGGAGGGGCCAGGGGACCCGGAGCTACTCCACACTGTGCCTTGTTAAAGCAGAAAACATTCCTAAACTTACCCTTAGGTAAAATTAGCAGAGACCCTGATGCTTGGACCACGTGTGGTCCTGAGACTCCAAGGCAGAGTGTCCCTGAGACCCTGCCACAGCTCTGCAAGGTCATAACTATTTCCAATGACATTAAGATGCTATTTGCTGTTTTACTCTCATCCCCTCATCATGATACAGACGAGTTTATCCTGTGGTTACGTGATATGAGGCATCTCAACAAACCAAATGCAGAAGCCGATAAGAGAATCCAGCTGTCCTCCCTGACATCAGGTATTTTTAAAGTTGGCAAAAATGTAAGACAACTGTCAATCTTCTGGCAAATTTTCTTTTATTTGGGCAGTCTTTTAAATAAAAATATGATATTTATGTAAACACACAATGGGTTTTTTATAATCATTTCAAAATTAATTAGTAAATTTTTTTAAAGATTTTAAAGATTTTATTTAGGTGATAGCACAAAGCAGGAGGAGGAGCAGGAAGAGGGAGAGGGAGGAGCAGACGCCCTGCTCAGGAGGGAGCCTGACCCAGGGCTCCATCCCAGGACCCTGGGATCATGCCCTGAGCCAAAGGCAGTCGCTTAACCCACAGAGCCACCGAGCACCCCAAAATCAGTTTTCATTTCTAAGGCAGTAACATGAACAGACATGACTCCCGTAAACAAAAGCTCTTTGGAGTTCTCTACGGTCTTATGATGATTAAGAGGCACTGGGACCAATGTGAGAACCACTGACCTACAGCACTGGCTTCACACCTACAGCCATTTCAAACTTTAACATATCCAAACCCTAGGCTCCATGCCCTCACATGTTGCTTCCATCAAGAAAGTTTCAAAAGTAAATACATAAATCATTCCAGGAAAATGACAACTGACATAGCGATGTGCATTATTAATTCATTTAATCTTGACAACACATCACCGAGGGACTTTATAGATATGAAATCACTCATGTAGGGCATCGTCAGTACCTCAAGGCAACGGCCTGTGGCAGAGCTGGACTATGGACCAAGCATTTGTACTTGAGAACCAGTGGGCATCCCCAGCACACCAGGTCACCACTCAAGAACTATGGGAAAGGACACCAACGCCACCACAACTCCCTGCCGCAACATTTCCCTACATCTAATCTTTGTAGCTCATATTTCTTTATTGGGTCTATTCTCCTCTTTCCTGGTTGAGAATGAGAACACAGCCACCATCCCAATCAGCAATCACTCCTCATATGCTCGGATCCTTTCTTATCTGACAGTTCCCATCAAATACAAAGCTCCATACTTCTCTATACAGGACTCAGAAAGCTCTTTCTATAGGAGGCCAGAGAGTAAACATTTTAGGTCTAAGTTCCTTATGAGGACAAAGCCACAGGAGGGAAAAAGGGGAGAGCCATCTTACCTGTTTTGAAGGACACTTGGGCCCCACCAGCAGTGATAAATTCTATGTTCCCAAGATGTAAGACACCAGCAAGCAACCTCAAGACCTCCCGGACTTCTTCCTTGCTGAACTCCATGACCTCCATTGCCGTCTGAAAGAAAACAAGTTATGTTTAATTTTTTGTTGTTTTCCTTCCATATTAGAGAAAATGAAAAACCCGTTACTCAATAAAATTGTCAGGTATTATTCTAAAGGCAAGAAAACAAAAAACAGATTCACGACCTCTTGCTTTTAAATGATAAAGACTCGGCACAGGCACACATAAGAGAAGGTGATATTCAGAAAGAACTGTCGAATGTGGAGAGATCACCCAGTTGATGAAATAAAATGAGATATCTGCCTTATTACATACCAGCCTCCCAGTTATGCCCCCAGAGAACTGCGTCAGAGAGTCACAGTAAGGATGGTGGTAAAGAAATGCCCTTTCTGTAGATACTGAAGCATAACAGAAACCTTTATTTTCTTGCACATAAGCTGGTGGAGAAGGGGAAGGCCTCATGGGACTGCTCCAGTGCACATTCCAGGGCCCTTCCTAAGGGCTAAATGCAGTGGGGACCCAAGTGGGAGGAATAAGGATTCTCCATGAGGAACTCTGTAGATGGGAGCTATTCCTTTTATAATAGATACTGATAAAATCTATGAATTGATTTAGATCGGTCTTCCCTAAACATGCATCACATCTCTACTTTTAATTTCTTCAAAGAATTTTTAAAGATCTTGTTTTTTCCTCTCCATAGTAAATGGAAGTTACCAAAGTGCTGTTTAGGGCAAAATAAAAGTAAACAAGTACCTATATGAGAGCAAGTTTGTTCCCAAATACAAGTCTCTAAACAACTGAAGCCAGGGATCTTCTGAATCACATCTAAGATCATTTTCCATGGTGACTGATTGATTGATTTCAGAGATTGGGGGGTGAGGTCAGGAGGGGAGGGAAAGAGAGAAACATAAGCAGACTCCATGCCTAGCATGGAGCCCGACAGGAGACTGGATCCCAGGACCCTGAGAGATCATGACCAGAGCCAAGATCAAGACTTGGATGCTTACACTTCAACCAACTTGAGCCACCAGGTGCCACTCTATTGTGATTTAGAAGCCACATTCTTGTCAAGAAAAAAGCCTCCTTCTCCCCCAACTAAGGACAGAATTGTTGGCAATACTGATGAAAATGACCCACCAAGAGCACGTGGACCACAATGTAATAATTGTGACAATGACAATCACGTTAGGAGACTAGGAAGGAAACCATGTGACACTCTGAAGCCGCAGAAATTGTAAAAGGAAACAACTGGAGATTTAAAACGTGAAAAGTTTAACTTCTTTACAAGGAAAAAACAAAGTTGAAACAAAGGGCAAAAACAATAGGCAGGGAAACAATTTAAAAATTAGAAGCAAGGAGCAATTGCTTAGCCATAATAAAAGATACATGAACATCAAAAATAAAATAGGCATTTCTTATAGTAGCAAATGCAAATCCTTCCTAAAAATCAAATGTGTACAAATCAAAGAAAATATGAGATCGTTTCTACCAAATTAGCAAAAAAAACAAAACAAAACAAAACAAAACAAAAAACCCCTCATGAATGATAAACCTGAAGTTGGTAAACTGGGACATTTATGCACTGGTCATTGGTGTCATGGATTAATATAATCTTTCTGGAAAACAAGATGACATGACAGTATTGTGCTGGCCACATATGTACATAAATGTATAATGTTCAGAAACGTTAAATAACTTTCACGGGGTTGTACAGCTAAGACTCAAAATCAGGCTCAATGAACCCAAACTTCACCAACTTCTTATCCAGCCAATGCTATTACTCTCTAAAGACATAAAAAGAAAAAAGCAATCTCTTGTATAATCTTCCATAATTTCAATGCTGGAAATTCATTCTAAGGAAAATCTCAACAGGAAATAAAGTTCTATAATATATTCACTGCAGTGTTATATCAACATGTTCACAGAGAAAAAAATTCTACCTATCATCAGACAAGTCGAATATAGCAATAGTTTAAAACAGTTCTATAGTTTGGAATAGTATATACTTTTTAAAGGAAATTATGATCATACAGAAACATGACTTATGAGATAGCTTTATATAAAAGTTTAAAATTGTATTTTTGTGGAGTGCCTGGCTGGTTTGGTTGCTAATGCAAGGAAGCAATCTCCAGGTCATGGGTTCAAACCCCATGTTGGATGTAGTGATTGCTATAAAAGAAAAAAGTCAGTAAATTTTTAAAAAATTTTTGTGACTTTTTTTTAAAAAAGTAACCCCTATACCCAATGTGAGACTCGTACTCACAACCTGGAGATTAACAGTCGGATGCTCTACCAAAGGAGCCAGCCAGGAACTGCATTAAGAAAACCAGGCTGGGAAATAAACATACTGTACTGGAAATAGCTGCGATGTTAGTTTTAGCAAGCTCACAAACATTATGTTCCATCAAGTCTTTTAACATTTCGACAATATTTTTATGATACTAATGGGTGAATGGATAAACAAACTGCTGCCTATTCAATGGAATACTACTCATTAGAAAAAGGAATGAACTGAGTCATGTATGATGTAGATGAGTAAGGGAGCTAGACGTGAGAATACACTCTGTATCATTTCACTTACAAGAACTTCTAGAAAAGACAAATCTACTGATTTGTGCCTGAAAACAGATCAGTGGTTTCCTAGGAGAAGGGTGGCTTGGAAGGGCCAAAGGAAGTTTTTGAATTTTATTTATTTTGATTGTGCTTGTTGGTACATGGGTGAATAAATTCAAAATCCATTCAAATGTATACTTCAAATGGTAGCATTTTATTATATATACATTACATTTCAATAAATCTGATTACAAATAATAAAAACACCATGAATTATTTAATCAGGGGTGAGAAGACTCATTTTACAGGCGCAAAGAGAAACAGACACAAGAATAAGAACTACAGTCTAGTGCTTATTAAAACAATATATGGAAAAACTGCTGAAATTTACTTATTCCAAAAGTTAAAAGTAAAGGAAGATGGTTAGGAAGTACAGAATAACTTCTTATTCTCAAGACTTAAAACAGTGGTAAGGACCAAATGAAACAGTGAAATAACTGTAAAGAACCAACACTGTGCAAAAGTTAGTATTTTCCCTCTCCGTGATGAGAGTCCTCCTATAAGCCTAATACTCAACATTAACTTATAAACATTCTTAGCTCATCATAGGATGAGCATAGAAATGAAAGTCTTCACTGTTTGTCAACCACCTGGACTTTATAGAACACTAAAAGGAAGTAAGATAAAAAAATAAGTTTGCAGTAGCAGAAGACGTCAAGCCATCAAATGAAAAATATCAAGAGATGCCTGATGAAAATATTCTTGGTTAAGTTCTTAAAACACATTCCGAAGTTACATACGGAGATATGAAAGCAAACGAACTGTGCTTACTGTGTTAATAAATACAACTACTTTCAACTCAGCTCTAAGTGAATTAGGAGTGTGCTGATAAGTAGCAATCGCATTCATCAGACCACGGGGTCATTTAACGGCCGCCCCGGTTACCAGCAGCCTGGGCACGCACGCCGGAACTGCCAACAAGAGCCTCTACTTTTGTGTCCTACTGTCCTGCTTACAATCTCTCCAATAGCAATCTCCATCCCTTGGGCAAGAGTAACCACTTTAAAGCTTATTATCATGGTCTTATTTTCTCAACAATACGGCTCCAAGACTTAAAAAGCATGCTGGGAAGTTCTCAGTATAGTTCAGAAGCAGTAAACAGAAATTCAGTTATAATAAAACTGTAACAAAATAAAATATATTCAATACACTCATTAGGCAACATAAAAAATGATAGGTGTCTGGGAACGTGGGAAGTGGGTGGGGAGAAGGGGAGGGGTGACAATATGTGATCTGGTCTCAGCCATGAAGAATCAAAGGAAGCCAGGCTCATCATACTAGAAATGAATAGAAAAGTGAGATAAATTTCAGGAGCTTTACTGCCAAAAGGTACATCTAGGGTCTTGGGCAGTTGGCTGTAAGGTGTGGAGGTGCCATTCAAGGCAAAGGAACCACAGATGAATCTTGAACAAATGGTGCCACTGAAATGGGGGGGAAAGAGGCTATTCTGGGCATAGCAAACTGCAAGTAAACAAACCAATAATAATTTATCATGTAATGTTATATTAGGCAACAGCATGTTGTTTTATAAGATTTGCTTATGCTCCCAAGTTCTCCACCACTGAAAAAGATTGATGTTTTCATCTTGGCAAAATTGAGGTATAAAGATGGCCATTTAAATCTTAATAAAATCTGACTCCTGTGGAATGAATTTCTGCATTCATATACATGGGCTGACACCATTAAAAACCCATCGATAGGGATCCCTGGGTGGTGCAGCGGTTTGGCGCCTGCCTTTGGCCCAGGGCGCGATCCTGGAGACCCGGGATCGAATCCCACGTCGGGCTCCCGGTGCATGGAGCCTGCTTCTCCCTCTGCCTATGTCTCTGCCTCTCTCTCTTTCTCTCTCTGTGACTATCATAAATAAATAAAAATTAAAAAAAAAAAAACCCATCGATATACCCAGGAAAGCCGATACCGTCCGGAAACCCCAGTCCTGGTCCACAGCCGTGCATGCTATAAACATTCAACATTTGTGGAGTAAGAGATCTGAAAAGATTATCACCCAAAGACACCTGTTACTTCACACACATATTATCAGCCACCATTCTAGTGGGTCAAATACAGGCAATAAAATAAATTAGTTGCTCCTATTGACTTGAAATAGCTGCATAAAAACATGGCTATGAAACTCAGCATACATTCACCAGGAAGAACCAGGTCCCCTAAAGCCACCCAGGCTACTTTACAGGCATTTATTTATATTCCTGCCAAGTGGTGGCAATGATGAACTCTAAAAATACATAAAGCAGATTCTCAATTAAATAAGCAAAAATTTTAAAAGAAGTATACAAGAGGGGTACCTGGGGGGCTCCATCGGTTAAGCATCTGCCTTTGGCTCAGGTCATGATCCTGGGGGCCTGGAATCGAGCCCCTGCTCAGCAGGGAGTCTGCTTTTCCTTCTGCCCCTCACCCTACTTGTGCTCTCTCTGCCTCTCTCTCTCTCTCTCAAATAAATAAAATCTTAAAAAAAAAAGAATTTCTATGAATATTTCAACATATTCTGCAAACAAATGTCCTTCAGTCTTAATGGAATATAGCTCCTTTCCTCTGATCTCCAAACCACTGGGAAAAGCAGCTTTACACAATTGAAATACGAAGATGCAGATTTAAGTGGTATTTGCTTTTGGAAGAAAATACTGAGAGGGGTGCCTGGGTGGCTCAGTTGGTTGAGCATCTGCCTTGGACTCAGGTCATGATCCCAGAGTCCTGCTCCATGGAGAGCCTGCTTCTCCCACTGCCTTTCTCTCTCTTTCTCTCATGAATAAATAAAATCTTTTTTAAAGAACCAAAATACTGAGAGACAAAGTACATTAAAAACAGCAGTACAATACAGTCCAATCATGTTTCCTTCTTTAGCAGAATACCGGGATGATCTGTGGCTTATTTACTGCAGTCTCCTTGCTGCCTAGAACAGTGCCGGGCACACAGCAGGTGCTCAAACATGTTGCTATATAAAACCAACCTCAGCCTGAAGACTTCAGGGTTTCTTTTTCGCCATTCCTGTGTCACTCCTGTTATGGAGTACTGCACAAGGCAGAACAATGGGCTGGCTGGTACTGATAGGATATTCAGGATTCTAGAAATTTATTTTACAGAAATTGCAATTTTAGGAATGTAATCAAAGTTATGTAATCCTTAAAGCTGATATATTCACTGTAAATATATAACACAAAATGATAAAATCCTAGAGTTCTGCCTCGTGAGAGAATATTCTTGCCATTTATCACATATCCTAAATTATACATAAAATGCTTTTTTAAATAAAAAGATTATTTAGTATTGCAACTTATCTCCCTCAATTATAAAATAAGTTTTTCCATGTCATTAAATATACTGGAGCGTATGTTTTGCTTGCCGTAATGGACCTTATTTTATGGATATTATCATTATTTTTTAAAGGTTTTATTTATTCATGAGAGAGAGAGAGACAGGCAGAGGGAGAAGCAGGCTCCATGCAGGGAGCCCAATGTGGGACTTGATCGCGGGTCTCCAGGACCACGCCCTGGGCTGAAGGTGGTGCTAAACTGCTGAGCCACCCGGGCTGCCCTGGATATGACAAATTATTGAAGCCATTCCCCCAATCTGTGATTCTTGCATGTTAAAGTAAAGGGAGGAAAAAAATAATAATAAAGACAGAAAAATCCTACTTTTTAGAGAAAAGAGTATTTTCCTCTTTTCTGAAAAGGTACACATTTCTTTTTTCTTTTCTGACTGCACTGCTTAGACCTTCCAGAAGGTTAAATAATAATTACATGTTCCTGATTTTAAAAAAATAGCCACTAGTTTTTTGTTGACATTTCTAATAGGTTGACACTAAAAAGTAATCAGAAGGTAAATAGTTAAGAATCTATAAATGGAATACATGTAAGCTTGTTGTGTACATCTATATCAATGTCATGCACAATTTTCTTCCTTTGTAGAGGATATCTTTTCATCGTAAGATCAGATTTTAAATGCCAAAACCTACTCTTTCAACTCAATAATAAAAGCTAGCAAACGATGAAAGCAGGGTGCACCCCAAAAGTCTACCCAAAGGCTAACAAAAGGAATAAACAATTCTGAATCAGAAAACGAAGTCCCAAAAAAAAAAAAAAAAAAAAAAAAAAAGAAAACGAAGTCCCAAGAGGAAAGCGGAGGAAAGCCAAGAGAGTCGCTTCTCCGGCGCTTTCAGGGTAAGCAGGGTGCCCAGTGCACCCTAGTGGCCAGTGAGGTAATCGGTAGGAGACCTGCTACTTCTTGGACAGTTAGGAGTCTGTCTCCTGCAACAAGTTCCTTCTATCATGAAGCATTGTTCTCCAGCTTCAAGAAAGAAGAAAAAAAAATTCCTGTCTTTCTTTACCCTTTTCATCAAAAATGAGTTTCATATTTATTCTAACACACAGTAAAGACAATAATGAATGAATTGAGAAGAGAGAAAGTCTGAGTAGTGATAGAAATCCAGGGGCAAAATAAAATTGGGAAAGAAAACTTAAAATGCTTAAAAAACATTTCATAAAATCCAATTCTCGGGGCCAATTCCCATGCAGTCCAGGGTGCTCGGCAAAAGGTGCTGTCAGCAGGGGGCTGTTTTGTTGACAGTTTCAAGAAAAGAGATGTGGCAAGAGAAACTGCTCTGCATTATAAATGCAGGATAAACGGGAGACAGGGGAAGAGGATGTTCTAGCCAATGCTGTTCTTAATTTCATTTTCAATTTAAGACCTGGAAAAAGGATGTATGATATATACTCACTTAAAAAAAAAAAAAAGACCCTGATATCATTCCACAAGGCATTTTTTGAACAATCTAGAAGAATGGATGGGGATGTGGAGTACAGAACTGTTGACAACTCTGAAGACAAGAACTTGACAGACAATCTGGGATGTTGTACCGGAAGCAGGTACAGTCTCCCTGCCTTGTGGATTAGAGCCTGGGATCTGGGGTTAGACTGGCTCTGTCTGGTACTGTGTACGGTCAGACTGGGCACCAGCCTCCCCAGGTGTAGAATGTAAGACAGCCACAGTTCTTACCCTCACAGGGTTAAGAGCAACAAGAGATGTGGCTCACTTGAGTCCATAAAACAAGTGCTCGATGTCATGTATGATGATGAAATCAAGCCTAGATCCACCGTATCCAATGCTGGAGCAATGATCCTGGCAAAGGAATGGAGATTGCACTGGCAAAATCTACTGGCCATCCTCCAATGGGGGGGATGTTAGTTACGCTCAATGACCAGGCTTCCTAAATGTTCCTTAGAACAAACACCTGTGATATCAGAAAACTGTAAGAGACCACAGGTATCCACAGCTCAGAGCTGCAAGGTGACTACTGTTACTGTTGTCGTCAGAATCGGATGTCAGAATGATCCTAACAGTCACCGGGTCTAATGGTTGACAGGTTTTTAGCTGTAGAAACTGTTATAAAAACATATGTACATATATATATACATAAAAGTTCAAAAAAGAAAGATTGGTAGGTTCCACTGCCAAGCCTAAGATATATCTATATAGAAATATAGATATAGATATGTCTATATAGATATATAGATATAGATATATCTATATATAGATATAGACATATCTATACACACACACACACATATTTTAATACACTGTTCCAAGTTAACCCACCATGTACCTATCCCGAATGCCACGGATATTCATCTACCTTCCAGAGAAAGAGGATCCTCTTCCAGTCTGGAACATTCTTTTTTGTTTTTTTTTTTTTTGGAACATTCTTTACCATGATTTGGAACAAGAAGAAAGTACCTTTTCTCATACAGTGGTGCAAATGTAATTACTTCTATTTTCATTAAAAAAAATTTTTTTTGAAACAGGAATGAAATGCCACTTTTCTTTTTTGAGGTTGTCACTCTTAATAAGGGGAAAATAAGAAAATAACTTACAATCACTTCCCTGAAAGATTCCTGGTCACTGATTGTCTTGTCTCCTATACATCCAGACTGACTCAAGTAGTGGTAGTTTTCTGGTACAGATAAATAAAATTCTTCTACAAAAGACAAAGAAAAACATAAAATCAGTACTTGGCCAGGATAAGACACAATCCAAGAATTCTCACTTTGTAACTTTAAAAAAATAAAGTATGTAAATAGTTCTATGCTAACAGTCCCGTTAACATAAAAAAAGTTCTTAGTCATCATTTAGAGAAAATAAAAAGGATTTAAATTAAGAAAGCCTGGGTGGCTCAGTCGGTTTGATTTTGCTCTCTAAAGAAAGAAAATAAGTATAGCAAATATTCTTGAAAAACTAATAAGAATCCTGTTTTGATTATTTTCTCTTAAAAAATCACACTTTTAAAAATTAACTGTATTTGAGTATGGTTTAAGAGTAAACCAGATAAAATATGCACTATATATTTTTTATTAATATTCTATAAATTAGAAAAGTGCCAAGAATCCAAAAACAAAAATTTAACATTTCTCTATTGGTGATTTTCCCTCTACATTATTTGGCTGTAAAATGGACTCCGTGGGGCACCTGTGTGGCTCAGTTGGTTGAGCCTTGGCCTCAGGTCATGATCCCAGGGTCTTGGGATGGAGCCCCACTTAGTCCACCAGCTCCCTGCTCACGGGGGTGTCCCACGTCCCCCGCCCTCTGCTGCTCTGCCTACTTGTGCTCTCCCTCTGTCAAATAAAATAAATAAAATCTCTAAAAAATAATATAAAACGAGATGGCCTCAGCATCTTCAGTATTCTCGTACACCATATTTCAATGGATAGAATACCAACAAAGCCCAAGTAGATGTCTTACTGATGGCTTTTCAGGGAAAACAAGTTGCTAGTCCGTATTTCTCTGCCGGTCGCACACTCACTTACCTCTCTGTTCATGTTGTAGCCCTGCCAGCAGTGCATAGAATATGTGATAATTCCTTTCCCCGGGGTTTTGTCTTACTACTCGGTTCTGTGGGATAAATCAGATTTCTTCTCAGAGACGATTCCTCCATTTCATGAACACAAACCAGTAATTTCCAGAAATTATTATCAATAGAAGAAAATGTGAATTAAATCATGTTTACTTACTTTTTCTAATAAATCTTCATGTGAAAAGCAATGGCCAGTCAAGGAACAAAACAAGGATAGGGCATGCTCAATTGGTCCTTAATTTTCTATCCTTTGTCACCCAAATCATCACAAATCCCTGCTCCTTTGGCATTGAGACTTCCAGCGCCAAACATGAGCCAACAAAGCACAGACTAGTTCACATAAACCCATTTTCTGACAGGACACATGGGCCTCCTAGGAGGTGCCAAACTATCTAACAGAATCGATTTCAAACAGCAAACACCTGATGCTTCATGATGACTCCACGTTTCCAGATTATGAACATGATATCCGAAGTTTCCAAAAGGAAAGAAAAACTTTTGGAAGTTTCCAAAAGAATAATTAATAGGTCACATGCAGAATATTAAGCAATAACCGTGATGTTTCACGGTATCTGTCCTTAATGATAACCAAGTTTGTACTTAATAGGGTCAAATACTAACGACAGGACCTAAATGAAACAGGATACAATCTACAATTCTCCCGCCCTGAATATTTCCCTTCTGGCAGATGTTCAGCTGAACGAACTTCCCAAAGCGACTGGAGTTGTTGTTGTACACCGTCTTTGCGTTGCCGAAAGCTTCCATGATGGGGCTGTGAGAGACGTAAGGACAACCTCCAGTTATACAACACACAGGTCATGAGATGTAATTTCAGCATAAGCGACCTATCAAGAACACTGTTATCACTGTGCACGGGGTGACCGATGGTAACCAGAGTTACCGGGGGATCAGTTCATAAGATTCACAAAAATCTCATCCCTAGGACGGACACCTGAAGCTCCTACCAAACCGTTTGTCATTGTAGTTCAATCAATAATCAAAAAAAAAGTGAGGACGGTGGAGTGTTCATTAGGAGAGAGGTGAAAACAGCAGGAGCGGGCCTCACAAATGTCAAAATCCGCCACTGTGGGAAAAATCTGAAAGCGGAAAGGCCCACGGTGACCGACCGCGTTTGTTTACTGAAGAGCCAGATCTCAGCGCACTTGCTGCCGCGGGGTCACAAGGCACGTGCATTTTGGCCCGAGCTGGGGCAGGTCACGGAGCAAGCGCAGGAGCAAGCGCAGGATGCGGGGGATTCCGGGGCCGGGACGCTGGTCCCCGAGCCAATGGGCTGCGGCCCACGCTGGAGCCCGGGGCTGCGGCACAGGATCCCACCCGGGTTTGGGGACGACAAAGTCCCCGTCCGGGGCACTGCACCGTGGGCGCGCTGTCCGGGGGCTCCCTCAGGAGGCAGCTCCGCCGACCTTCCCCACATGTCAGCCGGGGACGGGCAGGCCCAGGGCGGCAACATTTTCTATAAAGGACCCAAGAGAGATTTCGGGCTCTGCGCCCCGAGGCCTGCAGTCGGCCCGCGGCGTCCAGGCGCCGAGTCCTCGAGGGCCGCCTCCACGTCTCCGCGTCTCCACGGGCGCCGGTCCTGGACAGCGGCCCACACGCTCGGGCCCGGGTCTCACGTCCCGTGTGTTCGACGACGGCCACGGGGGAGGAAGCGCGGACGCCCAGGAGAGAAACGGGCTGCGGTTCCCCGCGGGTCCCGGGGCTGGCGGCGGCGGGCGGGCTGCGGGCGGGCTGCGGGCGGGCGGGCGGCTGCGCCTCCGCTCAGGGCCTGAGGGGCCGCGCCGCCCGCCGCCTCCGGGGCCTGAGGGGCCTGAGGGGCCTGAGCGGCCGCGCTCCGTCCGACACGCGGCGGTGCGGGCGCTTCTGCTCCGGACGCGGCCTCCAGGGCGAGTGGGCGCCCCGCGGCCCGGGCTCCGGGGCACTCCCGGGGTCAGTCACCGGCCGGGGGGGGGGGGGGGGGGGCGGGGGGGGCGGGGCGGGCCGGCGGGTACCTGCTCCCCAGGATGGCCTGCTCCACGCTCGACGTCCGCTCCCGGGAGGGCAGCTCCGACGACTGCCGGCTGACGGCCGACAGGAACCGGAGGATCAGCTTGGTGCTCTCCGTCTTGCCCGCGCCGCTCTCGCCGCTGGAACACAAGGCGCCGCTCAGGCTCCCCGCGGCCCACAGAGGGGGGCCGCCCGCCCGCCCGCCGCCCGCACCCGCCCGCACCCGCCCGCACCGGAAGCGGAAGCGGGACCCGCAGCCTGACACCCCCCCCCCCCCCCCCCGCGGGTGCACGGAGACGCCGCGGGGGCAGAGGCCGCAGAGGCCGCAGGTCGGGCCCACACAGCGGGGAGCAGCGGCCCACGCCGTCGCCCAGCACGTCCCCGCCCAGGGCCCAGCGAGCCGGGGCCCGCGCACCCACCAGCCTGGGCACCCACTGGAGCCACCCGCAGCCTCGTCTCCCGCCATATCGCCTCCGAGGCCCTTGCTGTGGAGCTTTTAAAGATTTTATTTGAGAGACGGGAGCCGGGGAGCCGGGGAGCCGGGGAGCGCGGCGGCTTCTGCCCCCCTTCGGCCGGGCGCGGTCCTGGGGTCCCGGATCCAGTCCCTCACCGGGCTCCCTGCACGGGGCCTGCTTCCCCCTCTGCCTGGGTCTCTGCCTCTCTCTCTATCATGAGCAAATAAATAATAAAAAAATCTTAAAAAAATGTTTTTTTATTTGAGAAAGAGACACAAGCAGGGGGAGCAGCAGAGGAAGAAGCAGGGGAGCAGCGGGCTCTCCAAGGAGCCGCCCTGGGACGATCCCAGGACCCGGGGTCATGACCTGAGCCAAAGGCAGAGCAACCCCTGCCCAAGCCTCTTCTTTAAGTACATATTTATTTGGGGGGGGGGGTACAGAATTAAAACTTGGAACGGAGATAAAACACGGATCGGAATGGAGATGTGCCAGGGTTCTCACACTTGGCTGCCCATGTGGATCCCCTAATCTGCCCACGCGGGTCCCTAATCTGCCCCTAAGGTGCACCGACAGGGCTGGGGCCGAGTGGTCAGGACCCCGAGGAGTTTCCCAGGGGCCCCCCCACGGGCCAGTGCAGGAACCACCACAGCTGAGAGCAGCTTCCCCAGGCCACACAGCAGCAGTGATCGGGCCCGACGGGCCAGGACATGCTGCGGCGACAGGGCACAGGATGAGGACGAGCACACAGCTCACAGCCACTAAGACCCAGAGCACACGCGTGTCCCCAGGTGCCAAGGTGACGGCGGGCGCTCTACAGGCAGCACTTCCGCGTGACCCTGGTCTTCCAGCCCACTGTGGCACAGACACTCCCACGGACGGTCAAGGCCGTCTGGTCTTGGAGGCCATGAAGGAGGAGCATGTGCCTGGGGATTCCTGCACTCCCAGAGCGTCTGCAGGCGCCCGCGTCAGGCTGCACCACCGACTCCGTGTCTGTGATCCAGAAGCACAGGACTGCACAGCAGAGCAACACAGATGCCAGGGGCAGAGAGCTCACAAACGGGTGGAGGTGAAGGCCCCGGCGGTTCTGGGGGAGGGCAGGCTGACCTGCACAGGGGCAACGTGCACTGGGCAGGAGGGGGGACGCAGTGGGGGTCACGGGCTCAGCACAGTCCCCTAGCCCAGGACGCCATCCGCTTTCACCTCTTTGTAGGGTTTATTGCTGAGAGCATGTGTGGAGGGGCAGAGGGGGGTGGGAGGATCCCCGCAGGCCCGCGCCCCCTGAGCACAGGGCTTCCTGCAGGGCTTGGGCCCAGTGCCTCAGAGGGCACGGCAGAGACCCCGGCCTGAGCTGGGAACCGGCAGTTGGCCGCGCCCCGGACCGGGTGCTCTCCAACAGGGCAGTAGGGTGGCAAGGACCAGGAGTCACGGCGTTCTCAGGTGAGCCATCCGTGGGGCTCCGTGAACATGATGCACATGCCACGCACATGTGCTGGTGGGATCGCTTACAGCAAGACACTCTCGGCCTTGTCAGAGTCCCCTCTGATGCAGAGGGGCTCACACCCCCATCGGAGCTCCACGGTGACAGTAATCGGACCCGAGACATCACGGTAGGGAGGCGACTTTTGGAAAGCGGCTAGGGCGCCCAAGCTGGGGGCTGCTTCCAGGGGGACCACCCACAGGGTCGGAAGCAGGGGCTTCGGTCGCTTCCCGCAGCTGGCCTCTGGGTCAGGAAGCGCCGGGACCTGAACTCGAGGCCGAGAGCCAGGGACTTCATCAGCGGTGCCTACGGAGCGAAGCCCGCACAGCAATTCCAGGGGCGTGGGGAGGCCCATGCTTGGTGTCAGGCACACAGAGGGACGCAGGGCCCACGGCCCCCTCCCAGGGTAGGCCCCTGCGTGGTTGTGTCCTCCTGCAACATCCTTTCCTGGTAAACCTTCTAAATAGCATGAATCGCCTGGTAAGCACAGGGGTTCCTGGGCTCATGAGCCCCTTTAGCACATCCATCATGCGCAGGTGGGGGTGGGGGCGTCGGCAGGCGCCCAAGGAGGGGGGCGTGCAGACAGCGGTGTTGGAGCCGGGCCCTTCACCTCAGGGAGCCCACCAGCCCAAGGCAGACAGCGTCAGGTTGACTTCCGGGCCGGTGCCAAGGGGACGGCCTCACAACGACAGCGGCCACCCCCATGGAACCACAGGGCCAAGGGCGGGAGCGCAAACACGACAGGGCAGCCCCCGAATGCTCGCCGGCCAGGCTGACTTCTACCCACTGGTTCCCGGTGCTGGGCTCAGGTCCAGGGGCTGCCACTCCCACCCGGCCCACCCAGCAGGCTGCGCCCGCCCTTCCCCGTGTGCCCTCCCCATGGCCGCGGCGGGACGGTGGCCCCACAGCCATCACCCCAGCAAGCCCCACTCGTGTCCAGTCCTACATTGGTCTCAGCAGACCAGGCAACCACAGGCCTCACCCGGGCGCTGGCGTGATCACAGACATGCACCCAGGGTCGTCTTGATGAACCCAAGCGGGCGTCCACTGGTGAAACAAACCAACACAACCACGAAAGAGAGAGAACGTAAGCCAGAGCACCGAGCGGCGGCCTCACAGGCCTTGCTAAGAGCTTTGAGGCCTCTCCGGAGGCCGAATCCACCACCAGGCCTTGTCCCGCAGGAGAGCGTGGGGATTAGGTTCAAGGCTACACGCGGTAGGGGTCTGCGGGGGTCCACAGGGGACTGAAGGTGGGGGATGGTGGGAGAGGGGAGGGCAGAAGGGTAGCGAGCAGGGCAGCAGCGACTTGGGGAGAGGCCCCGGGAAAGACAGGGGAGAGACAGGCACGGACCGCCGATGGCCTGCCAGCAGGGTGCGGGCTGACCGGGGCGAGTGCACAGGTGCACATGACGCCAAGCCCATCGAGCTGCGTACGTGGGCCACGTGCTTTACCGTGTGGAATTCCTCCTGAATGGAGGCCGGGGTGGGGGGCACACAGAAAAGGCCTCACAGTCCCAGGGGCATGGCTAGGTCTCGGCGTGCCACCTAGTAGGATGCAGCGCCCGCTGTTGACAACGGGATGTGAGGAGATGGACACATTTCTGGGAGACGCTCAGGATGCACCTTGAGATGCCCACGGTGGTCCCCCAGGGGCACCTAGGCCACCGCCTGGACCTCAGAGGAGAGCCCGACCGGGTGGGGGGTGGAGGGGGAGGCCGGGAGGAGCACGAGCAGGCGAGGGTGAGCGAGGGACGCCCAGAGGCATGGCGCCCTGTGGACAGCAGTGGGGGGGCTGCGTGGTCTATCAGGATGCAGAACAGCTGCACATCTTCTTCAAAGGATGGAACGTGCTAGAAATGCCAGTGATCAGTAGAGAGGAAGACACTGAGGAGTCAGGGGCAGGAGGGTCAACGACGGCCCGGACGTGACCAGGGCCCCTCATGCACACCCACAGGCCTGCGCCGCTGTCCACAGACCACACCCCCAAGTCGGCTCTGCCGCCTGTTTCTATAAAGTTTTATCAGGACACGGCCCAGACTTTGCTTGGCTCACTGCTTGGGAGTGTTTCCATGCTCAAGGGCAGAGGTGCGTGGCCGTGACACGTCCTCCCCGCCCTTCACAGACGAGCTTGCTGACCAGGACCAGCCTCCGTCATCCCACGGGAGTCAAATCCCCAACTCCCAGGACACTCTCGGGACCTCCATCGGCCACTTGCTGGGCGGCCTGAAGACGTGGGCAAGGCTTTGAGTCCCTGGGATTTGGCCGTCGGGTCTCAGCCAGCAGGACAGAGCCCTGAAATGTGAGCCGGCCCCCGGAAGGAGGCTGCCACTCCGAAAGGGCCTAGTGGGACTGGAGCCCAGGCCTGGGCCCCGCACACGACTCCGAGCCTCGGCTCCCCGTGGACAGTGCCTCCTGGGCTCGTCCGAGCATAGGACGCCACAGTCTCTGTGGACGGACGTCACTTCCCTCTCTTTGCTCTCCAACCCCTTCATGTCCCCACTGCTCATGCTCTCTCAAATAAATAAATAAAATATTTTTTAAAAAAAACAAAAAGCAGGGGCTCATGGGTGGCTCAGTCAATTAAGCACCTGCCTTCAGCTCAGGTCATGATCCCACAGTGTAGGGATCCAAGCCTGGATCAGGCTCCCTGCTAACAGGGGAATCTGCCTCTCCCCTTCATGTCCCTTAGCCCCTTCATGTCCCACAGCCCCACAGGCTACCTTCCATCCCCGGATTACCCTTGTTTCTCCAAGTATCTGTTTCTGCAGATGCTTCCGTGGCCGCCCCTCCCCTCCACACCCGCCAGGTCCCCACATGGCCTTTGCCTCCTGGTCACACCTCACGTCCTCTAAGTACTGTCTGCATTCCCTCCTGAGGACCGACTGCCACCTTCTCGGAGCAGCCACGTACATGTTTCCGTGACAGCATCTGGCAGGTGCTATCGAGATCAGTCACATCGGTTTCTTCCCGTCGGACAAGGTGGTCCTAAAGGCAGCGACTGGATTTTATTACCATCGTGACTGTTTTGACCGCTAAAGTCTAGCACCGTGAGCTGCCGGGTCACGTGAGCCAGAGCCCGCGGCGTCTTATTCAGGCTGGCACCCTGCTGACCCCGGACACAGGCTGTGTTCATTGTGCCAATTCGACCATTTATGAACATATTACTAGAAACAGAAAAGAGACTGGACACCTGATTATCCATTAGGTGCCTAATCCACCCCGTGTTGGAAAACCGAAACATGCAAAGGTCCTGACGGCACAGCTGCCGCGCGTATCTCTGCGGAGACTGACGGCGGGAACGCTGGCCCCCGACACTGCCCTGGTCCCACGGGGACTGAGGCACAGGCCTGCCCTACGCTGCGGATCTCAAAAGGCCGCATATACCGATAGGCCACAACACGCTAAGCCCCGTGGGCCCCATCAACATACAAGGGGCACAAGTCAATGTGAAATGTCCCAGATCAACCAAAATCAAATGCTGCTCTTGCCAGTTAGATGGAAAAACACCTCGAGTTTTAAACATTTTTTTTTTAGATTTTACTTATTTATTCATGAGAGACAGAGAGAGAGAGAGAGCGAGAGAGAGAGAGAGAGAGAGAGAGGCAGAAACACAGACAGAGGGAGAAGCAGGCTCCCTGTGGGGAGCCCAATGTGGGACTCGATCCCGGGACCCCGGGGTCGCGCCCTGAGCTGAAGGCAGATGCTCACCCACTGAGCCACCCGGGCGACCCTTAAATATATAAAGACCATAATAGCGTAAACATTTGCTTAAATGTGCAGAAAAAGATAGAATTAGAGCTGAGGAGGGAGGACAGCCATGAAAGCGAGCCCAACACGAGGGGCTTGGACCGGAAGCCTAGACACCTGGCATTGCCCGCAGGACGCTGGGGACCTGGGCCAAGGAGCCGAGGCTCGTGAAGCCAGGGGGAAACTGCTCTCTGAAGTCCTGATTCCAAGCAGGCCTAGGTTCTGGCCCTAAGGGTCTTTGCATAAGAAAATGTTCTCAAAGTAGAGAAACATGTTGTATCCAGCAGGGGGCGGGTCCCGCCTGAGGAAACGGGCGCCGGCTACAGGGACACGGTGACAGGGACACGGTGACGGAAGGTCTATTTCTCTACTCAAGGTCTCTGATTCCCACAGCCCCAGCCTCCACTTAAAAAAAAAAAAAGCTGTCTATGAAACAAGATACGTTACTGAGCACTCTATTCTTAAAGACGCCGTTTCCTGGGTTAATTGAGATAAATACAGTTACTCCGTTCACGCCGGAGTCACACAATGGGAGCTTTCTATTTGGGATCCACTCCCCCTCCGCCTCCGCCTCCGCCTCCCACCTTATTTTTAAATACTGCGGTCTCGTTGGCATGAAAATGCTGACCCCCTCCCGTTTTATTAGACACCCTCACACTTACGCACGATGACCTCACTCGATTTACCGCGTTCTTCCCCAGCCGCTCTGTCTAGCGAGTGATACGTGAGTCATCCTCTCGTTTCTCCCATTGAAGGGAAGGAACACAAGCAATGATCAATGGCAAATATTCAGGTACAATTTGATCTTCTTAAAAATGACTATGTTTGCTTTCTTCCCGCTGGTCTTAACGCATCCTATTCCGTATTACGCTGCAACGGGGATCTGATATTCTGACTTCTGAGCTTTGGGGAGGTCGCCTGCAAGAGCCTACGAACAGGGCTGCCAGTCATAAGGCAAGTTTCTCTCTTGGGAACGGGGCACTTCAAAGCTACCCCCGCTTTAAAAGCTACTAAATAAGAGCTTCATTTTGATGAGCTGCAAGTCATCATGATTCACGGTCACCTGATTAGACCAGTGGGTAGCTCCCCCCCGCCCCGAGTTCTTTCCACAGCCCCGGACATTAGCACCAGCAAAATGGTTAAGAAAGAGGGTGCATCTGCTCAGATGCCTGCGTCCCCTAAACGTGGCAGAGGCAGGCAGGGGGAGAAAGGCAGGGTTCTGCTGTGCTGTTCATCACATTCCGGTTTGTTGCAAAGGCAAGACCCATGCAGAGAAGTAACGGGCGCAGACCCCGGGGAGGAGGATACGGGCCCCGACATGGTTTTCTGCGCGGGGCACCTGCACGCTCGGTGGTAGCCCCGGCCATCGCAGGGCCATTGGAAGATGTCAGTGAGCTGATGCCTGAAGGCTCCTGGCACCGTGCCCGAAACCCACTAACCCCTCAGGAGCTGTTGGCGAGCTCGTCTTCACGCAGGTGCCATGTGGGCGGGGGGTCTCGTCCCCGCCATCCCCTCCCTGGGATTCCGCGGTCTGCTGGCCCCTGCCTCCCCGCAGGAGCTGGGGGGACCTTTCCCTGACAGGTGACCTGGGCGAAGGACTGGAAATAGGTTTCCCCACGGTGAGCGTGGCCACCACGTACCTGCCTGCATCCGGATCAGGTGGTTTCGTCTAATTTGGGGCTCGGATGTTCGCAAGGCCGATTGGCTCGAAGTCTGGAGCGAACATATGGCTCTCCATCTGTCTCCTTTTCATTGGATCAGGAATCCGGAGGGTGGGAAAGGAGGGTCTTCCTCTCATCTCACCCAAAGCCAAAATGCCTCGTCCTTGCCTCTTAAATAATGCAATTATTTTGCCACAAGTTGGGATTTGAAAGTCGCCTGAGGGAAGTCCAAACCTTTGCCACAGATACCAAGGAAACCCAGCTGAAAGTCAGGCTCTGCACTTCGCTCTGGGTACTAACCAGGGGTGTTCTGAATGTCCCCAGAACACAGTTCTGGTATAAAGAATTAAGAAGATCCAGCTGGGTGTCACTAGAAGGTAAGCGATGAGGCCAATTCAAAGTAGTTCATAAAAGGATTTTTTTTTTTAAGAGACAGCATGAGCTGGGAGAAGGGCAGAGGGGGAACGTCTCCAGAAGACTCTGCACCCAGTGTGGAGCCCGACACGGGGCTCCTTCTCACACCCCTGAGGCCGTGACCTAAGCCAAAATCCAGAGACTGATGCTTAACCACTGAGCCACCCAGCCACCCCATTAAAAGTTTTTCTTAGAGAAATATACGCCATTGCTTGTTTTAGATGGTTCCTAGGGATGGGTTTTGACAGTGGGTTTCCTGGTATTTTGCTTTTAAAAATTTATTTAGAGAGACAATGAGAGTGAGAGCGAGCGCGTGAGCGAGAGCACACACAAGTTGGGGGAGAAGCAGCAGAAGAGAATCCCAAGCAGCCTCCCCGCTGACCACAGAGCCCGATGACGGCCTCCATCCCAGGACCCTGAGCTGAAATCAAGAGTCAGATGCTCAATCGGCTGAGCCACCCAGATGCCCCTTCTGGTACTTTATTTTAAAGAATTTGTTTATTTATTTGAAAGAGGGAGAGAGAACATGAGCGGGGTAAGAGGCAGAGGGAACAGAGAGGGAGAAGGACAAGCAGAGCCCCGCTGAGCAGGGAGCCCGACATGGAACTCAATCCCAGGACCCTGAGATCATGACCTGAGCTGAAGGCAGACGCTTCGCCGACCCAGCCACCCAGGCGCCCCCCTTGGTAGTTTAATTTGATAAAAGTACAAGTTCACTGGAACAGAGATGTCAAGACCCTCGTCTTTTGCCTGAAAGATCGAAATAAACACATGCTTCCAGTGTTCCCTGGGCGCCCACGTGGTGAGCGTCCCTTTTCTGTCGCTGATTCTGTAGCTAACGTCAGGAACGCCCAAGTCAGTCAAAATCATTAGAATGCTTCAGTTTGGGAAATTCTATGTGACCTTATTGAATGAGAGAAAAATCTCTTGCTCAAAGATACGAGCATTCTCGCTCTAGAATATACGTGACACTTCAAATTTGAAGGAACTACACATTTTCCTTAATCCCCGGAAGGACCAACGCCACAATGGAATAAACCAAAGAATAATCAAGACAAATAAGAAAAATGGAGTAATTATTCCGTGAGGCCAAGAGTCAACAAATGTGGTACATCCTGCTTTTTTTCTCAGTGAGCTTGGGTCTTTGAAAGCTGTGGGTATCAGGCTATTCAAACTGTAAAACTCCACCTGAGAAATCCAGGTGCTTATTAAAGACCGTTCTCTTGACGGGATGAGCACTGGGTGATATGCTGTAAGCTGGCAAATTGAACTCCAATTAAAAAAAAACAAAAAACCCCGACCGTTCTCATTTCCTTCTCGGCAGGTGTCGTGTCCTGGGGGCTGGCCGGTTGGGGCCCCACGCGGCCGGTTGTGCACGCCCGCGCCCCGCGTGGCCCCCTCCCAGCCCTCTGCCAGCCTCAGCGGGACCGGTTACCTGATGAGGACGCACTGGTTGTCGTGCCGCTTCCACAGGCATCGGTAACACTCGTTGGCGACGGCGAAGACATGGGGGGGGAGCTCCCCCAGGTGGCACCTGCTGTAGCGCTCCACGGTGGCAGGCTCGTACAGGCCGGCGACGGTCTTGTAGGGGTTCACGGAGGCAAGGATGGAGCCGATGTAGGTCTGCGAGCACACGGGGCAGGGAGAAGAAGGAGAGCGGGTCACACATGTGCGGCACCGGCAGGCAGCGGGGGCGGGGCACTCACCCGGACAGAAGAGTCTGGAAGGGGCTCCAGAAGGTGGAGGGCCCGCCCACCCCCAGAGCCGCCCGCCTGGAGTTCTGACAGCATCCACCTGGGTGCACGGGAGGGACGCCGCCCTCCGCAGACATTTTACCTGGGCCGTTTTGGTACAAAATCTTGTCATCCTGCACCAAGCAATGGAGTCATTTCAAAGAGGACTCGCGGGGAAAGCTAAGCCAGAGACGGACGGGGAAGCAGCCCAGGCCCCAGTCCCCACCCCGGTGACCTCAGCCCACGCCAAGCACCGAGGACTGTCCGCTCCCCGCCAGGTGGCTCAGGAAACGGCAGGATTAAAGGAAGAATTGGCGCAACACCAGGGGCTGGGTGGGTGGGGTGGGAGAGGGACGGACAGTCCCTGTCGGACAGACCGGGAGTTTCTGCTTGGACGGTCAGAAGGCTCTAGAGATGCACCGTGGTCACAGCTACGCAGCACTGCAAACGTACTGAGTGCACCGGATTGTACACGTGGAAACAGTCAAATGGCACATGTTAGATCGTGTTTATTTAACCTTAGCATCTTTTTTAAGGATTTTATTTATTTGAGAGAGAGAGAGAGAGAGACAGACACAGTGCATGCACAAGTGGGAGTAGCAGAGGGAGAGGGAGAAACAGGCTCCTCGCTGAGCTGGGAGCCCGATGTGGGGCTTGATCCCGGGACCCCGAGACCATGACCTGGGCCAAAGACAGACGCTTCACCAACTGAGCACCCAGGCGCCCAGGATATGAATACATTAGAATCAGTCTGCTCGGGTGGGCCCGGACCCAAGCTGGTGAGGATCCATTTAGAAGAGGCGGACGCTCCAAGAAATGCAGGACAGGTGTGTGCACAGGTGAAGGCCGCCTGAGGACACAGCCAGGCCAGGAGCCTCCGGGGCGGCCATCCCCGCCGACACTCGGCCTCGGGCCCGGGCGAAAGCCCCTCTCTGTCCCCTCCCAACAGCCGCAGCCTGTCCTGACGTCCCGAGCTGACCACCACAGGCGGCCTGACCCCTTAACACCCACGAGAGCCCGGGGAGCCTCACGGGACCACGGCCCCGATGTCCAGGCTGGGCAGCGGGCACAGGGCCGCTGGAGCTGGGCAGGGGTGGAGGCGGGATGTGGGCAGGGCAGCCCGGCTACAGGCTTCCAGCTTCCTTGGCACCACAGGGCCACACGGGGTGAGGGAAGTGGGCAGCGCCAGAAAGGTCAAATGTGCCGCTGGCAGCCGAGCTTCCCGCAGCCGTGCCCGCCAGGGCCATGTGCTGCATGGACCCGTCGTCAAAGGTAGGGCGCTTTGTGGTGCCCTTGAGAAACAGTCTGCACCGGGACGCCCGGAGGCCCAGCGGTGGGGCACCTGCCTTGGCCCAGGGCGTGACCCGGTGTCCCAGGATCGAGTCCCACATCGGCCCCCGGTGGGGAGCTGCATCTCCCTCTGCCTGTGTCTCTGCCTCTCTTTCTGTGTGTCTCATGAATAAATAAATAACATCTTTAAAAAAAAAAGTTTGAACCAAAAAGGTTAAAAACGTAAACGAGTTATCACCGTATGACCAACGGTTCCAGTCCCAGGTCTGTAACCAAAAGAGTTCAAGCAGTGCCCCCAGGACAGCGTATCACACGAGCCTGGGGGGAAACAACCCAAACACCGAGTATCCGACGGGCAGGGGTAGATGAGACGGGGTGTGTCCACACAGGGGGGCACTCCTGAGCCGCCGGAGGAATGTGGCGCCCACACTGCTGCCGGGGGGGGGGGGGGGGGACACGACTCTGAGGACACGACCCTGAGGTCAGGAAGCCAGACACCAAAGTCCATGTGTCTGAAAAGAGAAATACGCACGGACACACGGACGGGCGGCAGGGACTCTGGGCAGGGGGAGAGGACAGGGGGCTGCTGGGGGCTGACAGGGTTTCCACGCAGGGTGATGGAGACACTCTGGATCTGGACCCGGGTGCCGGCTGCACCCCACGTGGGTGTACCACACACACCGATTCGACCCTTTCCTGTAGGGGGTTCTCTGTTGCAATCATTTCACCTCAATTTGAAGAAACGACAGGAAAAGATCCAGCGGGTTACTGGGTGACCATGCAGGTCCTGGGAAAGCTCAACCCTCAGAAGCCCCACTCCCCCAGCCAGGCACCGTGGCAGAGCTGTGGCCATGAAGGAAGATGGAAACTGCTCATCCTCTGCGGAAGGAATCGGTCCTACTTCTGAAGGACCACCGAGAGCCACCCAACTCCCGGGGGGCGTCCCCCACCCACGCTATGACCTTGGGTGCCCGGCCTTCCTTTATGTCAGCTGTTTGCAGGGGCGAGGCAGGCGGGCATTGCTGGAGCACGGGGGCTGCACCTGCCACAACTTTGTCTAAACTCTCAGACCTGTTTCTACCTTTTGGCAGAGGATTGGTAGCCGTATGATTATTTTTTAAGGATTTTTTAAAAAGTTTAAGTGATTTCCATACCCATCATGGGACTCGAACTCATGACCCCAAGACCAAGAATTGCCTGCTCTTCTGACTGAGCCAGCTAGCTGCCCTGATTTTTATTTTTATTCTAGAAATACCAAAGCTGGTCATTTTCTGTTGAAATGAGTTCTTACTTTCTTCCTACTTTGGCAGAAATTAAGACAATGCCTTCTCTCTTAAAACTGCCAGGTAGGCACACTGCAATCCTCTTTCTCGGTTACAAATAAAATGTAAGAGCCACACGGTATCAAGCTGAGTATCAGATTTAATTAATATTAGGATATTAACCCATGATTAATGCACTTAAAAAAAAAAAAAAGGATATGTCCCAGAGCACCTGGCTGGTTGGCTCAGGAGAGCATGCAACTCTTGACCTCAGGGCTGTGAGTTCAAGCCCTCGGTTAGGTGTGGACCCTACTTAAAGTCAAGAAGAAAAAAAACACCAAAAAACCAAAAAAACAAAATTAAGAAATGACATGCCCAGTGCATGTCTTGACAATTTTGAGCACCTTGTCATAACACATTTGTGTCGTTGTTATAAAATTTGGGGAGAGAAAAAATAAAAATAAAATAAAATAAAATTTTGGGAGATGAGCCTTTCTTTTAAAAAAGTATCGATTGGGGATCCCTGGGTGGCGCAGCGGTTTGGCCTCTGCCTTTGGCCCAGGGCACGATCCTGGAGACCCGGGATCGAATCCCACGTCAGGCTCCCGGTGCATGGAGCCTGCTTCTCCCTCTGCCTGTGTCTCTGCCTCTCTCTCTCTCTGTGTGTGACTATCATAAATAAATTAAAAAAAAAATTAAAAAAAAAAAAAGTATCGATTGACTCATAAACAGTATCAGCCTTTCCACAAACCTTGACTTTGAAAGCGATGATTTCGGTGAAAACCGCATAGGCAGGCTACCCCCGGCCGGGCTGGGCAACCCCACTGGTCACCCCGCGTGGCTCAGGGGGTCATGTGTCCTGCATGCGATGACACGCTATCTACACGGGGGTGGGAAATCCGAGGGCATTAAAAGCCTGTTGGCAAAGTCGAGGCCCCAGCATCCAAAACGGATCTTCGGCCTGCCTGAAGTGACGCTCAGTGGCCGGGGAAGCGGCAGACGAGGTGTCAGGACGACAGTGTGGCGGGGTGCGCAGGGGCCCCGCTCGCTGCCAGCAGGCCCGGGGAGGCGGCAGCCAGATGCCCAACAGTGGGCGTCCAGCTCGGGGGCAGCTGCAGCACCGCCCGTGGCACCTGCCGGGCCCCCCGAGGCCGCGCAACAGTCGTGCCCGCGCAGCTGGCCCCACACGGAGGTCCCACGGCACCGGCGGCTCCGAGGAGCCTTCCCAACACCTGTCCGCGTGCCTCCGCGGGCGAGTCACCACCCTGACCTCAGCAGGGAAGAGAAGCAGGCGCGCTGCCAAGCACGACACTCCCAGCAAGAGCCCTGAGAGGCCCAGAATTCGAGGGGAAGCCAGCATGCCACGCGGGGGCAGCTGGACGACACTCTTCATGCCCAATGACCGCCACGGCTCTGGCGGTCGCCGCTCTTCCTACAGCAACAGTGACCTTCGCGTGGCTCCACAGCAGGAGGCTGAGAATACATTCCTCGACTTTCAGTCTAGCCGGCTGCCGTGACGAACGCGTGGTCCCTCATACGTTGTCGAGAGGATGGTTTCATATAAATATCACTAAAAACAGACCTTCCCCACTTTATGCAAGAAAGCCTGACTTTCCCCATTTTGATGGAAAACGGGAAATGGACAACACGAGCCTGTCAAACCCAGGGTAGTGTACCTAAATTTACTCTTTCAACGATATTTGGTCTTTTTTTTTTTTTTTAAGATGTTATTTATTAACTTATGAGAGACCCAGAGAGAGAGAGATGGAGACAAAGGCAGAGGGAGAAGCAGGCTCCCTGCAGGGAGCCCAGTGCAGGACTCGATCCCATGACCCCGGGGTCACCCCCTGAGCTACCCAGGGGCTCAATTTTTGGTCTTCTTCAGTCTCTCAGCCTATGACAATGATGCCCACCCTGAAGGGGGTGGACACAGTCTTCTCCTCTCCACTAACACCTACCCCAGACCCTGAGCTCCCGAATGCTCCTCCAAATGCAGCTTGTCCACCTTGCCAGGCACCCCAGTGGCGACATTTGCGGTGGCTTTGACCTGTGGAATAAAAGGACGAAGGCTTCTCCTTCTGAGACTGCTGTGTTGGAGGAATGGCTGAAGGTGCCAGAAGAACCTGCGGATAAGAGGCCGCTTTGCTGTGGGGTTAATGGGAGATACCAAGCCAGGCTTCTACTTTACTTCGCGTTGCCCACTCCACATAACACATGAGATGAAGACCTATGTTGCAAGTGATCTGCATTTCAACTGCTTCACACCTTCACCATTATAGGAAGGTAGGAGCTGCCTGTCGTCAGCCACGGGACAGCTCTTTGCACCCCCTGAGCACGTCTGCATCTCTACGCCAGACGACGAGCTGAAGTCCTCTGTGTACACAATGCTCAGGACCCTTGCTGGGTGCAGAGAGAGCACTGAAGTATAAAAGAGCTGCACCGGATTTTGAGAGACGGGGCATTCAGTGGTATATGGCTATATTCTGATGTGACTCTAAGAAGGCAGGTACTCCTGTTGGGGTCCTTTCCACTCTGTAGAGGTAGAGTCTTCTAAAATAGAAAGAAAAGAAAGAAAGAAGAGAAAGAAAGAAAAGAAAGAAAGAAAGAAAGAAAAGAAGGAAGGAAAGGAAAGGAAAGGAAAGGAAAGGAAAGGAAAGGAGGAAAGAAAGAGAGAGAGAGAGAAAGAAAAAGAAGAAAGAAAGAAAGAAAGAAAGAAAAGAAAAAAGAAAGAAAAAAGGAAGAAAAAAGAAAGAGAAAGAAAGAAAGAAAGAAAGAAAGAAAGAAAGAAAGAAAGAAAGAAAGAAAGAAAATCCCTACAGTTTAAACCATATTAAATACACTAAGCAGATTAACAGGTCTTGTTTTTTTTTTAATTTTAAATATTTTATTTATTTGAGAGACACACAGAGAATGAGAGAGAGTGAGAGAGCAGAGCACGAGTGAGGGGCAGAGGGAGAAACAGACGCCTGAGGAGCAGGGAGCCTGATGCGAGACCATCCCAGGACTGTGGGATCACGACCCAGGCCGAAGGCAGACGCCTAACCGACTAAACCACCCAGGTGCCCTATAACAGGTCTTGAATCTGTTCAAGGTTTTCCTTAAATCAATGTTCTCCAAGCACTTTATTTTCTTCGCTGTATTCCTACTGAGTGAAGAATGGCTTTTCAAACTTGACATTCTCCGGGGCCTATAAAAGAATATCACACAATAGCTAAAAGGCGTTAGCAACCCACGTGTCCACCAATGGAAGAATGGATAAGCAAACTGTAGTAAATGCACATACAGTGGCGTGTTGTTCAGCCTTAAAAAGGAAGGAAATTCTGACATACACAACGTGGCTGAGCCCTAAGGACATTATGCTAAGTGAAAGAAACCAGCCCCAAGGGACAAGTGTATGATTCTGCTGAAATGATGGACCAACAGCAGTCAAACTCATAGAAGAAAAGTGGAATGGCAGTTGCCGCGGGCTGGCATGAGTGGGGATGGGGCACTTGTTTTTAATTTTTTTTCTTCTGAAAGATTAATTTTTAGAGAGAGAGAGAGAAAGTGCACACGTAAATGAGAGGAGGGGCAGAAGGAGAGAATCCTCAAGCAGACTCCTGGCTGAACACAGAGCGGACACGGGGCTCGATCCCACGACCCATGAGCCAAAACCAAGACCAAGACGCTCAACTGAATGAGCCGTCCAGCCGCCCTGGGGAGTTGCTTAACAGGCACAGAGTTCTAGTTCTGAAGATTTAAGCGTTCTAAAAGATCCACAACAGTGTGAATGTACACTACGCTACCAAAGTGTATGCTTTAAAATGGTTAGGATGACAAAAGTTTGTGTGTGTTTGATGACAAACATTTTAAAAGTTTAAAAGATTAATATTGTGGAACACTCAGGTGGCTCAGTGGTTGAGCATCTGCCTTCAGCCAAGTGAGTGATCCCTGGTTCCAGGATCGAATCCTGCATCGGGCTCCCCACAGGGAGCCTGCTTCTCCCTCTGCCTGTGTCTCTGCCTCTCTCTGAGTCTCTCAGGAATAAATAAAATATTAAAAAAATATATTGAGAATTTTGGTACTGATAGAATACATAAATCTCTTTTTTTGTAAGATCAAGGAAAGATCTGAAAACAAGCACAGAATTAAGGGTAAATAACAAGAAGCTTCATACTCCATTTTCAGAAAATTTTAACCCAAATTGAGAAACAAAAATATCCTGGCAACAAATTACAGACTGTTTACTAAGGGAGAGGACAAAAGGCATTTAGACTTTCAGGGATGAAGTAATCTCATCAGAGCTCAAATATTAATAAGTACATAGGTTGTGGCTGATAGTGAATTCAATAGCTGGACTCCCACATACCAGCAAACGACTAGGCCTAATTTGAATCAAACTCAATCTGAAAAGAAGAAGAGGAAGAAAGAAGAAGGAAGAAGAAAAAAGAAGAAGGAAGAAGAAGGCAGAAGAAAGAAGAAAGAAGAAGAAGAAGAAGAAATATATAAAAATGTGTGTCTGGCTGGCATGCATAGAGAAGCCAATCTTTTATTTCTTAAAGTTCTTTCATTATTCTTTTTTAAGATTTATTTATTTTAGAGAGAGAACACAAGGGGGAGAAGCAGAACACTGGAGAGAGAAGCAGACTCCACACACTGAAGCCAGAGCTCGACACAGGGCTGGATCTCCGGACCCTGACATCATGACCGAAGCCAACACCAAGAGTAAGATGCTTAACCCGACTGCACCAGCCAGGTGTCCTTATTTTTATTTTTTAAGATTACGGGCAATTTTGTGCCATTCAGAGTTAAAAATGCCTCTTGCATACCTTGAATTTAAGTGAAAACTTAAAAAAAATAATTTTTAAAAACGCCTGTCCAATCTAAGTACCTCCATTTAGTACCGGAGGTTAACCAGGCTCGTCCAACATGCATGCCCAAGTTTTACTACTTCACCTTCTCACTAACGGCCTCAGACATTTCTTAAAAGTCTTGTCACCAGATTTTATTTATTTATTTATTTTTAAAGATTTTATTTATTTATTCATGAGAGACAGAGAGAGGCAGAGACACAGGCAGAGGGAGAAGCAGGCTCCATGTAGGGAGCCTGACGTGGGACCCGATCCTGGGTCTCCAGGATCATGCCCTGGGGCCAAGGCAGCGCTAAACCGCTGAGCCACCTGGGCTGCCCTTGTCACCAGATTTTAAATGACAAGCCTACATGTTTCCAAAGCAACAATTTCATGGTTGTGGGACACGGAGGACAGCCCCACCCACGTAGACACGTCTTCACAGCCCTCATTTGCTCCAACACATCCTTGAGATGTGGGCAGGCCACAGGCCACGGCTGGGTCTCCTCTGACACAGGAAGGGACGGCTACATGCTGCCCCTGCAGTCGCAGAGCCCGGGTGTGAGATCAAGGGCAGGAACCGGGTCCCCGGTGTGCCCTACTGCGGGTGTGTGGTGGCCGCCTCTGCTGCTTGCCCACGTACAGGACGGGAACCCCTGCAGACTGCGTCCAGCTCTCTACCCAGGCCCAATGCCTCCACACCTCGTGTGTAAGTCTTTCAACAAACCCCAGGGTCCATCTCCTTCCCGTCCGTCTCCTGCCCTGGCTTCACTCAGATTTCCCAACGTAGACCGGCATGTTCAATCCAAGCTCCTCCGTGACACACGAACTCCTGACCCTCCAACAGAGTCCCCCACCTTCGGGGTCCCCCCACCTGGGATATGAGAGAAGAGAGTCTGAGTGGCTCCCAAAAGGGGAGACAGTCGCCTGACTCCTAATGAATTCTCTCTACAGCTACAGAAGCTGTGCGGGCGGGGGCGCGAGGGCTTCGGTTACTGAGTTTTTGTTGTTCCTGCCCGTGTTCGTGCCAAGTGGCCCTTCTGAACCTCCATGAAACAGAAGCACAAGACAACGTGGCAACAAGAGCAGTAGTTCTTGGGATCCCCAGGTGGCTCAGCGGTTTAGTGCCTGCCTTCAGCCCAGGGTGTGATCCTGGAGACCCGGGATCGAGTCCCACGTCAGGCTTCCTGCATGGAGCCTGCTTCTCCCTCTGCCTGTGTCTCTGCCTCTCTCTCTGTGTCTCTCATGAATAAATAATAAAATCTTAAAAAAAATAAAAAGAGCAGTAGTTCTTAAGAGCTTATTCAAAGGACGACAAATTAGGTGAAGTCTTAGAGGTCTATCAGCAATATAAATAATTACGGCCAAGGGCATCTTATCTTTCCCCCACTACTGTACACATCCCGCTCTGCATGGGTTATTTTATCACCAAAACAAAGGCTGCACGGATAAGAGAGCATTGGGTAAGTGAAGTTCAAATAGAAATAGAAATAAAAATGGTGACTGGCCAGTTAATCTACAACCAGGCTCTTCTTTGACCCTCTTAACTACCCGGTGAAACACAGATCACATGTGGTAAGAAATCCCAAGAGCTGTGAGACACATTTGTTAGGTCTCACCATTTATCCCTCTATAAAAAGGTATGACTACGGCTCCAGAAATGGCCAGGACGATGCTATGCCTCTTCAGACTCCAGACACGTGAAGCTCTGAAACATAGGGTGGGACCAGGTACTGGTCTCCTCATACTGGATTCCAACTTCCACCAGGATAAATAGCTTGGTCATTTTCATGGCTTTTCAGAAATAGAAAGAATGCTCTATTTTGAAGCACATAACAAATCTTCCTAGTCAGAAAAGTTCCACATAACTCACCAAAAAATACATTTCCTTGCCCATTTTAATAATCTGGAACAGCTGCAGTACATATTGCTTAAAAATGTTGGAAGAAACTCACTCGCTGCATTTCTTCAACCCAAAGTCTACCAATTCAAGATTTTCAAAAACAGGTAGAACTCAGAAAAAGAAAGGTGACCCAGTGGCCTCAGACGTACTCTGTTCCGAGACACCGAGGGATCCGTGCTACCATTAGGAAGACACTATTCAACCATGGGAACCAACAGTCTATACAACAAGGTTTGGTCATCGGAACCCAAGGGCTCCTCAGCCCAGAGCCACCTTCCCTGGAACATGACTTAACCCCCTCTGGGCCTAAGATTGTGATCAGTCATAAACACACGCCCTCCGTCCACCCACATGATTGCTACGTGCAAATACTACATAACCCAGAGCTGTGTATTGTTTTCGTTAGGGAAAATGAAAACCACAACTGCTTCTCCCCATGCGATCGTGAATACATCTCCCATCCACCATTCTCTACTTTCCTTCCGTCTTGATCACCTGAACTACCAACAGCAGTTATCTTTATCTTGAACGCAGCTTCAGTTTTAAATCACAGGTCCATACGCCCAATGGCCCACTGGACATCTCCACCTGGATGACCCTTAGCTCTGACTCACATGGACAAGGCTGAGCTCCCCAACACACCTGTTTCTTTTTACTTAGTGACACCTTTTAAAAAAGTTGTTATCTATTTACTGAGAGGGAGAGTGCAAGCAAGCACACACACGTGAGTCAGGGGAAGGGAAGAGGGAGAGAGAATCTCAAGCCAACTGCACGTTGAGCGTGAAGCCTGACACGGGGCTCCATCTCACAACCCTGAAGTTGTGACCTGAGCCAAAGTCAAGAATCAGACACTTAACCAACCGAGCCATCCAGGCTCCCTTCACTTAGCGGCATCTTGATAAATGCACCATGGTCAACCCAAAGGGTTAATCCAGAAATCTGGGAGTCATCCTATAGAAATTCAGCCTACTTGCCCCCACAAACCCTACAATCTTCCTCTCAGTGTCCTCCATACTCAAACTCCCCCCATCTGGTTTGGAACCCCATCATTTCCCATTCTGCTCGCTGGTCCTAGACTGGATGTCTGCTGAACTCATCCGTCACCCTGCAGCCAGAGCGAGTTTTCCGGGAACTCAGGTTCAAGCTGTCGCACGCAGCCTTCACAAATATATTCGAACTTGTTCACTTGTACACAGAGCCCTTCCTCACCTGCTCTTGACCACCTTGCCAGATGACTGCATGCGACATTTCAGCATCTGGAATGTCCTACAGCTGGACGAATGTGCCGTACTAGTTCATGTCTTTAAACACGCTGATCTTCTGCTAGAAATAGGCCAGCCTCCCTCGTGGCCAAAGTCCCCTATGAATACTTCAAAACTCAGCAGGACTCGTGCTTCTGCTGGTAATCGTGGTCTGACCTCTTCCTTTTTTTCCTCCTTTGGATGCCCATTCATTATGTTCCAAGTACTTTTATCACATTCAGTGTCACCCTGGGCAGTTGTCAACGGTTGGCCTGTGTGTCTTCACCAGTGAACTATGAGGTCTTGGAGGCGCAAAGTCTTTCATTTATCCAATCTTCCAAGAAATAACTACTCTGAACAAGAGTAATTTTGCAGCCTTAGAGCTTAGCGCCCAGCCTGGCACACAGGTGGGGCTGTATCAACGTAGATATACTGGGAGCACATGATTTGACCACAAATCTACCAGATAAATTCACATTTCCACTGTGTTCTAGTGCTCTGTGTCCAGTACCTTCTATATAAGAGAAACTGCTGTTGTTATCCAATTTAAAAATTTAAAACATTTTTGAACAATGAACAAGACTGTTAAGCATTCAAGTTTGATGAAAACTAGATTACAACAGGTAAGTCAAGTTGTTGCTGAAGACAAGCTCTTAAACTTACAAGTGACGTTTCCATTTAATTTGAGTAAACTTCTGTCTAAAATTTCCTCCTTGTTGAAAGGAATCTGACCCAAAAAAAGACCCAAAAGAGACAGGAATGGAAGAAAAAAATCATAAAAATAACGTCCCTAATTGCCACCATCATGTGCTGATGTGGAAGTGGCCACTCAAGAGTATGAATGTTTGGTGAAGTTTAAAAATACATATAGTCAGACAGATGGTTACAATCATCTTTTGGCAACACCAGTCTTGATTTCATGTGAAAAAAAGGCCCCGACAAACCACACAGCCTTCAGCTGTTCCCCACACGAGGCGCACGCGGAGGCTGCTAACCGCCGGCGCCCGGGCCATCCCGGCATCCGAGAGGCACGCGGCTACCTGACATGGGCTTCCGAAGGGGCCGGAAAGGAATCCAGAGACAGTCTACTCTGGGAAAACTCCCCTCAGAGTTAGATTTGCGCGTGGGAGCAGTCACGGCCATCTAGGCCAGGCCTCCCCGGCTGGCGGCCCAGGACCCGCGGGTGAACGCGGCTCACCTGTCTGCTCCGCGAGCGGGTCTCTTGCTGGCTGCTGGCAACACATCACTCCGCAGGAAGGAGGAGGCTTCCCAGGTCACTCGGGAACATCGTCCCGCACGCTTACAGACTCGGGGGGCAAGGCCACCCAGCCCAGGGAGGAGGTTTTTGAAACAACCTAAAAATACACTAGCTGCAGGGAAGCCCTGGGTGGCTCAGTGCTTTGGCGTCTGCCTTCGGCCCAGGGCCTAATCCTGGAGACCCGGGATCGAGCCCCACGTTGGCTCCCTGCATGGAGCCTGCTGCTCCCTCTGCCTGTGTCTCTGCCTCTCTCTGCGTCTCTCATGAATAAATAAATAAAATCTTTAAAAAAAAAATAGGCTAGCTGTGAAGAATTGTGGGCGCTGATATCAGCGTGTGTCTTTAGTCGGGCCGCTTCTCCAAGTGGGTCGTTAGCTGCTCATCTCCACACTGTTCGGCAGGACCAGCAAAAGAGCCAGGGTCCCGGCGCAGCAGAGCGCGGCCTCCCTGGGACCCAACCCCACGGCCACAGCGCGGCCTCCCTGGGACCTGACCCCACGGCCAGAGCACGGCCTCCTGGGGTCCAGTCCACAGCCCTCCACGCACCTGCCCCAGTGCGTGACAGCCCAGGACGGAGACCCTGCGTGTCCCCCAGAGGAGGATGACACCCTGCCACAGCATGGGCTGCGGGGCGGACACGGGGCCTGCGCTCTCCACAGTGGAAGCCCCGCTTTCCTGTCCCCACCGTGTGCACGTGCAGGGCCCCCAATAACGTGGAACCCCCCAGGCTCTGAGGGTACAGCAAGATGGGCATCCCGAAGCAGCTCCGGCCCCAGCATCCCCTCCCAGAGGAGCTGCCTGGACCGTGGCCCAGGTCCTCACGGCCATTAGGGCTTCCCGAGACTGGTGGCCACCAGAGCTGCCCGCCCTCCCCCAGCATCCTCCCCCTTTCCTCCCGACCCCTGTGCCCAGGCTAGACCCCATGCATGCGCTCTGCGCCACTTGCCCTCTGCGCCACTTGCCCTCTGCGGTCCGTGCACTCCACCCCTACCAACGTCTAAGTTCTACCTCTGGGAAATCCTCTCCCCAAAACCCTTAACAAAGGTGCTGTGCTCTCTCCCGCCCAGCCCGGTGCCGCTGCGAACCCAGTCTGGCCTCGGGGTGCGGGGTGCGGGCATGTGTCCAGCCAGTTGGCCTCTCAGCTCGCCACTGCTGACAGTTCAGCCCAGGTCCCGCTCTGCTGCGTGGTCCCGGGCACCACTGGCCCCACCCGCTGGACACGTCAGCATCCCCAGCCTGGGCCCTGCAACCAGGAGTGTCCCCGGGCAGTGCCGACCGTCCCCTGGCACAGTCCCCCGGTGGAGGACCGCTGCCTTAGGCTGTCCTGACCACAGCCGGCCGCCCTGTCGGAGGGCTCAACCCTAACACACACCACAATCCACGAGCAAAGGAACTCCCTCAACCCAGGGAGACCATCACCCCGAGTCCGCTCCCATCGCTCCATCTTCACGTGCAGTGTCCACCAGCCTCTCCGAGCCAGCTCGTACACTCCTCTGAAGTGTCATTGCTGCCCCTCCCGTCACCGCCGTACCCACCCCACCCCCCACATAGGGCTTCCCACGGCAGCGCAGGCCTCGTCCACCCGCAGGTTACCTCGCCCTCTGTCTCCCCTCGTCGTCCCACAAACACGTGCCGGGCTCCTTCCCTGAGTCTCTAGGAACCTAACGGGGGTGGGTACTTGTCCTCCTGGTCCCATGACGGGTAGGAGGAGAAGGGATCGCGGGGCCCTCATCAGACCCTCTCCCAGGGAGAGGCAACCAGGGAGCGGCCTCTGTGGCGGGAAGCCCAGAGAAAGGGGGCTCGGGGTGGGGTTTGGGGTGAGGCCCAGGCTGGGGGCTGTGGTGCGACTCGGGGAGTCGCCAAAGAGGGAAAGACAGGTGGGGCCTCAGGCGCCAGGAACCTGAAATCCCAGGAAAGGACCCCAGCATCAGGGGGTGAGGCTGTGGCTCGAGCGGAGCTGCTCTCACCAGGGTCCGATCCCAGAAGGACCTGCAGCGGGGCCGGGGCCACGCAGGCCCTCACTCGGACAGAGAAGGCCGCCCAGTTCTGCCCTCGAGGACTCAGGACAAGTGTCCGGCGGAGCTTCCTACAGACCTGGGTGCAGACGAGGAGGACGCGGGGAGAGCTGCAAAGGTCCCAGAAGCCTTCGCCCGCCACCTGCTTCGAGAACAGCCCAGTCAGGGACGCCCCGTCCCTCTTAGAAAACAAACCTTAAAAAACCGACAGGCTCCTGACGCCGAGCCCAGGAGCGGGCGAGTGGAGAAACCTGCTCAACTCGGACCGGTCTCCTCGGAGCGCTTTAGCGCTTCCTGGCTGTGTCCCCCGTTCACGGCTGGGGACGGCGGGGGACGGCTCGTGGGGTCCGGGAAGGCCGGTCCCCAAGGGGAAGAGCGCCGGGGCCCTCACACAGGCCAGCAGGCCTTCCTGCCGGGCCGGGCCTTCTCACAGCAACCTGTTTCCCGCCCACAAACCCAATGCTGCGAGACCCGGGGCGTCGGGGGAGACCCGCGGGGGCCGCCTCAGGGGCGGGGGGCGGACAGGGCGCCCCCGGACCCCCGTGGCCAGTCCGCAGACGCCGAGACCGGGCCGCCGGGAGCTCTGGGGATGTGACCGCGGCCGGAGGTGCCGGATGCACCCGTACCCCGCCCGGCGGGCCCCATCCGACCGCGGGGGGACGTCCTGGCGGCAGAGGGGACGACGGGGCGGGAGGAGAGACCCACGGCGAGAGCCCCGGTCCCCGCTGCTGGCTCTGAGGGCCGAAGGTGGGGACCTGCCAACAGCCGGCGGCCCGCCCGCCAGACGACGGGACCTCCGGCCTCCGAGGGCGCGGGTGGGCCCCCGCACCCAGACGGTGCTTCCACGGAGCCGGGGGGCAGCGGGCCTCTTAAGCTGCTACGGTCACGGCCCGCGGCGATGACCGGTGCCCGCGGCGGAAACCGGACCCGGCACCTTCCGAGCAAGCGGCGTCGTGTCCCCCTTCACAGATCTGGGCAGGCGGGCTCGGAGCGGGAGGGCAGCGCGGCCGCGGCTCTGCCCACAGCGGGGCCTCTGTCCGCAGGGGCCGCGCCCGACGCGGGGACGGACGACCAAGGGGCGGCCGCGGGACACCTCGCCCACGCCTCAGAGGGGCGAAGGGCCTCGTACTGAGCCGACCTGCAACCGGAGGTGCAGGATCCTATGTTCTTCCCTCAAAGGGGAGGAAAAAGACCTTCATTCCAGGGGAAGAAACAAGACGGTATTCACAGGCTCTACTGGGCAGCTTAGCTCTCAGGTTTAACGTCATCACAAAAGGAGGGAGAGAAAAACTTTTTTTTTTTTAAAGATTTTATCTATTTATTCATGAGAGACACAGAGAGAGAGGCAGAGACCCAGGCAGAGGGAGAAGCAGGCTCCCTGCAGGGAGCCCGACGTGGGACTCGATCCCGGGACCTCGGGATCACGCCCTGGGCCCAAGGCATATGCTCAACCGCTGGGCCACCCAGGTGCTCCGGGAGAGAACTTTTACTTTTATTTTTTTGAAAAAAAACTTTTAAAAGGCTGTGCTTGGGTCATTTTTTCCCTTTAATGGACTGACATTTCCCTGACTAATAAATGTAGAGTAAGAACTTGCACCTAAAGAGGGAAGAGGGCGAGTCCTGAAATCCTCACCAACGAGACACCTACCGATGAAGAAATTTTAAACCCAGCTTCACATTTTATCATCAACTAGAACGGTATTTCTGATATGCACGGGCTTTGTTTTACAGACATTTCTTACACAGCCGCCAGGGGCCCTGGGAATGTCCTTGGCTCAAGAAAGACAAAATAAGTCCTTGGCAAACTGAGCGAGGAAACTGCTATGTAAACCAAGGCAGCGTCGAACAACACCGCACACACAGGTACAGTAACTGGGACCCGCTGCTGGCCCCCCCGCGGGAAGCAGGGAGTTCCCGGGTCACCCTGGTGTTTCTGACAGGGGAAGACAGCAGAGCTTTGCCAGTACACGCACAACCCACAAGAGACGGCCGCTTCTTCCTAAATACGTACAGAGGCTGCCTCCCCTGAAGAACATATGGGAAATCCTGTAATCTAAAGACCCTGTAAGGAAGCTCAGCCGGCAGAGGACTGGAATCCCTCTGCGTTTCTCTCCATAGGGCTGCTTGAGAACATGTGGCGAGCATTAGGTCAAGCTGGCAAAAATGACAGTTTCACAGTGTAAAAAGCAGAGGAAAATTAAGCAGTAAACCCACAAACAACTGATTTCTCATTGCCCAGCTCTCCTCTTCCGGTCTAAGGTCAATATACTGGAGACACAAGAATACCAAGCAGGCCTTGAGTTTCCATGAGCATCTACTAGCTTGCCATAAAGGCGGACATGACCCATCAGGATCACCAGTGCATTGGCAAAATTCAGCATAACTGCTGAAGGACAAAAATTACTGAAAGATCAAGAGTTTTCACAATATCAAAATTTTGGTTTTTTTTTTTAAAACCTATATGTTTGAACCTGACAAGAAAAAAATATAGGTAAGCAGTTCACCCCTTTACTATGAGGACTTGGAAGCAGGCAGATGAAAGAGATAAAATCCGCCGGGCAATCTTGACAGATAAATTCAAGTATGTACTTTAGTGCCAAAAAGTAATGACATATTATAGAAATGATTTTTTAATGATTTCTAAATATTACATGTATAATACAGATATAGTCACATTTCACAAAAGTTGAAACATGTGCATGCCTGCTTTTTTTTATGGACATGTCTCCCTTCAAAACAGCAACCCTGCAAGTAAGAAAGATGGGTTCCCTGAATCCAAATATTCCCCTGGAGGGGCTCCAGGGCCAGAAAAAAAAATGTGAGAAATCCATAAAAGGAGAAACATCAAGAAAAGGAGAGAAAAGTTGGAGCTTGAGGTGCTATTATTTGCAAATCCACATTTTCCACCTGGCCCTTAGCTGAGAAAGACAAGCACTCTGGTGACTTCTTCGTAAAAGAGAACCCTTCCAAGACAGAATGCACTCACAGGGGGTCAAATCACCCTTCCACGCATAAAGCAATTCCTTCTAATAAAATCAGGGCAACACACACAAGAACACGATTCACTGGACCTGGACCACGTTTCTAATTGGGCTGAACACCTGAAAACACAGTTTTACTTAGATTAAGTGGACGGTCTCAAAGGGCAGGAAACACTCGTTGAAAACAAAACTTCACAATCACACGAGGGATTTTTAGAGAGAATCAAAGCAGAACTTACGTATATTTGATCCCTCTTGTATCGCTGGTGTAAGTTATGCATGATGGAGCCCCCGTGGAGTTCCGTCAAAGTGGCCATGTCATCTACGCCCTCCTCGGTCGTGGGGTGCATAGCGGTCACCTTCTGCTGCGTAATCGTGCTCTGCTTGTAAGTGAATACCTGGCGGGCAGAAGGAATCCCACTGTTTAGTGGTCAGCAACGAACAGTGTCCCCGGACATTTCCCCACTTTGAAGTACAATCTCAGTACAGTTTCCGCGACAAGACCCTGAGTTGGCCAAGAGAAAGCGCACCGCAGACAACCTCTGCATTCTCCGTGCCACCATCTACTTCTAAAGGAAGCTATCATAGGACAAGCGCTAATAGACGTTCCTAAACGACAGCAGTTCCCGCAGCAGCCACCCCTTGGGAATCGCACAAATCATAAACTCACGCTTCACTGCTCTGCATGTTTCTCCAAGCGCTATCAATCCGTAGCGGTGGAGAACCCGCCTAACCAAAGTTTTTTGAAAGTACTTTGGCTCCACTGTGTAACATCTCACATGGGATCACACGATATATTTCAAGACTTCATGATAACCGCTCTTCAATGCAAGTGTCACATAAATTCACCACGCAGTCGGATTTGTTCAAACACGTATTTGCTTAGAGGCTGGAACACATCATCACAGGAATATTTTTAAAATGTCCTTAAATCCCTTCTTGGACTTAAAATCGGTTGGTGTCCTTGACAGCTGTCTTCCTTAAAATTCCGAGCATCACGGATGCGTGCTGCACACGTGCGGTGGCACGCACAAGCCAGAGCTCGGATGGGAGAAGACTGAGCCCTGAATTCACACGCATTTCCATAATCTACTCCACGCTTCTCGACCACCACTGACTTGGTGTAGGATTAACCGTATTAAGTCAGCTCCACCTATTGATCAAAAGTTGGCCAGCTTCACCTACAAACACGTGTACGTAACAATCATCTGGCGGCGTCTACTCCACAGTTATTCATTTTATACTTTTGTGACATTCATCCCTAAAAAACACGAAGGTAGAAAAAGCAGGGGCCTAAACGACGTGAAAGATGTACCGCGTTCGCATGCGCACACACTTCACTCACGCCGCAGACGCAGAATGACTTTGGGAGACTATCTGCAGGACTTCCTGACTGGGGAATTCTATTTTTACACGTTGACCGGTTGCCTACGTGGCAACAAATAGCATGTTATTGCAGACGAGAATGACCCACTAAGAAAAGCAAAAGTACCAATCCGATGGTTTTCAGAAGCCATGAGAAATGGCATGTTTTATGTTTCTAGAGGAAAAAAATAAGACTTCAGCCGTGGCATCTCTGCCACAGTAACCACAAGAGTTGGTAGAAACCAGTCCTGAGAAACTGCTCCAGGCGAGGGCGGACACCTGACCATGTCCTGTCAAGGCCGGCCGCTGTCCCCAGCTGCATCCTGGGGCCCAGACCTCCCGCAGGACACGCGCCGGCCGCAGTGGCCCACCTCCTGCCAGCCAGCCCCGCCACGTAGGCACCCGGAGGGCAGGACAGGCCGGGGCGCTGCCCAGGGAGTGCACGGAGGGGCAGGCCATGGCCAAGGATCAGTATTCAAGAAAACAACCCTCGGGAACATTCAAGAGTGTGGACGCACGTTTAGGACACTGACCCTCCACTCTAACTCAGACCCCATGGAAGAAAATTAAAGGGAGGGATTCAGACCAAGGCTCGGAGTTGTCCTGGGGCATCTGGAAAGGCCCAGAAGGGAACAGCTAAAATTCTCTACTCTTCCCCAGCTTGCTACATGCCAACAATGCTAATCCAGGCAGGTTTTCTTTTCTTTATTTTTTTAAGACTTTATTTATTTGAGAGAGTGCGCGTGCGAGTGCACATGAGTGGGGTGACAGGCAGAGCGACAAGCAGACTCCCCGCTGAGCAGAGGGCCCAACGTGGCGGTCGATCCGGGGACCCCAAGACCCTGACCCGAACCCAAGGCAGACGCCCAACCGACTGAGCTACCCGGGCGCCCCAAGCAGGCTTCCTGGAAACACCAACAACTGGGCTGGTACTTGGGTCTCACACCTGCAGGGGCTGTGAGGGTGGCCAGCCGAGCAGTGCAGAGAATCCCGTGCCGCCTCTCTGCTCCTGGCACACTCGGGAGGCTCGTCATCTCCCCGCGCTTGCTCAGAGCTCCCGCCAATCCCGGGGCAGAATGGTTGCTCCGATTCCCAGGGAAAGCTTCTTGCAGGAAAGAGGAGGGCAGCAAAGCCAGCACCCTGTCTCCTGCCCAAGCCCTCCCAAGACTCGTCATCAGCAAGTCTTTCCCCACGTGGAAACAACTCCTGCTAACTGTCTCTGAGTATATGGAGAATTCCAAATTTGAGGATAGAAAGAATTCAGATTCTGCAGACGGTCTTCTGTATTCATCCTGAATGTGCCTTTTGGAAATGATCATAGATAGTCCACAACGACAACACTTAGACATTAAGAGATTATTTATGTACACCCCTACCTATAACATACACAAGGAAATATCGATGTCGTATATAAACGTGTGTCTTTTTTAAAGCCCTGGGAATAGCAAGACCACATGTGGACTCAAGTCCAGAGCGGGGCACAAGGGCACTGGAGGAAACGGCTACACACCACACAGCTCCCCACCTTCGCACACCTGGCCTCAGGTCTGCAGGGGCATATGGTGTGCCAAACGTGGGCACGTGCCCATCCTAGGGGGGGAAACCCAGAGAACTGGAACCCATCCTTCCCATACCCTCAAGGACTCAGAACCATGACGGAAGATAAGGGTCACGTAAACAAGAGACTGTGAACAGAAACAATAAAAACACGATGCCAAGACGGAGGCCAGCAGCTGCTCAAAACACTAATTATCTCCAGAGAAGGAGAAGAGTAGAGAGAATGTGTTGGCGAAGGCAAGGCCGGGGTGACCAGCCCTTCAGAGCCGGGCTGACACGGGTGAGGATCTTCCGAATGGTACGTGGCACACGGCAGGTGCTAAGGAAGGAAGGGTCTCATAAATTAAGGAAACCCATTCATTCAACCAAGTATTTACTGGCGTGGCCTGCGCACTGGGAATAGAGCTTACATTCCAACGAGGGGAAGGAAACAAAACCAAATACACAAGTAAACACCGATCACAGATGGTGATGAAAGTTTGTGAACATAAATGTGGGTAAACGGACTAAGTGCCGAGAGACGTTACTTTCTAGGAGGAATGAGGCCAGCCTCGCCGTCAGGGTAACAACGCAGTAGAGACCCTACGGAGGAAGGCGTGGATCCAGCCCCCTGCAGCAGCGTGTTGATGCGGGCTGGCTGAATGAGCACCTGATTTAATTTAGAAAGATTTCAAAGGATTAATGAGACCCACGGTCTTATTCAAGAATTTTTCAGGCGAGTCCCTTGAAGCGTCAAAAGTCATTGGTATGTAAAAAAAAAAAGTCATTGGTATGTGCAACAATTAACAGGGTATTACTTACAGGAGATTATTCCCAAATAGCAGGAAAACGCTAGGTTTAAAGAACGGAATTCTTTTTACAGGAATTTTTTTGGGGGGAGCAGCAGCCAAAATACAGTAACAAAACGTATTCCGTAAAAACCCAACTCAGAGTACGTGGAGTTCCCTGAACGGAGCATGTACTAGGAGAAAGGCGGTAAGGTTGAGAAGTGGGGGAAAATATGGAAGATTAATAGACAGGAAATCAATTTAGAGAAAATGCAGCCTCAGAACAAATAGCTCCTGTTACAGAAATACACGCCACCGGTCACAAGACCAGACCGGATTAGGCACGGGAGCAGAACCAAGGAAACCAAGAGTGTCGGAAAAACTACTCGGAAGGCTTGTCTAACGCTGGGTTCACTTCTGCAGGAAAAATCTAAAGGAAAGGAGCCAATTAATTAGATTAAAAAAAAATAGCTGAGCCACTGTCAACCCACTTTTACTTTTAAGCTTAGGACAGCACCTACACTGCAAGGACGCTCCCACCACGTGGGGGCAAGAGGCTCTGTGACACAGGGTTCTATAATCTATACACATGATTTCTCTTATTACAAGTCATTGGAAGCCCCAGTCATAATATTTGACTTTTCCAATTAAAGAGAAAAGAAAAAGAAAGGAACCCTGGCACGTCCTCCCTTGATGGACGGATGCGATGGAGGGTATCCTCGGTCTGGGCCACCTCCTCTCACTGTATCCTAGAATTCCTGCGAGAGTAGTTCTCAACTCAGCACCTGCCTCCTCCGCCCCCGGGACACGTGGCAACGTCTGTAAACATTTCTGGTCGTCAGAACCGGGGGAAGGAGACAGGTGCTACTGGCATCAGGTCACCAAAGGCCAGAAATGTGGCAAAACAGCACTGAATCGTTCAGTTTAAATGTCAAGAGTGTCATGTTGAGATGCCGCGGTCTAGAAAGGCCAACCAACCAGAGGTCTGCGTCGACACTAGGGGAAGAAATGATGTGGACAAGCTGAGGTCTATAAACAGGACCTTTCATAAAGTATAAAAATATTTTAGAAACAAAGAAATAAAAACATAGAAGAGAGGTTAACCAAAGATTGGCATGACAATACTCTGCAATTTGGTTTCTGGTTCTTCCTTATTTGACCTAAGTTAAGGGGGTGACGGTGGCGAGGACCAGGATGATGTCTAGGCATTGGGGTTTGCTCATAGCTGCCTTACTATTTTCCACCGTCCTGGAATTACGGTCGGATGCGAAGGCCCAGCTCCTTCCAGGCCACACGCATCCTGCGACTCCCCTTGAGGTCTCAGCCCCGAGGTTGTCCTCTCAGGAGATGCCAATGTGGCGAAGGACACGGTGCCGGCCTCCTCCTCCTCCTCATTCTGTTGTGTGTACGGTCTTCCCAGCTCCCAGGACAGCCTGTAATCGCTCATCTAATCTGTCATCTTGTGTGAAAATCACATCCAGGTCCGCCACTCTGGGACCCCAGGCCAGTCTCTTTCAACTCATTTGACCATTAAAACCATAGGAATGGTTTTGGGATCCCTGGGTGGCGCAGCGGTTTGGCGCCTGCCTTTGGCCCAGGGCGCGATCCTGGAGACCCGGGATTGAGTCCCACGTCGGGCTCCCGGTGCATGGAGCCTGCTTCTCCCTCTACCTGTGTCTCAGCCTCTCTCCTCTCTCTGTGTGACTATCATAAATAAATAAAAATTTAAAAAAATAAAATAAAATAAAACCATAGGAATGGTTTTAACCATAGGAACCAACTCATTTGACCATATAAAACATTAGGAATGTTTTATACCGTAAACCACTATGCACAGAGTTTCAGAAAACACCTGTCACGACGTTTGACGCATCTCAATATTTTCTCTCCGGCTTCTTTTAAATGCTGGCTGTGAGCCTCCGAAATGATTTCACACCCATTACGTGTTGCCAACCGTGGTTCGAAAGTTCTGCGAGGGCAAGAGGCATGCCTACCCGGTTCTCCGGGGCCAGTCTTGGCCCATGATACAGACTCAACAAACATGGAACAAACGGTCCTGGCTCTCCAAGTGGGCATAATGTATATGGAGAGGTAGTGGGGGGGGGGGGTGATGACCACAGCACGGCCTCGGAGTACCGGAGGCAGATCTGGCTGGGTTCATTTCTCCTAGATCTACGCTTCCGAGAGCTTAGGAAAAATGAGCACGGTACTTACACCTGCTCTGGCCCACGCTTTTCTTCCACCTACAAAATAGGAATGGGAAGAACAAGAACTCAGAATTATCACTGAGGCTAAAGAAAATGATGGTGGGAAGAGCCACAGTGATTGGCACCAATGGGGGCTGAACAAAAGGTGCCTAATCCCACGAGGAGGGGCAAAACACAAGGAAGAATGAAGAAGGTTCTAAAAGGAAATACACCAATTGTCTTTGCACACACAGGAGCCCGGGCACGAGCCCGGAGACTAGCTGCATGCCGGGAGTCAGCAAAGGGGGGGAATCAGCAGATGGTTGGTTCTACGTTTTTTTAGGACCACTGGAACCTGTACATTGAGGAGCGGTGTTGAATCCAGAGAAAACCCAGACAAGGCCAGCCGGATCTGTGCAAAGGGATCGAAAACGTCAGGTTTTCATTGCTCCTGGCGGGTGCCTCTCTTAATTTAATTTCCTTCTTTCGTTCGTTTATTGGCTCACGAATTCATGACTGCAAGTATGAGCCAAGACAGAGGTTCAGGCTTCTGCGTCCCCCCACACGGCTGAGATGAGCAGTCATGGGAACCAAAGACGGGCCTCCCCACGGCCAGCCCCACTGACTCGAGGCTCTCCGTGCCGACCTATGTCCCCGGCACAAGCTGTCTAAGAGGACGCGGCCTACTTTGCTGATATCTGCCTTGGCCTGTTTCTGCTGCTCCCTCAGGAGACCACAGAAAGAAGACGGAGCAGAGAAATGTTAGACTATTCTACTGTTTTATTCAAAAAAAGAAGATTTTAGGAAAATCTGCACGAAGAAAATCTCATTGCTCCAGCTGCGTTAGGAAGCACCTTGCAAAGCTCTCTCGTGTACATCACAAGGCGTTAAGGCCGTCTTTGCACCTTGAAGAATCTAGGGTCAAGAAAAAGCACGATGCAAGTATTTTTTCATCACAGTTATGCTAAATCATGGTAACATTATACTATGCACATAGTATAATCCCATGTTTAATTTTTCAAATGCACGCACACAGATACGCACCCCAGTAACTGTGTGCACACAGATACACACCAGCAACTATACTCTTGAGCACTCATTCTACCTAGATGAAAACTTACGTTCGCACAAAAATGTACACACACGCATTTATAGCGGCGCTGTGTGTAAAAAGCAAAAGCTGAAAAAGCCACTCCCAGAAGGTTACACGGGGTATGATCCCATGTATATAAGATTCTTGAAATGACAAAATTATAGAGAATGGAGGGCAGGTTGGTGGTTTTTCCAGAAGTTGAGAAGCTCGTGGGGGTGAGAGGGTAATGGAGGTGCTTTCAAGGGGCCACATGCTGGATCCCAGGGATAATGGAAAGGCTCTGTGTCTCCGTTCTGTGTCAAGACCCTGGCTGTGATATTGTGCTTGAGATGTGCGAGATGTCATCACTGAGAAAAAGCAGGTAAACGGTATATGGAATCCTTCTGTATTATTGCTCAAATGCATGTAGAACTACAACGATCTCAAGACAAAAAGTTTAATTACAAAAGTTTTAAAAATGCATGTGAAAAGCCTGGAAGGCCTCTCTCTGTGTGTTTTGTCAGGAGTAAATAAATAAAAATCTTAAACACACACACAAAACCCTGGGACGCCTGGGTGGCTCAGTGGTTGAGTGTCTGCCTCGGCTCAGGTGGTGACCCCGGGGTCCTGGGATCGAGTCCCACATCGGGCTCCCTGCAGGGAGCCTGCTTCTCCCTCTGCCTGGGTCTCTGCCTCTCTCTGTGTCTCTCAGGAATAAATAAATAAAATCTTTTAAAAAATAAATAATAAATAATTTTTTTAAAAAGTCTGGAAGAAAATATACCAGAACTCCAATAACGGACCACATGCTTGTAGAGGTTTCTTTGTTTATACTTTTCTACCTTTCCCATTTTCTCAAGTTTCAAAACATTTCTAGCCTTAAAAAAAAAAAAAAAATCCAGTCCAATCAAAATCACTATCACTGAACATACCTGGCTATGAATAACTGATTCAATTAATTTTAAAAAATGTCGTAGAGCTACTTGTGCAAACTAACAAATGACATAGTGCCCCCGCCCCCAGAGTCACTGGCCTTTGGAAGGAGTAAGAGCTTCTCCTCCCACCTACTGGTACTGAGCGGGCTAAGCTTCAGTCCAGAGAAAGCACAAAGCAAGAGGCACGGGTGGGTAACAGCCCAACGGCCCCGATTCCGGGCTCCCTGCGCCTGGGACAACTGGTTCACCAGTCTTCACTTCGGAGGTTGCTCATTCCCGGTCCTAAGGCCCTGGCCCTCGTCCTAAGTTCAAGGGCTCATTTCTGATCCGTCTCTTCTGAGTCGGAAGCCTGGACCCTGACGCATGAACCTGAACTCCGGTGTACGACCTCCATGCCCGTAACTGCAAACCAACTTGACGTTTCAGAAGCATCTTTATCCCCCGCCCCCCACACACTGGACCTCCACATCCTACCCCGTGCCTCCCCCCATCCTCCCCCTCTCTCAGGGATGACACCCTCATCACCAGCTCCCAAGCTTGAAGTCTGAGTCGGTCTAAAGCCCCCGCCCGCTGCCGGCCGCGTCTCCTTCCCAAGCCCTACCCTGGATGGCCAACATCGCCCGGACTCCATCTGCTCTCGCCTTCCTCCCCCGGCACCTCGCAGTCTTCATCCGACCCCCACCACTGCGCTCTGGTTAGTGCTTCTGCCCCCCGTGTCCCATGGCACGAACCTGATCATTCTCAAATCAGAGTCCGAGGAATGTTTTTTGATGCTGAATTTTGAGTTTAATGATTAAAAAAGTATTTTCCCCCACTGGTTCAAATTTCCTTGGCACTGGTAACTTCGAACTGGAAGAAATTTTCAGAGGTGAGATTCTGGTTCCTTGGGCTGGGGTTTCCCCAAATGGATCCTTTTAGGGAAATGCCGCTCAAGTCTGAACAGCGTGGACGGTGGTGGCTCTGAAGCCCCCGTGCTGCCCAGTGGCCAAGCAACGCTAGCCTCTAGCTGCTGCGCGTGTCGCCCTCAGCTCCCCACTGTGGGGTTAGGGTCATCACACCTGCACTCGCGGGGCAGGGAGATGGCAACGAGACGACGCACGGGAAGGGCTCGGCGCAGGTCCTGGTGCGCAGCAAGGACCCCGGCGTTGGGCTGGTGGCCGTGCTGCTACCAGCGGCCTCACTGGCCGTGCACAGATGGCAGCTCTCTGCTCCCGGTCACCTCCAGGTGAGGAATCATCTCAGTGTGGCTTCCCTGCAGCGTATTTCCCGAGGGGCTCCTGCCACCTGTCCCAGCACGCCGGCCGAGGTGTTCCTCCCGCCCACCCGTCCTGTGTCCCTTGCCCGGTCACCCGCCCTGGGCTCCTGCAGGTCGCCCTCGCCCAGGCCTCCCCCCATCCCGCCTGGCCCAGCTCGGCCCGGGTGCCCTTCTTCGTGCAGCCCCTCGGCCAGAACCTCTCCTGTCCCGCGCCGCGCCGCGAGGACGCTGGAAGTGCCGACGTCCTGGGCACCGCTGCCGGGAAGGGGAGCCGCACGGGGCCGGAAGGGGGGCCGCACCAAATCGCGATGCCACCGCCGTCGGGGGGCTGTGTGGCCGTCCTCGAACGGCGGCCGTCGTGAGGACCCGGGTGGCACGTCCCGGGAACCCCGAGCCTTCGCTGCCTCGCCAAATGCCCGGCGCGGGTGGCTGCTTACACGCCAGCCGCCCCGCCACGGAGCTGAGATCACTGGGCGGGCGCCCCTCGGTCACCCCAGCCCAGCCCCGAAGCCTGAGCCGGAAATCCACACCTGTCCTTTACTGGCTGCTCTGCCACAGCCTCGGCCGAATGACAGCAAGTCCTTGGCTGCTCTTAAGTGAAATGAAAAAGTCCTATTTGAGCCAAGCACGCGTCCGCCCCCGAGTCGAGAAACAGCGGAAACAATCTTATGAGTCCCAGCTTTAAGCTCCAGGTTTCTTGCAGCCGCTCACGTCCCAGTGTCAAGTGAGAGGACACACAACTCAAAGCATGTAGTCCAGTGAGGAAGCAGAACCGGGATGATTCCGGATCGAAGCCAGAAGTTCAGACTGTGGCTGAACGTCTACACAGGCGCACGAGAGCCGCGGGGCTCAAACCGGGGGTAAAAGAACTAGGAGAAGACACGCCCCCAGATAAGGAAAAGCCAGAGACAAAGCACCACAGGCCCGAGCGCGGAGTAACGAGCTCCCACACCTCCCCTGCATGCCAACCCCACGGCCCTGCCAGGGAGATCTCTAGAAACAGCAGCAAACTACTGGAAATACTGGAAAGATGAAAAGGAGGCAGAAGGCCTGAAAGATTGTTGACTGGAAAAACTATGAGATCACTAGGTGAATGGGGCAAAGGTCTCTTCAAAAGAAGTGTATTTAGGGGACACCTGGGGGCTCAGGGGTGGAGCGTCTGCCTTGGGCTCACGGAGTGACCCCGGGGTCCCGGGATCCAGTCCCGCATCGGGCTCCCTGCAGGGAGCCCGCTTCTCCCGCTCCTGTGTCTTTCCCCAAAAAGTGCCAACAAGGACTTGTTTCTCCGCCAAGGTCTACAAACCCGAAGGATATAAAAGCCCTGTACACCCTCTGTGGGAAATCTGGCCCTAAGAGCCAGACTACCTGAGGTTTAGAAACTTATGGGAATCAGGTTGAAATCTGAATCCTGAGGGCCACGGGCATGAGGGTAACCGCGGCCGCGCTGTTGTCAGCAGCAGCATCCTCCCCGCAGCGTTCCCAGAGGGCATCAGGAGGGCCTTCCTTCCTGCTGAGCGAAATCCTTATCAGAAGCTTGCATCTCTGCAAATCCCTCAGAATGTGACAGAGTCAAAACATAAAGTCGGGACGCCCGGGGGGCTCAGCGGTTGAGCGCCTGCCTTCGGCCCAGGGCGTGACCCCAAGGCCCTGGGATCGAGTCCCGCATCGGGCTCCCCACATGGAGCCTGCTTATCTCCCTCTGCCTGGGTCTCTGCCTCTCTCTGTGTCTCTCATGAGTAAATAAAATATTTAAAAAAACCATAAAGACAAAGGGGTCCCTACACTGTCACCATCGCCACCAGATGGTCACTATTCCCACCAGAGAGCAGCAGCTCCTCCCGGACGCAGACCGGACACACGAAAGCCTCACGTCCCCCTCCTACCTCCACTCAAACTCTCACACCCACAGGCTCTCAGGCGTCAGCCACCAACGGCTTTCCAGGGGCAAAGGTCGTGGAGAAGGCCGAAACCAGAAACCGCGCAACCCCACGCACATGACTGAGCTGACGGAAACCGATGAAGAACGCAATGATGGACGTGCACCAAGGGACGGCCTCCTACCTGTGGACCTCTGAACGCCCAGAGAAGCTGCGTCAAACCCAGAGCAGTCAACTCCCTCTCAAGATGTGCATTAAGCATGAATCAATCCACCTTATTTTTATCACTGTCCATATTTTAAAATAACGTAACGCTATCTTACCGTCTTGACAGCTGGCTACAGACGCCGCCATTAGGAGGATGGGAGTGAATCCCCTGCCAGAGGGAACTCAAATGACGCACCTGCTCTGGAGAAGAGTCTGAGGTCCCCCAAGTTAGCACAGATGCCAGCAATTCCGCTCCTAGGTATATACCCAAGTGAGACCACACCGTGTCCATGCAAAAGGCTGAACACAAATGTTCACAGCAGCATGACTTCTCTTAGTCCGAAAGGGGGAGCAACCCAAATGCCCACCGACAGAGGACGGGATGAACGTCACGCGGCATACATGTATGACTAGTGGTGGGAGAGCACCCAGAACAAGGGGCCGGAGTCCCGAGGCACGCTACAACACGCGGAACCTCGAGAGCAAGTGAAGGGGTGAAGGGGCCCGTGTTCTAGGACGCCTTTTATACCAGACGTCCAGAGCAGCAAGTCAAAGACAGCAGATGGGTGGTTGCCAGGGCCCGTGGTGGGGCGGCTGGGGTGGCTGCCCACAGCTCCGAGGCATCCATGCGAGGTGATAAAAATGTTCTAAAACGGACCATGGTGATGACTGCACAACTCGGCAAATATACTAAAAACTGAGCTGTGCACCTTAAATGGGTAAATCTATGGGGTGTGAATTATATCTCAGTAAAGCTGATGGTGGGGTTTTTGTTTGTTTTTATCAAATACTTGAATAAGGTACTTGGCCCAGAAGGGGCACAGGCAGGCACAGCACGGGCCTCCCCCTGGCTGCACGCCGAGCCCACCTCCCACCCTGGAGCCCCCCCACACCCTGCTGACTGCTGCTCCGCTGATTACAAGGCAGGGACCAGAGGGGCATGATGAAGCCATGAGCAGAAATGGGGCAAAACCAGCACTTTTAGAAGGAGGAAGGTCAGCCTGCCCACGACCAGCGGACCCGCCCTGTAAAGCCCAGAAGCCCAGGGCTGACCACAGACACGACGCAGACCCCAGGCAGCCTGGGGAGGAGAGGCCGGGAGCAGGGAGAGGGTGACGGGGGAGCTAAGAGGATCGGGCTGAGGGTGCCCACGGCCCCTCACGTCGAGCCAGCCGGGTGGCTGCCCCTGCGTTACTTGTACTCTGGGTGTGCCCTTCTCATGCCCCTGTCAACAAGAGGCTCTTCCCTTGGGACGTGTCCACCATCTTGCCACCAACACAACCCTTCCCGCCTTACGCTACTTGTGTAAAAACCCTGCCACACTACCCGGGGGCCTCTCCCGAGTGCCCAGTCCAAGGCAAAGTGCACTCGTGGCATTCGGACGGGAGAGGGCTCCACCATTCTTCACGGGCGGGTATTTAGGGCCCTCAGTGCATCCGGGCTGTTTTAGTGACCACAGGACAGGACCCCACACGTTTTCAAATACCCTCACGCCTCTGGCTGGAAGACACTGGGCTGCACCAAGCACGGGCATCCGCCGTGTGGTCCAAGCACGCCGATACAGGCACCCACAGCTGCACCAGGGGTTTAGGCCGAAGACTTAGAAGCTTATGAAGTCACAGGTAATCACGCACGTCATCAGTAGAACAACCGGCCCCTGTGACAAGTCAGCACGACCGGATCACCATCTCTGGCATCCCAGGGATCCCGGCTCTAATGCCCGCTCATATCCCTGGCACATCCGATCAGGGCTGCGCAGCCTTGAGAACGAGGCCCTCCCACCCCATGCCTCAGTTTCCAGAACTAGAAATGAGAAAGCAAGAGGCTTGCCTCCTGCCATCGCTAGGAGCGAAGCCACGTAAGGCACTGAGTACAGCCCCGTCTCAGAATAAACGCTCAGAAGCACCTGACGCGCTCGGGGACAAGGTCAACCGGCCTCTGCAACAGCGGGTGCGGGGCTCCTTCCACTGCAGGTGCATGTTCTCCGCTAAAGAGCGGACACAAGAGGCCTGTTCTTGACATCGGTGTGTTCACCGTTATTCCAGATGATGAGACATCTCAAAACACCGCACCCTAAGCGGTTAACCACAACCCAAAGACAGGGCCAGGTTAGTGGAGGGAAACTGCCATGAGCATCAGGTTTCATAATAATCGAGGCCGGCATCTCCTCCGAGGGCGAATCTGCACAAGGTGCTGCTGCCCTGATGTTGCCCGGGCACGAGGCCACGGCATCACCGACTACTTCCCATTCTGAACGCGCGGTCCCTGCCAGCAAGGGACAGGTGGCAGAGAACGGTGGGTATTCATAACCACGGGGCGATGCCCACTGCTGTGGGCCTCCCTTCTAATCTCCCCAACGGCCTTACTCTCCACGCACCTGCCACGGGAAGACCGGCGGAGGGGGCCACGCAAGAGCTCCAATTTCTCTGCCCGCGAGATACCCGAGAACAGGAGATTTTCTTTAATCCATGGGAATATTTTAAGACTGAGAGAGATCTGTCTGTAACTAGTAGACACACTACTGATAAATACTTAATAGATAAAGCCCCCAAAAGTCATTAAATAGAGTTAACTGAGCGTTTAAGAAATAGGTCGAGAGATCGTTCCATACAACTTCCGACTGCGCGGGATCTCCGGTGGGTCTGTGAAGGCTGTGAATGCTGATGAACCAAGCAGTGGGGCGCTTTGTTCAACTGATCCCTCAAATACGGCATTGACGCAGGCAGAAACGGGGCAAAAGCAGAGCTTCCAGAAACTCCTACACTTTGCAGAGAATTACAGAATTCTGAATTACCTTTTTTTTTTTTTTAATATTTTATTTATTTATCCATGAGAGACAGAGAGAGAGGCAGGGACACAGGCAGAGGGAGAAGCAGGCTCCCTGCAGGGAGCCCGATGTGGGACTCAATCCCGGGACCCCGGGGTCACGCCCTGGGCTGAAGGCAGGCACTCAACCAGGGAGCCACCCAGGCGTCCCCACTTTTTATAGAGAGACTCTCAAGTCATCTCGACACCCAACATGGTTCCTTGAACTCAACCCTGTGGTCAAGAGCCACATGCTCCATGGACTGACGCCACCAGGTGCCCCGTTACCTTGCTTTTTGAACCGAGTTTCCCCAAACACCTCGTTAGAGTGCAGAGCCCCATGCAGCACCCAAAGGAGGGGCCGGGCCGGCGTGGAGGACCCAGGACGAGTGCCAGGCTGAGGCTAGAGCTGGGGGCACTCAACCTCCAGCCCGAGGGTGAGGAGCCACCAGCAGAACCATGGACGAGCCCCGGGGCCCCTCGCGGTGGCTGTGACTGGGTGGAGGTGTGGGGTGGGGTCAGTAAACCGGGTTGGGGCGATCGGCGAGGGCAGTGGCGTGGGGCACAAGGGGGGCCGGCTCAGGGCACCGGAGACCCTCAGCCCTGGCCGGCGACAGCCCAGCACGCTACCCGCACACCCGGGGAACCACCGCCCGCTTCGGGACGTGTGCTGGGCTGGCTTAGGAGTCCCTGTCGGGCCGCAGAAAAGCTACGAGGGGGTCCGGAGGGCCGGCACCAGCTTCAGTGCTTGAGCAAGCCCCTCACCTCCCACACCTCCCGGAGGACCTGCACTCAGGCCCCCTATACCGCCGCGCCCCCTCCTCCGCAAGCCCCTTCCTCACGGTCCTCAGAGGCTCTCTGCGTGTTTTACCTGCAAGGCCAGTGCACAAGGGAGGATGAGCGCGGGAGGGAGGCAGCCAGGTAAGAGAGGAACGGAGTGGACACAGCGCAGCAAGGCCTGGGCGCCCCTGGCCAGGTTCCTGCCGACGGTTTTCTGCTCTCATCGCCGCGTGACAGCCTCACGCAGAAGGGCTCCCGCACACCTGCCCCCCGAGACTCGGAGTCACGGCTCACCAGCAACACGTGACCTTCCTTCTGTTCTTTCGAGCCCTCATGAAAAATGATTTAGTACCGACCACCCCCAGGAACCGAGCGGCTACCCGCACGCTGGGATCGAAATCAAATGCTGAAAATGTTTACCTGTCTTCAGAGAAGGTGCTATTGAGGCCAAAGTTGCATACAAGGCCTTATTTGAAGTGTCTGGCTGCCAACTGTGGAAGGAGCCTCGGGGTCCATCGAAAGAAGAAACGATAAAGAAATGTGGTCTGTGTATACGATGGAATATGACTCAGCCATCGGAAAGGACGGATCCCCACCATGTGCTTCGACGTGGATGGAACTGGAGGGGATGATGCCGAGTGAAGTCAGTCCATCGGAGAAGGACAATCACATGGTCTCACTCATACGGGGATATAAGAAATAGTGAAAGGGATTATAGGGGAAAGGAGGGAAACTGAGAAAAATTAGGGAGACAAACCATGAGCGACTCCTAACTCTGGGAAACACACAAAGGGCTGCAGAAGGGGAGGTGGGCAGGGGGCTGGGGTGACTGGGCGACAGGCACTGAGGGGGGCACTTGACGGGATGAGCCCTGGGGGTTATACTATATGGTGACAAGTCGAATTTAAATAGAAACAAATGTAAAAAAATAAAAATAAAGATTTTTATTCTGTTAAAAAAAAATGCCTGCTGCTACAAATAGAATTAAAAAAAGAATGTATGGGGGCAGAAAACAAGATTCAACACAGGGAAGGGTATCTGAGAAAATAAAAGAGACTTAAAAGGTGTAGAAGCTGCTCACATAACCCCGAAGACAGACTCAGAGAAAAGTCTATTCAGAATCAATGCCCGTTTTCAAGCGAATTCAGCTGGAAGTCTTTTCACCGTGTGTCAGAGGCACTGAGATATTACAGGTGATCATTGTGTGGGTCGAGCTAAGCCTATTAAAATGGAGACAGTATTTCTGTACAAAAGGTCAGGACAAATTTATTAACAATGCAAACAATTCTGGGAAGCAGGCTAGGACCCAGTAGTCAGATGGGTTTTCCGGATTTTAGAAAAACAGCTTAAAATGTCTTTACCTTGTACTAACACCGAACTTTGCCTCTCTCCAGGTCCCTTTTTTTTTTTTTTTAAGATTTTATTTATTTATTCATGAGAGACAAAGAGAGAGGCAGAGACACAGGCAGAGGGAGAAGCAGGGTCCCTGCAGGGAGCCCGACGCGGGACTCGATCCTGGGACCCCGGGGTCACGCCCTGGGCTGAAGGCAGACGCTCACCTGCTGAGCCCCCCAGGGGGAGGGTGCCCCCTCCAAATACCTTCTAAATTATGCCTGGGCGAGCCTGGAACAGCAGAGCCGGAGGCCAGTTCCCATTTGAAGAGTGTGGATCTACGGCTACGTCAGGGGAGCTGCACAGCCCTCCGAGCGGAGGAGCCGCTGCGGCTGGGGACCGCCGGGAGGACCCCGGGCGCCCACAAAGCACGTCCCCCTGGAACCCTCCAGCACTAGGCGTGACTTCCATGCCCGCCTGGTTTCCACTAACCAGCCTCCCCGTGTGTCTAATAACAAGGCCCGCGCTCTCTCCGTCCCCGTCTCATTGTTCCAGGCTCGGGCTCCTCAGAGGCCTCGGTGGTGGTTTTGCTTTAGCTGCTCGGGCACATGTCAGCGCGGGATCTGTACGGACACGAAGAGCCCCCCATCTCGGAAGCCGTGAGCCTCGTCTTTTCTTGGGGGGGGGGGTGGCTGCTGTTCGCGGCGGGCGAGCATGTCCCGGGTTTCCGAGGGACCAGGCCCTCAGCATCCGCCGCCCAGCACGGAGCCCCTCACCCGTAACGCGCCTTGGGAAACCTGTCCGCACACCTGTCGCCACTTCGAGGCAACCTGTCGGCACACCTGTCGCCGCTTCGATGACTGCGGCCTGTTCCGAGGTGTGACGGAGACGGGCCGCCTGTCGCCTGAAGCCCCCCTGCTCAGCACGCGCTGACTCCACACCTGGCAGGTGCCAGGGCCCGGGCAGAGGGAGACCGGAGACAAGGAGCAGAGACACCCCAGGGAGGGACGGGGCACCCGGGCCGTGACCCTGAGGCCACCCTCAGGAGATGCCCTACGAGAGGCGCAGGGCCCCAGGCGGCGGGAGGCCACGGCCACCAGGGAAGCCACCTCCCACGGCAGCCCCGATACTTCGGTGATACGAGCAGACCCCAGGCCTGCTGTTCCGAGCACTGCTAACCAGCGAGCGGCGATCCGGATCTGCGCGGCCTGCCTGCCCCTGGGCTCGGGCGGGGGGCTCTTCTAATCCTAAACGCATAATGAGAAAACCAGGGCCACACAGTCCTTGCCAAAGGGCCTGCCGCGGACACGCCGGGCTGTGGTGGAAGCGCAGGCCTGGGCGCCGCTGGTGCGTGTGATGCTCCCGGGGCTCAAGACCTGGTGTCTCATCCGTTTGCATAAGGTCCTAAAAACTCCCTTATCTAACTTTTTAAATATTTTTTGGCTTTTTAGGTATTTTGGAAAGTCACCCTTGCCGGCCCATCGCCACACATCAAATTAAAATGAGCAGTGTTTTCAACCTGCCTCCATGCTAAGCACCTGGACTCTCGTCTGACGCACCAGACACACGGCGATGGGTAAAATCACAGGCAGATTTTGTTTTTTAAAGGAGGTGAAAAGTGCCGACACGAAAACCAGGATGTTAATGCTCAACCAAAAAGCTGGTAGGTCTCCTGAATTCGTTAATAGCCTCAAAACTGGTTTGCACAGGTTAGGCTGGGCAGGCTGAGCGAGGACACCAATAAATAATAATTACAGGGTTACATAAGAGCTTCAAATACAAACCCACGGTGCTCTGCAGCACTCTATCCCAACACACAAGAATGACAGACGCACAAGAGGGGGAAAGTGGGCCCTCCTAAGCCAGCCCCGGACACCTGGCCGAGCCCACTCCCTTCCTCCCCACCGCCCCCTCCCCTCAGCTGGCCTGGGGAGCTCTGGGCCTTTCTCTGTCTTATTTTCCCCCGCATCTCCTTCAAATCCTACTACCCGGAAGCAATTGGCTTCCAAACAATTTTAGCCACTTCTTTTTGATGAGAGAATGCCTGCTCGGACTCAAGGTCGACCAGCTGGGCTCTGAGCTCCTCACAAACCTCAGAGGAGCGGCATTCCATGCGGTCGGGCCCACGTCACACCTTCACACAGACCTTTCCCTTCCGTGCGGTCTGTTCTCATCTCCAGGGCACCCCTAGGTGAGGTGAGGGGAGCAGACAACAGTGATGCCTGAAAATAAAGGGGATGTCCAAGGGGCCACGACGGACCCGCTACACTTTCTCCAGAAACTGGCCTAATGGGCTCTTCACTCTCTCTATAACCACAATCAAAAAGGACAAATACACAGTTATAAAAAGAATTATGATAAGGGGACTGTTTAAAGACCAAGCCCAGGGGTCTCTGGAGGCTCAGTGGTTTGCCTTTGGCCCACAGTGTGACCCCAGGGTCCCAGGATCGAGTCCCACACCAACCTCCATGCGGGGAGCCTGCTTCTCCCTCTGCCTGTGTCTCTGCCTCTCTGTGTCTCTCATGAATAAATAAAATCTTTAATTAAAAAAAAAAAAAAAAAACCTCAGTTGATCTTTTCATTAGGTTAATCCACGAGAACCGAATGTCTCGGTGTTTTTTTGAGAAGGAAAAGAACCTATAGCCGACCACTAATTTAAGTTCTGTGTATTCTAATTTTTGTCGTTCCAACTGGGTCCATGCGACTGTGAGGTTAGGTGAAGATCACGGCAACATCAAGAACACGCGCTACGTCGACCCGCTCCTTCTCAAGGGCCCTCAAATCAAGGTCTGCAAAACTCCGAGGTTCAGGGAAACCCCAGCTAAGAACTGGAGGGGCCACTTGGGCGCACCCCTCCTTATACAGTCTGTACAACCCGTAGGCTTTCCAGTAAGATCTTGTCTGAAGCAGAGGGATTCCAGATATGTATTTTTTTGGAATATAACTGTGTTAATGATCCCACCAAAACATATAACTGAAGCCTTAACTAGACATATAAAAATAATCAAACCTCATCTTTAAACAACAGGAACGAGAGTAATTTAAAATGCCAACTCCAGACCCAGCTTTCTCCCGAAGACCAGGTCCAGGAGGTATAAGCCAGAAGCAGGGACTGCATTTTCTGTTAGGAAAAGATTCCCATTGTTGAATTCAACTGTAGTAGGAACTTCCAATTTTTTTTTTAAATTTTCTTAATATTTTTTAAAGTAGGCTCCGTGCCCAGCATGGAGCCCAACACGGGGCTTGAATTTAGATTCTGAGATCAAAAGGCAGACGTTCAACCCAATGAGCCACCCAGGTGCCCTGGGACTTCCAAATTCATACCTGGGGCTGCAGATTTTCAGTAGCCAAGTGAGAAATTGAAGACAATGGAACCAGGTTTTCATAAAGCTTAGTTTCTTCCCTTTAAACAATTGTCCTTTATTCTGAGATTACATCTTCCCCACTCTCGATGTGTTAAAATTGTGGGGCCTGACTCCTGACTTCAGCTCAGGAGTCGATCTTAGCGTCGTGAGTTCAAGCCCTGTGTTCAGGTCCACACCAAGAGCCCACTTAAAAAAAAAAAAATGTCTTTTAGATTTAAAATAATGGCAAGAGTTATCCCAATGCCCTTACCTGACCATATAAGAGACGGGATAACGGTGCTGGTCTAGAATCTCTGGATGCCGGCGTCCCAAGGCCTGGGAACCACCATCCCGTCGCCACGGCAGCCAGGTTGATGAGAAACACCAGAAACAGACGGACTGTGGCAAACCGTGTGTGGACTGGACTGGTGATTTGTTTTCAAAGTAAAACAAGGCCAAACAGAAACACAAGCTCCTGGAGAACTAATTATAACATTACTATCTTTAAGTGTCATGAAACCAAAGAGGATTTGGGTGGTTTGTTCACACCAAGCTTTTCGCAACACCGAAAACCAGCACGAAAGCGCTGAAGGGCGACAGTCACTGCTGGGTGTGAGACGGTTTGTTCTAGAACCTCCCAGATCCCTTTTCTTCCTCCCTTCCCACACCCAAGCACGAAGGCGAACACCGGGCTCCAGAGAATCCATGACCGTAGAAAATTCTTCTGGATTTTGGTCATGCTGAAAGAGCAGAGGTCTCACCCCCACCTGCCAGCGCCAACCATCATCTCACTTCTTTGCTGTCAGAGTAGCTAAAACAGGACAAGAAGCTGGATGGCCAGACAGCTTGGTAACCCGCCAGCTGGGGCTGAGAGGTGGGGAAGATGCTTATGCAACAGGGCCAGCCTTGGGATGACACTTCCTAATGCATGACAGGTGCTAATAGACACGATGCCGACAGATCACTAACCACGAGTGCCCCCCTCTTCAAACCCTGAACGGTGAGTATCGCCATCGCCAGGTCACAGGTGAGACAACGGATGGTTCACGTTATGTAACTGTCCAAAGTTACTCCGTCGGCAGCGGTGAGAGCTGGGGTCCTGCTGTCTTTGTCACCAGAGTCCTATTTAATCTCTGAGATGCACCTCTTCAGGCCACTTAAGATAAATCACCGCCCTCCACACGGCTGAGTCCCTTCTGCTGTGATAGGATAGGAAATGCACGCAGCCTAGAACACAGCCCATCTTCATTCCCTCAGCCACTCAATATTTACTGAACACCTGTTAGGTGGCGATATCCTGGGAGGTGCTGGGGGGACACAGACGAACAAAGTTAACACGGCCTCCACCCTCACGGAACGCAGAGGCCAAGAAAAAGACAATAATCAAACACACTTCTAAAGTTTTTTTTTTAAATAGGAAAACACTCAAACGGTACTTGTAGAGGACTCCTATCCTAAAGACAAGACTGCTATTAGGTGATTCATGCTGATAAGCACCCAAATGAAAGTGGCAACCACAAAAAACAAAACAAAAGAAACACACACACACACACACACACACACACACAAAACATCTGAGTCAGCATTTCTTAAAATGAAGGCCTGTTAATGGGCATTAATTTGCCCCATGGCTTCTCTTGCTGCTGGGGAATATTATTAAGCAAAGAGACATTTCTTTACTGTAGAAATTAAGATTCAATGTGTGCTCTTAATTTCTGAGAAATAACAGAGCTTTTCCCAAACTGGACTCGGCCAAAGCCCCCGCCTACTGCTCCCAACATCATTTAGAAGGCGTCAAGCCTTTGGGAAGCCCTCGTAGCTGACACTACCACTAGTGACACACCTGGGGCTGACACCCACCAGCCACCGAGAGAAGGGCCGGTCCCTCTGCCACACAACCCGAGAGGCTGGTGTCTACACGGGCAGCATCACCACCGTTACTGGAGCCAACTGCCATAGGAGGCCACGGTGCTTAAATAGAAGTCCTAGAGGGTATGGACGATGCCTCCCCTTGAGCTGTGCCTAGGGCGTCAGCATTCCTTAGGGGTATTTTCAGCTACATTTGGAAAAACAAGTATCACTCAGAAAGATTAAAATAATAGGAACTAAAAAAGCAGTCCTGACAGTCTTATCTGAATTATGTTTAAAGCATTTTTCTCCTGTCATTTGGATAAGTGAGAAATAGCCGCAGCCCATAATCTGCCTGCTGTACGCATCTATGGATTGCTACAGCCTAATCTGCTGCCGGCCATCAGTCATCTCATCCCCTGCCCCACCTGGTGTGTGTGGTTTTTTTGTTTTTTGTTTTTTTTAAACGTAATGGCTTTTCCAAAGGTAACTAAAAATACACTCAAAAGACAGCTTCTAGGCATCGTCCTGAGTGATAGATTCACATAAAAGTCAGGTATGACTAAATCTGTATTAACCATGGTCTTTATGCCACTAGAATATAAAAGGTAGACTATAAAAGCACAGCACCAAAAAAAAAAAAAAAAAAAAGTCACATTACTTAGGAAGATACATTTAGAAATTTTGTTTTGTTTTGTTTTGAAACATAAATTTCATTTACTTATTCATGAGAGATGCAGAGAGGCAGAGACCCAGGCAGTGGGAGGAGCAGGCTCCATGCAGGGAGCCCGATGCGGCACTCCATCCCAGGACTCCAGGATCACACCCTGAGCCAAAGGCAGATGCTGAACCACGGAGCCACCCATGTGTCCCCCATTTAGAGATTACTGCAGGGTTTTATGGTTGGGAGGGGAAACCATTCCATAATACATTAACAGCAAAATATTTCAGGGTCTGACATTCTCTTCCTATGTGTGCTGAAGCCAAATCACAGTTGCAGGATTCAGACATAAGGTAAACATCTGGCTAAGTAAAAACAAAACACTCCAAAAACCCAGATCAACAACAAATTTAGAGAAACATCCAAATGTTGTGAAACAAATGTACTTATTTCAGAGGACACTCGTTCACAAAATACTCGGGTTAGTCAACTTAGCGGTGAAAAAGAACACGCCACCAACTTACTTTGTTCTCCCACAACGTGGTCTGAAATCTTCCCAACATCCCCAAGCAGCTAAAAAAAATATACGCCAAGCACGCAGGAGAAATTAAGACGGCAGGCTCGCACATCTGCCTTCACCTAAACACAAAAGCCGTGTCTGCGGTCTCGCGGAGCAGCAAGACGAAGGCACCCAGCGCCCCGTGGCTTACACCTTCTTCTCACAAAGTGACCGAGAGGAGGACCCTCTGGACTGCGTACTAAGTCTGATCCTCACGGCAAATTCGAGCCTGGAATTTCTGTAAGATGAAGAGGAATGCTTTTAGGCGAGTAAGAATTTTTTTTTTAAGATTTTTATTTATTTATTCATGAGAGACACACAGAGAGAGAGAGGGAGGCAGAGACCCAGACAGAGGGAGAAGCAGGCTCCATGCAGGGAGCCCGACGTGGGACTCGATCCCGGGACCCCAGGGTCACACCCTGGGCCAAAGGCAGATGCTCAACCATTGAGCCACTCAGGGGTCCCAGAATGGCTTTTAATTAAAATAGTAGCCAGCATGAAAGCTTTCATCTGCCTTGGGGTCGATTTTACGTTTCCCAACCGGAAGTCTTGCAAGAGGAGAATGAGAAAGCAGCTGTTACTTTCCGGGACCTTTTTCTCCGCCCTGTGCGGTTTCACACTTTTTAAGAAAAAGTTGTACATAAAGGATGGAAGCCTCTAGGCCAAGAATCTCACCCCCGGCCGCCTAGCTTTGTTTTACCCCCGGGAAGTCAGATCCCAGGGACTGCCGGCCTCCCCAGATTGCTTCCATCTATGCGACAGAGAAGTTGTAACAAGCAGATCTTTACAAAGGACTTTTCAGAAATTGGAGATTTGAAGTCCCATTTGTTATAGGATCAAAATGGGATCAATCCATTGAAAATACACACCACTGGGAATTCTATAAATGCCAGGCTCATGCAGCACATCCGCAGCGCGTTTCAGCGCTCACAGGGACGAGAGGCAGGGACCCTCGGAGACTCTTCAGATTTGCACAACTAGTGAGTGCAATTTCTCTCTTATTTGCTGAATTGGGTGCATTGGGAAGATCCAACCAAATAATGTAAACGTAGAAAAAAAAATAGAAGTACCAACAGACAAAACACATGATATTACTGGTTCATCAGGTTGATGAAATCAGAGAAGACTCGGTCATCATTGGTTAGGGTGGGTGGAGGGCGCAGGACTTACAGACGGGTGAGCGGGCCCTATCACAACCGAGTCTTAAACAACCAACCACGTTCAAAAGGCGTAAGTTAAAGTCACGAAGTAACAGAAAGTGCAGCCTCTGGTCACACACGTGCTGTGAACGATCACGTACGGGGGCTTAATCCTGGGTGTAGAGAGACAGCTTCCCTCTCCTTGGACCTGAAATCAACTCCTTCATTGGGTCTCCTTTTCAGTTTTATCCTAAGTGTGTGGGTCCACGAGGGTGGACAGCAGGTACCCAAAAATAACTCGCCATTTTGCCCCTGGCTTTTGACCTTGATGGGATCTCTTAGCAGGTTTTGGGAGTCTGGCCATGAGTCGCTCGCCGCCCGGCCTCACCTGCTCCGGGTCCTTCCTATCAGGCTGCAGGCCGGTCACCCACCCACAGGAGGCGGCCGCGCAGGACCAAATGAGGCTCCGGTGCTTCTGCTTTTGCCCTCACGTGACTTGGATGGAAGCCTCTAGGCCAAGCCACTCACACACAAAATGACCCGACAAAACGAGGAGACGCACACAGCCCTGCTCCCCACCAGGCCCCGGTGGGCCTCCCTGGCATCTCCTCCAGGAATTCCTCCAAAGCCTCCGCCGCACAGTTGTCGAGAAGAGCCAAGGATCGGCGGTAACCTGCCCCCGCGGGGGGCGAGGGCTGTGGACCCCACTTAGGGAATCTCGGCCTTCCACTAGAGAACACTCAGCGCCAACGGTGACCTCTTAAGGGTACATCTTGTCTCTTTAAAAGCTGCCCCGCTTCTGTGGCATCGCCAGATGTCCACGCGGTCCGGAGTGACTCTCACCTGTGCCTCAGGGAGGCCAACCGCCGCACCCGTACAAGGAAATATTCGTGACCATCATTGCCTGCTTAGACCGAAGGAGGGGGAAGACCCCGGCAATCCTCGGCTCTAGAATCCACAGCGTTACTCCTTTTCCAGGTGGTGGGAGGCCAACTATTCCTCCCGGAGGCGGAGTCGTCGGCTGCTCTGCTGTCGTTGGAGCTCTGAGGTCAGCGTGGCCTCCCTGGGCCACCGGCTCCCCCCGTGGGGAAGGACAGCTAGTCGCACCATCTACGCAAGCATCCCATCCGCTTCAAGGAACCCATGACCTCCTCCCAGCTCCTAACCCACTTCCCGGGCTGCTCCTGTAGAACCCGTTCCTCGAGGCCTTAGGGAGCTTTCAATCCCACCCACAACTTTGGAAAAACACCACCTATTTTCAGATAGGAGACTGTTACTAGAAATAGCATCAGACAGGAAGTCTCAACTTTTTTTTTTTTTAATGCCTAGAAGACTTATGTCACTGCTTTTACATATTCTGACCCCAAGCTTACGGGCCCACATGTCGTCCTTACTCACGGAAACATCTCAAGCGTGACCCATTATAAACCATATGAAAGGTGGCTTTACAAGGCTGGCCGTCCTTTCTCTTTTGCGTTGGTCTCTTCTGCTTAGTTTTCAAGGGCTATTCCTGTTCCGTGAAACGTGGCACACGCGTACCGTGGGGTGTTACCCCGCAGTGAAGACGAGCGGAGGCTGGCACGCGCCTCGGCGCTGAACACACGCCGAGCGCACGGAGTCGTCACCGAGGATTCCCTGTTGTGTGATTCCGCTTCCAGGGATCCCCCGGGACAGCAGGCAGCCGCCTAGGGGTGGGGCCTTGGGGAGGGGGCGCACAGCCGCTTTTGGGGGGGTAACCGGAACGTTCCACAGCGGGCCGTGGCGATGGCTGCACAGCTCTGCGGGTGTAACGGAAGCCACCGAACAGTACCCTCCAAACGGGTGGATGGTTCGGGGGGCGACTCATACCGCAACTCAGCTGCTGGGAGGAAAAGCAGGATGGGGGTCATTAACTAACCATCCCTTGCCCTAGGTGCTAACCTGCGGCTACAGTCGCTCTTGCTCCTTTAGCTAAAAGGAACATGTGCAAAATCTCCGTGGAGGACAGCAAGCGAGCCAGTAACGATCCTTCGGAGTATATGACTTTCCTCAACACGCGGGGATTCTTTTCTCCAGCCTATGTACGTCTCTACACGGGTGCAGAGAAGGTCCTAAATAGGAGCCCCCCAAAGCAGGTTTGGGGATCCGGGTGCTGCCATCTAATGTTCACGAGGCCCCCGTACTGTTTGCCAAGGCAAGTCCTTTTGAGGAAGGGGGTGTGGATGGGGGTAGGGGCGACACATAAAGCCTGTTAAAAATGAACCACCTTCAAATTTTAATCATGAGCATTTTTTAAAAATCAGAAAAAAAAATGCTAAAGTTGAAGAACCTGCTATCTTCACCTCCCTGGTTTATCACTGCTCAGGGAGGGAAATTAGTTAATGGGACCGGCTCTGCCCTTTACAAAGGCCTGCGGGCAACATTCCCCAGAGGCCTGATCCCTTCAGAGTCCTTTGTCACAAAAGCTTCCGGATCGGGACAGCATATGCTCCAGCCCTTTGTCACAGAGCGGAGGTTTCTCAGCGTCACCCCACAAACATCTGTCATCAGCTGCCTTTGCAAGAACGAAAACAGATGCTCGAACGGCCCTGAGACCTCCGGCACGGCAGGAAGGTGGATGCATTTCAGAACAGAAGGGCATTCCAGAAGACAGAAACACTAGAGACCTCAAGGGCCGGCTACTCTCCGTCCGTGCGAGGCTTAAAAATACCATTAAGTCACTTAAAAATCATTACGAGAACTATTCAAATACCTGAAGAGGAGCCAGATCAAAGACCAGCTTGAGCCTCTGAGATGAAGCCATGCACTTGGAGCTTTGATAGAGCCCACGTGCTGCTGCGTGTGCGACGGCCACGTTGTAGTCTTAGGGGAGACCGCACACGCCTGCTATACAGTCTTCATCTAGGAAATCCTTTGGGGGTGGGTTTTTTTCCCCCTTTCAAAAATTCATAAATATCCATCCTATCATCCTATTACACAACTGCAGTGGGTGCTGAAGTCATTTGATTTTTTTTTTTTTTTTAGAGCAGAGTAGAATTTTTTTTAAAGATTTTATTTATTTATTCGTAGAGACACAGCTAGAGAGAGAGGCAGAGACACAGGCAGAGGGAGAAGCAGGCTCCATGCAGGGAGCCTGATGTGGGACTCGATCCCAGGACTCCAGGATCACGCCGCGGGCTGCAGGCGGCACTAAACCGCTGCACCACCGGGGCTGCCCAAGTCATTTGATTTTAAACCCATTCCCTAAGACAGACGGACGGAAACGGAGAGTGAAACACATCAAAGTAGGACCGTTCAGACGGAGTCATGCCAGGAAAGGAAAGGGGAGAGGGGAGCCTGGGTCTACAGGGGGCCTCTGGTCCTAGGGAGCCCGGCTTCTGGCCAGGGCTGGGCGAGGGCCAGGGCAAAACCGTTTAGAGACCGACCCCGGTGGGGCGGGCATGCACCTGCAGCATGGCCCGACCGAGCCCTTCTTTACGTTTTGCACCCAACACACCCGGCTGGACTTATCCTCGTCCCAGTCTCCCCCTGGTCCCCGGCCCCGTGTTCCCTAGGCCAGGGCGCCGTGGACAGTGGGATTATTAGGACGTTAAATAGAGCCGACTATCAAAAGCTTGGTTCTAACCACAGCTTCCAAACACAGAATCACTGTCCCTCCTGCCCTGGCCCCTCACATAGCAAACACAGGCTCCGCTTTGCCCGGCACAGCCGAGGGCAAGCTGACAAGTGAACTGTTCTTCAAAATTAAAACAGGCATCAGGCGTCAAAACTTGCAGAGTAACTCCCGAAAGTCGCCTCTGAGCACAAGCCCCTCATTTTCTGCAGAACTGCCAGGAGTGTACCTTCCGTGGACACGTGCTGGGGTATAATTAACCCACGACACTCGGCCTTTCTTATTTATGCCGTGCCCGGGGGCGGCTCTTCGGGGACCGCTCCCCCTTCTACCCCAAAATAGCCGCGAACAGACTGAACCATTGACAGGTGTCGGTATTTAAAACTAAGCTCGTCTTGTTTTTTGACAAGACACCTTTCACGGATTCCTTTATGGAGGCCGCAGTCGGAAAAGGTACTTGGGCAGTGTGAGTGACCATCTGTGCTTTTAAACAACATGTTTTGGGGAGAAGACTGTGTATTAGATGCTTTTATTTAGAACACGGATTAAAAAAAAACCCAACAGCGTGTACACAGAGCCCCGACAAGCCCTACAGACCAGTTCTCTAAGTGGGGCCCCGGACGAGCAGCGCCAGCAGCAGCTGGGAGCTCGTCAGAAACGCCGATTCCCAGGCCCCCCTCGAGGCTCGCTGAGCCAGAAGCCCTGCGGGAAGGCAGGACCCGGTGGCTTCACGAGCCCCCGGTGGGGAGGGGGGCGGGTACAGTCTGATGTTCCAGGGCTGTTCAGGTCCCAGAGCCCCCGCCCGACAGGCAGCAGCAAATACGGGTTTTGTCACGATGCCCTCTATCCCCTTGGGCAAGGAGTTTCCACCCCACGAGGCTTGATCACTAATGGATCTCGGGGCTCACAGCACACAGCCTCCTGCTGGCTGGTTGCAAATCCGGGTTCCCGGGCCCCGTCCCAGAGAGCCCGCCCCCTCCCCGGGCATGGGTGGGGGCCCTGGAATCTCAGCGGGCAGCCCCTCAAGTGAGTCCCATGCACACCCCACCAGCCGGGGCTGGGAACCAAGAGAGCCCCTTGGCACTCAATACCCCCAGCAGGAGTCACTGGGGAAAACGGTCCCTTAGATGGGGGCCGACAAATGTCTTCTGTAAAGGACCAGAGGGCGAATACGACCGGCTTCTTGCCCCGTCCCGTGGCAGCGTCCTGGGGAGGCAGTCCTACCTGGTGGGTCAACGCAGTCCATACAGCTCCATCGTATTTGAATTTCACGCCATTTTCACGTGCCATAAAATACTCTTCCTTTGGGGTTTCCAAACATTAAAAAAAATGTCAAAGCCCCTCTTAGCTTGTAGACCGTACGCACCCAGGCGGGAGACACGGGCTGTGCCGCTCACCGCTGCAGTCACACCATCAGCTCTGAGGTCCGCCGTGTGTTGACAGCTGGATTTCAACACAAACAGCTGCCTTCGCACAGGCTGGGGGTTATTTTTAAAAACTCAGGTTTACTTGGCACGAAGTAAAATACACAGCTCGGCGAACCACAAGGACATACCGAACATTCCCAGTACCTGAGAAAGGGCACGGCTGTCCCCCCACCAGCAAGACCCCTCAGGAGCGCACGGAGTCGGCCTTCTCACCTCTGGAGGCAGCACGATCGGCCTGAAGCGGAAGCTGGAAGCTCACACTTTCACTGCTGTTTTAGGAAACAGCCCCTCCTTACGTGGAAGTTACTAGAATAGGTCTCCACTGGGCAAAAGCCCCCCTTCCCCCTGAATGTGGGGCAGCCGCCGCTTGGGATCTCCCCATCCCTTCTTTCCTTGTTCCCCCACCCCATCCAGCCCAGGTGGGGTCTTTCCGGGCATGACGGCAGGTGCACTGCTGGAGAAATGGGGGAAGGAGCCCCTTCCAGGGGAGACCGCCTTCACCCACCGCCCTCTCTCTCTTGAAAGAGGAACAGGTATGGTTTTCCTCAGAAACCAATACAACCAAACCAAACAAAATAAAAATAAATAAATAAAAACAAAAAACAAAACCAATACAACCTAATTGAATTGTTTGAACTCAAAGACCATTGCTGAGGGTCTCTGTGCACAAACTTGATTAGGGGATTTCAGGAAGCTGCTTTACCACTGGGATTTCTCCACTAACAAATTAGAAGAACCTTCCCAGTATCTGCAGCTGGAGGGAGAGGACGGCAAACACTGGGCTCCGTTCCAGACACAGAAGCAGAAGGCAGGGGGGACCGAGTGTGAGGGAGAAGGGGAAGATGAGGTTCACGCCATCAGGAGGGCCGGCCCCTCCCCGGAGCCCCCGACCCCACAGGGCACTTGCAAACAGCAAGTGAGACCAGGTCAGAAGGGCGAGGACAAGGCCTCTCCAATTTATCTCACATCGACGGGCCCACGAGTCAATGGTGCTCTCATGTCGAGGCCAATCAAATCAGGTGGGAACCTTACTGAGCCACAGATCCCAGGGCCATCTTCACAGAAGGGAGCCCACGTGGTTAACAAGGGCCCTAAAGACCGTGAAGTAGCTCGTCAGAGACCCGCACACGGAGGAACACTGCTCATGAGTTTGGGACGTTGAAAGCCCCACCCTAATGGAGGGTCCAACGTGAGAGGCCGAGAGAGGTGGGAAGAGCAAGGGCCTGTGGGTTCTCCCCACAGGGAGAAAAGGTGGACAAACAGAAGGGGCTGTAAGCAAATATAACGCGGACACGACAGACGTTTCAGAGAATCGCCGAGGAAAAGAAGCTCAGGAACCAAGTTGCATGTGGGAAAAACCAAGGCTGAGCAATCACAGGTTACTAGCATTTTCTCTCTCTCTTTTTTTTTTTTACTAGCATTTTCAAAAGGCTGTGGCTTTTTTGGTATTTTTATTTTCTAGAGAGAGAGCATGTGCGATCAAGGAGGGGCAGACTGCACGCCCTGCACGAACCCAACACGGGGCTCGATCCCAGGGCCTGAGATCACACCTGAGCGGAAATCAAGAGTCTGACTCTTAACCGACTGAGCCACCCAGGCGCCCAGCAAAAGGTGTGCTTTTTTAAACAAATGTTTAAAAAGGTTTATTTGAGAGAGTGTGCACCCACGAGCAAGGGAGCTTTAAGCAGGTGTAACACGGACACGAGAGACGTTTCAGAGAACCACTGATGAAAAGCAGAGGGCGAGGATCTCAGGCAGATCCCCGCTGACCGTGGAGCCCAACTCGGGGCTCGATCCCAGGACCCCAAGACCACGACCTGAGCCAAAATCAAGAGGCGGCCACATCACCACCTGAGTCCCCGAGGTACCCCCTTTTTAAACAATTTTTAATATTTTGAGAGACGCTCATTGACTCTACGAAGCAGCTCTGACCCCGGCGGCACGTTAGCCAAGGCGCCCGGGCAGCTTTTTAGAAACGTAGCTGGGCCCGAGTCCCATCCAGGATCCAGACGCCGTGGCCGAGGGGCAGGGCCAAGGGGCAGGGCCGAGGGCTTCCCGGGCGTCAGGGGAGGCAGCCAGGGTCAACAAGGATGCGTCAGAAGCAGCCTGCCCGTCCCTCATGCCAACCCCACTGCGGACACGGCCCAGACATCGGGTGCCTCCTTTCCGCCACTCGCCAGGGAGCTGATCACGGAAAGAACGTGAGGCCCTGACCCCCGCACACAGCACCCTGGGCTGGAAAGCTGCAAACACGCTTCCGTGGGGATCGGGCCACAGCAGGCTTCCGTGTGGCCCCCATCTCGGTGCACTGCAGGCACCGGGCTCCATGCACCATCGGGCACTCAACCCCCACGTCGATCACGGAGTCTTTGGGAAAACTGGTTCCAAGTAACAGGCCTGTAAATGGATTTTGGGAATGGAATGCAACTCAGTCCCAAACAGACAACCACCTGGCTTCGTTTTAACAAACCGCCTCTGCTTTTTCTACTGAAATTACACCCGGCACTACATGGTGTCATGTCTAATTCCTGTAGATAATTTGCGAATCGTTTTGTTCCCAAACAAGATCTTTACATACATTTTTCATAAAACGATATCATGATACACAGGATTGATTTAAGCCTCCAAAATTCAAAAAAAAAAAAAAATCTAGCTTTGACTTCCTGTTTTCTATTTACGTCTCCCAGTCATAAATTGCGACCTCGTCTGAGCTCCGCACACAAGATTAATCAGTTGACGATTTGCAGCATTCACGGGAAGCAAGAATGCAAGATCGCACCTGCTTACCTCGGAGTATGCACGGCTCCATTTGCTAAGCTAACCTCAAGACCGGACGTAACGACGGGATCGAAGGCACTAAATCGCAAGCCTTCTCCTCCCGCCTGCACACCAGCTGTGGAGGACGGTACACCCGCCCTGGGGACGGCGCGGCGCAGGCTCAGGGTGCCACCTGGAAGCGGAGCCTGGAATCCCCGAGTCTACTGAGGATGAGTGAGCCGCGGGCCCACAGAGGTGGGCGGGGGTACAGAGACGAAGCCCACGGGCGGGAAGAGGCGGCTCAATGCCGAGGACCAAGGGGCCACAGTTGAGGGATGCCCACGGGGAGGACAGGCAAAGGCCAACAATGTGGCCCCCACAGGAGGACAGGCCAGAAGGTCAGGACCCACGGCGCAGCTCCGTGCTTTCTCCTGCAGAAGTGTTCACAGGCGGAGAGCGTGTTGAGCTGGAGCCTCGCTGGGGCTGGTAAATAAATCGGGGCCAACAGCACCCAGTCCCCTGGCCAGCTGTCTACTGGGCCAGGGGTGGGCCCGGCCCAGGTGCGGCCCCGCTGTTCAGTCCAAAGGGGCTATGGAAGAAGCCGCGGTCTCAAAGAGTCAGAAGTAAACTGGATTCTAGGTCCACCTCAGCTGGATTCGCCTCCAGGTGCAGGGGGCCGGGCCCCAGGGAGCAGGCCCTGTCCGGGTGCAGGGAGGCGGGCCCCAGGGAGCAGGCCCTGTCCGGGTGCAGGGAGGCGGGCCCCAGGGAGCAGGCCCTGTCCGGGTGCAGGGGGCCGGGCCCCAGGGAGCAGGCCCTGTCCGGGTGCAGGGGGCCGGGCCCCAGGGAGCAGGCCCTGTCCGGGTGCAGGGGGCCAAGCCCCAGGGAGCAGGCCCTGTCCGGGTGCAGGGGGGCGGGCCCCAGGGAGCAGGCCCTGTCCGGGTGCAGGGGGCCGGGCCCCAGGGAGCAGGCCCTGTCCAGGTGCAGGGGGCCGGGCCCCAGGGAGCAGGCCCTGTCCGGGTGCAGGGGGGGCGGGCCCCAGGGAGCAGGCCCTGTCCGGGTACAGGGGGCCAGGCCCCAGGGAGCAGGCCCTGTCCGGGTGCAGGGGGCCGGGCCCCAGGGAGCAGGCCCTGTCCGGGTGCAGGGGGGGCGGGCCCCAGGGAGCAGGCCCTGTCCGGGTGCAGGGGGGGCGGGCCCCAGGGAGCAGGCCCTGTCCGGGTGCAGGGGGCCGGGCCCCAGGGAGCAGGCCCTGTCCGGGTGCAGGGGGCCGGGCCCCAGGGAGCAGGCCCTGTCCGGGTGCAGGGGGGGCGGGCCCCAGGGAGCAGGCCCTGTCCGGGTGCAGGGGGCCGGGCCCCAGGGAGCAGGCCCTGTCCGGGTGCAGGGGCGGCGGGCCCCAGGGAGCAGGCCCTGTCCGGGTGCAGGGGGGCGGGCCCCAGGGAGCAGGCCCTGTCCGGGTGCAGGGGGGCGGGCCCCAGGGAGCAGGCCCTGTCCGGGTGCAGGGGGGCGGGCCCCAGGGAGCAGGCCCTGTCCGGGTGCAGGGGGGCGGGCCCCAGGGAGCAGGCCCTGTCCGGGTGCAGGGGGGCGGGCCCCAGGGAGCAGGTCCTGTCCGGGTGCAGGGGGGCGGGCCCCAGGGAGCAGGTCCTGTCCGGGTGCAGGGGGGCGGGCCCCAGGGAGCAGGTCCTCCGTCTTACCGGTGGGTGCCCGGGAGCAGCGCGCACTCTCTGCAGGCTGAGGTCGGCAACACCCGACACGGCCCACGGCCCTCAGAACGCATCTCCCGGCCCCGGGTACACGTCCGAGTGGCCGGGTGACCATCTCAGGTTCCAAAACGCGAAAATGTACACTAGCGAGCAAAATCTACCACGCGCCCGTGCTGCAGAGACGCACGTTGTCTTTCTGGAGCGAGGTGCACTAAGGGACAAGCAGACTTTTTAAATTTTTTCTTCCCCCGTAGTCTCAGAGTGAAAATTAATGGAAACATCTGACTTTCCATCTTTGAGCCACACGATGCCAAACCAAATTCCTGGAAGAGGTCTAGAGAGTAAGACCCACGTGGCTTTCAGAGCATGAAAACATCCTCTAACTCAAAACCAAGCACTTTGGACAAACTGGTCTCCAAAGCAAGCCTGGAATGGAAATCCCAGTGGTGTTCAGTCTCCGGGATACAGAATTCTAAGAAACCCTGTGGACGGGTGTTCAGGAACTCAGAGAGGGGTATTTCCAGGATAAAACAGCAAAATGTGGGAAAAGCCGAGTTTCCCAGCTCAGGGCTGACTAATACAGCTGCTGTGCTGTGATTACAGGGGCTTCCAGGAAGCACAGATGGACCCGAGCTGGCGCTTCCACCAAACAAGCCAACGTGTCTGATTTTTCAAAATCCTCTGTCACTTGTCCCCAGTGTGACGCTCTGTCCCCTTACTTTTGGATGAGTGTGTGCACACCTGCCGTTTGAGAAGGGGAGGAGCCGGGCAGCACCATCCACGTGTGGTAACCTCACACGTAGTTAACGTAGTGAATGATGCCACTAAACTACAGACTTAAAAATAGTTAAAATGGTCAATTTCATGTTATGTGTATTTACAACACACACACACACACACACACACACACACAGGATGATATAGGAAAACCCAAACTCCAGTTCCACAAAAACAAAAGCAAAACAAAACAACAACAACAAAACCCTGTACATCCATTCATTTCTCTTTCGACTCAGACCTGGACGTTCGCCGCAGAGACCCAGCACAGCAAATCGTCCAGACACCCGGAGAAAACGGAAACCCCGAAAAGGATGCAAATGTCACGACCCGTCACAGCTGTGGGCAGACGCGCACACACAAGGGCCCCGGCCCGGGGGGAGCCAGGTGGGCTCGGGGCAGGCCCGGCCTCTCCAGTGGCCGCAGAAAACTGCCAGGTGGCTCCTCCCAGCCGCGTGGAAAACGCAATCTTTCACTCTATCTTGAAGTCCTAGACGCATCAGTAAACTAACACAGCCCCGCGGGGGGCTGGGGCACGTTCGTGGGCGGAACCATCTGGAACTGTGGGACCGAGCGCTGGACGCCTAGAGAGGTGGCAGTCGCGCAGGTGGCAGGTGCACGCAGGCCCGCAGTCACTCGGCTGGGGCAGCGTTGCCGTTGGAGGGACGCCTGCGGCCCGAGGCGCTGGGGGGGCGAAAGTATACATGCTCCGTGGCTGTTTTGTTCTGAAGACTAAACGACTAAGATTTGCCCCCATGCGTGTGCATTAATGAGAATGTTCATCTTTACAAAAAAGGAAATTAAAAAACTGAGAATGCGCTAGAATAAACAACACAGGGCAGCCCGGGGGCTCAGCGGTTTAGCACCGCCTTCGGCCCAGGGCGTGACCCGGGGCCCCAGGATCGAGTCCCATGTCGGGCTCCCAGCATGGAGCCTGCTTCTCCCTCTGCCTATGCCTCTGCCCCTCTCTCTCTCTCTCTCTCTCTCTCTGTTTCTCATGAATAAATAAAGAAAAAAAAGAAAAAAAAAAACAACCCCAAAGGCCAGGGAATTACGTCCAGGCCAGCTGTGCGAGAGCAGGTGTCCTGTCGTCCTGGAGCCTGGCCCCGAGACTCGGCGCCCTGGGGACGCTGCTGGGCACCGGGAATGCTGTCCCCACCTTCCTAAACTGAAGATCTCTCCCTGCTGGTCTCCCCCCGCCCTCCCACGCCGCGAGGGCCCGGGGACCCGCGTACCCGGAGCACTGGCAGGGACACCCGTCTCGCCAGGACCCGGCGTGCAGGCATGGAACCCCGACACGGCCCACTCCCGAGCCCGCGGGGCCCACTGCACCCCGCTGCGCCCCAGCTTCCTTTCAGACAAAAACTTTAAGTCTGATCAAGTAGCTCGGAGCCACCACTTCCTGCTAACAGCGGGGCCAAGCCGATGCCCCGGAGCAAGCCCACAGAGCGCCCGCCGCCCACGGCAGCCCCGGGGACACACACGTGGCGGTGACCGGCCCACGACATGCCAGGGACACAGAACGGCATGGGGGCGGGGGGCGGGGGGCGGGCACAAAGGGAAGGCAAAGCCACGAAGAAATACAGCCGGGCAGCATAGAAAGTGTGAGAAAATGACCCCAAAATGCAACAACAACAACAACAAATCACTACTAATCCATTCTCAAGTTTTACAAAATTGGACCCACGTTATTAATCCCAACAAGTCAGCACCGGAAGGTCAAACCATAAAGGTTGGAGCCGGGAGGGGTGGCTGTCAGGAAGCCGCGTGTCCCCTGCCGGGCTGGAGGGCGCCTGCCTCGCCCGCCGCGTGGGGACGCCTGACCGTAGCAGCAATCAGTGGCCTCCTCGTGAATCGACCAAATGAGAACAGTAACTTTTTTTTTTTTTAACTTTTTTTTAACAGTAACTTTTAAACCCAAATCTAATCACACTTGTTTTGCAAGCAAATAAACAGAGAAGGGAGAGGAGGAGGGCATGTACTTGTAACTGGGGTGATTAAATCCCCAGCCACGAGAATATTTCTCAAGACCCCGTAGAGAGATCACGCAAACAAACAAGCAAAACCCTACAGAATCCCTGCAGAGGGTAACTGACTTAAGTTTACTGGGCCGGGGATCCCTGGGTGGCTCAGTGGTTTGGTGCCTGCCTTTGGCCCAGGACTTGGTCCCGGGGTCCCCGGATCAAGTCCCATGTCGGGCTCCCTGCATGGAGCCTGTTTCTCCCTCCGCCTGTATCTCTGCCTCTCTCTGTGTGTCTCTCATGAATAAATAAATAAAACATTAAAAAAAAAGTTTACTGGGCCAAGTTGACCAACTACCCCCTAAAACACAGGTGAGTCGATACCACTGTAAGCTGTCTCCAAGCAATCCAATGAAGCTCCTCTCAGAAAAGAGAAGAGCTCACTCTCAACGTGAAAAATCTGATTTAGAACTTACGACTCAATTTACAAGGCTCCCAACGGGGGCCATCGTGACTGCCCGAGCACCTCAGGAATGTTCTGGAAAAGACCAATCTTGCACTTCTGTTCTCGCGTGGGACCCGTCTTCCACTCCCAGGGCTCGCTCTCCTAGCCACACCGTGCCCTGCAGAGCGGTGGTGCTCCTCCAACGTGGGTCTGCAGCTTAGTGTCCAAGAGACGCCCATGCACAGGCGGCGCACCTCGGAAAAGCTGCAGCTTCTGTTGCACACCCTCGCAATCAAGCAACTCAGATGAATTTTTTCGGGTTTCCCAGTGCATCTAAAAGTCACATTTACACTGTCATCTATTAAATGTGCAACAATAATACCTAAAAAAAAAAAAAAATCAATGCAAGTACCTTGATTAACAAATACTGCTAAAAAAAGGCTAACAGCCATCTGAGCTTTCAAAGGAATCATAATCACTGATCACCCTAACAAATAAAATGAAAAAGTTGAAAATACTGCAAGAATTACCAACACGTGACACAGAGACACAAAGTGAGCAAATGCTGTTGGAACAACGTCACCGGCATCTTGTTCCAGCAGGCCCGTCACAAACCTTCAACTCTTGTTAAAAAAAAAAAAAAAAAAAAAAAAAAAAGCAAAAACCAACCAAACAAAAGGCAGTGTCTGCAAAGCTCCGTAAAACGAAGCGCAATAAAACAACACGTGTCTCCTACTAACTTTCAGGGCAAGCGCGGACCCGCCCAGGAGCTGTGTCCTCCGCAGGCCGCCAAGTCTTCAACAAACTGTGTTAGTGTGTCTCTTGCACACTTCTTTTTCCATCTGCAAATACTCCACGGCGAGCAGAGCACAAATTGTAAATCAAATGGGAACGTTTCGGTCCTCTATTCCCCGGACCAACCTACGGTAGTTTGAATTTTAGTGCGGAATGGAATTTTAAGTTCACAGTAAAACTATCTCCCTGGCAAAGAAAAAAAAAAGAAAGAAAAAAAAAAAAGGCCCCAACCCAGCTGAGTGCACACGCAAAATTCTCAGAGCCGGAGTGAAATCAGAGAACGCGCCCTTCGGTGCTCTCACAAAAAACACACACTTGTGTCCTGCCCACCCGGCGTCCCTGAGGTCCCGCGTTAGGATTTGAGTTACACACGGCCCTGCTTGGCTTCCAGCCCGAAACGGGACATCGATGCTGCTTTCTGCTCACGGGGCGTCCTTCGGCTGCAGGCGGCAGCCCCCGGGCGCACTCGCGAGGTGGGTGCAGGAAGGGGGGGCACAGGGCAGGAGGCCGGAGGGCTTCGGAGGGCCGGGGAAGGCTGTAGCGTCACCGCCGGCCCTCCTCCCACTTCTGCGTCCTCCACAGCCCTGCGACCGGGGGTCCTGGGGGTCCCGGGGGGGCCTCGGCTCTTACTGTGGGCACCACCACCCGAGGCGCTTCCCAGGCATCCTCTCCACCCTCACGCCCCAGATGTGGCTGTGACCTCTCGGGGAGCGCGTGGGAAATGCAGACTCGCAGGCCCCACCCCAGACCCGCCAATCCGAATCCGCACCTGAACGAGACCCCCAGGGCCTCATGTGACGTTAGGGGCACGCAGCTCTCAAATGGGGGCAAACTAACAGTTTCATGAGCTTTTCTGTTTCTTTGAGAGGTCACTTTTTCCTAACAAAAATGTCACCAGAATTTTTTTTATTTTTAGATTTTATGTGACACAGAGAGCGAGCCTGTGCGCACAAGCAGGGGGAGCGGCAGGCAGAGGGAGAGGGAGATGCAGGCCCCGCACTGAGCATAGAGCCCGACGTGGGCTCGAACCCAGGACCCCATAGATCATGACTGAACCCCCCAGGGTGTCCCTTGAATTATTTTTTTAAATGCAAAAAAAATACCCGTTTGACAGCTTTTACCAGTTATCATGTGACCTCAAACACTGATTTTTTTTAATCATAGTAAAATGTACAAAAGGTAAAAAAAAAATGTGCCACTTTAAGCATATAGTTCAGTGGCATTAAAGCACATGGACACTGTCCTGCAACCATTACCACCGTCCACCTCCAGAAATGTCCCCAAGCTGTACCCATTAAACAATACCTCTTCACTCCCCCCTCCTTTCCCACACGGATTTCTTTATGCTCTTTAATAAACTGAGTTCAAAGGAGACCTTGAAGAGTCGCCATAGAGAGGCTTAATGAGGACAAGGCCATGCTCCGGTATCTTTGACCCCGATTCCTTCTACAATCTGCTGCTGCCCTATTACAGAGTGGCTGCTCCTGTCCTGCGGACCAGCACCAGAGCTTCCCCTACTCCTCTGTGAACGCCCCCCACGGCTCCGCAGTGAGCTTGTGATGTGAGAAGATGAGGAAGGTCAAGGAGGAAGGACACTCGAGTCCCCCGGCCACCATCAGTTCTTGAGCCAAATCTGACTCCAAGTCTTTCCGTCTTGTCTCACTCCTCCTGTACCGTCAGCCCTATAATTCCCATACAAATCTCCAAGCTCATCATACGCCGGATGACAGCGTGGACAACCCAAGACCAAGTATTCGGTGACCGCTGGAAGGGGAGATGTCACAGTGGGGCCTGCCTTCACGTTCAAGTGCAGGTCATTCTGGGTCGGTTGACTGTCAGCCCGCAATCCCTACGTGCTGTCAACAGCGAGCACAACTGCCGCCCTGGCCACCCCGCTCCACCTCTGCGCACGGAGCTGTTGGTTAGCTGGGGCCGGAAATGGCTTCACGTGGCATAGGGTCCAGACCCCGTGTCCTACATGGTAGCACCCAAGGGCTGGCGCTGCCACGTTAGCCTCTGCTGGGCAAAGCGTCATGAGATCAGAATGGAAAGCATCTTAGAACCTCAAGGACAGGGGCCCCGGGGTGGCTCAGCGGTTGAGCATCTGCCTTGGGCCCAGGGCGTGACCCCAGGGTCCTGGGATCGAGTCCTGCATTGGGCTCCCTGCGTGGAGCCTGCTTCTCCCTCTGCCTGGGTCTCTGCCTCTGTGTGTCTCTCATGGATAAATAAATTCTTAAAGAAGATAAAAATGAAAAAAAAAAAAACCCTTAAGGACAATACGTCAAGTGAAATAAGCCAACCACTAAAAAAGGACAGCTACTGTGTGAGTGATCCCTCCCTTGCACACAAAGTATCTAAAGTAATCAAAATCAGAGCGTAGAAAAATGGTTACCAAGAACTGGTGGGAGGAGATATGGGGAACTGTTTGGTAGGTTGAGAGTCTCAGGATCACAAGATGAAAAACTAAAAAAAAGAAAAAAAAAAGAAAAAGAAAAATGTCTAGAGGTCCCTGGGACAGCAGTACGAAGATACTTAAGGCTACTTACATAGACACTTACAAAGGGTTAAGTTTGAAGTCATGCGTTTTTACCGTAGTTTTTAAAAAGAGGTGGAGGGAAAGTTAAAAAGAATTATCTTTGGGATTAAAAAACAAGTCAATAAAAAAAAAGAAAAGTCCACTGAAAATCTATGGCACAACATTTTCAGGAACAGAAGTCATAACAAGTCGGGTCCATTGTTTAAATACTATTTTCCTGCAACTACAGGACCCAGCAACTGCACTACTAGGGATTTACCCCAAAGATACAGAAGCAGTGACCCGAAGGGGCACCTGCACCCCAGTGTTCGCAGCGGCAGTGCCCACGAGAGCCAGACGGGGGCAGGAGCCGCGCTCTCCGCAGGCAGACGGAGAAAGACGCCGCGCTGTGCGCACCATGAGCTCGGCCCGGCCGCCAGAGAGGAGCGATCTTGCCATTTGCAACGTGGACGGAACCAGAGGTTGTGATGCTGAGCGAGGCCCGAGAAAGACGATTACCGCATGGGCCAGACAGCCCAGGAGCGTCGCTGTTTACTGAGCCCAGAAACGAGAAAGGTGCCCAGTGGGCGAGCTGTGCTGAGGCCTGATAGCCAGGGAGCACCTGTGCCTTACGCTGCGCGACACCCGCCCAGGAGGTTCTGTTCTCAGCAAAACCTGCAGGTTCGGAGACCCTGAGCTTTGAATCCGGGCGTGTGACATCGCCTCTCTTTGGGTCTTAAGTGTTGCTACGTGCCTCTGAAAAACGGACCCGTTTGTGACATTAAAATCAGGTGCCTTAATCAAAGGGAGACGCCGCCTCCTTTGACAAGCGCCCAGATATAACCAGTGAGCTAGTTTCTGGATCCACCTTTTTGATTTTCAGTGACACAGCTTTTATGGTACATTAAGGAACCGGGAGCCAGGGGGCACCTGGGTGGCTCCGCGGTGGAGCGTCCGCCTTCGGCCCAGGGCGTGACCCCGGGGTCCTGGGATCGAGTCCCGCATCGGGTCCCCACAGGGAACTGCTTCTCCCTCTGCCTGCATCTCTGCCTCATGAATAAGGTCTTAAAAAAAAAAAAGAACTGGGATCCAGAACCAGGGGATTATCCCCCTACCAAAGGAGCCTCCTCAGTTGACCAACTGGGCGGACACACAGCCCGGCTAGGGGGCCCGCGGACCTGGCTCTCACAGGGACCCCCACCCACGCTGTCCCCGCACCGGGAGACTGCAGATGTTAAGCGGTACGGAGCCCAATTCACAAAGAGCAGCGATTGTGAGGTCCTCCTGGACACGCGTGCGCCCCACACATTGGGGTGTGTTTGCCGAGATCCCCAGGAGGGAAGCGGCCCCTCGTGGCCCCTCTGCCCCGCGCTGCTCAGAACACTTGGTCTGATCCATTTGGAGAATCTCATGGCGTCTCCACCCCCGGAGGTGTACGTGACACAGTCTTCTCCGGATCTGGTTCCCCGCCCAGGAAAAAATGCTAAGGCGCTGGGGGGGGCGGGGGGGGCGTAGATGCCCCGGAGCAGGTGCCCGGGCGCAGGTGCGCGGGGCTGCAGGCTCACCTGGCCGTAGTCCGTCCGGAAGACCACGACGCCCTCGGCGCAGGAGCTCACGGTACTCGGGAAATGCTGCCCGTTTTCTCTCAGCCAGACCCGTGCCCCCTGCGAACAGAAAGAAGACGATTTAACGGGGAGTTTGCATTGCGTTCCGTGGCCAATCACCGCCTCCAAATTACGGGCCGCTCCATTCCTTTAAGGGGAAAAACCCCCCAAACACCACACTTTTTAAAAAGCCAGTAATTTGCTCCGACAGGAGCCACTCGGGGAAGGCCGACCGAGGGCCCTGGGGGAGGCGAACCTGTGACACCCCCCCCCAGAGCGGGGTCGCGGACGACCTCCGGTGGCTCACCAGTGCCCGGCGCTGCCCCGGCCTTCCGGGCGGACGTGGGGGCACCGCAACCGGCCGAGCATCACAAGACGGAAGGAACCCGCCCCCCGGCAGTGGGGTTCCCGAAACCAGATGAACCAGGTCCCTGGGGCGCAGCAGGCCTCGGAGAGCCTCTGGCTCTGCGGCTGCGGGCCCCACCGCCCGCCCCGTGCACGCCCCGTGCCGCCTGCCTGCTGGCCCCGAGCCCGGGCGGCAAGGTCGCGCTCCGGGCGGGCACAAGTTTCAGCACAGGTCGCAGCCAGCACCCAGCTGGGAGGCGCGCCAGCCTCCTGCCCCGCCATCCCGCGCCCGGCTCTCAGGACGGTGGCCGGAGGCCGCACTCTCCAGACCCCTCGGGTTTCACCTGCCGCCTGACCTTTGGCGTCGGGTTTATTTCCCTGTTTTATCCGCGTCCCCTCCCCCCGCCCCGGGCGAATGAAACTCGCACAGTATCCGCCTTTTCGGCGATCAGCTGCCTCCTACTTGATTTCACAACAATGAAAACCACTTGCTTCCAAGAACAAGTGATAAAGGTTTGAAGCGACGACCGGGTGTTCGCGGGTCTAATGACAGAGAATCCCTCCGTGTGACGTACGCGGGACACTGAGCTTTAAGTTCTCATGAAGTCATTTCTACTTTGCTCAGTGTCACCAATCCCAACAAAAATCACCCCCAACAAGCGCATCCTCACGTCGCAAGTGCATTAACGTGGAAATACTACCCCTGAGTGAGCACTTCAAACGACACACGGGACAACTTTCTCCAGGAATTTCAACCTCATTTTATCGGTGTACTTCATGTGTTTGGATTTCAGATATTATGCGAAATATTTAAAATCTATTGATCAGAGGGTCTTCAACTTCTCACGGAAGGGGCTGCTACTAGTCTCTTGACACAGAGTTGGCGGGAGATAAATAATATAGAAGGAATTCATCACTTTATGCTGATTTTCTGAAGGAGTCGTTTATGAGAATGGTAAGACGTTCCGCGCCGGGCACGGAGCCCAACACAGGGGCTCCCAACCCCGAGACCGTGACCTGGGCCCTGATAAGAGTCGACGCTTTCGCCCTGAGCCGCTCGGGCGCCCCCACCTTCCGCTACGACGAACTGTGTTTATGGAGAGCAAAACCAGTAGCTGACTTCCAGTACGGGGGCCGTGATGGGCACGGCCGGGGCTGGGCGTCAGGACGCCTGGTCTACCCCCACTCACCCAGTGGGCCACTGTCCCCCTCCAGGGCGACGCAAACAGCCAGCCCTGCCTGCACCGCCACACAGCCCATGACGGACCACGTCTCAAACCCCCTCCATTCCCTCCATGCTCTCCCCACGCATCGTACTATTTGTCCCCTTAGAGTAATTCATTAATTAAATAAATGAATTAGGGGCGCCCGGGGGGCTCAGTGGCTGAGCATCTGCCTTCAGGGCGTGACCCCAGGGTCCTGAGATCGAGTCTCGCACCGGGCTCCCCGCAGGGAGCCTGCTTCTCCCTCTGCCTGCCATTCCCCCTGTTTGTGTTGTCACATAAATATATAAAATCTTTTTTAAAAAAATAAAATCAATGCACAACTAAAATATAACAACACAGAGGTCACTGTAATGGCCAGCTATCACACTCCCAGCCATGTGTTACCTCCTACCTGTCCGGAGGGAAAATTAAAGAAGATACAGAAATCTGACTTGGGGCCCCCGGAGGGCTCAGTCAGTGCAGCAGGCGACACTTGATGTTGGGGCTGTGAGTTCCTGCCCCACACTGGGTGTAGAGATTATTCACAAATTTCTTTAAAAATCTTTAAAAAAGGGGATCCCTGGGTGGCTCAGGGGTTTAGCGCCTGCCTTTGGCCCAGGGCGTGATCCTGGGGTCCTGGGATCGAGTCCCGCATCGGGCTCTCTGCATGGAGCCTGCTTCTCCCTCTGCCTGTGTCTCTGCCTCTCTCATGAATAAATAAATAAAATCTGAAAAAAAAAATCCTAAAAAAAATAACTGACTTAAAATGACTCCCTTGTTGCCATTAACCACCTTGTTTGGAGCAGAACCAGAACTAGCCAGGGACGCGGGATCCCAAGTCCACCCCGAGTCTGGTTGACGTGCTCGGGGCGAGCCTCCCCGTCCGCGTGACCGGCTCCCGGAGTTCCCTTGGGGTGCCAAGGCTCTCCTAGCATCCCTCCCAACTTCCCTTGGGGAGCTCGACGCCCTCCCACAGCATTCCCTCTCTCCGCACGCGGGGGCGGGGGGGTCCGCACTTCTTCAACCTTCCCTCCAAAGAGGGGTGGAAATCCTCCACAGGCACAGGCAGAGACGGAGTGTGAAGCCTTCGTCCAGGAGCCCAGGAGTCCAGGAGCCCAGGAGCCCAGGAGCCCAGGAGCCCAGGAGCCCAGGAGTCCAGGAGCCCAGGAGCCCAGGAGCCCAGGAGTCCAGGAGTCCAGGAGCCCAGGAGCCCGCCTTACGTACAGAACGCAGAACATCAAGACGGTGAGTTCCCGTCTCCGCAGAGGTGAGTCCTGGACCTCCGGGCGGCAGCTCGGACTGAGACTCGGGGACCCCCCAGAATCCCCCCTGCGACCGCCTGTCCGTCCTGACCGAGCGGCGGACAGCTGCTTCCAAGAAGACGACGGGCTTCCGCCACCCTCTAAGGCTCTTCTCGCACGCGTCACTCCACACCACGACCACATCGTCGGATCACCTAGAAGACGACTTCCAAGCGCCTGAACTACTTTTATCTACTTAAGTAATCTCTACACCCAACGTGGGGCTGGATCCCACTCTCTGGGATCGAGAGTGACATGATCGACTGACTGAGCCCGCCAGGCGCCCCGTTTCTATCCTCTTTTTAGTTTACACATTAGAGACTGCGCATTTTAAAGCTCTGAGATACTTGCACACGCTCACTCTCTCTCTTTCTCTCTCAAATGGAAACTTTCAAAGTTCTACACGGTGAGAACTTTTACTCATCAGGTAAAATCATGAAACCATAATCCACAGTGCTCCTCCATCCTCCAAATCCTAAATCTGAAGCACTGTTCACTTGGACCTGTACTATTCTTTGTAAAAAAAGTTTTTATTATCAAAATGGATTTCATGTATTTCCCAATTATTAAAATCATCTACTGGGACACCCGGGTGACTCAGGGATTGAGTGTCTGCCTTTGGCTCAGGTCGTGACCCCAGGGTTCTGGGATCAAGTCCAGCATCAGGCTCCCTGCATGGAGGCGGCTTCTCCCTCTGCCTGTGTCCCTGCCTCTGTTTCCCTCATGCATAAATAAATAAAATCTTTAAAAAATGTTTTTAAATCGTCTACTTAGTAAGAATCAAATATTTTTATTGTGAAACATTGCTGAATTGGTATAAATTGTCACGAGGATTAACACCAACCTGACTTCCAGAAGCCACTCGGGATGTGGTTTCTTACACTGGAGTTTTGTTGTGCGACTTTTTACCTTCTCCTGTGAAGGTTCCATAAAGCCCTTTGCTGACACAGTCCTACAGGATCAAAGGCACACAGGGCTCAACCTCCTCAGTCCAAAGGTCTTTTATCAGGTGTGAAGAGCTGCGGACAAGCGAGTCCTAGGAAATGCCCCAGCCGCAGCTCTAAAGCCCATTGGCCGGTTCCCACTAGACCGACAGCCGCTGGCCTCCAAGGCAGGCAGGGAGACGCATTCGAAACCCTCCTCTGTTCCTTGAAAAAGTTGAAACTGGCGATTGCCATGAAATCGGAACTGCACAAACCAAAGTGGGTATTTGTACATGGGTTTTTCCCGGTGGTTTCTCTGAGCCCCGCAGATGTTCTGCGTCCATTCTATGCGAATAGAAGGCACATGCCCAGGTCGGGAAGAGAGGCCACCCGCAGGCATTTGGGCATGAGGTCACACGCGGACACTGAGCAGACCATCCGAGTTTGCGTGGGCAGGAAGAGCGGCCCGCCGTACGCAAGCCGTTAGGTTCTGTGCTTGTCAACTAAGGCCGATAATTTAATGCACACTTCAGGGAGCCTAGCCTACGGAGAGCGCGCACAATTTGAGTTTAAAAACGTCCTTACAAGATTGCTCAGAACCTAAACGTTGTATTAAAAAGTTGGGCAAGTTTTCATCGTAATCTATGAAATGGACAGATGTTAAATTTAACAGCCAAAAACTTTCCTGCGCATAATCGCCAGCAACATTTTTACGACACAAAGCACTTGCACAAAAGTTCCCATCTCCTTTGATCAGGAACAAGCCCGTAAGACAGGGAGGCAAGTGATACCATCCCTTCTCCGGAAGCGAGGTTCACAGGGGTTCGACTTTCCATCACCAGCAAATGATTTCCTGGATATCATTAAAAAAAAAAAAAAAAAAAAAAAGCCTGTACCAACTGTGGGTGAGGATGTAAAGTGGTATACCCAGTTAGAAAACAGTTTGGCAGTTTCTTAAAAAGCTAAACACAATCTTACTACTGGCTCTATGTCCTCAAATGTCTCAAAAAGTCTTGCATGCAGGGGCGCCGGGGAGGCTCCGTTGCCTTCCTCTCAGGCCAAAATCCTGGGGTCCTGGGATCGCCCCCTGGGGTCCCAGATCAGCAGGGCGTCTGCTTCTCCCTTTGCCCCTTCACACCCCCCACCCCAGCTCATGCTGTGTGTGTCTCTCTCTAATAAGTAAAAGCTTTAAAAATATATATTGCATGTGAATATTTGGAGTATTAATAGCAAAATACCAAAAATCATTTGAATGACCGCTAACTGCCATAGAGACAAATAAAATGTAGTAAGTCCACACAATGGAACTCTTCCAAATCATGGGAAAAAAAATTGATGTCCAAACCTACATACTTTCCAACTGCACCTGCACACCCTTACCCATTCCGTAATGTGAAACATCCAAATGTGTCTCTATCACCGGGCGGTGAGAGGTCAAGAAACGTACCCAGACACCCGCACGCACGCACATGCCTGCACCCCCAAAGGGCAGGTGAGGGCGGAGTGGGAGCTCTGAGGACCCGGGCTGAATTCAAGTCGCTGCTCTCCGCTCGTGCCAACGAGGGACCCTTGCCCAAAGGATCCAAAGAGGAGGCCGTGGCCCCTGACTCAGTGTCTCCTGGTCTCCCCCTGGAGGAGGAGCACAACCCCGGCCAAGGCGGACTTGCGGCGGCTCCTCCGGGGTAGAGAACCGCATCTGGCGCTTCCCCAGCCCCCTGCACCCCGCACTGTGAAGTGGCCTGCAAGGCTCACCCCCAGCCCTCGACACAGGGTTCGCTGATCCTACTGGAGGTGAAGAGGATAAAACCACCAGCATAGACGGCAGCCTACTTCTAAGGACTACTGTAGTTCTCTTTGGTTCTAAAAAGGATGGTCTCTCCCAAACTTTGGAGGAAAAAAACAAAAAAAGTTGAAAAAGGCGGCAGGGAAACGAACCTAAAGAGAGATAACGAGGACAGCATGTTGTCGTTAGGGATTCACAGAAAAGAGAGCACTCCTCCCACCCAGACACAAACTCCACCTCGACCCCGAACCGGCGCCGCACCTGCTTTCCTCCCTGAAGTGCTTCTGCGGCCTGGGTTAGGTCCCACCGTTCCCGAGTCTCTAACGGCCTACACGGTAAAGTCACAGCGCGTTAGGAAATGTAATTTTTTTTCTTTTTTTTTTTTTTTTAAGACAGAGGGGTCAGATAATTTTGTAATGGCTAAATTAATAGGACTCTTCAGATCTGCAGGGGCAGCTGGAAAAGCACACGACTCTTGAATCTCAGGTTTGTGAGTTCAAGCCCCATGTGGGGTATAAAAATCCGTTAAAAAAAATGAAAAAAAAAAGTTACAATGCGTTAAATTTGTAGTAAATTCAGCCACCAAAGGAAAGTTCTCCTCTCTTGCCTGCAAGGGCTTCTAACCTGGCATCTTCTGAGACCTCTACTGGAGAAGGCCGGGCCCCTGCCTCCGACCACACTGAAATCCAGAAACGAGACGTGGATATTATACCACCAAGGATTTAAATAGCACCTTTCCTCCACTTTTAAAAGTTGAGATACAACTGATAGATGACGTTATATTAGTGTCAGGTGCACGTGATTTAACATTTGCATATATTGAGACGATCACCACAGTAAGTCTAATGAACACCCGTCAGCACTCACACTAACAATGGGTTTTCTTGTGATGGGAACTTTTAAGATCTACCTTCTTAGCAACCTTCAAAGATACAATACAGCATTATTACCTACGCTCACCGCGCTGTACATCACATCCCAGGGCTCCTTTATAACTGGACGTTTGTACCTGTTGACACCCTTTACCTACTTCGCCCGTTCCCCTGCCCCAAACACTGATCTAAGGCTGTTTTTGTTTTTTTTCCCCAAGGGTGGGGGTTAGCTTCCACATATAAGTGAAATCTCCCCTGTTTCATAGTCATTTTTTTTTTCCTGTTGGGAGTAGGAACATCTTTTCAACTGAACTGATTTTTTTTTCCTGATCTTTATTCAAATCCATTTTAAAAGGCACATGGCTTTTACAACACACAGACTTCTCGTGCTGGTTTCTCAACCTGGTATCAGTGACATTTGGGTCGAGGTAATTACTGATTGGGGGTGCGGGGACGGTCCTAGTTGAGAACCACGGAGCTTGACGTTCTAGAGCCACAGCCAGATCAGGGTGTTCAAAACCCCTCACGGCCAGTGACCTCATTAACTGAAAGCAGACTCCATTTCCACAACCTCCCAGAGTAGGATCAGTCACATGCAGCCTACCTGGGGCAGATCTAATTTCTGGGGGCATTAAACCAGGTGCAAACAGAAGGGAGGGGGTGGCGACAGGATTCAAAGTGCTTGACGAACAGGGAAAAAGGTCAAGGAGGCAGATGGTTTGAGGGTGCGGGAGGGATGCTCTTCTCCTGTGTCCAGTCTGTTTTCTTTTTCATGTTAATTAGAACAGACTTTTAATGTTTTTACACAGATGACTGAACTGTAAGGACAAAAACTATCCTTTACGCTCTTCACCCCCAGGAGCTATTTCAACCTCCCACTGCTCACAAACCCCAACACAAAACTCATCAGAGAGCCTGGAAATGGTGCCCACGAGAACGAAGAGGGGGCGGAAGCACATGCACAAAATGAGTGTGAAAAATACAGCAGGCTCAGGAGCAGGGGGGACAAAGGAGAGACGCTGGCTGGGGGCAGACCCAGCAGATTTTTTTCCCCCAGAAATGAACAGGGAAGGTGAAACGTGACTTCTCCCCTAGAGAGACGGACCCCCCTCTGGAGGGGCCCTGGAAACGCGGCGAAGGGGCGGGCACCACCGTCTCCCTGCATCCCCACACCCGTGGGTGGTCTTTCCATCCCCCAACCACACAGCGCACCGGGTGTGGGGCCCACAAGGCTGAGTGAGCCCAGACTCATGTCCTCACCTCGTGACTGCAGGGAGCTAGGCCTCAGGCTGCCCATCATTTCTCAACGACTGTATCAGATGCCAAAGTGGAACGCTTCACCCAGCCCCACGGCTCCTTAGACTCCCAGGGGACCCTGGGTGGCTTGCGGCTCCAGCCTCAGAGGATGCAGAGTTCAACCGGGTGCTGAGGCCAGAGCTTCACCCTCAGCTGCCGAGGAGGGAAAGCTAAGAAAGGGAAGGTTCAAGAGAAAGCCATGAACAGACAGCCCGTGAGGACAGAACCGTGTGGCTCGAGGATCCCCCGTTGGTCCAATTTTACTGCTGGCTGTGGAACAGGGTAGCCCTGGTCTTCTGTATAGGCAACCCCAACAACCGTCCTATGCCCATCGGAGCGGACGCCACCACTAGATTCCAGAGGAAAACGTGTTGCTGACATTCTGCTGCAGACTCTCAGGAGTAACTGCCCCCACCCTAAGACGATGCCAGCAGCATTAGGTAACTCCCCAGATAGGCCTCTAGAGAAGTCCTTGATGGTATTGTTGAAATGCTGCATATTTTTAGAAGAAATGCATTCCAGCTATTTGCAGCTAGGTCACCCTCAGCTTCATTAACGTCATTTCCTGGTCTGGCCTATGGGCCTACAGACCATCTGTTGTACTATCTCCACAGGTAGACGTGTAGTGTCCCCCACAACTAGCTCAAACACACCGAAAACACAGTACGGCTGCAAAGGGAGGCCTGGCTGCACTCATCATATAGTCAGGACAATCTGCCCATGTCTTTGCATAGCTCCTTAAGATCCCGCAGCCCCGGGATCCCTGGGTGGTGCAGAGGTTTAGCGCCTGCCTTTGGCCCAGGGCGCGAGCCTGGAGACCCGGGATCGAATCCCACGTCAGGCTCCTGGTGCGTGGAGCCTGCTTCTCCCTCTGCCTGTGTCTCTGCCTCTCTCTCTCTCTCTCTCTCTCTGTGACTATCATAAATAAAATTAAAAAAAAAAAAAGATCCCGCAGCCCCCACCCCACCAGGAAGGATCATGAGCACTCACATCTTTGCCTCTCGTCCTCTTGTACAGAGGGTCAAACTCTGTACCGCTAGAAGCTACCTGGAAGGGCAGCTTCCATGCAGAGGACGTGAAAAGTATAGGAATGGTAGGAGATAAAGGGGGAAGAAGAAGAAGAAAAGGAGAAAAAGCATCACCAACCAGAAACTAACCTTTGGCTCACTGTTCCCCAGATAAAGATACAAAGACTCACCGGCATCCCCGATCCCGGATCCAAAAATCAAAACCAAACAAACTATATTAGATGGCGAGATGCCTCAGTTATGACCCCGTGATGCTGTAAAGAGTTTACTCCGCGGCTGCTACGGGCTTCCAACTTGCCAACTGATTCAGTCCTGATTTCATATTCTAATTTTTTTCTACCATCCTCACAATTCCTTAAAACAGCTTTTTAGTTACTCTTGTAAACTACTGACTAGAAATAATCCCAGAAAGAATACTGAAAGAAAGGAGACATCCCCAAGCTGCTGAGATAATCTCAAGCAGGGAGAATCCAAGGAACCAAAATCAGACGAATCCATTAGTCAACCAATCGTCACGCAAGCCAACACATATGTGTTGAAAAGAAAACAAATGAGGCTAAAGAATCCGTCAACACACCTGAAATTCATCCACCGTCTGTAAGTCACTCCCGGTGAGGCCGGGCATCCACCCACCCCCGGCCCACTCCTCCTACAAATATCTTTCGAGCTCCCTATTTCGTACCAGACGCTGTGAAAGATTCAGCAGGACACAAAACTGCTGCTGCTTTAAAGAGCTTACATTATACCCAAGATAAAGTTTGCCTTTCCTGATACCTTCCCCATCCACTCTCTTCCCAAGGAAATAATTATGCACCATGAGGAGACCAAGTCAAGACAGACAAGTAGGTAAATGGAAGAAAGGACACGCAGATTTTACAAAATGAATGAAACTCTTGTGATGCTAACAACTCTCGAAAACCAGTGAGAAATCCTCCCTAAGCGACTTAAAACTGCACCCCTTTCTTCCTTTGAGTGGAAACAGTGGGTATGGAACAGAAGGGGCAGTAAAAGACCAGCATGAGATGTTTGCCCTCTTCATGAAGAGAATACCAGATATTCTTTACCTCTTACTTCCTAGAGTTTATTGTTCTTTCCTATTCTTGATCTGAATAATTTGTATATATATATAAAAAAAAACAACCCTACAAATAAAAACTGATAGGATGATCTCAATGAAATCCTGTTCCGGCTACTGTATGTTTTTAGGGGGAAAAAAAACCCATAAACTTACTTGGAACAGGAGTTTGTCATCCATTACTCCCTAAAAATGAACCAAGAACACAGTAAATAAACTTAACTCAGCTACTTCTCACTTCTGTGGCATCTCTACGAATTCCTTTGCAGAATTTTATTAAAATTGTTATTATTGGGCACCCCGGGTGGCTCAGCGGTTTAGCGCCTGCCTTCGGCCCAGGGCCTGATCCTGGAGACCCGGGATCGAGTCCCACATCGGGCTCCCTGCATGGAGCCTGCTTCTCCCTCTGCCTGGGTCTCTGCCTCTCTCTCTGTCTCTCATGAATAAATAAATAAAATCTTTTAAAAAAATTGTTATTTATTAAATTTCAAGAACAGTTGTTGTGTTCCGTAAAATTATACTTTTTTGAACTAAAAAGAGCTTAAAAAGTAATCTAGTCCAATCAAAGAGACAGACCGCAGGTTGGCGAGAATGTGGAGAAACTAGGACCCGTATGCCCCGCTGCCAGGAGGTACCACGGCACCGCTGCTCTGGGAGCTGCCCAGCAGTTCCTCTACAGGGTAAGCATAGCGTCACCTACGACCCAGAAATTCCCTTCTTAGGTAGATATACCCCAGAGAAATGGAAGTCCATGTCCACACATCGAAACCTGGATACGAACCTTCACAGCAGCGTTATTCGCAAAAGCCCAAAAGTGGAAATCACCCCAACAGTCCATCCACTGATGAACAGGTTCTTCTAGAATGTGACACGTTCACACGACGGCATATCGCTCAGTGATAAGAAGGATGAAGAACCGGCGCACGTGACACCGTGGGTAAGACCTGAAAACATTATGCTCAGCGGAAGACGCCACACAGGACCACGTGTGGTCTGATTCCGTTTCTACGACACGTCCAGAAGGTAAATGCACCCGGGGCTGGGTGGAGGCGCTGACTGCTAATCGGTGGAGGGCTTTCTTGCCATTGCTTTTTTTGGGTTTTTTTTTTTTTTTTTTGAGTGATGAAAACCTGCTGGAATCAGATGGTGATGGTTGCACGACTGTCTCTCTCCAGCAGTATTCACAGGTACTAATACACTAGTCCTAGTAATTAGTGAATATTCCGAAACCCACCCAACTGTGTGTGTCAAAGGGGTGGATTTTCAGTTGTGCGAATTACTCTGCAAATAACAAAGAGGAGAGGAAGAGAGACCAACATTCACACAGACAAACTCACCCCCGACCCCGTTGCCTGCTGGATCCCGCCATCCCAGGGGCCACCGTCGCCCTGACCCCCCTTCCTCCATACACCCAGAAAGTCCCCTTCTCAGGTCACACTGCTTCTGATGGGCTCTCCAGGATTCACGAGCAAAGATGTGTCCGTTAGTAGTTTGTAACACCCAAAGGTCATAACGTTCGGGAGACACCAGGAGGCAATTCACTCCTCCAGAAACTGTTGCAGGTGCTTCCCGTAGGGCCCCGAAACCACAGTCCCCTCCGTGCTCTGTTTGACGCAGGCTTGGATCTGCACCCTCTGTATGACAGGAGGCCGGGACGGCTTGGTTTCATGCCGTTGAACCTCCAGCACCCGGAACAAGGCCAGACGGCCTAGATGAAGGCCAAAAATTAATTAATCTCTCTCAATCTCAAGCCCCACCTCCATCCCAAACCCCTGCTCAACGGGCAAGAGATGAGAACCGAGCTGCTCGCAGGGACCAGTGCCACTGCGGGTGTCGGCAGGTGTCCTAGGAACCGCCCGGGCCACTCCCCTGGAAGGGACGCGCTCACACTGGATGAGCTGAGATCTCTGCACAAAATGAGGGGTCGCGTGGCCTGTGTGTCGTGCAAGCACGAAGAGATGATGGGAGCTGGCCCAGCCAAGGGCTCCAGGGCCGGGGCTCTCGGCACACCCGCCGCACGCACCTCGGGGCGCACCCGGGGGCCCTCGGGCACCCGCCGCTTCAACCACTCTCCTCTGAACGCCTCGCCGGGGAATCGGAGAACGCACAGGCCAACCCCAGTGCAGCACGGGAACAAGCTCTTCTCTGAAACTACAGCGCTGGATGCTTTTCAGTTGGGAGGGATTTAAGAATGACTTATAACTACAGGCTACACCCACCAGGGAAGTGATGTGGGGCGGGGGTGGAGGGGTGAGGAGGATGGAAACATTTCTAAATCACCCAAGGCCCTGGGTTTGTTCTATCTACTGAGATTTCATCTAAATAGAATTATTTCTCTCCTACGCCAAAATCCATTTCCAGTTCTTTCCATATTCCATCTCCTCTTGGGTGGCCACAGAGTAGGAACAGGACACTCTTGGTTTTTGTTTTTTTTTTTTTCCATAGAAAGGCAGCATGTCCAAAAGCCCAACGGCAATGCTACTGCTAACGCAGGGGGAGTCGGAGGAGATGCTTTTCCAAGGATGTGAGGCCGTGCAGCGGCAGTGAGTACAAGACGGTCAGACTCGAGGACACAGGAGCACCGGCAGTGTGACTACCAGACAGGCTCTGGAGGGCTGTGAGTGAGGCCGGCGGTTTTTTATTGTTGTTTTAAATAGACTTTTAATTTCAGGAGCGTTTTAGATTTTACAGAGAAGTTGCAAAGATAATAGCATCCCCGTATGAACCGTCCTGCACTGTGGGTGGGAACGCAAGCTGGGGCAGCCGCTCTGGACAACTGTGTGGAGGGTCCCTAAGAAGTTAAAAACAGGGTCACCCTACAACCCAGCAATTGCACTGCTGGGAATTCACCCCCAAGATACCGATGTGGCCACCTGAAGGGACACCTGCACCCCAATGTTCACAGCAGCAGTGCCCACAGCAGCCACACTGTGGGAGGAGCATCTGTCCTCCGACGGATGGATGGACAAAGAAGATGTGGTCTATGTATACAGTGGGATATTACAGAGCCATCAAAAATATGAAATCTTGCCATTTGCAATGATGTGGATGGAACTAGAGGGAATGATGCTGAGTGAAATAAGTCAATCGGAGAAATGTAATTATTATACGATCTCACCCAAACGTGGAATTTAAGAAAACAAAACAGGCTCATAGGGGAGGAGAGGAAAAAATAAAACAAGACGAAATCATAGAGGGAGACAAACCGTGAGAGACTCTTCATCACGGGAAATAGACTGAGGGTCTCCAGAGGGGAGGGGAGGAGGGACAGGGGCACTGGGTGACGGGCACCAAGGAGGGCGCGGGAGGTGCCGAGCACTGGGAGCTACGTAAGACTGATGATCGCTGACCTCGACCTCTGAAACCAATAATACATTCTATGTTACTTAATTGAACTTAAATCAAAATGTTTTAAAAATAGAGTCCCCGTACGTCCGTCATACAGGTTCCCCCAGCTGCCCTCATCTTGCATGGCCGGGACGCACCTGTCACAACTAAGGAACTGACAAAGGTACTTTACATCAGGCTCCACACCTCCTTTGGAGTCCACCAGTTTTTCCTTTATGTCCTTTTTGCTGTCCCAGAATCCGCGGGTCCCCGTTTCACCATCCAGAGAGGAGACACAGATACCACCTACGCCCCCAGGTTTCTGTGAGGATCAGACGGGCCGACAGCACAGGCGAGTGCAGCGTCAGGAATACCCCCGAAGAGCGCACATGGCCACACGGACGCTGTGCCCGACACGCAGCCTGAAGATTCACCGCAGACCTTACTTCCAAGAAGTCTGCGGCCCCCGGGGCGGGGGGTGCAAAGTTGAAATAGGTAACGTCAGCCCCAAGCCGCAAGGGCCCCTCGGGGGCATCCGCACAGAGCCTGCACCCGGGCGGGCGTGCACAGAGGAAGCAGGGCTCCCACCAGCGCGGTCCTGAGGGATGAAGTGGACGGACTCCCCGAGGGCAGGTGGAAACCGGGTTGAAAGGTCAGTCCTCTGCAAATTAGCCAAGCGCCAGCGTAGGCCAGGACACAATGGAAAGTGGCTCAGCCGCTCTACGTAATCGCCGTCCATAAACTATTAACAGCCCCACACAGCTGAACAAAGAAGGCATTCACCTTTGTCCAGTCCGAGAAGAAACAAGTCTCAGACTCTCCCCACCGAGCTTCTAGAAACCACCGAGGGCTAAAGCCGCCTCCCCGCTTACCCATAAAACGGAGGCCACATGACATTGTTTTACAATGCAACGGACTTTTTTCCGACTGCATTCCTATAAAAACAAGGAACAAAACAATCCTGCAGCCAAGTCGTTTCGAAGTATCAACTCTGAATCCCCTCTCAGTTCAAAAGACGTGGCCACTCGGACCTTGGAAACACTCGGGGCCTCCCTGAGCGGGATCAACGGGCAGGCCGAAGCAGGGGCTGCCGTGAAGACCCCACTGGGGGGATGCGGAGAAGGAGCCGGGCCCGGGCGGGCTAAAGTCTGGGGCCTGCCCTGCAAACCTGGCCGGGGGCCGTCGGGGCAGGAGTCACAAAGCCCTCAGTCCCGAAGCTGAAGGAGAGCTCCCCACAGCCGGCTTCTCCGCCGCTCCTGGATGCCAGGCCCCGTCTAGACCCAAGCAGCCCTGGTCCAGAACGAAGGCCCTAAGCGCCCCTTCCCACTCCCTGGCGGCCACAGCCACTGGGGACCCGTCGTGAGCACAGGCCCAGCCCAGCAAAGGAGCTGCTTCCCGGCCCGAGGCCAGAGGACATCTCCTGGGAGTGGAGTCGGGCAAACCCATCCCGCTCCATCCTTCCCGAACCTCTGTGGCCACGAGGGAAGCCCCCACGGCCAGTGAGCGCGCTCAGTGGAAAGCCGGACTCTGGCTGCAAGCAAAGGCACGCCCGCAAGAGCCGTCCACGCGAGCTCTCAGCCACGGGCTCCTCCGGGCACACAGGGCGGGTGGGACGGAGGGAAAGGAAGGTGGGCAAGACCCCCCGGCCCTCCCCTCTCCTCCCCTCCCTCCCGCAGTGCTCCGGGCCTGCAGAACGGAGCCCACTGTCCGGGCCCCGGCTCACGCCACAGGCAGCTTGCGGGTCGGAGGCCGCCGACCCCGGGGGCCAAGCCAACCTCCACCCAACCCCCACGAGACAGGGGACGGTGCAGACGGGAAGTTCTCCTCTCTGACTCTACAGCTGGATCAAACACCAGGGGAGCTTGTAAACCTGGACGCCTCCCGGGGACCAGCTCCAGACGTGCAACCTGCACACTCCGCGGCCCCACCGGGATTCTGGGTCGTCGGGGAGGGGAAGTGCTCCCGCGCCGTGCCCGACCCCGCGCCCGTCCTCCGCAGGATGGGGCCTTCCAGCTGCCTGTCCACACGAACGGGGCTCCTTCCCTCACCTCCCCTCTCCCAGGGCCACCAATTCAGCGATTCTCGAAGCTGGCCCCAACGGCTTGGTGCTCTGCGGCACCCCGCGCGAAGTAAAGCAGCTGAGAAGAGCGCCGGGTTTCGAACCACGGATCCAAAGAGCTGCCCCTGGAGGGGAAGCATGCGGGCCGAGCCACACCAGGAGAAGAGACGGAAGGAAAGGCGGAGGGAAGGAGGAAGTTCGTTGACATGAATAACCTGTCCCCAAATCGAGTGCAACGCTCCTGAATAATTCCCTACACGGTGCCACGCACACCCCGGCAGTAGCCGCTTATTCAACCATTAATGCTCACTGCAACCCAAGTGGTTTGTTTCCAAATGAGCGGACAGTTATTTTTTTAAAACACATCATTTACAAGCTATTTTAGAAGTCCCCACAAAACTACCTCCCACAGGGCTGGCTTGCTGAGCACCACCTGGAGAGACGCCCTTCGGAGCATCACGGAGGGAGGGAGCCCGCGGCCCACGGACGCCCCGACACCTAACGCGTGCCAAGTGCCCCGCTGGTGCACCAAGCCAGCCTCCCCAGATAAGGCCTGTGAATCTGTGTCTAAGCCCACAACTCGGCTTTGCAAACGGCAGGAGATGTCGCTGAGAGACTCGTGCAGGTGCCCAGGCACGGTCACTGCTGCCGACGCCGGCAAACTGGAAGGCGGCTCAGGGGGCATAGACTCCTCTGCTGTCCTAACAGACGCCGCGCTGGTCGGTCAGCAGACCCTGGAAGTCTAGAGAAACCACCTCTCGGCTCCGATGCCCCAACTTAGCGCCTCTGGAGTCCTGGGGCCATCCTGCCATTAGCTGCAAGACCCAGCAACATCAGAAGGGAGACACAAACGGGCCCAAAGCCCCCTCCTCGACAGAAAAAAAGCTCCCAAAGGACGTTTAGTTTTAAAATCCTGGTGGAGGGCGTCAGGTGGCTCCGTCGGTGAAGTGTCTGCCTTGGGCTCAGGGTCCTGGGACCTGGGTCCCATGATCCCGGGACTGAGCCCCTGGTCGGGCTCCCCAGTGAGCAGGGAGGCCGCTTGTCGCCTGTGCTCTCCTTCAGCCCCTCCCCCTGCCCATGAACTCTCTCAAAAAGTAAATAAAATCTTTAAAAATAAAATAAGGGGCAGCCCGGGGGGCTCAGTGGTTTAGCGCCGCCTTCAGCCCAGGGTGTGATCCTGGAGAACTGGGCTCGAGTCCCACATCGGGCTCCCTGCATGGAGCCTGTGTCTCTGCCTCTCTCTCTCTCTCTCTCTCTCATGAATAAATAAAATATTTTAAAAAATTAAATAAAGAAAAATAAAGTAACGATCCCAGTGGATCACAGAAAACTAGCAGGGACCAAAGTGCCAAGGCGGCTGACACAGGAACCCGAACAGTCACGGGCAGCCCACCAAATGCTATCGGGCACTTGAGGGCTGCCGCTGACACCCTGCGGGCGCCCCTCACCTCAAGGGCCCCGGAGCTCCTTTCTGCTAGAGCGAGCTGACCCACAAGCATGCATGCCCCTTGCTGTCATCCGTCCCAGGCCGGGAGAGAAGCAGGCGGCCTGGGTCCCCTGCAGCGCTCCCCGGGCTCAGGGCCGCAGGAACTGGCACCGGCGGCGGGAAGGGCTCCAAGGGGACGTTAGCAGCTCTCCAAGAGCCTGTCCTGCCTCCTGGGCGACAGCAACGTCGGACCGCTGCTCCCTGACCGAACCAGCAACAAGCCACGTGTGGAATCTTACGCTTTCTAACAACCACAGTTCTTTTTTTTTTTTTTTTAAGTGAAAAAGGGACAGGTAAGACTAATTTTAATAATGTTGTTTGACCCCATAGATGCAGTGTATCACCTTGGCATGTAATCAGTATATATGTATAAGAAAAAGTATTAAGGTATTTTACATTCTTTTTTCCATACTGATTCTCAAACCCTCGTGGGTATCTGACACTCCCCGCACATCTCGATTCACGAGGCGACTATAGCAAGTGGCTCAAGCGCCGGACAGCACAGGGGCGCCCGGGGGTGGGGGTGGGGGTGGAGATGGCTAAGTGTCCACCTTGGGCTCAGGTCATGATCTCGGGTCCCGGGATCGAGCCCCACGTCGGGCTCCTGCTCAGCCAGGACCCTGCTTCTTGCTCTGCCCCTCCCCTCCTCTTGCTTGTGCATGCACATGCTCACTCGCTCTCTCTCGAATAAATAAAATGTTAAAAAATATTTAGAAGCAACAAAGTGCCGGACAACACGGATCTGGAATCTGGAGACGTCATCCTGGAGCTCAGATGGTGCTGTGTACACGAAGACAGGGAAGCCAGGTCTTCTTTCCGTTTGCTTCTTCTCCTTTTAGGGAGCAAACACGCAGATGTCCCCCAGCGACGGCCCACAAAGGTGTGTGTGACTCACCGGCCCGTCACCAGCCCCCACCATCCCCCCGAACCCACCGCAGTGCGACGCTACCTGGAGAGAGGCCAAACCGTCTTTTTCCTTACTTCTGCAATAAGAGTGTAATGCATTAAAACGGCTCTAAGAATGTAAAGTCTACACGCCCAGCGTATGATTAAAATAGTTCTGGAGAACTTGGTACATAAATTGCCCTGTGACTTCTTTTTTTCTTTTTTTTTGAACCAAAGGAAGAAAAATGTATCTGTTTACTGTAACACAAAACTTGCAATTTCAACAGCAATGTTTTCTAGACTCTCGAACTCTTAGTTGCACACGTCAACGCGTTATCTGAGTTATTGGTGGTTTAGAGTTCCAAATAAATAAAGCTGGACAATTAATTCTACATGTAGCAGAAGAAAGTATGTGCCTTTACCCCCAGCTGCCCTCTGGGGGCAGATATTTTTAATATGATAACAAAAGGACAAGAGCGTCCCGCAGACGTCATGAGCGCCGTGTAAGACAAATGTGGTTAACTGGTGTTTCCATGAGCTACGGGGTGGAGCGTAATGAACTTGAGCAACAGTAAAGGCCGCCCCGGAGCCTGGTGTGTAGGGATCTGAAGACAGACTGCAGAGAAACTTGAAAACTCGCCCCAAGACCCGGCAGGGCGGTGAGCAGCGCTGAGAGGCAAGTTGGCTTTTCAAAACGTGGGGACCGAGGGCCACCGGGCACCTGTTCTCACCCGCGTCCCGGGCCCATCCCCATCCTGGTCCCCACAGCCAATCTATGTGCACCAAGAAGCGAGAGTGGCCCTGCCGACCGACGCAAAGCCTTCTTCAGTTGAACGGAATCGCTCCCGAGGCCTACGGGCCATGCACGCCCTGCTCCCTGCTTCCCCTCCAGCCTCCCCAGGACGCTCCTCAGGCCCCAGCCAGCCCGAGCGCATTCGCACCCAGCCTGTCCCGGGCCTCTCCCGGCTGCTGCGCCAACCCCACCCGGGCACCCTGGTCCCTGGGCCTCGAAATGGCCCACTCGGGAAGGGCCTGGCCACCTCCCCAGGCCGGCCCCATCTGCACGCTGCACATCTGTCCACTCAGCACGGGCACAGCACACACGGACATCCCGCGGTGTGGTTCCGGGCCACCGCAACTAAGGATTGTGCTGAAGCGAGCAAGTCAAGGGACTTTGCTTCCCGGTGCACAGAAGGGTCGTTTGCACTACACTATGATCCCTTAAATGTGTGATTCCATTAGGTCTTTAAAAAAAAAAAAAAAAGGCAATGTATAGAACTTAATTTTTTTAAAGATTTTATTTATTTATTCATGAGAGACCCAGAGAGAGGCAGAGACACAGGCAGAGGGAGAAGCAGGCTCCCTGCAGGGCGGGTCACACCCTGGGCCACCCATCTAAAACCAGGTATTCAGGTGTGTTGAATCACACACGTGAGCTCATGGGAGACGAGCCACACGCTCCTGTGAACGAAACAACAGCTACGTTTTCTGGAGACGCTTCAAGCTCTGGCTTGTGAGGTGTGGATAAAACACTTAAATTCACTAGTTCAACAAACTGAAAATCATGGCACAAAGCAGGACCGGTTGGTAAAGCTACAGTGACATGGTATTTAAGAACACGATATGGGGATCCCTGGGTGGCTCAGTGGTTTAGCGCCGCCTTCAGCCCAGGGTGTGATCCTGGGGTCCTGGGATCGAGTCCCACGTCGGGCTCCCTGCATGGAGCCTGCTTCTCCCTCTGCCTGTGTCTCTGCCTTTCTCTCTATCATAAATAAACAAACAAATAAATAAATAAATCTTTAAAAAAATAAAAAAATAAATAACACGATATACCCAGGGCGCTGGGTAGCTCAGTCAATGAAATGTCTGCCTTGGGCTCAGGTCGAGATCCTGGGGTCCTGCGGTCGAGCCCCATGTCGGGCTCCCTGTCCATCGGGGAGCTTCCCTCTCCCTCCCTCTCTTCCTCTGTCTCTCAGATAAATAAAATCTTCCAACACACACAGACACACACGATACATCCCTTCCAGTGCCTCTAAACGTGAGCCTCTTGATGGACACATCGACGTAGGGGAAGACATACACTGTATTCGTAAAAGTCATCCAGAGACATTTTTATACCACCTGCTTCATACACGTTTCTACAAAATCAGGGCCAGCGCTGGAACATCACGCAGCCATAAAGAGGGAGTCAGGCTGACATACGTGACCAAGCGGACGAAACTCAAAAACAGGTCAAGTGGCACGAGCCAGACTCAAAAGGTCTCAGACTGTGCGATTCCACGCGCATGAAATATCCAGAAGGGGTGAAGCTACTGGTGATCGCCAGGGGGTGGGCAAGGGGTGAACAGAGAATGTTCAGGCTTTATTCCAGGGTTATATCAGGTCCCAGGAGTGAAGCTTTGCTCCCACAGAAGCAGCGTCCCTCTATGACTCCGGGACACCAGAGCGCCTTCCAGGTGAGGATGCAACCGGAGGGCAGCCCTCTGCAGGACAGGGGAGGAGTCCCCACCGGAAACCGAGCCTGCCAGCGCCTCACCCTCCGACTGTGAGCTCCCGGGACGCCGAGGAAGCACATGGCTGTTATTTAAGGACGCCCGCCCACCCACCCCAGTCTGTGGGGTCCGGCGGTACAGCCCAAGCGGAGACTCAACTGACCCAACTCACTGTCCACATGCGATGCAGGAGACACAGAAGAGCGAGCGTGGCAGCGGGCCCCAGGCCGCCCCCTCCCCGGGCCCGCCAGGACCTTGCCCTCGCACCCACACTCCGCAGGGAGGCGTCGGTCTTGGCGAGCGAACACCACCTGCCCAAGAGAACGAGGGCGGACTCCCGGTAGGGCATCCGACCCTCCACGCCCCACAGGCCGGGGCCGGGGGCGGAGAAACACGTAAACCTATATAATTGGAATATAAGACTTTTCTCCCCCCTTGAAAACACAAAATTATCCAGCTTCTGTCCCTGGATTCGCCAAGGAAAACATAAAGAAGGGGCCAAAGAGACAGAATAAAATGGGGACCCGTCCTGGAAACGCGGAAGTTTAACCTAGACGCCACCCTCGCAAAAAACAGTTTTACAACCTAGTAAGTCAATTTTTTGGAAGCTAAAACCCACCCAAAGGAAAAGAGCCCGTTCTGTTCCGTTCCTCCGCTCCAAAGTCAAGAAGCGTTGCCTCTTCACCACTTAGAGAACGTAAGCCGTGGTCAGGTCTCGTTTGCCTCCCCCCCCCGGCCAGTAGAAACCAAACCGCTCTGCATTACCTGTCCACATTCTACGATCAGGACGATTCACAGAAATCTACACGCGTGGCCTCTCTTTAAAAAACCAGGGAGCCTGGCAGCAGCGAGTCTTACACTGTCCCAGGTTCGCGAGCCCTGGTCCACCGCGGTCCCCTCCACTCCCGACGGCACATGCCCCGGCTCATCCACGCATCCTGCTCACCTGCGGATCCCCACAGGACGCTACCTGCACCGCTGTCAAGCCGGGGGTCACGCAGCCGGGGCCTCCACGCAGGTCTCCAAAAATGCACCGCTTTGTGCATAATGCCTCCATTCAGAGTACGCTTTGGAAGGGAAGGGCTTCGATTCTTGAATGAGCCTGTCAAGCAGGGTTCTTTAATTAAACTTGGCTCAAATCAAAAGGAAAATGCGTATGTTTGCAGGCCCGTCCTGGGCATGACGTAGGGAATCACATCTTAATTCTGACCAAATGGCAGAATGAAGCCCTTTTTTTAAAAGCATGGACGTTAGCCACCCAAGTCCGTGTTCTATTTATAGCTGCCGGGGATCAGGGCTTCCAACGCCTTCACGGCCATCCCGCTCCAGCACTAGTGAGCGTGCATGCACAAGCACGCACACACACCCATGGCACCGCCCCCATATTGGATTTCAGCTGCCAGCAAGTCAGACTTTTTCCATTAGTTTGGTTTGGGATGATTCCTGAGCTATAGGCACGCTTCCTGGCCGACCGCCCACGGAACACCCGGACGCGGAATCGTTTCTCTCTCAAAAAAATAAAATAAAAATAAAAAAAAAACGATTCTATCTTCTCTTTGGTTTCCATAAAGTCTAGCAAAAAGGAGCCTACATTTCTGAGGGTGCTTCCATTCTTTTTTTTTTTTTTTGATATCCTAATACAAATATCAAAAATCTTTTCTCTAGTTGTAAAAGAATTTCCATACTCAGGATCGAAAGGTGCTAAAAACTCAGAGCAGCATCAAGCAGCTATCAACAGGCTCTCAAAACGCGCTAATTTTAAAAACCCAGACCTTGAGGAAGAACCAAGTGTCCTTTGACTGGCAATGAAGCAGGGAGCTGACACTTGGTAACTGGGAAAGGAATCCAGGCCTTTGCGCCATGAATTGCTCGAGAACATTTCAAAGCGTGACGTGTGCTTCTCCTGGCACGTCCGGCTGAAACTCAAGACTGAACGGTTAACTGCAAGTTTCACCCCTGGCATCGCAGTGTCCTCTCCGCACGTCTGTGCATGAAGTTCCCTCTTAAGAAACTGCACGTGTAGGGTGGGTCCTCCAGCTGGAGGAGGAAAACGAGACCTGTCGTCACTGAGGCCCCGGGAGAGGGACAGGCCCGAGACTGGGGAGGCGGCCGGCGCGGGGACAGCTCTGCACAGAAGCACGAGCAGCCCTGGGCAGCGGCCGGTGGCCAAAGCAGCAGCAGGTGTGCGACGCGGGCTTTGGGTGTGGCCAGTGGGCCACAGGGTCTGGGATCAGAACTCGAGGGACCACTTGGAAGTTCAGGGAGGAGGCCCGGCCGAGATCAGAGCTCCAAATTCAACAGGCAAAGCGAAGCCCTGACCTACACTGGGGGAGGGGTGCGGGGCGGGAGCTGTGGGACCTGGCAGAGGCCTGAAGGACCAGGGTGAAGGACCAGGGGGAGAGCCAGAGGACCCGGCTGGCCCTCTGCAGCTCGCAGGGCGGGGGCGGGGGGGCTGTTAGCTTGTTGGGTCCAGGCAAGAGACCGACACCGGACTCAGCTGGCCTGGCTCCCCCCCAGCAGCAGCAGGCACCTGGGAGCAGGGCCTGCGCAGGGAAGGAGCGCAGGGAAGACACAGGCGGGGGCACCGGGGGCTCAGCAGGTTAGCGTCTGCCTTGGGCCCAGGGTGTGACGTCGGTTTCCAGTCCCACGTCGGGCTCCCTACTCTTCAGGGAGCCTGCTTCCCCCTTTGCCTGTGTCTCTGCCTCTCCCTGGGTCTCTCAGGAATAAATACATAAAATTTCTTTTTTTTTTAAGATTTATTATTTATTCATGGTAGACATAAAGAGAGAGAGAGAGGCTGCCTATGGGGGATCCCGCGGTGCCAGGAATAGTCCAGACATCTGGTAGATCCAGTCAGCCTCCCAGCGGGTCGGGAGAGCACGGATGAACTCCTGAGAGACTGGGAAGTGAGCACGGCCTCCGGAGTCAGGCTAGACCTGGAACGCCGTGTCTTAGCTGCAGGACTTGGCTCGTTCTCTCACTTCTCTGAACAACAGGCTCTTCGCCTCTAGACGGGATTCACGCAGCTCCCAGCAAGTGGAAAATTCGATGAGATGATGGACATGAAGGGATGAGCACAGCACACGGCACCCAAGAAGCATCTCATAAAGGTCCTATTACTGTCATTGTCGTAGAGGTTTATAGCTTCCAGATGAATCCACGGTACCTTTCAAGGTGCACCAGCTACTCAGCTGCACTTGGCTGGTGTCCCCTGGGGTGTCCCCTGGGGCATCCCCCCACCGGCGTCACGGCCTCGGGAGGGCAGCGGTGGGACTCCCACTGGCCGCGGGACGCCAGCTGCAGCTGCCCCAGCCTCACAGCTGAGTCATGCTGAACTCCATCAACATTGATCCTTAACAGGCCGTGATCTCGGAGGCAAAGAAATCCCCACCATACTCAAGTTTCTTATCATTAATCTGAATTAACCCAGCTGGTGAGTAAGTACTTGGCACAGATCCCCCCCACCCCCAGCCGAATGGCTCGGTCCTCTGAGGAGTAGGTCCAAGGCTCGGTGACAACGGCATCCCTGAAGCCTCATCACCGACCTCTTGGGCCCAGGTGCTATCACGAACTGTATGTCCAGAGTCCTTAACCCCACATCACGGTCTGCGGAGGCCCCAACAAACTACCCACGTAGGAAGGGAACTCTGCGTCAACGGACAGTGGTGTGGACTCTTGTCCTAGCAAGACAACTACCCCCCTGGGAGTCCTGAGAGCCTTTCTACTCAGATGGTTCCCAATCAACAAACAAAAACATGCAGGAGGACACTATAAGCTCATCTAGACAGAGGTCTTGCTGATGGCGCCTTCCATGTGAAAAAGCAAGAAGGTCGAGAGAAAATCAGATTATTTCTCTGGTCCTCCTGCGAGTCGAGGGAGAAAAGGTGAGAAGGAAGACGGGAAGAAGTCCTACCCTGATGCACCCTCCAAATGTCTTATAGTATCATATGCCAATTATACCTCAATAAAGCAGAAATTAAAAATAAAAAAGAAAGCAAGAAAGAAGAAAACTCATCCTAAACCACAGATTAAATCCAGGAACTTTTTTTTTTTTTTAATTAGGCTCTGCATCCAACGTGGGGCTGGAGCTCATGACCCTGAGCTCACAAGTCACATGCTCTCCTGCGCCAGCCAGGGGCCCCGAAACCCAGAACCCGACTTAGTCTCCCCGCCGCCTCGAGGCCCGGTGTGAGCCTCCATTTGCCGTACGGCCTGGCCTGCTGGTGCGACCGCCCGTACCGAGCGCGGAGTGAGTCATCGCGGTGGCTTGCAAAACACACTGAGCTGGGGCTGGGTGAACACTAAGCCGAAAGGGAAAAAAAAAAAAGATCACACACCACTTACTCATCAAAAGGGAGAGAAGCAGAAAAGAAAGGAAGGTGTGGAGTTTGGTTGGTGACGGGTCACTCAGCCCTTGCACGAGGCTGCCCCCCGCACCGGGGTCGGGGCCCAAGGGCTTGGCCACGCACGAAAATCACCGGGCGGCGGGAAGGTCCAGAGGGCAGAGCTGTAACCCTGGCCCCTCCAGCTTCCCGCCGTCTCAGGTCGACACGTCGGTCTCCTGGTGTCGTGTGAAGGAAAGTGTCCTACCGTCCGTTCCTTTGCCTTTTAAGACAAATGGAGGCTCAGAGTTAAGAAGGCCCAGAAAAAAACACAACTCCATGGCCCACTGTACAAATGTGCAGACACATATATTCTATTTATTTTTTCACAGATGCCGCAGAAACCAATTTTGGAATAAACATAACTATAAATCTAGATGCATAACATAACCAAGCCATAATAAGTATAATTTGGATGTGAAAATTAAAAAAAATCACACGAAGGCATCATTCACAGCCCCTGAAACTACGTTACAGGAAATTACGTTAGCAGTGAGCATCCCACTTAGAAAACAGAAAGCTAAAATACAAAAGGGTAGACTTTTACAGAATCAGGTCAATCTTGGCTATGAGGGTTTCTCGGTCCCGGCACTACCGTCGCTGGGGCTGAAGCAGTCTGCGCCGTGAGCAGCTGTCCTGCGCGGCCCGAGGCCCAGCGGTCTCCGTCACCCTCCACCCGCCGGCGCAGCGGGACCCTCTACATCACCGGCAACCACCAGGCCTCGCTAAGGGCCCGCAGGGGGCACACTGTCCAGCGCAGAACCGCTCTTCCATACAAAATTCAAACCCCACCGGTCACGACTACGCACTGTGACCAAGGACTCGGCTGCCGCCATAGCCGTGCTAGCTCTTCCCTTCTCGCGCCAGCACGTTTAAGCTACAAAATCTGTATTCAGGAGGAATAGAAAACAGGAGCAACCAACATACCACCACCTTACCTGAATTCCGGCTCTACAAAGTTCACTTATTTTTTTTTTAAGATTTTAGTTATTTATTCATGAGAGACCCAGAGAGAGAGGCAGAGACACAGGCAGAGGGAGAAGCAGGCTCCATGCAGGGACCCCGACTCGGGACTCGATCCCGGGACCCCCGGGTCATGCCCTGGGGCAAAGGCAGATGCTCCACCCCTGAGCCCCAGGGCGACCCTACAGGGTTCACTTAAATGCAAACCCTTAATGGTCTAGGAGAGATCCCCCGGCAGGAGGAGGGCCAATGTCCAAAATCGTGGTCTCTTACAATTTTACCTCTTGCGGTCAACCTAAAGCTGCTCTAAAAAAAAAAAAAAAAAAAAAAAGTCTCTAGACAAGAAGAGTTGGCCCCACGCTTAGGGAGACGGCAGGCCCGCACCCCTGGACAGCCCGGGCCGCTCAGGGCGCAGAAGCCCCGGCGACGCCCGTGCCCAGCGGGGCTCCCGATGCGCACCCGCAGCCCGCAGAGGACCCCGCAGCACACCCGCCTTCTCACAGCAGCACCCCGCGGGCCTGGGGCCGGGCAGGGGTGTGCCGAAGCCCAGGAAACCGATTTCGGAAAGTCGGCGTGACCTCTGTCCCCAGAGGGCGGACCCCCAGGAACCTACAGGCCGCGGCACAGACGGGGGGGTCAGACACGCTCCCCCACCGCAGGCCCCAAGGCTCTCGCGGCCCCACGGCTGGGGCCCCGCGGCAGAAAACGGCCAGGCTGCGCTTCTGCTTTGCTTCCGGAGAGCTGGACACCTGCTCTCGTCGCGGCAAAAAGCGCAGGACTCCTGACTTTGGCTCAGGTCGTGATCTCAGGGTCGCGAGACAGAGCCCCGCGAGACAGAGCCCAACACGGCCATAGGTGCACACGTGTGCACACGCGCGTTACACCCGAGTCCTGCTTGACGCCGTCGTTGGGTGGTTTAGGCCTTGGGTCAAGTTACCCAGCTCTCCTGCCTCGGGGGAGAAGGAAGGTACCTGCTGTCACAGAGACACCAGGCGAGGCAGGACAAAGCGACCGTGCCCGCCCTCGGAGCTCCCGGAGGTTTTGCAATTTCAGAGGCACATTTTCCTAACGCTGCGCACGGGCCACCGAGGGAGCCCCACCTACAACTATTTTTGCCCCCTGTTTTCACTTTTAGGGCTGACGACTGGTGCTTTAATGTTTTATGATGGTAAAATACGGGAACATAAGAACTGTGGTGAAAAGCCAGATGCACGGGTTCCCCCCCCACCGCCCCCCGCACCAGGAGGCCCGCCTCGCCCGCTTAGTGCCCAAGACACCGGACGGCAACATCGGGTCACGCAGCCGGAGCTCGCTCCATCTGCTGCTCTCCCCTGCTGGACTCTGGCCACCGGCAGGACGTTCCACCTGTTTTGCGTGTACGTTATTTGTATTCCACCGACATTTAGCAAAGGGACGCACCAGGCTCAATGCTCCGCAAACATGACTTTCGCACCCAACGTGACCCGACGGGCCTGCCCAAGGGCAGGAAGGAAACCGTCACAGCCAAGAAGCGACGGCACCCGGGCAAACAGCCGAGCTCCGGGGGCTTCTCGGGGTCTGGGAACCAGCGGCAGGACGGTGCACGGCAGGCTTCCCGGCCTTGCACCCACGGGAATGCCCAACCGTGAAAATCCCAAGGCTCCGGGAGGGGAGCGCGGCGGGCAGGGCGGAGGCGGGCGCCGGCCCGAGGGCGGGGGCGCCAGGAGGCGGGAGGCTGCTTTCCCGACCTCATCTTCATCTTCTTGGAAAACTGGCAGCAGCTCAGACATACATGTCCGCTGGAGGCCACGGGTGGCTCCCTGCCCTGCCCAGCGCGTGCCTGCCCCCCGCCGGGGCCACCGGCGAAGCCCAACACGGCCATAGGTGCACACGTGTGCACATGCGCGTTACACGGAGGCCTGCGCAGCGGGCGTGCCCATGACATGCAAGCACTGGTGCACCCGTGTGCACAGGCCCAGCCCCTCTCTATGATGCAGTTCGGCCAGACACCTCTGGCACTCGGGCCCACAGCTCACCCGCTGGCGGCCCCAACACCCCGTCGCACGCTCTACACGTTCTTGGTGCAGAAAACAAGAGCATTTTTTGTAAAAAGAAAGAAAAGAAAGAGAAAGAAAGAAAGAAAGAAAGAAAGAAAGAAAGAAAGAAAGAAAGAAAGAAAGAAAGAAAGAAAGAAAGAAAGAAAGAAAGAAAGAAAGAAAGAAGGAGGGAGGGAAAGAAAGAGAAAAAGAAAAAGAAAAAGAAAGAAAAAGAAAAAGACCCAGGAGGTATAAAGAAAAAAAATTTTTTGTACGTGGCAAAACCGTTTGCTGCAGAAGCCGGGGGCGAGGAGGACACGGCGCCTTGGGGACGCAGGAAGCCCCGCGCTCGGGTTCTAGCTCCACGAGGGAAGGGGCACCCGGGGGAGCCAGGGTGCGGCGGGCGGCGTAGAGGCCGGGCCCTGGGGAGTTACCGGGCCCACGAGCAGCCCTCGTCACAGGACCGGGCTCCCTTCGCCCGTCCCCGCGCCCACGGGCCATTGTGTCGTCAAAGCAGGGGACCAGGAGCCCCTGCCCGGGGAGGACCACTGGGGCAGCCGCAGCCCCGGGGCCTGGGCTCCGCACACAGGCACCCCAGCACCAGCGTCCCGCCCGCATCCAGGGTCCCACGGCCCCCGAGGCTCCCCGGGGGCACCTGCCTGGGGGCTGCTCCTCCGCCTCTCCCTCCCCGGGGATAGACCCTCACCGCCCAGCCCGGGGCTGCAGCGAGCACCCTCTCCTCGGCTCCGCCCAGACACATGCCCCTCCACCCAGGCCTGCGGAGATGCCGGGGTGGCGGGAACACCCCGGGGCGCCCCTCGGCGTGCCCAGGGGGCTCAGCTCACATCATCAGGGCACACGCGGCGGGGGCATGAGCAGGTGCAGACCTGTAGCAATGACAACGGTCTGCACTCCAGAAGGCGCGGTGTTAATTGTCGCCTAGCCCTTGTTCAAAGTCCGGGGAGGGATTCCATGGGGCTGGGAAGTAAGCTTTGGAGTAAACACACACCGAGCCCTGGAGGCCACCTACGTCCCTACAGTTAGGGCCACTGCCACCAAGTAACTGCTGGGCAGGCTTCCCACTCCAGGATTCTCACAGCACAGGAGGATGAGAATTACAAGAAAATCCCATAAACAGTTCCCCAAACCTGGCCAGTGGCCGGGCCTCCTGGGCGCACTCTGACCCCTAAATGAGCATCAGCACGCACACAGGGATCTTGTGAGGGCCCCACAGGAGTCCCCAGCCGCTGCTCGTGATCACCTGAGACCGTCCCTGTGCACTGCGCTCTGAGGAGACCCCGACGGGGGACACAGGTCCAGCACCCCGCCGTAACGTCCTTTGTGAAGCAGCGCACGTCATTAAGACTCTAACTAGAAGTCACAAGATCCCTGCCGTCAGGGACACATCCTGACCGGGCGCCTCGGCTGTGCCTGCTGTACGTAAGCTGTGCGGACGCCTCTCATAAAACTTTCACTGCCAAGTCATCTAAGATGTGCAAATTCTTTGATCAAATCTCTCCACTCCCAAGAAACTTCATCCTCAAGAAGGAACCAGACGAGCACACAATGATGTGGGCATACGAACGTTCGTGGGTGGTTTTCCACAAAAGCAAACAGCTACAGACAACCGAGAGTGGTCCTATAAATGATGATACATGCCCAGGAGGAATGGGAATGTTCACTCTTAGACCCGGACACCTAGGACTCCACCTTGGGCTGCAGGCTCTAGAGTGTGCCCTGCACGTCACAAGGACCGGGGCCGGGGGGGAGGAGGGCAGTAAATAAACAGAAGTTCCTTAAAGAAGGAATCATCGTCTTTGGTGGAAAATATTATTTTGAACATGAAGTCATGGCTGTTATTTGATATAAACTATTGCTTTACTATTAATACTTAGCAAAAATTTCCAAAAACAAGGGGTGCCTGGGTGGCTCTGTGGGTTAAGCATCTGACTCTTGGTTTGGGCTCAAATCATGATCCCACGGGCCATGAGATGCAGCCCCACAGAGTCTGCTCGTCCATCTCCCTCTGCTCCTCCTCCCGCATGCTTGCTCTTCTTTCTCTTGCTCTCTCTCATAATAAATAAAAATTTTAAAAAAGCTTCCAAAAATTCAAAAACTCTGTTCTAAAATTTTAGAGAAGAATTTCAAACAGAAACAACAGGCAAAGCATACAAAAAAACTGAGATTTTAGGAAAACATGTAAAGCAGAATAAGGAAATAAAAACACTTATAAGACCGACTTATAGGGAAGGAAAAGAGTCACACACACACACACACACACAACCACCAAACACATCTTTATGCAGATTATTTTGTGGCCAAGATGCATTATACTTTATTCCTCTGAAAACAGATCTTTAATCAATGAAGCTGTTTTCTTCATAACATACGCGGCATTGAAAAGTTTAAGGAACAATAGAGAAAATTCACAGTACTAATGATATGGTTTATATAATGAACTTAAATATTTAGTACTTTCAGTAAATTTAATGACCCACGCAACCCTATTCTTTCCTTAATCTGAATATCGCTGTCTGAGTGACAGGGAGGGGATTAAGAGGACACTTATCCTGATGAGCAGTGAGCAATGCAGTACAGTTGGGGATTCATCACACTGTAAACCCTAAAACTAATAACACTAGGTTACTTATGCTTCATTCAAAAAAGAGAAATAAGTAAATGCCACCATATGAATGGCGTTGGCAATGCCCGTAACGACTGTCCTGCCTTACGAAGCAGGCCTTCTCCCAACTGACCTTGATTAAAAAATAATCAAAGAACCACCGGGACTCAAGAAAGGTCTTTGACTTTGGTGTTACCGCCAATAAAACATACTGTGAAAATCTTGACTATAACCATATAATTTATTGATTTTGCTGAAACACGGGCAAGAGAAATAGATTTATGGAAAATATATTATGGACTACACATCCATTACTCATGCAAACATCACTGGCCTATCAAAGAACGTCCCGGCATGTGCAACTGTAATTATCTCCATTTCCCTTTGATAGTCTGCTGACTTTCAGCAATAAAAACCATAGCTTTACACATTTTTTTTTTTTACTGCGTCCTAATGAAGGTAGATGTGTCAAGGTAGGCAAAGACATTTTATTTACCAGTTTGTAGGTTTGATTTATAACTTTTAAGTATGCAGATATGAGATACAGGGTCTGCATTTGTAGTCTTGTCCCTGACTTTGAAAATGACACATGCGAGCTTCTTGACATTTAAAGCTTTTTGCGATCAACTCTTAAATGGAAAACATGATAGGTGTGCTTTTATAGAAACATAGATACAGAGGCATGGAAAGCACAAGTTCTAAAACATGGAAAGTAGTGCCAAGGCTGTTTTTGTCTCTTGCTTATGGCATTTTGTAAATTTAGTACAACATATTCTTTGTAGGATTAAAGAGAAAGGAGAAATGAATTTAAGAATGATACAGGGAACAGCACATGACCTTTGACATAGTAATGTCGATTACCGGCCCCAGAGTAAACCTATGTGCGTCAGATGTCTTAGAGCACCAACATTCCTGATCCTAAACATATCCCCTTATACATAATTTAAATATCTATGAAGCGAGTAAAACCAAAATTTTATTAATGGTAGCTGCGCACATGAGCGGGTGGTCTACAGTAAATTTCTTTCAAAGAGAATTTTAACACCGAAAAAGTAGGCCTCTCGAACACACGCTCTGAAAGAGATGAGTCCACCTCTCTCCATAATGTATATCATCATCAGTGGGCACTAGTCACGTGCTATTAACGGACAAAAAATAAAGGAGAGAGAGAGAGATTTAAAACAATTAAGGAATTCTTTGTGGACTCAATGTGGGGCCATGTACAAAAGCTTACATTCTACTCCAACAGCCCCCAAACCTTTTATCTTCACCTCTCAAGGTCCAGCAAGTCGTAAAGACAAGCAAGACTACCCCAAAGTGCAAAATTTCAACCTTGCCTACCTTTTCTTTGCTAATAACTCACTTAAAAAAAAATTCACATATAAAATGCCATTACACAGAGAAGCTTTTAATCCTGAAGAACAGATACCGACGCTCGGGTGAAAGCAGAGGCATTGCATGGACGGCCCCGCGGTGTCACCCCCCTCGCTCGGGCTGTGGCTCTGACACCCAATGCCAGCACCTGCCCCTTGATTGGCAGAGTCAGGCGATCGGAGGTCACGTGACAGGAGATGCTACATTTAAACTGAGGCTCAGGTTTCCTCCGTCACCCCCGGCGGGCACATTCTCCAAAAAAGCCCATCGCCAGGCAGTAAGATGTTTTAATCAAGGCCATGCTCTTGGAGGAACGTTCGGCTCCGCTGCCGGTGATCGCGCCGCAGGTACTAAGACGCTAGCAACGAAAACACAACCGATGTGGAAAAACTCCGGGAAAGCTGCCAGGATCTTGAGGGAAAGGAGACGCCGTCAGATGACCCCAAACAGAAAGCCCACGATCAGGGATGGCTAGCTCTGGGGGACAAATGAGTCCTAATAAACACATCCCGAAAGGCGAGTTTCCCAAGCGTCTTATTAGACCCGTTGTCCTACCATGGTCATGAGGTCGGGCCGGCAGCTCTAGAAACCACATTTCACAAGGCAATAGAAGCTATGTCTTTCTTAAGTATAAAAAGCAAACCAGAGAAACAATTAACAGCAGGGTTAATATTTTCCTACTGGGTTTCAAAGTCTCTGGAGCGTAGATGTTTCCCCAAACTCCCACACAGCTTAGCTCAAAAATCATTTACGAACTACCTACTAGCTTCAAAGAGCCCAGAAACAATGATAAAAGCATAAGGCAAAGGACACCAACGGGACAGAGAAGAATGGCAGTGAAGACTACAGAGGATCTGCACGCGGGTGTGCATTCGAATCCCGACGACCACTCTGACTGGGTGATGCTGGGCCACTTACTTCACCTCTCTGCGTCTCACTTTCTTCATCCATGGGGACTTAACCCAAGAGCCGTGAAATGAATTAAAGTTGCTACTGAACGCCCGGTACTCAGGAACATGCCTGGCACGTAGAGCCCCCAATAAACATGAGCTATTTTGATTGCTGACCTCGAAGAATTGTGAAATGCTTCACAATCAAGAAAAAAAAAATATCATAGGCATCACCCCTCCCACCATGAAACGATCTGTACTTGAGGAGAAAATGAAGGCTGTACCAGGAGAGAGTCCCATCCATCCTGGAAGACCTCTCCGTGCAAATGAGGTGATAAAACTTACACATGGGATAGTTACGGTCCCAGGACTCTGTTTACTCATTTGGGGAGGGCAGGGGACATCCAACCAGGATAAAATCCTAACCAGACCAGGATAGAAAGAGGAGGAGCCACGTTCAGAGGGAAGGAGGAGAGGTAGGGGTCACGGTCAACCGGAGCCACCAGCTCTGGTCTCAACAGGCAGCTACCAGGGAGGGCACCCGATGCGCAGAGGGGACGGCACAGAAGCCTGGGGGTTCCCCGGAGAAGAAGTCACGAGAGAAAAGGAGTGAAGAGATGTCAGATCAGAGGGCCTGGAAAATCCAACTGAGGAATGTGAGCCTGATTTTACTAGCGATACGGACATGCTCCAGACAAAATTCTGGAAAGGCAAAATCTGCCAGAAGGCTACAGGTCGAAAGGGAGAGAAACATACGTGCAATGTAGCACAAGGGATGATTTGGGGCCCAGCTCTGAGGCCACGGCCTCCCTCACCACTGAACCCTGGGGTTCCATCCTCTCACTCTGAGCCACTACCCACCTGCCACGTGCCAACCGCTCTGGAAATCTCTCAAATTCTAAGAGTCACGCAAGGTGGACACCCCTGTGCCCACAGAAAGAAAGCCCAGCAAGGTCAGAAAACCCAAGATCCCACAGGCGAGGGGGGTGGGTAGCCGGGTTTCCAAAAGCCACATCTTCTCTACTTTTAAGGATGAGGCACTTTTCATTCCAGCAGGGGCACTTTGGGGTGGGGAGGTATGGCCGAGCGAACGTGGAGTCACCGGTTGCTCGTTCCTGAATGTTCCCCGCAGGTGGCTTGAAAAGCTCGTGCCGCAGTTACCCTGCATGCCAACCTTGAAACCCACTGATAAGGCATCCTTAACAGAGAGCAGTAGGGTTAAGAGCCCACTTAATCATGATGAGCACTAACACAAAGGAGTGTTGAATCATATCGTATGCCTGACACTAACAACACTGTACCTTAACTTCAATAAAAAAAATCTTAAAAATTAAAAAAAAAAAAAGAAGCGTCCCATTTCCTGCCAGTTTCAACAGAAGAGCACGTTCAAGGGTCTTGTCCTTCAAGGTGACCCCATGGAAAGCCAGCAGAGCTGGAAAAGCAAACATGGCTCTCTCCTGCCACCACCCTGGTTAGAGACCGAGGGCCCCGCCTCCCACGCGGGGCTGTGCCTGATGTGAGAGGTGAGGACAGCAGGGAGCAGCCCTTGCCTGCCAGGCCACGGAGATCAGGGCTCCCTGCCCACAACAACTGGCCTGCTTGCAGCTGCTCCGGGGCGGGGTGGGGTGGGGGCGGGAGGGGGGCTGTGCTGTCCCCAAATTGGCAGGGGCCGAAAAATGAGTATTTGACAATAGGAATCTTTATAGAGTGTGCAGAAAAGGCGAGACACTCGAACTCCCCTGGGAGAAAAGAAGATACCAGCAAATGGTCTGATTGTGTTTGACAGTTGTCCAAGGGATCACTTTCAGGATCTGATGGAACAAGGAAGTCCTCCTCGGCACGTCCCTCCTGCCCTCGAGAGAGGATTTGGGGAGAAGGGAAGGAGCTCCCAAAAGTAACAGTCTTAAATCTTTTTGTTTGTTTGTTTTTAGAACAAGACAATACCTATCACCAAGATCTAAAACGAAACAGAAATACTATGAAAAGAGGAGAAAATTGGGCTCAAAGAACCCTTTCCAGCTTTAAAAGCTATTTGAACTCCTCATTAACAACCAAAACCAAGACACTTTCGCAAATGGAGGGGAAGCAAGGAAGGTGATTCCACTTAACATCCTGAGCGTGAACCAGGTCGTTAAGAAACAGGCGCAGCTGGCATGTCTTCAGGAGCAAGTCCAGTCTTAAGAGCGTTATGACCTGCTTTCTATATTTGTATTTGTGATCGTACTGGTGTACGTTTTGCATATTCTGAAAACTCGAAGCATTCATGTAAGTTCCATTAATCATCCTCAAAAGGGCTTTTGTCTGAACAGCCAGTAGGCCACACCGATTCCTAAAATAGAAGACAGAAAAGTCCAGCTCATTTATGTGATCAACGGGTGCTTACCGGCCCCTCTAGCACCCTAGGTGCTGTGCTTGGGCATCCACTTCAAAATATCAACAAGTTTGCAAAACAGTCTTGCCACTTGGTTGAGCCTTTTCTGTTTGCTTAAAAAAAAAAAAAAATCGCTTCCGGTTATGGACCTACCTCAACTTAGTTTCCACCTAAGTAAACTTTTTAACAACCTACCTCCTAATGCCGAAAACACAAGTGTTCCCAGAAGCGTGCACACAACTTAATTGAGAGCAGCCATAAAAATGTAAGGTCATGAAGGAACTGCAACTCTAGTTGGGGGGGGGGGGGCCTCAGCCTCTGCTCTGCAGTCCCGGGGAACGTCTGGAAGTCAACGGGCACGGGCGGATGGAACAAGCCGCCCAAGCATCTCAGTGGCCAGCGGTAAAAGGCCTGGTGCTATTTAGGGCAGGCAAGCGCAGGCAAGAACGCGGCCCTTCCAGCACGCACAGGAATTAATGCCACGAGCCAGGCTCGGTGGGCTAGCTCAGGGTCCTCGACTGGGAGTGATTTTGCTCCCCGTGGCTCATTTGGCAACGTCCGCACACATTTCAGTTGTCACAAGTTGGGGGCGCTACTCGCACCGAGTGGGTGGGGGCCAGGGAAGGTGCTCAACATCCTACGGGGCACAGGACGGCCTCCCAACACCAAAGAATGAACTGGCCCAAAATGTCAATGGCACCCAGTTTGAGAAACCCTGGCCTGGCTCTAAACAGCAGCTGCTACTCAGAGGTAGCTCCCACTTTGTTATTATCTGGCTATAGTCACCAGAAAGCTAATCATGCAACATCTTGTTCACTTTTTTTTTTTTTTATGCTCCAGTTGCCAGTGTTAGCTTCAAACTGTTGCCCAACAAGCAACAAGTCATTATGCCTAAATCAGGACGGAAAAAGTGAGCAAAGACACCGGTTACCAGGACATGACTTGGGGCTGAATCCCCATAGTTTTGTGGTCCTTGGAAACCTAGCACTGGCCCCCTGGCTGTGGCTACTCCCACATGATTGACCTCACTGGGATAATTTATGAAACCTTAACAAAAGGACGGTCTGTTACAAGACATCAACAGAGGGAGACGGGATCTTTGTTAGGAGTTGGTCTCCGATTAAAACAGCACCGTGCGGCCTCTCCGCCCTTAGAGCCTCCCACTCAAAGTGATCACAGTCAGGGATGGAACTTGGAAGGTTGATTAGAAACATTAGGATGCAAATACCCCACAAGATGAAAAGTATGACTTTAAAGAAATGAACATCCTCCCACCCAAAAAAAAAAAAAAAACCTCAAGTCGCCAGCAAGAGAGAAAAAAGACTCCGGATTCTATAAAAGAAAAAAAAGCTCAAGGTTGGGCAAGTGACTTAACATCTTTAGGTTAAGAGTCAAGCATCTAGGAAATAGGGGAGGGGGTGAGGGTCACCAAAGGCCGACTTCAATATCATATACCGATCACGGAAATGAAGCACCGCGCCTCCTTACCCCGAGCTAAGGAGCTAAGATCCCGCGTCCCCAAGAAGAGGAGGGAATTTCAAGGAGAGGAGGGGAGGGCAGGTGGTGGCTGAGCACACTCCCCTACAGTTTTCCCCACTTGCACTAGAGGGCAGAGCTCGCCCCAAGGTGGGGGCCCTCCCCTTCCTGCCCCCCCAGGCCCACGGGGGGGGCGGGGGGGGGGGCGGCCTGGAAACCCCAACTAACTGGACACAAATCCTGTGTCTCAAGAGCTTTCCCAAGGGTCCCATGACACAGAACTAAAAAAAGTGAAAAAAAGAAAATTAAACGAATTAGGAGAGCCTAGGTCTTCTTCCAGAGGAAAGCAATTAAAACACAGCCCACTGGTCCCGCATGCTTGGTTAACCTGCAACTCCTATAAAAAGTTTTGGTTGCTTTCTCCCCTTGATGACGACAAAGGTCTATGGAGCAAAACGATAATAATATAATAATAATAATAATAATAATAATAATAATAATAATAATAATAGAAAAATAACAAGGAAGGCAGGCTCAACCACAGATTTCTTGAAAACATAGCAGTCCATGGAGGACGGATTCCTTTCCAGCCTGCCTGTGGCCGCAAGTGTGGGTGTCACAGAGGAGATGCCCCTTTGAGAAAGGGGGGACGTTGCTAGGACTCAAGACTGTACCACTCTGGCCACTAAAACCAGGGGTCTGAGCGCAGTAAGGGAGCGTCGGGCAGGTGAGCCAGGCTGCAGGTAGCACATCCACTCGAGCCTGATAACGCGAGCTGGGGCGCGGGCCAGGCCAGCCCCCTCCACGCACTTGGCCGGAACCTTCCCCAAAACTGTGCCTGGGCTCCCGAGCCCTCCCCTGGGCTTTCAACGAAAGTCACACCAGGCGCCCCTGAGTCAACCAAGTTCGCTCTGGGCCACTTCAGGCCTCGAGCGTAAACAGAATTCATTAAATAAACACAAGCGAGAAAGGGAAGGGGGCCGGGAGAGCAGTGGGACCGGGTCCCGGAGGGTGGGGGCGGGGGCCTCAGGTCCCCGGGGAGGGGAGGGGAGGGGAGGGGAGGGGGTCCCGACATTTAGGAAGCATCCGTTGGCCCCAAAGGGCACCGTCCGCGCGCTCCAGGCTGGAAACCCGCGGAGGGCACGAGGCCCGGGCGGCGACCCGGGGCGCACGGAGCCCGCCTGGGGGGTCGGCCCGCGCCCCGCCCGCAGGAAGCCGGCTCGTCCCGCAGAGGAAGCGCCGGGCCAGGGCTTCCCCGGGGAGGCACGTCCCCCCGCGCCCCCCGCGCCCCCCGCGCCCCCTCCGCGCCCCGGCGAAGGGGCGGCCCCCGGGCGAGCGCAGGGTCCCCGCGGGCCGGCGCGGCCGCACTCACCTCGGGGAAGAAGCTGTCCATTGTTCCGGGCGCTCCCGACCCGCGGGGCCGCGTCCCGCCCGCCGAAGCCCGCCCAGCGGCCGGCGCTCGGCCCCGGGCCCCCGAGCGGTCACGCCGCGCGCCCCAGGGCCCCGAGCCCGCGGGGCGCCCCCGCCGCCATTCGCCGCTGCCTCCTGCGTCCGCACCTTTTGTTCGCCCGAACCCGAGTCTCTAACTCCTCCGTCCCGGCCGCAGCCTTTGTCTCCCGGCCGCCAAGTGCCCTACTCCTGGGCGCAGCGCTCGCCGGCGGGGAGCGGCTCGGGACACATGCTTCCCGGGCCGGGGCGGGGGCCGGGGCCGGGGCCGGGGCGGGGGCTGGGGCTGCGGCGCCGGGGGTCTGGGGGCGCGCCCCGCGTCTGCGCTCCGGCCCGAGGCGCCCGCCGCCGGGACAGGGACCGGGGCCGCCAGGCGAGACGGAGCGGATCTCCCGGCGCGAGCGCGGCCGCCGCGAGGGTTCGGGCGCCTGGGCTCGGCGGGCTCTCCGCGGCTCCCAGCCCTGCAGAGCGCAGCGCTGGCCACGCCCCTCGCCACGCCCCTCGCCACGCCCCCTCGCCACGCCCACCAGGCCGCCGTCCCGGCTCGCCACGCCCCTCCAGGAGCGTTGACCACGCCCCTCGCCACGCCCACCCCCGGCCCTTCCCGGCTCAACCTCCTCGCCCCGCCCCTCCAGGAGCGCTGGCCCCGCCTTCGCTCCGCCCCTCGCCCCGCCCCACCCGGGGTCTAGTCCCGACCACCCAGCCGCCTTCCCAGCGCGTCCGCCTCGCCCCGCCCCTCCAGGAGCACTGGCCCCGCCCCCTCCCCGCCAAGCGGCCGCCCGCCCGGCTCGCCCCGCCCCCCGGAGCGCTGGCCCCGCCCCTCCAGGAGCGCAGCCCCGCAGGCCCCGCCCACTCCGCGCGGGGCCCCGCCCACTCCGCGCGGGGCCGACTCGGGCCGGGCGGCGGGAGGGGAAGGCGAGGCCCGCGCTGCACCCCCTCCGGCCTCCTCCCGGGCGCGGCGGTGGGCGGGGCGGCGGACTCTCCCCTCGGGGGGTAGAGACCCAGGAGTCGCCGGGGCCGGGGAGGGGGGCTGCGGATCCTTTCGGGCCTTTGATCTTCGCGGGACCCCGGCGGGGGCTGCGCGCGGAGCCCATGAACGCGGCGGGCGGAGGCGCGAGCCCGGGGAGGGAGCGCGGGCGGCGGGGGCTGCGCGGCTGCTGCGCGGGATCAAAGCGGAGGAGCGAGGCTGCCCCGGGCCCCGGAGCTGCCTTCCCGTCTCGAGTTTCTCCCTTGCAGTCGCGTTAAAGGACGTTTTCCTGGCACCCCGGGGGGCGGGCGGAGGAATGCGGTTTCGTAACCTGGAAGAGGCCAGGCCAATGCTCCGCAGTAAGCCTCTCCCCAGACCCAAATGGAACAGGCGAAGGCAAGTGAGATGGATGAAGGATCAGATCCGCCTGATACTGTTTCCTCTAGGGCAGGTGCTCAAACCTGAGCGCGCCCGGGCATCACCTGGGAAGCTCCTTAAAGCGCGGCCTGGCATTCGGCGCGGGCATTTCCAGCGAGCTTCCAGGGCGCCTGGCCCTGTGCCGGCCCGAGAACCGCAGCCTGTCTGCAGCAGGTAGAAAAAACTGAGAGCAAAGGTTTAGGAACTTTTGCAGCAATTTGAAAAATGCCACGGGAGCCCTGCAAATGATCGGTGGACTCTGAGCCGAGTATAAACCAGTCTTGGCGTTTGTCAGACTTGCTGGTGACTCATGCCCGGCACAGCGGGGTTCTCCTATCAGTACCTGGAGAATTGGAAACAGAAAGGACTGGTTCTTCACCACAGGGGTGTGAGAGGCCCTCTCCAGGGGGTTTACCAACTGCTCCTCCTCCTTTAAAGCTCAAGTCAGAAAGGCCCATCTTCCAGGGGAAGCCTTCCCGGAAATGCCAGGCCACTCATCCAGCTTCCAGCCCCACCTAACCACTGGGTGTGCCTTCTTCCTAAGACTGTTGAAACTGTATGTTTTAAGGGTCTTTTTATTGCTGTCCCGCCCCTGAACTGGGCTTTGAAATTTGTATCCCCAGCCTGTCTCCGAGGATGAATGGATGAAGCGTCCTCTGCTATTCCTGATGTGAAAACCTAAATCTAGAGCAGTGCTTCAGCATAAATATCCTCACACCCACCCCCACTTGCCTTTGGAAAGAGTCAAAGTATAAATTAGTGATTGTGGGCTATCCCAGGGCCCCGGTTTCACAGGTTTACATGCTTCAGCCGTGGAAGCTTGCGTCCCAGGGTTGCAAGGAAAATTAAGATGGAGCCAGGATAAAGACCAGCAATCCCTGGCACCAACCAAAGTGCTTAGTCAATTGAGCCCTGGCTGCCACCGGTGCTCAGATACTGGCGCAAAAAACAATTACAGTCATTACGGTGTTAATCTGTAGGGAACATCTCTCGAGAGAAATCACCAGGCCGCTTGTTCAAGCGAGTGTGTGGGTGTGGCTTGGTTCCCAGCACAACCCGGCCACTAATGTTCTGTGCGGCCTGGGCCGGCCGTGTCGTTTCAAAGTCACTTTCCGGTACTGGCTCATCAACTGTAACGAACCTGCCGCACTAATACAGCAGGTTGGTGTTCAAGGACACTGGGGAGAGGGAGACAGTGAGGGGACACTTCCCCTACAATCCTCCTGTAATCCTAAAACTGCTCAAAAACAAAGCCTATTAATTTTTTTTTGAAAGTCACTTCCTTGTTGATTAAGAAGATATGGTTAATGATTACCCCCTACTTGACTCATATAAAGAACTGTGAGCCAGATCCAATACATAAAAGTTGAGTTTTACTGAATTATATTTCTTTTAAAAAGTTTACACCACCTTATCAAAAATCTCCTGAAACAGTTGTTAAAAAGAAAACAACAGCAGAAAAAAATATGGCTCAATCCCAGGGGTGGGCTGGGTGCCTAAATACATCGACAATTTAGTAAGCACCCCAGTGGGCAGCTGGGAGTTCGAGAATCACTACTCTCCTTAGTCACAGTTCATCGGATTTTCTGTATAAATACATGTTCTCCAACAGGTGTGAAGCGGAGCTGTAGCCTCAGTGAGACTCTGCTGACCTGCCAGGTGCCTGGAATCATGAGCGTTTCTGCACAGGTAACGCTCTGCATACGTATCTGCATGCAGGTAACCTTCTGCCCAGGGTATCATCTAACTTGCAAGTCTTTGCCGTTGAATTGGTTGTTTCAAAGGACGATGTTGACTTTACAAGGGCTTAGACGAAGTCGGACAGAGAAGGGGAAGCATTTTTTTTTTTAAGATTTTATTTATTTGCTCACGAGAAACAGAGAGACAGAGAGGCAGAGACCCAGGCAGAGGGAGAAGCAGGCTCCATGCAGGGAGCCCGACATGGGACTCGATCCTGGGTCTCCAGGATCAGGCCCTGGGCTGAAGGCAGGGCTAAACCGCCGAGCCCCCCGGGCTGCCCAAGGGGAAGCATTTTAAATCAATAGATTTCCAAGAATATCTATTCATGTTGCCATGTTTGAAGTGACGTGCTTCCTTCCAACAAGGTGCCTCCCCCCCTGGTCAAAGCTCGGTGGGCGGAGGCGGTTGAACCCTGCCCTCTAAGAAGTGACAGGTCGAGGCTCCAAAGGATGCTCGCGCCAGAAGGGGCACACTTCTCTGGGGCAAATTATCCTGATTTCTCAAAGACGCCATGCTAATTTTTCATTTTCGGGATGAAACACCAAAAGAGCTCAGGTTACCTTCTCGTACGTAGCTGCCAAGTCTAACCCATGATGGACAAAACTTAATTCTGGTGCAGATGGGACCATTTCTCCAGTTTAAGGGAGAGCTGTGTGGGACTATGTGTGAGAGAAGTAATCCAACCTCCCTCTGCTTTTGTTTTCCATCGTGTGTTTGTTTCTTTTTAGTTGAAGTGTGTTGTCTTAAATTCCTTTGTGATTTCACACGGAGTCCTGTGTTGTGGGTGACGGGTTGCTGCCGGCAGTCCCTAATCTGCTGTGTCTTCCAGTGTAAAGTCTCTCCCATTACTTTTGTTTTTACAAAATACTCACCTCTAATTGCTCCAGTCAGAGTAATGGTTTAATTACTAGGTATGGAAAGGGAAAGTTCAGGAAGGTTCTTTCACACAAATTAGAAGTGAAGAAATGACCCAAGTCTAAAATCCTGTTTTCCGTGCTCACCCAACAGCAGTGGTCCTTCCGGTTGACTTGCAGGATTGGGTGTTTAAAAATTCAGATGCGGGGGATCCCGGGGGGGCTCCGAGGTTGAGCGTGTGCCATCGGCCCAGGGCGTGACCCCGGGGTCCTGGGATCGAGTCCCGCGTCGGGCTCCCTGCGTGGGCCTGCTTCTCCCTCCTCCTGTGTCTCTGCCTTTCTCTGTGTCTCTCATGAGTAAATAAATAAAATCTTAAAAAAAAAAATTCAGATGTGTTTGCCTTTTTGAACAAACAAAAAAGGAAGGGAATTTTTTACGAATTTTCTTTAAACGCTTAGACGAATGTTCTGTTTGCTTGTTTACTTCTGATAACTTGCAGTTCTAAAACCCTGAAGGGAATTTTTTTTTCATGTGAAATTGAAAATGATTGTGCAAAATTTCTATAGTAAGAAGAAGAAGATGGCGGGGGTGGGGGAGGGGGAGATAAATGTTTTCCATTGTCATAGAATTGAACGAGTCCAAGAGAATAAACAGAAATAAGGCACAAGGGGGAAGACGCTCCGAAAACTCAGTGGCCGGCGCTCATTTTTTGTTTTGTTTCTCCTGACGGCCCTGACGCAGGGCGCAGATGGAGTGGACCTCCCGGGAGCAGGCCACTCCGACGGGACCGTGGATTCTAAGTCCCGTCACTTCCAAGTAGAGCAGGGATGCTTTCTCGGTTGATGTCACACACGCACACGCGCACACACGCGCACACATGGGTGGTTTTCAGGAATTAACCCATTTCCTTTTAAAGCGCTTGGTCCCGGTTCTGTGAACGTGATCGATGTCCCGCGATCCCTGAACCCCTCCAGGCGGGCCTAGTCGCAGCTCGGGTCCCTCCTGACCTCTCGGGCCCTCCTGGACTCCCCCCCGCCCGCCCGGCCCCTCCGAGCTGCGCCCTACTTACCTCCTGCATCTTCGGTTTTCCTGCTCACGGGATTCACGCCGCGAGCCGGGGCTGGGTGTCTCCTGCTTGAGAACGGCCGGGTGCTCACCGGGACTGGGTGCTCGCTGGGGTGAGTGCCCCCCGGGTGGGTGCTCACTGGGGCTGGGTGCCCTCTGGGTGGGTGCTCACCAGGTGCCCTCTGGGGCTGTATGCCCCCCGAGACTGGGTGCCCACTGGTTGCCAGGTGCCTGCTAGGGTGGGTCCTCGCCGGGGCCGGGTGCCCCCCAGGGCTGTTTGCCCCCCGAGACTGGGTGCCCGCCCGTTGCCAGGTGCCCACCTGGGTAGGTGCTCACCGGGGCCCGGTGCCCTCCGGGTGGGTGCTCACTGGGTGCCCTCCAGGGCTGTGTGCCCGCCTGAAGCACCCGGCCATCTCCTCAAACCCCTAACGCCTCACACTCTACCCTGCGTCTCAGCCATCCCCGCCTCAGCCCCCTGCCATCAGATATCTGCCCGCACTTCCGCTGTCTTCGAGATCACCGTGGCCCTGAAATGATCAAATCCAACAGCTTGTTCTCGAATGTTCTCACCCCCTCCCGTTGACATGGCGCCTCCCCTGGAGCCCTTGAACTCTGGCTCTGGGGCCAGCTTCCCCAGAGAGCGTCCCCATGGAGGCCTAAGCCCAGGAGGGCCCTAGGATGGATGCGACACGCGGGGCGCCGTCCACTGCAGCTTGGACGGCAGTGCCCTGCCGGTTCCCTTGCTCTGGCCTCCTTCGGGGCCACTTTCACAGACTCCTCCTCTCGCCCCCGCCCCCGCCCCCGGGACGCTGGCCCCCACGCTGCCCCCGTCCCTAGTCTCTTCAGAAGTGACCGTGACTCGGGCTCTGGGGAGCCCAGCCGTGTATTTCCACAGCCGTCGGCCCGTGCGGGCAGGTTGCTGCTCCTCCTTCCTACACCCAGACTCACCTCCCTCACTCCCTGTCCCCCCCACCTGCCTCGATGCCCGGGCCGAGTGTCGGGTCGAGGGCCCTCTGGGCTGCCCCGTACCTGCCCAGGATGCTGCGGCCTGCTGCCAACGCCTCCCACCGTGAATCCCTTGAACCCAGCGGAGCATCTGCAGGCTTCTCCTGCTCCGGACACGTGACTTCCCTTCTACCAGTTGGGGGCACCCCTCGAGGTCCCCCGGGGAAGCAGGGGGCTCGGCCTGTCGAGGAGGTGGCACCGGTGGCGGAGACGGGGTGCACGGGTGGTCAGCTGTCGGGCAGCGGGTGGCCGCAGGGTTCCGAGGGGGTGGGTGGGTGACCAGGCCCCCCGGCTGCGGCTCGGACACCTGTCTCCACAAATCCCCGACCCGCTCCTCCCGCCCCTCCGGTACAGCAAGCTTCGCAAAGCCCTTGAATCAATCTCTTGCTTGAATTCACAGATGTGGGCTTTGCCGTCTGCCGGGCGCCGATGCCTCCGGAGGGGGTGTGGCGCTTAGACCCAGGCCAGTGGGGCCCCGTGCTTGGGGCGCCTTTCTCAAAGGGGTCAAAGAGCTCGTTTGGTGCCAGGAGTCCATCCAGAGGAGCCGCCGAGGCCCCCAATCAGCCGCATGTGGGTTTGTCCTCACTGTCCCTTTTCAGGGCCTGTCTGCCATGCACAGGGGTCCTCCAGAAGTCCAAGCCGGAGGGAACCACGGCCAGACCCCGGGCCCAGGGAGGCGGCCACCGGGACCATCCTGCCGGCCAGCGGGCCTTGGGACCCGGGCCCAGGGAGTAGCACCCGGAGTACTGTTTGCAGCGTTGGTCCGTGCTGACACCAGTATCACTGCCTCATTCCCGTTTGCCGACTGGGTGACATCCGTGGTTCAGATGAGCCACATGTCGCGGGCCCGTGTGTCAGGGGATGGGTCTTTTCCTTCTTGCTAAGTGAACCGTGCTGCTGTGATGGCTCACGCACCTGTCCGCAATTCTTTTGGAGAAGCCCACTCGCCCAGGAGTGGACTTGCTGGCTCACCCGGTGATCCCACGTTGAGCGGCGCGAGGCCCGGCCCAGCTGTCCTCCGGGGCCGTCTCCCGTCTCCCGTCCCATCCCTATTTCTAGATGTGGAAGTATGAGCGAGTAACAAAATGACACGTCCCACGTGCATGTTACGATTTAAAACAGACCGTGGCTGAAGGCGGACTAGCTTACCTTCCTCGGGTAAACAGAGCCGGAGGCCGGGATGTTCCGTGGAGTCTCCGGGCCACCGACTCCTCGCGGCTCGCTCTGCAGCACCAGCGCCCCGCGGCTCCGAGCCGGCGGCCAGCCACCCCCGCCACCCCGCCACCCCCACCACCCCCGCCACCCCCGCTCCCGGGCAGCAGGAGCCGAGGGGCGATGGCCTGCAGGGGGACACGGCGCCGGCCCTTCCTCGCGCAGGTGCCTTGGCACCGTCGCACGCGCACCCGGGCGTGTCGGGTCGACCAGAACTTAGTCGCCAGCTGCAAGGAATACCGAGAAACCCAATATTGATTCTGGGTTTGTATTTACCCAGCGAAACACTACTACTTGGAAGCAGGGAAGACTAGATGCCAGGGAACAGCTGCTGGCTCTTCTCATCTGATAAAATTAATTGTGCGGAGAGCTTCGAAAGAAAAAGCAAATTGCTGAACAGATGTTATCCCTAGATAACAAGGACACGGACAATTTACAAATTATTCTTGACCCTATTCTGTATTTTCTGACGTTTTGGCGATACCCAGGGGATCATAAAGTTATTCTTACTTTCAAAAATAAAACGCACATTTCCTAAGAGCAGAACTTTATTTCCTCTTCTTTTTCTTTGATTATTAAAAAAAAAAAAATTGGCGTGTATCTGTGATGTTGGGTATTAGGAGATATAAAGATGAGTAGGACAGGATCTCTAAAGAAATCAATAGCCCAGTTGCGGAGAGACACTAAAAGACAATTTTGAAATGACTGTGGAAATTTCTGTAGGAAGAAGCACACACAACATTTTAAGGGAAGGATTACGGTGAAAAGTAAAGTGGGGTTGGCGCCTGGGAGGCTCGGCGGTTGGGCGTCTGCCCTCGGCTCAGGGCGTGATCCCCGGGTCCTGGGATCGAGTCTCCCATCAGGTTCCCCGCAGGGAGCCTGCTTCTCCCTCTGCCTGTGTCTCTGCCTCTCTCTGTGTGTCTCAGGAATAAATAAATGAAAAAAGAGGAGAAAATCTGGATGCGCGAGGAGACACAGGGGAAGACCAGGAGAGGACACAGCAAGCCAAGGACAGAGGCCTCAGGAGAAACCAAATCTGCCAACCCCTTGATCTTGAACTTCCAGCCCCTAGAATTAGGAAAAAATTAAATTGTGTTGTTTAAGCCACTCGGTCGGTGGTATTTTGTGATGTCAGTGTTAACCAATGAATACGGGGAGTCAGGAAATATCCCCAGGGAGCTGCACCTGCCCTGGGGCTCGGTGGATGCGTAGGAGTCTACTGGGTGAAGAAGAGAAGACAGCATATCCCAGGAAAAGGGCACGTGCAAGCAGCCGGAGGTGTGAAAAGCATTTTCAGCCAAGGGAGCCCCTATGGGGGCAAGGGTTATAGGGCGGGGAGTGGGTGCCTGCGTGTGCTTCTGGGAGACACATCCGCGGGGGGTGCCGTGAGCTTCTATTACGTCGTTTTACACTGGGCAGTGTGCCGGTAAATGTGCGGTCGGGGGGTGCGGGCGGCCCTAAGTTACAGCACAGCGTTTGCCAGTTTCTGGGGTGCGGTCGCTCTCCCCGTGGCTGACTGCAGGCTCTCAGCACGGTTCACTGAACACGGAGCTGAGAAGAGGCACGTCATTCGTCAGCGTTTCAACCACACAGACCCAATCGATAGAACTACCTCCGTGCCTAGGTTGTAGCAAACATGTACTAGAATGATCTGTAAACGCGTATTGAGTATTTACTACGTCTGGCTTTCGTGCAATTTAATTGCAAGGTTAGGTAATGTGGTGTCGAGTGATGGCCGTGTTCCACAGCCGGGTCCGAAGCCCCGTGGTGTCATGAGCCAGGCTGAGCGCGCCCCTGTTTACGGCTGCTATTTCATGGATTACAGCCCTTCCCCTGGGGTGCGGTGGGGGGTCAGGTCTCCGTAGGTGAAACGCCGCAACTCAGGTAGATGTACCTGAGCAGGTGAACCTGAGGGACGTGCTGAGAACGTGGGAAGCAGGGGGAAGAATCTCGGTGGCCCCAGTAAGGCGTCACGCCGCCCACAGGAGGTGGGGTTAGCTGAGGCGGTGGGTCATGTCCGGAAGGCAGGAGGAGGAGAAAGGAAGATGTCAGGGAGAGAAGAGATGGTGAGCTGGGGAGGAGGACGCACGAGGGCGATTTCAAATGCGATGCCTCTGCAGGCTGAGCTCCCGCAGGAGACCCAGTGAGGTGCGCACCTGCTCTGATACCTGTACCAGGTAACTGTCATCGGGAGGCCAGAGTGCTGCAGCTTTAAGAGATGAAGGGGTTCTGGCAACTGCAAGCCAGCAGGCGGAAGGGCTGGGGCGAGGAAGGGCAGTGGGTGCTCGGGGTGCGGGTGCAGGGCCGGGGCGTGGAGGGGCAGTGGGTGCTTGGGGTGCGGGTGTGGGGCCAGGGCATGCTTGGGGACCAGAGGCAAGGCGTCACACAGAGGAGATACGGAGCCACCAGGCAACGGGACCTCCACCCACTGACGTCACGATTCCGGCCTGCTCCCACCAGGCCGTGGCACCCTGGTCCTCTCCAAGCTCCCTCTCTCCTTCCCCTCACCATGCTCCCCCACCAGCACCATCTTCTTCCCTTCCAGATCTTTCTGGCCAGCAGACCAGCTGCCCTGGTAGTGCCACCTTTGAATCTCTCAAGGAAGGCACATCCTCCAGTGACCCCCCCGCCCCGGAGTCTGCACAGCAAAGCGCACCCCAGACAGCATCGAGGCACCGTGTCCCTGGGGCCTGCCCCCGCCACCCGGCCCCTGGGTACTGCGCCCCCCACCCCCTGCCATGTGTCGGGTGTGCACTCGGTGCCAGCTGCAGCCCCTGGGGCCGAGGCCACGCGATGCCCGTCGTGCAGGTGCAGGCCTGTGACACCAGCCACCCGGGCCGCTCAGACGATCCGCGAGGGCCTCCGGGGCAGATGCAGCCACATCCCGGGGCCTGACGTGTCCCCTGTGTGTCCCCTTCGGGAGGATGCGCGGTCCCCGAGGGCCTGGGCTATGGCGTCCCTTCCCCTACGAGGAGGCCAGGCTCCCGACAGCAGGGCTGCGGCTCTTTCCCGTCGCCACTCGGGTCGGGGCCACATAAACAGTCGGCCACGTGCTCCACGATGGGAGCAAGGCCCGAGGTCCGCCATGTGTCCCACGATGGGGGCAAGGCCTGAGGTCGGCCACGTGCTCCACAACAGACACAAGGCCCGAGGTCGGCCATGCACCCCACGGGGGGAGCAAGGGCCAAGGTCATCCTGGCACCTTAGGCCCAGGGCCACGTGCTCCATGACGGGAGCAAGGCGCGAGGCCCCAGCGAGGCCCCGTGAGCTGGGCGCTGCTGCCCTAAACACCTTGCCTGCATCTTGCTCGACGCCTTCACCAGCCCGGCCACCACCGATTCCTTCTCCGGGTTGTATGTGGAAGGAAACTGAGGCCTCCGAACGCCAGCACTTGCCCATCTTCTCGGTGTCGTCCGCCGCACACGGTAACCTGAGGTCTCCCCAACTTCTGCTCTCTCTTCGGTCCTCCCCTAGAAAGACCATGAGCTTCAGGGAAACACCTTGGCTCAGCCTTGGACATTACGAGCTTTACGACTTCTTCCTGGGCAACGCGGGTGGTCTGAAGCCGGGAAATCGCACCTATTTATCAGGAAAGTTTAGGATCGAACAAGAAGGAGAAACACATAATGTGGCCCCTGAGACCTAGAGAGTACTCAAAAAGGTGAGCTTCCTTCTCGAAAGGACAGGTTTCCTTCGCAGTGTGGTTTCCCTTACCCCTGGCGGGGAGTGGGTGGACTGTGTAGGGCCGGCCTTCCCGCCTGGCGAGCCACTGGTGTGCGTGTTTCCACAGCAGGGACAGCACCCACCCGCTGGGACACCGGCCACAGTTTTCTCCTGTGTGGCCCTGGCCGCTCCCTGCCTCTTTGACTCCTTCCCTTTTGGGGCACAGAGTCCTGTTTCGACTCCTTCTACGTCCACCTCTGCATATCCAGCCTCCTGCCCTGATCACTGCCCAGGACAAGGAGAAATTGGGACAGAAAACAATACCCGGCAAGAAGTAAAAGTATCTGTGGTTGTAGCGCCTGGGTCTGAGTGAATGCAGGGAATGGTGCAAACGGGGAAGCTTTGCAGGAATCTGAGTATATTAAGACTGTAATAAATTTAGTGTTGCCCGAAGAGAGCCTTTTGGGGGTGGGGGGGAGGTGGGACAAGTGGCAGGGTCATGAGCTAGTCAAGGGACTCGCTGAATTAATAATAATAAAAACCAACCCTGCCAGGCTCGAGGAGGAGAAAGTTGCTTGCAGTAGATTGGACAGATCGTAGAGTCGGGGGGTCGAGGCTTCCTCTTCCAGCACCATGTTGAGTAGTAGCAGGTAAGGGGCGCCGGGCGGTGGGGGGGCTCCTCAGTTGAGCGCCTGCCTTCAGCTGGGGTCATGATCTCAGGGCCTCGGGATCCAGCTCCACTTGGTGCTCCCTGCTCAGCGGGGAGGCTGCCTCTGCCTCTCCCCCTGCCCCTCCCACCCTGCTTGCGCTCCCTCTCTCTCTCTCAAATAAATAAATAAAATCTTTAAAAAAAAAAAATAGTGGCACGTACCTCCACAAACGCTTTGGTCACACCGAGTGTGTACAAGTCACGTCTATTGCAAGTGAGGGACACTCTACAAAAATGCTTGACTAGTGCTCCCCAAACTGCCAAAATCCTCAAAAACAAGGGAAGACTGAGAAAGTGTCACAAATGGAAGTGGGGGGCGAGGGAGGCACGATGGCTGCACGTCCTGTGGGATCCTGGAACAGAAGAAGGACCCTCGGGGAAAAGCTAGTGGAATCTGAGTAAAGTCTGAGGTTTAGTCAAGGGAAACGGGCCGGCGTTGGTTGGTTCGTTCCCAAAGTGCCACGGTTCAGGTGCCAACGAGGTGAAAGGGGTCCTCCATCTACCTTTGCAACCTTCCTGTAAACCTAAAATCATTCCCCCCCTCCCCAAAGTGTATTTTCTTAAAGATCCATAAGTCTGCCCACCAGAAAGTGAGGGGAATCCACAAAGGCCCGAAGGAAGAGAAGGCAAAACCGCGACGGCAAGCGACTCCCCGGGCGGAGGACGGAGCCAGGCCTCAACCTCCCTGAGTGGCAGCGGAGGCTCTTGTGTCACGCGGGGATCCTCGGGTCTGAGAAGTCGCAGCTGCTGTCAGAGATGCTGACAAGAAAGCGTGTCCATGTAGGCCTTGGTGCGGGGGGTGGGGGAAAGGCTCCCGAGGACTCGAACACGAGCGACTCGTACTCTAGTTTGGACTCTCAGCTTGTGCTACCGGGGGAGGTTGCAATGCTGAGCTCCAGCACCTTGGGGTACGACCGTGCCTGGAGTCAGGGCTCTGAAGGGGGTTACCTGGGGGGCCGTCAGGGCGGGCCCGGATGCAATACGACCGTGTTCTCTATGGACGAAGAGATTTGCACACGGGAGCGTGCGTGCCCTCCGATGAATCCGCGTGAGGCCACGGCCGGAAGGTGGCCGTCCGCAAGGCCGGGCCAGAGGCCCAGAGGCCCAGAGGCCCTCGATCTTGGACGTGGAGCCTCCAGAATCGTGAGAAACGAGTTTCCGTTGTTCGAGCCGCCCCACTCGTGGAGCCCGTGGTGGCGGCCCCAGCCAGCGGCCGGGAGAACCCACGGAGGACACTCCTTTTAAGCGCACGCACAGGTGAAGCCCTGTGCAGGCAGACCCGAGTGAGAATTCCTGCTCGTCGCCACGTCCTCGGCTGCCCGGGGCTGAGGGGCCGCCGCAGGGGAGCCCACGGAAGCCCCAGATGTTGCCCTCTCGTCACAGCAGGGCGCTGGCCGTCGGGGCTGGTGCGGGGCTTGGCGGCGCAGGTGCCTCCAGGCCCTGGGGTCCCACCGCGGCGATGGCAGGGGGTGTGGGGGGCTCGGAGGGAGAGGGCAGGACGGCGGCGAGGACAGGCTTGCTGCGGGCTCCGTGTGAAGGGAAGCAGCCACCTGCGGGGGACCGTGGGAAGGGAAGCGAAGACGAAGGATGGGTTTTATCTGAGGTTGGAGAAGAGGCGCAGTGGAGAGGAGGAGAGGGCAGAGGAGGGGAGGGGCGGGAGCGTCGCTGGAGAGATGTCCTTGCGTTGGTGAGAGGGGAGGGGAGGGGGGTAGGCCCGGACCCTACGGGGCGCTGCCCGGGAAGGACGGCCTCAGGGAGCAAAGGGCCCCCAGCTTTGGGGTGGGGACCACATAGGAACTGAGCAAGGGGCCCACTGACGTAAGCTTGAGGCCTCTCCCTGCCGCGGCACCTCCTGGGGCCCAGAGGGACTGAGACAATGTATTCCTACGGTCCGGGGCCGTGTGAATCCTTCACGAGATGTTTCCACGGTAGCGGGGTCACCTGCAGCCCGCCGCATCGTTCCACTCCCCGTCTACTGCGTCACTCTTCTGTACGTCCAGGGCGCTGGGGGAGAACTGGAACCAGCGGGATGCACGCACGCACTCACATAGGCAGACATGCAAGTGTAATTTTTATTAATTGATTTTTAAAGATGTGTTTATTTGAGAGAGAGAGGGAGCAAGCACATGGGGCGGGGAGGGGCAGAGGGAGAGGGAGAGAGACTCTCTCAGGTGGACTCCCCTGGGAGCACGGACCCCGACCGGGGGCTCGATCTCACAACCCTGAGATCATGACTTGAACTGAAATCAAGAGTCGGACGCTTAGCCGATGGAGCCACCCAGGCGCCCCACACAGACTTTTTTTTTTTTTTTAATTGGCTCACGTGATTTGGGCAAGCCCAGGATCTGCAGGGCGGGCTGATATCCTGGGGCCCAGGGAAGAGTTGCAGTCTGAATTTAAAGGCTGTCTGCTGTCAGAATTCCTTCTTTCTCAGGGAGATGAGGGCTTGTTCTATTAAGGCCTTCGACTGATTAGATACGGCCCACCTATATATTAGAGAGAGACGGTAGTCTACTCAATACACCATGAAAGGGTCCCCATCATTTGGTTATTTAATATTTCCATCACCTCATATATTTATCTTTTTTTTTTTTTTTTTTTTTTTTTTTTGGTGAGACATTTAAGTTCTACCCTTTTAAGCAAATTTCAGTTATACAGTACAGTCTTCTCCACTAGAGCCGTCATGTTTTCTTTTAGATCCTCGGGCCTTATTCATCTTGTAGCTGAAAGTTTGTGCCCTTTTACCAACCTCTCTTTATTTCCCTCCCTCCTTCCTCCCTGCCACCAGTCCCTGGCAACCACTTTTCTACTCTGTGTTTCTAGAAGTTTCCTTTTTTTTTTTTTTTTTTAAAGATTCCACATATAAGTGGTAGCACGCGGTACTTGTCTTGTCCATCCTATTTCACTTAGCATCATGCCCTCAAGGCCTGCCCAGGCTGTTGCTAATGGCAGGATTTCCTTCTTTCTTATGACTGAATGGCATCCCCGGGTGTGCGTGTGACATCTTCTCCATCCAGCCACCTGCTGAAGGACAGTTAGGTATAATTGGGACAATGAACACGGGGGTGCAGATGTCCCTTTGTCACAGTGTTTTCGTTTCCTTTGGGTAAGTACGCAGCAGTGGGATGACCGGGTCATAGGACGGCTCTATCGTCAGCTTCTTGGGGACCCTCCACAGCGTCCTGCAGAGCGCTGCACCACCACGCTCCCACCCACAGTGCACGAGGGCTCCCCTTTCTCCGCATCCTCGCCCACACTTGTCATCTCTTGTCTTTTTGATAATAGCCTTTCTGACGAGCTTAAGGGAAGGTCTTGAGGTTTGATTCGCATTTCCCTGGTGATCAGTGATGTTAGCACCTTTTCATATATCCGTTGGCCATTTCTAGGTCTTCTTTGGAAAACGATCTCTTCAGTTTCCCTGCCTCTTGAAGTAGGCTCCACACTCAGCGCTGAGCCCGACACAAGCCCCAAACCTACCACCCCGAGATCAAGACGTGAGCCGAGATCAGAAGTTGGCCACTAACCAACGGAACCATTCAGGTCCCCCCGCTTTGCCCATTTTAAAAATCAGATTTTTTTGGTTCCTATTCATTTTTGAAAAGTTCATTTGATAATATACACATCACACATTTGCCATTTTAACCATTTCAAGTGTATAATTCAGTGCCGTTAAGTGCATTCCCAACATTGTACAATCATCACCATTATCTGCTTCCAAAATATTTTCATCCCCCCGAACAGAAAGAAGGTAACCACTGTGCAGGAACTCCGTTCACCATCCCCCGGCCCCTGGCCACCTCTGCTCTGTTCTGTCTCCGTGAATTTGCCTGTTCTGGATATTTTACGTGAATGAAATCACTTGTTATTTGTCCTAAGGTATTTTTTTTTTCCTTTTGGTGTTTATTCAAGTTCTAGTTAGTTAACATACAGTGTAATACGTGTTTCAGGTGCACAATATAGTGACTGCACACTCCTCTACATCACCCGGTGCTCATCACAACACGTGCCCCCTTCATCCCCATCACCTGTTTCACCCCCGTCCCCGTGCCCGCCCCTTCTTCCCTCTGAAAACCTACAGTTTGTTCTCTATGGTTAAGAGTCCATTTCTTGGTTTGTCTCTTTCTATCTCTATCCTTTTTTTTTTCCATTTAGGTTAATGCTATCAAGGCTTTATCTGTGCTATATTATATATCAGAACTTTATTCCTTTTTATGACTGAATAATATTTCATTGTACGGACATACACGGCTGTTTCTCCATTCATATGTCAACGGACCTTTGGTTGTTCCTGCCTTTTGACTAATGCGAGTGCTGCTGCAGTGAACACTGGTGTTCAAGTATTGGTTTGAGTCCCTGCTTTCAACTCCTTTGGATATTTACCTAAAACTGGAATTGCTGGACCGTATGGTAATTCTATAGTTAGCCTTGTAGGAATTGCCAAATCTCCTACTTGCTGTTTACAGCCTACCTGCTCCACAGGAACAGCCACTGAGCTCCAACATCATAGCATCTAGGGTCAGCTCCTTGGTCATGGGGCGGTAGCACAGGGCCCCACGCTCAGAGAAGCCCACCTGCAGAAGGGCCCCGTGCTCAGAAGGGCCCCAAGCTAGGTTTAATTCTCTGCTGCCAGCATGTTGAAGTTCCTAATAACCTTATCTTTGACCTTGCAGCGTGAGTGTTCTCACCATTCCTTGCCACCCCGTGTGCATCGAGTGTTCATAATGCCCCCTGAGCACAAACTTCTGGGGGGCCCAGCATGCTCAGGGCACAGGGGTGCAGTGAGGCCCAAAGTGAGTCAGTACAGGGTAAGCGCATCATGTCCGCGACGGGGTAAGATGGGTGTGGGCCTTGCTGAAAGCCCCGGTGGCCTCTCTTATGTTCAAATATAAACAAGGGGTAGTGGAAGGGGAGGTGGGTGGGGGACGGGCACTGAAGGGGGCACTGGATGGGCTGAGCACTGGGTGTTATGCTATATGTTGGCAAATCGAACTCCAATAAAAAAAATACAAAAAAAAAAAAAAAAAGTAAACTTTCTTTGAATGCAGAATGGAAGCCACAGTGGTTCAAGAGACACGAACCACCCCCAGGAGCCCGGTCATATTCTTTCCTGTTCCTGTTCCTGTTCCTTCCCTGTATTCACCAACTACTTAGGCCGAGAAGCAGAGGGAAAGACAATGCCCGGCACGTGGTTTCTTTCCCATCCGGTCCTTCCTTACTCATAAGTAAACCAAAGGCAGAGGGTGGGGTTACAATGTGTGTGCAGCCAGAAGGGAAACGAAAATGATGTCGTTTTATGCGGCGTTTCCACTGTTCTTGTAAGAATAGGATGCATATGACACACGGATAAACAGCAAAATACAGATCGTGTGACTTCAGTGCCTTCGCGCGACTCAAACACGGATATTTTCATTGAAAACTGGCACCGTGCAACATTAAAACGGGTAGTGGAATTCCTGCTAATTAAAAATTTTATTTTTTCTTTACTTAGGATGATGTGAAAACTACCGTGACAAGTCAAGAGAGAGAACACAGGAGCAGGAAAAAGCTTTTCAAGTCTGTGCTTTTAGTGGCACTTTTTCCTTGCTTTTTGAACACAGGGCCGTGCGTTGTCATTTTGCACCGGGCCCCGTAGATTATGTAGCCAGCGCTGAAGCCCCCTATTCTCAGGTTCTACAGCAGCAGGTTGATGTGCAATGAGGGTAGTGGGGGAGGGATGAGGGTAGTGGGGGAGGGATGAAGCGTCACGGTATTATTTTGGGAAGGGCGGAGGCGACCATAATTTCGTGTAGGAATGCACTTCAGAAAATAAGTCCACAGATGAAAGAGCCTGCAGACTCAGGCTTTCATTATACACTGTCTCAGCGTCCCCGTGCTCAAAGGAACGAGAGATAACCCTATCCTAGAGAGATAGAGGAAGAGATAGAGGAGACAGAGGAAGGCCAGGCCAGTAAATATAACCTAACACACAAATAAAGAAGTATAAAAAGAGTAACAGTGGGCTCTCTATCACCGATATTGTTATAAAAGGCAAAATATATACATTTTTTTCATCCAAAGTCAATACAAACTTCAGTCTTATGGTCTGATGTATATTTAAGAATGCTTTGTTTTGACTAACTGATCCATAAGATAAAAATAAACTCCGTCATCATGGCTCCCCCTTTTAGATTTTTTTTTCGACATAGCTATTCTGTGGGCATTCAAGTGCACCGACAAGTATCAGAAGTAGTATCACTCTCAGAAGAAATAGTCCTGCTGACCTTTGGCAAATTTTAAGATTTTGCATTCTTTAAAAGGTACTCTGAAAATAGCATAAAACATTTTGGATCAGTGACTGGTTTGTTTGTTTTTTCCCCCTCTATTTTTGAAAATATTAAATCTGTTTTCATGTGGAAAGCTAGCTGGGTGCCGGGTGGCTCAGTCGGTTAAGCGTCCAGCCCTTGGTTTCCACTCAGGTCCTGATCTCAGGGTTGTGAGATCCAGCCCGCTCCGAGCCCCAGTTGATTGCACGGTCAATCAAGAGTCGGCTTACGAGGTGATCCCTGGGTGGCTCAGCGGTTTAGCGTCTGCCTTCGGCCCAGGGCGCAATCCTGGGGTCCCGGGATCGAGTCGGGCGTCAGGTTCCCTGCATGGAGCCTGCTTCTCCCTCTGCCTGGGTCTCTGCCTCTCTCTGTGTGTCTCTCATGAATAAATAAAAAATAAAAAGTGTCATCTTACGACTCTTTGCCCCTCTCCCACGCTCTTTTCTATCTATTTATGTAAGATAAATAAATACATCTTAAAAAAAAAAAAAGAAAAGAAAACTTGTTTTCCCTAGAGAGAGAAAACTGAACAAAATAGTGATATTTCCCTTATTTCTCTGATGATCTGCTACTTTTAACCCCGTATTGGTTAAGGTGGCCAAGTGACCCTACAGAATGTAATCAAAATGTGTCTAGTCTTTGAAGCCCGTTAGGTTGACCCAATGCCATCTGTCAGGGGTGAAGAATTGCAAAGGCACACACCACAAAATATTTAAAAAAAAAAAAAAAAAAGCTGATTTCCCCAAGCACTAGGCAACATCTAGACTATGCTTAATTTATCATTATTTCTCTTCTCTCACAAAACAGTTTAGCAAGAATAGGTGCTCCCGTCTTGTACTAGTCACCGGCAAACTAATGAATTGATTATTTGTCCCTATGCTCTTTAGTGCAAGGGGATACCTTACATAGTACTAAACTCAGTTATTGAGCACTTACCTTATTCTGTGCAGTTTGCCTGGATTATCTAACTTAAACCTCCAATAACACCATGAAGTAGGTCTTATTATTAACTTGTTTTACAGATAAAGAGATCGAAGATTAAAGATTGAGCCACTTGTCCAGACTCAGAAAGCCTGTGAGCGATCAAGACAGAATTGAAACCCTGGTTCGTTGATTCTAGAGCCCATCAAACCACGGCACACTTGCTCCTCAAGGTGTCGGCAAAAACACCGCAATTTTTTAGCCTGTGTATGGGGGTTAAGATTCACCATGAACGGATCTCTCCTCCTCCTCACGAGGGTGATTGCACGCGTGGGTTCCTGCTACGTTTGAACCTTGAAAGGCAACGTGAAGAAGGGAAGTATCGGAAGGGAGGACAAACCTGGTGTCATTTGTCTCTGCTCAGGATTTTGTATTCTAACACCCATGGAAACTAAAGCCATGGGAAAGATCTAGAATGCATTATAATGTCCCCTTGCTGCCCAGAGTAATAATAAGAGATGGTCTCATAATATCTGATACTTTAGGTAGTCTAAGAAAATACAAATTAGTAAAATTTACAAGAGACTTTATTTAATCAGATGATCCCGGAGCACTTAGTAAAGAATGTACTGGCTTGGATTCCCTAAGAGCAAAGTTGCCACACTAAACTAAGTTTTTACAAGGTTTCTGGAATTATCATGGAAATACTCTGCAAACCCCAACTAAGTCCTTTGAAAAGTTGGTGGCCTGAGCTTCTTGAAAAAATAGAGGCTGAACGGTACTACGTCTCCTTCTACTATATTATCATTGTGTTTTTCGGATCAGTGTGGGTCTGGGGAGCATTTTCAAGTGGCATCTCGTAGGTTGGTACCCTTGACTGTGTCCTCATAGACTCTTCTCAAATCAATAATTTTGGTAAAAACACAGAAGAAATGTTTACCAGATTTTAAAGTGATCAAGTATCCATTGTAAAGCATGAGTGGATCGAGATTCTTAGCCATCGTGGGGCACCCAGGTGGCTCGGTCGGTTGAGCAGCTGACTCTTGATTTCAGCTCGGGTCATGATCTCGGGGTCCTGGGATGGAGCCCTGAGTTGGGCCCTGTGCTCACGGGGGAGTCTGCATGAGGACTCTCTCTCCCTATCTCCCTGCCCCTCGCTGTACTTGCATGCACGTGCTCTCTCTCTTCCTCTCAAATAAATACATAAATCTTAAAAAAAAAAAAAAAAAAAATCCTTCGGCATTGTGAATGCCTGGGAGGCTTGGCCACTACAGAAGAGATGAAATTTAGCGGGAATAAATAAAAAAAATTCCTGTTTAGATTTTAACAACAGACTCATCTACAGAAGAAGGACTCTGCATCTGTCAAGAGAGCCTAGATTAGTAACAAATCATACCCCCCAAATCCCAGGGACTCGACAACAAGGTTTTATTTCTCATTCACCTCACACACCCACAGTGGGTCATCTGGGAGCTCTGCTTTGCATTTTTCCTCACCCTGGGATGCAGGCAGGTGGAGAAGCTGTCATCTGGACCTTGCTGGTCACAGTGGCAGAGAAAAATCTAATGAGCCCCTAATGGTCCCAGTGAAGTGTCATGTGGGCAAGAAAATCACGTGGATCCTCCTTCTAGAGGGTCAGGGCAGTACCGCCCTATCCTGGGCCTGTGGGTGGGGGGAGAAAACAGTCCTCAGGGCCACCGCCGCTCAGACCCAGCACACCCTTTTTCACTGTGGATGTGAAAAAGAGTGCGAGCGTGTTGGTTGGCAGCAAAGTTTGGTTGATAAAAAAAAGTAATGCAGTCTTAAGCGTGCATGGGCTGAAGTATCTGCGGTAGGCTGCAGATATCCAAGCCCTGATGTCGAGAATCTGTGGACGTCACCTTCCATGGCACAAGGGACTTTGCATCTGTTGCTTACGCTAAGGATTCTGGGGTGGGAAGATTATCCTGGATTATCTGGGTGGGCCTTAAATGTACTCGCAAATGACCTTATAAAAGAGGGAGACGGGGGCGCCTGGGTGCTTCAGCGGTTGAGCATCTGCCTCCAGCTCAGGGCATGACCCTGGGGTCACAGGATCGAGTCCCACATCGGGGTCCCTGCAGAGAGCCTGCTTCTCCCTCTGCCCATGTCTCTGCCTCTCTCTGTGTCTCTCATGAATAAATAAATACAATATTTTAAAAATATAGAAAAGTAGAAAAAAAGAGGGAGACCGGACAGACTTTGAAGGTGGGAATGGCAGGAGCTGTGTAGACATTTTGATTTCAATCCTGCAAGATTCATTTAATGCTTCCAAACTCCAGAAGCGTCCTATAGCTAATTTATCTTGTTTTAAGCCACCTCATTTGTGGTAATTTGTCGCAGCAGCACTAGGAACCTACTACGGTGTCTACATCAAGAGTTCTTTTGTTCCCAGCAAAACAATCAGAATACTAAAGAGGCTCCCTGAGAGCACATCGTATGTGGGTATGTGGCGTGGCTGAGGCTGCCAGGGAAGTTTCACCTGAAGCAGAAAATACAATGGAGGCTTTCACATCCGAGGGCTGTCTTGTGGGTTCGGGTGAGGCCTGCGCCGTGTGGACACAGAAGCCAGAACCTGATCGCTGAGAGGTATTGTTGGAGGGTTGGGCTGCTGGCGACAGTGGAGCTTGTCTGACCTCAGGCCAGGCTGTGTGGTGGCCCTGGACACAGGCATGAAGATGCTAGACGACCACCGGTCTAGGGTACGTCGCCCTGACTCGGGTAGGACGTTTAGACAAGTAACTCCTCAAGTCCCTTCCACGATTTTCCCCCTCCTGTAGCTGATGCTGATGGTGACCTTGAGGAGGTGCCAGAGCTATGCCAAGGGCGGACACTACCGCGGTCAGCCAAGGAGCTGCTCAAGGGGAGGACACGTAATTCAGATTAGAGAAAGTCAGGGGCAGGAGGATGCCCAGTCAGAGAACCTCAAAGGAACAAGCAGGGGGAAGACCCAGAGAAGGGGGGGCCGGGGGGTGTGCAGAAGGCTTTGCCCATAGGTGAGTCGAGGCTCAAACGGGCCCAAAGGGAAAGACAGGGATCTGGAATGAAGCCTGTGAGTATTTTCATAGATTCTAAACTCACAATGTCCACTGTGTGGCTTAAGGGTCAGGGGCCTTTTTTTTTTTTTAAAGATTTATTTATTTATTTATTCATGATAGATGGAGAGAGAGAGAGAGGCAGAGTCACAGGCAGAGGGAGAAGCAGGCTCCACGCAGGGAGCCCGACACAGGACTCGATCCCGGGACTCCAGGATCGCGCCCTGGGCTAAAGGCAGGTGCTAAACCGCTGAGCCACCCAGGGATCCCCCAGGGTCAGGGACCTTGAAGGGATCTCATAATCTGGCTTTCCTCTTCCCTCTGTTCTCAATCCCCGATGGTGACTCCATGTCCTCTGGCCACCCCCGAGACCTTGTTTCTCCGGACACCACCGGCACCGTCACCACCTGGGAGCTAGTTAATAAGGCTGGGGTCATGAAGGTGGGATCAGAGAATCTCAGTTCTCAGCCAGCTCCCTGATTGATTATTTTTACTCATTGAAGTTTGATACCTGATGCCTGAGATACTAACTCTGAAGTCCTGCCCTCATAATCTCTGCCCCTGGGTTTGATGCTCTCGCGAGCCCATCACCTGGCGTGTAGGAAATAGACAAAATATTTATGAAGCGAATGAATAATGTCACCCAAAGCTCTTTGCCCGTTGCCCGTGTGTTGGTGAGGACTCCTAAAATCAGATCCCTAGGTCTCCTGCCTCCTGAGGCTTACACCAAACTCCCAACCGCGCATCATCCCACAGGTACCCCAACCCTACCAACGCTTTGCAGAGTGGAACTCATCGGCTTTTCTCCGTAACTCACGTCTCCTTGCAAATATATCCTTTAATCAGGTTTCCCTAGTTATGCCACCATCTACCCTATGTTTTAAGGGGAAAAAAATGAATACTTATTTTACTTAACCCCATTCCTATGGGATATTCATCAACCCCAAATTTTATTATTGCAACATCTCCTCACTCCGTCCCTCAGCCTTCGTTCCTCACTGCAGTCACCCTAGCTCCAATCTGTGTTTTTGTTGCCAGGAAAACTGCAAGAACCTCACAATTAATCCTTTACCTGCTGGTCGCTCCTGGCTGCAGCTGTTTTAATCCTTGGCACAAGAAGTCATATCCCAAAAGAAAATGTTGATCCCATCAGCTCCCTCTCCTTTTTGGTAGGATGACTTCCAGATTCTCTAGGATGGCGAGCAAAACTCTTCAGTCTGTTTTCAGGCTTATTCTAATTTCGTCTCCCTCCCCACCCCCCAACCACTCCCCAGCAGTCAATAGTCATAGTCATAGTCATGAACCTATGGCCCAGTTACACCCAACATCTCATGGGTCTGGACCAAGCCAGCTTTTGACATCTCCATGCCTTTGAACATACCAGGTTCTTTGCCTTAATTGCCCACCTTCTTCTCGGCCCGACACTCTAAGACCAGTTGAAACCCCAAGTCTCTTGACTAAGTTTTTAAGTGAGGGTATGCATAGTGGTCCAGAGGCCTCGACTGCCCCCAGCGTCTGCGCGCGTCTCTCTTATCTCACAGTCCTGCCGTCAATAGCAGTTAGCTGTGTGTTGGCTTCCTCCCCCAGGAGACTATGATCTTCTAAGAAAAGGAGCCACGTCCTTTTCATCTTTGCATTTCCAGTGCCTGACAGAGAACCTGCTGCTAAATAACTGTTTATAGAATTAATCAATATGGGAGCTGATTTCAGGGAGGCCCCCAGAGGGGCTCTATTTTGGAGGCCGTCTCAGAGACCCCCTAGCACCAGTGACAAGCAATGCTGCTGTTGAATATGCTCACGTTGAGGCCTTGGAACTGTCCCCGTGTTCTGTTTCTCCTTCCGCACTTGGGATAGATGAACATTATTAGGTGATCTTTTTTTTTTTTTTAATATTATTTGAAGATGTAACCTCTTGTAGAACTTTCTATGTCTGATTATTGCTCCAATCCACATGAGAGAGTCTTTTTAAGCCTTATTCTTAGAGAGGGTTTAACGCAGCAACAGTAGGCCCAGCGACGAGTTATTGCAATGGAGGAAGCAAGTGCTTATTCAGTACATTCAACAACTAAACATAACTACACTCAGTATGATTAAGGCTACCAGTTTTCCACGGGGGATGTAACTGCCAAGACTCTCAAGACCCTTCCTGGAATTTGCAGTCCCTTCCTTCACGCCTGTGTCTGTGCTCGTGGGGAGGTCGTGACTGTGGACGACAGGAGTCAAAGGAAAACAATCCTCTGCTTAGAACTGCAGAGAACCACCCCCAGTCCCGTGGGGACGTAAGAACCTGGTCTTGGGAGATATGGAATTCAAAATAGTGAATTCAATGTGTAAAAACTCTCTCTCTCTCTCTTTTTTTTTTTTTTGCTTGCTTAAATTCAATTAATCAACATATGGTGTATTATTAGTTTCAGAGATTCATCAGTCTTGCATGTGACTCCCAGGGCTCATCCCATCAGGCGTCCTCCTTGATGCCCGTCACCCAGTGACCCTGCCCCCCACCCCTCTCCCCTCCAGCGACCCTCAGTTTGTTCCCTGTGATTAAGAGTCTCTGATGGTTTGTCTCCCTCTCCCGTTTCATCCTGTTTTATTTTGCCCTCCCTTCCCCTACGCTCCTCTGTTTTGTTTCTTAAATTCCATATATGACCATACAAGAATTGTCTTTCTCTGATGGATGTATTTTGCTCAGCATCATACCCCCTAGTTCCATTCATGTTGTTGCAAATGGCAAGATTTCATTTTTTTTTTTGATGGCTAATTCAGTGCATAGAATCTCTCTCTTATCTATTTCCTCAAGGAATGGACAAAACATAATAAACACCGGGAAAAAAGTAATTGATTGGCAAGAAAGACCCAAAGAAAGAAAGAGGTACAGCTTCATACCATTGCCATGAAAGTGGGGTAGGGTGCCAAGAAGGGAAACAGAAGATTCCAGCATGGTTTTGCTCCGTCTCTAAAAATGCTCATCAAGCTTCCCAACTCAGTGATGGGGACTGAAGGGGTAAGTCCAGGGAAAAGATGAAAAAAAAGTGGCAGCAGCCGAGTCCTCAGGTTACCAGCCCAGAGCCGACCAGTGAGCAAAGGATGCATGGGCTTTCTGGTTTTCCGGGGGTCACCCCCGACCTGGGGCTGAGCCAAGCCCTGCAGGAAGCTCCAGGAACGTTGCTCCATCCAGCACCGGGTGCGGCCGACGTTGGCACAGAATCCTGGTTGAGCGAGAACATCTCAGGCAGGAGAGCGGAGCCCAGGTGCTGGGTGATTTATGATTTTATTATTTTCGGCTTTAGTCCTCTTCCTCAACAAATGCTTTGTAATGAGCATATGCCTTTAAACGATAAAAGTAACCAAATCACAATCATTTAAGAAAAACAAAGAAGCCATAAAAAAATAACAAAAAACAAAACCTCAATCTTGAGAAATCCCTTTCTGGCTTTTCCTTGGGTCCCTGAGGGAAGGAACCCCAGTTGGCCAGTCCACGCTCTCCCGTGGGCCCGTGGCCGCAGCTGATGAGCCGTGAGCCCGCCCAGCTGGTTGGAAAGGCTCCAGAGGAGGGCTACCCAGGTTGGGTTTTTTGAGGACGAGCGTATTTGGGAAAGGAGCCGGATTTTCCAGCGTCCCAGCGGTGTCTGCCCTTTCCTCAGCCAGCTGGAACTGGAGTGACAAATCCTCACACGGTTCCTTAGGACACCTGACCCCCCACGCCCTGCCCGGGGGCCTTGGCCCCACGCACCCTCACATCACCTTCCCGCCTGTGAGGCCTGAATACTGCAGGCTTAGGTCCTTGGGTGCGGGGCTCCAGCGACAGGAGCCCGTCCACAGGAGACCGTGCGCATGGGGCCGTGGCACACGGGATGATGTGGGCATCACATCCTCGCTGGCAGGGTTTATATGCTTTGCATTTCTCCCCCCCACCCCCCAATTTGCAAAATGGACACGTGCTGTGTATAGGTCAGGACTATTATGATTTGCAACAGAATAAGAAATCCTTCAGGGGATTTTTAAATACTTATTCCCCCCCTCCCCCTCCCCCTGCCGCCCCCACGCACAAGGACACAGTAATTGAATTAATTCCTCCGTAGAAGGGATTGCTTAAGCGAGGACAACTAGCTGGGAAGGAAACACAGAACAAATAAAAGGAAATAACTCCTTGGCGCAGCTTGTGGTCGCCAAAGGAATTTGCTGTCACAGAAGGTCAGAGGGTCGAATGCAGTCGTTGGGTGACCTGAGAGGCAAGCCAAAGGAGGCGGCTTGGGGGGGCGCAGGGGGCCCCGGTTCTCAGCTGGCACCGGGGATGCCACGGGGCCCAGAGGAGTTTCAGCCCCAGCTGGTGACAGGAGCGTCCTCCCGGCCTTGACTCGGATCTTCGGCCCAAGGCCTGGCCGAGAAGTGGCTCAGGAAGACTGAGGCTACGTTGGTTTTCACGTGCCGGGGACCCTGGGCCTGCTGCAGGGCTCCCGCGGGAGGTGGGGGGGATGGGGGGGAGGAGGGTACTCCCGAATGGGCTCGGGCCTCTGCTGACCTCAGGGCAGCGGGCCGTGCTGGCATCAGGGCCGGGCAGGAGGGAAGGGCTCGCCGTCCTCTGGACAAACAGCCACCTAAGAAAATAATTCTAGGACAACCAATGAGCGCCGTGACACCTGCGGGGTGAGAGCACCCGGGACCCTGGATGCAATGCCTGTGGCTCGGGGGGCTCAGGATGTGTTTCCCCAAGCTTCCCTAAACTAAGAATCATCCTTACAAACCTGTCAGAAAGGGGTGCCGAGCCGGCTCAGCCGGGAGACGATGCAACCCTCCATCTCAGGGCCTTGGGGTGAAGGCCCACGTGGGGTGTGGAGCCTACTCTAAAAAAAATAAAATAAAAAATTATTTATTTATTTATTTATTTATTTATTTATTTATTTAAAATTAAAAATTAAAAAAAAAAAAAGTTTGCAGGAAAGACAGAGTCTTTGATTCCAACCCAGGCCTACGGAATGAGAAGGTCCAGGGCAGAGCCGGGAATCTGCGCACAGAGGGCCCCCAACTTAGGATGGTTTGATTTCACAATTTTCCAACTTTACGATGGTGTGGAATTCATACGCGACTGGTAGAAACTGTCCTTCGGACTTTGAATTGGGATCTTTCCCCAAGTCGTCTCTGGAGAGGCTGGCCAGTGGGGAGGCTCCCCGCCAGCCCAGCCACCACAGGGGGCGGCGACTGTTACGGTGACAGGCCCCCAAACGCAGGCAGCCTCTCCGTGCATCCCCCCAGGACAGGGGCCGATCCGTCCCGGGGGATAGTCCGATGGTTCTGCTCAACTGCAGGCTCATGGAAATAGTCTCTAGCAGCACATTTATGATGATCAGTAGGTTCGGCGTATTAAACGCATTTTTAATTTAGGATATTTTCGACTTGCTACGGTTTATCGGGCTGTAACCCCGTCGTAAGAGCAGGAAGGTCTGTCCTCAGCAAGGACCCTGGGAGATGTCACCCCAGAGCCTTTCTGGAAGCCTGGCTCGGGATGGGGGGGGGCTTGTCAGGTGAAGTGGGAAGCAGGTTCCCCCAGGATAAAGAGGTCCCCCTCGGATGTCTGTGCGCACGAGCTGTCCAGGGCTGCGTTCATCTTTTTGTTTTTTTTTTAAGATTTTATTTATTTATCCATGAGAGACACAGAGAGGCAGAGACCCAGGCAGAGGGAGAAGCAGGCTCCGTGCAGGGAGCCCGACAGGGGACTCGATCCCGGGACCCCGGGGTCACGTCCTGGGTCGAAGGCGGCGCTAAACCGCTGAGCCCCCCGGGCCGGCCCAGGGCTGCGGTCAAAGGCAGACCTGCTGCGGCGGCGCTGGCGGGCCCGGGATTCCGTTGCTAAGCAGGCCCCGTTATGCCAAAGCGGGTGGCCTGCTGACCTCTCTGTGTCTTCGTAATCAAGTACCAACAATCTGGACACGAGGTCCTTGGTGGTCCCAGCTCTCGGCCTCTCCAGACAGTCCCCTGCCCTGCGCACCCCGTATTCCGTTCTGACGAACTCCCCTGTGTTTGTCTACACCCACTGGCCCCTACGTTCCCTTCTACTCACCCTCTGCCTCTCTGTGCGACCAGCCTCTGGTTCCATATTTGGGTTCCTAGGCACCCTTTGGGCCCCCACTTAACCTGCATTTCTTTTGAGAAACATCTCCCGATGCCCCAAAACCTGGGTTAGGGACCCACGCTGAGTATCTGGCTGCACCTTTTACTCTCCCCCCATGGCGAATTGGTGATTGCGTGTTTGCTCGTCGCGCTGACCCGGAGCCGTGCGATCTGGGTCTCTGTTCCCAGGACACGCAGCCGGACTGCAAGGAAGCACTTCAGCAATAGAGGTTCAGGAGGTGAATTAAATCGAAGGTCCACACCAAACAGATGGGAAAGGATTTGCAAAGCTCTGAGACTTGAATGTTGCGCAAGATGTTTTTGGGGCCCAAGGAGGAGTTCGGTGTGAGCGAGGCTCCTAAATCACAGGGAACAGCACGTGCAGAGACAGCAGGACGCGAGCACCCCTCGAGGCCTCCGGGCGGCTCTGGAGGCAGAAACGACTGTCTGAGCACCGGGATCTTGGGCTTAACTTTCCTTCAGTCATGAAACCTTTGAGAGGCTAATGAGAGCTATAGATCCTACCCCCGAAAAAAATCCTCCTGCAAATGAAAACACTAGGAACATTTTGAAACAATTTTGATGAGTGTGGAGGCCTAGAGCCTAAGGACCCCAGGGTCAGAACTTTGCCTTAAAGGAGACCCTGTAGGGAGAGTAACGTTGGCAGAAGAGGAGCTGGGAGTGGGGTTGGATGAGGGAGTGGGGGGCGGGGGCGGCTGTTTTTTAAATAAAGATAAGGGAACACACCATTCTTTAGGTCTTGTCTGTGGCAGCCTGGGTGCTACGAGGACAGTTGAATAATTGCAACAGAGATCGTACAGCCTGGAAAGCTCAAAACGGTCCTAACCGGCGTTTTATGGAAAGTACTCACTGATCAGGGGGGGTGGCTCTGCATATGTTCTGGTTTGGTGGGTTTTCTACACGTACAGTCTGCAGTTGGTGTCCTTTTATTTAAAAAAAAAGAATTTTAGGGACGCCCAGGTGGCTCAGCAGTTGAGCATCTGCCTTCAGCCCAGGGCGTGACCCCGGGGTCCTGGGATCGAGTCCCCCATCGGGCTCCCTGCACGGAGCCTGCTTCTCCCTCTGCCTGGGTCTCTGCCTCTCTCTCTGCATCTCTCATGAATAAATAAATAAAATCTTTTTTTTTTTAAAGAATTTTATGCACTTTAAATTGTCTTTCCTTTTCCAGGTTAAAGAAATAAATTAAAAACCAAAACAACAACAAAACCCAGGAACGCCTAGTGCCAAATAGCGGCCTGGTCATTAAAATTTTTTTGAATCAGAAATTTAAAATTATGTAAATATCTTCAGTGGATGACTTCCAGTTGGATCCAGCCTCTCCCCACGTGCTCCTTAAGGAGGTGGGTGGCAGCATGGGGATGTGCAGCGGTGAGCCGCCTCCACCAACGTGCCCAGGTTATTTAGCCACTGGGCACCTCTGTTTCCCTTTTGTAGCAAAAAGGAGCAGATGCCCATTTTGCACAGAGTTGCCGTGAAGAGTAAGCGACAGCGCGCAGGCGGGGGGATAGTTCCCACGAGCGGTTCCCATCGTGTAGCCCACGACGCTGGTGTGGAAAGCGGTCAGCGGGCGCTGGTGTCCGGTAGAGTCTGTTCCCAGCCCAGGTTTACTCCGTTGACATCTACGTGAAAACGGCTCCAGTAACTGCCCACTTCGGCCCCGGGGGCCGGATACCGCCACAGCCCAGGGGGTGGACTGTACTCAGTTCTGGCGGAAAGCCCGTCCACTGGTTGGATCAATGAAGGATGGTGTTGAGAGCCTTTTATGAGCATCAGAAGAGGGAAATGCCCTTTAGTGACTTAAACAAGAATCCCATCGTCCTACCTTTATAAATGCAAGGCCTGTAATGGGGGGATGGTGGGAACATGAGCAACTCTGAGCAAGATTGTATTGGGGTGAGAAACAAATCAGGCAAAGGATCGTGAACTTCCAAGTCTTCCATTAAAAGGAGAAAAGACTTCCTTAAAGAGGTGAGGCAGGGATGCTTGGCCGAGGAGGAAGTGGCCCATTGTCACTTCCCAGCACCCTGCCGGGCCTCCCTCTGCACCCTGGTCAGTCCTACCCGGTTTTGTTCCCAGCAGACATGTTTGAAGAACCCCTCGTAACAGTGCTTACCGTGTAGACGGGGCTACGATGACCTCCTCAGTCCTTCCCAGGGACCTTTTGTTTTCTGCCTCCTGGTAATCTCTCCCCTTGGCTGTTGAAACAATTTATGCGTGTGCTCACTTTTCCTCCTTTTTGGTTCTCATAGATTCTTTATCCAAGGTTCCCGAGCATGGAAACACACTGACTCTTTTTAGACAATTTTTTGTTTGTTTGTTTGAAACTTTTTTTGGGGGGGGGGCATTTCATATTGATTTCTCTCTTTTTTCTTTTTTTTTTTCTCTTGTGGTAAGAGCAGACACCATGAGCTCTACCCTCCCCGTAAGTGGCAAGTCTCCGTACAGTCCTGAGAACCAAGCGGACTACGTAGTCTCTTCATCCCGTGTAACCGACACTTTCGTGAACAGCAACCCCCTCCCTATTCCGTCTCCTTGCTGGAGGGCCTTTTGAATTTACGACACCGATAGACTGAGAAGACCCATGGGATGATTTTAGGACAGGGGTTAGAGGAGAGAGAGAAAATGTAAGAGGGGAATTGATCTACTTTCTAAAAGACACACCCCCTCCCTGTCACGAATACATTGCATCCAACTGGGGGAAATGAGAAGCTTTCGAACTTAAGAGTCACAAGAAAATATAGAAGCTACCAGAATCACGGCGACAAGAAAGGTCCTGAATCGCAAAATACAAACCGAGATGGAAACGACTGAAGAATGAAAAAGGTTCCATGGGAACCCAAGGATGGAGCTTCAGTCTGGAAGTCCGCTGTCTCTGGGACTCCCGTTGCCCGCCACCGTGGTGTTCTTGGGAACCTTCTAGATCATTCTTCTCCATCACAAAAAAGGTGTGGACCAGCCCGGCTTCCTCTCTAATTAAAGAGAAAAGGGTGGTCACATCCGGCACCTGCCCAACACGGTGCGTGGGCTGGAGCTACCTGTCTCCTCTGCTTTTCCCACTAGAAAGAAAAGAGAACCGTGGAAGAGGAAGGCAAAATTTTGTCCTTCTGTAAACAAGTTGATTTCTTTCTTCACCTTCGAAAAGAAGATTTGTGAGACTTGATGAGTACATCTCTGTAAAGTGCTTTGATACTTTGAGAAGAAAAAAATGATCCATGAATGGACTTAATCTAGCCTGAATGATCTGAAATAAAGCCGTAGTAGTTTGGGATTAAAATCTTTCGTTTTTCTGTGAAGACCTGCTTTTTACATACATTTATTTGTTTATTTATTTATTTATTTATTTATTTATTTATTTATTTATTTATGATTTTATTTATTGGACAGAGAGAGAGAGAGAGAGAGAGAGGGAGAGAGCACAAGCAAGGGGAGCGGCAGGCAGAGGCAGAGGGAGAAGCAAACTCCCCGCTGAGCAGGGAGCCTGATGTGGGGCTCGATCCCAGGACCCTGAGATCATGACTGAGCCCAAGGCAGACGCTTCACCAGCCACCCAGGAGCCCAGAACACCTGGCTTTTAGAAAGTTTGAGTGAACCACCACCTGCACAGTAAGGTTCACTCTAGAAAATATTTAAATTTCTCTTAAGTTTTACTTTAAACTAAACTCTTCAGAGAACAGATGCAGTAACGAGTCCAGCTCAGGGCACAAACACAATGGATAAGCGTGTGTTCCTTCCATGACATTTTGTTCTTTGGGAGTTATTGTCATCATACGAAAACCCTGATGTGGTTTGAGTTAGATTAAGAGATATTAAAAAAAAAAAAAAAAAACGAGCAGCAATCACTTTCATGTTCCGCCTGGAAGGACAACATCTGAGGGGTTGTATGAGGCCCACGGTCCAACATGTCTTGGATACGACAGAGGAGTGAATCGTAGCACAAACAAGCGAAAAAAAAAAAAAGGGGAGGAGGGATAATGCCATATGATTACCTAATTTTTATTTTCATCTTGTCCCCCCAGATTTTACTTCCATGGATTTTCATAAAAGGGCCTCAGGTTATTTATTGTCTCCTTTTTTTTTTTGTTTATTTTCATCAAAACCCAAGACGAAAGGGAGATACATGATCTCTCTTTCCTTCCTTCTTCCTTTTTCCATCTCTGCCCTTAACCTCAACCTCCCTGCATCCTCCACGAGCCTCATTTTAAATGTGGATGAACCACAAACACTCTGTGGGAGGGAGACCCAAGCCCTCCGGAAGGAATTTTGCCCGTCAGCGTCTGCGTAGACCGGTGTTCTGCTGAGGTTTACGGTGACGTGGGGTGCGCTGTGGAACCCACAGGCAGGCGGGCAGGAGTGACCCTTGGGCCCTGACACCGTGACCTCGTCCCCGTGGGGAGTCGCCCAGGACGGAGGACAGTGATGAGGCAATGGGATTGGACAGAGTGACACAAGGAAAGGGAAGGGGGAGAGAGGCTCTTGCTTGGAGCCGCAGGCCGTCCCTAGCCGTCCCTAGCTGTCACTAGCGGCCTTAGCCGCCCCTGCTGCTTCTCACTGGATATCATGATATCCGCTCTGAGCGCTGCTCGCGTGTCGCCCGTGTAGCCGCGGCCTCCTGGGAGTGTGAAGTGATTTTGCTCTCAGCTGCGGCATCGCACAGACGTCCCCCCCTCTGGTCTGATGACAGTGCACAGTCTCTGCAGGGCAGGTTACGTACAGAAGCCCCTTTCTCCTCCGTGCGGTAGATGAACACCGATTTTTTTTTCCGATTTATGACTGAGCTTTTCCTGGAGAGCTGGTCACTTTTGTTTGGCATGTGTCTATCTTTTTTCTGCTGCTAATCTTTTAGGGACTTTTTATATGTCCTTGCTCATTTCCTGCAGCTGCGCATGATGTGTCAACTATCTCAACAAGCCAGGGCCGTCTTCCCCTCAGTCAAGAAGAAAAGGAAGGAAGGGAAGGAAGGGGTCGGGTCTTCCTCCAACAGAATTCCATTTCTCTTTCATTTTTCCCTCTCCCTCTTCAGCGTGGATCTTCAGGAACAGACCCGGGTTATCTAAATGAATCTCAGTTTCATTCATTCATAAATTTCTTCATGGAGCCCCTGGTGGTTGTGTCACGATGAGCAAGATCGATTCTGAAAGTCGGAGTGCATTCTAGAAGGCAGGCCCCTTGTGAAATAAAAATTGGAAGATGTCGGGAAGGGATGGATTGGCGTGGACCAGGAGGAAGAAAGAAAGATAGAAAGCAGAGACCGGAGAGGAAGGAAGGAACAGGGAAGGAGAATAAAACGGGAAAGAAAAGGACGCGTTTCTGAAAAACAGGAACAAAAGAAAGATTAATTCGGAACCGAAGGTGTGCGGATGAGTCTATCCGGTCCCTGGAGACCAAGCCCGTCGCTTATTGTTAGTCTCTATCCGCCAAGAATTCTCAAGGAAGAGCAGAAATAAGATTTAAAACTTTGCAGACGCATGTTTGTCTTTGGCTTTACTTGTTTCCTGAAATAAATGAGGAGAAAGGTTCCTAACGTGGGTAACAGATTTTACTTCTCTATTGAGGAACTTCAAGCATGTGGGAGCTCTTAACATCTAGACGGTTTGCAGTCTGTACTTTGTTGCTTATAGATCCCTTTTCTTTTTTTTTTAAGTTTTTAAGATTTTATTTATTTATTCATGAGAGACACAGAGAGAGAGGCAGAGCCACAGGCCGAGGGAGAAGCAGGCTCCATGCAGGGAGCCTGAGTGGGACTCGATCCTGGGACCCCGGGGTCACGCCCTGGGCTGAAGGCAGATACTCCACCACTGAGCCCCCTGGGGGCCCCTATAAATCCCATCTCTATCTCATGGCCCAGGTGGGGGGCTTCGTGGACGCCCAGGGCGCTGGGGACAATCCCTGGGCCGCGTCCCATCCTCTCGCCCAGAAGCCAGAACGTTCTGTGTCAGTCAGTGGGAGGGAGATGGGACACCTCGTGTCCTCCTCCCACAGCCCTCGCTGGTCTGCTCTCCAACAATCCCTGGTGACAATCAGGTGCCGAAGGTTGTCTCTGAACCCCAGGGGCTCCTTGCTGGCGAGGTCCCCGGCTCACGGCCTCAGCGACACACACAGCAGTTGGGGCAGGAGAGCGACAGGGACATTCCTCCGTCAAAGGCCGCAGGTGCGGGCGTGTGGAAGGCAAATGTGCCTGCATCCTTGACCGCTGCAGGAAGTCGGGGAGAGGAAGTTTGCCCGCGGGGTGTTGGGATATTTTTGGCAGCGATGTCCTCACTACCTGCACAGTGTGTTTGTGTCTATTATGATGTTTACTGCGCCTTGACAAAGAATAGGTACTAAATTGGGATCTGATGAACTTCTCAGCTGGAGAGAGGACTGGCTCTAACAGAGAAACAACATTTGGGATTTGAGATGTTGTGTTTTCTTTGAGTTTGCGTTCAGATGTTAGGATAAGGAAGGGAAAAACACTTCCAGAAGGCAGAACCAGTTGAGCTTTGTCCAGCGCGGGGAAGAAAAATGGAAATGTTTGACGTGAGCTTTGCGGTTGTTTTGTCTGAAAAGATTAAGGCTCGAGGCTCTGTTCGCCTCACCACCACATCCTCTTACACTTTTAGTTTGGCTGGTGAGTTTTTTTTTTTTTTTCTTCAAGAATCTGTTTGATTTCAGCAAGGGTTTGGTGCCTCTGGATGGTAGATTTACTATAAAGCTGGAAATCTGGATTTTGATCACCTTTCAGGACCAGTGGTGTTTTGGGGGTTGTCACTGGAAAGGAGTTGAAAGCTCTGTAAAACCTCTACTTCCCTCTTGTACTCAAGGGATGGAGTCACACCACTTGTGTGCTTGTCTCTAGACTTGTCAGGAGCCCCTAGCAACACAATTTAAAATAGTTTAGGCCGGGGCTGGAAGGAGAAGATGAATGCTTCCCTCAGAGGAAAGTGATGGGGGGCGGGGGTCTAGATGGAGGGGCCTCTGGGCAAAACCCCCCTCGCCAGAGGATAATTAGTGTGTGGAATGGTGAGCAGAGATTATTCTTGTAGAAAGTCCCTTGTAATTACCCACCAGGAATGTTCTCAGGACATCTTTTCCCCTTTATTGAAGGGTTGTGAGACCACGGAATGATCAATGTTCCACCTTTTATCTAAAGGAGAAGTCCCTTTTTTTCCTTACTTTGCCTATCAAGAGGGTAGGGGTTCATTAGTTAATCCACTTTCAAAATCTCTCTACATCACACCCACCCACACCGTGTATAAATTGCATTTACTGTTTTAGATGTACGTATATATACGTATGAGAACAGGAAATGACTCTTGCTTGTGGAATCAGCTCGTCAGGCCCAAGTCACGTGTGTTACTCGTCGTGTGGGCGCCTACCTGCCCGCTGGAGCTTCCCTACAGCGGAGGTGAGCCCTGGGCTCATCCTGCTGCACTTCTCGTTGTGCCCACTTGGCTTTGACAGCAGAACAATGGCCTTTCTCTGCCTCACCCTTTGCCTTCTGGTGCTGAAAAGTTGCTTTTCTGGTTGCTCATTCTTGACTTATTTACTCCTCCCTGATTATTTCCTTCAGAGGGTCGCCGTTTTGCCCGTTTTCTGATGTGTCAGCTCAGAGACGTCTGAGAAAGGGAAAAGTTATTTAAGAACTGGGTAAATAAGGGGATAAAAGCTTTTTATGGGAAATCAATCAACTGCCTCAAACTTAGGACATTCTTAATTATCCATGCTTAACAGTGTCCATGAAGAGAGATGACTTTGAAATACATATAATTAAAAACCTTCAGTAAACCCACGGTGCGACTTATTCCTCTAGCACACTTGTATTTTTAAGGAGCATCTCTTTTCCTTTTTCTGTCCAATATTTGATTCTATTAAGAACCACAAAAATGTACCTGAGGCAGTCTGCAGAACAAGTGGACTGAAATAGAGAATTAGAACAATGGTCATCTACAATGTCATAACGAAATGCTCCAAATTTGAAAATTAAGTATAAAATTTACACTTTTAGTTTGGCTGGTGAGTTGGTTTTTTTTTTGTTTGTTTGTTTGTTTGTTTGTTTTTTACTGCTGCCCTTATAATGATTACCATATTTATAGAAACCGTTGAAAAAACAAAGGACACATTTATAGAGACAAGTAGAATGGTGGTTGCTAGAAATTGGGTGGGGAGATGGGGAATTGGTGTTTAATGGGTACAGAGTTGAAGTTTGGGAAGATGATAAAAATTTGAAGGTGGATGCTGGTGATGGTTGTACCATTTCTGAAGTTACTTAATGCCACTGACCCATACAGTTAAAAATGGGAAAGGGGCACGTGGGTGGCTCAGTGTATTGAGCATCTGACTCTTGATCTCAGCTCTGGTCTTGACCTCGGGGTTGTGAGCTCAAGCCTTATGTTGGGTTCCTCTCTGGGTGTGGAACTCACTTAAAAAAAATAAATGAAAAGAAAAAAATTTTAATGGCTAAAATGGGACATTTTATATATGTATATTTTACCACAACAAATAAATAGAAAGGAAGAAAAAAGAAAGAAAAAGAATAAAGCCAGCGCCATCTACAAGCTATCAGTTGAATTAACTCAAACATTTATTATTATTGAGACTTAGTAGAAAATAGGCAAAAGCCCTCTTTGAAATTACTGTTGGGGCATATCTCTACAAAAAGAAATTGCAGAGCTTAGTATTTATAGGATACACCATTGGGAGTAAAACACATGTGAAAAATATCGTGATGGAAAGCCTTTATTTAAAGTGTGGTTGAAGGCCGCTGACTCATTGGATAACTGGAGTATTTGTGGCTTGAGTAATGGCCGAGCCAAGAATCTTGGAGTCAGTTAGACTCTTTTTCCTTTGGAAAAAAAAAAAAGAAGGAAGGGTCAAGTAAATTCTATCCCACTCTATCTTGGATATTTTGTTCAACAATGATTTTGACCAACCCCAAATTCCTCAAATGAGGGAGGAATGTTCAGTGTTTTTGTAACCTTGATTAGCTGTGATATTACTCCATACAAGGAGGCATACGCACATGGGGGCAAGAGGCAGAAAGGAAAGAGCTAAATCAAGAAACTGTTTTTGCTCTCACGTGATGGATGGCTTATGAATGGGGTCAACGCCACTGCTGGTCTCATCCTGAAAAAAGACACTCTTTAACCAGCAGGGCAAAACAGCTAGACTCACGTGCGAAGCAACTCTGTTGACTCAACTAAACATCTGCGGAAAGTCTTACGTTATTCTGTTAAGGCATATTGATTATTTATTTTCCTAAAGTTGTGCTGATTCCTGCATGTTTTCTGGCTGGGTTAAAGTGATAATTTATCAGTTAGGTTCTGGGAACTGCCAATGGCCCAGAGTTGCTATTTTCTGTGATGTCCCTGGGACTCCGTTAGCAGGGATCAGGTCATCCTAGGGATGCTGTTGAGCATGGTCAATCAAGGATGCTCCAGAGCCGGATGTCCTGGGCCGTGAAACCCCATCCGCCCCTTATAAGACGCGACCTTGGAAGCTTGCCCACATCTCTGTGCCTTTCTAGATGGTTTCCTGTCTATAAAATGATGATGGTTGTGGTAGGTCTTGCATCATTGATTTGTATGAAAATATGATCTTAAAAATGTGTGAGCTATTTAAAGCAGAACCTGGTGCATAGGAACTGAGCTGTGGAAGTTACTATTATTACCATTCTTCGTTCTCTTTGGAGGAAGAAATGGCTAAAACAGTGAGGGTGCAAGCTGGTGAGGTAGTCCTGTGGCCTGTGAGTCAGAGCTCGTTAGGCATTTGCACGGAAGAGTTCAAACTCCTGGGCTCTACCAAATCAGCACTTTGTACAATTTAGATATATTACAATTACACTTCTCAATTGCATCTTACTAAAGCTGCAAAAAAAAAACCAAAAAAACAGAAAAGGAAAAAATCCTTCATGGCTGCTGTACACATGGATAACAGAGAATAAAACTGGACTTAAGGAATCATTTCTACGTTCATTGAATGATTCGCCACATGCCAGGCAGTGGGGATACCAAGTCAGTGATGGCATGATTTATTAGGGTGCTTCGACTGATGGTGGAGACACACAAAGAGATTATTATGCAATACGTAAGTGTAAAGATAGAGACTTGCACGCTATCATGACGTATGAAAAAGGGGGATCCTCAGGGGTTAGTCAGGCAGAGGGTAGAGAGAAATAGAGAAAATTCCTATAGAGAGCAATCCTAGAAAATACTGACTTTGTCAAACAAAAGTTTATTTTGACTTTTAAAAAATGTGTAAATGTTTTAGTCTGTGTCTCAAAAAGGTAAGTTCTCTGTCTCTCTCTCTGTCTCTCCCCTATAAAAAATATTATTAGGGACTCTAAAAGAAATGACAAAGTTTGCTTAATTGTAATAAAAAATCTGGTGAATTACAAATAGTTTCATATATGTCATTATGTCATATTATTTTTAGTTGCTTTTTTTTCCCCATCAGGATGTAAATGAGAACATACCTTGTAATGAGCAGAGTCCCTTAACTGTCCCTTACTCTGTAACGTAGTACAGAGTACTACTCTCTCCATCATTCTCTATTTTTATTCCTTGTAATCTATTTGAGGAAGAAACCGGATTGTTTATGTCATAGAGTTTTCCATAGACAGATTTTGCTGATTGTGTCGCCATGGTGCCATATAATGATCCCCTCTATGCCTTATATCCCCTATAAATATCTAGTTAAATCTAAAGCCTTGTTCAGATTCAGTCTCAGGTTTTTTGGAGGAGATAGACCAACACTACTTCACGGTGTGGTGCCTTTCTATTCAGAGGCACTTACTGCCTGTCTTTTTGGGATGTTGGCGGCGGTTTGCACTCCGTGGGTAGATCTGTTCATTCATGGGGGTTAAAAAAGTGAACCTATTCTAATTCTATCATTTCTTCTTTAGCTGGAACTCTCTAAAGAGAAATTTGCCCTCACTTATTTGCTTAGTCAGTGGTATAGTTGGTCCAGCAAAGACAAGGTGAGCGCCTGATGAAAATCCGTATTGACAATGGCCTGTGCCACCAAGGAATTCACAACCTTTCAAGGCGATAAAATTCTATTTAGCATACACTTTACCAAAGCAAGAAGGCCAACCAATGGGTTTTTATAAATACTTGGCACAGGAAGAAGAAATTTCTTCTTGTAGCATAGCTTTAGGAACACTCAAACTTACCCCCAAGCTCAAGCTTTTAGTAAAAATAGGTTTTGTGTGTGTGTGTGTGTGCGTTTTTTTTACAGCAATTACAAAAAGATAATCTTGCTAAACTGAAATCCTAGACTACATCTGATATCATTTTAGTTTTCAGTGACCTACTTACTGCATGGCATGATTTACAGTTGAGGTTTATTGTGCTAGCGAAATAATGCTTTGGTCCTTCACTTAAAAAGAAAAAAAATCCTCTCAGTTTTATTCTCTAGTATGGAGTAAAACCTTTTACAGTCCAAATTGGCTCAAGGTTAAATTATTAGGACAACGGTGTACCTCTGGCCTAAAATGGATGTGCACCTTAGCATTGATGTATACAGTTCCTGTCAATCTAGTCCCAAGTGAAAACAGCTTCTGCATTTGGTGGGTGCCACAAAACAACAAGAGCAGCAGAAACCTAAGTAACCTCTGAGCTCCTGGGTGGACTCCTGTGTGACCTCAAGTGCCCAGGTCAAGTGACTTCAAGTCTCTGACTTCCTCCAATGGAAGACAGGTCGACCCAGATCCTGACCGGCTTTCCTCTTGCCCTCTCCCTCCAGATCACTTAAATCCTTTGTCTCCAACTACATTAGATCTATTCAGTGTTTCCCTTTTTAATGCCTCCACAATTTCTTAATTTCTACAAAGAGTGGATTGATTCCCACCCCCGGAATATGCCAGCAGGAAGTGGCGGGGTGTGCATATTGGATGGGCCCCAGTTTAAGGAACAAGCCAACAAGGGGAATATTGTCTTTCTTTCCTTTCTGTCTTTCTTTCTTTCTTTTTATTTTTTTTAGAGCGTTTTCCTTTCTTATCCAGATTAGTGTGACCTCGGCACAATACAACCATATACTACTTTTAACGGCAAACTTAAATGTCACCTGGGTTGTGTCGGTGCTTTTCTATGAATGTAATGCGATAATCCCAACGGAGCCACCACAGTCACTTACTACTCGTAGCCTGATAAAAATGCTTTGTTGGGGCTATTATGATGTCTTTTATTTTTAATCCAGTTGAAAATGGAAGCATTAAAGAGCTTAGAAATATTAATGAGAAAATTCCTTGCTTTACATAGCAGAGTACCGCCCCTCACAATGAACTAGAATTAAATGTGTTTTGCTCCAGTTTAGCCTAAACAGAAGCATCTTCACTGAGGCTTTCAAGCTAGGCTTTTAAGAAAGAATCACATGACGCAGACATATACATGATGGAAATGCCCCGGCAGATAAAATTAACATTCTCTATTGCACCTGTAATGCAAGCAGTTCTAAAAAGAGCTGCTAAATAATGTACACTCTGTGATGGTTTAAAATGCAGCTGTGCTCTTTTCTATTTTAAAAATCCGGAGGGTTAAAGCCTAATCTAATCCTTTCTTTGTCAAAGTTTCTTTCAAGCGATCAGACCCTAGGAAATGTTTTCATTGAGGACGGATGGGTTGTCTTGGATCTAACCTACATTATCAACAGGCTGCCCATATGCCTCTGAGGGCCTTCTAGTGTTTGCTTATTAACAGAACTTGCTATCTTACTCTCGTGCTAACTAAATAAACCTGTGCCGAAGCTCAAATGGGTGTTTAAAGCAGGTGGGTCTCTTTTTTTCTAAAGGACATGACTTGCTATCATACGTTGCCTCTGGGTACAGTCATGTCAGGCTGACTCATGACATGGCCCAGCAATTATGAGAGGGACTCACTCACCCGGCAAATGAGTTCCCCCTGAGAAAGGTCTCCCTCTCCTGGGGTCATCCTGTGGACTCATGATAGATCCCACTTACAACTTGGGTCAGGGTTCAAGCCTGATGGCACCTCACAGGCAGCAAGAGGGTAGGAAAAGGTTTATTGCTCACACAGTGAGGCTTTCTGCGGAGTGCGGGGTAGGCTTCCAGGCAGGGACTCGCGTTTCATCTCGTACACTCCCTGCACCAGTCCTAGCTCTGGCCTATCCTCTAAGGGCCCTGATTTCTTTGATTAGAGAATGCTACTATAAAACAGATCTAGGCGTGAGGTGTGCTTGTTGCTACCACACTGGGTTGTCAGTGTTTCTAGGTGGCCCTCGTAGCCAATAGAGCAAGGAAGTATGTGTGTAGGTATGGACCCTGTATATACACCTATAAATATCTGTACATTGCAGGATGTATCCATTTTTTATATTAAGCTAAACATTAGTTCATATTGATGTCTCCAGCCCGAATCAGTACCACCTGGATTATTCTAGTCTCCTTCCCCTGCTTGCCTATAACATCCCTCTTCACCAGAGAAACCGGGCTCCCACTGCCATTCATTTATTTAATTGTTCAGTTCTAGTTATACATATGTATTGTTTCCAGAACCATTAATCTGATTGGGGGAATATTTTATTTTATTTAAATTTTTAAAATTTTTATTTATTTATGATAGAGAGAGAGAGAGAGAGAGGCAGAGACACAGGCAGAGGGAGAAGCAGGCTCCATGCACCGGGAGCCCGACGTGGGATTCGATCCCGGGGCTCCAGGATCCCACCCTGGGCCAAAGGCAGGCACCAAACCACTGCACCACCCAGGGATCCCTGGGGGAATATTTTAAAACTTTATCTTCCAACTTATTTCCTGAGTTATTTTTCCTTAACTTTTTTTTTTTTTTTTTAATTTCCAGGATCTCTCTTTAAAAAAAGTGGATTGAGGGATCCCTGGGTGGCGCAGCGGTTTGGCGCCTGCCTTTGGCCCAGGGCGCGGTCCTGGAGACCTGGGATCGAGTCCCACGTCGGGCTCCCGGTGCATGGAGCCTGCTTCTCCCTCTGCCTGTGTCTCTGCCTCTCTCTCTCTCACTGTGTGCCTATCATAAATAAATAAAAGTAAAAAAAAAAAATAAAAAAATAAAATAAAATAAAAAAAGTGGATTGATAGGTTCTCTTCTCTTCCTAAGTATATTAATTATAGTTTCCACATTTCATTCTGTCTCCATTCTGTCTTCAGGATTGTCTCTGTTTCTTCTTTAGCTTTTTTGTTGTTGGTGGTGGTGGTTGGTATTAGCCATGGCCTTTTGTCTTGGAGGCCTGGGAGATTATACTGATTACTACTTTTACACAATAAAAAGCTAGCTAGATAGCCAGCCAGCCACAGAATGAGGTACTAAACACACTGACTGACAGCTGCGTATCCTGCAGTAGGACTTGTGGGCTGGTGAGCATCTGCAAGTTGGAGAGCCAGCATTTTCACCGTGGGCCCTCCGGAGAAGAGCAGTCCCTTCATAGGAAGAAATACATTTTACATAATGAACCAGTAAACACACATACGTACCAACCTCTCTACCCAGGTGTTACAAGACAATATTTATATTTAATAAATGCAAAATGCTCTGATGTTTTCCATTTTGAAAAGGTCATGACCTACTAAATTGGTTCTACAACTCAGGTCAAAACTTGAAAAAAGCCCTAAAAGCTTTTGTGAATTAGTCTCTACCTGTCTCTTCATTTTGATTTTTTTTTTCTTTTTTACCCATTCCTTATCAAACACTTTTGTCATGTCCAAACCCCTTAACATTCCTGGAAGTGCTGAGGTCTCTCTTCCCTCCGTATTTTGCACACGCTACTCCATTGCCTGATAGGTCTTCCTCCCTTTTCTGCCTACTAACTTTTTCATGTCCCATAGATTCGGCACAGTCATTACTTTACTTTGGGAAACTTTCTTGATCTGGTCTTCTTTCCCATTCCCCTCTCGTCCCCATGCAGAGGGAGTTTTATCTCTTCTCTTTTCCTTTGTTTCCATAGCAATTAGTACCTATGTCATTATCATATCTAACACACGCACTTTTTTTTTTTTTTTGGATTTTATTTATTTATTCATGAGAGACACAGAGAGAGGCAGAGGGAGAAGCAGATTCCCTGCGGGGAGCCTGATGCAGAACTCAATCCCAGGATCCCAGGGTCATGCTCTGAGTCAAAGGCAGACACTTAACCACTGAGCCACCCAGGCACCACACATGCATATGTTAATATAACCATTGATTTTTGTATCTGTGTCTCTCCTCTGACAACATATATTCAGGGTCTTTATTTTATTTATTTATTTATTTATTTATTTTGCAAACACACGAGGGTTATTCAGGGTCTTTATTTTGTACGTTGCCCTTCTTGGTTCTGGGGTTCTGATCAGACAAGGCTCAGATAAGAATCAGAGATTAGCATATACCTTCTACCTGGCCTTATAAGACCTCTGGTATGCTTTGTCAGGGCATGCAGCTTAGATCCAACTTGACTACTGAGAAATTTATTCTATAAACTCTACTTCCCCTACCCTAAACCTGCATCAACGCAGACCCGTGAGTCTAGATCTCACAGTCACTTGGAATAATACTGATTCCATAGAGGGCTGTAGCTGCCCCCACCTGCTGACCCCAGAATAGAGTGAGCTGTAGACATAGACCTCCAGGCCTCTGTTCAGAAAGACGGTGGGCCTGTGACTCTGAGCCAGATGTCCCCCTCTATGGGGGCAGGAGAGGAGAGAGGACTCTTGACTTGAGGTCATCTGGATAAAGCAATCCCCTTCCCTGTGCAGTAGAAAAAGAGGTGGAGAAAGGAAAAAGAGGTGTTTCCCTAATACTATTTCATCCTGGATGTATAAACACAACTCTGCTCCCCTTTGGAGGAAATGCCCTGTGGCTCCAGGTATTGAGGATCTCATTCTTATATCTATGTCCTTAGCATTTAGTAAAATAGTCACTGGGGTAAGCTGTAAGCTCAGCATTTATGGTTGGAAGGATAGATAAGGATAATGATGTTGGGGTGAGAAGACTGGAATTCATAACGATGGAACACACGATATTCAGGACAAGATAGTAGGGAAAAGGAAGAAGACAAAGAATTTAGAATATGATAATTAGGTGATTGATGGTTTCAACTGATTGTCTATCTTACTGGATATCTTAAATGGAATGGAGGTGGAAGTTTTTAAAGAAGAAATTGAGATTTTGTGAGACCTGAATATTAGAAGTATCATTAGTGTGAACACTAATATGGGAAAAGATGATGGCAGAGGATTAAATGAAGAGTGAGATGAAGTCATTCTACCATAATTTGAGGGTCCAACAGAATATTCTGGAAGCTTATAGATGACTAGACAGGAAGGACAAAAAGATTATTGTGTTAAAAATAAATACTCTTTTATTATATATATATATACACACACACATATTTTTGCACACATGCACAATCTTTCCAACTACTTTTAGTGAATGTTTTGTTATTGTTTTTTTGAAAGGTTTGCTTTTAGGATCAGAAATTAAACATCATTAGGCACAGTATTGCATTTTGGGTAAAATAGTAATGTACTGATGTAGTGAAAAGCTGGGACACCTGCACCCAATGTTCACAGCAGCAACGTCCAAAATAGCCAAACTGTGAAGGAGCCCTGATGTCCTTCGACAGATGATGGATAAAGAAGATATGGTCTATGTATACAATGGAATATGACTCAGCCATCAGAAAGGATGGATGCTTCGTCGTGGATGGAACTGGAGGGTATGATGCTGAGTGAAGTCAGTCAGTCAGAGAAGGACAAACATCATATAGTCTCACTCATATGGGGAATATAAGAAATAGTGAAAGGGATTATAGGGGAAAGGAGGGGAACTGAGTGGGAAAATTAGAGATGGGGACAAACCATGAGAGACTCCTAACTCTGGGAAACGAACAAAGGGTTGTGGAAGGAGAGGTGGGCAGGGGGTGGGGGTTACTGGGTGACGAGCACTGGGGGTTATACTATATGTTGGCAAATTGAATTTAAATTAAAAAATAATAAAAAATAAAATAGGAGTAATGTTTTAGAAAGGATGATGCTAGTTGCTATAACAAACACAAACACATTATACAAAAAGTACATGATAGAAGTTTGTTTCTTAGTCATGTAAAGTTCAAAATGGGTCTTCCTGAGACGCCTGGGTGGCTCAGTGGTTGAGCATCTGCCTTCGGCTCAGGTCATGATCCCAGAGTCCCGGGATCGAGTCCCGCATCGGTCTCCCTGCAAGGGGCCTGCCCCTCCCTCTGCCCGTGTCTCTGCTTCTTTCTGTGTGTCCCTCATGAATAAATAAATAAAATCTTAAAACAAATCAAACAAAACAAAGCAAAATGAGTCTTCTTGATTGGTGGATGGCTTTCCTCCAAAGGTGATTCTGAGACCTAGACTCCTTATACCTGGTGCCTCTGCTATCCGTATCACGTGGATTCCAAAGTCCCTTTGCTTAGCTCCATCAGGCCTGCAGATTTGGAAGGAACGGGAAGAGAAGGCACACCACTTCTGGGATGGAAGAGACATGTCATTTCTGCCCACATTCTACTGGTGAATACTAGTTATAAGGCTTCACCTCGATTCAAGGCAGGTTGGGACTCTAGTCCCTGATTGCCAGTTACTTCCAGGCCCAAAGTTACATAATGAGAAGTTCAGGTTTGGCAGACAATTAGCCATCTTTCCAAAGATATATATTTAGAAATAATATATGTGTATCCATAATATGTCCAAAAAATCCCTTTTAAATAAGTATTACATGAAATTAAAACTTAAGTATAATTGAATAAAATAAAGAAAAATAATAATTAAAACTTCCTATGATTATTGATTGATGTAATAACCAAAAACAATCAGTAAGGATAAAAGATTTGAGAACCTAGTGAACAAACTTGATTTAATGGATACAAAATCTTGCACTCAAGAACTAGAAACCACGCGTTTTTCTTGATTGCTTATAAAAAAAAATACAAAAAATTATAATTTTCTAGGCCAAAAAACAATTTTCAATACGTTTTGTAGCATCAGTGTCTTATGGCTCACATTTTCTGATTATAAAGATGACCATAACTTCATTCAGACAGGATGGCTCTCACTCAGAACTAAAGCTTCAATAATCCTGTCATCAACTGCCAGGGATATATATAGGTTGCCATTTGCCACAGAAAATGTCTTTTAAAGCATAATTTTTAACATATTTTAAGGTAATTTGGACTTGTCAGTTATTGATATAATTACATTTTCCTTATGGTTTTTAAATGTCACCTGCCCCTTCCATTGCTGCATATTACCCTTTGAACCTATAACCTTAAAGCATTTTTTTTACTTAAACCTTATGACAGATTCTAATGACCTACAAATTGAAGGTTGCTTGCTTATGAGGCCCCTGATTTTGTAAACTTTGCCCTAGTTAGAATTAGGCAGCAAATTGTAGAGCATAAGTGGAGCTCTGTGAACATTTGAAAGTCAAGTTTATTACTATTCAACTGATTCTCACAAGAATAACAATGTCCATTCATTTCAGTAGAAGACAAGAAGCCATTTTCATTTATATTGAGTAGATGGCATCTTTCATTCCGCTGTGAAATTTGACAAAGAAGGAAAGGGCTTAGCTCAAAAGGAAAACATAGGTCGTTAAGGTTGTTTGGTAGCTAGAAATGTTCCCAAAGTACCTTTGTCCACGACGATATTTCTTTTCTGAAATAAATCTTTCAATGTGCCCACATTTCTTAGCAAGTCCTAGCCCCAGCCCCTAATGCACAGACCTTAAAGGAAGGAGTAAAAAGGCAAGCAAGGCTGTCTTGGGAATTGTGACTTTAGGTGAGTGAAGAAGGAAGCAGAATCACTATACCTTAGTCTAGGGAAATTTGGGGTAACTCACCCCCTTCCTTTGACACATGAAGATGAGGAGACCTAAGCAGATGGAGGTATTTACTCAGGGTCTCCTAGATACTTTAGTTCGGAGACTGGGGGAGAAGAAGAATGCCTTTACACTAGACATTAGACCCCTTTTGATGTAATAAAAACACACCAGAGCAGCAAAGAGCTCAGTGGACCAGAAAGGAGACGAGAGGCAGCTGGCAGCATGGCAGGGAAGAGCCTGGAAGGGGATCACACAGATGTGCCCATGGATACAGTCTTCCTGTGTCCTTGCTTCTGTAAGTCTAGCTGTGCACAACCAGTCACTTATTCATTCATATCATTCAACAAGGATTATTAAGTTCCTGTTAAGTGCCAGGCCCATAAATACCTGTCTTCATGGAGCTTAGCTTTTCATGAGACCCTTCTCCCCCATACTCAGTGCTTCTGGTGAAAATACACAAAAGCCTGGAACTAAGGCAGATAGGGAATAGTTAAGAAGGTCCACACATATCGTGTAAGATGGGTACTTTTAAAAGTTGCATCACCCATTACACATCCAACACAATGGCTAAAACGAAAAAGACCCACAATACCAAGTATTGGGGTAAGAATATGGAACAACTGGAACCCTAATTCATTGTTGAAAGGGATGTAAAATGATACGAACACTCTGGGAAAAGATCTGACAGCTATTTTACGACTAAATATACACCTACCCCACAAACAAAAATCCCAAGCCGAGATATGTACCCAAGAAAATGACAATAGATGTTAATAAAAAAAAAATACGTATATAAGCATATTCACAGAATGTCCATTTATTGTAACCAAAAACTTGAGGCAGCCTAGGGGTTCATCCAAAGGAGAATAGATAAATAGACAATGATATATTCATTCAGTGGATACTACTCAGCACTTAAAAAATTAATGGAAGTATTAAATATCATCTAAGACTATAATCAAAGAGGAAGAAATGAAAAGGATAATTACTTTCAGGGGAAATGTTTCCTCCGTAAACGTCATCAAGAAGAGACGCGGCAGGGAGAGAAAGACTTCGCCCTGGTCCTGAGCCAGAGTCCAGCAGGTGTTGATCTGAGGCAGGTCTCTGGCCACTCTGGCTTGATGTCTTGGTTCTGATTTATCAACTAGCTGGGCTCCAGTTTGGGGATGTGGGTATTTGATGCTGGGAAAACCGTAAAGCTTTGGTTTGGATAAATAGGACTAATAGTGCACGCTGCCTGACTCCCGGGAGCATTGCCAAAACTATAAGAAGACTTGACTTGGACGATGACTGCCTCCGGAGAGCTGATCTTGTCTTACTTGTTTCCACTCCCGCCCAGAGGGCAAGCTATGGTCTGCTAAAGTCACCCTTTCTCAGAAAAGAATATTCCACACTTGTTTTCATTCTTAAAGGCCCTCCTCATTGTGTTAACAGGACTGTTATTTTTAAACATTTGTGGCACATGAGAGTATGGTAATTTATTGATCAGATTGAGTGAGAGGAAAAGGAGGTTTGAAGAGCTTGCAGGAAGCCTGTGGTGTTGGTTTGGGATCCATTTATATCTGATCCAAATGGGGTAAATGGAAGGGAGACTTAAAAATATAAAACAATTTTCCCTCGCTGCGATCGATTGGAAGTCAGCCCATGACACAAGGGTTTGTCAAGTGAACAACAACAATAAAAGAATAAAAAAATATATGCAACTATTTTCTTTCTCAGCTTCCGATCATGGTCAGTGTGCCTGGGCCTTGTTTTGATTTGTTTTGTTTATCAACTTCTTTATTCATCCTCTTCGTCAGTTCCTGCCGAGCCGGCTTGCCTTTCTGAGACATTTGGTTCTGCTGCTTCCTCTTCCTTGGTTCTCAATTTCAAAAGCATCCTTGTTTGTCTGGAGCAACACGGCAACACCTCCGAGGGTAACGTAATCAGAAAGTCCCCGTGTGTCCTCTCTGCCTTTTGGAGATTAGGATAAAGTGAGAAGGAAAGGTGAGAAAAAAAAAAAATGGGCAGAAATGAGAGCTGGACGCTGGGGGAGCAGCTCTCACAAATGGTGAGTTAATGATAAGTGTAGGGAATTTATAGGTCCTCTCTTGCCGTGTGATCGAGACGGTCCCCTGGGACCAGGGGCTGTTCATTTAATTGAAGAAGTAGGTTAAAGCAGGAAATCACTTGAAAAATTGGCACAATTTGGGGGCCCCTGGGTGACTCGGTTAAGCGTCCCACTCCTGATTTCAACACAGGTCATGATCTCGAGGTCCTGGGATCGAGGCTCACGTTGGGCTCCTTGCTCAAAATGGAGTCTGCTTGAGATTCTCTCTCTCCCTCGGTCTGTCCCTCCACTTGTGCATCCTCTCTCTCTCTCTCAATAAATGAATAAAATCTTAAAAAAAATAAAAGTAACATAATTTCTTTGACCTTAGATGTATATATGTGTGTGTGTGTGTGTGTGTGTATACATTTAAGGTCAAAGAAAATGTATATATGTGTGTATAACTACATATACATACACATGCACATAAGAGAGTGAGAGAGAGGGAAAGAGAGATCTTCTAAGGAATTGAGTTACAGAGTTATGGAGGCTAAGAAGCCTCAAGATCTTAAATTTCTTTGACTTTAAATGTATGAATATATTCACGTATATTTACATTGAAAGTCAAATTGTATATATTATTTATACACACACAGTCTTTTGTCAATCGTTTAATATAAGGCTGAGCACTCTTGATTTTGAGTTTAGGCCTACTGATGGGTGGGTAGTGTCATTTTTCTTGGGCAAATATACTACTATATTTGTAGTACTACTAACATACTAATATTAAGAATCTAATATACTAATATACTACTTAAGAATCTCCTTATAATGGAGGGAGAATTTAAGGATACCCACAAGACAACTAAAGTACATAATCCTTCTAGGTTTCTGTGACCTACCCCCCCCCCCCCGCTAGTCATTTATGGCTTTCTCCCATATTTTCTTTGACAGCAATTGCTGTTACTGTCTCCATTTTTATCCCATCTTTGCACAGTATCAACTGTGTTTTCATAGGGAAAAAAAAACAAAAAACAACTCTTTCTTTTTACTCTCCCAGAGAAGTTTACCCCTGGGCTGGATCTTGGAGGGTGAGTATGTGTTTGTCAGTCCAGGAAGATGGAGGATGGCATCCCAGGCAGAGAGAGAGAGACGTAGCATGCACTACTCAGTGAATTGACGTGTCTTGCTTGAGCAGTCGTAGATTATGTGTGTGTATACATATTACATACATATAAACATACACACACACACACATAAGAGAAGGGGGGGAGAGAGAGAGAGAGATCTAAGGAATTGGCTCACACAGTTATGTCTGAGAAGCCTCAAGACCTTCAATAGGTAAGCTGGAGACCCAGGAGGGCCAATGCTGCAGTTCTAGTTCTAGTTCATATTCTAGTTCAAGTCTGAAGGCCTGAGAACAGGAGAGCTGATGCTGTGGGTTGGTTCCAGTCTCAAGACATAGGAAGAGTCAAAGTTTCAGTTCTAATTCAAAGGCAGGAAAAAAAAAAAAAAAAAACAAAACAGCTCAAAGGCTCTCAGACAGTAGGAATTCTCTCTTATTTGGGAAAGGGTCAGCCTTTCATTCTACTCAGGACTTCAGTGGATTGGATGAGGCCTGCCTACGTTAAGGAAGACGAGCTCCATCTACCAAGTTAAACTCATCCAAAAACACACTCAGAAAAACACACACAGAAATACTCAGAACAATGTTTGACCAAAGACCTGGCTACCCCATGGCTCAGTCAAGTTGACACATAAATTTAACCACCACAGGAATCGTGGATTCAAAGTGAAATCTTTGTTTTCTTCTCCTGATAGAAATTAGAATGTGGGACAGCGCTCTCCGACCTAGATGGACTCAGCCCCGTTTGGACTGGAAGCCAGGATGCCTCCAGTGGCCATGACTTTCACTAGGAATTCAAGACTGTTTTGTAAAATGTGATCTTCAGGGATGCAGTGTCAACCCGGGAATATCTGTGGGACTAAATTTGTAGAATTGACATTACCCTGTAACAAAACACTGACAATTTGGGGGCCTATTTTCATATCATAAGTGTTGATATGTTGAGCTGTTCTTGGAATCTTCTACACACCCCCTCCCCACAAATACCCGTGCCTGTTTGCTAAATATTGCACAACCAGCTAAATTAGAATATTTCTTCTCTCTGCGCTGACCAGCTTGAGCATTTGGAATTTAATAATGGACAGTGGCTTATTTCGTTGAAAATTTAAAGCAGCTGCAAGTTCATTCTATACTTAGAAGGCATAATAGCCAAATTCCTCATTTGGGTTGTGTCCTTTGAGCTGTAGGCACTTAGTGAAGATTGGAATGATGATGACAATTATAACAATAGCAACCTGCGTCAATTATTGATTTATGTTAAAAATTACTTGCTTTATGTTAATTAAATTACTGCCACTTTATGGGTAAACAGACTTAATGAATTTTAAACCTCACTTATATTGGTGCATCTAGTCTGCTGCTAAGATGCTAGACTGTCTCCACCTGCTTTTATTAATGTTGATAGTGAACCTGAATGATTTCTAGCTCAAAGTGGATTTCTGTATATCTACGTTCTCCACTCTCCATACCTGTGTAGATTAAATCAGTCAAGTACTGCTTGGCAAGATTTCAAAATAACTTCTTTGGGTCAGCGAGAGGAGGGCTCTTTCTTGAGGGGTTTGTGGATAGATCGTGGATGCAGATGATTTCTGGAAGGGTAATTATGTGGATTATTCATTCAGCATGTTATTTCTATATTTCTTTGTAGAAAAATAAGTACATTCCTAAAAGGAAAAAGGCACAGGTAAGTATAGGCAAGTGGGCAGACATCTGTTCACTATTTTTCCAGGCCATATGCTGATGGTAAATATGTAGCTTTAGTTAGCTTTTGGTTGTAGCTTTGGGTCATTTACGTTTGTCTCTCTCTCTCTCTTTTTTTTTTTTTTTTAAGATTTTACTTATTTATTCATGAGAGACACACACACACACAGCGAGGCAGAGACACAGGCAGAGGGAGATGATGTGGGACTCTATCCCAGGACCCCAGGGTCACGACCTGAGCCGAAGGCAGACGCTCAATCCCTGAGCCATCCAGGTGTCCCATTTACATTTCTCTAACCTAGTTAAAGCCCCAGGAGTTGGACCCAGTTAAAAATCCCCCATCACTAGCTAAGATGATCATTTGGTCTTATTGGGGTGAGACAAGCTCAGGGGCAGTGCAGGAAAATCCCCCCACCGAGGAAGTTTGTGGGTCATAACATCCTGAAGGCGCACTCCCGGGTGCGGCCGACCCCGTGGGACTCCCAGATACACGGCCTGTCCTGAGGGCAGGAAGGTCTCCTTTGCTCACCTGTGTCTGTTTATAACCATCCACAGAAGGACAAAGAAAATAAAACAGACTGGGCCGCCTGAGGAGACCCAGACGCGCATGTTGACCGCGATGAGTGTCTGCTGTGTGTTCAGTGTGGGCCACCTCAGCTCCAATGGGGAAATAAATAATGCTGTTCCTTAAAACCCTCTGGACGGAGCATGTAGGGTAGGAATACACAGACTAAGACTCACATAACTGAGAATTCATTCATTCATTCATTCATTCACTCTTACACCAATAAGTATTAATCACATGTAAATGCCAGGGGCCCTGCTCACTGCTGGGAAGACAATTCAGAAGATTTAATGTCTGCCTCATGGACTTTGTAGTGGAGGCAAGGAAAGGGGAAGTAGACAGCAGGAAAGGAGTAATTTTGTTCGTAGTTCTACAGAAGAGACACGACAAGAGATGACGTGGCTGTGGATCGGTACCAAGAGCAACCGAATCGAGATAGAGTTTCCAGGAGAGCTTTTCCAAGGAAGCTAAACCTAAACTCAGGTCAGAAAAGTGAGTCAAAGTTAGAAAGGAAAAGCGTAGGTAAGAGCAGCTGTCTGGGTGGGAGGAACAGCGTGGTACCTAATTTTCATGGAACTAATTGCCTGGAGGTTAACTTTAATAGCTCGCCTTGCTGGGACCTCACTACGCCACCATGTGTCCTGGGAGCTTTACGGGGAGATCACAATCCTTTACAGTGGCTCTGGGCGGTAAATATTATTGCTCCCAATTGAAGAGATGGAAGGCCTCGAGAAGTCAAATGACAGTACGTGGAAGAATTGGAAGCCAGGTTTACGATACGCGAGATGTTTAAAAGAGAGGAAGGGAGGGAGGCAAGGAGGAGCAGATGGTAGGTATCCCCAGTGTCAAGGAGCGTTCGCGGTCTTTTCTCAAGCTCCCTTCTGGACTCGGTCCATCCGGATACGACATCCACCTGTTGCTGAGTCTGGGGCTCTAGGAGCCGAAGCTAAAAGAGAGACTTCTGTGCATCACTGTCGTAGTGGATTCGAGCTGCTGTCACAGGACCGAATGCCAGAAATGTAGTTCTCACCGCTCTGGGGGCAGGGAGGTTCAGGGTCGGGGAGTCAGCCAGGAAGAAGGAAAGGAAAGAAGGAACGAAGGAAGGAAGGAGGGAAAAGAGAAAGAAAGAGGGAAAGAGTGGGAGGGAGGGAGGAAGGAAGAGGGAGGAAGGATTTTTTTCCATATAGAAATTTGCTTTTAAAGATTGTATTTTTTTATTCATGAGAGACAGAGAGAGAGGCAGAGACCCAGGCAGAAGGAGAAGCAGGCTCCACGCAGGGAGCCCGATGTGGGACTCGATCCTGGGACTCCAGGATCATGCCCTGGGCTGAAGGCAGGTGCTCAACCGCTGAGCCCCCCCGGGAGTCTCTATCCCCTACTTTGTTTTTAAAAGTTATTCCCAGGAACACTGGGTGGCTCAGTCGGTGGAGCATCCTCCGCTTGGTTTCAGCCCAGGCTGTGGTCTCAGGGGTCATGGGCTCGAGCCCCAGGGCTCCATGCCCAGCGGTGAGCCTGAGACTCTCCCTGTCCCTCTGCCCCTCCCCACCCCGTGCACGTGCCCACACTCTCTCACTCTCTCTCAAAAGTTTTTTAAAAAGTTGTTCCCAAGGGTCAGTGTCATGACACTTTGAAAGGAACACATGTAATAGCAGCCATTATCTTAAAGCCACCTTTGTCTGGTTGCCTAATTATTAATTCTCCAGCTCACACCAATCCCATTGTTGATTAATCTCTTCAGTTCAAACTTGATTTTTTTTTTTTTCCCCTTAAGGTTAGAATTCTTCTGGACTGTCATTTCCTGGCAGTGTTTCTAGAAGATTCAGAACCCTCAGGGATGCTGGGATTTGGAACTTGTGATATAACCAGATCCCTAGTTAGTGTCTTCAAGGCTTTAATTAGCCACCTATCCTGATTTCTTTACTTAGTATCTCACCTGTTCCCTGAGCTGGCCCAATGACCTGAAACCTCATCGAATTCTTTCTGAGGAAAACCAGAACATTCAGTTCTATGACATTCTTTTGTACCTTTTTTTTTTTTTTTTTTTTGGTCAGAACAGAAAAAATGGAGAAAAAACAGAACCACATCTTTCCTTCTGTAGACACAAAAAATAACACTTCTTAATGAAAACACCCCATTTTATGAGGGACGCCCCAATATCTTATGAGGATATTGGTATCACTATTGTATAGAGGATGAGATGAAAGCACAGGGAGGCTAAGCCGCCTGTTCCAGGTCACACAGCCAGGCGAGTGCCACAGCTGGAACACACACCCGGGCAGTCCAGTCCCTCACTCACCACCCCCTCACCCCCGGGGCCCTCACACTGAGAACCCTCCTCCTGGAAGCCACCATGACTTCCCCCCAGAACCCCAGCATCAGGGGACAATGTGTCACAGACAATAAAGGCCCAGGTAGGCTGGACACGAGGTTGTCCTGAGTGATCCCCCCAAGAGAACTGTATCTGTGCACTGGGAGGTCAGGTGGTGTAGACGAGTGGAGGCAGGACCAGTCACGTAGGCGGGAAGGTCCTGGGCAAACAGGAAATGCAGGTGTTTTCATTACAAAATGCCGAGGAATTTGGAACAGGGACTGCTGAGCTTGAACCAGGTGCAGGGCCTTCTGAGTGGGGGACCCTGTGTGACAGCAAGTCTCCCCTGGAGCCCCCAGGCCGGCGCGGGCTCCCCAACCCTCAGAGGAACGGTGGCGGTGCGTTCCTGGGCAGCGGGTCTGGAGGAGGTTCCTGAGAGAGTCCTCATCGAGACAACGTCACACTCGGCAAGTCCCGGGACCTCAGCTAGATCCACATCACGCCCGTCAGCCTCGGCGGGTGACGGTGTCGGTGCTGGAGGGAGGCCCTGCTTGCTGGACGGACAGAAGCAGAGAAACATATATCGAAACCAAGAGGCAGCTTAGAGACGCTAATTTCATTTATTTTATTTTTAACTCCGGCATTGCATAAAGAAAGTACGGCTCAGAAGACCTGGGGGGCGGGGGGCGTGTCTAGATCACATATGGAGGTAGAGAAAGTTCTAGAACTAGAACCCAGTATCCGGCTTCTGGTTCACCAGGTCTTTCTTGTGTAGGACACACATTGTCCCCTGATGCTGGGGTTCGGGTGGGGGGGCCGGTTCATGGTGGCTTCCAGGAGGAGGGTTCTCATCGCGAGGGCCCCAGGGGCGAGGCGGTGGTGAGGGCTCCGGAGCCGGCTGCCTGGGCGTGTGTTCCAGCTGTGGCACTCGCCTGGCCGTGTGACCGGAGCAGGCGGCGTGGCCTCCCTGTGCTCCCATCTCATTACCTGTACAATGGAGACGACAATAGTGTTCTCTTGGGGATCCCTGGGTGGCTCAGTGGTTTAGTGCTTGCCTTCGACCCAGGGCATGATCCTGGAGCCCCGGGATCGAATCCCACATCAGACTCCCTGCATGGAGCCTGCTTCTCCCTCTGCCATGTCTCTGCCTCTCTCTCTCTCTCTCTCTCTCTCTCTCTTTCTGTCTCTCATGAATAAATAAATAAAATATTAAAAAAAAAACTTGAAAAAAAAAATAGTGTTCTCTTGGGCCCTTTGTGAGGTCTGTAAGGAGGACACACGCGGAAGGCGCAGCATAGGAGCCGAGACAGGTCAGAGACTCTACGTGCGAGTCCTCCCAAATTCACACGGAGGTGTCCTAACCCCAGGGCGATATTGTCAGGGCCTTTGGGAGCTACTTGGGTTTAGGTCAGCGCAGGACGGGGGACCCCCATGATGGATTCGGGTCCTTATCGCAAGAGGAAGAGAGACCAGAAGTCTTTTCTCTGCCAGGTAGGGACGCGGCGAGAACGCGGTGGCCTGCCAGCCAGGCAGGTGGGCTGGCCCGTGCTCCCGGCTTCCAGCCGCCACGAGTGGGAAATCAGCATCTGCCGCTTGGGCACCGGGTCCTGGGCGTTGCGGGGGCGGCCTGCGCTGACAGCAGCCTCGGGTCGGGGCCGGCTGGTGGCACTCAGAGTCTCCAGGCGGCTTCCAGACACGCTTCCCACCACCTTCCAGGCTCCGCGGGCTCCGCGCTGTCCGGAGGCCTGGGCAAACGGAAGAACCCGCACTCCAGCAACAGCAGCTCTTACAGAAAAGCCCAAGTTCTGCAAACAAGCACTTTTTTTTCAAAGAGGACCTGCCTTTCATTAAACAGAGGATAAGAGGGGAACCCGAAGTCCCACCCTCCTCCCTGCGGCCCCCTGAGGGACTGACTGCTCACCCTGAGGCCCGCAGGCCAGCGACGTGTCAGGGCCCGAGCCACTGAGCTAAGTCTCTTTAAGTGGGTCGTTCACTCCTAACGCCACTGAGCCCGTCTCATTTCTAAAATGCCTGTTGATCACGGACCCTAAAAGCTACCAGTCCAGCAGGGGAAAAACAAAAGCAACCACAGCCCAACACCCGAACCTGTGCCATCTGGCTAGCTTGTAAGATACGGTCGGGAGAGAATGTGGTTGATAAGGTTCGCAGCCGGGTGCAGACCCCGACCTGGCTCCCACGGGCGAGGTGTCCCTGTTGGGGGCACAGTGGCTGCTGTTTACAGGATGACCTTGAATCCAGACAGGGAAACTCCGCGTGGCAGTCATGACTAAAATGTGTAAAATTAAAAAGCAGTGGTGGATCTGAATTCAATTCAAGGTTATCTAAAAAAAAAGAAAAAACAAACTCAAAGAATACCAAGGATGAAATAGCGGTCTCGGGGCTGGTTAGCAAAAAAGTATTTGTGAGTGAGACGAGAAAAAACAAAACACCTCAATTAAGATTATTTTTCTCCGTCGGGAGATGTGATTTTAAAACAATGACCTTCACATCCTGCTTACATCAACTGTTAAAAATAACACTTGGGGTTTTTTGTTTTAGTCTCTCCTGGGCCTCGGCTGGGAAACCAACCACCTTTGTACACACAGCAAGCACTTTGTAGGGAAAGGGAGGCCGGGATTGCAGGGCACGGGGCAGTCCCCCCGAATCGCCAGGGCCGCGCTCTGATCCCACCGACATCCTGGAAGGTTCACCCCCCGGGGGGAGGCTCCTGCTCTCCCTTCCACGACCTCACAGCCCTGCACACATAGCCCTCTGTGCTCTTGGCCCTGAAGGGAGGCAGGGGAGGGACAAAGCTCCACTTTGGAGGCTACCTTGCTCCCCCTCTTGCTGTGTGATCCCCACTCTTCCGTCTGCCGAGGCCAAAGACACGATGATCGAGACTCGCAGGAAGCCGAGGAGCCACACATCGCCTTGAAACTCCTGGAAGATATTTCTCTAAGGACTCGGTGCTAATGTTAACAGTCTTCCAGAAGTTTCTTTTTACCCCAAGTATGGCGTCTAAAATCTCGATGTTCTGGTGTATAACGCATGCTTCACTCAAAAATACCAGTGGTCAGTAGCGGGTGCAGGAGAAACATCACTTTCCAGGTATGATGCGTGGAAAGCGGAGCTTCTCTGGGTGTGGTCCCCAGACTGGCACCTCCGGGGGCACCTGGGAACATGTGAGACATGCGTGTTCCCGGGTCCCAGGCCCATGAATCAGAAGCTCAGGGGGTAGGGCCCAGGCATCTGCATTTTACCCACCGTCCAGGGGATCCTGGCACGGGCCGATGGAAGTCTTCATAGTTCCCACGTTTCCAGGTGGCATCGTGTCAGTGAATCGTCATTCCATGTGACATTTGGTGCAGAGTCCTCTGACCGACTCCTCTACGGAGCTAGGGTTTCAAGCACAACTCCGCCAACGGGAGCCCCGCATCGCGACGGCTCTTGGACTCGGCGGCATCGTCAGCCGCTTCCCCGAGGGCACCTTCGAAACGTTCTGCTTCTCACAAAGACGTGAACGGTCTCATAAAGGAGAACAAAGTGCCACCAAATAGTCTGCAGATGGGCCGGCGTGCGGAACACGTACACTATCTGCTTCGGGGGTGGTAACCGCGCCTGTCGGGAGGAGAGCGCGCATCCCGGTCACAGCAGCGTCAGGACGAGGATGAGCCACGTCCCACACAGAGATGCTCTCTCCCCAGGGACAGCACTTGGGTGTACGGGTGTCTGTCACCGCCTGGCCTGTGGGCCCTGCCGTCTGGGGAACGAGGGACGGCTGTGCCGGAGGCAGGAGAACCCGCCGAGCACCCCCCCCCGCCGGTGGTGTCCGCCGCATGGGAGACGCCGTGCACACCCCAGAAATGGACAAACCATGGATGAGGGCTGAAAAATGCTGACTTGGTGAGAGCTGGTTTACCAGCAGGCCACGGCATGTGTGCACATACGGCCCTCCTGACTGAGCCCACGTCCTCGGAACACAGTCTCTTGAAACACTATTTTAGGGTCAAGACTCCTGGCCAGCCTGTCGGGATGGTACCTACACTGGGGTTGAAAGCGAGCCTGTTGGAGGGTTTCCTTGTGCCCCTTGGTCATTGCTGTTCTTGCTTCTGTGATGGGGCCCCTGCGACACACCCGAACCCAAACCAGCAGGTTCTGGGTCCCACCCTGGGGACCACCTGGGTGTCTTCCAGGCTCTCCTGACTCCTGGAGTGCTGGGGCCGGTGGGCTCGGCCGGTAGGGGGGACTCCCTCCGACCCCTTCATCCCTCCTTCAGTCTGCCCCCGCGGCAACCGGAGGAGGGGGTCTCAGTGGAAGGGCTATTTCCATTGATTTACACAGTTAGTGCTCCAGGCACCTGTGGGAACAACTCTGCCAATAGGGCCTCCACCTTCCGAGGGAGGGAGCCGAGGCTTAGAGAGGGAAGCGGACGTCAAGGCCTCAGAGGACTTGAACCTCCTAGGTCTGCCTTTCTCCCATGAAAGCCCAAGTCAAAGACACTGGCGTCTACTCGGAATTAATCTTGTGGCCCTTCTTTCTTCCTCTGGGCTGTGCTATCTCCCGTGGCCCTTCAGCATCTTGGACAAACAGACATCTGGTGGGTCCACTCCAGATGCGCCCAAGCAAGTCTCAACATCAGGACTAGATATACTTGAGATTCCAGCCAGGACGGCCTCGCTCCTCCCCCAGCTCGTCAACCAGTGATTTATTCAGTGCTTGCTGGAGTGACTTTGCTTTACAACCACGCAGAGAGATTTAAAAACCTAGAGATGCTTTGGGCCTCGGCCCAGAGATTCTGATTTATTTGTGAAGGTATAAGGCCTGGGAATTGTTAACAAGCTTTTGCAGGCGGATGGGTAATTAAAAAATCCTCCCAGTGTTAGATACCTAGAAATGCCAGACAAAGTTCCTAAAACACATCCCTTCAGCTGTATTAACTCTGCTCTTAAGATAGCAAAACCCTCAGGGTGCCGGGGTGGCTCCGTCGGGCAAGCGGCCGGCTCTTGGTTTCGGATCGGGTCATGATCTCGGGTCCTGGGATCCAGCCCTGGGCTCCGTGCTCAGTGGGAAGTCTGCTGGGATTCTCTCTCCCTCCCCGCTGTCCCCCGCTCTGTGCTCTCCCATGTGCATGCTCTCGCTCTCTCTCTCTCTCTCTCTTAAATAAATAAATAAATAAATCAGGGAAATACAAATCAAAACCACAATGAGATACCACCTCACACCAGTGAGAATGGGGCAAATTAACAAGGCAGGAAACAACAAATGTTGGAGAGGATGCGGAGAAAAGGGAACCCTCTTACACTGTTGGTGGGAATGTGAACTGGTGCAGCCACTCTGGAAAACTGTGTGGAGGTTCCTCAAAGAGTTAAAAATAGACCTGCCCTACGACCCAGCAATTGCACTGCTGGGGATTTACCCCAAAGATTCAGATGCAGTGAAACGCCAGGGCACCTGCACCCCGATGTTTCTAGCAGCAATGGCCACGATAGCCAAACTGTGGAAGGAGCCTCGGTGTCCAACGAAAGATGAATGGATACAGAAGCTGTGGTCTATGTATACAATGGAATATTCCTCAGCTATTAGAAATGACAAATACCCACCATTTGCTTCAATGTGGATGGAACAGGAAGGTATTATGCTGAGTGAAGTAAGTCAATCAGAGAAGGACAAACATTATATGTTCCCATTCATTTGGGGAATATAAATAATAGTGAAAGGGAATATAAGGGAAGGGAGAAGAAGTGTGTGGGAAATATCAGAAAGGGAGACAGAACGTAAAGACTGCTAACTCTGGGAAACGAACTAGGGGTGGTGGAAGGGGAGGAGGGTGGGGGGTGGGAGTGAATGGGTGACGGGCACTGGGTGTTATTCTGTATGTTAGTAAATTGAACACCAATAAAAAATAAATTAAAAAAATAAAAAAATAAAAATAAATAAAAAATAATCTCCTCCAGAACTGTAATAAACTGGTTTGTATTAAAAAAATAAATAAAGAAAGAAAGAAAGAAAGAGAGAGAGAGAGAGAGAGAGAGAAAGAAAGAAAGAAAGAAAGAAAGAAAGAAAGAAAGAAAGAAAGAAAGAAAGAAAAAGACAGTAAAATCTTCTAGATCCAAAATCAAAGAAGGGACTGAAAACCAGACAGGTGAGCCCAGGAGCGGGTTCTGGAGCCATGCTTGATGACAGGCTGCTCTGAGGGGAAGGGGGCAGCAGGCTGGCCATCAGCTAGGGGACAGTAAAACGTCACTTGATGTTTATGCACAGTCAAGAATATCGCTCTTCAAACTATATTATTAAAATTCATCTGTGTGGCTGCCAGATGTGGTTCATTCACTCTATGGCCACGTGACATATTCTATGGCGGAGCGGGACCCCCGTGTCCTACTTGGTCTCCTGCCACGGACAGTTGGGAATAGAACACACTCAACATGGAATTTAGGATTCTCGCCCCCTAACTCCCTGTACCCGCCGCCCCCCACGTCACCGAATGGCACTGCCATCCTTCCACTCGCTCAGGACCAGACCTTGGTGCCCTCCCTATTAGCGTCCTGTTGCTGCCGTAACACAGCACCACAGACTCCGTGGCTTAGCACAAGACAGGGTCACGATCCTCCAGTTTTTAGGTTAGCCGCCCAACGCGGGTCTCACCGGGCTACGCCCAGGCGTCGGCAGGGCGATGCTCCTTCGGGAGGCTCTGGAAGGGAATCTGTGCTCTTGCCTCTTCCAGCTGCTGGAGGCTGTGTGCACTCGTGGGCCCATGGCCGCATCCCTTCGCCTTCAGAGTCCCCACGGTTGGGTGGTGTCTTTCTCAAGCTGCCATCTCTGGTTCTTCCTCTTTCACGTTTAAAGACCCTTATGACTATATTGGGTCCACCCAGACACTCCAGGATGATCTCCCGACTTCAGCGTCATCTGATTAGCAACCTTCATTCTATCCAAAACCTTAATTCATTTCGTTTGCCATGTGACCCAACAGATTCACAGGTCCAGGGCATCTTCTTCTTCTTCTTCTTTTTTTTAAATAATTAAATTTTTTAAATTAAAGTGTAGTTGACATAGAGTATCCTGTTAGTTTCAGGGGCATGTCATAGGGGCTCAATGTCTTATCCATTATGAATGGTTCCCCATGTAGTCTGGTTGCCCCGTGTTACTGCACCAGGATTGACTGTATTCCCTCTGCTGTACTTTCCATCCCCACGACTTAAATGTTTTCACGATGTGAAGTCTCTTAATCCCTTTCACCTCCACCACCCCACCTCCAGGACACAGACGTCGTTGTAGGACCATCGTTCTGCCTACTACACCGTACCTGGTGACTCTCTAGAACGATAAAACCAACCTGTTATGAGGCCTGTGGGCTCAGTTTTCAACATACATTGTAAGTCCCCCTGCTCCTTATCACTCGCTCTACAGCTACTCTCCCTGGTCCAGGCCACCATCGCTTGGGGGATTATTGCAGCAGGTGGATCATTGTTATGACAGGCGTCTGTCTCTCTGTTGTCCTTGTGGTCTCACCTCAGCACATTTGATCCTCCTCAACTGTAAGTTACATACGTCACTCTTCGCACACAACTCTCCGGCGTCTTTTCATTTCCTCAGCACAAAGGCCCAGATCCTCACAAGGCCCACAGAGCTCCCTGAGCCACGCGTCCTTGCCCACTTCCAATCTCTTTGTTGTTCTTCTACTGTTTCCCTCATTGCTTCTTCCTTACCTTGTACTTGCTTAGAGTTTGGTTATTGTTTTCTGCCTCCTTCCTTCTAGAAAGCAAGTTCCAGGAGGGTAGGGATTTCTGTCTGGGTTATTCACAGGTACCTGCTCAGAGCCTGGACCTCAGTATTTACCCGCAGAATGACTTTTAGTCCAAAGAGTTTACACCACCGGCTTGGACAGAGATGAGGCTCTGGGCCAGCAAGAAGAGGGGGGAAGAAACAAGAACCCTTCAGAAATAGAATCTGTCAGCCAAAAACAATGATGAGATTTCTTTTTTTCTGTCTTGGGCTGGGCAGTTTAGTGGAGCAGGGGCTAGGAGGAGGAGGAATGACAGAGACGGCCCAATGGGCACCGGTCTTCCTTGTGGGGTGATGAAAACATTCTAGAACCAGATAGCTGTGACGGTTGCAAAATACCGAATGTACTAAATAACACCGAACTGTACATTTTAGAATGGTTAGAATGCCGAGGTTCACTACCTAAAAATCTCTGGAATCTCCCAAGGAGTCGTTACCACGGGCTTATTATCCTGTGGATTTGGGATTGAGTGGAGGGAGAGGGACTCTGAAAGCCAAGGAATTAGCATAAGAGGTGGTCTCGGGCTGGGGATACCCCTCGGATCTCTAACTCAGGAGGAGGAACAGGCCGGCCACCCAGGCAGCACCGGATTCCCCCAGGCAAGCTCATGAATCCCGCATCCCCTGGGGAGCACTGCTTGTGAACAAACGGCAGCAGGAGAAAACAGCAGCAGACTAAAGCGGCCACGAACTGCAGGTGATAGAATGGTCACCTAGAGACCAGAGAGTACTCGTGAACTGATTAAAGACCAAGATTAGCACAAAAATAGGAAACACGAGGAAAAATAATTAATATCCTATGTCAAGAAGTTCAGGTGTGTCTGAAAAAGACTTAAACAAAATTCCTAGAAATTAAAACAAAAGTCTTTACAAAGACTTAAAGGACAGATCAAAGGAGCTATCGTAGCAGGGCTTCCGAGAGAAGCTAAGGGCTGAAGAATTTATTTGTGGCCTTAACCCAGAATGTACTACAGAGAGACGAGTAGAGGATCAAAGGACCCAGAGTACAGGGTAGGAAGGTCTACGTTATCTGTAATAGAATCTCAAAAAGAGATAAAAGAAAGTAGGGAAGAGTCAATATTTAAGAAACAACACGGAAATTTCCGGAACTGGATGGAAGCCATCAGGTTCAGGACACACGGTAAGTCCGGAGCCAGAGAAATCTCCTGGGGTGTGAGGTGCATGAGGGCAGATCTCCAGTCCGGGGGAGACCCCGCGCAAGGAGTACCCGGGACGGAGGCAAGCCCACAGGGCAGGAGCATGCCCAGGTTTGCGCGGGAGCACAACTTTTCTTGACACACTCATTCCTTTCACGGGGCAAGAGGTCACAGATAGTGCTCCGGTCCCATCTTATGGAATTTCAGATCTATGGGAGAAATAATCTTAAAATTGGCTTCACGTCTTTCTGCAGGAGGAGCAGCCCCATTAATCAGAAGTCAGAGCTATCTGTCAGAGAGCGTGTTGCGTCCTGAGGGAATCACACAGGGGGAGGGCACGGCGCGTGAGGATATGGTGACTGCAGCAGGTGCGCGAAGTGTAGGGCTGGGAGGATGAAACGTCAATATACGTGTGACGTCCAGGGAAACGCACGGATGCTCATTGGAACAGACAAGGCTGCTGCTGACGGGCCCATCTCTCGAGCCCCTTAATTCACCGGCCTTTGCCTGGAAGACCCTTTGGGAAAGTCGTGGTGGTCGGACCGCTGCCACGGCAGGCAGGGCTCGCTCGGTGCGCGTGGAAGGGACCTCGGGTTAGGGGCCCGCGGCAGAGCCAGGGCAGTGCGGCTTCCTCTCCCACGGGGACTGGGTCGGGGTGGCCTTCCCCGAATCCGCACAGGCCGCGAGATTGCTCCGGCCCAGAAAGTACTGGAAACGAGACGCCAAGCCAGCTTGCAAGGCCCGGCCCCACAGGGTTGGCAGTCCCACTTCCCAGCACCGGGAGCACCGCGAGCACCGGGAGCCCGGGAGCACCGCGAGCACCAGGAGGAGGTCTGGCTGCCCTGCTGGAGCCGCCGTGTGCGAAGACCCAGGCTTTTGAGGGAAGTCATGGAATCGGATCCTGGGGCAGCTGAGTCCCACCGAGCGGCCCTAGTCAGTGCCACAAGGGCCTGAAGACGGTCCCAGCCGAGCCTTGCCCAGGTTCCTGAGTGTGCACACACACGGACGCACACATATCCATTTGTATATACGCACTTACATATGGGCTCAAACACAAGGAATTTGATTTCTGGATCATGTAACAGCACAAGGAATGAGTTTCTTCCTAAGTGGCCCTCTACGTGGTGACGCAAGGACCAGTAAAATGGTTTTAAGCCACTTATTTTAGCTGGTGTGTTATATCGCAACAGATAGTTAGAATGTGGTCTTTGTGTCGTATGTCATTTCTTTCCGTTCCCACTTTAGTTCGTATCCTATTCTGGAATCCAGATGCTTTTTAAAAAAATTTTTAAAAATTTTCCTTTAAATTCAATCTGCCAACATATAACACCCAGTGCTCATCCTGTCCAGTGCCCCCTTCAGCGCCTGTCACCCAGTCACCCCATCCGCCTGCCCACCTCCCCTTCTGCAACCCTTTGTTCATTTCCCAGAGTTAGGAGTCCCTTGTGGTTTGTCCCCCTCTCTAAGTTTTCCCACTCAATTCTCCTTTCCCCTATAATCCCTTTCACTATTTTTTATATTCCCCAAATGAATGAGACCATATAATGTTTGTCCTTCTCCGATTGACTTACTTCACTCAGCATCATACCCTCCAAGTCCCTCCACGTCGAAGCAAATGGTGGGTATTCATCGTTTCTACTGGCTGAGGAATATTCCACTGTATACATAGACCACAGCTTCTCTATCCATCATCTCTCGATGGACACCGAGGCTCCTCCCACAGTCTGGCTATTGTGGCCATTGCTGCTAGAAACATCGGGGTGCAGGTGTCCCAGCGTTTCACTGCATCTGTATCTTTGGGGTAAATCCCCAACAGTGCGATTGCTGGGTCCTAGGGCAGGTCTATTTTTAACTCTTTGAGAACCTCCACACAGTTTTCCAGAGTGGCTGCCCCAGTTCACATTCCCACCCACAGTGCAGGAGGGTTCCCCTTTCTCCACATTCTCTCAAACATGTGCTGTTTCCTGTCTTGTTAATTTTACAGATGCTATTTTGATGGACTCATGAGAATTTTGACTTAGGCAAGAGGAAGCATGGGTGACCGCTGTCTCCTCGATACCATTACATTTCTGCAGTGAGCCTTTCCTATAATGCCTTATCTGTGTACCTGTATTGTCACCAGGGTCACCTTCATGCTCAGGAGGGCATCGTGCTTGGCTAGATGCTCAGCAGTTGTCATCGTGAAGTTCTGAAATAATTTTGTCTTTGAACTTGTGTTTTGTAAGTGAAATCTGAAGGCACCGTGCAGGAGAAGAGGCTGTGTAACGTGCACGTCCGCAGCTGTTCTTCACTGTCCCATTTGCCTGTCATGATACCCCTTGAGCACAGCTTTCCAGCAGACTCATGGCATATAGGTGTTCGCTGGGACACAAAGCAAGGACAAGATACACATTTCACGTCTGCAAATGAGTAAGTAGGGATGGGAACAGGCCCGAGAGGCCATACTTTCCTTCGGAAACAGAATTTGTTTTGGCTGCAGAAGGAAGCAGGGAAGTTCCAGGAAACATGAATGACTCAAATGGGAAGGAGAAGATTTTTCTTTCTGTTTTGGGAGGATACAGAAGTTGAAATGTAGGCTCTTCAAATTGGTGGTAGGCAAACATTTCTAAGTGTTGGTGTTTCTAAAACCAGAGGAACTCTGGGGTGGAACTTGTTAGCAGGCAGACGGTCCGGCAGTCATTTCAAAGGAGGCTAACTGTGGGAAATCCTACTGAGAGTCGGGTTGCTGCTTCATGTGTAACACTCAGTTCACTAGTTAGCTGATGCCGCGACTCCATGTGGAAGCTCCGCTCTTCATGATGCTCTAACTAAAGATGCGCTCACGTAGGAAAGGCAGCGGGTCATTTCAAAATCAAACTTGACGGGGGGTGGGGGGCACTTGGCGGGATGAGCACTGGGTGTTATGCTAAATGTTGGCAAATTGAGGTCCAATAAAAAAAATAAATAAATAAAACTGGGAAACAAACTAGGGGTGGTAGAAAGGGAGGTGGGGGATCCCTGGGTGGAGCAGCGGTTTGGCACCTGTCTTTGGCCCAGGGCGCGATCCTGGAGACCCAGGATCGAATCCCACGTCGGGCTCCCGGTGCATGGAGCCTGCTTCTCTCTCTGCCTTTGTCTCTGCCTCTCTCTCTCTCTCTCTGTGTGACTATCATAAATAAATAAAAATTTAAAAGATAATAATAAAAAAAAAGAAAGGGAGGTGGGCGGGAGGTGGGGGTGACTAGGTGATGGGCACTGGGGGGGGCACTTGATGGGATGAGCACTGGGTGTTATTCTGTATGTTGGCAAATTGAACACCAATAAAAAAACAAATTTATAAAAAATAATAATAATAAAATAAAAATAAAATAGAATAATAAAAACAAAACAAAACAAAACAAAATCCTGTTAGGATTAAAGCTCACGACTTTGAATAAACTGCCGGGCTCTAGCACGACAGGTTGACCAGCTGTGCCGTCCACGATACCGATTGGCAGTGACAGCAAACAAACAGCTCTGCGAGAGGTGGGCTGGGTTGTCGGGACGTAGCTCGGTTCTCTGTGCGACACGCTATGCTTTTGAGCTTGACCAGGACTGTTTGGAGCATTGCGGAAATATCTGGAACGAAGTAACTTGGGGTGATTAAATATAACGCCAATGGCATCGATTGAGGAGCTGACCCCATCGATCATGGCAAGTCTTCCAGGAGAGGGGAGGCGGGTTCTGGCAATAGTTGTGTTGGAAGGATCCCCTCCAGCCTTCCCGGTCCCAGGAATGGTGCTGCCTTCTTCAGTATCCGGTTTTTCAAAATAGAGAAGGTGGTGTCTCCCTTGCTCTCTCTCTGTGTTTCTGTAACTCTTTATACGCCTCCTCCAGTCAACCCCTCCTCCCATCCATTCCACCTCCTAAACATTTTCTAGGATAGTTTCATTGGAACAGACGACTACGTGGTAATCACTGCTTTCTATTCATTCTTTTTTTCCAAACTGCAAAGCTTTAGGTGAAGTAGGATGAGGAATTGCAGTCCCGTAAGAGAATACGAAGCTTAATAGAGGTTCATCCAAGCTTAGGATTGAAGATATAAAATATCTGAAAGATCTGAGGATTAAGCGTGGCGACCTGTTTGCTCATTAATCATAACGTCCCAGGCATGTTGCCCCAGCCAAGGCCGGATAACAGAGCGGCTCCCGAGCTGGTTGAAATCCGCGGCTCCCACGGTACCTGCCCGGAGTGACAACGATCTTGTAAGTGCCCCCTCCTCCGCGGAGCTCCCCTCCGTTCCACTGTAATTACACGGATCTATTTAAATCGTACTTCAATCATTTCATCTGCAAACATTTGTACAGGTCCGTGGGTGAGCACACGCGTTTTGAATGAGCATCTGCTGCTGGACCCACGAAGGGCACAAGGACGAGAGGCGAGCCGACGGGGTTGTCGCCCCCAAGGAGCTTACAAATCAACGAGGGGTTTGAAGTGATCTATTCCCATGATTACGGCCCAAACAAAATTCTCATGGTAAGTGTTGTTGACCCTTGCAGAACAACGCAGAACACCGCAGAGCCCGGGTTCCCGCCTGCTGAAGTGGTGTCCACGGCAGCAGGACCTCGCGCTGCGGCCCACGTTACCCGAGCGCCCGCCAAGTTTGCTTCTAGACGTTTGTGTCCTTGTGGCAACTTGCACAGCAGCGCGGCGGAGCTCGGCGGCCCCGAAGGTGTGGGGAAACCTAACGCCGCTTATCGGATCCAAAACCCACAGATGAAAATCGTGTTTTAGGTTTCGTGGTTACCCGCTCAAGGGGACGCAGATGTTAAACTTCATGCACCTGGGATCCCCGGGTGGCTCAGCGGTTTAGCACCTGCCTTCGGCCCAGGCCATGATCCTGGAGACCCGGGATCCAGTCCCACATCGGGCTCCCGGCATGGAGCCTGCTTCTCCCCCTGCCTGGGTCTCTGCCTCTCTCTGTGTCTCTCATGAATGAATAAATAAATAAATAAAATCTTCAAAAAAAAAAATCAAAACTTCATGCACCTGCGTGAAATAGCGCAGGTTCTTCAAAGAAGCTTTTCACATAGAAAGTGCTGGAAACTTTTCTCCTAGGACATGAAAAAGACCCGTCACATTTTGATATTTGACTTTAACATCGCTGATCTTGCTGTCAGGATGTGAAAGTTATACGAGAAATATGGAGGAAGAACATTTTTTTGTTTTTTGTCTGAAGAGAAAGGAATGGTAATGGGATGATTTGTAGGTGTTTCTCCCCGGGGCATCTGTGTGCCGATCAAGCTTCGCTATGTGCTGCAGGGTTTATTAGGTAAAGTCAAGTATTTCCCAACAGTGGCAACGACTGTCTTTTCCCTTAACCACACTGGAAGTTATGCAACTTGGGCTGACATACTTTCGATTTCTGGAGTTTTATAAAACTGTGAATGAATGAATTCCACTTTGGGGCCAAATAGATGTTTTTTCCACTTACACTGAGCATCTGAGGCAAAGCGCAGAGCTGAGCGGCGTATTTAACTGGGCTAGTTTACTGATGTAAATCCGACAATTTTTCTGAGATGACAACCCTTTGTGGGTGAAGTGCGGTGATAAAGTGCTCCCTGGACAACCCAGAGAACATAAAGATCCAGTACGTTTTTAGAGATTGAGTATATAGAATATCTGAAAGATTTGAAGATCAAACATGACTTTCTTCCTAATCCCACTGCGCCTTTCTGGACATGTTGCCCTAAGTGAGGGGGTGGCTCAGAGGCTGGCTTGCTTGGCTCTGGGGGTCACACCCTGAGGGTCTGGCAAGTCATCTTTGCCTCTTGTCTGGGTCTGCTCCTCCGTAAAGTGGGGGTGGCGTTAGCAGCACTCACCTCGTTGGGCTGTAAGGGTAGGATAAAGCCCTGTTACACAGGCATAGCCCTCGAGTAGAGCCTGGTGGACCTTGGTGAACTGCCCTGTAAATGTTAGATACCTTAGAATCTCATTAGATCTGTAGTCATTAGTTGTGGCTTTGCAATCACATCCACTCATCTCATTAAACTCCAGGAAAATCGAAAATTAAAAAAAAAAGGGGGGGGATCAAAATGTCACGTCTGATGGCAAAGCACATTTCCCCCAAATTTATTTCTGGTTTGGCTAATCAATAATCGTTTATTTTGGAACGACTGACCTTTGTCACAAAACCTGAGGATTAACGAGTTCTACGCATGAGTGTGGGCTTTGTGACCGCGGATGGAACAAATTCAAATAAGCCATAGTTGTGGGGGTGCCCAGGTTGCAGGCAGCTCCCTCCGAGGGCCTAGAGCCGGCCGTTCCCTGGAGGCGGTGGTTGCCGTCGGGCCGAAGCTTCGCTGCAAGGCGGGCCGGGCGCTTTCAGCCCCGTGTTCTGTCCCGCGGGACTCAGCGCGACCTTTCCAGAACGCCGGGGAGGTAGCCTCGGGACCAGGTGGGCGCGGGGGGAAAGCAGGACGAGCAGTACGGAGGTGGGCGAGGCCGAGCCTGTTGGGCAGGCTGTGTTTGATTTTCAAGCAGAGCTGACACGTAAATTAGGTCCCCCCTACCACCCCCCAAGGAACCCAGCTGCAGAAACCCTCCCGTGGCCCCTTTCTGTTGTTTCACGACCAGGAGCACAAAGGTAGGAAAGCTTCGCATAGAGCACCCGGATCTGCTTCGGAGGAATTCTACCCGAGTTGCTCAGCTTCGTTTCCTTGAGACCGGCTCGGGGTGTTCTCGTCCTTCTTCGATGGAAGCAGGCTGACTTTTTTTTTTTTAATTTTTTAATGTATTTTATTTATTCCTGAGAGAGAGAGAGAGAGAGAGAGAGAGAGAGTCAGAGACACAGGCAGAGGGAGAAACAGGCTCCATGCAGGGAGCCCGACGTGGGACTCGATCCTGGGACTCCAGGGTCACGCTGTGGGCTGACGGCGGCTCTGAACCGCTGGGCCACCCGGGCTGCCCGGCAGGCTGACATTTTTTAAGAGCAGGCCTTACTGAGTTCTTCTACATATTCCAGGTGATTACATGTTATGTGGGTAAACCGAGGCAAAAACACTGGGGTGCCCTCCTGTAGGGAGGAAAGCCCTCGGGTGGCTGCACCCTGTGTTCCAAGGAAGGTCAGGGGAACACAGGTGTCCCCTTCCACCGCCCCCTCCCCCCCCCCCGGCGGCCGCGCCCTTACCTGCACAGGAGCTTAGTCTTCCAGAAACAAGTAGGCACCTGGCATCCCGGGAACAGCCGTTGCTTGGTCAAGTCTCTCAGGTCAGAGGGCACTTTACGGCAGGTGGGGTCACCCAGCAGGAGGTGCTCATCCCCACACTGGGGGAATCCCCCCCCCGCCCCCCCCCCCCCCCCGGCTCTGAAAGAACTCCCTCCCGAAGGAAGAAACATTCTGTGAGAAACTCTCCCTTCAGGGCCGCCCACGAACCAAGGCCCTCGGACACCCCCTCCCGAAGCCATCTCCCTGCTCTTGCCCCCAGTGCTAGGGCTTAACTTGGTGCATCTTGCAGGCTTTTAGGTTCCTGTCAATAACCTTCAAGAACATTAAATGAACAGTTCCTATATGTGCCGGGGATGAAAAGCACTTAAAAGTAGGAGAATGTTGTCGATGATATTAAAAATAATATCGGTAAAAATAATGTCGGTAACATTAAAATATTTTGCGGTGGGTCTCTTGAAATACTTGGATGAAGGGAAATAACTCCTCTCATTTGAGCAGGGTAAGATAAAGTTTTATTTTTTATTTTTATTATTTTTTAAAGATTTTATTTATTTATTCATGAGAGACACAGAGAGAGGCAGAGACCCAGGCAGAGGGAGAAGCAGGCTCCGCAGGGGGAGCCGGACGCGGGACTCGATCCCGGGACTCCAGGGTCACGCCCCAGGCACTCAACCGCTGAGCTCCCCCGCCCCGGGCGTCCCAGGGTAAGATAGTTTTAAATGAGATATTTATTTATTTATTCAAATTTTTATTTTTTTATTTTTATTTATGATAGTCATACACAGAGGGAGAGAGAGAGGCAGAGACACAGGCAGAGGGAGAAGCAGGCTCCATGCACTGGGAGCCCGATGTGGGATTCGATCCCGGGTCTCCAGGATCGCGCCCTGGGCCAAAGGCAGGCGCCAAACCGCTGCGTCACCCAGGGGTCCCCTAAATGAGATATTTAAATACTCACCTGTATAGCAGGTGAGACCAGAAATAGCCCCCAACATAGAAAAATGTGACCAAAAAGAAAGTTTTAGCATAGCAGCAATCCTGAAATGGTTAAGTGAGATGGGGAGCAGGAAAAGTTAGAGACGTTGATTGTGTTGCTTTATTCAAATGGTACCATCAACGATGCTACATTAAAATGGTGCCGTTGGATAACGTTGGTCACCATCGAGTAGGGTTTAGTTTAGTTTAGTTCGATTAAATCCAGCAGAAACCTGCTGCTAAATCCAGTGGCAGAGGGAGTAAACGTGGTCACGGAAGGATGGGTTATAGGGTCACGTTTCCCCACACTGAGCCGGAGGAAAGCCACCCTAATGAAGGTGGACAAACGACAGGTGCGGTGAGCAAGCTGAGGGTCACCCAGTGATTTTGCCAATCTCCAAACACCCTGGCCTGTGACTCTGAGTCTCTCTTTTCCCATAAAGGTCCACCGAGAGCCGCAAGATACAAAGTCCTTGAGGAGGCACTCAGCCCCAAAGGGAAGAAAAACAGCAAAAAACAGTACTTGCCAAACCGGTTGTTGGGTCGCTTTGGTTTGAGTGGAAGAAGCAAATGTGGAGGAGAGAGGGGAAGACCTGGACTCCAGCCTGGGAGAAGCGGCGCACCTGAGCTACCGGTTACCTGGTGGGATGTGATCCCAGGCAGCTTCCTGAGTGGGGAGCATGCGAGTGGCTACGCTCCACGTAGCAGATCATCTCTCCTCCAGGAAGAGAGGTGTAAATTTGAGAAAAGAGGACGCGAGGGACCGTTACGCGTGGACTGCTCCTCTCCACGAGTCACGGGAGGGATTTGCAAGCAGCCGGGAGCTAAGTCTTCTCTGCTTTATTTTGAAACAGGAAGAGCCTGGATCCTCGGCCCGAGAGTCCAGCCAGGTGTCATGATCCAGGGTTCGGAGGAAGTGGACGAAGGGGGGAGGGGGAACGCCTTCCCCCAGAGTCCGTCTCTCTCCACTTTCTGAGCTGCCCAGCAAACGCGTTTTTCAAAAATATGAAAATTGGCACTGATAAAGGGCGGCATTTGGGGTTTGCGGAGGAGGGCAGTGAGTTGTGGCGGGCGTGGTTGGAAAGCACACAGGGAACACTTTCCTGGAGATAATCCCTTGCTGGCCGCAGCCCCAGGGCTGGCAGCTTATGGGAATTCCCCCAACCATGGTGGATGACACTTTGGCCCAAATACATCTTGAACTTCATCCGAGACCAACTTTCATTTCCATTTTCTCATCTTATCCTTTGAGTTTAGCCGAATGACCAAATTATTCTCTAATAAATTCTTCGGTATACATTAAAAAAAAAAATTCCCAGCTTCTAGAGACTGTTTTTCCTACTGATCCTTGCTGGAAATGTCAGTTATTACCCTCCCCCCCCATTTCCCAAGAAGCTTGAGGCTCTGCCCAGTGGCATGGTGTCAAGAATAAAAATAGCCCTGCTGGCTCGTAGGCCAGTGTTCTGAATTATTTCCCATACTTTTGCCCTCTTGACTATTTGCATCAGTGATTAAGCATATTTTTATGACTGTAACATCTCTCACTTGATATTAGAATTCTAGAGTCTGCACATGCCTGTCTTCCTAGGCACTATTTGTAGGTGAAAGTGCTCCATTCATTTATTCAGCCAGTATTTATTGAGCCTATATTATGTGCTGGGCAATATTCTGGGTGCTAAAAAGACAGTAGTGACCAAAACAGGCCCAGATCTCTGCCTTCATAGAACTGAGGTTCTAGTGCCAGGAGACACACCCCAGACAAGACCGATAGGAAAGTATATGGTCCCTTAGAAGTGCTTGTAGGGCAAGGAAAAAAGTCTTTCCTCGAGGAAAAGTTTTTCCTTCCCCTGTAGGTTCAGTGCCTGGGGTCCGTGAATTCGCTGGCAGAAGACGGATTAGCAGCAGAAAAGGCATACAGATCCGAGATCTTTCATTTTACACGCACGGGGGCTTTACAGAAAAGGAGTCAAAAACCTAAAGAAGTAGTTGGGCTCAAGGACTGATTTACCGTTTCGACACAGGGTGACACACTGTGGAGAAGTGACGAAGAACAAAGGAAAGGGGGCCTGGGCTTTTAGAGCCAGTCAGTCGTGGGCAGGTGACTAGGAAGTAGGGGGAAGCTGGTGGTGGAGAAGGATTATCTGGTAAGGCTTTTTCATGCGGATTAATCCCGGTGCCTCTGGTGATTAGGATCCTTCTCTTCCTGGTACAGGAAAGGCCGGGTTATGCCCTGCTTACTGGCAGAGGGGGGAGGGCGGGGAGCTCCTTCTGTGTTTGCTTTGTGTCAGTTGCCTTCAACTCAAGATAATCCTCATGCTCGAATGGCATATGTTGGGGTGACATTTTCTTTTCTTTTATTAAGGTTTATTTATGAGAGAGAGAGAGAGAGAGAACAGGAGTGGAGGGAGGGCAGAGGGAGATGGAGAGAATCCTCAAGCAGACCCCTGCTCACTGTGGAGCCCAACACGGGGGGCTCAATCCCAGGACCCTGACAGCAGGACCTGAGCCGAAGTCAAGAGTCCGATGCTGGGCCAGGGAGGTGGGAGGAGGGACATCGGATTCCGCGTGTATGCTTTGGCAGAGTCGGCAGGATTTCTTGGCCGATTAGACGTGGGCTACGGGACAACGGCCACGGATGACTCTGGAGTTTTTGCCGGAGCAACTAACAGTAGGATGGAGCTGCCATTGTAGGAGAGGAAAAAGCATCTCCCCTCTATCGTTCTGAGTTCTTGGCTGAGTCCCCCAACCTGGTAATAAAGACAGGTGAACAAGAGGAACAAACAACCCAAATCGAGTAGCATGTATGCCTCATGGATACGTGGGAGGACCTGAGCAGAAATGAGTAGGTCCAAGAGACGGTTTTAGAATTCAGGCCTAGGGGCCCCTGGGGGGGCTCAGTGGTTGACCATCTGCCTTCAGCTCAGGTCATGATCCCCGGGGTCCTGGGATCGAGTCCGCATGGGGCTCCCTGCACGGAGCCTGCTTCTCCCTCTGCCTGTGTCTCTGCCTCTCTCTTTGTCTCTCATGAATACATAAAATCTTAGAATTCAGACCTAAACGCCATTTTTAAATAAGGAAAGGCATGGGGTGTAGACCTCCTGGAGGGAAGTGAATGATCTTTGGGAAGGAGGAAGAGGCCCTTAGAAGCACTAGGGGAGGTAGGACAGTTTCTGACAAGGGCTGCTGGCTGTGGTGTCTCCTCTCCCTGTCTTCTTTCCTCTGATAAGAGTCAGTCCTACCTGGTCGATGAGACTCCCGGTGGCTGGATCCGTGACAGTGGAGTTCCTTTTAAGGAAGCTGTCTTTAGGCAGGTAGGAAGAGTTCAGAGACAGCATCTCCCTGTATTTGCTGTTTTCAGATGATTACAGCTCAAAACCATCGCTGTCCCAAAGCAGCATACTTTGGGGTGGCAGGTCCTGAAGTCCTGCAGTCATGTTTGGGGCAGCATGCTGTGCTGCCCTTTGCCGTTCCCTGAGCTGACGCACAAGACTCACAGGAGTTGGTGGTTGGAGGACCGGGCCTAGTTGTCCGATGCTCGGTTCTGTATACATTAAATTTGAGACATTTGGTAGATATCCCAGTAGAAATACCCAAAACATTGTTGGATGTGTGAGTCGAAAATTCAGAGAAGCCTAAGCTGGAGATATTGGTTGGACCGCTAAGCATGTCGGTGATGTTTGAAGCCACGAGACCAGAGTTGCTCACCAAGAAAGGGAATGTGGTCTTGGGGTTAGAGGTCTTGGTCCAGATTCCAGCTCAGTGTTTGGGGCTCCCTCGCCAAGCTCGCTTCCTGTCTGTAACATGGCTACTGTCATGGACTGAACCTTTGTGTCCTCCCAAAACGTGTATGTTGAAATCTTGACCCCCAATGTGATCGTATCAGGAAGGGGGATCTTTGGGAGGTGATTAGGTAGTGAGGGTGGAGGCCTCGTGAATGGGACGGGGCCTCGATAAAAGAGAGGCCAGGGGATTCCCTCACTCTCCTACACCAGGGGGAGCACAGAGGGAAGACTGCCGTCCATGCAGTCGGGGCAGTGGGCTCTCACCAGACGCTGCATCTGCCTTGCTCTTGGACTTCCCAGCTTCCAGAACTGTGCGAAAGAAATGTTTGTTGTTTAAGGCGCTCGGTCCCTGATATTTTTGTTACAGCCACCCACATGGACCACTGAGACACCATGATAATATTAGCTCCCAAGGGAACCCTTAGAATAGATGGAAAGTGGTGCCTGGTGCTGAATAAGTGTCGGTGGAATATTGTGAATGAATAATATAAATAGTCCTGTTCCCTAAGCACCGAAGAACATTTGCTCTGGTTGTCACTTCCCTCCTCATTGTGGCATGCTCTCATTCGCCATCCTGGATTCTGCAGGGAGGAGGGGGTGGGAGGAGGGCAGGAATGTGGCTCTATCTGGATGAATCAGCTGCTACCAACCAACCGGGCACGGACAATGTGCCTGGGGCGGCCTCATGAGGACCCCAGGCGATAGTGCTCCTCAAGGTCCCAGTTCTACAGGTGAGAACGGGGAGCCCACCTGAGGTCGTGGGGGCTAAAACCCAAAACTTGGACGGGGATCCAGACTGGACTGCAAAGCTTAATCATTGTTCTACAGTCTGTTGTGCTGAGAGAGTGGAGGGGTCTCCCTAAAAGTGTCACTGATGCATCTTAGTCTTCACTTGGTCCCCAAGCCACCCGGTATTCACTTTCTGTGTCTGAGGTCACCCAGCTGCTGAGTGCATGGCGGGATCAAAGGTCAGTTCAGGCCTTCTGACACATCCAAGCTCCATGTTCCATCCCACAACCGTCATTTTGATATTCAGTAAGGTACCCACCCCCTCTTCTCCTCTTTCTCTGCCAGAATTTATTTATGAGAGAGAGAGAGAGAGAGAGAGCAGGGGGTGGACAGGTGAGAGGCAGAGGGAGAGAGAGAATCTCAAGCCGACTGCGCTGAGCATGGAGCCGGATGCGGGGCTCCGTCTCCCGACCCTGAGATCACGACCTGAGCCAAAATCGAGAGTCGGATGCTCATCCGACTGAGCCCCTTGGACCAATTCAGTCAGAATCTCAGGATGAGGCCAGGCTGCTGGTCTTTATTTTTCAAAGACCTATCTGGGCAAACTGACATGCAGAAAGACCTAAGGACCACCAAGGTGTGGGGTAGGACAGAGTCAAAGGCAGGTGAAAATCATGACCATGTAGCTAGACTAAGGATTGAGGCAAAATCACATTTAAACAACAACAACAACAACAAAAAAATTGTATTCCTTTTCTGCTCCAAGCGCTCAGTCTGAAGGATGGACCTCACCTATCAGAATCTGGAGTGGGTAATGAAGTTGAACATGTCCCTCGAATTGTCCTGACTCATGGGCACGGGGGTCATATCCTATCCCCATCCAGATGCCTTTTTGTTGAGAATCAATAGTTTGGGGAAAACAAGACAGATTCCAGCTATTTGGGGCATTCTGTGCAAGATGCAAAGGAGCCATAAGATGGGAAGGGGGATGTTAGGGGGCTAGTGCCCTGGCGGTGATAACCAGCAGCTGGCCTTGTAGGAGGAGGAGGGAATGGGAAAGCAGGCTCAAATGTCCTCACTGCACCCTCTGTTAACCTTCTAGCTGTCTTTTTGTCTAACATGTCTTTTTGGGGGGATGAGTTACGGTGGCACAGTTTAAAAGCTTTTGTTTTTATTCTTCCTACAAGGAGAGCTAACAGGTAAAAACATGACTTCTTGAAGAATAGAAACCTGGAGATTTCTGGAGAAATACAGTGGTGTGGTTGTGTAAGTATTTAGAACTGAGTACAATCGGCTCCCAGACCCTGGCTGGCTGGGAGAGGAAGAGTCTTGCATCAGTGGCAACTGTCCATTCCTTCCAATCTGTCCAAGGCTTTTAGTGCATTTCAGATAAACCAGCTTTACTAAATGCAAAGGCAGCTCCCGTGCCAAAGTTTCTGTTGGGCCTCTGTCCAGGCAGGTGTCTAGAAGTGTGATCTATGAGAATGATGAGTAAGCGGATTAGGGCTTCTTCCATTACTGTTTGCCCAAGAGACTACTAGGATCCCCGCTCCCCATCTTTGGGGGTTCTTGATGTCCAAGGATAAAGATTTAATAAATGAAAGTGTCAGGCCCCGGTGCAATTATCTCCCTTGCTTCCCCGACCTGGCTTTCACTGGGGGTGGTCTGGCCAGGCCGTAAGCCTGATGAGGGATGAGGTGGGAGGCACATGCTCATGCCCTGGCAGCCCTCCGAAGGTTCCAGGAATCTTCTATCTCAAATATCTTGCCAGATTCTGAGGCTCCTTGCAGACAAAGGAATCTATATACTTTAAGTAGCATTGAATTTCAGAATCCAGCTAATGTAGGATCTTTTACAGGCTAATAAACCAGAATAACATGTGCATAAAACGATAACTGCCCATGAAAACCTACTTCACCAGCACAGGGGTTGGTGTTTTGTCATAGGTTGTCCTGTGACTTAAAAACATTGTAAAATATCCAAGCAGCATGTGGATAAACAAAAAGGAACATCTATGCTGAGAAATGAAGGCTCAGCAGTACCCCTGAAGTGGCCAGTGTGCTCCAATCAAATCACCTCTTCTTCCCCACCCCTCAAAACCGCCGTACAATTTTGTGTTAATCATCTCCTTGCTTTTTATTGCATGCGTGTGTGTGTGTGTGTGTGTGTCTATAACCATAATGTGAATGTGACAGTAAATTGTGTTTTTAGTTTTGCTTATTTTTTAACTTTATGGGAATAATTTGTTTCTTTGGATCCACGTTGGTTTTGAAACTCAGCCATGTCCATGGATGGAACCCGACCCATTCGTTTTCACTATGGAAGATGCCACGGTACGGTCAACTGATGGCGATGACATTTAATCGCCATGCTGGTGATGGTTACGTGTATTGTTTCCCTTATGAAGAACCCTGCTAAAACCATTTGTGAACATGTTTCCTGATGAACATGTGTCAAGTTAGATTTTGACAGATTTTGTTTACCAGACTCCTTTCAATGAGGAATCATCAGGAAATGAGAAAAATTCTCAAGACTGGAGCCGCCAGACCTTTTCCCTATTTTTAAAACGTGGGAACGGTTGGAACCTAGAATCCGTTGAAACAGTGAGCATGATGAAGAACCTTGGCAAATTCCTAAAAGAGAAAATTAGGTGTGATTTGTTCTTCAGAGGCTTAAAAAATGAGTTCACTCAAAATAAGTCATGACAGATTATTTTAATCAATCCCTTTGGAAGAGTCACTGCCCTGGTAGAGCTAGGAGATATTTTGTTGACCTTCTTTCCCTAAGAGTATCTCAAGAGTCTCTGTAGACGTTCCCCCTTATAGATCCATTTCCAGTGGCTTATATTTGTTTGTTTCTTTCCACGCCAACTTCTCTAGATCACGAGTTCTATCGGGCAGAGACCCTATTTTGATAATTTAACAAAGCGTTTGACTACAAGCTAGTTGGTTCGTCAAACCTCTCTGGGCGTTGGTTGGATGGATTCTTTCTTTGAAGACAAGACTAGGAACATAGAACCACAGCAACATGGGCAGGAGATTATTGATTAACAGATGACTATCTGTTTGGAAACTTCTATTTAAGCTTTTGCCTTGTTCAACATTTTTTTGAGGGTTCAGATGACTTTGTCTTCTATATGACAACTTCATTGAGATGTAATTCCTATGCCACACAATTTATCCACTTAAATTGTGCAAGTCAGCGTTTTCTTCTATGTATAAGAAATCACCACAATCAATCTTAGAACATTTTCATCAACCAAAAAGAAACTCTAGACCCCCCAGCAGTCACTCCCCATATCCTCCCAACCTCCACAGCCTTAGGCACCCGCTAACCAACTTTCCGTCTTTACAGATTTGTCTATTCTGAATATTTCATATATATGGAATCATAAAATACGTGCTCTTTTGTGATTGGCTTCTTCCACTTGGGATAATATTGTTAGGATTTGTTGGTGTTGTGGCATGTGTCAGTACTTTTTTCCTTTTCTTGCTATTAATACTAATTAATATTCCTTTCTATGGGTATAACACATTTTACTTAACTCATTTATCAGTCGATAGACACTTGTGTTGTTTCTACATTTTGATTATTTTGAATGATGCTGGTGTGAACATTTGCATATGAGTTTTTGTGGAGACGTGTTTTCATTTCTCCTTGAAATGTTTTCCTATTATTTTATTTATTTTGGGCATATAAGCCTGCAAGTGAGATTGCTGGGTCACACCATAACTCTAAATTTAACTTTTTGAGGAACCTCTCTTGGTCAATATTTTAAGAAGTAATTTAGGTGAAGACAAAATTTATAATGGTCAAATCTATTAATGGCATAAATCTTCAAGAAGTCAGTGCTCTATGGTAGAGCCATTCAACATGGTAGCCACCAGCCGCCTGTGGCTGTTGAGCACGTAAAATGTGGTTAGTCCAAATTAGGTTGAGTTATAAATGTAAGAATATACACTGGATTTCAAAGAACTATGTAGGAAAAAAGGAATGTAAATTCTCTCATAGATTGTCTCCAAAATAATTAGTGTACTGATTACATGTTGAAATGCTAGTATTTTGGATACATTGGACTAAATAAGTTTCTAAAATTAATTTCACCTGCTTCTCTTTACATTTTCAATGTGGTTACCAGAAAATTTGAAATGACGTATGTGTTTCACATTCTATTTTTTGCTTTTATTTTTAGTTACTTTTTTATTTTAAAGATTTTATTTATTGAGAAAGAGAGCACACGCAAGTGGGGGGGAGGAGTGGGGGAGAGGGACAAACAGACGTTGCACTGAGTGCAGAGCCCAACATGGGGCTCGATCCCGGGACCTCAAGATCAAGATATGAGCTGAAACCAAGAGCCGGATATTCAACTGACTGAGCCACCCAGGCTCCTCTATTTTTTTTTCTAAGTTTTTTTTTTCTAAGTTTTTAATTTTAAGTCCAGTATAGTTCACAGCTAGCGTTATTTTAGTTTCGGGTGTGCAATTTAGGGATTCAACAGTCCTGTATGCTGCTCAGTGCTCATGGCGATGAGTGTACCCTCTGAACCCCGTCACCTGTCTCCCCCACCCCCCACCCGCCTCCCCTCTGGTAACCATCAGTTTGTTCTCTGTAGTTAAGAGTCTGTTTCTTGGTTTGCCTCACATTCTATTTTTATTGGGCAGCACCGCTCTATTCTCTTCGTATCCTTCCCTCCTCCAAACATTAGGCAAATATTAACCTGGTGGGGTTTGGAATCCGACCAACCTGGATTCAAAACCAGATTCTTCTTAGCTGGAAAAGCTGTGGGCAAGTTATTAACTTCTCTAAGTTTCAGTTCTCTTAACTGTAAAATGTTTAAAAAGTAAGACATGTTTTATTTAATTTTTTGGAAACTTGATGAGGATTAAATAACGGAAGTTACAGCGAGAACTTGGCTAAATGCAGGCATACAGAGAGAGCTACATAAATGTTGCTTCTCTTCTCTCCTTTCCTCATTCACGCTGCTGAAGGGGTCGGTAATTAAGCTAGCCAGATGATTTACGGCTCTGCGTGGGAACATGTGCCCCCTCCTGTGACATATGGTGCATTTATTTTCATGAGGGACTTTAAGATATTATGCTTAATAAAATGATTTCAATGGTTGGATTTTGGGGGTAGCCTGGATGTCATAAAGAATACGAACAACCACTTTCATCTCTTTTGTGATTTTAGAATTTAGCTTTGCCCGTTTGCAGGACAACACATGCCAAGTTTTAATAATCCTGGGCTGTTGGAACCTTACTCAACACTAGGGATATGTTGACATTGTTTGCATGCGGTTCAGGACGTCATTCGAACCATCCAGAACTCATTCAATATGGAAAACTAAGTGAGAACTTCTCCAGGGAACTTATTCTCTCTCCAGAGGTCAGTGGAATTTCCTGTTTCTGTTTGGACTCAAAATATCACATGAAGTTCTACTTTCTCTGAACGCTTTGGATGCCGGCTTGACCCAGCCACAGTTTAATGTAAATGAAAAACACACATCACAGACTCACCGCCTCCCCCCAGCTCTGAGGCATGTCTCATGGACGAAAGGTTGACATCTCCCGTCAACAGCGACCACAGACGGTCCTCCCTTCACTTTGCAGGGCAGAGAGGGTTACTTCCTTCTCCAGAATCGGTGACTACCCACGATTTTTTTTTTTTTCTATCTTCTTGCAGTTTTGGAAGGAGACCGAGCAACAAATATGGACAGAAATGTTACAAAGGAATTGGTAATTACCGTTACTTTTTCGAAGGAAAAATCTGTTAAAAACTCAAGTTTCACAGGCGCCTGAATGTCTCGGTCGATTAAGCGTCTGCCTTCATTCTCGTGATCCCGGGGTCCTGGGATCGAGCCCCACATCAGGCTCCCTGCTCCGCGGGGAGTCCGCTTCTCCCTCTCCCCTAACCCTCCCCCTGCTCAAGCCGGTGCACTCTTGCTCTCTCTCGTTCACTCTCAAATAAATAAATAAAAATCTTCAAAAAATAAAACCCCCCCCACTAAACCTTCGGGTAGTCCGATAAAACCTCTTGATGTACTGAAAGTTGAAGGCAGTTCTTCCCTTGCTTTAGGATTTTAGGCAAGAGGGCAGGTATGGTCACACGAACATTAATTTCTTTGTTTTCTGTATTTCCCCCCCTAGGTGATCTGTTTCTGGAACATTCCTATATGGTATACAGTTTAAAAAAAATTAAAAAGCTGCCTCTCCACTCTTTGGAGAAAGGTGGAGAGCTCCATCCTGGTAATAGACCGGGTACCCTCTGCAGTCCCTCTGACCATCTTGCTCCCATTTGCTTGGTTAGGGACTAAACATCTTCCAGCCATGTGCTGAACTTGGCACCCTGGGATTCCTGCTAAAAGTTGCAATTCCTTCGACATCCTGCTGCACCCTCCGAGAGAAGCCTCCAAAGACTTCCAGCTGTCACTAACCATGACGAAAGGCCCATTTACTGACGGAATTGCTTTGATTGTCCTGCCCACGTAAACGATGGATAGGAAAGCATTTATTGCCGTTTCTGGAGCAGCAGAATATTGGAAATAATTGGGTTGCTTTTCTTCCAGGATGGGAGAAGCCACGGCCACGTTCTGACAAAATTCTTCTTTTGCTCGGGATTATCATCAGCAGAGATCATTTGATTCCTCAGGAAGTCAAGTCAGTGTAAAGCAGCGCTGATTTACCAGGATCAGTCAGTTCAAAGTGCCTTGTAGCTTCTAGTCTGTGAAGTCTTTTTCACCTCCCTATTTCTAACATTCACAAAAAAATATCAGTTTGCCCAACATCTTTGAACCTAACTCGTGTTGTTCCCTTACGCAGGAAAGAAGTCGCTGAGAAGAAGCCAAAGAATTGCTTGCGTTTCTTCTTCCTCCAACCCGTTTCGAACCTTGATGACTCCTCATCTTCAGAAAAACAACACAGATGACTAGCAGGGGCCGTTCCGAATGAAACTAATTACTGCCCAGAAACGGCAGCCAGACACACCTACTTTATTTTCAAAATGAAGTTGTTTGATGAGGAGCAGATAGCCGGGCAAGTCGAGATGGCAGTAGCGAGGTTTCCTCTTCTGGGATAACTGTTTTCACCTTATTTGTATCAATACTGAGTAGAGACAAAAAAAAAAAAAAATTCAGTTATTGTGAAATCACTTCAGTTGATCACACAATTACAATCAGAATAAAAAGGAGTAGATTTGGAGAATGATTCATTCATAATCCACCTCCTTCACATAACAATTCTTAATTTATTCATATTTTCTAGTTTTTTGGAAGTCTTGCTTAATTTCCAATCTGGTATAATTAACTTTTTGAAGTATTAATTTAAAATTTTTTTTCCAGTTTTCATCCAAAATAATGCAGAGAAATGGGTGCTTTCTTTAACGTTTGATAACCCCCATGTCATTTAGCCAAACGGTTAACCATTTAGCTTAAAAGCTGAATATATAAAGCAAAAACTCATATCAAGAAAACTTAAAAACAAGAAAAAATTGTTCTGGGAGATTTTAACACATCTGCCTCAGAGGTTAATAGACCAAGCAGATAAAAATAAGGAGGAGCAGCGTTTGAAGAATGTTAAGGACCACCCTGAACATAATAGAGGAACCTATAGGTCTTTATGTCCTACAGGAAATGTGTGTTCCTTTATGACTCTGGGCCCCTAACAGCACTCCATCACATAATCGACCCGAAGAGAATTTCAGTAAATTCCAGAAAGGGGAAGTTTCCGAGGCCATCTTCTTTGCTTATAATCCAATCAACCCAGAAACCTCGTATAAAGATACGGGGTTCAAGAAGGCTTGGCCTGACCTGGTGGGACGCGCGAAGGCCAGAGCTCAGGGCAGGAGCGGAGCAGACAGACCCTGCGGTACCCGAGGGCTTGGGAACACAGGCACCGCCAGTGGGACGGGCTGCCGGGGGCCTGGACGTGTGCGGGGGGCTGTGGGCTCTTCGGAGCCCCCGGGTCAGCCTGACGCCTTCGAAAGGTTCCCACAGTTCGGAGAACCCGGGTCAGGGCCTGCAGCCGAGGGCAGGAGGGAGCTTTCAACGTTATTCCTTCTTCTTTCCAGCATCGAGGAAATGAGGCCGCGTAATAATGAGGCTTTTTCTGAGGACCCGATAAGATCTTTCTTCCGAGTCTGGCGCTGGACTCCAAAGCGCTAGACTCTTAATCAGCAGCCGGAGGAAACCAAGGCTTCCTTCCCGCACCTTCCCGGCCTCCGCAGAGCCGCTGCGGGCCACGGGTCGGGGCGCTCCCCGCCGGGCCCGGCACCCACCAAGCGAAGGGCCGGGTGGGTGGTTCCTTTTTTTAAATTTTAAAATTTTAAAATTTTTATTTATTTATTTTTTATTTATTTATTTATTTATTTTTTCTGAGTGTGGTTCCTTAAAAGAAATTCTTTTGTATTTGGTACCAGTTGAGCGGCCTACGTTGTATTTCGTGGGCCCGTCCTGTCAAAATCACGATTATTCGCATTGAATTAAACCGGTGTGGGCTGGGCTGGGCTGGGACGGGGCAGGAGTTGGGTTTGATGAAAGAGATCTTTTAAATGAATCTTTTAAATCTTTTATTTTTTTATTTTTATTTTTATTTTTATTTTTATTTTTATTTTAAATCTTTTAAATGATGAAGAATTCCCCAGGGATGTTCTGGCCCCAGCCAAGGAGGACACCCATCTCCTCGGGGCAGGAAGGCTCACCCGCTCCCCTGCCCAGCGCGCCCTCGGGACCCGCCCCGGGGCCCCAATACCTGTTAGTTAGTAAGACGGGCTCACTGCGAAAGTGAGCGCGGGTGGCCGCGGCCCGCTGGAGCCACGGCCCGGAGAGCAGCGCCTTTCCAGAAGATGCCGCGTCGCCGAGGATGTCTGCTAACCTGCTCTGGGTCAGCCGGGGAGAATTCTAACATCCTTTTTTTTTTTTTTTTTTTAAAGATTTTATATATATATATATGTGTATATATATATATATATATATATAGAGAGAGAGAGAGAGAGAGGCAGAGACACAGGCAGAGGGAGAAGCAGGCTCCATGCAGGGAGCCCGACGTGGGACCCCATCCCGGGTCTCCAGGATCACGCCCTGGGCCAAAGGCAGGTGCTCAACCGCTGAGCCACCCAGGGATCCCCTCTAACGTCCTTCTGAAGTAGACTCTTACCTCGGGAGAGCAGGGCCAGGAGGAAGGCACCCACCGGCCTGCAGCCTGGGCCGGGCCATGGCCTTGACAGCAGCCAGGCCCCTGAGCACCTACAGCACCCAGGCCCCTGAGCACCCGTAGCACCTGAGCACCCGCAGCACCCAGGCCCCTGAGCACCTGCAGCACCCGGGCCCCTGAGTACCCGCAGCACCTGGGCCCCTGAGCACCTGGCCCCAGAGCACCCACAGCACCCAGCTCCTGAGCACCCACAGCACCTGGCCCCTGAGCACCCGTAGCACCCGAGTACCCGCAGCACCCGGCCCCTGAGCACCTGCAGCACCCAGGCCCCTGAGCACCCGTAGCACCCGAGCACCCGCAGCACCTGGGCCCCTGAGCACCTGCAGCACCCGGGCCCCTGAGTACCCGCAGCACCTGGGCCCCTGAGCACCTGGCCCCAGAGCACCCACAGCACCCAGCTCCTGAGCACCCATAGCACCTGGCCCCTGAGCACCTGTAGCACCCGAGCACCCACAGCACCTGGCCCCTGAACACCTGCAGCACCCTGGCCCCTGAGCACCCGCAGCACCTGACCCCTGAGCACCCAGCCCCTGAGCATCTGCAGCACCCAGTTCCTGATCACCCACAGCCTGCTGTAGCAACTGCTGCCTCAGGAGGCCCGGGCCACTTCCCGTGGACACCTCCTTCGTTTCTGTCTCTTCTCACCTTCCTCTGTCTGCCTGCTCCGCACGGGGCCGTCATTCTCCTTGGAGGTTTGTTTCTCCGGGGACACGGGCAGTGGGGACGCCAAGGACGACCGAAGCCTGTGTCCTGGAGCCTCCTTCACCGCCGGCTGGCCAGGCCCTCCCTCCTTCCTGCTCCAAACACTGAAACCCCCAGGAGGCAGCAATTGTCACTCTGTCCCCGTCTTTTTCTACAAAAAATTTATTTATTCCCGAGAGACAGACAGAGAGAGAGAGAGAGAGAGAGAGAGAGAGAGACAGGCAGAGGGAGAAGCAGGCTCCCTGCGGGGAGCCCAACGTGGGACTCGATCCCGGGACCCTGGGGTCTCGCCCTGGGCCCAAGGCAGCTGCCCTACCGCCGGGCCCCCCGGGGCCCCTCCTGCCGCCCTTTCCCGTGCCCTGTGAAGTGACAGAAAATGAGAATCGCGGTGCCCTCAGCCTCCTTCCCCACCAAGGCGCTGGGGCGTATCTGTGCATCTATGGGGAAGGACTCTGGTGTGCAAGTGTGCAAACGGGCCGCTGGGGACTGAGATAGGCCCGCAGCCAAGCGGTGCCCGGCCTGTGCTCGGGCTGCCTGAGCCGTGGAAAGGCACGCTCGCGTGAGTCGGCCCACGTGCAGTGAGCGAGCACAGATGCACGCATCCACGCGCTCGGTTCCGAAGCTTTGAGAGGAAGTTACCTTGCATTTAGAAGAGCAGAAAGGCCGGCCCTCCGCACCCCCTAACCGTTCAAGTGCGGGATTTCAGCGTTCGGGAGAACCCAGCAGCTTCCAGGGCAAGCAGCATCTGGTGAAAGAAGGGACACGGTGGCAGGGCGAGGGCCTTGGGTCGGTGTGAGCCGCGGCTCCCGGGGCAGCGTCCCGGCCTGGCCTGGGCCCGTCCCGACACGCCTGCGGGGCTGTGAGGACGGGAGCTGTGTGACAGCGCGGCCGGGCTGCTCACCCACGGGCTCCCAGGCCCCCGAGGCTGCTGCACTTCCGTCGTCGGCACACGAGTCGGCGTCTGTCGCGTGGGTCCCCTTCCTTGCACGTGAGAAGATCAGGGCGCCTGGGCCGGCCTGCAGGGGACAGCTGGGGCCTCGGGACCGAACCACACCGCTGGCTGCGGAGAAGCCCTTGGAGCCCACGCGAGTCCGTCAAAGTGCCAGCAGAGGCCCCGGCGCTGGTCACCCACCGGAAAGGAGGAAAGGTGCCCCTTGGAACACGCGGAGTTCAATCAACGTGGCAGGATTTAGACGTTACCTCTCGTTTGTCTGATTTGTATGGAGCAGCTTTGCCAAGCCCCGCAGGGCTTCTCCAACCCGGGCATCCACGAGCCGCCCCCAGAGCTCCTTCCCTAGACCGAGGTGGTGCTGCAGGACTTAGACGGAGTGTACCAACGTCTGTCATTTACTCTGAAATGTTGCTCAAGATACATAAAGACGGGCAGGCTCACAAGAACACAGAGGAAGATGGTACCTGGAGAAGCTAGCTTTGGGGTGTGCACGGGTCCACTGCAACATTCTTTTACTTTTTTTTTTGCACGTTTGGACCATTCCAGGATAAAATATTGGGAAAGAAAAGAAATACTAAAAAATGTATATAGTATTTGCACGAAGAAGAGAAATGATGGGACACACAGTGGAATGGAGGCCCTTGAAGGATGAATCCGTAAATTTACGACTAGATTCAGGAGCTGTTCCCAAAGGGAAAAAAACAAACGGACAAATAAGAAAGAAGAAAGAATAAGAAATCATAAAAGGGTGAGATACACAGGATGATAGTAAGTATGAGGAATCCCAGAAAGATGATACATGAAAATCAAGAAAAAGATACATCTGAAAAAATAAAGATTTAAAAGACGCGGATGAGAACACCACCACCCCCAGCAGATGCTGGCTTTGCTCTGGCTGCCTTCCCTTGATGGCGAAATCTGAGTTTCTTTCTTTCTTTCTTTCTTTCTTTCTTTCTTTCTTTCTTTCTTTCTTTCTTTCTTTCTTTCTAATAGGTTTTTATTTTATTTTATTTTATTTTATTTTATTTTATTTTATTTATTTTTTTATAAATTTTTTTTATTGGTGTTCAATTTGCCAACATATAGCATAACACCCAGTGCTCATCCTGTCAAGTGCCCCCCTCAGTGCCCGTCACCCATTCCCCCCCACCCCCCACCCTCCTCCCCTTCTACCACCCCTAGTTCGTTTCCCTGAGTTAGGAGTCTCTCATGTTCTGTCTCCCTTCCTGATATTCCCCACTCATTTTTTCTCCTTTCCCCTTTATTCCCTTTCACTATAAAAAATAGCGAAATCTGAGTTTCTAAGTGAATCCCAGCATTGGAGCGTTTGGTGCTCCTTCCATCCTTCGCAGGGATTTCAGGCTGAGAGGAGGGAGGGAGTCTAGAGACCCACAGGCTTTAAAAACAAACAGCTACGGGAGGGCAACGATCATCAAAATGAAGCAAATGTCTCTTTCTTTCTTTCTTTCTTTCTTTCTTTCTTTCTTTCTTTCTTTCTTTCTTTCTTTCTTCTTTCTTTCTCTCTCTCTTTCCTTCCTTCCTTCCTTCCTTCCTTCCTTCCTTCCTTCCTTCCTTCCTTCCTTCCTTCCTTCCTTCCTTCTTTCTTTCTTTCTTTCTTTCTTTCTTTTTTTTCTTTCTTTTCTTTTTTATGACGGCCTGGACTTTCTTTATGTTCTGAAAGATTGGCTTCTGTCGGTTGGTAATTTCTCAATTGCAATGATGGCAGAAAAACAAATATTTTAAAAAACAAGCACACTGCTTCCTGGACAGATTCTTGTGCTACTGGAGGTCAGTGGAATGCGACTTCACATATTTATAGCTCAATTAATATTTTTTTGGCCTCAAACAAAAAACTTCATGCATGAAAATGAAAAGCATCCTAGTTATTTGAAATCGACTTTATTGTTTTTGTTAAAGTGATAGATGGGTGTTATAAAAATTCAAGCCATTTAGAAAGTTTAAAGAAGAAAAAAAAGTTTAAAGAAGGTAAAAAAAAAAACAAAAAAACAAAAAAAACCCCTTGAAACTCTAAAAGCTACTACCTGGAATAAAATCATTATCTACATTTTAAATACATCTCTGCCTACACAGCCAGGAGGATGGAAATACAAGATTTATTTACAAAATGGGAATCTTATGCTCTAGACCATATTTGTGAAAAACAATTTAATTTTTGAAATTAATAGAAACACACTGAATTTTAACTGAACTACTAAACTTTGGATATTAGTGCTTTTGAAAGTTTGCAAAGACGATTAAAAATAGGTTTATAGGTGATTAAACTTTATTTCAATCCATATTATTTTATGTATTTTCCCTCCTGCTATGAACAGTGAGGAAATGAGGAAATGTGTGCTCCCTGTCTTCCCTTTCTCCTGTTAACCCTCCTAGTTTTTGGTGGTCACCTATTTTTTTTTACATTGTCAGGATTCATAAGGTTTACATTCTGTTTTGAAATATAATCCTGCTCTTGCTTCAGTTTAGCTCATAGTGTCTCCTTGATAATCATGATGATCTGATAATGGGGCAAGTATTTATTTAGGGCTTAGGAAGGGACACGCATCATGCGAAAGCACTTTTCTTGTAGTTTCTCATTTCAGTCTCCTAACCACTTCCTTAGGTAGACACTGTCTCATACAGATGAGAAAACTGAGACACAGAGACGTTAAGTAACTTGATCGAGGTCACACAGTGGGTGGCAGTCTGACTCTTAGATTCGCTTGTGCTGGGATATTCCGGTAGTCTTTGCTGAAAAAGTCACATGGATGCTATATTTTCTGATTCCAGCATGTCTAAGGACACGTCATTTTTATACCTCAAGGACAGTTTGGCTGGACATTAACTCCAGAGTCACCCTCTCCCTCATACCTTTGTTAATATGACCCACGGGCTTCTGGTATTGATTGTTGTAGGGAAGAAGTCAGAGGCTAAAGTGGTTTTTTTTCCCCCCTCTTGGAAGTAACTTGGTTTTCCAGCCTAAAAGTCTGAGAAATTATTCTTTATTCTTGAGGCTCCATAAATTTTCCAAGATGAGACAGACTATAAATAGGTGTGTATAGATTTATATAGGACCGAGGTGTGCCCTCTCCATCTGCGGGGCTGAGGCTTTACTTGAGAAGTAGCATTGGTCTTTGTCCCACTTGTGTATCTTTTCAAAGACATCGATTATGTACCTATTGGGAATTTTTTCCCCCATTTCCTATATTTACTATGTTCTCTCTAATTATTTACATCATTGTTCTTCTCCTTTTTTATTCCATCTGATTTCTTCAAACCTCCTCTCCAATCTGTGATGGTCTTAAAGTTTGTTTACCCTCTTCTCTGTTGCCTCTAATGTGGCGTCAGCTCTCTAACGACCCTGTTCCTCCGTTCTCTTCACACATTGCCCACGTACTCTTCACCCCATCTGCTCTCGTCACCTTTACTTTGCCTTTTTGTAAATTTTGCAGGATCTCTTTTCAGAGAAGTCATTTAATCTTTAGTTCCTCCGAGACTCTGGAGAATAACTTGCAAACATTTCCCCTTATTTTTGGGAGCGATGCTTCTCCTGATGTGTTCTTTGTCTGCTTTTCCGCCTCGGTTCCTTCTCTCTCTCTCTCTCTCTCTCTCTCTCTCTCTTTTCATTATCAACACATCAGTCCCGTGCTAGGAGCTTTTCTGTGCATGACTCGTCTTTCAGTGGGGCCCTTCTCTCTGCGTGGGCTGCAGGATAGCGTGCGGAGTGACGGGGTTGAGGAGACGTGCTGGGAAAGGTGTGACAGAGAGACCTGGGCAATCCTCAGGATGAATTAAGGTGTATCCTCTAACAGCCGCCCATCTACCGCTGACTTCCGCACTGAGAGGGTGTCTCACTGCAGACTTTGATGTGGACAAGGTTGGGGTGTCTCGTGGTGCATCCTGCGTCTCCGTCTTTGTGTGTTATGGGTTGAGTTGTGTGCCTCTTCCCTAAATTCATAAAGTCCCAACCTCCCAGTACCTCACAATATGACCTTACTTGGAGATGGGGTCATTGCAGATGTAATTAGTTAAAAGGTGGTCCTCATGGAGGAGGGGGGGGCCTCCTCCATGTGACTGGTGTCCCTGTAAAAAAAAAAAAAGAAAAAAGAAAAAACAAGTGAAGAAAGAGACACACACACATACACACAGGCATCTGAACACAAAGGCAGAGGGTGGATGATGCCATCCACAAGCCCCGGAGGGAGACCTGGCCCAGGCGCTTCCCTCACATCTCGCAGAAGGAACCAAACCTGCCAAAACCTAGATCTCAGATTTCCAGCCTCCAGAAGTGGGAGACAAGAGCTCTGTTGATAAGTTGCCCAGCTGTGGGGACAGCTGTTAGAGCAGCCCTACCAGCGTGCGCACACTCTGCGTCTTGATTTGGTGACTAAGCCCCGTCTCGGTCACGTCTGGCAGTTTCCCTGGGTTAGGGCACTAGACTCTAGGATTTGACCTTTATGTGTTTGGGGAGCCTGGCTCTCTTCAGTCCCACCTTCCCCACCACTCCGCAGCCGCAACTATGGCTCCATGTCTTCCCAATATCCCCGTGTCGTGTCGCTAGCCAGGCGGCTCTTTCAGGACCGCTGTCCTTTCTTCGAAAGAAACCTCTGGGGAAATTATATCAACTCTTACATGCTCTCCAATTCCAATAAATTTCATTTTATTTTATTTTTGACAGATGTTCTTTATACTTCTAATTCGAGACAGAGGCTTCTCCTTCACTTAATTTAAAAAGGGAGTTTCCCTACCTTCTGGGTCCTGTTATTTTTGGTGGATTTCGGCATATGCGGTGGAGTGAACATAACTTTCTCCTATCGTCTGTAAGTAAATATTTAAAGAAGCCTTACAGTGACAAACATCTCCATTTTTCAGATAAATAAACTCGGGCAAGGAATTTATTTAAAAGCAAGGGATTTATGATGAAAATGAGAGCTGGTGCCTTAAGATTCTCTGTCATGCTAGGAGCTTAGTGTAAATCAATTGAAAAAAAAAAAAGTAAATAACTTTGTCAAGCCTTGGGGTGAGTGTGGGACATTTCTGTGTCCTCCCTCAAAGAAATGATGATAGTCCTTTTAGCTGATTTTGACTGGGGTAGACATGGGCTGCTTCCAGTGTGGGTGACAGCGCAGTTCCAGAGGCCATCTCAATTTAGTTTTATTCCAGCGGTTGACAAGCTTTTTGTAAAAAAAAAAAGTCAGATAATACATATTTTAGACTTTGTGGGCTGCACTTGGTCTTTGTCACAAAATTTTCTTCTTTTTCCTTTTTTTTTTTTTTTTTTTTAAATACAACCCCTTAAAAAATGCAAAAACCTTTCACAGCTCCTGGGTCAGACAAAAATAAGAGTGGACCAAAGTTGGCCAACCCTTGTTCTCTTCTAGGGTGCATCTTATTTTTTTTTTTTTAAGATCTATGTATTTATTTGAGAGAGTGAGAAAGAGGGCGAGGAGGGACTGAGGGAGAGAGAATCCTCAAGCAGACTCCTTGCTGAGGCCCAATGTGGGGCTCAGTCTCGGGACCCTGAGATCATGACCTGAGCCAAAGTCAAGAGCTGGATGCCTAAGCAGCTGAGCCCCCCACGTGCCCCCAGGATGCGTCTTAAATTCTCCCCACGCTGCACAGAGATCCTTGTGTGGCACTGAAGCAATTTCGGCGGAGTCTCCCCTTCTGAGCTGAGCACACACCGATCCAAAGTACATTTTAATGCATGAAGAAACTCTAAAAAAATACAATTCTCACATTTCTTGTTTAATAAGTTAGTTCGCGTTAGAGGAGGGGCAAGGCTTGCTAGAGATTGCTCAGAGTTCTAAGCAAGAAAATCTGAAAAGCAGACCGAGCGGGTGTGACCTGCAGCCCGCGTCCCCAGCACCAGCGACCGTCCAGGACACCCAGAGAACCCTGAGCCCGACGAACGTCAAGTAAACACGGCTCGTGTTCCGGAGAAGCCCAGAGCTCAAAACGAAATAGCAGCACTGCCACCGTTTCTAAGTAAGGGTCTGTAACGAGCACAGTTTTAACCACGACGCCAAATCATAAACCCGTGCACAGCGCGGGGCCCCTGGAGTCGCCCTTGGTCGGCTGCCCGCCAAGCGTTGTCTTCGACAGCGACCGTCGGGACTGACCCTGGGGCTGCACGGTCCTCGCAGACTGCTCTCATGGAGCTTAGACGTGCTTATTCGTGGGAAGGGAGGACGTGTCCCGGAGGTCGCGCACGTGCCGGGGTGCCACTAAGCGCCGCGGTGCCGGCTCCACTGCCCGCGCCCCTTTGCGGAGCAAGTGCTGCTGTCATCTCAGGCCGAGGAACGAGTGAAGAAGCTGAAGCTCAGACACGTGAAACAGTTTCCAGGTTACGAGGCGAGCGAATGCCCTGTCGGGGCTGGAGGATTCCTCTACCTTGTGTCGGGCTCCGTTTCTCTGCCATCGTCGAGCTGCGACACCTCGTAAGGGTCAAGGGAGACCACGTCTGTGAGATCCCTCGGGAAGCTGTCCTGTGCCGTGCAGATGTAAGGGTTCAAGGTTAACACGTCTTGTGACCCCAAATTGTCCAGGAGACACAAGGAATGACGTCTCTGGAGGGTCCGGGTGCGGGAACCCTCTGGAGGGGTGTTGGGGGTCTCTCCTTGGTACGACTGCATGATGAGAAGGCCTGTCCGCCAGAAAAGACGCAGGGGCTAGGGCCCAAAGCCCAACTGAACGAGCAAAGGGGAACTCGTCTCTTGCCCTCACGCCTCCTCCCGGAGCGAATTCCTTGGCACGACATCTCATATTTTCTAGGGCAAGTAGATTATGTGGCCTGAAAACCGGCCTCTTGAGACCAGTTCCTTCAACTCCTTATACCTGATTTTTTTTTTTTTTTTGATCAAACGTCTCCTGTTTCAGGCTAATGTTTTAAAAATGGAAATGAATCAGAATAGAGAGGTGCCTCTGGGATCCCAAACTGGTTTTCGCCCTCTTTTCACAGAACAAAGGTAGGAGATTTGCATTTGAATCACTCTGAGGGAAGCACCGGGAAGGACGGAGCTAAGGTTGGTGAGCGGAGGAGAAGCTGGTGCATCTGCCAGCTCTGGGCAGGCGGCCGCTCCCTGAGCCCCTCTCCGAAGAGCCGGCCGCCGGTGGCGGGATGTGGGGTACCGCACAGGGGGCTCCCCACGTGACCCGAGGCCTCGAGCCGCCGGGCAGGGCGTCAGTGACTTCTACGGGGCCTTAGCTGTGGGAGGACGTGAAGACCCAGGGGGAAGAGAAGAGTGAGAGGGGAAGGGAGACGGGACGGGGAGAGGCAAAGGAATGAGAGACAGAGGATTTAGAAGGGGGCACCTGCGTGGCCCAGCTGGTTAGCGGCCCCCTGCCTCTTGTTTGGGCTCAGGTCCTGATCTGGGTCAGGAGACCGGGTCATTGAACCAGAGCCATCCACGGGCTGTTCTTTATTTCTCTTAAGAGTAGCTGCCACTCGATTCATAAGGTCTCCTTGTTTTGAAGGATGAACCTTTACAAATATTAGGTCCTAGACTGTCTTTTAACTTTCAGGGAGCCCATATTATTACTCAATTTAGAAGTTTAAAAAATTCATAAACTTCTAATTGTGACTTAACACCAGCTTCGGTACGTCCCAAACTCCTTCGTTTTTTTTTTTTTTTTCTTTTTTTTTTCTTTCTTCCCTTCATTTTCTTCATTTAAAAAAAATGATGTTGTTGAGACACTATATATTCAGTAACTCCTTTCAAGGCAGGGGCATTTCAGTTCACTGTTTCTTCATCATTGTTTTTCTAAGGAAAGCCAGCGTTCTTTCAACACTGGGCATGTTTGAAATGCACCTCATCCACGTAGCCGTAAAGGGGCTCTGAACCAGCTTGTCCACGTTTACCAAACCCGGGAGGAGACACCAACCTCTCACGCGAGCCTCAGGAAAGGCAGAATTCGAGCTGCGATGTTCCCTCATCAGCTTTACTCCTGTCAGGGTTCTGGCCCTTGAGGCTCTATCAGATGACAAGAGCTGGCTTCCAACACACAAATGACAGGCATTGACGCTGCAGAAATGCTGCACGTACTTAACTTCTGCAGCCCACGCTTTTGGAAATTGGCAGCAGCGAGGAACTTGAACTCTTTTCTGGAATGATGCAGTAGACTGGGGGAAGCTTCATCCTATAGTCGTGGGAGGGAGAGGCTGAAAAAGTGTCAAAACGGCATAAATCCAACAAAAGGGTGAGTCTGTACTCCAAGGGGGCAGACGGGGATTAGGAGGTACGGAGCATAGAAGCACGTACTTTCATCCGTGCGTGTACCATACACATATTTAGGGGGAGACAGCAGTGGAGCAGGTCTGTCCTGATCCCTGGTGGCTCCAATTAGCAAATTGAAACGAGCCTTTTGCAGTGTTCATGCAGAGTCTAGAGAACTACGTTCTGGGAATGATGTAGGGATTCCGATATCCATCCGTTGGGGATTTGGACTGGATAATGCTGCTGCCCTAGAGGCCTTATGAATTCCACCCAGGCTTCCTTCCGCTGCAGGCCTCCACAAGATCTGCATTTTAGACGAAGTACATCACTGACATCCGCACTCTCACCCCTGTGCTTCCCCCAAACCGCAGTAAATTCTAAATTAACGCAGTTAATAAATTCGAGTTAACATGAAAACCAGTGAAGCACAATCCAGGGTCTTCTTGCCTTGTCCAGGAGAATATCCTCACCCTTCTGGAAACGTTTTATGATGCATCTCGGTGGTTTAACCCTAAACAGGTGACCCTAATGAAGTGTCTCTCAAGCAGGAGAGAAGACCAGCTGGAGAGAGATCTCGTGATCCTATTAATCCAACTCCCAGATCGGTGCATCTTGGGGTGGGGGGCTCTGTGCATGGTTGCCTGTGGGCTCAGCGTGACTCCCGTGGGCTCCGGGTGGGCTCCGCGTGGGCAGGCCGCTGCACCTGCAGAAGCCAGGCCAGGGCCAAGCGGCGGGGGGCACAGAGGTCACGGGGCGTGGGGCGGGGGAGAAGCGGGGCAGCCTGCCGGCAGGTGCAGGCCCAAGCGAGCCCCGCGCAGCCCGGTTGCTGTCTGTGGGCCCCGCGTGTCCAACCGCGGAGGGCCGGCTGCGGTCCCGACCCTGTGCCCCGACCCGCCCTGCCGGTCCCAGTCCCGAGGCTCTGTGTCCTGGGCCGCTCCTCTGAGGCCCGCGGGAGCCCCCGGGCACCTGCGCCCTCCCAGCCCCAGCTCCCGACTCCCTAGATGGCAGGAGAAGTGTTGACGCTCTCCCCCACCCAGGTCACCGTGAATTCTTTTTCTTTCTGTTTTTTATAATTATTATCATCTAATTATGGATTTTTCCCGGTTCATGAGCATTGCCTCCAATATTTTGAAAGATTATTTACAAGAAACCGGTGTCCCCCCCCCCCACATCCCGCCCTGATGTTAAAACAAAACAAACAAAACAAAACAGAACAAAACAAACAAACAAAATCCCAGGAATAAGAAAATCGTCCCTGCCGGCGCTTAGTTGATAGTTGGGACAAACCTCTTTGCTTTCAGCTGAATTAGCGACAGTGACCCTGCGTGCGAGGACGCGGGCTCGTGATAACTGTAGAGAATTTTAAGCCTCGGGCGGTGGTACCTCGAGTTAGGTCCGGCCTAGCTCCCTTATTTGGAGTCAATAGTTTAACAGTACAAGTTGGTAGTTTTTGCTCATTCACTTTAGAAAAAAAAAAAAGTCCTCTTAATTACTTCTCAGTGGAGAAACAATAATATTCTCTGCTAAATAGCCACGTATTTGCGTTAAAACAAAGATGTGCTCATCTTGTTTAAGAGGCCGACTAATGCCTTTGGCTTAAGCAGGGAGGAGCCTTTAGACGCTCGGGAAGTTTGCACGCGGGCTACAAGACTCTCCCCTCGGTCTGTGAAGACGGAACAGTCGTAAATTTTTCTTTTTCTTTTTCTTTTTTTTAAATTAAAGAAGAAGGAAGATGAAAGCAAGGCAGCATTTCCCTAAGAGCTAGATCTGCCCATGGAAGTGACGGCGGCCCCAGGGCCTTGTCGCCAGGGTCACCAGGCCGCAGTGCCCCCTGGACTCGAGTCTGGATGCCCGAGCTCCCCGGACGAGGCGGGGGGACTTTACACGGACAGCGACGGCTCGCGGGGCCGCCCAGCCCACGTAGCAGCTTCCATGCGTGTATCGTTCATCAGCGTTGATAGACCGTGAAGACACCCCAATAGCTGCGAATCATTTACGTGCGTTCCTTCCTGAGCAGAGTTCCCATTACCATCACTCTATCCATAAATCAGAGGGTCTGTTTAAAAGAGATTATATGGAGGAAAAATTATTTCAAGCTTTGTTTGCCAGGGTTCTTATGCTCGTTCTCAAATCCTACGAATAAAAGGGGTTATTTTCAAGGAAACTGCTTAACCAATCCGTATATGCGATGCACCTTGTGCAAAAGCGAGATCCCCACCCCACCCCACCCCACCGCCGCCCAAAGAAGTTTTCAGATGTATTTCCGTGTAGGAAAAAAAGCTTAAGCTACGAGACCCTCTAGCAGCGTGCGTGTGCCTGTGTTACCGTAGAAAACAGTATTGGAGCAAATATTCGAATGCACCGTGGCACTGTCTGCAAACTTTCTCCAGAAGTTTCTGTGACATTTGGGGTCAGGTCTAAATGCGGCATGAGCTACGCTGCACCAGCTTCCAGGGAGAGGGCTGCGTATCATGGAGGAGAAAACGGGCCTCGGCCTTCAGAAAGTTCCTCTAGTCCGGGGATCCTCCCCACCGCGGTCCCATCACGTGGGGCGCTCCACGCAGGGTTCCTGTCACGCCTTGGGAAGCACGACTTACGGACGTGCTCTTTTAGCTTCGTGCCTACATGCAATCTGCAGAGGGTCCTTTTCTGATCTTCATTTCTTCTAGCAAATCCTTCCAGATCTCCGGGCGCAGGGGGAGAAAGGGGAGTCAACACGCACCGGAGGAGCGACGCCGTGTGAGGACGCCCGTGTGTTCAGGGCCCTGAGCTCCACACAGACCTTTGGGCGGGGAGGGAGACCCACTCGGCTGCAGCCTTCCGGCTTCTGGACGTTGCACGTTGCCGCATCCGATGCTTCCTGCGGCCTGGGCACGTGCGCCACAGGGTCGGCGGGGCACAGAGCAAGGTGAGGGCCCGGGGTGGGCGCCTGGGACTCTCTGCTCCAAGGCTCAGGGGTCCCGCAGGTTCCTCGAGCTCTGGACTGGCCCAGGAGGGGGTCTGACCTCTGTGCGCGGCTGGTCAGTTTGGGGGATGGGGCCTCGCGACTCCCTCCTTGCAGGACGGCTCTGAGTACTTCTAGGTTTTGCTCCTGGATTCCCTCTGTCGAAAAAGATTCATCTGGGGACGTTTTCTTAGCAGACCTTCAGCACTTCTTTAGGTCTGCACCATACAAGCGCCCCAGAGCCGTGCGACGTCTTGAGCACCATCACCACCGCTTTATTTTCGAATGGCAAGCATTTCCCATCCATCCCGCCGTGCGCCGACGGCCTGGGCGCTCAGTATCCTGCCAGTCAGTTTGCCCCTTGCCCTACGCAGGATTTTCAGAAATTGTGTCCGTCATAGTCTGCTTGGATATGTTACGGGATTCGTCGCGGCTTCCTGGCGCTCATCGTTTAAAAGAAACAACAGACTCCCCCAACAACTCACGGAGCACAGTGAAGTCTGGGTTCTTGCGGCATCATACTCTGAAGCCTTAGATTAATTACCCAAACACCTTTATAGGAGTATGGCCTACGGCAGCCCTGAACGTTTAAGCTATGACTGACTTACTGATCCCTAATCCTATCCATATTTCCAGACCTACGCAGGCACTCGGTGACTGTTTAAGAAGTCCTTGTTCAGGGAATTAGTATCAGTCTGAGAGAAACAGCACTTTCTTTTTCTTTTTTTTTTTTCAAGATTTTATTTATTTATTCATGAGAGGCACAGAGAGAGGGTCAGAGACACAGGCAGAGGGAGAAGCAGGCTCCCTGCAGGGAGCCCGATGTGGGACTTGATCCCGGGACCCCGGGGTCATGCCCCGAACTGAAGACAGATGCTCATCTGCTGAGCCACCCAGGCGACCCGAAAAATAACATTTTACATGTGCATGTTTGTACGTGAACTTAGCGTTTATGTTCCCCTCCCCAAATCCACGTGCTAAAAGAAGAAGGGACCTTAGGTAGGAGGTTAGGTCATGAGGGTGGTGCCTCATGATGGAATTAGTGGCCTTAGACAGGAGGACACAGCAGGAATGGGGCCACCTAAGAACAGAAGCAGGAGGCGGGCCCTCCCCAGGTACCATCCTGGAATTCGCAGCCTCCAGAACTGAGAGGCGTTTCCCTTCCACGTCAGCCACCCAACGGTATTTTGTTACAGCAGCTTGAATGGACTAAACCATATTTCTCTCCATTTAAATGCTTTTGTCTTTGGCCTTAACTTCTCATTTCTTTCTTGACGGCATCACACTTACTCGGTGGGATTTAGAAAACGTCCGGGCGTCTTCTGTTCAGGACGAAGTCCACCCCACGTTACCGCTACTAACAAATGCATGCCCGGTCAGCCCTGATGCCCTTAACTTGCACGAGGGTAGACGGAATAAACCCGCTGACCGTGCGTGAAGCACCTTACGCGGAACCGGCCTGCAGCCTCCTACCAGCAGCGTCCGTCCCGGGCCCGGTCAGGAGAGAGCACGGTGGGTCTCAGGCCCAGGGCAGAGACAAACAAGAGGGCTTTGTGTGGGGACCAGTCCCTCACTTGGCAGCCAATGGCCTGGTGGAGACGAAGTTTGTTTTCTTCAATTATATGTTTGAAGAACACTGTGCCCCGGCTCCTACGGTCCTGGAGGATCTCTGAGAAACAAATTCACATTCTTTACCCTCAGCTTGACCAACAACTGTGTAATTCTAAATTCCCACGAGGCGTTGGGTTTGACTTGCCTGGACTCGGCCTACGGTCTGGAACGAGGGGGTTTCTTTCTTTGATCAGTTCCCCGGCTAAGGTTTCAACAAGGCCGGCAGTCATTCTCCGGGAAACGCTATCTCTTTATCTTCAGAAAGTCTTTTCGTACCAAATTTTCAGTGTCTGGTTGATAAAAAAAAAAAAAAAAAAAAAAAAAAAAAATTAGGGGTGGAAGTGTTTGCTGTCAAAAGAGTCTCATCCTCCAAAACAAAACAAAACAAAACAAAACAAAACAAAACACAAAAAACAACAAAAAACCCCAACCTGTTTGAATCATGAGGGGGTTCGTAGGGATTCTCTGTGCTGAAACCCTTCGATGGTTTTCAGGTCGGGAAACGGAGGCCTGGACAGGTCGGCTGAAAGGAGACGAGGTGCTGGCTCGGCACTTGGGGCGGGAACGGGATCCTGGGCTTCGTGAATGAAACGCGACCCCTCCAGCGTCCTTGCCCGGTTACAAATTGCATTTTAAGTTCCCGATTACGTGCAGGGCCCGTGAGCCCGGCTGAGCGCTGCCGTTCACAAGTGTATCTTTTTCCTTAAGGATCACAAGATGTGTGCTGACTTGGCACGGGTGAGCTTTGATCCTGCTCAAGGTCAACGTCGAAAACTGTGCCTTTTATGAAAGAGGAACAGGAAAATCCAGTATGAGCTTTCACATACATATTTATTCTCCTGATAAGCTTCACGTTTCCTAGCGCTGCGGCTTTCGCCCCCTCGTTAATGAGTTCATTGTCCGACTCCGCTACCATCCTGGTTTCTCCCGGGCAGTAGGGGAAGGCAGGGTCGAAGCCTCAACCGGCCTCGCTCCGTCATTAGTATTTGACGATGGTCTGCATCCCCTGTTTTTTGCTGTTTAACACGTAATTTTTACTTTTTTTTTTTGTTTGTTTCCGGAGTGCATTTCACACCACCCCTAAGTGTAAGCTACCTTGAAGGAACGGGCTTAGCTTAGGGACTACCACGTTAACTAATTCTAAATAACATTCCCGAAGCTACTTGAAAACCAGACTCTTATACGTGAGCAACTTACAAGTAATTACGACAAACTGTTAATTTATTGTTCTGGCAAAGATGAATTTCCACCTGTCAGAACTGCACTGAGCGAGACATCCAGACAGTCCCACGAGGGAGGGCATCTGGGCCGGGGATTTCTGGGCACGGCTCGTACCTTCACAAACACTGTCTTCCGTTTGCTGGTTCCTGTTGTCCTAGAATCCCCAAGTACGGGGATCTGTTTTGGAAATTTCTAGCAAGCCCCCTTTTCTTAGTCTGGCCGTGTGTGCGTGCAAAAGAAATGCCCATGAGTTGGCCGGGGTCTCACGGGCGACGGCCTCCAAAATCCTGTCTATGTGCGCCCACCTAACGGGCTGGGACTAGGAGCGGGGATCGCTGCCTCGGATCCCATCCCGCCTCGAGGGTTAGTGCTTGGCCGCTCATCCTGCGCCCAGGGGCTAGCTTCCCTCTGGGGATATGCCTCTGAGACAGAGAACCAGAAGGCTTCAAACCGCCAGGCGGTTCCGGGAGGAGGGTGGCTTCTTTCTTGTGTGTTTCTGTTGACACCTCTGTTCTCGAGGTTAATTACGCATTTGGTTAATTGGTTTAATTAGTTAATTGGTTTGCTGAGCCTGCCTCCCTGGTGAGAAGCACAAAACCCAGTGAACTGCCAATTCATGCATGAGATGCCTTTTCACTGCCAGGGGCCTACAATGGAGGTGCACACCGCCTACTTTCAAAGACTTCATTTGGGGGAGGATTTACTCCTTGTTCTCTGGATCAGGTTTTCTTTCCCTTTAGGACACAAGTAGAGCAAATGCCAGTTTACTGCCAACTCCAGAAAAGTCTGCAAGGGAGGCCGTGAGAATGGCAGGTCCCTGGGGCTGAGAGGTGCCTGCAAAGAACGTGGCTGTCCCGGAGGTGGTGACTGTCCACCCGCCCTGTGGACGCTTCCTCCTTCCAAGGTGTCCCCTCAGCAGAGACCAGATAAAAGAAAGTGGGGTCAGTGTGTCAATTCCGGACCCTGACGTTTTCTGAATGACCATTGGAAATGCATTGCTTGGGACACCTGGGTGGCTCAGCGGTTGAGCATCTGCCTTTGGCTCAGGGCGTGATCCTGGAGTCCCAGGATCGAGTCCCACATTGGGCTCCTGCATGGAGCCTGCTTCTCCCTCTGCCTGTGTCTCTGCCTCTCTCTGTATCTCTCATGAATAAATAAATGAATCTTAAAAAAAAAAGCTTAAAAAAAAAAGAAAAAAAAGGAAATGCATTCCTTGTACGTTTTGGTGGGATAAAGGGCACCAGAAAAATGGTTTTCGATCATAGATGGGTTTTACAGCTATTGGCTAAACTCTCTAATCACTTCTAGCCCTTTTTATTTGCAATTTGCCCCCAGTAAATTGGGTTTTTCACAGGATGACTTTATGGATGCTGAACAAATTTGTAGCCTATCTCATTTGGCCACCTGGGGATCAAAGTTTGGAGAAGAGATTCCCCAGGACCCCTTTGCCCTGACGAGCTGCCCCAGAGTGGTGTGGGTGGAAGGCCAGTATGGCCGTGTGCGTCCGCTTGCATGGCTCTGAAAGATCTGGAAAGGACAGAGTGAAACACTATAAACCTGGCCAGAGAGAGAGCCTTTTAACTCAAGAATGGAGCGTTCCCATTTTAGGAATGATGCTGTTTGGTCCCAATCACCTCTAATTGTTGGGTTTCTCATTTCAGCCTACAACGTTGACGCGTTCATGACCTCCTTCGTCAGAGTCACCTAAGAATCTTCTTTCCTTCCTCACGCTTAGGGAGTTTTTTAGTAAGTTTGAAGCAAACCGTTCTTTGAACAAGTTTCACTGCATCTCATGTGGGCTTATTGACCAGTGTGGCTGGTGGACCTAGTTTCGTCCATAATAGCGCTTTATGCGTTTTAAAGGCAATGGTAACTCTCTTTATTTTCATTCCTTCAAATGACAAATATTCCTTTAAAAATCGTAATTATTTTTAAAATTGCAGAAGTCCCATAACGGCGGTACTATTCGGCCTTTGTCTTTCCTCCTGAATCAGCCTTTGTGCTGCTCCCTACAAATCATACTTCAAGTGACATTTTCTTTAGATGCGAGATTTGCAACCCAAACATGAGGCCAGCATCCCATAACCAGTGCGGAAGTCCTCGGCGCAAGTTCTCATGCTTTGTGCCGTGTGTGGAACTCTTGTTCATACATCCCAATGTCAAAGGCCATTTCCTCTTTCTCTCTCTCTCTCTTTTTTTACAGGGAGGCTTGGGGAAGAAGGGCGGGTGGCGACAGTGGCTCATTGATGACTCATGTTCTTGTGTCTGTGAGCACTGGATGAATGACGGAACTCTCCGGAACCGGGCCGTCAGGGTGGGCAGCCTTACCTAGTGGGGTCTGATTCCTTCCGCTTTGTTATGCCTTTCCTCCAAATTCTGGCTAGGGGTTCAAACAGCACCATAACCTCAGTGAGGAAATAGGAAATGAGATTGGAACCCAAGCAGATGGACTCCACTATGTTATTTTTAAAAAAGAAGGAGGAGGAGGAAAGAAAACAAGACAAACGACAAAACCAGAGGGGGAAAGAGGGTGGTGGAAGGTAGAGGAAGCAATGACCTGCGCAGAGACACTGCTCAGAGAATGGGAAGCCGATGGCGGTGCCTTGAAGAGGCGGCTGCTGGTGGTCCTGCCTCGGCCTCGGTGGGAGGGGACTTGGAAGCTCTAAAATGTTCCGGCTGTGGACTTAAGGCCCCAGACACGTTCTGCGGGAGGACGTTTTCACCGTCTGCTGACTGCCCCTGGCACCTTGCGCCGGGTGCCTCCGGGAGCTCCGGGCCGTAGGCTGGGCTGCGGGGAGGGGAAGGCGGGGACGAGGAGCCCAGGGGGGGACACGGGGCCCTCCCTCCAGGGAAGCGGGCAGCCCGGTGAGCCGGCAGAGCCCGGGGGCTCTGGGTTGGCGAGGGGTGGGACAGCGGTCGCAGGCGGTGGCGGCGGGGTGGGCCCCCGAGGCCCCGGGAAAGATGCTCAGCCTCCTGCCTCCCGAAGGCCAGGGGAGCGGGGACCGGGAGAGCGGGGGAACCAGCCGGCACTGCCCCCTCTTCGCTGTCACCGCGGCGGTTCACGGCCACCCAAGCACCTCTTCTGGCGATAAGGTTTTTGCCTGGTTGCTCCCAACTAACAGTGACGCAAGCCGTTAGTGTCAACTATAAACCCACATTAAATATTTGCCTTTGGAGGCCAGTGAAGTCAGAGATAAGACCGAAACCGGGATCACACATGCCTCGGGTTTCATCACCTGCGGAACTATCAGGAGACCTGATGGAGGTGGTATATTAATATAAGATAATGGATTATAATATATATAGTACAGTGGTGTATAATGGGTTACCCAGCCGGCCGCCGGGCCCCTTCGAACACCTTCCGTTCTTATCTCGTGCGCTGGGCACTGTGCTTGGTGTCCGAGGTACCAGGCCGCTCCTACCTCCCTATCTCCAGGACCCCTTTGTCCACCGGCAAGGGAAATGATAAATCCCCCCTACGTGGGCTTGCTCCACACTCCTGAGCCCCCGTGCCTGGACACCCAGTCAATCATTTAATCCTCCGAACTCCAAGGAACATTACGTCGAGTCTGTTCTTCAGATTTTACAAATAAAAGAGCGGAGACCCAGCTCGCACATTATGAAGCAGCAGCGTAGGGACGCAAGGTTGGGGGAACAAAGGTCGCCGCCTGCCTCCAGAGAGCTGGCCGTCTAGGAAGGGAGCTAGACCATCAAACGCACGTTGGCGACCAAGTGTGACAGGTGCCAGAGCGAAGGAACTCGTAGCAAAGGCAACCAACGAAACCCGGAGCCCCGGCCGGGCTGCCCGGGAAAAGAGGCAGCTAAGCGGTCTGATGGCGGGGAGCGGGGTGGTGGTGGGGGGTGGGGGGGCTCAGGATACAGCATCTGCCAACAAAGCATGTTGAGTCCCAGGAGCAGAAGCAGCTCAGCGTGGCTGGGATGCCTGGATGGGAGTCGGGGGGTGGGGGTGGGGTGGCCTGAGGCCGAGGGGGGAGAAGAGGCTCGCTGAGTCCCATGCGGGCCAGACCATCTCCGCAGCCAAGGGAGCTCCGAGGTGCTGGGCAGGGAGGCCAACTGCTTGTATTTGGCTGCTGTGGAAGGTGGTTGGGGCTTAGGTAGAGGCAGACAGATCTGAGAAGACACCCTTTGGGACAGCGAGGAGAGGTCAGAGCTCCCTGACGGGGGCGATGGCCGTGAGAAGGGAGGGGGGATGCATGTGAGAGGCAGCGGAGAGATGCTGCTGCTGGACTCAGTGGTCGGCCGGAAGGCGAGTGTGAGGCCTGGGGAGCTCGGTCCTGGTTGCCGCCTGCTGATGGAAGGACCAGTCAACCCCCCGCAGCCCCCCCCATGTCCCGCAATGCATCTGGGAGGTTGGGCTTCAACCAGTGGAGGGGGAGGTTGGCAAGCGTCTGTAACCTGCAGAGGGCCCCTGGAGACCTGTGGGGAGGGTGATGTTGGTGCCCCGCCCAGGGACACTGCCCGCCAGCTGCTTGAGGGCTTGGGGGGCCCGAGGTGACCAGCTGGGTGACTCTCCGGAAAGGTGCGCTTGGCTTGCAGGAGTCGTCTTGCCTGGAGATGCATGGGCGCCGACTCGAGGAGCCCCCCCCCCCCAGACACATCTCGGTGGCTGGCCTGTGAACTGACAGATACGGTCGGAGAAAGACCCGGGCTCCCCACTTCCAGGTGGCACCACTCGCGGCTCGGTGGTTGGTACCAACGCTCACCTCAGGGACCAGGCTGCGTCTAGGCTTTCCCAGAGCCCTCATCCTGTCTCCCCTCCTTCCTCTTTCTTGTTCTGCTTTTCTAACTTCCCGTTATGCGCAGAATTGTGTTCTCTCCTGTTTGTGCTTTGGAGCCCTAACCCCTGGTCCTCAGAACGGGACTCTATTTACAGGTCAGGCCTCTGAACAGGGCATGAAGGTAAAATGCGGCCGTTAGAATGGCCCTAAATCAATTGGACTGTGTCTTTACGAGAAGAGGAAATGGGGCCACAGAGAGTCACCAGGGGAACTTGTACGTAGAGAAACAACCCCGTGAAGAGGCAGCGAGAGGGAGGCTGTCTGCAACGTAGCGAGAGGCCTCACCAGACCCCAACCCTGCCAACCTCGTGATCTTAGGCTTCCAGCCTCCAGAATGTGAGGCAAGACTTTCCCGAGGTTTAACCTAATCCATGGTATTTTGTTACAGCAGCTCTAGCAAACGAACACACTCCCTGCCGTGTTTCCCTGAAGACGGCTCCCTCGGCCACCACAGGCCTGGGCATCTCGGCCTCAGGCTCTGCTTCTGGGGAACATGACCCAGGACATCAAAGTGCTAAGGAAAAATGTTAATTGTATTCCAGACGTGCCAGGCCTCCGTGGGTTAGCTCGTGAACATCTTGGTGGAGAGTCCACCGCCCCCCCACCCGAGCAGAAAGGCTGCCCGAGGGCTCCCCAGGGCCATGTGCTCCGCAGCTGCTCCTGGCTTCCCAGGAGGGGTCTTCCAAGTGGCACCTGGGACTAGAGCCTCCCTCGGTTTCCTCAGCTGCTCACCTTTCCACGGCTTAAAAAAGTCTAAGTGAAAGTAGGCTCTAACGTACCCGTAAATTAACTTGCTTCTGGTTAAAATCAGAAAGAAAGAAGACCAACTTCAGTCTATTAGAACATAAACATCCTTAAAAAGTTTCTTGAGGCCAAATGCATTCCACTCGGTTGTCTCCTCTGGCCGAAGGGGCAAAATGGATTCGAAAATGATCAGGGGTCAAATTCTGATTCAACCAGGTGTGTGGGATTTTAGGCCCTTTACTTCCCTCAACTTCAGACTTCTTGTTTTGTTTTATTTGCATTTTTTTTTTTTAAAAAGCAAAACCAGACAGATAAAAGGAATCTCAACTCAAACTTCCTTCTAGTCTAATTTGAAGCTTAGAGTTAATTCCCCTTCCCCTAACGTTCTCATTTTTCTAACAATGAAACGGGAATTTCGGACAAAGGCGTTGGGAGGGGTTCCTGCGCCCTTCCCGTAGAGCGGCCTCACCTCCTTGCCCTTTGCATGGTGGTCACAACCCAACCCTGTGCACCTGTTTCCATTCGTAAACTTCAACTCCCTGGACCCTTCTGTCCTCAAGTCCCCCGGCAGGCTCTGCATGTCAAATAAACCTCTCCAAATAGACTAAGAGTCTGGCTCAGCAGTATTTATTGAAAACTCATTATGTCCTATTTACTTACTCTGCAATCAAAGCCTGCACATTTCTGATACGCACGAATGGGAAAGATTTGGCCGGAGAGGACTCAATTATTCTGGCTCTGTCCTGTCCCATGGTATCAAACATTCATCTGTGGAACACATCTGAAACCTTTTGTCCGCTAGTAGCTACAGTGGTTAACTTTCAGAGAGAGAGACACAGAGATAGAGTGACTGAGACAGAGAGAGAGAGTATTGGGGTTGGTAGTGTTGATATTATTAGCTTGGGACACATTATGCTGTGTTTTCAAGGAACTCTCCAAATTCCCAAAGTACGTCTTCTAGCGTGCAATTCATTTTGCTAAGCCTCTGCTGACAGGGAGCTGACCGAGAGACCCCAGAGGTATCTGAAATGTTGCAGGAAGAAGGAAAGTCTTTTTGCCTTTGCCCAACAGAGCAGGTCCCTTGCACATCTCTAAGAGCCACCCAGTGACCCCCATTCAAAGCAGCTTGAGACGTGACTCATGAAAACTTATCAAAACATGGGTTAGAGGCATTGATGTTTTTCGGTGTACGACAACAACGGAGAAAGTAATGTAGAAGTAAAAGCAGGGACCTTCCCGAGCTCTATAACTCCATCCTCGCCTCATTTATTTTTGTATTTCCGGTGCTGTCCATGCTTGGGATGCAGTAGGTGATGGAGAAACAAAGTGATGGGTAATGAAATTCTGGTTCGTGCTGCAATGCTACTCTGGCGTCTTGCAACTGGCAGTAGATAAGTGTGACTCGAAGTTTCCTACTAACCCCGGGTTGTGTGAAGCTGCCACTCTCCCATTACCCCGGTTCATTTCTTCATGAACCTACTGCCCTCACCAATGAGCCTCTACCTTCCACTCTAGGGCATTTATATTATATATTATATCTCCCAGCTAGAATGTGAGCCCCAGAGGACAAACACTGTGCATTTCATTTGTGACTGATCTTGCCACCTGCATATATTTGGACAATAATACAATTTTTTTCTTGCTGAATGAATGAATGTGTAAATAAATGAATGAATGCAGAGGGTGTAAAAGTATCACTTAAATAAATACGAAAGGGAAAAATAATATGTGCACCGTTTTATTAGACTCTGTAAAAGAACCAGATCATGTTTTCGAGAATTTATAAGCATTTTGGAAAGAAGAGACAATTATTGATGCCCACCCGTGGCCTTCACTCTCCTTGCTAATATACCTGGCACCCCCGACTCCATCATCATTAGCAAAATAATTTTACCACCTATTCCCAGGAGCCATAGATGTGCTGCTAGCACTGGCAATGGCTTTGCACATGTGATCCCACACATAGGAATTCCAGGACAGGTCACACTAACCCGTGGTGATGGAAATCAGAACAGTGGTTGTCTTCCTTGGGTAAGGAGGGGGCACAGTTGACTAGAAAGGGGAAAGAGGAAACTCTCTAGGGCCTGAAAAGTGTTTTAACCTTGATGTGGGTGGTGGTTTACAGGTGTGTACGTAAATGCCGAGTCCCGTTAAACCATGAAGATGGGTGCATTTCATGGTATTTGGATTATGTCTCAATTAATTAGTTGATTAGTGGGCAACGCTTGACATAAGCACGATAAAGCCCATTTCTATCCAAGCACACTTGCTCCCCATTAGAGCTCAGTTTGTTCCTGACCAGATCCCAGTCCCCGTGGGCTCCTCTCCCGTCCAGCAGACACGGGAGTGTGGGCCGGTGAAGAGGTGGAGAGGGACAAGTTCTTGGGAAATGCTAAAGCATCTTCCATCTTGGTTTGCATTACCAGAGGGGGCAGCACAAATGTGTTGATCCGAAGAAGTAGTAGGTTTGCACTTTGTTGAATTTATTTATTTATTTATTTATTATTTTATTTTTATTTTTTTTTTAATAAATTTATTTTTTATTGGTGTTCAATTTACCAACATACAGAATAACACCCCTTTTTTGAATTTAAGGACCTTGGTCTGTCAGGGAACAGGCCCAGATCCATCCAGCCATCTTTTCTAAGGCCTCACAATAACCAGTCCCAGGCCCGGGTTTAAAACTCAGACCAACTCCCTTGGTCTACCCTCTAATGTCTAAGCCCTGTTTTCTCTCCATAATAGTATGTGAAGCAGGAAAGAGTCTTTCCTTAAATTAGCCTAGGGTTCCAATCCTTGATCTATCATATTATTACCTGTATGAACTCCAAGTAGTTCCCCTCCCGTCTCTGGGCCTCAGTTTCCACATCCATGAAACAGAGAAACAGTATGTACCTGTATGAGCCAAATGAAATAATGTCTATCAGCACTGGACGCTTAACAACCATTGACCCCTCTTCCTTCTACCTCTTTTCATTATTAATTCCACGCACTTCCTCCCCATACTCAGGACCTTGGTCTGTTTATTCACAAGGTTATGATATAATGAGTCAGCTCTTTAAATAAATATTTCTCTTCATGACAATGAACAGCCCTAAACGTTCAAGTAGACTTTTAAAAATTCCCTATCCTTTTTTCCCCGTCCCCAGTGAACTCCCGATCCAGTACGAAAATAAATCTCATAAACATGACAAACTACAGTGTACTGCAAAGAAACCAGATACCTTTTGTTAAAAAAGAAAATATGTGAAAAGGTAAAAACACTTGAATTTCTAGCTGACTCTCTGTCATCTTTGGCGAGTCATTTCACTCTCCTGTGCCTATTTAAAGATGCCGCCAAACAGAAATGGCTGTTTCTTTTGCAAAGTTGAGAACCCTTAGGAGGAAATACCAAGTGCTCTATCTAAATACCTTTCAGGAAAAGTTTGAGGTCCCGCACCAGACTGTCATGTGGTCCCTCGGTTGACCCTGAGGACATTCCAATGTGGAGAGCCTGTTATTTGAAGGGGCCATTTGGGCCCTCTCCTGCATGGACAATGATGCATTATTTTGCTGCTTGGCCCTTTGGCTCCCCCCCACCACACACTGTGTGCTGATTCTGTCCTCTTTTTATCCACATTGATTCCAACCTAGGCAATAGTTCTTCGGTGGGTTGACTAGGCAACTCAAAGCACAAATAGAATTAAAGAAAAAAAAAGAAAAGAAAAAAGAGGGTCTTATAGACTTTATGGAAGAAAAGCAAACAATCCAGAATAAAGTGATTGAAATACCTACTACCCTTGCTTCCCACCAGGCAAGGCCTTGCTTTGCCAAGAAGGGCCCAAGAAGACAAGAAGACAAGGCCAGGGAGGACCATGCCCTGGAGAAAGCCACATGAGAGAGGCTGTCCTCCGCACCCTCCCAGCATTCCCTGCAGCTATAGATTCCAGCCCAAGGTGAGCTAATTCTGTGCAACACAGCGTGGCTTATCCAGGGTTCGGCATCCCGGCAGCCAATGCTTACATGGTCGCTGCTTTTTCTTTTAAGAGAGTCAATAAGGCTCTAAGAAGTTACACGCTGCACACAGAACACATAAACAAGCATGCTCATCTAATCCCCATGAAGACCCCCCAGGCTAAAAAACAAATGCTAACCTTTTTCACTTATATGGGACTGAATGAACCCGATTGGGAAACTTGAACATTCCCCTGGAAATATTGAACACTAAAGCTTCATTCTTTCTGAGCCCATCTCTCAAACTTTATATCTCCAGGGATGTACCTAGTGAATTTATGCTAGGCATTTGCTTATGCTTAAAAAAAAAATCGGGGATCCCTGGGTGACTCAGTGGTTTGGCGCCTGCCTTCGGCCCAGGGTGTGACCCCGGGGTCCCGGGATCAAGTCCCACGTCACGCTCCTTGCATGGAGCCTGCTTCTCCCTCTGCCTGTGTCTCTGCCTCTCTCTCTCTGGGTCTCTCATGAATAAATAAAATCTTTAAAAAATATATTAAAAAAAATCATATCCGTAGGTTCCAGTTGAGGTTTTCAAGTTGGTTGGTCTTCAACACAAACTATTTCTTTTCACCACATAGGAAGAGAATCCAACTTCAGAGCTCTGTTTTTCAGAAGGCCCAGTGATTGTTGGGCTGTGCATAGCACCAGCTGAGTCTTGGGTTGAAGTCAGTACTGGGATGAGCTTTAGAAATTACACGGCCAAGATGACTTTATATATTTGCTTTATTTCACATGGCATGGTACGTGGCAAGGAGGTCAGGTCCCAGAGCCTCGTGAGAGCAGAAGGACCTCAAACCCAAAGCTCAAGACTTCCAAGGCTGGTGTTCTTAGCACTGGTTTTGTTTTCAGCAATTGCATGTTGTAATCTGACCAGGCTTCCCCAGAGCAAATCATGGTCATGTTTCCCAGAAGCCCATCTGATTGCCCTAGCCCCAGCCGATAAGATAGGGGCAGTGTCGGAAACGAGCCCGCACCCTTCTGCTCACCTCCAGGCAAGGCTCACCCCTGCCTCTTTCTCACGTCTCCTCGTGCTGGAATTGAGAGGTAGAGCAAAGGCGGAAACAGAGGAGGTGCCAGGTGCTGCATTCTTCTCATAGATGAGGTGAATATGGGGGTAAGGATGGTTAATCCCATATCCTTCTTCAAAAGGATATAAGTAGAGAATATTAATTGATTCAAGTTTCAACTGTATTTTCTAGTTTAACGAATGAAAGAATTTGATGGAAACTTCTTTCAGTTTGGTTCACCAGAAAACATTGGGACTCAGGACTAGCAAAAAAAAAAAAAAAAAAGAAAGAAAAAAGAAATGATTTTCAAAACTTTAATGGAATGTGGGAAATTCTGTAAGTGAGGCAAGAAACCAATAAATAACAGCAACTTCCAGCTTAATGGCATATTGTGTTCTAGCTCTAGTAACAATCAGCAAGGGTCAGATAGTAGAGGAGCGGGACCTAAATTTTAGGAGCGCCCCATGTGTAGTGAGGGCGGCCCTAGGCGGGGCTGAGGATACAGGGCAAATCCTGAAAACAAGAATATGCTGCAATGTCTACATGCCCTTCCAGAATGTCCTCTCCCGGCGTTCCAGGAATCTTACCTTTCTTAGCCTAAAATCTTGGGCTACATCTCAAGAGGAGTTAGATGAGTCTTTCTTCCCAAACATTCACTTTACAACCAAATGGCCTGAAATCTATAAGCAGGGTTTGGCACAGGAGTGGGCGGGATACTTAGGGAAATCCATTTTCTAGCATGACAGAATTATCTTAAATAATGAATAAGGAGCCATTGACTGGAGAGAGCTTATTGAACCCAAGCAATATGCTGAGCTTTGTATGTTAATAATAAAACTAACAAAAATAAAGACGGCCCTTGGCCCTACTTCATTCACCAACTGGGAAATGAAATCATGAACATGCCTTATAAGCGGCTGGCTGGTTTCCACCAGGTAGCATGCCAAATTTAAAAATAGGAAACCAAGCTTTGAAGTATGTATCACAGACGTTCTTCAATAAACCCCACATTTCACAGAACGGCACAGACATTCAAGTCCTGGTAGTTAGAGGGGCCGCTTGGTGTTCGATTCTTTCCCCTTTGCAAGATGTTTGTGAATTCCAATTTAAAGACGCTTCTACTAGTTTCTACTGCTGGGAATAAAGGAAGCCCTCTTGTGGTCAGAAAGTGCCAGATCAAACAATGCAGAATGGGTTCCTTGTGTCATTTCAAAGTTTAGGACTTTTTTTTTTTCTTTTTCCCCTCTTTTCCTTCTTTCGTTTGCTCATTTATTCATTCGTTGGTTCTTTCAGGGTTTACTTTTAACTAGACTAACAGTTGAAGCCTCAAATCCAGTTTCTACCAATCATTAGGAAAAGAATAACACAAATAAAAGGCAGTGTTTTTACGCACATTCTGAAAGAATAGAGTGCCTAAGAAGAAACAGATCAATTGTAAGTTGTAATTTTAATGAAAGCAGAAAAACAAGCACATTGTATAGGTTTCATAACTGCCCCTGCTTGCCATGACTTTCTTGTGGGTTTTTTAAAATTAGGTGTTGCATCATCGTGTGATGAGCAGCATACAGTTTGGCTCGTTTAGACTATAAAACATACTTTGTGGATTTGGAAGGCAGTAAACTCCTGTAGCTGGAGGACAGAGGTCTGGGATCAGAATTGGTTTGGTTGGCACCAAAGCAATTATTTGTCTCCTTGTTCCCCTGTGTTGGTTTCTGGATTTAAGAAATGGGCGTTGGGTTGTCTCTCCGTTTTCACTGGGCTTCTGAGAACCCAGTTTTCAGTTGGAACTGCTATCTGTAGGGCCTGGCTTTGCCAACCAGCTGTTGCTTTTCCAAGGACTTTTTTTGGGTGTATTTTTTTTTAATTAATAAAAATAAAATAATTACAGCCTCAGAGGAAGTTGCAAAAGAAAAGAAAAGTAAAAATGGATGGGGAGAGCTCATAGACTCTTCACCCAGTCTCCTCCAATGGTTGCATCTTACATAACCATTAAAACCCGGACATTGGCATCAGTACGACCCATAGAGGTTTATTCAGCTTCCACCAGCTTTACAATCACTCATTTGTGTGTGTGTGTGTGAGATTCTATGCAATTTTATCACTTGCATATATTTGTGTTAGTATAACCACAGACAAAATATCGAATCGTGCCCTTACCACAACTTTGTCATGCCATCCTTTGTACTCACACTCAACTTCTTCTCTACCAACTCCTACACCGTAGCAACCGCTAATCTGCTCTTCTTCTTTATTTTGTTGTTTTGAAAATATGTACATGGAACCATAAAATATGCAACTTCTTAGAGATGGACTTTTTTCAATCACCATATTTCCCTCGAAAGCTATCTGAATTGTTTTATATCTCAAACGTTCATTCCTTTCCATCGCTGAGTTATATTCCACAGTGCAGCTATACCACAGCCGACTTAACTATTTAACCACTGAAAGACTTTTTTTAAAAAGGATTTTATTTATTTATTCATGAGAGACACAGAGAGAGGCAGAGACACAGGCAGAGGGAGAAGCAGGCTCCCTGCGGGGATCCCAACGTGGGACTCGATCCCGGGACCCCGAGGTCACTCCTTGAGCTGAAGGCAGATGCTCAACCTGCTGAGCCACCCGGGTGCCCCGACTGAAAGATGTGGTGTTTCAGGACGTCTGTTTGTGGCTACTATGAATAGACCTACTGAAAACATTCTTGTCTTTTGCTAAAAATCCAGATTTTTGCTAAATTACAAAGAGTTAATGAAAGAAATCAAAGGAAACGTAAAAGTCTTTCTTTAGGGAGAACCAATTCAATTTCTTCAGCTGAAAGTCATCTTTGTTAACCTCATATTAACCTTTTTTAATGGCTTTTTATGGGACTGTCCTTCTGACAAACATCATTCGCAGTTCTAAGTTTGAATTCCTATCTTTTATTATATGCCGGGATAAAATATCATTTACTGATGTGGTTTGAACCTTCATATATGGACCAATGGCATAAAGTTTTCATCCCTGCCTTTGTCTTCTCACTAAGGCATGGTTTAGGATCAGTGGTTTTCTAGGAGCCGAGTGTGTCCTAGACCAGCGTGGGTCAATATGGCAGCTACTAGTCACGTGGCTATTGAGGCTGCAGTATTCTTGAGTGAGATGTGCAGAAACTGTAAAATCACACAAGTTGGAAGATTTTGAAAAAAAAAAAAAGCATGTAGAAATGTCGTTACTGTATTTTTTATATTAATTACATGCTGGAAGATTGATTTTGTTAAAATGGACTAAATGAAGCATATTGTTAAAATTAATTTTACCTACTTCTTTTTACTTTCTTTAATGTGACTAGTAGAAAACTTTAATCTGCGGTAGATCCCCACCCTCACCCCCCTTTCCATGACCTCAGTTACCCACGGTCAACCTCGGTCTGGAAGCAGATGACTTTCCTTCCGATGCATCCTCAGAAGGCCAATAGTAGCCTAACTACGTCAGAGTGCCCACATCACTCTCTTCACTTATCTCATCATGCAGGCATTTTATCATCTCACATCGTCCCAAGAAGAGTTCTGAGCACAGTATAAAAGATTTTGGGAGAAAGAGAGGGAGGCCTCATTGACGTAACTTTTATTACAGGACAACTTTACAGTAATGCTCTATTTTATTATTAGTTGTTATTGTTAATCTCTTACTGAGCCCAATTTATAAATTTAACTTTATCATAGGTATGTATGTATAGGGAAAAAAACATAGTACGTATAGGGTTTGGTACTATCCACAGTTTCAGACATCCCCCCGGGGACTTGGAACATATCCCCTGTGGATAAGGAGGGACACCTGTGTGTATGTGGCTTGAATGATGTATTTGGCGGACAGTGATATCCATGGAGACGGAGGTCTGGGGAGGCTGAGGAGCTTACCCCCGGTTACGCTGTAGACACTTCATGTGATGTCATCTGCTTACGCTTGTTTTCATTCCAGTGGTTTACTCATTGGCCACGTGTCAGTGTCTTGACTTTGCATTCAACTTGTGAAAGCCGGAATAGTTGTTTCTCTTGACGAAACAGTCCGGGCAGTCCAAACTCTTTGGGACGGCAGGCTTCGAGTTCAGGCTGGCGCTGCAATGCTTTCCTTTTGTGCCTCCCGGATGCCGCTGCCGTATGGCAACCCCAAGGAAAGCTTGCTTCTCATGTTCCATCTGGTACAGTTATGTTGAAACTGCCTTCCACTCCCCGCGCCCCATATCTCTCACTACTCCTGAGAGCAGATACTAGAAGCTGTGCTTTAAAACCCGTTGTAGAATTTGTATCGTGTCTTAAGCATGTCCGGTTAACGACGGCTGATATTTATTTGGCGTCATGCTCAATAACGTGAATTAAGAATCACTAAGCACCAACGCTAAGCACTATGAATTATATCGTGTAGGCCTCACAGCAATCCAGGAGATACCTACTAACCTGGCTCCAAGTCACAGGTGAGGACACGGAGGTTTGGAGAGATGACATAGAGTGTCAAGCTGCACTGGCAGTGAAGGTGTATTCCAGAGTTCTAGTCCTTGCCATCTGACTCTTGGACTCCTGCTCTTGAGCACTATTTTGCCTTTCTCTTTCAGAGGGCGAATTCCTTTGCAGAGAGGAATGAGTCCTTGATTCCTATGAGAAACTTTACGAGAAGATAAAGTCCCAATGTTCTAGAACATCCCTGAAAACCCACAAAGCGTAGCCATGTATAGACTGTATTATAATCACATGACACTCCCTAGCGCGGGGACTTTTAGACTCTGTGCTTGGCACCTATGGACTTGCCTTTCATTCCATGGCGGGGGAGGGGGTGGACGTCTGTGCCCATACCCTCCCAGAACAATAGTGAATGGCTTTGCTGTATGACTTCAAAGTCCTGAAGTTTCTTTGATCTTATCTGTGTTTTCCATCCTTAGGTAAAGTGATGTATTGTGACTAGTACTGGTGTGTGCACAATGCACTGTTGGTGCAACAGCCTCAGCCGCTCGCTGTAACCTGGGATGCTCAGATTTTAGAGTGGAAGGAGACTGATTTTCTGCTGCAGGGGTCCACAGATACTTTCTGTAAAGCCCCAGACAGTAAATATTTTAGAACTTGTGGGCCAGACCGTCCTCGTTGCTCCTGTTCGACTCTGCCGTTGTGGAACGAAAGCAGCCGCGGGCTATTTGTAAGCAAATGGGCGTAGGTCTGTATGTTCCAATAAAGCTTTATTGACAAATCAGGGGGCCATAGTTTGCCAACCCCTGTTCTGGTGAAATGCTTGCCTTTTATAGTTGAAAGAGGCCGGGATCAAGCAGCTTGCTCGATTTCAACTGCTGGCATGTTGCAGAACAAGGTCTAGAAGTTGGACATCCTGATTATCAGCAACTGTCCCTACTCTGGTCTACTTATTCGTACTTAATTTCCTTCCTCCCTTATTTTTAAAAAACATAAGAATGTCAAACCTTCAAAGGGAGATGAAGAATAATGTAAAAATCAGCCGCATATTACCATCACCGAGCCCTAGGGAAAAAACTGCAAATACGTTTGCAGCTTCCTGTAGGAAGCACTTGCCAGTTGTCCTCCTTTACAGCACGTGTGTCTCCTGAAACGACGTGTGCTGTTGTTCTACGTCTGTTCAAATGTGCAAATGGCATCATACTGCACGTATCCTTCATCACTCTCTCGCAACGAAAAATGAACAATAATTTCAGAGAATCTTTTTTTTTTTTTTCCCCTAATGGCAGAAGGTTAGAAACCCAAATTACCATTATTAAGCAGGAAGACGAAGAAACACCACTTAGTAAAGATCCAATGTCTGGTCAGGAAAAGATTGTTCAAAAGTGGACCAGCAGCAAGATATAGGCAGAGTATTTATAAATCTAAGGCGACTTGTAAAACTGCAGGCACACTTTCAGCTGAGTGACCTCGGCGAGCTGCGCACCGTCCCGGTGCCTCAATCTGTAACATCGGAGGGAGCCGTGGCAGCGCCTGGTAGGGCTTTTGGGGGGGGAGGGGCAGCACGCCTACGACGGTGCCTGGAGTGTCATGTCAGCTCTTGGGGATTTTAACATCCGTCCCCCAAGGGTCAAACTGCTGAGCTTCCCTATTCGGGAGGAAGATAACGCAAAAGTGCCGCAGACCTGCTGAGTTAGAAGCAATCGAACCTTCTGGAGGCGGACAGCCAGCAAACATTTGAAAATGACCTTGATACGTCAGGAAAATGTCGTTGAAGGAGCAATTTGCAGATGAATATGAATTGAGTAAATACGTATGAGACAAAGTATTGTTAATTGGAGTCCACGGACAGACCCCCAGGAGGGACTAGGGCACCGGCCGCGACTCGCGGTGGGCACCGTGGGCCGCACCTGCCGCGCTCCCCGCGGGTCGTCTCAGGCCAGGTCCTTAACCTGTCCCAGCGCGTGCCCTTCGCCGTCAAGTGCTGGTAACCGGCGACCTCCCAGCGAGGGTCGCCCGGAGCCTTAGCACAAGGCGACAAGGTTAGATGCCATCATTATGGTTGTTCTTGTCGGGATGATTACAAGGTGTGGGTTTAGTGGCGAAGTGACCTGGGTGGGGTGGACTCCGCGCACGAAATGACTACTCGTCAGAAATAGAGTAGTTCTGTGGGAAAAGGCCAGCATGGCACTGAGATGCCAGAAATAAAACAGAGACGGTTGAGGGGATCTCTCTCCTTTGTGTCGTCTTGCTCTAAGTGTCCCACTGGAGTCCAAACTTCTCGAGAAAACACATTTTTGAGGGGGGATTGTTGGTTTCTGCTGTTTAAAAAAAAAAAAAAGGAAAACAATGATGTGAAGAAACCAGAGTCACAAAAATGTTATAAAAGATGACAATTAGTTCTACGGGAAAAGGTTCAAGGGTTTGGGGTTGTTCAGTCCAGAGAAAAGCAGGCGGAGGGAGGCTTAATGACCATCTTCAGACAAATGAGACATCTTCATGTGGGGAATGTGGGCCCGTCTTAAACCAGCTTTGTGGAGGACCAAATTAGCAGGAATGGACTTAAATTAAAGAGGAGGAATATGACATCCATAGTAAGTTCTGGAAAGTCTCAGCGGCCAACTGCTGTTTGAGGGAGCTGCCAGCAGAGACTGGGAGTTGGCATCTGGGGGTTTAAAGAAAAACCAAAACTAAAGCATATCATTAAGATGCTCCTTTCCGAAATCGCTATCAGGCCAGTAGGTCTGTTATTCTCTGGATCTCACTCGGGGCCGTGAAGGAAGGCGCTACGGTAAAAAGTCCTACCATTTTCTCGTCTGCAGCTCAGACACGCTGGAATCTGCTCACCGGGTGTGGGATGGCTCTCAAGTCCATCTGTCCCCGAGCCAGGCCAGCCTGCCCGTCAAACCCTGGAGGTGTGGGTCTGACTGACTTCTCTCCTCCCTCCCTCTGCTCTGTCCCTTGGGACTCAGCCCACGTCTCCCATCAGAGTCGCTGGTTTCTTTCTTCCTTTTGCAAAACTCCGAGCTGCCTGTGTGCTTTCCCTCTTTTATGATTTCTATTTCTTGGCCTTAGAATCAGTGGTGTCGGGGATCCCTGGGTGGCGCAGCGGTTTGGCGCCTGCCTTTGGCCCAGGGCGCGATCCTGGAGACCTGGGATCGAATCCCACATCGGGGTCCCGGTGCATGGAGCCTGCTTCTCCCTCTGCCTGTGTCTCTGCCTCTCTCTCTCTCTCTCTCTGACTATCATAAATAAATAAAAATTAAAAAAAAAAAAAAGAATCAGTGGTGTCTTGGCGGCGCCTGGGATCAGCTGCCATCATAACGCATTTACATTTTGTGATCCAGATGCATACATTCTTTTTTTTTTTTTAAGATTTTTATTTATTTATTCCTGAGACACAGAGAGAGGCAGAGACACAGGCAGAGGGAGAGGCAGGCTCCCTGCGGGGAGCCCGACGTGGGACTCGATCCTGGGTCTCCAGGATCATGCCCTGAGCCGAAGGTGGCACTAAACCGCTGAGCCACCCAGGGATCCTCAGATGCATACATTTCTGAGAAGCATTTCCAGGTTTATTTCCTATGAACATGGCCGTGTTCAGCTCTTTCATAAAAACAAATTTGAAGTTCCTTCTAACCTTATAATACTTGTGAGTAATGGAAGAGCATGGTACCCTATGGCGTACGTAAGTGGCTAACCACTGCCCGTAAGTCAAGGCTGGCTCTCCTCTGGGTGCTGTGCGCTCCGTGGGCTGCAAATGGCTTTTACATTTTTTAAATGAGTAGAAAAACATTGAGTAGGAAGCAACTTACAGTGACTACCTTCTGCTCTCCTGCTCCTTAAAGCCAAGCACCCAAAGAAGAGAGAGAAGCCCGGCCCTTGACTGTAGGAGATGGTGGTCGAGTGAACGGGTGGAAAATCCTATTCTCTACAGTCTGGCTTTGTGGCGTCAGAAGTGCCGACACGTGACCCAGCAATCCCACTCGCGGGTGTGTACTCCAAATGATTGGAGGCGGGCGCTCGAACAAATACCTGTGTGGGCATGTTCCCGGCGGGACTACCGACAGGAGCCAGAAAGGGGAAGCAACTCCGTCCATCAACGAGTGGATGGTAACGAGCTGTGGAATTCTCATGCAGTGAGGTGTGCCTCGACCACAGAGAAGGGTGACGCTCTGACTCGTGCTACAACAGGAACGAACCCCGAAAATATGATGCTGAGCGAAGGAAAGGCACGGCAGGTCACGTGTCATATGAAGGACCTGCATTTTAGAGACAGAGAGCAGGCTGGCGGTTGGCAGGCGCTGGGGGAGGGAATGTCCAGAGGGTCTTCCTGGGGATGACCGGCATATCTTGAAGCTAAACAGAGGTTATGGTTGTACGACACCATGAATACGCTAAATGCCACCGAATCACATGTTGATTTTATGGTAGGTGAATTTTACCTTAAAAGAAGCCGCAAAAAATAAAATAAAATAAATAAAATAAAATAAAATAAAATAAAATAAAATAAAATAAAATAATAAGCTGCAAACTATAGGCAGATGGACCTGCACGTGAGCACGACCGCAGCCACCGTCCTGGAATTAGCCACGACCGTGTGCTTCTCGCGGGCTGTGAGGCTCTTCACATGGATCATCTCGGTGAACCCTCAGGTTCGCCCAGGAGGGGAGCTGCTGCTAGGACCAGCATCGTGTGTACGGGCAAGCTGGAGTCTGGAACAATCGGGGGCTGTGCCTAAGGCCACAGGGCCTGTAAGAGCCACGCGGAAGTTCACGCTTGGGCTTGCACTTACCAGCCCGCTGTTGTGACTCCCCATGAGGATCCCCTGCATCTCTGCCCCCTACTTTCCTAACCTCTGTCCCCCCTCCATTTCCTGCTTCCTACTTCTTCACTTGCTGGGTGAGCGTGAAGGTCAAAGGACTTAGGACGGGTCACCTTCTGTTTCACCTGCTGATTCGAGGCTTCATGCACCTGGTACCGGGGCAGGTGCTCTGCGCAGCGGCTGTGCCTCTCCAGCCTGCCGTTGCTCGTCTTCTTCCTGGACGAGCTGTGTCCCTACCAAATGCCAGCACCAGGCTCAAGGCCCCGCCTTCCCTCAGTGGTCACGAACTCTTCCACTAGTCAATTTTCTCTCGGACTTTCCAGGCTCCCCTCAAAGCTCCTTTACTCACAAGCCTCTCCATCTCGGTGGATGATAACGACAGCCTTCCAGATGCCTAAAAACCTTAGAGACACCCCAAGCTCCTCGTGTGTTCACTCCACCATCCGGGAAAAGCCTTTGCTTGGGTGTAGCCGAAGAAGAGGCACCATTTCCTGCACGCAAAGGCTCTACCTGCTTAGGTGTGTGGAGCTGGGCCCTTTAGAAGCCATGGATGGGAGCCAGCAGCAGAACTGCTGCTTAGAAAGAGAGATGAAAGCAAAACTGAGCCCCTCGTGTTGCCTTGAGTCAGGTGCAGCTTCCGTAGCTCCCGACTCTAGGCCCTGCTGCTTCTCCTGAGGCTCCACCAAGCGATGCGATGCTGCGTAGGTCACAGAAAGGGCCACCGAAGCTGTCTCTCTCCGTAGCTATGTCCGTGCGACGCGGCCGTGAAGAGCCGTCCCCGAAGAGCTGGAGTTTACCCCTCTGTTCCTGGACGCCGGGCCGGACTCGGGCCTGCTTTGCCCACCAGCACGAGGGGCAACGACCTGGGTCAGCGCGGAGCCTAAGCCTCGGCAGGCCTCGCGGCCTCTGTGCGCGGCCCTCTCGCCTCCCGTCTGCCAGGCCGGCCCAGCCCGGGCAGCATGGACGGCACGTGGAGAACAGCCAAGGTGCCTCCGGCGACACCCACCGACGGGGACGGCCGCGGGGGCCCGCCACGGGGGAGACCCAGGGGAGCGCCCGCTGACCCCGACCCGAATCACGGACTCACCCGACAGCGAGCTGAGAAGGGAGTTGAGGTGCGACAACACCGCGCTTTGGGGGGATCCCTCCCGCAGCAAGAACTCGGCTGCACCAGGCTACCGTCTGTGATTTACTCCTCTCCACTCTGCCGAATTATCTTAATGTTTTTTTCCGGGGCTATAATGTGCGCGCAAACTTTCTTGTCTTCAACTTTGAACTTGAAGTCTTTGACCCTCTGACATACCGTGACCCCCAAACCTTGCAGACGGGGCCAGGTTTCATTGTTGCTTTTACGGGCGTTCCTCTTAGGAACCACATCTAGTTATAAAAAAGGCTTGTATTTTGCAGAGCCCAAAGCCGGGAACCACAAAAGCAAACCCTTGAAATTCAAAGCCTCGAAGAAAGCTGGTTTCTTCAAGTCTTGTAACCTATAGGCTGTGAATGCGGAGAAAGACTCGCGGCCCCCGGAAAGAGGAGCTCGATGGAGCAGAGGGCCTCCGGCTGCCTGTCGCATGCGCGACTTCAGGAAAGGTTAAGTCGGTAAAAATGAAAAGTGATTGAATCTCAATTATTTATTTATTATTTATTTATTTATTTATTTATTTATTTATTTATTTTATATATTAAGATTTTATTTATTTATTCATAGAGACACTCAGAGAGAGAGGCAGAGACACAGGCAGAGGGAGAAGCAGGCTCCATGCAGGGACCCCCACATGGGACTCAGTCCTGGGTCTCCAGGATCACATCCTGGGCTGAAGGCGGTGCTAAACCGCTGAGCCACCCGGGCTGTCCCTAATCATTTATCTATTTTTTAATATTTTATTTATTTATTCCTGAGAGACACAGAGAGAGAGAGAGAGACCCAGGCAGAGGGAGAAGCAGGCTCCCTGCGGGGAACCCGATGCGGGACTCGATCCTGGGACCCCGGGGTCACGCCCTGGGCCCAAGACAGACGCTCAACCGCTGAGCCCCCCAGGGGTCCCATGTATCTCAATCATTCAAAAAGAAATTATCCTAACCCCGTCTTTGCTCTCCTGGGCAATAGTAAAAAGAGGTAACTTGGGGTACTGCTTCTTATGCCAGGATATAAAAGTCAGGGTGTATCACCAGGTAGCATTAATGACAGACACGGAATTGATGAAATTTGCAATAAATGAGCACATTGAGAAATCCGGGGCGCGTTTCCTTCATGGCAAAAGCCATTATGAATGCCAGGAAATTTGTGGGGGGAGCAAGTGTGTTTCAGGAAAAACAAAACAAAAAACAAAAAACAGCTGTTCTTAAGCATTTGATGTGCAGAAAAACAAATTCCACCCAAACCATTGTTTCCCAAGGGCCGGGAGTTTCCTAAGGTTTTTTTTTTTTTTTTTTCATTGTAAATGCCTTCGCCCCCATTAGGAATTCATGGTATCTGCCTGCAAGGTCTGCTTTTAATTTCCATCAAACCTGGGAGCAAAAATGAAAACTATGTCACCCTATTCTTTTGAACTCTCAAACCATTTATTTTGGCCAGCGAAGAGCCTTGCCACGTAGATGGTATTCATCTCCCCACCATAAAGCAAGGCGGATATAGATGTGAAATAACATGCACTTTGGAAGGCCAAAGACAGAGGCAGGTTCACAAGCGACCCACGAAAACTCAGGCCCCTCGAGCTCACCTTCACGACTGACTCTGCGTGTGTCCACTTTTAATAAATAGCCCAGAGCTTTCCTTCCAGAAAACCCTCTCCCGGCGGCCACGTGCACAAGGGAAATGAGCAGAGCCTCCCAGTGACTTAGGGATGGAGTCCGCGCTGCCCCTAAGTATAAACTGTCAGATGAGCTTCTTTGTCCCCATGGTTGTTCTTTAGGTAAATGTTCTCCTGATCCCTACTTTAAATGGTCATTTTTTTCTCCGGCTGCGTGAGTTGGGACGAAGGGCCCGCAAGCCCCCGCCGCCCAAGGGTGGCTCTGCAGGCATCTGCTGGAACCAGGTCACTTTAACAAGCGGCAGTGGCAACGGTCGGCCTGCGCGTGTGCCTGGAAGTGAGGTGCAAATGGGTCCCGTCTACGGAACTTCTTCGGATCGACGGCTGCTGGCCAAGCCCGATGGCCGTGTGTGTAAAACACCCCTTCTTCCAAGCAACTTCCCCACTGTTGTTCCGATTTTAATTCACTGCAGCTTAGGGGCCGGACAGTGGTGGTGGTGGGGGAAGTCAGGCCGCCCCTCTCAGCTTGGGTGGCGCAGGGGTAGCCCCCCCAGGCGCAGGCCCTCGGGTCCCTCAGGTCCCTCCAGGCGCCCGGGACACGTCCTACGGCTGAGGGGTGCAGCCCCTCTGGGAGCGGGGTCATGCGGACTCACCGCCTACCTTGCTCTCTCTTCCCACCACCTCAGCCTTCATCGCAGCGAGGCTCGGCTGGGGAGACGGGTCTTCGGATTTAGCATGATTCCTGACACCAGCATTCTTCCCTCCTAACTTTGGGTAGATCAAAGATTTCTGTCTTTAAAAAAAAAAAAAGATTTTATTTATTATTCATGAGACACAGAGAGAGAGAGAGAGGCCGAGACACAGGCAGAGGGAGAAGCAGGCTCCCTGCGGGACTCGATCCCGGGACCCGGGGTCACCAACTGAACCAAAGGCAGATGCTCAACCGCTGAGCCCCCGGGTGGCCCCAAAGATTCCTTGAGTCTTGGTTTATCTGGAGGAGAACTCCGGACTCGCTTCCCGTCTGGACTCCTCGGTATCACCAAACCCGCACCTGGAGACCCAGCACAACCTCTCCTGATCCGCCGACACCCGGCTAAGAGCAGCTCCCACAGACGGGCAGTGGAGCCGGGGTGGCAGGGGTGCAGCGGCGGGCTCCGGGCCCTCTCTGCCTCCACGGAGGCCGCAGCCCCTGCTTCTCGATTCCGAGCTCCCCCAAAGTCAGTGACCAACATCTTCCGCGCCGTGCTCAGGGCTTCTTTGAATAAGTTGACCAACTTGTCTTGGTTTGCCCAGACCCGGCTGAGTTTTAGTCCTAAAAATCACGTGCCCTAGGAACCTCCCCCGACCCTGGGAAGATCAGGATGGTTGTGCCACCCCGACTCCAAGAGAACTACCAAGCACGAGATGGTTCTGTACCCAGAGAATTTTAGAAACGACTTTCCTATCATTTTTCATTTCTTTTAGGAGATAAAAGACAACGTATTGAGACATTTAGGAAGTTCTCCGGCAAAGCCCCCTGTTCAAACTTAGTTTCCCTAAACTTACTTTGCCATGGAAGCTTTGGGCAACACTTTTTTTTTTTTTTTTTAACGCTGTTGACCAAAATTACACCTACGGTTACTCTTTTTTTTTTTTTTTTTTTTTTTTTTAAGATTTATGTATCCAGGGACACCCGGGTGGCTCAGTGGTTAAGCATCTGCCTTCGGCCCGGGGCCTGATCCTGGAGACCCGGGATAGAGTCCCGTGTCGGGCTCCCTGCATGGAGCCTGCTTCTCCCTCTGCCTGTGTCTCTGCCTCTCTGTCTGTATCTCTCATGAATAAATAAATAAAATCTTTAAAAAAGATTATTTATCCATTTGAGAGAGACAGAGAGCGAGAGCAAGTGCATAGACTTGGGTGGCGGGAGGGGCAGAGGGAGAGGGACAGAGAGGGAATCTTAAGCAGGCCCCGTGCTGAGTATGGAGCCAAATGCAGGGTTCAATCTCAGGACCCTGAGATCACGACCTGAGCCAAAATCAAGAGTCAGATGCTTACCCACTGAGCCACCCAGGCGCCCCGGGTTACTCCTTTTCATCTTGTGCAGTAATAAACCTATCAGGTGATGGTTTCTATTAAGCAAATTTCTGCTTTCCGGAAGCATCTACAGATGCTCCACTCTCAAGTGGGAGAGAAATGTGTGTGTGATGTCCCAAGTTCTAACTAAGGACGTGTTTTCCCTTAGTAATAAGGTGTCAAAAGCAGTGGTCAGAGATACCTAGAACCATATATGGGTTAAGCGGGCCTTTGTGCTTTGACCTAGGAGATTTCCCACTGCAAACTCACAGCCTCCGGAGGAGCAGGAGCTGAACCCCCGCGGTTCTGGCATAGTGATTGGCACATGGAACCGTTTTTTACTCAACTCAACTAACCTTCGCTTACACTCTTGCTTCCAAGGGGCTAATGAACTTTGAATTACTGACATTTATGAGACAATTTATTTAAAAATCAGAGACTGTCTACATTCATGTTTGAAGGTTGCCTGTGATAAAAAAAAAATTTTAAGAGTCTGGATTTTGTGGTTTAAAGCATCTTTTTAAATTCTCCACCCAAATCAGTTCTATTTGCTGTGATGTTTCCGTCTTCTGAGAAGTGCACGCGCAACCGGTTAGAGCTTCAGGATGTCAGAATATGGTATCTGCCTAAAAAATCACAGTGAGTGTCACTTATTAATTGAACCCCGTGCCTCGGGGTCACCTACCTAGTTGAGGAAGTTCAAGCCCAAGAAGATGACGTTGTCCATCCTGTCAGGATGGAGGCCAGAACCTACCTCACCTGAATCTTCATTCTGGGGCCCGCAGCACTGCCAGGCTGGGGGGTGAGTCAGGGGACCTGTGCCAAGCTCGCCAGGCGCACCACGTGACTTGGCCCGGGTCCCCCCGAGTCTGCCCTCCTCTGGGCGGGGGGGTTATTAGGTTAAGCCAGTCTGCACTAACTTGTGTGATGCATCAAAGGCACAGACTAAACCAGAAGTTGCTACATAGCAGATTCCTTTTTAAGACGACTCCAGGACAGATAATAATAAGCCTTTTAAGGTCAGCCTGCTGGATGCCAATTCTGTTTACTTCAGCAGAAGTGGCTGTAAATTGTTGTAAAAATTGACCTGAATTGTTGTAAAAAAGGGAGGTGACCCTGAAGGTGCCAGAGCACGGGCATGGCTGCTTCCCATTGGCTCATTATTTTGTATAGGCCCACACAATCATGTCTTGTGCACCATTTTTAAAAAAGTGTAAGTATTATGTGATAGAAGCATAAACTCCTGTGCCTGCCTTTGAGACAGTCCTTGGAGCCCCGACCATCAGGAACAGTGCAGAAGAGGGGCTAGTGGCCTCGAGAGCCACACCGCCTGGTTCAGCTCCTCCGGTTCTGCTCCCGTGGGCCTCGGGTTCCCAGGATCCTGCCTCACAAGGCGGCCCGAGATGTTACCCCACGGCCCTGCTCAAAGTGTACAACCTCCAGCTGGTTTTTCTCCCTCCCTATCACAGCCTTCTTGAGTTTATCCATTTGGATTCACCCCCTCTTGTGCAATCCAGAACCTTCCATCTTGTCCATTGTAAAGACTTTCTTTCTTTGTGACTCACTGTAGACTAATCTGCTGTCCCTCCGTAGGGACCCTGTTTTTCTTGAGTTAGGTCCTCTCGGGTGGGGCCGCTCTTCCTTCTACAGTTCTTCCTAATCGGGAGAGGGAGGTCAACACTCTCTTGCATCTTCTTTTCTGTGCCTACACATTACTCCATTTTCCCTGGCTTAAATATCCTCTTTGTTTTGGGTCATGCCATCTACCAAAATCTACCCTACGCTGTCAGGGATCACTGGTATCCGCTGGCCTCCTGCCCTCTCTCCCACATTATGGAAACCGTGGTGCAGGGTTCAAGGCCTCTTGCAGGTCACCATCTATGACAACTTGATACCCGTGTAGAAACCGCCCAACGTGGCGGCCTCTAAGCCTTCCTGATCTTGGAACCAATCCCATTCACCCCTGCAGCATTCTGACAACGTTCTTCCACTGCTACTTTCTGCACCCCGTTATCCCCAAACACGGTCACCCCGGAAAGCGTCGATGGCAACAGCCTCCTGTTTGGGTTTGAGTCTCACAAGAAGCAGACCCTGAAAAGAGATTCCAGCACGAGTGGTTTATGGGGAGCCAATGCCAGCGGGACAGTGGGAGGACAGAGACCCGGAGGGGAAGGAACAGAACATCCTTAGAGTTACCTCATGTGGGGGAAAGTGAAGGGGTTGGGTAGCTATTCGCTGAATCCCTTATGTCGTTGCTGAGGTTGCATCCAGGGGACTTCAACGACTCGGTGTTTCTGGCCTCAAAAGGCACCGAGCCAAAAGCCAGTCATGGTCTGGCCAGAATTCATGGTCTGAGTAGAAATCAGGACATCAGGCTGCGGAGATATTGGGGGGCACCGAGAGCATCCTCTTCACTTACCATTTCAGCTTTCACAGCATTTCCCCGCACATGCCTTTCGTCTTTACTGGGGTCCCTAATCCCTCGGCTGACTCATTTTCAGCTAAAATGATGGGCCTCCTGAGAACCACAATTCCTTCCATATGGAGCCTGGGCTCCGTGGACAATTTGGGCTTCTCTCTCAAGCCTCTCAACTTCATTGTCTCCTTGGTGTTGTTGTTTTTCTTTGTTCTTTTCCTTTTGTGACCGCAATTTGGTATTTCTCAACGCAGTTCAGACTATGATAGCTAGAGAGAATTGCCCACCCCGGCAAACTGGTGCCACGACAAATTAATGGAAGTCTGTCTCCCCCGTTCTTACGTTTCGTTACTGGTTTGAGGCCATCCGTCTCTTTAATGGCTCTCAGCTGCTCGTCTACACTTCCCCCTCTCCTCAAGGCACCTTCTCCGCTCCGTCCCTTTCATTCTCAGTCAATGACTCAGCCCAAGTTCTTGGTGGAACGGTCTATGTTGACCATTTTGTCCTTCTCCTGCTCCTCCTTCAACCTGTTCCAGGATGATTTCTGGCGCCATCGCCACAGGAAGACCGTTTTTGCTTGAACTCTGTGTCAGTGGACATTTCCGCTCTTGGAAATGTTGCTAAGAAAGCTCCTTAGCAACATTCTTGGATATTTGCTCTTTCTCAACTGGTCTCATCTCTTATTTTCTGTGCCATGAAACTCTCTTAGTTTTCTTCTTATCTTTCTGGCCACTTCTTTCCTCTTTTCAGTCTGACCATCTTCCGTCCATCTAGCCACTGAATGTTTGAGCACCTTGGGCCCTGTCCTTTCCTCACATTCTCTCCGTGAACGGTCTTATTTTATCAATGCCTACTCTTTGTGCCTACGTTTCGACGTGTCCTTTGAGATCCAGGCCCACATGTCCAGCAGCTCACTTGAGTTACTCTTGAATTTCTGGAAAGACACTTGAAAGTCACTATATCTAGAAGTGAACTCATGATCGTTTCCACAAACCCACTCCACTTCCAGTGTACTTGACTTCGGCAGCCCACCCTGTCTGTGTAGACTGGAAACCTATGAGGCAGCCTCAACACTCTCCGACCTCAGCATATTGGATTTTACTTCAAAAATACCTTCTGAAAGCATCTACTCTCTCGGTTTCCACCACTCCCACCATTTCCAAGCTATCGTCATTTCTTCTGGGGATGACAGAAATGGGTCTACTTGCCCTCTCCTGACTCCTCTAACCCATTCTCTGAGCTGCAAATAAAGCTAACTTTGTGAAATACAAACATGATCATATGACTTCTGCCCCCAGATCTTCTTAAAAGTCTTCCATGGCTTCCTAGCCCTTTGCAAATCAAGGTAACCCTCCTAGTATGGCCTATAAGGTCCTACCTGGTCTTGGCCTACTTACATCTTCATCTTCATCTTTCCCCACACTCCAGCCCACTCTCTCTGCTCAGCCACACTGACTAACTTTTCGTCCTGGCTCTTCACATACTCTCTACTTTTGCAGAGCTTTTCGCAGGTACTGAATCCTCCTCTTGTCTCTTTTTTAGTTGACTCCAACTTGTGGGTTGGAGTCCCATCTCTTTATCCAATAGTGTGTCTGACTTGTGTTATCTCGACGAGAAAGGCTTCACTGAAACCTTGGCAAGTCAGTTCTTGTCATTATAAACTCTTGTTGCAGTCTGTAAATCTTCATAGCATCTATCATGGCTGCAATTTTACATTTATTTCTATGAGTTTTCGACTAATGCCTACCACCTGACCAGGTTTTAAGCTCTGTGAGGACAAAGAATGATGCCCACTGTGGTGCCCAGCTACTTAGCAGGTGCTGAGGAAATATTGATTGAAATTCCTGTTCTGTGTGAACTCCAATTGTGCTCTCTCCCTCTCTCTCCATGTCTCTTTTCTTTTCTTTTTTTAAAGATTGTATGTATTTATTCATGAGAGACACAGAGAGAGGCAGAGACACAGGCAGAGGGAGAAGCAGGCTCCATACAGGGAGCCTGATGTGGGACTCGATCCCAGGACTCCAGGATCACGCCCTGGGCCAAAGGCAGATGCTCCACCCCTGAGCCACCCAGGTGCCCCTCCAACCGTGCTCTTAAATGTGCTTCCTAACCTAGTCTCAGTAAGACTTGCTTTCTCATTCTTCAATCTCTCTCTTGTCTTATTTATCTTTTGCATCCATAGGTAGTTTCAAGTCCCCTTTAAAAAGAAAAATACCCTCCTCAACCTTGCATTTTGGCTCTTTTCTTTTACAGAGTCTCCAGATAGTAATGCACACTAGCTATCTCCACTCCTCCTTTTCACGCACTGTCACCTTCTCTCGTGACTTGGAAATAGAACTCAGCTCTTTCCTTGAACTCCAGACTCAAATTGCCAGCCAGTGACTCATCTGCGTATTTATCTGCACGGTTCATGGCTCTTTGTTTTTTTTTTTTTTTTTTAATTTTTATTTATTTATGATAGGCACACAGTGAGAGAGAGAGAGGCAGAGACACAGGCAGAGGGAGAAGCAGGCTCCATGCACCGGGAGCCCGACGTGGGATTCGATCCCGGGTCTCCAGGATCGCGCCCTGGGCCAAAGGCAGGCGCCAAACTGCTGCGCCACCCAGGGATCCCCTCTTTGAATTCAACATATTTCAACCCTTTCAGACCTGTTCTACTTTTGAACTGGTAAAAAGTGAGCTATCCTTTAGTTAGTTACCAGAGTTGGGGCTCTGAGAGCTATCCTAGTCTCTTCCCACATGGCCTCTAGTTACGTTAGTCCACATGTCTTGTACAGTGTGTGTCTTAGCTGTTTCTGGAATCTCTGCCTTAATGCACATGGACACCCATCTTTTGTTCTCAGGCTATGATGAGAGCTCTTCAGGGATCTCCCAGGTCAGCCTTGCCTCACGGCCTTCCAGTATTTACGCTGCTATAGTGAGCTTTCTAAAGCACAGATCTGACCAAGTGTCACATGCTGTGAAGGCACGCCCACAAGTTGTGTCTCTCCACATTGTCAGCTTTATTCCGTCATAAAGCAAGGCTGACGTAGTTATAAAGCAGGCTCGGCATTGCAAACTCGACGACCCGTCACCATGTGATTAACTTGGCTTCTTACAGGGCCCACAGAGCAGAGCACAGAGAAGCCGCACAACAAACGGGATAACAGAGGGAGGAGGAAGTTAACAAACCAAACACGAAGTCAGTCTGTGGGTGTGCGGTTGAGACAGGGCCTTGGCCTGGTCTGGGGCCGCTCTCGGCGCTCACTGCTTCTTATGTTGTTCAAACACAGGAGGATCTCAGTCCTGGGCAGAGATCAATGGGGCAGAGCCTTCAGAGGCAGCTGCCTTTTTCAAGTGGTCAGACACAGAGGGGTCAGGTCTGAAGAGTCTGACAGCCTGCTGCCCAAATCCTCCCTTTTGAAAGGATTTAGTGTATCTTGGGCCCTGCAGACCGCCTCTGCTTCTGCTTGTTATCAGTTCCGGGGTGTCAGCTGATGCCGGCCGGGGCCATATCTCCTAGCTGCAGGACTGTAACGGCTGCATCACTGCTCGGCACAGGCGCCGGCCCGACACACTGGCTCCATCTGCTCTCCACAGTAGCCCACTCTCTCCAAGGACGTGGGCCCCTCATCCTCCTCCCCGAGGCTCCCCATACTCCCAGGTGCAGTGGCATAGCATGCAAGTCCCCACGTGATTACGTCTTCCCTTTTGCCTCCAGCTGTCCTCCCATCACCTCCTCTGCTCTAGGTATCCCCCCATCCTTGCTAATCTTGCAGTACTAGGATGTTGCACTGTTTTACGCTTCCATGAGTCCTCACACACTCTTTCTTCTCCCTACCACACCCTCCCCAGGTCTTTGGAAGAGTAGAAAACCTCCACTTGTGATTCAGGGCTTGGGTCGATCACTTGCTTTGTACAGCTTTTTCTGATCTTCTCAAACAGAGTGGAACGCTCTGCCTACCATGCTCCCAGCGCGCCACGTACACATTCTGTTCGAAGTCACGTTGGCAGAGCTGCTGTTCAGGTTGTGGACTGCACAGCTCTTGGGGCTTTGTTCACAAAATGGTGCCCACTGAGCATGGCCATACAGCGCGATGCTATTTTTGAGCGGTTTCTCCATTCTTTGTTCTTAAGGATCACAGCACTGGGGAAGAAGGATTATAAAGAAGATTAAGAACATAGGATGTGACCATGTGCTGGATGGCTGTGTTAACTCAAGAGGCATGAAGGAAGAGGACTTGGGTACATTTTGTCGGGAGGAGGCTTATGCATGTAATGTGGGAGCTTAAGGGATAAGTGTTGTGGTGCTTTGATGTACCCAGCCCCCCAAGGGCAGATTGTGCAAGAGGGACGACAAGAAGGTGCTGGCTCAGGGTGCTGATGTTCATGCATAGACCAGAGCAGGACCAGCTGGAAGACCATCAACTGAGTATTTAAGAATGACTGATGCCCAACTGGCCCCTGAAAGAGGAGTGGGGGTTCTACTGTACCTTCATGGGGCTGACGCTCGTGTTGGCAGTGGGCTCCCTCAGATAAATCTGAGGGCTCTGAGCGCGCTGCCATGGACGCCCCGGGGCAATCCCTGCTAGGGCTTGGGGGGCCATTTGTTTGTTTGCCCCTCACCTCTTCCAAGGGACTGAGAGCTTCAGTAAGCCAGGCATTGAATCTTTCGATGTTAAATCTCCAGTATCTGAGGTGATGCCCGGCCCTTATCGGGCCACCCCACACTTGCCCTAAGCCAGAAGGGAAAGAGAAGGGAGACTTAGGGACTCCCGCAATAATGGTAATAATAACAATTATAGTCAAAACGAATACAGTGTTTCCTAAATGAGCAGCAGTTTCCTAAGTGCTATATATATATATATACATATATATATGCAGATGTATATATATATTTTAAGATTTTATGTATTTATTCACGAGAGACGGAGAGAGAGGCAGAGACTCCTGCAGAGGGAGAAGCAGGCTCCATGTGAGGAGGCCGACGTGGGACTTGATCCCGGGACCCCGGGGTCACGGCCTGGGCCCAAGGCAGAGTCTGAATCGCTGAGCCCCAGGCGCCCCTATGCTTTATATATATCAGCTCATTTTATCCTTGTATGTAGGTATCACAATAATTGTCATTTTACGGATGCGAAGACGATGCCAGGAGATGCGAAGGGACGCGGCCGCTGTCGCACAGCATCGCAGGCCGCGGGCCCTGGTGACCTGCAGAGCGGCGGCCGAGGGCTTTAAATGAGGGTCTGTGTGTCCTCAGGCCTCGTCCTCCAGACTTGTTGGGCGTCTGGGGTAAGATGACAAAGTGGAACCAAACTGGGAAAGTACTCCACCCCCCAACCAGCTCGGTCTGTCCTCTGGTTTGCTCCCTGTGCCTCGCCCTCGGGAGCCCGTCTGTGCTGCAGGTGGTTAGGGCGCTCACACCCCTGCCCTTCCCCTGGTGCGAGGGTCAGGCCCGGCACCTGTCTCCTTAGGCTGCCTCCTTTGAAAGTTAGGAGAAAATAGGGAGATTTTCTCCTGAAACTTCACCTGCTTCTTCTTTTTGTGTTGGTGATGCTTCCGGAGTACTAGGCCAGGTGCCACCTCCCCATCTCTGGAAACACACGGCTTTTTCTGAGCAACATTTTCCAAGGAATTAACACGGGGTTTTCCCTCCCCAGTTTTTAAAGGACAGTTGATGCAATTCATTTTTCCCTAGTTACGCCTTCTCTTATTTTCTTCTCTGTTTTTTGTGAATTGAGTAATTTGCAATTTGGTTCCACTTCATCTTATTCCAGAAGTCAAATCACGGAATGTCTTCCGGTAATATTCATAACTTAATTTTCCTTTCTACTTAGCTGTATTTCTCTAACCTGTGGGGAAAATGGAAATGCAGAGTTACAGTGTGAAGTCTGTGAATCAGAAGTTTTCTGACAAAAGGAAAAAAGACAAAATTCACACCTGGCTTGTATTTGACAAGGTTTCCACATGCTTCCTTTTTTTTTTTTGGATTCCCCAACGGGCTTTTCAACATATATACATTAACATTTTTGTGTAGTGTATATTAATAAATAGCAGCTTTGATTTTTAAATTCTAGCTCTGAGGAAGAAAACCAGCGCTGTGTTTAATATGCACTGTGGTCAGGTTCCAATTCATTCTTCGATTTAAATCTTAAAGAATGTTTAGTTTAAAATAATTCCTTCCCACCCACCCCCCCAAAATATTTTCTAATTATGTGACTTGTTGACCTAAGGCTTGGAAAATGCTGACTTAGGCTACTCCTCTTGTAGGATTTGTCTTCTTGAAGGCATTCGGGGTTCTTAGATTTCCTGCCCCTTAAATATAGAACAGTGTGTCCTCATAATAATTTCGTCTACGTTACATGTTGAGGACAAAAAGCCCATGGATTTCTGCCCTTAATTCTAATTTACTTTTGGTTTGTTTCTTAAATGGCGTCGAAATGATCCATGGTGGTAAAACTTCAATTTCAGAAAGGGGATTCTGTGTATTTCCAGATTCACAAATGAGTCTCTTTTTAAAAGGTTTTCTAGAGAATTGAGTAAAAGTAGTTTTCTAGGATTAGGTTAAGTCCTACTTGGAAGTAAGACCATGGGTTAGGTACGGCTAGACTTCGCAGCCAAGGTATTCCAGTCAACTGACTGTAAACCGTTTGCAGTTGTCGGGCCACGTGGAGTTTGGAAAACACTGTCCCTGTATCTGTTTTCTAGGATTGACATTAAAAATGCCACAGACTGGCTCTCTCTCATGGCTCACAGTTCTGGAAGTTGGCAGGTCTGTTTTCCTCTGAGGTCTCTCTCCTTGGCTCGAAGAGGGCTCTTTCCGAAGTATCCTCACACGGTTTTTCCTCTGCGTGCACTCATGTCTGTGTCCTAATCTCCTCTTCTCGTGAGGATACCAATGAGGTTGGGGTTAGGGCCCGCCAATATGACCTCCTGGTACCGGATTGCCTCTCTAAAGACCCTAGCTCCAAATACTGTCACATTCTGAGTTACCGAGGTTTAGAACCTCAACATCTGAATTTTAGGGGGAGGCACAATTCAGCCCATAACAGCTCCTCTAGAACTCATCATCCTCTGGCCCCTGGTGGGTACTTGGGACCTGAACATCCTCAGAATCTTCATTATTATTACACTGAAGAACAATAATGACCTCAAGGGGCTGACACACTGATACCACCAAAGTTTATGGAAGGTTTAGTCCCAGAGAAAAAGAAATATAACAATATAAATAATAATAATATAATATTATCATGTAATAGATATAGGAACCTCGAGTGCCTTCAGATAATGATTTAAATTAGCGGTCATAGTATCTGAGGCCACAAGCTGTGACAAATGGCATTTCAGTACTTATTAATTAATTGAAATGTATAAAGTGGGGCATTAATCTTTCATCACCTGTTATGAAGCAGGCATTTTGCTCTGCTTGGAGAAAAGGAAGATTGTATCCTCCTGTCCTCAAGGAGCATCTACTTTAGGATTTCAAAGATTCCAGATGCACTGGGTCTTGTATTTGGGTAAACCAGGTATCTGCTGGGCTACCGACCATGGCCTCCTTAGACCTACATCAGCTCTGCTCAGACTCCCTCCCACCGGACAATGGGAAGCTCAACGCCGTCGCCCAAACGTGTGCACATTCCTGGGGTCACAGTCCTCGTCACTTGTGCTTCCGGCCTCTAGCTGCTGCTGGATTTTCATCCTCCACTCTATGTCTTACAGCTCTTCCTCTATCTTTTCCTTGGAATCAACCCAAACATGGGACTCAAACTTTGATTATTTGCTCCATCCATTAAAATACAACGCGCACGATGCAGCTGCACGCGGTAGATTTCTGCGGCCAGGTTGATGACAAGGAAGGTTCCATCCACTGCAGAGCCACAGAGCGATTCATTTGAAAATGAATAACGGACTCCTCTATTCTTCAAAATGTTTCTTGGGCATTTCCACAGACTCTAATTCCATTCTTCCCCTTTCCTTCTCCTTTCTTCTCTTTACCTTCCCCCCTGGCTCTCCCCCACCTCACTCAAGTCCATCCATCCGGTTCTGTTGCACTAATTAGGCAGGGCTGCTTAACTATCTTTCTGCAATTTGCATCTACTTTACACCCTCAGGGCCTCACCTTCTAGCCCTTCAGGGCATCAAAGATTTTCTTAGACAAACACAGTTCCACCCTCAAGGTGAAGCTCTAGTGCAAGGTGGGAATAATGAGTTTTCTTAAATTGATCTTCATGCAAACAGACTAAGTGTTAGCATTTGAGCCGTAGGGATTTGTACATGTTTTGTGAAAATTTGGGAAAAGATGTACTTAGCCATGCTTGCAGGTGTTGGAGGCTTGTCACAGGAGGAGGTGACTTTAACAGGGCCTTGAGGGTCTCTCCCCCGCCTCCCTCCCGCATTCTGCAGGAAGGGAGCACAAGGGGCGAGGGCAGTATCTAAGGCTGAGCAGAGCGTCCTAGAGATAGTGGCTGGGAAATGAAAGGAAGGGAGAGGCTGGCCTCAAATTTCTGCCAGCCTGCGGGAGATCTGAAGATAAAAGTTTCAATTAAAAATTGTATTTGTTTCCCCTTTAGCAGAGGATTGTCTGCAAAGGCTTCTTTCTACAGCTCAGAGAACAAAAGCCAGAGGCAGCTGAAGTCCCTGCACCCCCAACACCTCTATTTACTCGGAGAGACGATCAGAGGGAAAACTGCTTTTGGTTCTTCGCTTGTCTATCCTGAGGATATTGTTTCTCATGACATGGTGACGAGTCTCAGAGGCTTTCCTGGGTCTTGGCATTGGAGGGAAAGTTTGTATACAAAGGGCAAAATTATGACTCTTGGGAAGATGAACATGTCTCAAATATATTCTTTTTTTTAAAGGTCTATTTTTCTTATTTGAGAGAGAGGGAGCGCACGAAGCTGGGGGAGAGGCAGAGAGGGGGAGGGAGGCAGCCCCCGCTGAGCAGGGTGCCGCAGGCCTCCCGCCACGACCCTGAGGTCAACCTGGGCCGAGACCAAGAGCCAGACCCTCCGCGACTGAGCCACCCAGGCCCCTCCATATACTCTTCAACACGCGGATTAAATGAGGAAACTAATAAGATGTTACAGCTGCTTCAAAAGAAAAGGAATCCCCAGCCCCACACGCCGCATGCAGGCGCTCAGGGAAGCTGCGAGAAATCCTGGGAAGCGGATGCAAACTGGTTGCATCATAGAGTCGCCAATAGAGCTGTGAAATAGCTTGCAGACCCAAGGGCGCCGGCTTTGCAGAGTCCTATCACCTCCACGGGTTGCCGGGCAGGACACCTCCTGGGTGTCCAGAAGCTTCTACAAGTCTTCCTTTCTCTGGGAAACGGGCAGACTCTGTGGGTTTATCTTGGTGAAATGTGAGGGGCGCTTGTCTGAGTTCGCTCCAAGTTTTCAACCCCTAAGCAGCTGATGTAGAGTGAGACCTTCCTGGGAGGGGGTCGATCCCCATCTCTCCTCCCTAACCTTCTGTGGTGTTCTTCCCCACCCATATTTTTGAGGTTCTGGGTCCTTTACTTTGGATTTTTAAAAAGATTTTATTTATTTATCTGAGAGAGAGAGTGGGAGAGAGAGCACGAGCTGGGGGAAGGGGCCCAAGGAGAGGGAGAAGCAGACTCCCCACTGAGCAGTGAACCCCATGTGGGGCTGGATCCCGGGACCCTGGAGTCACGCCCTGAGCCGAAGGCAGGCGCTCAACCAGCTGAGCCACCCAGGTGCCCCCGGGTCCTTTACTCTGATAGGTGATTTTTTTACTTAGCATTGTAGGCATTTCTTCCCTGGACTGGATCATTCCAGCCAGTGCTTTTCTGTGCCATTACTCCGGGCAGGTCACAAAAGCAAATTTAAAACAAGTACATGTTCTAGAAGAAGAACACAAATGGCCTTACACACTCTGTGGTTCACATTTACTGTCAGTGTTTCCGTGCCAGGCACCTTGAGCTGTCGTCATCCCGAAACGAGTGGAAAAGCTCTCCGGTGACCTGAGGGTTTTCCTGCTGCTTCTTCAGGAGCAGCCAAAGCGCCAACCCGAGTCGTTTGAATTTAATGCTGTGATCCTCTAGTGGGGCGCGTACTCAGGACACACAAGAGGTAGTCCCGGTACGAGGGGGGAAGTAAGTACATCAACTATTAATTTTGAGTTTTATCTCATACTGTTCTAAAATGTGATATATCTGAACTCACAAGTGGTATAAAACTGACTTTTTACTGGTGTCCAAGTCTCTGGATTTTAACACACGGTTGTTAAATAACGTGTGTGTGTGTGTGTCTAACCGTCACTATAATCAGGACACATGACGCTTTTTTTTTTATAAATTTATTTTTTATTGGTGTTCAATTTGCCAACATATAGAATAACACCCAGTGCTCATCCCGTCAAGTGCCCCCCTCAGTGCCCGTCACCCAGTCACCCCCACCCCCTGCCCTCCTCCCCTTCCATCACCCCTAGTTCATTTCCCAGAGTTAGGAGTCTCTCATGTTCTGTCTCCCTTTCTGATATTTCCCACTCATTTTTTCTCCTTTCCCCTTTATTCCCTTTCACTATTTTTTATATTCCCCAAATGAATGAGACCATATAATGTTTGTCCTTCTCCGATTGATTTACTTCACTCAGCATCATACCCTCCAGGTCCATCCACGTCAAAGCAAATGCTGGGTATTTGACATGATGCTTTTCATGACCCCAAAATACGATATTAAGGGATCAGCTCAGACTTTCACATTTGTTTCCATGTGTGTGTTACTTTATGATCTGCACAAAACTGCGAGCACAGTAAGACACGTTCCTAATTCTTGAACAAGTAATCGTTTTAGGGGTGTGCACTCGAAACGTCACTAGCTGAGGCGTACGAACACAAGGGTTTCGGGACAACCACAACTGAGAGGAGTCCTACAAGTCGTTAATTGGGAAAAACATCTTAAGCTGATCGTCATTATTATTTTTTAAGCACGTAACTGGGCAGCAGAGCTAGAGGGCCTGGAGGTGGGTGCTCCAAACCCGAGGCCCTTGTAATTACTCTGAGCAAGAAGTGCTACAGGCCTGGACCAATGAATCGTGGGGGAGGGGCTGAATTTAAGAGACTTCTCTGAGGTGGGGTGGGGGGGTGGTAGCTGGAGTGGGCGTGAAGTCCACCGAGACATGGGGCACAGGCCCTGGGGTTGCTGCACGGGAGGCAGTGTTGACGGTGATCCCACCGGAGGAGACCCCGACTGCAGAAGGTACAGGCAGCTCCGGGGCTTGGGGATAAGGAGCCTAAGTTGATTCTATGAAGTAATACATACGATGCGCAGCGGAGAAGGTCTGGGGGTGCGTGTTGGGATTACTTTTCGGATTTGTATTTTGTATTACAGCCAGTCGGAGCCAGTTAAAAAGTACACGGCTCGTTTCCTCTCTGTCATATAACAAAACTCATCTTGAGTCCCAGGATTTAAAATTATTTAAAAGGGACTCTTTTCATTATTATTATTATTATTATCATTTTATACTTACTTTTAAGTTCATTTTATTAATTTTTAAAATTAGTACATGTCACGTAATAATGTCAGGGGTATGGCATAATGATTTGATAGTCAATATATATCCCAAAACGAGGGCCCCATTAATTTAGTTAAGATCCATCATCTCATCGTTACAATTCTCTTTTCTTGTGATGAGAACTTTGAAGATCTGCTCTTCTAGTAACATTCAAATGCACAATAGAGTATTGCTGACTAGAGTCACCAGGCCGTACCGTAGATCCGTGCGACTTTTTTTTTTTTTATCTTATTACTGGAAGTTTGTACTCTTTGATCACCTTCACCAAAAAGGAGACTTCTTCATCCTCCTGGGAAGTCATAGTCCAGACTTCTGGCCAGTTAACCCCTAGGGGTGTTCTCAACTGGAAAACAGCTTGGCATCTGGCCCGCAAGAGCACCGTGAGTGGGCCAGCGCCTTCCCTGCTTGAGCTCCTCTGCTGCCAAAAATTCAGCAAGACTAGAGCGAAGGGCTTGATAGGAGGGGCATGAAGACGAGGGTGAAGGGGGACGTGTAGGGTCTTTATCTGAGCAGATTCCTGTTCATCTTTATCATCAGAGCAGGGGGTGATGGGGGGGTGGTGGTGGTGGTGCCGTGAAGGCTGAAGAGGGATATCCAGAAGGCCCTTGGGTCTATTTCCAAGTAAGACCATAATTGCAGGACTTTGGCCAGGGTCTTAATTATGAGCTGATATCATTTCAGCAAGTTTGCTCTGGTGGCTGTTTTGAGCAGTGGTCTCCCAGTCTGCAGGGGACACTTTACCTTAAAAGGTATGCAAGAAAATAGTAGAAGAAAACTGGGTGCAGATGTATTCTTTAATCTGAAAAAAAAAAAAAAAAAAGAACAACACTAAATTTTGCTGCTGTTTTATCCTACTTAAGAGTGGTGTGTGTGTGTGTGTGTGTGTGTGTGTGTGTGTGATTTATAAATAAACGTGCATAGATTGAGAATGTCTGCTCAGAAATATCTTACTGATGGGGATAAAATTATGGTCTTTTGCTTTTACTTGAAAATAAACCCAAGGCCCTTCCGCATTTCCTTTTTTGTCCATGATAGGGTAGAGAAGGGGAGGAGATGCGGCAGCTGGGATGAAAAGGAAGAGGCAGATGGGAATGGTATTTAGGGTTTGGTGATTGATGGTCTGGGAGTGAATCCTTGATAACACCCTTGCCGCTCGCGCGGAATGTCTTGCCTTCCTGGTTCGCGTGCACCACCACCCCCGTTTCTGTGGCGGCGTCGCACCCTGGCCAGTTCTTTACGTCTCTTAACGCTCAGGCTTTTGGAGATGTGTTCCTGGCAGTTGAGAAGATGCTAAATAGATGCTGCAGGGAGAGTATTAAATGTTTTAATAGCCCCAAAATGAAAGAGAAACATATTTTTGAACCAGAGCATGTTCCATATAATGCCAGGCTCTCAGTTTCTTTTATTTTTTTTTAAGATTGTATTTATTTATTCATGAGAGACACAGAGGCAGGTAGAGAGCCAGGCAGAGGGAAAAACAGGCTCCCTGCAGGGAGCCCGACGGGGGACTCGATCCCAGGACCCCGGGACCGCTGAGCCACCCGGGTGATCCAAGAATGAAATAATAATGCACTGTGGCCAGTTGTGCAGTCGGGTGAAGACTGACTTGATTAAGGGCCCCTGTGGGGCCCAGGTTGAGCGGCTGCCTTCAGGCCAGGGCGTGACCCCGGGGTCCAGGATCGAGTCCCACATCGGGCTCCCTGCATGGAGCCTGCTTCTCCCTCTGCCTGGGTCTCTGCCTCTCTGTGTGTCTCTCAGGAATAAATAAATAAAATTAAAAAAAAAAAAAAAGACTGCCCTTATCAGTCTTCCCGACAGGCTGGAGGTGGCTGCAGGAGGGCACGTGCTGATGCCCGTGACGTGGTGACGGGGACACTGCTAGACACTGGCCGGGCTTACAAACCGCAAGGCTAGGAGCCCAAATGAAGCACAGAAGGGATTTTGTCCTTCCGAGAGTGGAAGAGTCCAAATTAGCCGGAAAAGTTCTTTTCAAAGCATTTCCTGTTGGACGGTGAGGAATGCTGACTCTCCGGCAGGGTCGCGGCGGCGAGGACTGGGCCGGCCGGGGCTCCGCACGAACAGCTGCTTATCTCACCAGTGGAATTTCCTGTTGGTGTCCTGCGGCTCACTCACTGCTCCTCGGAAGCACAAGCCAGGTCGCCGACGCGGGGCGCCGGGTGCAGGGACACGACGCGGCTCCCCAGGCGCCTGGGCCCAACCGATGGGGCAGGGGGGCGCCGCCGCCAGGGGACAGGCCTGTGCGCGGGGCCCTGGTGGCCTCTCCCTCTGGCCACCACCCGGGCCTCCCTGCCCCGAGGGCTGCAGTCTCGGTCGCCTTCCCCGGGGCCACCTCCCGGCCCCTGTCGGTGGGCACGAGCTCCCTCCTGGCCCTGTCAGCGCCCAGCCTCCCCGCGGGGGTGACACCCGCCCGGCACCCCGACCCCTGGGGCCACAGGGGCACCCTGTCTGTTCTGCACATGTATGGCCATTGGACTCGTTCTCCCTCTCTCCCTCCCTCTCCCTCCCTCTCTTCCCCTCTCTCCCTCCGTCTTTCTGTCCCCCTGACGCCTGCGTGTGGTCCCGGCAGCCCCCCACCTGATGATGGGCACCCACACCCCACCAGCCTCTGCTCTCTGTGCAAGAAGGCTTGGCGCGTGACCCGACACGGCCGATGGCACTGCCTCTCGGTGACTGTGACCGACGCTGTCTGCTTACACCCACTGTTTTCGTTGTCCCAACACCTCAATTTTCCGGGTTAACCACAGGGCCCTGTAAGAGTGCCGCATCACAATATCGTAATTCATGCATCGAATAAACGTTTGGTGACATCTCTTCCCGGGGGTGCTCTGCTGTGAGGGGGGGCCCCCTGCGGGGACAAGTCAGACTTTTCCGGCCCCCAAGGTCCTTGAACGAATGACAAGATGACATCAAGAAGGTGTTGGCCGACGTTGAAAGGCCAAATCTCCAGGTACCACCTGCTTTGGTTGCTCCTGCCCCCTCGGAATATGAAGAATCGTAAAGAAGACAGGGTGGCTGGCAGGGATGTGCGTGACTCACAGAGCCTAGATACTTCCATCTGGTCCTTCGCAGCGAAGGTCCGCAGACCCTTGGCACAAGGACGGTAGTGCAAGGTGGAACGTTTAAAATTCTATCAGGAGCCGTCAAAAGGCCTGGGACCCAGAGGAGGGAAGTGCTACTCGTGACTCGTGGGATCAAGGGAGGGCTGTGCACGGGGAGGCGGGCCTGAAAGGAGAGAGACGGAGTTTCAATGAAGGGAAATGAGAGAGAAGCCGCGTCAAGGGAGGGAAAGAGGGTAGAGGACCGACCACCGAGGCGGCGCTTCTTAAACTGCAGCTGGAATGCTCTAGGGAGCTCATAAAACATATGAAGGCCAGACCCAAGAATTCAAGACAAATGGGGCCGAATGCACTAAAATGCACACCCAGTTAGAAGCATAATCACACAGAGCAAGAGGCATGTCGAGAGACTTTCGCCCTCAGTATCTGAATGGACATCCCTAACGGGAAGCACGTAAGGACACAAAGAACCCAATCTGAGCCTTCCCTCAGCCGTGTCAGTAGTAGTAGTACTTCCAACATTGGGATCTCGATGCTATCTTATTTGTAGTACGAAATAAAGCAAATTAGTAGATATGCTGATTTTATTAAGAACCAAGACTTCTGGGGATGCCTGCGTGGCTCAGGCACTTAGGCGGCCAACGCTTCTTGATTTTGGCTCAGGTCATGACCTCAGGGTCCTGGGATTGAGCCCCGAGTCAGGCTCCGCACTCAGCGGAGAGTCTGCTTCGAGTCTCTCTCTCTCTCCCTCTGCCCCTCCACCCCCTCGAATAAATAAATAAATCTTTAAAAAAGAAAAGGAATCAAGATTTCTGGCATAAGAAAAAAGAGGTTCAAGTTAAAGAGTCAAAGAAGTTAAGAAGACTACATTTTAATTGGAAATATTGGTATGAATTCATGATTTGTATGCATGTGGATATCTTAATTTTGATTTAAAGTGTGTGTCTGTGTGTCTGTGTGTGTATTTCCATGGAAAGAACCTAAAACCGTGAGATGCCTACTGTCCAGAGGTGGTTTCTAAGCAGCATTTAAAGGAAACAGTCCTCTTGGAGACATGGCTGATTCTAGGCCTGGCTCAAGGAAAGTTCCAGAAAGAGTGGAAATCTTCTTGTTCCAGAAAGGGAAGAAGAATCAAAAGCCAATAAAGTCATGTCAAAAGGCCCTGGGACCAACTTGACAGCATTCGCATTGGGCGAATTTGGGACACTTTGAGAATTTTGAAGAATAATAAATGGTATTGATTTAAATTACGGAGTACAAAAAAAAAAATCCTAAGTCCATAGTACAGAAAAGAAAGAGCTAAACAGATGAAGGAAACTGAAAACCTCACCTGTTCCCACCAGAAATGACTGCTACAAAAAGTCTCTACTCTAAAAATTGGTGATTAAGTGAAAAGAACTAGCATTTACTTTTTTTTTTTTTATAACAAGGACCATAGTTCATCTCAAGTTGGTGAGAAAATGCTCTTTTTCATGGGACAACAGCCATGCAATCGAAAGGATGATAGACCAGGAAAAACGAGCGTTTAGCTCTCCTGCATTGCGGTGGGTGTGTTAGACGGTGCAGCCGCCACAGGAAAGAATCCAGAAGTTTCTCATAGTTACACATACCCTTAGTCAACAACTTGGAAACCCTAGTCCTAAGTGTTTACCCGAGGGAAATGAAAACCCACACTCACACAGAGACCGGCACGAGAATGTGTCTTTAAATACTTTATGTATTTGTGTATTTATGTGAGAGAGAGAGAGAGAGAGAGAGAGAGAAGGAACGGGAGGAAAGGCGGAGGGGGAGGCGAGAGACCAGCAGACTCCATCCCCATCGGGAGCCCGACTCTGGGCTTGATCTCACGGCCCTGAAATCATGACCTGAGACGAAATCAAGAGTCGGACGTTCAACCAACTGAGCCACCCAGGCGCCCCTGAACGAGAATGTTTTTACGGCTTTATTCAGAATCGCCCCAAACTGTAAACAACTCAAATGTCCCTCAACCTGGGGATGGGTCCACGAGCGCTACTACCCTCTGCCATTGGGCTACTACTACTCAGCGATAAAAAGGAAAGAACTAGTGATACCTGAAACCACGTGGACGAACCGCAAATGCACTTTGTGGAGTGAAAAAAGCCACTTAAAAAGCCACACAATGTATGATTCCACGTAGGTGACATTCTGGAAAAAGGAGAACTAAAGGGACATAACCTGTATTGGTGGTGGCCGAGGAAGTGTGGACCATAATCCTCGAGGTGGGGGGCGGGTTGGGGCCTGGGGGGCAGGGGAACCATTCTCTATCTTAGCAGTTGTGACAGTTGCAGATTAATCTACATACATTTGGGATCCCTGGGTGGCGCAGCGGTTTGGCGACTGCCTTTGGCCCAGGGCGCGATTCTGGAGACCCGGGATTGAATCCCACGTCGGGCTCCCGGTGCAGGGAGCCTGCTTCTCCCTCTGCCTATGTCTCTGCCTCTCTCTCTCTCTCTCTGTGATTATCATAAATAAATAAAAATTTTAAAAAAATCTACATACATTTGTCAGGAATTGGAAAACTGTCCAGAAAAAAAAGGATGAATTTTTACGCATGTGAATTATGCCTTAATACAAAAGTAAAAAACAACAACAACAACAACAAAAAAAAAACCCGCCATCTGCAACTCCCAACTAAATAGTTCTTCCAGGCCAGGGGCATCAGCCTGTGCTAAAACCACCAGGTGAGATTTTGTCAGGAGAACAGGACACTTGTGGGCCAGAAAATCACCTCACAGATCCCTTGCCAATTGCAGGTAGAAAAACAAAAGGTGTTTTATTGGAGACGTAAGACGGTCATCCCCTCAATCAGAGGATCAAAGTTGGCGTCACTAGGAGTGTGACAACCTGACATTATACGTCACCTGGTACGATGTAACGTGTACACTTCTTAATAATTAAACTTGTCCCGAATCCTTGATCTGAACCTAGTTTCTACAGACATCGACTCCAGTTTAGGAGCAGCTGGGAATAGACGTGTAAGTGAGATGATGCCATGAGGAGACGCTCAGACCAGTGTACGTCGTAGCCCCTTCCACAGGACCACCGACCTGGTTCTTCAAGAAGTCGGTGCGCTCCAAGAACATAAATAACTAACAGGGAGAGCAGTAGACCAAAGAATCTGGATAAGCAAATGCAGTGTATGAAATTCGATTAGATTCTTATCTTCAAAAAAGAGCATAAAAGGAGATTTTTAGAGCATTGAGGAGATTTAAATATGGACTAGATATTAGGGAATTGTTTTCTTAGACATGAGAATGGTATCGTGTTTTGTCAGATGCTGCTCTTTGTTTTGGATAATCTCATGCTTAAATATGTAGAGGTCAAATGTCATGTCTGAAAATTATTTTCCAGTAGTTCAGCTCTATCATCTATCATCTATCTATCTATCTATCTATCTATCTATCTATCTATCTATCATCTGTCATCATCATCATCATCATCTATGTATCTATCTTATTGCAAAATATTCACAGTTGTAATGAATCCACAGATTTCTATTTGTTATTTATTCAACTCTTCTCGATACTCAAAATTTTTATGACAAAAAGTAAGGGAGGGAAATTAATACCAGATCCCACTGCAGACTAAATAAATCAGGATGTCTTGGGGACAGGATCTAAGCCATGGCATTTTAAAAAAGCTCTCCAGATGATTTTTTGAAAAAAAATGTAAAAAAGACCATTTTATTGGATTCTGGAATCTGTTGGTCAGGAATTCAGACGGGGCAAAGAGGGGATGGCTTGTCTCTGTTCTACAGTGTCTGGGGCCTCAAATGAGGTATCCTGGAGCCTAGGGGCTGGGGTCATCTGGATGTGTCTTCACACACATGCCGGGCAGTCGAGCCCGGCTCTCGGCTGGAGCTTTAGCGGGGCTGTCAGCAGCCCACCTCCACGTGGCCTCCCCTTGTGGTCTCTCTACATGGCCTCCGGGTGATTTTAATGTGAAGTCAGCATTCGACCAACTTGAACAATCATAAGAATTATCTTAGGCATTTGTTAAGCTTCAGATTCCCGGGCCCTTTTCCTTGGTCTGAGATGAGGACTACCAATATTGATGTTAAAAGCCACCCGAGTGATTCTCATGGAAAGCAAGTGTGGAAAGTACTGACCTGGGGCCTCAGCTCTGCAGTTCTTTCGCGGCCCCAGGTCCGCCTGGACACCCAGTACCAGACGTCCTGGGCGAGGGGAAATGTCATACGCTATTGCTTTACTTCTGAAACTTTGTCCTAGTTCCTCTCTTGGATTTCTTGATTATCTGGCTGCCTCCAGCTCTGTCTTTCTCTTGGCTGTGATTATGGTTCCCCATGGCTATGTGGTTTTGTTGTTTTAGTTGAAATGCTTGTCTAAGCCTTTGGAACTTCCTTCCTCAAGACATGATTATGTGGGAATAGAAAACTGGATGCCTTTGAGATAAACTGGGAGAGAGAAAAATGAGCCTAGGTCATACCAGGTCCTGAATGAGAGGCTGAGGAATCAGACTTTACGTCAAAGGCAATGGTAATGCAGAGAGTTTCTTACTCGCGAGTGCAAAAGGATCAGGGATGTGCATTATGAAAGGGATCCGACGCACGAGAGCCTGGAATCAAGGACAGGTTACGGCCCAGGAGAAAAGTTCTAGAGGTGCTTAGCAAGATGGTGGCAATGTCAACGTAAGGAGGAGATGGATCTAGTACACCTAACTTTCAAATCCTTTACAGACCTTCATCTCATTTTTTGGGCATCAGTGTTGATTGATAAAATGGAATAAACATTCTGTCTTTTAAAAATTATTTATTTATTTATTCATGAGAGACACAGAGAGAGAGGCACAGACACAGGCAGAGGGAGAAGCAGGCTCCATGAAGGGAGCCTGACATGGGACTCGATCCTGGGACTCCAGGGTCCCGCCCTGGGCCGAAGGCAGTGCCAAACCGCTGAGCCACCCGGGCTGCCCTACACTCTAAATTCTAAGCCAGTCATAATGTCTATGAAATGGTCACATGAGGTCATATTCCTCTATTTCTCTCATTTCCGTCTTGACCAAGAGGACTAAAGCCGAACTAAATTTTGGCTCTGTGGACCATTACCTTAATCGCATGATTTTCCACCAACAGAGCCTACTCGCATAGTCTAAAACCAAGGAGAAAGCTTTTGTAACCAAACCAGAAACAGAGAAATGGATGGTCTTCTGAGGAGATTTCCATTAGTATCTATCAAGTCATTATTCAGATATATGGGTGATTTTTGTTTTCTTGCTTGCTTGTTTTTTTTTTTTTTTTTAAATTCTGCATAAATTTAATGAAGGTATAGTTCCTACTGGTTATTTAGGAACAAGTAGTCACTTCTACATTGATTTGGGCTGGGTCATCACATTACAGCCTTAACAGAATAGGGCCCAATGCATGTATTTATAAGCAAAGTTTCACTGAGATAGAGCCATGCCCACTCCCCACCTAGTTTCCGCGGCTGCTTTCCAACCACAATGGCAGAGCTGAGCCGCTGCAACAGAGACCGGATGGTCCGCCAAGCCTACAGTATTCACCACCTCGTCCTTGACCGGAGTTTCTTGACCCCTGACCTAGGAGAACGACTTTCTCCCTCCCTGGTGGTCTGCTCTGCACATGATATTGAAGAAAGTCCAATGAGAGGACTGAAAACCTCTTGATCCATTTTCTTTTAAGCCAGGAAAGCCTAGGTGGGAAAAAACAAACTCAAATTCCCTTTTGTATATTCTTTGAAGTTGTTTTACTTTTTTTTTTTTTTTTTTTAGGGAACTGTTAGTAGATTTATTTTTGGCCGAGCTACAGTCAGGTCTCATCTGTGATTTGTGGCATAGTGGTTACATTCATAGGCGCTGGAGCCAGCCGGCCCTAGTTTACGTCTCAGCAACTCCACCTCCTCCCTGTACAACCTTCTTTCCACAAGTCATTCGACTATTCTGTGCTTTGGCCTCAACTCTGACACCAGAGCACGTGTGCAACACTGTAGGAGGGTTGAACCCTATAGGTAACGCACGGGATGGTGAGGACAGTAGCTGCCTACGGCCGACACCGTGTAGACATTAGCTCTTGGTAGTACGGATCTGATACACCGTCATCTGCAGCCCACGTTCCTTGATGAGATCCTCAGCATTGTTCTCGAAAACGGTGACTTAGGACACCAATATGTTCTCCACTTCGGGGCTCTCTGAAAACGGCTTCCTAAGTTGTCCTCAGAGTGCAGTCCCCAGACCAACAGAACCAGTATCACCTGGAAATTTGTTTGAGGGATCCCTGGGTGGCGCAGCAGTTTAGCGCCTGCCTTTGGCCCAGGGCGCGATCCTGGAGACCCGGGATTGAGTCCCACGTCGGGCTCCCGGTGCATGGAGCCTGCTTCTCCCTCTGCCTGTGTCTCTGCCTCTTCTCTCTCTCTTTCTCTGTGTGACTATCATAAATAAATAAAAATTAAAAAAAAAAAAAAGAAATTCTCCGGCGTCACTCAAGATTTCCTGAAGCAGAGATTCCGGGGATGGACACCAGCCGATGGCGTGCCGGCAAAGGTGTAAGATCCTGGGGGAAGAAATCGCCTCAGACTTTTCTGATTCCTGTGGTCTCAATTCTCCCAGTATGACTGATTGCAAGCTACCAACGTGACGTCACAGAGCACGCAGCTGAGGAGAGGTACCCGCGACTGGCTCTTTTGAGCCGATAGGAGGAACGTGCTCCAGCGTGCTGCCGGCCTGGAGATCTGTGTTTTAACAAGCTTTCCAGATGATTCTGATGCATGCTGGAATTTGAGGACCATTGCTCTGACTGATCCCCAGAGAGCTTAGTCATCCCTAGGTCTGCAGAGGAAGCATGGCAGGGTGCCTGGCCCGGGTGCTAGAGTGTCTGGGCACCAATCTCATTCTGGCACTTCCTGACCTTGAGCAAATGCCTGGCATACAGTTAAGCATAACTGCACATCAGTTATTATTATGACTTTGGCTGCATTCCTGTGCAGGGAACTGACTCCTTCCTCAACACTGAGAGGGCCTTTACTGCTCCCCGAGTCCCAGGGTAAGCCAGTGATGATCCTGTGGTAGGTACGTTGGTTAAGATTTTCCTGAGGGCTTTGTCGTCTTATCTGTTGGGCCTCATGGTGATTATATAACGTGGGATATGGTTGGTGTCACCCCATTTCACACGACAATCATGAAGATAGCCAACATTAGCCTGGTGGTTTGCAGAGCCTTGTTGCGATGCGAGGTTGGGGTCCAGAACGTATGCAGTCCGGAGGCTCATTTTTGTCTTTCAGCAACTACTCAGAGGACGGGTCTAACCAATCCTCACTGATAATTCTGATTTCTACCACCATCGAATGCCTGGGCTCCTGTGTATAGGAGATCCTAAGCAGCAGGGAGGTAGCTCGGTAAACTCGAAGCCTAATGGGGCTTCTCTAACTTCATGGAGTCTCCTCTGCCAGCCACCGTGTTCACTCCACTGTTCTGATCTCACCAGCGTCTGTGCTGGTCTTCCCTCCTGTTCCTCCCTCCTTGTTGGCCACCAACCCAGTAGGCACCTCTGCTTCTCCCTTGTGAGCACAGCGCCGATTTTGTTTGGGGAAAGTTGGTCCCTCCCGCGTGGACGCCGATTCCAAGCACTGTCCAACAGAACTTTCCGTGGAGAGGGAAATGGTCTGTACCCACAATGGAGACCACTAGCTCTGTGTGGCTGTTGAACACTTGAAATGTGGCTTGTGTGGCTGAACAACTGAATTTCTAATTTTAATCTGTTTTGATTGAACTCAAGATTGCTTCCTGTGGCTAGTGGCTACCATGTCGGGTAGCACGAAGGTCTAACCCGGTCCTCTTTGCCAGGCATTGCCATGCTCAGCACGTGGCCCACTCCTGACCTTTGGGTTCTAGTGTAAAGGGGTGAGGCTGCTCAGGAAAGACTTTTCTTCCTGCTAAAGGAGAGGTATAGGAAGCTCCTGTCTTTTCATGCCCTGCCCTGTCCCCTGCCCACACTTCCCTTCCTGCTCTGCATGTTGTCATGGGCAGCGTCAAGTCTGGTGCCCATGGTCCCCAAGAGGGGAAACCTCTTTTGACAAAGGAGAGGATGATACTAATGAAGAAAGATAGTTTTTTTTTAAAGGTTTTATTTACTTATTCATGAGAGAGGCAGAGACACAGGCAGAGGGAGAAGCAGGCTCCCTGCGGGGAGCCTGATTTGGGACTTGATCCCGGGACCCCGGGGTCATGCCCTGAGCCAAAGGCAGATGCTCAACCGCTAAGACCTCCCCCACAAGGACCCCTAATGAAGAAAGATGACTGATTAGAACTAGCATTTACTTATTAGTAAATTATTACTCGTGCTTATTAGAAGCCAGGCCCTGGCCACGCAGGTTACATATACCACCTAACTTGGTGCTAAAGCCCACCCGGAAGGGAGGGGCTGTTGTTTTCTCTAATTTTACACAGGTGGGAACTGAGCCTGGGAGCGGTGAAGTAACTTGCTGGAGATCCCCCCACCAGGAAGCGCCCAAGCTGGGATCTGAACCCAGGGAAACTGAGAGCAGAGGCCGCCCCGCTCGCCGCTGCCCACGCTGTCCGACTAGAACCAAGCGCGTGGCGGACACGCTGCGTGGCTCCGGTGAGATGAGCACACGTCCGTAGGCTTAAAGCCAGTGAGGGAGGCGGCCCAGGACTTGCAGTCTCCAGTATCCTCGGTGACGGTGAATCTCCGGGTGGGTCCCCACCCAGGGGCCGGCCGGTGCTGGCCCACTGAGTCACTCCCTCCCGAGGACTGAGTCACAGCAGCCGTGGATTAGGAAATCCGCGCCATCTACGGCTTGGGGGCGCCGATGTTGCAATACCTAGAAGGGGACCCCACAGGACGCCCCGTCCCAGTCCCCATCCCCGCCCAGAGCTGCCGGCAAAACTCATCCTGTCCGCTTCTTCCCTTTTCTCGGATTCTGGTCCATAAAGTCTGTCCCACAGTATCATGGGAATGAGAAGCTCCAAGAAATAGGTAGAAAAACATCTAGAAAAGGAGGTAGTGAACATTCTTCCAGTTCCACCTCCTATTATTCATTATGTTCTCATCACGGAGTCATGGGCTGGCTTGCCCTGCCTCACAAACCCACTCTTGTGACTAAGAATTCACGCAGACGTGAGGTTGTATCACTGATAAGTAAGTGTTTGTCTTTCCAGACTGACGGAAACCTGGAAATGCATGAATGTGTCATCTACCCAGCCCGGAGTTGGCAGAGGGAAGAGGGGAACGGTGCAGAAAGCCTCTTGTCATGTCAGCCCGCGACACACAGTTGGGGGCAGAGCCGGCTCCCCTCCACGGCGTGTGGGAAGTCCCCTTGGTCCCCACAGCTGTTCTCCCGTCCTTGCTGCTGGATGACTTCTGTCCCCCCGCCCCCATCACTCCTCTGCCTCCCCAACCCTACTATTTCCTTTGAACTCTGTCGAGAAGCAAGTAGAGCGGGGGCCATCATGGCAGAGTGGACGGGGTGGTCCAGGAGGAGGGAAGGACAAGTCGAAGGGGCCGAGAGCCCCTGGGCCCACCCGTCATCTCCATCTTCATCAAGCCCTTCCTCGTCCGGCCCAGAATTGTGGAGCGCCTGCTAGTGCTAGTACGAGCGCCAGAGATCCAGAGCTCGCCCCCCTCCACCCACCCCAGGAGGAATCTGTAGGATTTCCCCAGGATCTCTCCAGGGATTTATTTCTTAATCTTATTTTGGAATTTGATGACTCCAAAGACCCAACATTCTTTTTATATCAGACTTGTGAGTTAACAGGTTAGGTATTAGTGTCCCATTTCTCATGAAGACTGAGGTCCAGTGACTTTCTCACGGGATAAGGGTGAGCGGCAGGGCCAGGCCTCACAGGCCCACCTTCTGCCTCTCGTACGTCCTCCTGGCCCGCGCCCGGGGTCTGGCCTACGCAGGCCGCCCACGGCCGCGTTCACTCTGTCGGAAGCCGACCCCTGGAAGTTCTCTGACCAGGAGCCCCTCGCTGCAGGGGAAGGACGGGCCGTTGCCTGCGTGATCCTGCTGCCTCTTCTTTGAAGTTAAAACAAAAAAAATCTTGAGATCAAAGGAAATATTTTGGGGAATTCAGTCATTTGTTCTTAATCTGCTGGAAACCTTAATTTAATTAGCAATATAAACTTTGTAAAGACTTCACTTTCTCAGCTTGGTTTAACCTACACCATTTCTCTTATGTCTAAGTGACTTGAAACAAATAAGGGGAAGAAATATGTAAAGCATGTCACAGAGGCCGGGAGCCGCGCAGCACGTCCATCTCCTGAGTATTTTCCCGCAGTCCTGCCTCGCATGTGTGTGCTCTTCGTGCCCCAGTGACTAGTAAGTTAGGGCGAGAAATCTGTTGGACGCAATTATCTAACTGTGGTCCAGGAAGGCAAACTTCCCAGACTCCCTGATGTTTGAAATCACAGCGTTTGAGAAAGAGGATACGGGCCGGGCCGTGCGTATGCGGATTCCACAAGTCAGGCGCTTTACGTATGTTTAAGGATCTCGAGCCTCACTAGAACCTGCGACGCAGGGGGTCCTCTCTCGAGGTTACAAAGAAAGCAAGAGACGTTCCCACGGTCACCAGCTTGCAAGGAGCTACGGCTTGAGCCCACGCTGGCCAGCGCTGAGCCCTAGTCTGTGCTCATAGTTCACGTGGTTCACACGTCACCAAAGGGCCGCCTCCAGGCCCACCTCCTCCCCCGTGTTAGAACCCAAGTGCACGGGGTCGTGGAGCTTAAAGCACCCGCAGACCCCTGATGCGGTGTGGACAGAGCCCAGGCTCTCTGGAGGGTGTTCTTTGGCAAGAGTCAATGGGAGAAGTTGTCTGAGGTGGATGAAAGCCACCTCTGGGGTCCTTGAGGAGAACTCTTCCATTCCAGAATGTTCTACCATTGGCACGGGGTCCACCAGGGGCATTGAGGCCCCAGGAGGTACGGGCCTCCTCATTTCTGTTGTGTGTGATGGATCCGCCCTCCTCTGTGAGGCTGCATCACTGTAGACACATGCCTGCCTTGGGCATTTTGTTTCTGGGGGTAAGACCGGTGGATGTGGAGATGCCTCGGGTCAAGATTTCAGTCCCCTGTCTGTTTTTACCCCAAACCTATTGTTTGCTGTCACATAGACATTGTCAATGTTCTAAGGCAGTCATTTGAGTTCATCGAGTCCCACAAGGGGAGGTTTCAAGTGACTCTGGTGATAAAGAACGTGGCTAGACGGTGAGCTAGAGTCGGTACCCACCGCTCAGGCTTCTCCTGCCCCTTTCACCTGCTAAGAGAAAACAGAAGGACTTGGCAAGTAATGGTGTGGCTGCTGATATTGATGCTGTATGTTCTCCTTTTCTTAATAAGGCAAGTTCTTAAAAAAAAAAAAACCAAAAGGAAAGAGAAAGAGAAAGAGAAAGAGGGGGGATGGACAGGGAGGAGGGGAATGACAAGCTACTTTTGAGAAACGTCTGACAGACGGGCCCACGTCTCTTCCTTACTCAAGAGTCGTGGACAGTTCTGACTCTTCTAGAATGGTCTCCGTTGACTCACACGAAAATGATCTCCCGGGGCCCCCGTTTCAGCAGACTGAAACTAAACTTGCACGACTTGGCTGGAGTTTTCAGAAATCCAGGGCTATTTGTACCACTCCTGCTCCCTGACCCCCACCCCCACCCCCACCCCACCATTCCTTTCGCTGGGAAATTTCTTAAGCTTCTTACTGGAATTTGCTCCATGTGGTTAAATCCCCACCAAGTAAACTGTGAGCTTGGCATAAGTGATCGGTTTTGTTTTAGAGTCACATTCAGAAGAGTAAGTGAAAAAGGAGATAAGTTCCCTTTTGGGGGGGGCTCCTGACTCCTCTAACTGAATGGTATTCCCGAAATGTGATTGGAATTCAGCATCTGGGGAGGGGGGAGTTTGCAACAAGAGCTTGTATGTAATCCGTGCTGAACTACGTCAGTCTGGGTTCCAACGTAAGAGGGAATACGGGAGGGATTGGGGAACGTGCTCCAAATTTTGTATAACATTTAATGCATTTTTTTCTTTATGGGTTTTTTTTTTTTTTTTTTTTGGAACGTGTTTCCCAAATATAGTGGCCAAAACACGCCGCTATTTGCCGAAGCTGGGTGATGGCTACACAGGGCTTCGTTGTTCTCTCCTCCATGATGTTGTGCACGTCTGACACTTTGCTCAGTAAGACAAGGGACAAGGAAAAGGAAACAGTGGCTGGCGACGACTGGGGCTGTAGTTCTGAGCTGTTCTCAGCTCGCAAGAGCCATCCAGCGGAGTAAACGGAAGCAGAAAAGCATTTTGCTCAAACTCCTTTCCTAAGGAGACTTGGGTGTGTGTGTGTGTGTGTTTTCCTGGAACCTTAAAAAACACACTCAAAAACCGTTTCAACATGGTCTGGCCTGGCAGGGGTCAGGGATGGCAGGAGTACAAGACGGTGGAGAAAGCCTGTGACGTGCACCTAGGGGCTGCTTGAGACTGATCCCAATGGAATTATGACCCGAAAACAGAGAAATAGCCCGTAGCCGGGGCCCCTGGGGTGAGTCCCGTGGCTGCCACAGAGCTTTGGCCGGACCCAGGGGGCCAGGACACGTGCGTCAGGTTCCTAACCGGTATGATGCCCGCGAGGCTTGCTCTTCTGAGCCCGCCTGCCCCCCAGACACGCGAGGGGCCAGCCGGGCGGTCGCCCCCTGTGCTGGCGTCAGATCTCCCGCCGGACAGTTGTCGCATCTTCCCGCCCTGCTGGGCAAGGTCCCCAAGGCCCCCAAGGCCCCCAGGGCCGCCCATTCTCCTGCGGCCCTGGATTTGCTCCCGCACTCGGGGGTCCACCAGGGCCCAGGCTGGGGCTCCAGGGCCGGGCAGCGTGGAGGCCAGAACCACCCTGACGCCTGCGAGTCCTGGAGGCTGGCGGGTCCCATCCCGCCTGTCGTTCTGCGTCTCTGAGACACTGGCCCCGGGTGACCTGCTGTCTCTCTGATCCCCAGGCCCCGCGGCGCCCTGGGGGTCCTCCCTGGGGCTGCTGTCTCGTCTTCCGTCCCCTGGCCTGTGTGGGCGCCTCGGATAATCCCTCTGTGGATAATCCTTCTGTGTCCGCGGGGCTCTCCAGAGGATGCCCACCTACCCAGAGCCCGCTGCTCCGGATGACCCTGCTTTTCCACGTCCCCGCGTCCATCAGCTGGGCCGGGAGCTCCGCGCGGGGCCAGCACGCCTCGGCCCCTGCAACCCATTGCTCTCTGCCTTGTGGACGGTGTCCCCTCTGCCAGGGCCTTGATGTTCCGGGACTCCCCTCCCTGCCCACCTACTGTCTGGCCCGTGAGCCCTGGGGATGCTGCTCCACCTCTCCGGGCCTGCGGTGAGAACGCGCGTGCATCTGCCGCGGCGAGACCCTGCCTGCAATACCCAAGAGCCAGGCCCTATCGTTGGCGCGGTGCCCGCCGGGTGGTGTGACTTTGGACCGGGCGCCGACGCTTCAGGGGTCGCTGGCTCTTCTGGAGGACGCAGAGCCTTCCCGGAGCACCGGGCTGCGGGCGGGGCCCCGGGCAGATGCGCAGACAGCGTGGCCCTCCGATGGCTAAGCACGACTGCGCGGGGCCAGCTCGCCGCTGCTCCCAGATCCCGCCGTCCCCGTCACCCGAGGGAACGTCACCGCCCTTCAGAACCAGGCGGCCTGCTCCCCACCCGAGACTCCGACTGCTCTGACTTGGGACGAGCGCGTCCCCTGCGCCCTGGCCCGCCTCCTGTGACCCGCCCTGTCCCCTGCCTGTGTCCTTCTGGACCACCAGCCGGAAGCCCTCAGCCGTGGCCGCGCGGCCCGCGTGCCCTGCAAACCGCAAGGGCTGCGATGAGTGTGTCATTCATGTCGCACGAAGGTCATATGACTCCATGGTTGCGTTTTCATGATTTCCCACGATAGGGATCGTTAGGAGGCTACAGGCTCCCACTGCCCACCGCGGGCCGACAGCCCCGGACAGTCCCGGTGTCCCCCTTTACCGGGGACTGGGCCCCAGGCCGCTCACAGCCTTGACCTCAGGGCCCAGTGGCCCCGGACACGGCGTCGCCCGGAAGGGAGATGGCACCGCACGTGGTGCCGCGGCAGCGGGGACACAGGAGGCCGAGAAGCCTTCACCATGTGACGGCCGAATGGGCTCCATCGAGGAGCCGGGAGGGCGACCAGCCTCGGCAAGCGCAGCCGGGTTCTCTGCTGCCCTGGTTTTCCGCCGCTCCCGGACTTCTCCCCGGTGCTCTTGGAAATCCCCCGGCGTTTGGGGCTCCCGAGGGGCAGCACGACGAGGAAGGGACTTCTCCCAGAGTGGCCCACGCCTCCTTTTGGGGGACAGACCAGGAGAGGGGGGCTGGGGCCTGGGGCCCGACGGTGGGCAAGCGAAGGCCTCCCTGTCCTGGGCCTGCGGGGCGGGAGCCGGGGAGGGTTAGCCTGGCCCGTGCGGGCTTGTGCCAGCATTGGGGGAGCTGGGAGGCTCTCTCCTCTTTCTCGGGATGGAAGGGGGAGAAGTTCTCGTGGATACTGGCAAATTAGAACATGACCATGTACTTGTATCGTTCAGTTTGAGGTTTTATGAGTTCCCAGCACGTCGGGGGCACGTGTGTCCAAAATATAGACAAGGTCCCCAAAGGGCAACTCTTGATCGACCAGGATCTTGGAGGCCGTCTTCACTCTTCTCTTACAGGAGGATAATTAAAAATACAATAAAACCGTGTGACGTTTTTAAAGGAGGCAATTCAAGAAGCTGGGAGAATTATCTCGCCAACCCTGTGTATCACCAAACAGTTACGTGATTTCGAACAAGATGGGTAACTTGGCTCTGTGTTTCCTGAGGTTGAAAGTAACCGTTTTTGTTGTTGTTCTTGTTAAATCTTTGCCTTTAAGGTGTTACGAAGAACAGGGAACATTTACGTCAAATACTTAGAGGAACTGGAAGGAGTAAAAGTTTTAAAAAATATCACCTGGACTATGACGTTCTTAGGTATTTGAGGAGCCACACAAAATACACCAGGGGAAGAAAAAGGACACATCCCCAGAGATCACGAAGAGCTCTGCGTTTAAAGATAAATAATGTGTTAGACTTTAAAAACTGGAGTATTGGGGTCAGACAGGAAAAACTGGAGAGGGAGAGAGAAAGGAAGTATGTCCTTAAACCCCCTGCTTAGTTAAGTAGCCCTTCAGTGCCACTCCCAGAAGTCCCCCAGGGTTTCTGGATTTGGTCATAAATGATCACATCACTTCCTGGGGCTGCGGTCACAGAGGCCACTGGCCGGCGCGTTAGGACAAGGGAAATGTGTTCTCTCAGCGTTCTGGGCGCTGCAGAGCTAAAGTCAGGGTGCGAGCAGGGCTCCCTGGTGGAATCTGGTGCATCCCTCCCTCCCCAACAGGGCAGCCCTGGGGCGTCCTTAGCTTCCGAGGGGTCACCCGGTCAAGGCCTCGGTGGCACAGGCCTGGTCTCTGTGCGCCCGGGAGTCACCTCTTCTTAGGGGCCCACAGCCATGCTGCTGATGACCTCATCACTCCAGTCCCCCCCAAGGGCCTTTTCAAATCCAGGTGCAATCACTAGGGAGCCCCGACTTCCACACCGTTCGGGGGAGCACAATCCAACCCCCAACGCTGACCAAGCTAGAAGTGAATTCTTGCTCTTGCCCCGGACCCCGGGCACTGGCGGCGTCTGGCGTCTGGGTGCAGGGGCGGGTCCTACCCGCGGCCCTGGGGGTGCAGGGGGCTCAGGTGGGGGCGCCCAGGGCACCCTCGGAGCACCCTCCTGGGCCTCACAGCTCAGTCCCAGACACGCAAGCTGCTTTCAACGAATCAAATGCCTTTACAAAAAATGGAGTTAATTTAAGGAAAACTGCAAAGGGGATTTGTTTTGTCTTGAAAGAACGCAGGGCACCGCCCGCCCGGCCGTCCCTCCTCCCCCCTCCCGCGGCACAGGCCGGTTCGGCCCGGTCCCCCCTCGGAGGACCCCACGGCGCAGGGATGGTCGCCTCCCTCCTGGCCTGCAGCAGAGCCTCGGGGTGCGGCCGTGCCTCTCAGCGGGCGGCGGGGGCGGGGGCGGGACGCAAGGGGTTGGGGTGCGGGGTGCAGGGGTGGGGTGCGGGGGTTGGGGTGCGGGGTGCAGGGGTGGGGTGCGGGGTGCAGGGGTGGGGTGCGGGGTGCAGGGTGCAGGGGTGGGGTGCGGGGGTCGGGGTGCGGGGAGCGGGTGTGGGGTGCAGGTGCGGGAGTCGAGGCGAGTGCAGGGGTAGGGGTGCGGGGGTTGGGTGCCGGGGTCTGTGTGCGGGGGTCGGGGAGCGGGGTGCGGGGTGCGGGTTGCAGGTGCCGGGGTCGGGGTGCGGGGCGTGGGGAGTTGGGGAGCGGGTGCGGGGTCGGGTGCGGGGTGGGCGTGCGGGGGTTGGGGTGTAGGGGTGGGGCGCGGGGAGCGGGGTGCGGGGTGCAGGTGCGGGGGTCGGGGCGCGGGTGTCTGGGTGCAGGGTCGCGGCGTGGGTGCGGGGTCGGGGTGCGGGGGTCGGAGTGTGGGGCGCGGGGTCGGGGCGCGGGGTCGGGGCAGGCTCGCGCTGCGGGAGGGCGGGTCACGGGGCTCGGCGTGGGCCCGGGGTGAGGCGCCCCAAGGCCGCTGACCCTGGCTCGGCCAATCCCGGATGCCCCCCCGGCACAGGTGACTGCAGCCCCCGCCCCCCTCCCCCTCCCCCCCCCCCCCCCCGCCCCCCGGGCCCGAGCGGCTGCGGGGAGAGGCCGCGGGTCCCGAGCGCGAGGCTGCAGCGGCCCCTGCTGGATCCCCGGGCGCCCTGCTCGGTTCCGGCGGGGCCGTCGGCAGAACCCCGGGAACGTGCTTTAAGGACTCAGGGTTTTCTAAGTGGGCCCGTATCTTGCTCTTGAGGCTTTTCCCCCAACTAAAGATCCGCGACACATGACCGAAAGCTGTGGCGGTGGAATCTTCCCGCTGCTCCCGTGAAATTACCTGCGCGTCCCCTCCTCCTCCCCTCCTCCTCCTCCTCCTCTCAAGGACGGGAGGGGCCGGTGGGGGAGGATGGGGGAAGAGGGGAGGAGGGGAGGGGAGGGGAGGGGAGGGGAGGGGAGGGGAAGGGAAGGGGGGAGAAAGGAGGGAGGGGAGAGGGGAGAAGGGGAGAGCAGAGGAGGGGAGGAGGGGAGGAGGGGAGGGGAGGGGGGAGAAGGGGGAAAAGAGGAGGGGAGGGGAGGAGGGGAGGAAGGGAGGGGGAAGAGAGGAGGGGAAGAGGGGAAGATGGGAGGGGAGGGGGGACAAGAGGGCGAGGAGGGGAGGGCAGAAGAGGGGAGGAGGGGAAGGGGGACAAGGAGGGAGAAGGGGAGGGCCAAGGAGGGGAGTGGGGAGGACGGGAGAGGTGATCCTGTAGGCAGAGAAGGCGATTCCCTGAGGGCCCTGGGACTGGGGTGGGGAACATGGTCCTGGCATCTAGGAAGCGAAGAAGCCCAGCACACAGCTGTAGGGAAGCTTTAAAGGGACCAGGTGACCCTCGAGTTTTAAGAGCAGGATGGGGCTGGGTCCCTCGGGGCAAGGCTGGCGCGGATTCTCTGTGACTCGTGTTTGGGGAGGAACGGCAGGTCCCCAGGGGAAGGCCAGGCTTACTGCTTTGCCGCCCTGCCTGCAGCTCCAGTGCAAACTGCGCCGAGGCCGGGCTGTCCAGCTGCCCCGGCGGTTCCTCCCGTCCAGGTCCACAACCGCAGAGATGAAGGCCCTGTGGCCTCCGTCCTTGCTCAGCAGCCTCCAAGGGACTGAGGATGGCAAAGTCAGGGGGTTCGGGTGAGGGCGGTGGTGCGTGAGGCCCAGGCTCGAAGGGGAGTTCTCAAGGCTTCTCCAAAGGGATGGTAAAGCTACTGCAGAGATTTCTGGAGTTTGCGATCTTCCAGAGAAGCCACAAAGTGATTATACCCACCATTTTTAGTGGGGGACTAAGGAAAGGTTGCTAATTGCAAAAGAAGTTTCCAGGATTAATGGCATTAAAAATGCCTTCATTAAAAATGAACTATCTCCATCGGTTCATAAAACGAAAAACAATTTAATACAAAAGACAAGACGTAATTTTAGCAGGACGTTTCTGCTCGGGGAAAACGTGCTTTCTGTCCGTGTGTCTGTATGGACGGGGGAGCACATGACACCACGAGGCCCTCTCGTTTGGTCCTGGGCTGTCCTGAGTTGGCCGGTGTCCGCGCACTGGCCTCTGGCCCTGGAAGCAGACGCGGCTGGCGGCTGGCGTGTTGGGAGGGCACCTCCGCTGTGTCACGGCTTGGGGTAAGGAGAGACTAGGTCGGAGGGGAAGCCGCCCCCGGGGTCACAGAGCCTGCCCCCCACCCCCAGGCCTGGGCCTGCGTGGAGGCCGCCTGAGAGTGTCAGACCTCGGGGCCTCTGAGCGCCACGCAGAGCTGAGCCCGGGTCACCGTGCACAGAGGGGAGCGTGCTCACGGACCCCGAGAGCCAGCCCCTGAGAGCCAGAACCGGCCTAAGATCATGGGGTGGGGTCTCCCCACACCACAAAGTCACAGCTTCACCCGAAAGAGGCAAAGGGCCAGCAGAGGTTCCCTGCAATTGTCTTTGGAGAGGCTGACGCCGCCCGTAGGCTGCCCGCAGCCCAGCACTGGCTTTGAACAGAGACCCACCTCCCCATGGGGTGTGGGCCGGGGTCTCCCCACACGGAAGCTCCCACCTGAGATATTCCCAACCCCCTGGGAGAAGCCCCTGACCTTCTAGAACCCCGTGAGCCCAAGAAAAGCCCACAGCAGAGACCTTTCTTGAGAGCCCTCACCTGCTGCGCCACCAGCAATTAGCTTATCTTCCAGGCTCTGTCTTTTCCATGTTCAAACATTTTATCCTCTTTTGGCAAGCCTTATTTTACAAATATTTAATTGTTTGATTTTTTTTTCCTAGTTCCTTTTTCACATGTGTTATTCCAACTGGGCTACAACATCCTAATGCCCAATGGACATTGGACACTTACACAATTGGTGCGATCTCCTATTTTGTGCATTTTTATTTATTTTTACTTTTGTTTTTTTAAATATTTTATTTATTTATTCATGAGAGACACAGAGAGAGGCAGGGACGCAGGCAGAGGGAGAAGCAGGCTCCCTGAGGGGAGCCTGATGTGGGACTTGATCCCAGGACCCCAGGGTCATGCCCTGGGCTGAAGGGAGATGCTCAACTGCTGAGCCACCCAGGCTTCCCTATTTTGTGCATTTAAAAAAAAATTATTTATTTATCTCAGAGACAGAACACAAGTGGGGAGAGGGGCAGAGGGAGAGGGACTCCCGACTGAGCATGGAGCCCACATGGGGCTTGCTCTCGGGACCCTGAGATCATGACCTGAGTGACCTAAGCTGAAAACAAGCTTTGGCAGCTTAACTGACCGAGGCACCCAGGCACCCCTTATTTTGTGCATTCTGAGAGCGTAGACACCACACACTCCTATTTTTATTTGCTGTGTATCTTTCAGGTTGCCTCGTTTTGTCCTCCTAACCTTTGAATTAATGATATATTTCAACCATTTTTTAAAAAAAAGATTTTATTTATTAATGAGAGACGCAGAGAGAGAGAGAGGCAGAGACACAGGCAGAGGGAGAAGCAGGCTCCACGCAGGGAGCCCGATGGGGAACTCGATCCCGGGTCTCCAGGATCATGCCCTGGGCCTAAGGCAGACGCTAAACCGCTGAGCCACCCAGGGATCCCCCTGTTTCAACTATTTCACTTCATGTGTTGGTTTTTCATTCAGTGAGCTGAATGATGCCCTCTCCCCAAAAAAAATATATGTCCACATCCGAATCTCTGGAACATGTGGATGTTACCTTATTTGTAAAGCAGGGTGTCGTAGTTATATTAAGTTATGGATTTTGAGATGGGGAGCTCATCTGGGATTGGTCCAGTGAGTTCTAAAATCCAACGACACATGTCTTTGGAAAAGACACACACAGGAGAGATGCCAGAAAAGGTGACGGCTACTGGAAACAGGAAGGGGCGAGGAACGGATTTTTCTCTAGAGCTTCCAGGGAATGCAGCCGCACCGACCCTTGGGGTTGAACCTCTGGCCTCCAGTAGCATCAATATTTGTTGTTTGAAGCCACCAGACTTGTGGTCCTCTGGGAAGGGAAACACCAATACTTGGAGAATGTGCTCGAACATTTCCTACAGGGTCCCAGGCAGCCATTATTCCCATATTTAATGTGTGATTTCCCAACTGTCAATGTTTTCCTACCTGCCTTCGGTCACGGATCCCAGTCATTCTGTGTATTGTAACCGTTGCATTTTCTCTCTCGATTTACCGCCTGTGTCTAGAGTTGGAGGCTTCCATGTGTCTACTAGTCAGACAGAAAATAAATTAGCTTATTTCTAATTCACACATTTTTAGAGCAAAAGCCTGGAAAACTCACACAACTGCATCAGTTGCCATCTCAAAAAAAATATGAATCATAAGCAGGTGTTTTTGAGCAATTACAGTAATTACACTGCAGCAGCAGTTACCGTGTGGTTTGGAGCTGGGCTCCCTGGGCTGGAATCGAGCTCTAGCAATTAATTGCGGGCAGGTTATCTATCTTCTCTGGGCCTCCATTTCCTCAACTGTGAAATGGGTCTAATAGTTGTATCAATTTTTTGATGAGCATGAAGAGAGGTAAGATGTGTCAAGTTCTTAGAACCAACACCAGGAGCTTTTTTAGCACCTTGGAAGTGTTGATGATTGTGTATGTGTTGACGCTTTAAACATCTAATTCGTGTTAAAGCACCTTAAAAATAGGGAAAGACTAAGTAGGGCGGTTATTAAGTTATTAATAACCTTAAATTATTCCCTTGGGGTAAGAGCATTAAGAAAGTGCTTGTAGGGGCATAACCCTGTGTGACCCTGAAATAGGGTTTTGAGTAGAATTATGTACTCATTGAGGACTGAACAAGGGGCGATATACTCAAAAAGCTAGCATTAGTTAGCGTGTCTTGGGGTCCCTGGGGGGCTCAGTGGTTGAGCGTCTGCCTTCGGTCCAGGGCATGACCCCGGGGTCCTGGGATGGAGTCCCACGTCGGGCTCCCTGCATGGAGCCTGCTTCTCCCTCTGCCTGTGTCTCTGCCTCTCTCTGTGTGGCTCTCATGAAAAAGTAAATAAAAATCTTAAAAAAAAAACATTCACGTGCCTTACGCTGGTGATGACTACCTTTAGCGGGCAGTCATGACCGATGCCCTCTCTTATGAAACCAGCCACTCTGTCTCTTTTCTTGATCGTCTGCAGTATCTCTCAAGTTCATTCCATCATTTCAGTTCGAGGGCTAGTAGATTAATCTCAGTGAGCTCACCATTGCTCTGTGCCTACATAAATATTCATGGAATCCCTTCCCATACGACTGAGTCTTTTCCTTCCAGCAGATTTTTGAGCACAACATCCTGCAATCCTGAAACCTCATGAATTTCCCATCATCCACAGAAGAGGGTTTGGACCCCTTGTGAAACCACACATACTCAGTGGGGAAAAAATCAGCATGCCATATAAATAATATGCAAATACTATTATGCTAATCATATGAATGTGATAAAATACACAACCACAGAGAATTTTAAAAGAGGAGTTTAGAGGCGTCTGAGTGGCTCGGTTGGTTAAGTGCTCGGCTCTTGATTTCAGCTCTAGTCATGGTCTCAGGGTCATGAGATCAAGCCCAGGTCTGCTTCAGATTCCTCCTCTCTCTCTGTCCTTCCCCCCTGCTCACACACATGTGCTTTCTCTCTCAAATAAATAATTTATTTAAAAAAAAGATGAGTTGGGGATCCCTGGGTGGCTCAGTGGTTTAGCCCCTGCCTTTGGCCCAGGGCGTGATCCTGGAGTCCCCGAATCGAGTCCCGCGTCGGGCTCCCGGCATGGAGCCTGCTTCTCCCTCATCCTGTGTCTCTGCCTCTCTCTCTATGTCTATCATAAATAAATAAATGAATAAATCTTTTTTAAATAAATAAATAAATAAATAAATAAATAAATAAGATGAGTTTAAGCTGAAATAGAAAGTATTTTTATTTTATTTATTTATTTTAGAGAGAGAGTACAAATGGGGGGAGGGATAGCAGAGAATCTTTGAGCAGATTCCCCACCGAGTACCGAGACTGATGTGGGGCTCGATCCCATGACCCACGAGGTCGTGACTTGAGCAGAAACCAGGAGCCAGTTGCTCAACTGAGCCACCCAGGCGCCCCTAGAAAGTCTTAGATGTCTTGGTTGTCCTGGTGCTGAATCCTGCCATTAATCGCCATTGAAAGGCATGTTTTGCATTTAGGGCAAGATTCTTCTTTAATAATAGTGAGTACAAGCCCTCAAGACCATACATCTTCCGGGTCATTTAAAACGTTTTGTCCAGCTTACTGTCCCAGGTGACCTGATGACTGCTGCTTTTACTGCGTGCTCAGGAACCGGTGGGTCTGCTGTCCTTTTCTGCCGCTTGTCTGTGCTTCGTTTTATCAGTAGGGTGTTCGACATGCCATTTCTTTCCAGGCATCTTTTTAAGCCACTTGTCCCTTTTTTGGAGGGTTAGTTAAGGCAAAACATGAGCCAACTACGCTGTAAAATGTGACAATAAACAAGCAGCTAAGAAATGGGAGGAGTCCCCTCTGTCACCCAATCACTTTGGGATAAACTGACACACCTATTGACCTTCTAACATACAGGCTGAGCAAAAGCATCAGTGTTGGGTGTCGGGGTGGCTCAGTCACAGAAGCGTCCAACTGTTGGTTTCAGCTCAGGTCACGATCTCAGGGTCATGAGGTCAAGCCCTGTATCAGGCTCCACTCTGGGCACGGAGCCTGCGTAAGATTCTCTCTCATCCTTTCCTTCTGCTCTGCTCCTCCCCGTCACTCCCCTGGTGTGTGTGCTCGCCCTTTGAATTTTTTTAAAAAATCAGCATCAATTTCCATATTTAACACCAAAAAAAGAGAAGACCTGAGGCGTCCTTGCTGCCTCCCATTCTGTGCTCTTTCAGGGGGCATGTGCATCCCCTGGGAGACTATCCTCTACAGAGAAGGTCCAAATATGTCAGCCAGACTTCCTAGATCCTCCAGAGCCTGGTCCCCATTGGCCTTTCTGGTCCCGTGGTTGGATGGCTCCTGCAGGACCCAAAGTGGATGTACACGGTTAGACCCTCGTCTACACAGATTGTTCGCTCTCCCCTTCCGGCACATCTGGTTTTTACCTCTAATGAGTCCTTGGACTGCCCTCCTCATGCTCAAGTAGACAATTCCACTTTTCCAAGGGACTGTAGGACAGACCTCACGCTCCACCAAGTCTTCCCTGACAATGTCAAGGCTGCAGTGAGCACTCCCATCTCTGACTCCGGAAATAGTCTTTGGGCAATTAGACAAATTGCCTTGTTGGGGTGTCTTCTGTTTTTTATTTTAATTGCTATTGAAATGTTTATTATTGTTATTTTAGTTTTCCATGCTCGTGTCTTATCGCCCTAACTGGATTGGTAATTCCTTGATGATGAGCCTGTATTGTATCATTCTCTTTTTTTTTAATTAAAAAGTGACATATGCACATAATTTACAATGTTGTCAGTACAAAAAGGCTCATCATGAAAAATACCATTCTCCTACTCCCTCCTTCCCATCCTTCTTTTCTCCTTCTTTACAAACATTCTTTTTCAATTCTTAGTTGGTTCTCCTGGCAATTTTCTCCAAATGTAACTGCTCATTCTCTAGCTCTTGAGTTGCCACTTGTAGACATTGTCTAGTGAACTTCTGCTCTGAATACGATAGGGTGTTCCAATGGTCTTCTCCTGTCTTTCCCTCCCCCCCTTTTCATCCTTGCGTTTTCCTAATATGTCACAATTTACTCTTTAACTATTAGCACTCACATTATTAGGGCCCCAATATGGTTTACCACAGAGCCAACTAGCCTAGACGAGTTCATTTCTTTTTTACAAACTTGTTTTTCCTGACGTTGCCATATTTTCTCATTCGTTTTGCTCTCTCTGAAACTCTGAAACTGCTTTTTTTTTTTTTTAATTTTTTTCATCCATTTGAGAGAGAGAGAGAGAGAGAGAGGTCACAAGCAGGAGGGAGAGAGAATCTCAAGATTGTATGCTGAGCACAGAGCTGGACATAGGGCTCGATCCCAGGACTCCATGATCATGACCCAAGCCAAAACCAAGAGTCAGACACCCAACTGACTGTTCCAGCCAGGTGCCCCCCAAACTCTATTGGTTTTATTCCCAAATGCTCTCAAAACACTACCAAGTATCTGTCAGTATTATCTTCCAAATTCTCAAATGCATCATGCAATCTTTTCATTCAGGTTTTACTGGGAGATCTTCCTCCCATAGATTTTGTTCACTTGCTCTAATCTGGCTGGGTCAACTGATGTCTGAGCCCAGAGCACAGTAGTTATCCTGTGACTTCCCTTTGACACAGTCCTGTGCTGGACACCCTTCTTTTTGGACTCCATGTCCTATTTCTTCCTTAGTATTAACCTTCATTCTGATGGGGGTCCTTAAAAGTCTGAAAATGTCTATCCTACCCTTACTTTTGGTGGATAGATTGGCTGGGTACAAAATCATAGATTGAGAATAATTTTCCTTTAGAAATTTTAAAGTTTTATCTTCTAGTATTTTCATTCTGATTTCTGATTCCATTTGTTGGTTTCCTCTCTGAAAGGTTCTAGCATCTTCTCTTTATCTCCAGGGTTCAGATATTTCAAGATGGGATGTTTGTTGTGATCTTTTCATTCATTGTGCTAGGCATCCAGCGTGCACCTTTATTTGGAGACTTGTGATTCTCAGCTCTGGGGAAAATGTTCTGTAATGTCATTGATAATTTCTTCCTTTCTGATCTCCTTCTGGAATTTCAGAAATGTGGGTCCTCTTGTTTTGAACCTTGTCTGTCCTATTTTCTATTTCTTGATATTTGTTTTACTTTCTAAGGATTTGTTGCATGTTATATTCTAAACTTCTAGGGCAACCCAGGTGGCTCAGTGATTTAGCGGTGCCTTCAGCCCAGGGTGTGATTCTGGAGACCCGGGATCGAGTCCCACATCAGGCTCCCTGCATGGAGACTGCCTCTCTGTCTGCCTGTGCCTCTGCCTCTCTCTCTGTGTCTCTTATGAATAAATAAATAAAATATTAAAAAAATAAACTTCTCTTGAAGTTGTACCTTAGTTATCATATTTTTAATTCCCAGGAAATCTCTTGCTTTCTGATGCTTGTTTCCTGTTTATCTTCCTGTTCTTATTTTGTGACTAACCTCTCTTCCCTGATAGCTCTGAGGGTACACGTAGCACCCACACATCCATTCCTGCATCACCTCTATGTCCTCTGGAGTCCTTCCTACCAGTCTTCAAATCATTTTGCAAGTTTTTCTTAAATGCCTGATGATCCTTGGCTATCCTTTATAATTAAGACCAAGATACTTGAAAACCATTTGCAAGCTGTGTGTGTATGGACAGAACTGTGGACAAGTGGGCTTTAAAATGGGTGCCAAACTAAAATTTTGGCTAGGAGCCGCACTGACCTTTCCATTAGGGACCCAGCTCCCCAGAGAAGCTTCTGATCTTTTGTTCCAGGGGCAGGATTTTCCTGGCTGTGGCCTCTGGCATCAGGTTCTTGGAAGTGCGCTGCGTAATCTACTATCATTAGGTTGGCTTTAGTGACTCCCCTATTTTCAGATTTGTGCCTCACTCTCTCTACTTGCCAATAACAACTAGACTGCTGCTTCTTGAAATCAGTTTCTTTAGGGCACATTTCCAGTCAAGGTTGGGGGCCAGCGAGCATGGAATTGGTTTTCTCTATTGAATAATTGGGAGGGAATCTGGAGGTACACTCACCTACATAGAAATGTTTAACTAATCTGCATTGCCCTCTACTTTGGGTATCTCCCATCTCCAAGTATTGGACCTTTGAAGGTTTTGTAGGGAAAACTGGCTTTCAAACCTTCCCACAAAAGGATTAAACTCATTTTCTTTTTTTTTTTTATTAAAAGGGCCACTCACAGAAGTATTGTTGTGAATTGTCTGGGGGGATAGAATTTGTGATGCTTGATCTGGGTTGAAAGAAGCAGCGGGAACTGCAGGCCAGAATCTACATCAGTCAGGAAGTTGGCTGTTAACTGGCAACTACCCAAAACTGTCTTAAGAACACTAAGTTGTCACCATTGTGAAAGGAAATGTGTATTCTTTGGAACATCAGAATGCATTCTTGCATAAATATTAAGGGGATATAAAAATAATTCTCATTTGGTACTTAATAGGCTTTGCTTTGTCACTCTGACCCAAGACATGTAGGGGAGTGTGCACTTTCCTTTTCTTGATGCCAGGAACTCACTGTTAGAGGTGAAGAGCACAAAGTTACTTAATGGAATTGAATTAAAAAATCAGAACATTAAAAAAAATCAGAACATTTTAGATTAAGTAATTTCTTTTGCTGGTTGTATTTAGCAGTCAAGGAAATGTGTACTTTTGGAATAATAGAGGCTGCAGAGACAGAGCAGGGGTGTCAGGGAAATTAACATTAATGGTTCAATAAATATTCTTGAGTATGTGCGTCCCATGGATAGCACTTAATCATCCATACGTTTCATCACTTTACATGTAGAAGGTATCTTAGCTTCTTTATTGGACTCTAAATTTCATCTTAAGCTTCTCAATGAAGCCAACATCTTATCATGCAAATTAGGTGAAGCCTAGATGTGTTTTATCATGAATAGGGCAGGTAAAATGAATGAATGAATGATGATTAATGATATTAATAACTTAATATTTTCCATTGTTTAATATAGACCATACATGAGACCAAGTATTTTATAGGTATTATTAGCTCACTGATTCTTACAACCAGCATCTGTTCACTTGTTCTGTGAGTGACACAGATATCGTGTCAGTCCACTTAGACTATGTAAGTTATGCCAGGGTAAAAAATACCCCCCCGGCCCGATCTCAGGGGCCTATGATAACACATGTCTACTTCTCACCCACACAGCGTGTCCACCATGAGGCTGCATGACAAGGATCCAGGAGGTGCAGCAGCATCTGGATGAAAACAGGTAGTCTCGGGTAAACGAGTGGGAGACATGGGGAGCCATGAGCTGGTTCTTAAAACTTTTGGTCAGAAGTGACACATGTCATTTCTCCCTTCAATTCAATGTGGCCAAAGTAAGTCACATGGTCCCTCTTGGCCATAATGGGTCAGGATGATTGTATTCAGGGTCATGGAGAGACACCTCACGTGTTGCAGCGAGTCTGATACGTGTGGGTGGGGAAGTACATTCCTTCACCAGGGAGGGCAGCAAATATTTTGAATAATACCGTCTACCATAGACAAAACAAAGCCAGCAAACCCAACCAAAAACACAGTATCAAGGCCCTGATTATGCAGAAATGTCAGAATCAAACCCCCTTGTGTCCCACTTTTCTTTTTAAAAACATTTTATTTATATGAGAGAGAGAGAGAGAGAGAGCAAGAGAGAGCACAAGTGGTGGTGGGGGCAGTGCAGAGGGTGAGGGAGGAGCAGATTTCCGGCTCCATCCCAGGACCCCAGGATCACAACCTGAGCTGAAGGCAGATGCTTCACCTACTGAGCCACCCAGGTGCCCCATCCCACTTTCGTTAAAGAAAAATAATTAATTTTCACTTGTGTGATATTATTCCAGGGTACAGTTGGGAAAGAAAAATAAAACGGTAAGATATTACTGTGAGGAATAACACCGAGAGGTTACTTTACGTGGGCCGACCTAATGTCATTTGTATGAATAAAACTCAGCTTCTAAGATTTAGATTTTAGACAGCTTAGGGGGTCTCAGAGAGGATCCTATTTCACTTTGGGGAAATAATTTTAAGAGGAAATAATCTCACATCACCAGAAGCGTATCTGAAAACTCCTGGGGGGCTTAGCCAGTCTTTGCGTTTTATTTCCTTTCTCGGGGTTGCATCAGGTCTTGTCTGTCACATGTAAAGTGAGTACACACGCACCCCAGTGCCATGGTTGGTTTCTAGTTTATCAGAATGCTCATTAAAAAGTCACCACCCTAACCCTGGGAAACAAACTAGGGGTGGTGGAAGGGGAGGTGGGCGGGGGTCGGGGTGACTGGGTGACGGGCACTGAGGGGGGCACTTGACGGGATGAGCACTGGGTGTTATTCTATATGTTGGCAAATTGAACACCAATAAAAAATAAATTTATAAAAAAAAAAGTCACCACCTCTCTGGCTTTAGCATTTATTTAGCGCTAAGAATTTGCCCAGTAGGTGACACTGTGTTTCCTTGCACGAGCCTGCCACCCGGTGGTTATTTAGAAAATCAGACTTGGCCCGGGTCGCTGTGCGGTGTTCCCCTTAGGCAAATATTTTTGAGCCCCTAAGCGGGGGGAGCAGACACCGCTGCGGGGGACCTGGCATCCCCAGTGCGATGGGCAGGAGCCCGGCCCTGGAGCTTACGGGGGCAGCCGGAGGCCTCGTGTGCATGAGCTGGCATTTGCACGCTTGTCAACCTCGCACCCCGCCGCACTGGGCCCGTGTCCCCTCTGTCGCCTGTGAGCCATCCAGCCCCGCCGCTACGAGGGCAGCCCTTGCCTTTTCTATTCCCTGGGTGCAAACAGCTCTCGTCTTCTTGAGGACTCAGGGACGTCGTGTGTCCCATGACCTCCTTTCTCACCTTCCCAAGGGCTGCCTCCTCCCCCTGCTGTGCCCTTGCACCTACGCGCGCTCAGTGGCTTCCAGTGGAACCAGTCTGCCCTTCGTCCCACTTTATCTCCAGCTGAAGCGCTGTCCCTCTGCTTCCCATCACGACAAAGTGTCTTAATTTATTTTTATTTTTTAATTTTTATTTATTTATGATAAACATAGAGAGAGAGGGGCAGAGACCCAGGCAGAGGGAGAAGCAGGCTCCATGCAGGGAGCCCGACGCAGGACTCGATCCCGGGACTCCAGGATCGCGCCCTGGGCCAAAGGCAGGCGCTAAACCGCTGAGCCACCCAGGGATCCCCACGACAGAGTGTCTTAAACGTTGTTTTTACCTCTTGTGCCATGAGAACCACATCTGCCTTGCTGGTGGCTGAGTTCCCAGCACTTGGGATGGTTTATTTATTTTTTTTAAATTTTATTTATTTATTAATGATAGACACACAGAGAGAGAGAGAGAGAGAGAAAGGCAGAGACCCAGGCAGAGGGAGAAGCAGGCTCCACGCAGGGAGCCTGATGCGGGACTTGATCCCGGGTCTCCAGGATCACACCCTGGGCTGAGGAGGCGCCTGTGCCACCGGGGCTGTCCCTGGGATGGTTTCTTTAGCAGGTGCTTGATGAATGTGCTTAATTCGGCCTATGCATTCGTGCGGTGGGAGCAGGCACGCCGAGCCTGCCCTGGTGTCCGGGGAACCTGGGGCCCCCGAAATGGAAGCAGAACGGGATTGTGATGAAGAGAAGGCTGCTTAGCATGCGGAAAGGTTCTTTCACCCCAGGGCTTTCCAATTTGTACAATGGGGACCGAACTCTCTCGGAAGCGACAGTTACGGGTCAACCTTGGGGTGAGGTCTAATGGGCAGTGGGATCTGCGTATGGCACTATCTGTGATGTTTTGGCCATGGGAAAAAAATCTATGATTTTTTTTAAAGATTTTATTTATTTATCCATGAGATACACACACAGAGAGAGAGGCAGAGACACAGGCAGAGGAGAAGCAGGCTCCACGCAGGGAGCCCCATGTGGGACTCGATCCCGGGTCTCCAGGATCACACCCTGGGCTGAAGGTGGCACTAAACCACTGAGCCACCAGAGCTGCCCCAAATCTATGATTAGTTGATATAGATTTATTAGTGACATCCCCCCGGGGGGCTGCGGGGCTTGGCATTGGCTGTACGTTCTTGGGCAACTCGGTTCCTTCCACTTTTAAGTGTGAACAGTGATTTAAAAAGACAGGACCTCAGGGGCGTCTGGGTGGCTCAGTGAGTGGAGCATCCAACTCTTGATTTCAGCTCAGGTCATGGTCTTGGGGTCATGGGAAGGAGCCCCGAGTCAGTCTCTGTGCCAGAAGCAGGTTCTTTCTGCTTGAGGTTCTCTCTCTCCCTCGGCTCCTCCCCCCTCTCTCCTTCTCTAATAATAAGAAATAAATGAATTTTTAAAAAGACAGCATCTCAGCATGTTGTTGCATTTTCGATTTAAACCAGACTAGGACCTTTGAACAGTTCTCAACATTTAATTACAGAGTAAGAATTAAATTCCGACTCAGATTGCAAACTGCAATCTCTAGGGGTGAATCTAAGATAAATGGAGCTGGGTCTGCACCTATTTTATTTAGCTGGAGTCCGTCTGCTATCCCATATCACGAAGCAAAAGTTTTTTATTGTATAATATTTAAAAACATTCCTTTCAGGAAAATGTCCTGCAGGAAGCCTGACATTTATTATGCTTAATATATTGTTTGCATTTAAACGTGTTATCTTCTCTTCTGCTTTTTTTCCCCCCATTTTGCTTCCCGACAAGGGGGTAATTCCAGACTAGACTGGCAAATATGTCAAGCTATATTTCAATTACTGGGACAATAAATGTGAAGTTAATGAGATTAAAATACAATAAGCCTCAGAAGTGAGTATAAGCCCCTCTTAATGGAAATCAGGATTAAATGCAAATTTTCATCACCTCGTGTGTCAGTCGTAAACGTTTGGAGTTGACGAAAGAAACATCTGAATGGATTTGGAGACTTTGAAGAATGTAGAGTTTAGCATAGTGAAAAGAAAATGATTTGAGAATAGAAAATATTCACACGACACTCTGTATGTAGCACGTTAAAAAAAAAAATTGCAGAGCTCCTTTTTGTTGCTTGCATTTATTTGTTGCTCCAGAATAATTTTTTTAAGGCACGTAAAATGAGAATTCTGAATTTGTGAGAGGAAGCATGAAACTTACTTTATTCTAGTCTACGGGTGAATTTTGCAGGGATGGGCAACCTGCACCCCCTGTGTCCAAACGGGTTTTGTAAATAAAGCTTTATTGGCACGCAGCCTTGCCTACCTGTTTTTGCATTGTCTGTGGCTGCTTTCCTGCCCCCAGGGCGGGCTTTGGCAGGAGCCACAGGAGTCCCGTGGGCTGCAGAACCTGAAAGAGTCACTGTTCGGCCCTTTCAGAAAAGAAGTGTGCGACCTCGTGCCCTGGATGGTAAGCTTCTCCGTCCTACTGTACCTGCCCGGAGGCGGGGACTTGGTGTTTGAATCTGGTCTTTAGTTTCTCTTTAAAAAGTATCCGTACCTTTGAGATGGTCAGTGAATAAGACATACAGTATAAAATTGAGATTTAGGCAGGGGGTCGTGTTTTAAAATTTTTAGATGGGTAGTTACGGGGGCTGAGGCCAATCCTATTTTCTCAGGCCTTGGGGAAAGGCTGTGCTCTCTGCTTGTCTGCCCTCCCTGGGTTCCGCAGCATGTCCCCCCCACCCCCCGGGGGGAGCCCTGCAGGCCCACCCCCTTCATGCCCTGGGCTGAAGGTAGATGCTCCACCCCTGAGCCGCCCCCCCCCCCCGGGCGCCCCTAAAATCAGCTTCTTCAGGACACATTTTTCTGAGTGTGTCTTATGAACTGGCTGAGGGATTTAGATACATTTTCTTGTATAATCCTCCAAACCACCCAGTGAAGTTGTAAACATTTCCATTTTCCAGATGAAAAGACTGAGACTAAGTGAGATGAAGATCTGTGGTCAAACTCACAAAGCCGGAAGCAGAGGCACTTAGGACTTGAAACCGTTCGTGTCTAAAGATCCAGCTTGTCTGCACGGCCACTGGGACGCTGCTTGTCCTTGTCCGATTCCAGCCGGGTCAGCAGATGTCAAGGCAACTGGTCGGTAAGAAGGCCATCACCTTTCCCGTTAAAAAGTGTCTAAAGGGATAAATAAAAGACTTTTATCAACAGTTTTGATATTAACCCTTGCATGAGAGACAGACTTACATCAGACGAAACCCATGCAGTGAATCAACGTTGGGGGAAAGAAAAAAAAGTCTCCTCCTGTCCCTAATTAAATACATGCGACTTAAACAACATTTTTTGCACCTATGAAGAGCTGTAAAATAGATTGGGGTTGAATCCCTGGGGAAATGAATTCTGAGTTTCTTTTGGTTGCCCTGATTTTGTTTAATCTTACGAGAGGGGGACGCCTGGGGGGCTCAGCGGTTGAGCACCTGCCTTCGGCCCAGGGTGTGACCCCGGGGTCCCGGGATCGAGTCCCACATCCGGCTCCCTGCAGGGAGCCTGCTTCTCCCTCTGCCTGTGCCTCTCTCTCTCTCTCTCTCTCTCTGTGTCTCTCATTAATAAATAAATAAAATATTTAAAACAAAATCTTACAGGAGGACAAAACCATAAAAATCGACACAGCAGTGATGGATGGATCCCACTTTCTAGAAACTTAAACCAAGAAAACATTTCAAGAGATGAGAACTGTGTGTTGAAAGTTGTCACAGCAGCATTATCGGGAGTAAAATGCCGAAAGGAAGATAATTGGCCTCCAGTAGAAGACAGAAAGCCTGAGTGATTCTGACTCGGCAGCAACGCCGAGCGACAGGAGGCCGTTCAGATACCCGGAGGAAGACATTCCGAAGAAAACATACAGAAACCCGAGTTTCGGGCGTGATTACGATGGGGCCACGGGCGCCCAGAGTAAGTCCACATGTGGGTGGCACAGGAGGACCCAGCCCTAGGCTAACATCTTGCTCCTGCAATCACCTCAAAAGCTAGGGAGGGTGTTTTTTGCATTAGAGGTAGATGGGGTGGGGGCCCCCGAGACCTGGCCCAGCAGCCCAAAGGGGAGTTCCCGGCTATAGCCACGTTCCTCGTCTCAATCAAACCACTAATTTAAAGGTGAAGAAGCAGAAGTATGGTGTTTAGAAAACAAAAACAAAACAAAACAAAAACAACCATAGAGCAGGAAAGCTGATGAGAAGGCAATCTCCAAGTGGTGATTTCTAGGCCCAGAACGGGTCTCCTGAGCAACGTGCAAAATTATATATTCTGAGTCCCAAAATAATGAATGGTCACCGCAGAAATACTCGTTCCACACAGGACTTTTTTTTTTTTTTTAATTTTTTTTTTTTTTTTTATTTATGATAGGCACACAGTGAGAGAGAGAGAGGCAGAGACACAGGCAGAGGGAGAAGCAGGCTCCATGCACCGGGAGCCCGATGTGGGATTCGATCCCGGGTCTCCAGGATCGCGCCCTGGGCCAAAGGCAGGCGCCAAACCGCTGCGCCACCCAGGGATCCCCCCACACAGGACTTTCTAACATGATGTTAGACAGCTGAGCCACCCTCCGCTCACCTCTGAAAAGGGAGCCACTGGTAACAGTTTGGGCCAAAACCCCACAGAATTTTCCCGGGTATCTACGTACGGCACAAAGCCACAATCCCACACGTACGGGTCAGCAACCTGCTTTAGTATTTAAGAAATAGGTTTCTGACATCTTTCCTTGCGTTTGATTTTGACCAAATGAATATTGTAATTCCAACGAGACCGTTTTTCTTTTTTGTCCCAACTCCTTTTGTGACACTGACGCTTTGAGGGGGGACCATGATGCTTTGCGTCAAGTACCCTGGCCTGGAAATCCTTCCTTCTGACATTGAGTTGACCTTGTCTGAGCAGCCGATTCCTGGGCTTGAGACACAAGAGGGTCATGGCACCTATTTGGGGGTCTTCGGGAGTCTCTCCAGAGAGTAGAGTTGGGTAGATACTGGCATTTGCACAGTATTTGCCCGGGAGAAGCAGGCCAAGCGGCACCCTTTAATTAATTTATACCCAGAAATGTACGTCCTCTGCGTTCTGTTTGGCAACTTGCTTTTTGCACTTAGCAATTTATTTCGGGCACCATTCCTTGCATTGGAGTTGAAGTAAAAATACTTTAATTACCAGTAGGGGCTGATCTGAGAGCAGGGGCAGGTAGGAACAAGGCATGGCGAGACCTCAGGCTCTTGCTATTTAACACTAGAACCTCTTCCGTCTCATTTATCCAAAAGCAGAGCCATGTGAATAAATTGTTCTACAACATTCTTTATGCCATTTAAAGGTAACCTGTTCTTTGAAGGTTTTAACAGGCGATTATGGGGGAAGGGCAGCCAAAGGATTAAGGCCTGTGCTGTAGTACGCCCCGGCTCTGGAGAAACAGGCAGGCACCACCTAGAAAAAGCCTTTGTACGGGAGGGAGGCAAACCTCTTTTATCATTGGTTTGATGTATTTTCTTAATAGAAGAAAAGTATCTGGGGACTGACGCGATGGGGGTAGGGGAGACACTGCAGTGTGCAAAGGGACAGGGAGCTGGGATGGGAGCTCTTCGGGTGACGGAGGAGGTGGTTTTCTCCACCTGCCTCTTCTCTTGGACAACACTGTTCCGGCGTAGTGCCAAGGCCGGCCTGCTCCTTCCGATTCGAGTCCGATGCCTGGTAGTAAGCACGCGTTTGCTCGGGGCTCCCGGCTAAGGTTTTACTGGACGGAAAGGGGAGGCTGGAGCGGGGAGGCCTGGAGGCCCGGCTCTGCCCCTTGCTCGGCATGCAGCGACCCAGACTGGAATTCAAAACCCCTGGTGGGAAGGAAGCTGGCCCTGCTCTGGAGGGACCGCTCAGATTGTGTGAAGGTGCTGCAAGGTGGGCGGCGGTGGGCTCGGGGGGCCCGGAGGGCCCGCTTCGGGGAAGATGTGCCCCATTCACACCTCCCACAGCCACTGCCTGCGAGACACCCCGACCCACAGCCAGAGGCAGCTTCCCTGCAGGATGTGCTCTTAAGACACATCGAGTCTTTTCCAACTTCATGCTCTCTTAAACCAAGGTTTCCCAACCTTGTCATTACGGGTGTTTTAGCCCGGATAATTGCTGGCTGCGGGGCCGCTCTGGGGGTACTGGAGGGTACTGGGCAGCGCCGGTTTTACCCGTTAGGTGCCAGTGGCCCCTTCCCATCATACCGTCTCCCCGAAGGCCTCTGGGTAGGGCCAAACGTTCCCTGGAAGCCGAAGGGCACCTGCAAAGGCAGTTCCTTCACGGGGCCGTGTGAACGGTGAGGTTGGGATGGGGGGGGGGGGCATGAAATACATTTACAGATGTCCGTATTCTCCTTTGATTGAAAGTCACACATGCATTTCAGGGGAGAAAAGCTGCACACGTTCAGACGTAACAGCACACCGGCCTTTATAACTCGCAGTTTGCAGGTCAGGCCTTGCGCACGTCTACAGCAACCCGCTCACCCAGCCGGTGCTTCCGGCTAGAGCCGCGTTTCCCGGATTCTCTGTGTGGGTGTCACGGTGGCCTTGGTGGCCTTGAACAGGAGCTGGCCAGAAGAGGCCCGGCCACGGCGGCCGGGGTCACGCGGGCCGCGCTAGGTCACCGCGCCTCTGTCTCACTCACGTCGGTCTGCACCTTTGATGTGGGATCTCACTCCCTTTTTCCACAATTTAGGAGAGAAGGAAGGGGAGGCGAGGCAGACGCCGGGTCTGGCTGGCTGATACGGGAGCGGTGGGCGAGGTTTGGGGGTGCAATGAGGTCTCCACACTAATCTGTTGGACACGCCTCACTTGACACGCTCGCTAACATTCTGGAAGGCCGGACACCGGAGTTCTTGGAAACTGACTAGTAATTTGGGTGACAATGTGCCCATTATCTTGCAGGCAATTCTTTGGCAAATCTTTTAGGAAAGATCAGTAGTCACTGCATAATTTATCTTTCTGATGAGTATTTTCGTGGTGCACGTTATGCTCCACTGAAGCAAATTATGCAGGCGATTGAAAATGACAATAGAATTCATTTTACAACCCAGGAAGTGCAGCTTTGTTTATTAAGAATATATTCATTCCATTTGGAGAGTGAGGCAGTTTTTATTTTCGTGTGTGTAATGTCGACAGGTAATGAAATTTGTCACAGATTGCACTTAACCATATGCGTCCAAGTCCATTAGTTCATAATCTAAGCAGCCAGTGGCATCCACAGTAGTTAATGTTAACAATTTTCTCAATTCCAGAGCTTCAGATGCTTATTCCTGAAGCCCCTGAGTGAGTTGTTTTTAAAATTTTTTCAAGAGCACGCACATTAAAAATGTAAGATGTTGGATGAACGAGTAAAACTCAGACTACACACGTCACCATATTGGATTTTATGTAATAACGGATTGAGATGTGACATTTTGGTCACCATTTGATGCATGTCGACAAATTCTGAGATTAATGGCTCTATCAGCCCATTACATCATGATTTCATTAAAGAAAATTCCTTAAAAAAAAAGTCCTTGAGGGGACAGCGAAATCTGATGGGAGACCACACTGAGGAGACACGCCATCGCCTTGGTGTGAGCCTGTACCTCTATTTCTATGGTAACCTGTGATCTGCTTTCCAGTCACACCTTCGCAAGGCTGGTTTTCGCCCTCCACGAACGGCGCCAGGAGCACTGGAGGCGAACAGACATTCCTTCCTATGTCGTCTCTTGGTGGAAAAATCGGACAAAGGGAAAATAGAAGGTAATATTCGGAGGCTTCTCATGAAAACACAATAGGAACGGACGCTCACTAATTTTCAGATGACTTACACGTCTGAAAGATCGCAGAGCTAAAACCGAATATTAAAGAAACAACTACTCAGGGGCCCTAAGAGATACATTCAGTGGATGTCTTGGGCTTTAATGCAATTGCAAATGATCATCTGATCTGATAAAGTAAACACTCAGAGGCTTGCCCAAGACGATTGAAAATTTTATTTTGGTCCAGCAGTTCTCAACCTGGAGTGATTTTTGTCTCCTGGGGGTCGTTTGGCAAGGCCTGGAGGCACTGTGGGTTGTCACAACTGGTGTCGTGTTGCTGGGGGTGGTGATGGTGCCGTGCGTGTGTGTGTGCGCGCGCGCAGGTGCATACTCACTACTGACAACTAGTGGGTAGAGGTCGGCTGTGATGCTCCACATCCACAGGAGCCCTGACACTACCCCTTAGCCGCTCCCCCATCCAAAATAAAAAATTACCCGCCCCAGACAGGAGGCTGAGAAACTCAGCATACAGCCTCGGGGACGGTGGTCCCGAAGGAGGCATGAATATGGGACATATGACATCACTGAGCATAACCGGTCAGAGACATGAAATGCTTGGGAGACACCCCCGGTTGTAATCCTCTTCCCAGTCCTCGTACTGCACTTACTTCTTTGCTATTTCACTTAAAGGGCAAAGAAAAGAAAAGAAAGGGGGAAAAGGGAAAAAAAATAGCCAGAAACAAACAAACAAAAAAATCACCATTTTTTTCCTAGGCCCTTTGGTTACAAGGCGAACATTCCCGGCGTGCAGGCGATCAGTCTGTTGCGGTCACCTGGCCCTGCGCGGGTAGCCTCGGGGTCCCCCGCACACCTGGCAGGCACAGTCCTGGGTGGACCCTGGCGCCCTGCTTGATTGACATGTAAAGTTCCGATACGTTTTCTTGTTTTCTTCCCCTGTTGGTTGAAAAGGCACTTACCTCCCCCAGTTGCCTGCGGACGCACCTGCCTGTGGCATCCTCCCCTAAGGACGGAGGACGGAGGCCTTCGTCCCCGTCCCGGGCCTGCGAGGACGGAGGACGCGCCGCCCCGCCCAGGTGAGGAGGGCGCCGCCGGCTTCCCGGGGCCGCGGGTACGCCCAGGCCGACCGGGCGCAGCCAGAGGGCGCCAGCGGGCCGCAAAGAGGGGCCCCGAGGTCCCGGCGGCCGCGGGCAGGTGACGCGGGCTTTTGTCTGAGGACGAGCAGCCGGGGTGAGCGTCGCCGCGCCGTCTCCCGCATCCGCTCCCCGCCGGCAGGTGAGCCAGGTGGGTGGACGTCCCCGTCCCCGTCCCCGTCCCCGCCCCCCGCCCCCCGGACCCCCTGGCCCCCGGCCCCGCCGCTCGCCACCGCGCAGGACCCGCCGCTGCCTCTGCTCGGCCGCCGCCTGCCCTCCGCCCACAGCATCCTCGCGGGGCGCGGCGCGGCGCCCTCCCCACGCGGGCGGACCTGGGCCGCCGCCCTCGCCCCGGGCCGCGCTCGCGGACTCGCCCTGGGTCGGCGGCCCCCTGCGGCCGCGCGGTGCCGGGTCGTCTCGGCCTCCCGCGCGTCCAGGCCTCCGGGTGTCCGGGTGTCCAGGCGTCCAGGTGTCTAGCTGTCCAGCTGTCCAGGCGTCCCGGTGTCCAGGCGTCCAGGTGTCCGGGTGTCCCGGTGTCCAGGCGTCCAGGCGTCTGGGTGTCCAGCTGTCCAGCTGTCCCGGTGTCCAGGCGTCCAGGCGTCTGGGTGTCCAGCTGTCCAGCTGTCCCGGTGTCCAGGTATCCGGGTGTCCAGGTGTCCGGGTGTCCAGGTGTCCGGGTGTCCCGGTGTCCGGGTGTCCGGGTGTCCAGGTGTCCGGGTGTCCCGGTGTCCGGGTGTCCGGGTGTCCGGGTGTCCGGGTGTCCAGGTGTCCGGGTGTCCAGGCGTCCGGGTGTCCGGGTGTCCGGGTGTCCGGGTGTCCGGGTGTCCAGGCGTCCAGGTGTCCAGGTGTCCAGGTGTCCGGGTGTCCGGGTGTCCAGGTGTCTAGGCGTCCAGGTGTCCGGGTGTCCAGGTGTCCAGGCGTCCAGGTGTCCGGGTGTCCAGGTGTCCGGGGCTCCGGCGGGCGCGGCGCGCGAGGGTGCGGGGCGCGGGACGGGCAGCAGGTGCAGGGGGCGCCGTGGGCACCCCGGGGCGGGCCTCTGCGGCCAGTCCAGGGGAGACGGAGAGAGGGCGGGCGAGGGCGAGGGCGAGGGCGAGGGCGAGGGCGAGGGCGAGGGCGAGGGCTGCCCACGGACGCGGGGCTCGGCTCGGCGGGGGAGGGGCGCGGAGGGGGGCGCGCGCAAGCCGGGGGCCGGGGGCCGGGGGCCGGGGGCCGGGGCGGCGGGGCCGGGCGCAGGGGAGGCGGGCGGGGCCCGGGGCGGCGCGGAGGGGCGGGGTTCGCGGGCGGCGGGAGGCGGGCGGGAGGCGGGCGGCGGGCGGGCGCCGGGGGAGGGCGCTGGGCAGGAAGGGGAGGGGGAGCGCGGGCGCGAGCGGCGCAGGGGCTGCGGCGGCAGGAGCGGCGGCGGCGGCAGTAGCGGCGGCGGCGGCGGCGGCGGCGGCAGCTCCCACTCGCTCCTCGCTGCGGGCTCGGCCGTCGAGCCGGGACTCAGCCTCCGCCCGCGGCCAGGCACCCGCCGGCCACGCCCGCACCCGCGCCGCTCGCGGCACCGCGCTCCCCGGGGGCACAGCACCCGAGCCGGTAAGAGGGCGCCCCGCCGCCGGGCCCCGCGCCCCTGCCCGCTGCCCCCCGCGCCCCCGGCCTTTGTTCTCCGGACGGCGGCCTCCGCGGGGCTCCCGTCGGGCGCGGGGCAGGGGCGCGGGGCGCGGGGCGCGGGGCGCAGCCTGGCGCAGGGGTGGGGGGCGCGGGGCGCGGGGCCCGGGGCCGGGGGGCGCGCGGCGGGGACCTGCCGGAGCGCCGCGGGGCCGCGGGAGCGGATGTCACCGGCCGGGGAGGGGGCGCGGGGCGCACGGGGCGCGCGGGGCGCGGGGCGGAGAGCGGGGCGGAGAGCGGGGCGCGGCCCCCGGGCCAGGGGCGGGCTTGCTGGGGGCTCCCGTGGGCGCCCCGGGGAGGCCGCGGGGGGCGCGGCGGGTGCGGCCGACAGGCGGGGGGACTGCGGGCCCCGGGTGGGTGCGCCCCGCGGCCCTCGGGGAAGACTCGCCGAGCGCCCGCCTCCCCGGAGACGCCGCCGCCCCGGGCGGGCCTCGAACCCGCGCCGCCCGCGCGACCGCCCCGCGGAGGAGGGCGCGGCGCCCACGGGTGCAGCCTGGCGCCCAGCCTGGGGCGGACCCCGTCGGGCTCCCGCGGGGCCGGCGGCGCGGGGGGGGGGGCGGGGGCCTCGCGGGGTCGCCCCGGGGCTCGGGGGCCGGGCGCTGCGGGCCGAATGAATGAACCGGGGCCGTAATTACCTATTCCTTTGTCTCGGCCTGGCGCATGCGCCGGAGAGCTGGGTGTGGAGGCCCCCGGCAGCCCCAGCCGAGCGCCCCATCACCCACCCACCCACCCCCTCCGCGCGCCGGGGAACAAAGGCGTTTGCCCCGAATGTTGCGTGAAACCCTTGGCCGCAGAGGACGGGGGCTCCGCGCGCGCGTCGCTTCTTCTTCTTCCAGGTTGCCTCTCGCCCTTGGCGTTCCTAGTGATGAAAAATAAGATTATCCTTGGTGCTGAGAGCAAACTGTGGATTATATTCGTGACCGAACACTAATTTTCCTTCCTAGCTGCCCATTGTTCTCCCCCCACCCCCATAGCCCATTGCACCGCAGTGATGGAGGCCCCCTCGATTTGCATCACTTAACCATTTGACAGATTTTTTTTTTTTTTTTTTTGCTGCTGGTCCTTTGATTAAGGGACGCCGGTCCCCAAACTGACAGTGGCTATCCGCCCCTAGTGTCACTACTTGGAAGAAATTAAGACATTTCTGGCGTTTGTGGGAACAAGATGGCCTACAGAGCGGAGCAGGGGGAAGTGGTCACCTTGTCAGAATCCGAACCCAGTCTGTTCTTCTCTGGATTCCTGCCTCATTGTTTCACTAGGGATCCCAAAAGGCCAGCCCCATGGAGAAGGGAATCACGGATAGGGGAGGAGGAAGAAGGCAACCGGGGCTGCTGGGGTAAAGATGCTTGACTGAATTCATGATGCTTCCCCCCCACTTTTTTTTTTTTTTTCTCTTTTCTTTTTTTGGCAATGTCTAACAGAAGCCATGATACCCGTACCTTTGATGGCTGATTTTCTTCAAAATGATGTATCATCCAGGTTATGGCCATTCAGATTTCTTTTTGACTTTAGGGGCTACTTTATTGTACCATCCAAAAGGCCACTTATGGATAGAAAGTAGCTACATGCCGTATTTTTGCAATGGCCCATTACAAATTTTCTGTTTAAGTATTCTCGGCACACCCTGGCAGGACAACATGTGGCAGGAAAATGGAAGTCATCTCTTTTGTTCCTTTTAATAAAAGGATATTGATACTGATCACGTTTAATATGGCCGGGCCTATACTTGAGAGGGTAGCTGCTGGTACCCTCTCTATTCCTTAGTATTGAGCCGCTTATTACGGTGTAGAGGGCTCTCTGCAGGTTTTTTTTTTTTTTTTCTTTTCCTTTGAGGTTATGTCTTTTGAGGGAGAGATGAGTTGGAGTAGATGGGCTTTGATAGCAAATATATACCAATATGCCCCCAATTCAGTAAGTCTTGGTTTTTAAGCAAGATAAATTTTAAACCGAATTTGCAAAAATCATCAGTTCCCTTACTCTTTTATCCTGCTTGGTTTTTGGCAGTCCCTGGCAGGTGGAGAAAGGGAGCTAATGGGCCTTCCGACAAAAGGCGCCCACAATGAGCATATTGACAGTGGCATTTTTGTCTCTTAACTGGTGCTCATGCTTTCATTATGGCGTGCGGAAGAGAACCTTCTCTCCTGCTGGACCACCCTAATTTGAATGTCCAATGGAAGAGCTCTAAGGGCTTCAGCTGCCTATCCTTGGGCGCATCTCTACAATCTTACTGAATTTACCAGAACACGTCACATGATAGCGTGAGATGTGATGCGTTCCGTCTCTTTAGTTTTTGTGGTTTTTGAAACAAATTTACATTAAGAACACTTTAGAAACCATTTTCGCTTCATGGCCAAGATAAGCAGAGTATGAAAAATTGACATTTGGGGGAGTTTTAGTCACTGTAAAATGGATGTCTGGGTGTTATACACAGTAGTTTTGTAAAGACTTGCAAAATCCAAAACTATTTTTTAAGGTGCCATGTCTATACACACATGCTTACACACACATATATACACACACATACACACACATACTTATATGTACACATGCAATAAAAAATGAAATCTTACTGATGATAACGAAACTAAATTAGTTGTGTAGAATATTACTTAATAGTGCTTCGTGTTGGTCTTTGGAGAGTAATCAATTTTGTTCTTTCTAAATATATGTACGTAGATGGGGGCGTCTAGCTAGGGTCCTAAGAAGCTCCTTTCCAATTTCTAGCGGTGTAAAACAAATGGGCTGCTCTGAACGTCTCGGATTAAGGTGTTCATTTACGGGTTTACAAACTCACGTTGAGGCACTCCTGAACTTTAAAAGCTGTAATGAACGATGCTCACAAAATAAAGGACTTACAAAATTGTTCTGCCTTATTTTTCTAATCTCTTGTTAAAATCATGTTTCGCAAAACATCCCAAGAAGGCCTGTCAACTCTCCTGTGTCAGAAGCAATCGCTTTTGGTGTCTGATTCTGTTGAAAGAAATGCCCCGATTTGCTTAGGCCTTTATGTTGCATGTGTTTGGACCTGCCCGTTTGACCCCTTCTGTACCAGGGGTCAGCGTCTTCGTGATCATTTTAGCTGGTGAACGGGAAGCCGGGGGGGCCACTGAGGACACTCTGAGATGTAGACGAGCTGCGGTTCTCAGGGAAATGGGTGCAGCATCTAGCATTCATCAGGTCTCCTCGACCACCCTTGGCTCTGAGGTTGTGAATAGCCCGGAATTGTTTTCGAAGAGAAAATACTCTGTATGTCTGGGGGAGGGACCCCGAGGCACAGTGCAAAGTGACTGGGTTTGAAAAATCCCTAGACTCTGGCTCAACCCCGGTGGGCAGACTACTGGAGGCCTCCGTGAGTTTCACTACTTCAGTTGTAGGATTGAGATAATAATCGTTCATTTTCCCACGATACTAAGGACCACCCATACGGCTAAACAGCGCAGAAGCACAATGACTGGCTCCCCGAGGCTTCCTGACCTCGCCGTTGCACCTCCGCACGGTCCGCGTGACTGACGCCCCCACTCTCTCCTGTGCCTGGAGCTGCAGTTGGGGCCCAAGCTGATTAATCAAGGCCTCGGGGTTTCAGGCTTAGAAATGGGGTAGTTCGCTTTCAGGGATGCTCAGCTATCATAATTGCTAACTAGTGTCCTCATGCATGTGCGTATTTGAAATTTAATGGGACACTGTGGGAATTTGCCCAAAAGTGGATTGGACGAAGCCAGGGTAGCCACCCTCATTGAACTTCCCAGGGCCGCTTACGTAACTCCAGAGGTGGCATTGACATTCTTTTGAGAAAATACAGGGGTAGTCCTGAAGCCCCGACGCTGCCAGCCCGAGGAGGGGCTCGGTTACAGGCGCTTCCGTCCGCCACTGTTTCTCTAGACAGACACCGAGGTTAAGTGTCCGCTGAACCTTACAAGAGCAAAAGATGAGCGTGTAGAATCCAGTTCTTACCAGCCTGTAGGTAAATTGTGATCTTGAGAAGACACGGGCCTTAGCGACGCTGATCCAACAGCATTCTCCTCCCTCTGGACGTCAGAAATGGGGTGACGTGGAGGCAGAGGAGTCCTGTCGTGCATTTTCCTGCTTCTGCAACCCGAGGATTTAAATAACTTTAAAAAATCAGGCTTTCCAAAGGCAGTAGATTTTTTTTTTTTTTTTCAAACAAAAACAGGGAAAGCAGAGAGTTTTTGGACTAGCCAAGGCCATCGGTGAGGGGAGGTTGCAAGCGAGCAGGTTTCAAAGTCTAGGAATAAATTCCTGAAAGCTTTGGAGGCTTCGAAATAGAAACCATCTGCATGCACACCAGGGGCCTGGGGCATAAGGAAACATTTCAAGATATAGAAAAAGGGCGTTTCGTGGGGAAGGCAATGCATTCGCACCATATTTCCTCCTTATCACTTAAACATTTTATGAACTTTGTTTTTGAATCGATGGTTTTTTTCTTCATTTTAGAAAGAACTGGGTTTCATCGGTTTGTTGCTTAAACTTTTAAATACATATTTCAGCCGTCGCTTGTACATTGTGTAGGGAGTATGATGCCTAGAAAAGCATGATACGGAGGGCGGGGTGTGGTGGACTTGGACTTGGGGCCCGTCACTGGCTTAAGAATCCGGTCTCTGCTGTGTGGCTTTCTCGGCAGATTGCTTAGCGTCTCTCTGTGCCTCAGTCCTCATCCACGAAATGCAGGTTATAGCTGAGTCTTTGCAAGGATTAAGTGCAGTCGTCAAACACCCAGGACGCTGCCTCACGTATTCTATATGTCTTTGTAAAGCACATTCACCATAAAATGGTGAGAGAACCCGCCTTCCCCTCCGTCTGTAGCCATTCACGTGCTCCTTTCAGAGGCCGTCCTCGCAAAACAGGCCTGGGCCGTGGGGCCTTGGATGGAAGTTGGTTGAATGTAGAAGTACGAGGTTTAGGAAGACCCTCCAGGTGTAGCCATGGTACCTTGAATAGGTTGCCAGGGCACTTGTACTGGTTTCAAAAGTCCAGAGTGGGTTGATTAGTACAACCCTAGCCTCCATATGGAACTGATATTTAAAAAAAAAAAAAAAGAAAGAAAGTCCTTGCCACTTCAGAGACCTTCTGAGAAAGGCTTACTGTTTTGATAATGTTGAGATCTGGGTAAGACTGTATGACCTGGGGAACAGACATAATTCATTCAGATTCCTGAGCCTACTCAGCTTCTGTGGTGTCCGGGATCCAGATGCATTCGTTTGCATTTGAAAGGAGTGTCTTACTAGTAAGTCATTAGGACTAAGATTGATAGAAACCACTCTTGATATTTGAAATTCCGAGGACACGTGGTATACGCTTGCTTGCGCACATCCCCACCAGCCTATGCCAGGAGTTGAACTTTTATTATTCAGGAATGTAGAGGTCGTCACCTGTTGACCAAATGCTTGGAATTAATTATCCCCATGGAGACCTTGGTCACCCTGGCTTCTTAAAAGCAAAAAGGAAGTTCTTTGGACTTTCAGATATTTGGGTTTGATGGATCCTGGAATCAGTTTGAACCTTTCAGGTATTTAAATCGGGGATCTGCCCAAGTGGTTTGTATTTGACCTTCTGGACACTGAGTTTTGCTCTTAGGTGAAGGTAAAGTCATTTCCATTTTGCTTAAATCATTTTCTTTTCTTTCTTTTTTTTTTTTTTAAGGTTTTATTTATTTATGTGAGAGAGAGAGAGTGCACACGTGCACCCAAGCTGGGGGAGGGGCGGAGGGACAGGGAGAAGCAGACTCCCCCTGGGCAGCGAGCCCCACCTAGGGCTCCACCCCAGGACCCCAGTCATGACCTGACCCAAAGGCAGGCGCTTAGCCGACTGAGCCAGCCGAGTTAAATCATTTTCTAATGGTTTTTTAAACAGGTTTTTGAATCTAACAGATGTAGGAGGGAAATTGTATTTTACTTTATCTGTCAGGTATTCACCATAGGAAACGTTTTGGATAGGGATGTTGTATCTTTTAAATGTTTTCCTCTATGAAAGTTTGGGTATTTTTTTGTTGTTGCTTAATCTGGAGAAGTGCAAGGATGAGATTGGACATTTGTTGATATTTCCTTGTATATCCTATGCTCTAATTGAATTTTATCCCCTCAAACAAATTGTAAAATGCATCTTACCCAGGCGTAAGTGAAAAATGGAGGGCTCAGTAATGACCATAAGATTGTAGAGCTAATAGAAAGTCATAGAATTCACATCCATATCGGTGGCCCTGTTCTGCTCTCTGGTGCGACACTGTTTTCCATGAGCCTTGGCCATTTTATCTTATGTCAAATGGACATGGAATATAATGGGAGACCTTCTAATAGATTAGCATCTTTGATATTCATTTAGAGAGAGAGAGGATCCTAAGTTCTTCAAGAAAAATTACTTACTATAGAAGGGATTCAATGCAGAATAAATATTGAGTCAGTACATACGTTAAGTGACCTGTAGATTAGAAGTGCTTCTTGTCATAGTGAACTTGGCCTAGTGTCCTTAAGTCATCCTTTTCTTGGATGGTGATGATGATGGTGGTGGTGGCCGCTCCGAATTAAGGACTCTTAGATGGATATGGCCTTGGTTGGCCCCTTTGCTTTCCTCAATACACCTCGCAAGGGGAGATACACACCTAGATGCCTTACCTGTAATTCGCCCCGTTACTAACCAGGGATGCTACTTGACCTCCTTCCTGCTATGCACTTAGGGTCGCCCGACGAGAAGCAAACTGAGTCCTGTCTTTGTGAACCCATTTTCATTCTGCCTCCATGTAGGATTCCTTTGCAGAAAATCGGTGACTGCTTTCAAATACCACCCTAACTCCAGCCTCAATCTTTTGTAAATACTTGTGTCATCCTCCCAGAATGTTTGAAAGCTTGTGACCTAAACAATTATATTTGGAACTCAAAAGGATCTTAGAAAAGTTGGTGGCTTACTCAAAGTCTCATGAGCTGGTTAGTGGCCCAGTGGAAAACCAGGTTATTTCCCAATAAAGCCTCCCTGCCGCTGCCCCTCCCTTCTGTGGAATTGAGTCAAACTCTTACTCAATGTCTGTAACTTAAATTCTTACCATTCTTTGACCCTGGTACCATTTTTTGAAAATCCAGTCCTGATCCTGTATGTCTCTCCCTGCCACCCTCTCCCCCTCTCCTCTGCAGAATGAATCTCTTCTGCCACTGATGGGGACCACTGGTGCCCCTTATCTGCGGTTGGTACCTGCTATGGCTTTACTCCATGCCATCTTTCCCCTTCAACTTACCTCACCCCTCTTGCATTATAGGACGTGACTTCCTTCACATGCCAAAGCATTTATGGCACGCATTAAAATAAATTTGCTTATAAGACTAAATTTTGGGGTCACATCTTTGCTTTCTTCCTCAAATGAACAGTGGTGCTGGCTGGGGGCGGGGGGGCGGGCAGGTGCTACGGAGTGAGGGGACACATTGGAAAAGAAAGCCAGTTGGCTTTAGGCTGGTTTGGGGGCTGTGAAGTGAGTGCATAGCCCAGCGCTGTGCCCTAGGAAATGCTCAGGGAGGCCCTTGGAAGATCCAGGGTGTCGTGGGGGAAGGGTGGACACGACAGAGCTTCCACCCTGGGGAAGCTCTTCCGTGGATTGCTGAGGTTCTCTGGCTCAGTGGTTTGAGAGCTGCGTAAAGCCCGAGGTTGAATCTTTTTTCTTTAGAATTACCACGGATAGCACTGGGGCCGAGTTAGAGGATTTAAGAGAGCTGCAGGTTCCTGAAGTAGCCGTTAAAATACGGCCCTTAAGGCCTTACGTTGTTAAAACACACTGGAGAGCTTAATAATCGGGTATTTGAAACTTATTTGAGCACTGTGAGTTGTTTGTGGGCATTCACACTTGGAGAAACGGTGGTAAGTTCACTTTGGGTGAGATTCAGTTTTAATTTCATATTTAAAAATGAGCTAGACACTGCGGTAAGTTCACTTTTGATGAGATACGGTTTTAATGTCATATTTACAAGGATCCATCTAGACGTTCCGGTAAGGGGAGAGCAAGCGTCGACGGACGTACGTTCTTTCCAGGGAAACCTGCAATCCGTGTGACTTCACAGTTTTTTATAAATGCTTTTAATTATTACCGCTTTGTAGGTCAGAAATATATTCCTAAAATAAATCCAAATGGAAACTTCTTTTTCAAGTTTATGAAGAAACAGACAAGAGAGAACAGCCTTTCCTGGTTGAGCTCTCTAAATTACAAGTTTCTTGGACGGCTTGGCAAACCGATTTTGCACGGAGCCACCTCATTTACCTGTCGACACACACCCTCGGGACTAGACTAATACACCCGCCAAGTTACCTAGTAACAGGGTCTAGTTGGGGAAACATTGTATCAAAAGAGACAATAAGAGCAGCCATCTAGTAACTGTAAGAACATCCCTATTTCCTTTTTTTTTTTTTTTTAATTTTATTTATTCATGAGAGACACAGAGAGAGGCAGAGAGACCCAGGCAGAGGGAGAAGCAGGCTCCATGCAGGGAGCCCGATGTGGGACCCGATCCTGGGACCCCGGGGTCATGCCCTGGGCCAAAGGCAGATGCTCAACCACTGAGCCACCAGGTGCTCCAGAACGTCCCTATTAATATATAGAAGAAAGGTCTTCCTGGGCCTGTGGAGTACTGTCCTAGCTTCTCTGAGCTTGTCTTGAAAACAATAGGGGCTGGAGGGATGTTTGCCTCTGGCCTTTACGGATGTTCTCAGCTGTTTGGATGCAGAGTAGGGGCGTCTGTATTTGCCTCGGGCATCTTTGAGCCGAGATCGGGAGAAAGGAAAATCTAGAGAAATCAGTGATGTAGAGGTGGGGAGATGAGAGGTGACTTTCTGCCCTCCTTCGTCCTGCATCGCATCAGGAAGGTAGGGTGCGGTTACGTGACCGCATCGGCATTCACTACAGACATTCATATGATTAGAGAAGGTGGTCTGGAATCTTCTCCAAGTGACTCATGAAAGAATCTCAACAGTTGCTGGTGACCCTGGCTCCTGGGGCTTCTCAGGATCTCCCAGCCTCAGTGAATACCGCCCTGTTGACAGGTCAGGTTTCCTCAGTAGCCCTGGTGATCTTTTGTCGAGACCTCTAGTCTCGAATTCCCAGGGCTCACCCAACTGGACTTGGGAAACCTGGTTCTAGAATTTCCAGGGCTTGGCTCTCAGACACGTGGTAACAGGTGTTTGTAGCAACGTTCTCTACAAGGTTGTTAACTCAAGATGAATAATGGTTTCTCAGGTATGTGTTTTCTTCACGCGGCCACCGTCTGCAAGTTACTTTTGTCCCTCATCCAGTCCAGTGGTTGGCTGATGATTGAGAAGTCTCATGGAAGGTCTTGCTGGTGTAAGAAATAAAAACATTAATAGCTCACTCCATTTCCCTCCTTCCTTTCTGACCTGACTGGGTTTGTTCCCACCATCCAGAGAGTTTAGCTTTATTTCATCTGTCCTGGAGTCTCTTGGGTGGGTGGCCATCCTAGGAGACCCCGACTGGCCACAATGCAGACAGAAGTGACTTTAACACAGTGGAATTCTATTCCACGGGACTTCACTAAGGTAAGAGTGAAGTATTCCAACTTCCATGGTAGTTGGAATAGGGAATGGAATAAACGCGGTGGGAAAGGAGCTCTCGTAATGTTTCTAAGATCTTAGGTTCAACATTCAACCAACTCTGAATCAGAGAGTGTAACAAAAAGTGAATTAAAAAAAGATTTTATTTATTTATTTATTTATTTATTTATTTATTTATTTATTTATTTAGTTTTTATGAGAGACACAGAAAGAGGGAGATGCAGGCTCCCTGCGGGGAGCCTGATGTGGGACTCGATCCCAGGACCCTAGGGTCACGACCTGAGCCGAAGGCAGACGCTCAACCACTGAGCCCCCCAGGGGCCCCAAAACGTGAATTTTTCTAAAAGTGACTCTAAATGTCCATCGGCTTCGCATCACCCCCTCCCACCACCACCACCACCGAAACAACAGTGTTAATTAGCCCGTCCTGCTTACAGAAGGCCACTCTGTCGCACTTTGAACTTGAGTGCTGCCCACGGTAACACAGTCTTTGACTGAGGCCTTGCTTCCAGCAGCAAGCACCATGACGTTAGCAGGTGCTACCTACAGGGAGCAGTTGGCCCCCTGGGACAGGTGTACTCCCATTCCCCCTTTAACTGCTCTTCTTCAAGCCAAGAGCCACTGCTTGCAGTTCTCGCTTCAGAATCGATGCCCATTGGCTGGGCATAGGACCAAAGGAGGACCTTTTGTCACTCCTTTCTATAGTGAGGTAGCCAAGAATCTCTGATAAAAGGCAAGGAAGTCCAGGATGATGTAATATTGCGAAAAATGTCACTGCTGTTTCTAAGAGGAGTGAAAAAAAAAACTGAAGCCAGTTTTGCGTTGGGCTGGATTCCTATTGGAAGAGGGTGTAACATGGGGAGTGGGGGGAGGGTTCTGCAAAGCCCAAGCCAAGGCAACCCAGACCCTTGGGGCATTGAGACAGTTGTTAGTAGCAGCAGCGCAGAGCACGACCAACCCAGCAGGCCCTGGCGTGTTGGCAATTGTTTGCATAGTTTGCCGGGCAGAGAAATCATCTCACTGCTTACACAACTGTTTTAGAGGATTAAAATGCATGGTGGTGAGTGTGCGGTTTAATTGGCATTCCCATTTAAACATGATTCTGAGAACGTATTGAACCATCGCCCTGCCTAATTAAGCGGTCTGGTCCTCAGGGGGCCGGGGGGAGGGGGCACCTGTGAGCAGTGGCGTTACTTGTTAAACAGAGGTTTGTGAAACACTTCTGAAAAGGATTGGAACGGGCCGTGCTTGGAGGTTCTTGTTCGGTAATTTTGCAGCTGGGTTTCTGGCCGGAGAGAGGGGAACACCATTCCTTTCTGTTCTGGGCATGTCTGGATTCCCCTTGTGTGGGCAGGATTTCTGGTAAGTAGAAAAAGCCAGCAGAACCGCATTGTTCTGGGTCAGCCCTCAGTGACCCATTGTTAGTATGCCCCCTGCTCCTTTGTCCTGGTGTCTGAGTGTGAGGAGGGAGGGACGGGGCGCTCCTGTCTTGGTCTCCTGGGGCTCCCACTGCACCACCCTCTGCGTGGCTGAGACAACAGAAATTGGTTTTCGCATCACGTATGGGCCTAGAGGTGCAAGATCAAGGTGTTGGCACGCTTGGTTTCTTCTGTCTCTCCTTGGCTTGCGGTGGCCGCCTTCTCGCTGGGACCTCTTGCATCTGGTGCGCACACCCACCCCTGGTGTCTCTTCCTGATTTCTGTAAACACAGCAGTCCTGCTGGATTAAGGTCCCCCTCCTCATGGCCTCATGTTACCTGAATCACCCTCTTGGAGGCCCGGTCTCCAAATAGAGTCACATTTTGAGATACTGTTAGGAGGTTAGGGCTTCAACGTATGAATTTTGTGGGAACACAGCTCAACCTGTAACAACTCATGCTCATTCATACTAGGAAAGGTGGTCTATGGTGAGGAACATTCCAAAGTCCCGTGTGAAAAGCTGCTTCACTCGCCCCTGCCCCTCAGAAGAGGGTGGAGAGAATCGATGGTGCTTGAGCCCCTGGTTTGGTCCTCACCAATCCATGTGGGACAAACCCAAGTGCCTCCATATGACATGAGATGCAGGGAAGTTAATTTCCCCCCAAGATTCATGTCCTTAGAAAATGTCAAGCCTGGCGTAAGGTTCAAAGTCATGTTTTTGTGGCTTCATTGGACTGGGGATGGCAAAGGGTGTAGGCAGGTACTGTTTGCTCCCTTGTGGTCATGGTGGACGTTGGTACCTGCAAGAGGCCTTGGAATTCTCGACACCGCGCCCTGGGCAGTTGCCACCAACCGGCAAGTAGTAGTGTGTGGTGAAACCTGGGTTGTACTCTGGCATCCTGTTAAGATTCTCTGCCCCTGCCCATAGGCTTTCCCATGTGCAAGGACATGCACATACCCAAATATTACAAGAGCGCGAACAAAGGACGTGAGAGAAAGATTTACTTAGTACAGTGTAAAGAACTAGCTAGTTTGAGTAAATGAAAATGGAGTTATTTGGAGGTAAGCCCTCTTTAAAAATGTCTTACCAAGGGCCCCTGGGTGGCTCAGTGGTTGAGCATCTGCCTTCGGCTCAGGGCGTGACCCCCGGGTCCTGGGATTGAGTCCTACATCGGGCTCCCTGCATGGAGCCTGCTTCTCCCTCTGCCTGGGTCTCTGTGTCTCTCAGGAATAAATGAATAAAATCTTTAAAAAAATTTTTTTAAAATGTCCTACCAATCGTGACAATGGCAGAGAGAACTTATTGTAAAGGAAAGAGTAGAAAAGATGTGTAGGCTGATTTAAAATCCTCCTCTAGCATCACGGCTTCCTGGTAGGGATTCACCACACGCAGTCTCACCATGGAGCAGGTTTCCATGGCTGGAGGTGTTGGAAGACGGGTTTTAGCAAAGGCAAGTGTGTGAGAAGCGGTTAGAGTTTTGATGAAAGGTTTACTTAGCATGCAGTTGGGACACTAGGGAGTGGACGGTGAGAAGTGTGAGGAATTGTGTCAAGTCTTGATGACTTCAGAAATCAAGGCTAATAAATTTTGGGTCTTTCCAAATAACGAAACAAGTAATGATACTTATGGGATTTTTTGAGGGGCATTCTCAACAAATGCGGATGTGGGCATATGCCTGTGCTTAACACTTTTGAGAGACTTTCTGAAAAAGCAGGGTTGGAGGGTGTCCTCTGGAGTGACTCACCCATTGCCTCCTTGTATTTCAAATTTCAGGTCACGTCATGTTGTGTTAACTATGGCAATGAAAATATTACCTCATTAATCCACCACGAAATTGAATATAACAATTCAATTTTACTACACCAGATAAACCACGGACCCTGAAATAATTGAAAGTTGGTACTATTTAGTGTCTTTTATAAAAGCTTATACGTGGTCAATTACTTTCTGCATAAAATGTGCTGCAAGTAATAGGATTTTTAATTTTAGCTCTTTAATTTACGCAATGTCTATTTTCAAGCTGATGTCCATGGTCCTCATTTCATGCTTATTCTTGGTCAATCCTTTTTCCTCTGATTCCCTAAAACTGGGCTCTTCCTGGTGACCCAGCTCCGTAAGCCTCCCTTGTCATTGTCTCTCTGTATGTTCAGTACCCTCTGCTCTAAGCCATGAACCTCACAGAAGCTTCTAAGGCTTCTATTCCTCTCTTTGATTACTGCCTTAATACCCTGCTACATCCCTCTACCTAAGACTTTATATCATGACTTTCTGGTCCACTTAGAATAAAATATAAAAATCCTTGCCAATCTGTAAATTCCTGCACATGTATCTTCTAGTTTCCTCTTCAAACTCCCTCATCCTTCTCTCTTGTCCACCCTCATTCTCTCAAGGCTGCTGCATGCAGGCTCTTGCCTACTGTTCCCTCTGCCTGGAATATTCTTTCTCCCACTGGCCAAGAACCCTTCAGTTAAATGCCACTTTCTCAGAGATGCCTTTCCTGCCTGTCCTCACCTTGTGTAGTACTTGGCATTTTTGTTCTTGCATTTGTCAAAGCGGATGTGATTATTTGCTGTCTCCACTCCTCTGGATGAAAAGGATAGAAGGCGGGAACATATTGGTTTTTTGCCCCTTCTCAGTGTTCTTGTAAGACGGTTTTGGTGCATACCACGCTCGCCACGCTTCACAGGGTGCAAGGTTGTTTGTTCTTCATTCTATTCATGGGGGGCCTGCATCTTTGGAAAATCACTTTTGGCAGCTGAAATGGCTTCCATTTATGGACACCAAATTTCACCTCAGGGTTGTGCTTACTATGAAGATGAATATAGGATGAACTCCAATTAGTGTGATTATTCTGTTTCCAGGCAGTAACTTTAGTAGTAATTGTCCTAAAGCCCTGAGACATTACCAATAATTAGTACTAATGGCTTATGCATCTAATCTTCCTCCCTAGGTAGAGTCTCCAAGGAAGAGTGAAACTGTATTATTTGTGGGGAACAAGCACTGTTACACTATGGAATCTTTTCAGAAATAAACCACAGCGAATGGAGGCCGGGGCTGGTTTAGGTTTAGTCCTCACCCTTTCCTCCAAGTTACCAGATATCATGGGTTCAGACTGGATCAATCATTATCGAACGACTTCACCCATGCATTTTTCATAAGAGCCTTTGTGAGATTGGGCGTGGTAGGCCCCCAGATGCCATGTGGCTTTAAATCTTTGCACATTTTATTGGTTATAACAAAGTGAAAATAAATTTGGCCCAGGTTCTGTGCTGTAACCACTTATTCCAGCTTGTGCATTCCTCCAGGCCTGGAGCTAGCTAGCTTCCTTCATCTTTGGGTGTCAGTTTCTAGCTCAGAACCTGTTGGTTGCAGAAGGGGCCGAATGCACAGAAGAGCATGTTCCATTTGGCCATTTGGCATCATTCTGTACAAATTAGGCCTATTTTGGAATGTTGTTATTTGCTTTGCCTTCAAGTCCAGGCACCAGCTGATAATGAACCTTTAGCAAAGGCCATAGTGTTTCCTTTAGGGGGCGGGGGGCACATCATTTGTGATTCCTCTCCTCCTTGTTTTCATACACTTCGTCTCCTCCCTGAGCATTGTGCTTTAGTTTGAACCAAGGCGATTAGAGCAATAAATACTCTCAGTGTCAATTCTGAGATCTCTCATAGATCTGTGTCTGGTTTCCTAAAGCCAAGTCTTATTGATGGAATTCTTATGAAGTAAAAAAAAAAAAAAAATGCTTCTAGTTCTTTACGTTGATACAAAATGGATTTCTGGATCAACCTGTATTTAAGAAATAATAATACAGGGTTTCAGTACACCTATATCTGACCATCACAATTTGCTCATTCTAGATAGTGGTAGTTTATTTGCAAAATTTTTGTTATAACAGGTTTCTTTTTTACACACTCAAGTGTAGTTATAGTTGAGATGATTGGGATCCTTAATGCTACATTTGTGAGCTGAGTTGGGGTCTGAGACCATGCACATGATTCATACCCAAAACACTTGCTACTTATACTGACTGTTAAATCAATACTTAGTCTTTAAGTGGTCTCATTTTAAATGAATTCAGTTTATGGATTAGCCAGTGGCATTCTCTGCCGCCGGGACCTCCTTCCCCTAATGCCCCTCATTCCAGGGTACAGAAGGGCACTTCCGTGTCCATCGAAGAAGTTGGCCATCAGGAAAAGGGAGAGAGGGCAGCTGTAGGTTGTCCGATCCATAGGGTCAACCCAGGTTGGTTTAAATTGAGTAGTAGAATAGAAAGGGCAGTGATACCTCTTTACAGTTAACTTTTTTATTCTTAGGAGGCACCATTTAGTCTCCCTAACTTCATATTCTGTTTGGAAGCCTTGGCCTCGTTGTAGGTTAGGTACTTGGAATATGTAATTAGCTGGAATGACATGGTATCGATGGTTGAGCAGGAATTTATGACACAAACTGGATGACAGATATGCCTTTTGATGTGTATTTCCAAGCAGTTTACTGGATGATATTTTCCATCCTTTATTTTTCCTTAAACCCTCTGATGTGACTTGCATTAAGCAAGTCAATTAAGCAATATTGCTGTAGAGGTTTAGGTTCAGTCGTCTTCGAATTCTAGGAACATTCACCTGGGCCTCCATCTTCAGTCGTTATGAGCACGTGCTTCACCTCACCCTCTTCAGTTTTGAAGGTTATTCTATTGCTGCTCCATATGTTATTGTTTTGGGGTGGGTGCGCATGAGGTACACTCACACATTTGCAGCTGTAAGTAAAAAAAAAACACATTATATAGTGAAAAGATACAAATACGGCTTTTGTGATGAATGTATCCTTTATGTAAAGATCTGAGTCAAGACTAAGCTTTTTTTTTTTTTTTTTTTTTTTTTTAAGACTAAGCTTTTTAAAAGTAGTTCAAATGAGCAGCCAACGTGGGATCTTTCTGTTGTTAAATGCAACGTGGGGAAATACAAACCACATTAAACCATGCAGAATTAATGTTTGTTTATTGAATGAGCTGGGAGATGCAAAGACTGGTGGTTGCCTTCCTTTAAGGAGCTTCCAGTCGGTGACAGCAAACAAGCACACCAGTAATTACAATGAGACAGTGTTGGCCTCTCGATATATGGGAGAGGCATCGGCCCGAAGATAGCCGTCAAATTAACCACCTGGATTGGATCAGTCATTGCTTCTGTCTTCTCTCTGTTCTACTGTAGGTCAGATGACCCGCCTCTTCACTTGACTAAGCCACGTGAGATATTCCAAGTTTAGTTGGCAACTATTTAAAGAGTTTTCTGTGACTATCACTTTTGAGATATTCAGGACTGATATTGTTTCATTTAAAGGTCTTAATTATCAGATAGAAAAGCCATTGATACAGCTTACATTTCCATCAGAAACAAAGCACTTTAGGGATGAGAAATGGAAGGAAGGGCCTTCCAAAACTAGTTAGTAATGAAAACACAGTGAGAGTATATGTCGCGTCTCTACCACACGGTGCCTGAGGGAGGACCATCTTGGGGAGATGTCCGCAGCAGGTGCTCCCTCCTGGCAGCTTCGCTCCCTGACAGGGCCCTCGGCTGGAGAGAATGACGGAAGAATTGCTGTTGCTTCTGTCTTCAAGATTCTAAGAAAATCTCACAATGGATTGCAGGACCCTTCAAATCTTTATTCTAGGGAGGCTAACTTCTTGAATCTAAAGTATAAGTGGCATTTGTCCTTCATTCTGGAGAGAAGTGTAATCGCTAGGAACACGAATTGGGGGTGCATGGAAATGACTTCGAAATTAACACATGACATATGATGAAAAGAAGGGGTATCTCTGGGCAAAGAAAACATTTTATTCTGATAAAATCTGCTTTGGAAAATGTTAATTCCAGAGCCTCTTCTGAATTGGGTCAGTTTGCAGTGCTAATGTAGATAACATGATTTTTCCTCAGTGCTTTGTTATGGGAATTCTATTTTCTTCCATATCTAGTCCCTCTGGCCCAAAAGTGCTGGATTCTCTGGACTCCGAGGTTGCAAATAGTTTACAGAAAAAACTGAGACTCTTGAACATGATTTTTTTCTTTTTTTTTCTTTTTTTTTTAAATCTCAGCAAGCTTAGGGCAAGGGTGGTTGCCAATGTCTTCTCGTTCCTCCAGCCTTCCGCTTCTGGTCAGATTTGTATTACCTGCCATCCGTCCTGGCTGACTGGCAGATGGTCATTTCTCATGGGAACCCTGTCTGCTTAAGTGTGGGTTCCCTAGAACGTCAGGCAGTAGGTGGCCAGAGTAATTCCTCAATGTGAATCAGTGTATTAGTCCTTGAGATTATTCTATTATTCTACCTCTCAAAGCAAAAATGACTTCTCATTACAGGTGTTAAACCAGTGAATACATCGGTGGTGATTTTGGGCAAATCATTCAGAGAGCTAATTTCCCGGCTGGTAAATAGGAAATTCCCTTTGTGTTGATGTTCCGGCCTAAATAGTTAAATGGCTGCTGAGTATATTCTGCAAGTATGTCTTACGGGTTTAGTTTTCGTGTCATTGTTAAACAAAGGGAAACAAAAAACCCAAATATTTTAATACTAAGGATTAAAGATTTATAAGTCCTCAGAGATTCTGATATTTAAAGGTTGAATATTTTAGATGTGGTTCATGCACATGTTTAATTAGATCCATATTTAAAAAAAATTTTTTAACAGGCAGTCTTGATATAAATAAGTCCCAATTCTGTGTATCAAAAAAGCTGGTGTGTTGCTGTGTAATTCCCCTGAAATTTTCAAAAGCTCTGGAATTTTTCTGTAGAACTTGAAAGCTTGTTCATGGAATCTTCCAGCCCACACTGCAGTAAACACCCAAGGATTCTTCACGAAAGTGTTGAAACAAGGACTGATAGGGCTATCTGATTAGGGACATGAGGAACCTTCCTCTGAGCTCACCAGGAATGCTGCTCTGGGTTGAAGCACAGGCTGCAGTCCTTTGCTCTAGTGCCTTGGAGAGCTTTCATTCTGGGGAAGGACAACCACTCAAGTCTGTGGTTGAACTTGCAGGCCTTTCAGGTGTGGACCCGTGCGTGGGAATGAGGTATTTCAATGGGGCTTCCATCACCTAACTGGCTGGATGTTCCCTGATGCTGTGTTCTCAAGTCAGAGCACCTGTGTCCCCAACCCGGAGCACAACACCGTGTGTGCGTGAAGAGGCTGCGTAGTTATGTGAATGCTTTCTTGGGGGAATCCGTGTCTTTTCAGCTTGGCACTTCGACTGCTACTATATTTGGTTTTTGACTTGAAATATTTTTTGTCTATTATCTAGGTGCCTTTCTGTTTTCTCTGTATTGAAGTTGCTTTTTTTTTTTTTTTTTTTAAAGAACAGCACTGGACTTTTCCTTCTTCTTAAAATCTTAACAGATCCATTCGGTTCTCATCATTTCAGCCTTCAGCCTTCTTACACAGGAAAGTAGTCACTGTTTTCAACCAACTCAATTGACATAGCTGCCTTTCTGAGTTTTTATTGAAACCAAAATTAAACTTCAAAGACACTGAAGAAGCTTGAGCCTCCCGTCTCTCCCTTTCAACTAACACCTACCAATGTTTATCTTGGGAATAATTTGATGTTTATTTGATGAAACGTGTAGTTAAGTGTTAATGGAGATGAATGTCAAGCTTCAGAACGGTGCACAGAAACCTTTAATATTCCGTGTTGAGCATTTGATGCTCTGTGGTCAGGGGTTTCTGTGGAATCCATGAAAACGAGGAGAAATGCTTGCCTGGCCCCCACGTGGTCTCAACTGAACATGCCTGAGGGTGACCATGGCCCTTTCCCATCAGACTTGGTTCACCTTTTCCTCTTTATCCCCCCCGTCACTCTGCCTGCCTCACATCATCTCCAGCTTGTCATCCTATTTCCTAGTGCCGGGAACTGTTCATAATTTCTGGTAAATATCTGAAGTGTGACATAAATGATATTGCTATTTAAACATGACTCATTATGAATTGCATTTAAATATTGGTGTGACAATGACTTTTCAAAGAATACATGGAAATTTCTGTTTGAGTATAAACTGTTAATCATCTGCTTTCTCTTCAACTTCGGTAAATTTTTGAGTATTTTTCCACTCAAATGAGGAGTGTCTAGTTCTGATAAATGCCTAGGAAAGAAGGATTGGCTTCGTTCTTCCTCATTTTACCCATATAAGAAGCCAGTGGGGTGGCTTCATCCAATAGAATATATAAATGAGTTGACAGATAAAGCCACGTACCTCCTTCGTACCTGGACACAACTAAATATTACACATGGCATATTTAGCTCCTTCTGGAAGAAGATATGGCATATATGAAAAGTCTTCTCGCTCCCTTTGTTTTTTCTTGATAAACCATTTTTGAAGCCTCCAGATTCAGGATCCGAATAAACAGGTCAGTGTTGGTACCTGTAGCAGAAGGCCGTAGATTTGGTGATCATTGTTGACCTCACACTCATCCTGGGATGGAGGCCTCAGTGTCCCCAGGATGTGTTTAGGTGGCCCAGGCGCTCAATCCAAATTACAGCTTCATTCATCTCCCTTCCAAGGCCTTGCAAAGCAAGGCTGATTCTCATGAGGGCCCAGCTGGGATTTCAGATATGCATGGCATATTTGTGTCTCCTATCGTCCCCTTACGGTTGAAAATCCAGGCTTCAATTAGTGAGGCAAAACTCTTCTAGTTTGGATTCCCTCCAAATCTGTGAATACGTACTTATTGAGAATCCTTTTTACTACTAACTACCATGGTGGCGGTGAAGCCTTTGGAAGTGTCATTCTCACCATGTGATGATGTTTGCATTTCCTCTTTCAGCCTGTAGTCCTGTAGTTGGAACTGTTAATAGAGATGTAATTTCAAAGACTCCTAAATAAAAAGCCTGGCTTGATGTGATTTCGGCTCTAAGCTGACAGCATAAAACCATCATTACAGGGAAGACAAAACTCTGCAGAGAGTTCATTTTTTAAATGATATTTTTACAACATTTTATATAATCTCTTTTAATTATGACACAACCAAATAAAACCTTTTGGTTCCTGAACCAGGCTTAACCAGGTGCCACGCAGGCAGTGCTCCCAGCTTTCCAGGGACTGACATTCTCAGGTGGAGCAACCCGATGAGGGGGGTGTTGTTGTTATCCCATTGTACAAATGATGGAATTTTGACACAGAGAAAGAAGTAAGAGATTTGTGGCCACTGTGACTTTGCCCCTTCTTGGTCCACATTCCAGGCTAGTAAGTTCCCGGAAGCATTCCCAGTCAATAGGAAAAGTTACATGTTGCCTCCAATTTGGGTAACTTTTATTCAGCTTCATTACATAAGTACTGTCCATGGGCTGCATTTGCTGGAAGTGAACTAGATCCTGAAGCTCTCGTAGATCTGCCCCAGAACTCGAGCAGAGCCAGGGCACATGGCCACTGCTGTGCCTGAGGGCTCCCGAGGGCCACTGGTGTCCCAGATGCCCCCTACCCCGGCCCCTTTGCCTACGTGATGAAGGGGTGTCGTGATAGATCCACCTGGACCTGGGTCCTCACTTCACACCTTGTATGTGTCTACGTTAGCTGGAGCCAGTTCCTCCACCCTCCTCAACTCCAGTTACTTTTATGTCTAATTCACATGAAAGAGGTCTAATTCCAGTTATTGTATGGATTAGCCAGGCGGGGGGGGGGGGGGCACACCTGAAGATGGAGTGGTGGTTACTGTTATTCTTTCCCATCTCATCTCTACATCTCTGTTTCCTTAGAGCATTTATGACACGTTGTAAATCTTTTGTCCATGAATTTGTCTTGCTGATTCATGGACAGTGTCTTATTGTGAGATCTTATTGTTGGTGAACTTGTCTTATTTGTGCATGACTCTTAACCATCTCCCCTGTGAGCCTGTAATGTCAGCTGTGTGCTACCAGCCCCAGCTGTTCCATGTAGGGCTCAATTTCCAGCATCCCATACTTCGTATGTCTTCAATGAATATTTATCCTCTACCCACAGAAAACAAAGCAGTAGAGCTCTTGCCAGAATGTTCATCAGGCACAGTTTCTCCAGTGTAGTATGTGCTGGGTACGATGTGCAATCAGGTAAATTTAATGCTTTGCCAATATTTGCTTATACTGTTAACTGAAAAACAGAGTTTGAGGTTTCTTTTCTTTGTTTTTTAAAATATTTTTATTTATTCATGAGAGAGAGAGAGGCAGAGACACAGGTAGAGGGAGAAGCAGGCTCCCTGCAGGGACCCTGATGTGGGACTCGATCTCAGGACCCTGAGGTCACAGCCTGAGTCAAAGGCAGATGCTCCACCACTAAGCCACCCAGGCATCCCAAGTTCGAGATTTCTAACTGATATTTTAGGTTCTCAAACCTAAATAGAGGATAAGGTTCTATTCTATGGGAATCTACATGTTAAATATTTCCCATAGATACCTTCTTGATAAGTAAATGTACATTACACCTTCCCAGGGTCTGGAGGATGGAGTAGTAAGATGAAAGGTTGGCCCAGCAGTGTGTGTGTGTGTGTGTGTGTGTGTGTGTTTAACAAGTAATTTAATTCATGCCAGTATAATTGGGTTTATGCTCATGAGTGATCTGCTTTAACTTCAGACTCGATTTTATATAGTTGTCGCTGCTGTTTGCTTTGCTTTGTCTGTACAGGTAAAAATTGTAGTGAAACTTAAGCATTAATAAAGTGTAAGAGTGTCACCCAGTATCAGGAAAACACATGCTGGCTTAGGACTGTGTTACCCGCGAGTATCAGGGGACCTGTGTGGTGCTTGGTAACTCCTGCGGTCTGGGGTTTGACCTTGCATCCTGGGAGTCGCCTCTTCAACCTGCATTTTAGGGAGGAGGGAACTCATGGTAAAGGGGGACTCCGGGTTCCCCGCACACACACTACGATTGTCCATACTGTCTGACCCCAAGGGGCATTTGAACCTAACTAGGACTTGATAGGAGTATGTCATGGGATATATATTTGCACTGACGTGCATTAACGATACCATAATTACAGTTTTTAAAGAGGTAGTTAAATGTCAGTGTGGAAATAAGACATCGCCCCCCATAGTGGCTATCAAATAAATTGCATTAAACTGTGTTCACGTTTAACATTTTAAATTATTAATATTAAAATTATTTTAAAATTAAAATGTCTTTTTTTTTTACGAATTATTTTTTGCTCCCTCATTTTGAAGACGGAGTGTATTTTATTATCCTTGTTGATGCTATTTTTGCCTCAGTGGAGCTATTCCATTAACACTATTTGGTTTCACTATTACATTCCAATTGTTAATAGACATTGTGTAAATGCTAAATTAAATGCCAAACGTGATACTTTGTGAATAAATCTATACAAATCTGCAAATACCACTTTGCCTCTATGAGTAATTCCATTTCTTTTGTAAACATTCTCACCTCAGCGATTTAATGTATAAAATTCTGAGATTAATGATAAATAAATTGTATGATTTTATAGGCTTTTAGAAATTATTAGGCTCTGCCTAAAAAGTTACAAAGTTGTTCCCCGGGGGGCAGAGTATCTCCCTTACTGTTAGAAAAATACAGAGGAAACTTGCTGGGGTGAGAAAAGACAAAAATACAGAAAGGGGTAAGGGAGGGAAGAAAAGAAAAGGAGAGAGAGGAGAAATTGAGATCATAGGGAATAAATTCATTGTGTGGGATAACTCAGCTGGCATCAGGATGGATTATTTGGAAGCATCAGGATTCAGAAGGGTGTGTGTGTGATGCTTGAGCTTGTGTTCACTTTTGCAGAGTCGAAATATAAAACTGGGCAATTTAGTGAATTACCGATAAGTTGAATAGTATCAGTGACACGTGTGGACAGAGAAAAAAATGTCAAGAAGACTGTAGAATGGGAAAGACATTTTCTAGAGTTTTTCTAGAATTCTTGGAGAGGGCTTCAGAGTAGAGCCCATCATACTCAAAAGTATTTGGAGGACGGGGCCCCTGGGTGGCCCAATTGGTTAAGCATCTGACTCTTGATTTTGGCTCAGGTCATGACCTCAGGGCCCTGGGATCCAGCCCTGCATCAGGCTCCACGCTCAGTGGGGAGTTTGCTTGAGATTCTCTCTCCCTCTCCCTCTGCACCTCGTCCCAAGCATGCTCTCTCTTTCTCTCTCAAATAAATAATTACATCTTTCTTTAAAAAGCATCTGGAAGAGGTCTTTTAGCCAGAAATATTCACCATAGCTTGTCCCAGCATTGAAGACGGGCTTAGTGTCTTCAGAGAACAGTCTCAACTGTACTGACAAGAATGGAACCCTTCTCGTAAAACACCTCTGGGAAGGGTAGAAATTCTAGATCGCCGCGGCCACATCAACCCTGAAAACTATATTGAAAACTGAGCCGCCATAGCCGTCGAGCAATGAGGGGGAGCCAGTGGGACTGGTATTTCGTCAAAGTGTGCATTCTAACAGAGCGGCACCGAGATTCCCAAATCCATGGCCCTCGGATGCGAGTGTTGTCACGTGGATAGTGGGGGTAACACTCATGCCAGGTGGCTACCCTCCATGCCAACTAGTGGACTTGGAAGGCGATTTTTAGATTTAGAGTGGGGTTCTGGTTATTATTTCAACTGTTGTTAATAAATTCGAATTCTGCTGAATAGGACGTATATTAGAGGAATGGTACTGTGCGGGGTATTTGCAACTTAGAGGAATCGGAAGGAGGAGCCTCAGTGAATTGCCTGTTTTCACAATTTGCTTTACAGACCCCTCCATGAAAGACCTTTTCCCAAAGTGTGTTTTTACACCCCACCCCCCTCACCCCGGGTCTCTGGGAATCTGAGCTCTGGCAGCAACCGTGGAGGAGAGGCACCCCCACTGCTGTCCGTCATCTTGCCTTACCCTATAAATGTCGTTTCAATTTCTGAGTGTCAGATTCTTATACTTGGGTTCAAGGTCTGGACGTGGATCCAACAGGCTTTGGATCCACAGCCCTGCAGACGCTCGAAAGGATGTGGATCCCAACTGCATACACGCACAGCCAGGTCATGGTGATGTTTTCTTCTGGTGCCAGGGAATGAAAACCCTAAATGTTACTGTGTCTTCATCCAACTGTGAAGACATAGTCGAATACCAGTTGTCCAATGGGTGTGTGTCTGTAGACTCTGCTCTGCAAGTTCCAACTCTTATCTGGAATCCTCCTTCAAAAGGTGCGCTGGGCTGGGAGCCGCCTTTGATGTGGTCTCTGAAGTTCCTGGCCCAGCACGTAAGCTGGTCTTTGACGGAGTCACTCCTGGGTTAATTTTAAGAAAGTGTACCTCTTTCAGTGTGAGACAGTGGCCAGAATTAAGCACGTGAGAATGGCAGTCTAAATCCATCCTGGCACGTCCCATGTCCCAGATTCAACTTAAAAGAATCGGTAAGACTTTGTGTTATGAGAATCAGGGGATAAGTGCACTGCAGAGGATTTGGAACATATTTAGCATTTTTGTGGTCTCTTTAACAGTGCCTCACTGTTTCCTGGGGGAAAGGCATTAGTGAACAGGGAAACTGTGAATCTCTGCAACTGGGCCACCGTCAAGCTATCTTGGCCACAGACTGGCCAGTGCCCCAGGGTCATGAGTCTTCCTTTGTCTTGTTCTCAGTTACTTAAGATTGTCTCAGTTCAAGCTGATGAGGGATATTCCAGACCTGGGGTAGTGAACAGGTGGTTTGACTCGAGTCAGTACTGATAGTGTGGGCCGCCTGGCGCCTGGTGGGCTCAGTCGGGAAAGCATGTGACTCTTGATCTTGTGGTCATGAGTTCAAGCGCTCCATGAGGTGTAGAGCTAACCGAAAAAATGTGTGTGTATAAAAAAAAAATTCCAGTAAATATACTGTAGATGGTTGCCCATAGTCACAGTGTTAGAATCCTCCCTTCAGCTGTGCAGCAGTCTCTCTGGCTCACACTGAACCTTCAGCCACTGTTTGGGAACTGTGGGAATGGCAAGACCAGGTTCCTGCCCAGGGTTTGTTCCCTGGGGAAGGTGACCAAGAGGTGTGCCCATCAGAGCAGCCTCTCTTTGGATCTGGCTCTGCTGCCACTTCAGCAGGATTATTTAAACTTAAGTCCAGCTTGGGTTGGACATAAGTCTGGGAAATGGTGCTGCTTAGTGATTGTTACGGTAAGGACAGTGCTAAGGACAGTGTGACGTGCACTCCTCGGGGTAAGGACGCTGTGCGCTCCCTGGTTAAGGATGGTGCGTGCTCCGTGGGGTAAGGACGCAGTGTGCTCCTCAGGGTAAGGACGCTGTGCACCCCGCAGGGTAAGGATGGTGCGCGCTCTGTGGGGTAAGGATGGTGGCGCTCTGTGGGCTAAGGACGGTGTGCGCTCCCCAGTTAAGGATGGTGCGTGCTCCGCGGGGTAAGGACCCAGTGTATTCCTCGGGGTAAGGATGCTGTGCACTCCGCGGGGTAAGGATGGTGCATGCTCAGTGGGGTAAAGATGGTGCACGATCAGCGGGGTAAGGACCCTGCGGGCTCCGCAGGGTAAGGACGCTGTGTGCTCCTCGGAGTAAGGACGGTGGCACTCGCTGGGTTAAGGACGGTGCGCGCTCCTTGGGGTAAGGATGGGGCGCGCTCCCTGGGTTAAGGACGGTGCGCGCTCCGCGGGTTAAGGATGGTGTGCGCTCCCTGGGTTAAGGACGGTGGCCGCTCTGCCGGGGTAAGGATGGTGCACGCTCAGCGGGGTAAGGATGCTGTGCACTTTGTGGGGTAAGGACAGTGTGAGCTCTGCGGGGTAAGGACGGTGCGCACTCCCTGGGTTAAGGACGGTGCGTGCTCAGCAGGATAAGGATGCTGTGCGCTCTGTGGGGTAAGGACGGTGCAGCATGGGCTCTACGGTGGAACGTTCTCATTGTGTACACTTGAGCATCAAGGTAGCCAAGTTGGGGCATTGACCAGGTTCGGTCGCCGAGGTGTTCTTTCAAACCCAGAAGCGAGGAGACAGTGTGTTTGTTGCACTTGTAGGACGTGAATTGCTTTCAGCCCGGAGGATCGCACGGCTTCCTGAAACAAGCACGTTAACGGGTGCCCCTGTTAAACAAGAGGACACTGGGTGATGCCCTAACATCTGGATAAAAATACAGGGCCACACTGCAATTGTGCTTTTTAAATAACTTTTAAAGTGCTTTTACAGGGGCGTGGGGTGGGGGGGGCTCAGTGGTTGAGCATCCACCTTCGGCTCAGCGCGTGATCCCTGGGTTGTGGGATCGAATCCTGCATCCAGCTTCCTGCAGGGAGCCTGCTTCTCCTTCTGCTTCTGTCTCTGCCTCTCCCTCTGTGTCTCTCAAGAATAAATAAGTAACATATTTTAAAAACAATAACAAAGTGCTTTTACATATTGTTGCTGCTTGACTACCTTGTTCTAGTCACGTACCACCTCTCCACAAGTTCTAGCATCTCTTAATGATGGAGTGCTAATACCACATCATATTAGACTTGAAAATGCTCACACTTGAAATTAAATATATCTTACATTAAGGATAAATCTACATGTGCTGACTTGGAGGAGCTCGGTGGAACATCTGTCCGAGCCCATTCGGGCAGCTCTAACAACAGCCCCAAGAGCAAGTGGCTTAAGCATGAGCATTAATTTCCCTCAGCTTTGAGGCTGGGGAGTCTGGGATCAAGGCACCAACAGGTTCGGTGTCTGATAAGAGCCCTCTTCATGGTTGATTGAGGACAGTGTCCTTGCCCTTGTCCCATGTGGTAGAGGGGGCCAGGTGCTCCTTGGGGCCCGCGTAAGAAGAGCACTGATCCCATTCATCAGGGCTTCACCCTGGGGACCTTATACCCACCTCCTGGAGGCCCTCCCTCCAGGCACCATCACACTGGGGATGAGGTTTCCTTATGAGAATTTGGTGGGGCTGCAAAAGCATCCAGTCTGTAACAGCACGTAAGTGCTGACTCCTTAAAGTCTGGAGCTTTTTTTTTTTTTTTTTTTTCTATTTTGTAGGCTCTATTTTTTTTCTTGGAGATCTCCAACTTTTGGACTTTACTGGGCGCTTGAGAGCTGACTCCCTTGGCCCATGGCTGCAGGGCCTGCTGATCAGAAAATGTCCCCTCGCAGGCCTCGCCTTGCCTCACCTCTTGGTGGGGGGATCTGACCTGAACTGCGGGGTCAGTCTCACAAAGCCTTGTTTTTTCAGCCAGAAGAAAATCCAAAGGTATTTCAGATAGGTGCTCCTCTCTTGTTGGATGTGTGCATGTGGCCGCAAGTCAGAGTTTCATCCCCTTGGGTGGCAAAGTCCATGGTCTGCTGCATGGTTGTCTGGGCTGGGGAGGGCAGCTAGCAAAAGGCTCCATAGCTGTGCTTTACGGACATGGAATTTGAAAAGCCAGACTCAGTTACTAGCTCCAGAGACCTCTTTCAATCCTCTTCAATCAGGGTGAGGCAGTTCCCATCATTTTTTCTATCTTTCTTTTTTTTTTTTTTTTTTTTGTACAGATTTTGTTTATTTACTCCCTGCAGGAAGCCCAATGTGGGACTTGATCCCAGGACCCCGGATCACACCCTGAGCCAAAGGCAGACACTTAACCGCTGAGCCACAGGGGCCCCCCTCCTTTTAAAAATCCTACTTAAAATCACCTGTGACACAGTCTCTTCTTGAGTCTATGCCTTCAATGTAGACTCTCATATTTTCTATATAAATGGCTTTTTTCTTGTAACTAACATTTCTCTATCTTTGCCTGCTTTGTACCTTCCTATTTTGTTGATTTTTCTTAAACCCACAATCTGATATCTTTTTTCTTTCTTTATGTCTTTTTTTTTTTTTTTTTTGACCATCCCTAAGCCTTCTCATTTGCATGTGTTTTGAGGATTCTGTTTACTTTGACTGATTGCTAAGACTTGCCTGTGCTCTTTGGTCTCCATACTAACAGACACCCATGCCAATTTGGTGTTTGTTTCATTGACTCTAAAATATCACTTAGCTCTTTACAAAAACTGCGTTTTATAGAAAATGTCTTCTTTGATGCATGTATCTCTTTTGTGACATTAGCTGCATTGGCTTCACAGGAGGTGCTTAAAAATCAACCTAATTTTTGTTACTATTTATTTTTCACAGCATCAGTAATATTTTTTTGTGGTGAATTCATTGAACAGACTCAGTATTTTCAGGTGCTACCATACTCTGACCACCAGTTGTTGGGAAATGTATGTGTTTGAGAGATGGTCATGGCAGGGAGGGAAGTCCCATGAATAATTTTATCACCACATGTGTTGAGATATTTTCACCTGAATTTTTTGCTGCTTGAAGAGTGGTTTTGAGAAATTTCACTCTGGTAGAATTGGGTTCTTTTGCCTAGATAGAGCAGAAAATTTTAAATTATAATGGCTTAATGAGAGCGAAGTTTGATTCTCTTTTACATAAAATTCCAAAGATGGGCTCCAGGGCTGATGTGGCGGTTCTGTGGGGTTTCCAAGGTGCCAGGCTCCCGTGATTCAGCTTTCCTTCTCCGTGTGGATTTCTGCCCTCATGGTTCAGAATGGCTGTTGGAATGCCAAGCTTTCTTTCTTCAGAAGTACCCAGAACACTTGAGGCCGTATTTTGTCTGCCAGCACTTAGTAGTAATGGAGTTGGATACCAGATTGGTGGTGGTTGCAATGGTGTATGTTGGTCCACAAAACGTCTATACATCTGCCTGGGTGGCAGGGGATGGGGTAGGGGTAGTTCTAATGTCGGATGGGAACATGGGAAAAGGAGTAGGTTCAGGTAGGTGGAAAAGGTGGTGATGAGTTCACCTGGAGGAATCTTGAGTTTGAGGTACCCAAGAGATGTCAGGGTCGGGTCCGTGGAATAGCACAGCTTACCTGAGTCTGTAGCCCAGGAAGTAACAGTGGGTAAGCTGTGGACATAAGACAGAGGAACCCTCAGCATCCCAGAAGGCTCTCGGGACTGTGCCAGCGGGTGAGTCTCCCAGGAAAAGCAAGAGTTGAATTGATAAGGACCAAGGGTGATGCCTCTGTGAACCTTAGAAGGAAGTCATGAGCAGAAGAGAGAAGCTTAGGTTGAGGCTTGAAAATGAGAAAGACAGGTCTTTGGAAAATTAGAGGGAAGCCATAGCTGTGTTTTCTCTTTTTGTTGTTGTTTTTTTAAATTCAATATAATTTTTTTAGAGGAGCAGGGAGGGGTGGAGGGAGAGGGCGAGAGAGGGTCTTAAGCAGACTCCACAGGCAACACAGAGCCTAGCTTGGGGCTCAATCTCATGACCCTGGCCCAAAATTGGACGATTAACCAACTGAGCCACTCAGGCTCCCCAGTAGCTGTGGGTTTTTTAGCTTCTCTTTCACCATTGGACTATTGTTTGATATTATGGAAGCATCACAAAGATGAGCATTTTAACTTCAGAGAAGGCTAGGTGTGATGTAATCGGAAGGGCACCACAAGCCCATACTGTCAGTGCAAGAAGCACGTTGAAGTCTTTGTTGTCTCATTAAGTCATTAATAGGTCTTCTCAGTAAATCTTCTCTCACCCTGAGGTATTATTATCACCATCTCATGCATATGAACAACAGGCTTACATGGTTAGGCAACGCACTCTTTGCCATGCAGCAGAGGGAGATAGGACTGAGGCTTGGAAGCCTAGCGTGTTTATTGGTTCCGTTATTGGTTTATTGGTTTATTGGTTTTGTGCTTCAGCTTCCCGAGAGGTTCAGTGACCTGTCAGGAGTTTTTGACTTGGTAAATACTGTGTTAACACCACAACCTGAGGCTCTTTGCCCTCAAGTGGTCAGAACACACAGAGTAAGCGATGACAATTAAAAAAGAAAATGAAGAAGAAGACGACAACGACAACAAAGACTATCTTGTTTCCCAATCTTCAGACATTCCCATGTGACCATCTTCTTTTCTGATAATATTATTGCAAGCCAAAAAAAGTGCCTGATTGATCTCTGTGGCATCTCTTAGACTTGAATCACACCTTCATCTGATAGTAGGCATTACGTCACTGGTTGGTGTGTTCCTCTAAGACTAGACAGAGAGGGGATCCGCAAACTTTTCCTCCAAGGACCAGACGGTAAATGTTTTGGGCTCTGTCAGCCGTGCGACAGATAGCAGCTGTGGTGCAAATGGATGGGCTGTGTTCTAATTAAACTCTATTTTCAAAAACAAGCAGGTGACCCAGTTTTGCCAACTCCTGTTCTGGAAGAACAATAAATGCCAGAATTTCTGTGTTTAATTCTGCAAGTAAAATCATTTGACAGAATTGTGGATGTAGTGAGTTATTCTTTTTGATTTCCGGAAGTCAGAAAAGTATTTAGCTAGTGTTGTTTTCAAAATCAACTGTATCTCTGTAATGATCTTTTCTAAGTGTAATGACAGTAGCTGGGGGAGAAGAGATGCAAAGTAGGAAATCAGAGTCCCTGTTTTGTTCTCTCCTATTTTGTCCTATGTAGTCTTGATAGAATTCTGAGCTAACCAGTGTCCTTCCAAATGTCTCAAAATAATCTGTATTTTCCAAGTCAACCCCATGATCACCAGACTGAGACTTTTGAGTTGTTCTGATCACCATCAGTTTGCACTCCAACCCCTAGTGTTACAGGCTAGAAAGAGGAGAGTTGGATACGCACACTATTGGCAGGTTCTCATGCGTTTTATTTTTTATTTGTTTGTTTATTTATTTTTTAAGATTTAATTTATTTATTAATGAGAGACACACAGAGAGAGGCAGAGACATAGGCAGAGGGAGAAGCAGGCTCCCTGCAGGGAGCCCAATGTGGGACTCGATCCCAGGTCTTCAGGATCACACTCTGGGCCCAAGGCACACGCTCAAACGCTGAGCCCCCCAGGTGTCCCCCTGCGTTTTATTCCCCAGCGGTAAGAAGACTCCAGTGCATTCAGGAGGCTTCAAAGAACAGAAAAACCTTCTACATTAGCTCATCTGGTATTTTTTATTTGTATCCCGCAGGTGTGCAGGGCTATGTTAGAAAAGCATTGCAAAGTGGAATTCACATGTTAGTAGTTCTACAACGTGTCCAAATCGCAGATCTTTAATTTATACCATAGTTTAGAGTTTTTAATTTGGACTAGACTAGAGTCTTAAGGGAAATCGCTTTTTCTCATAAAAGAACAAACTGTAAGAGGACATTAGCATTTTGTATGCAAAAAAGTGCTGATTATGACAAATGAGCATAATTAATTTGTAAAGACTCCTAAGCAGATTCTTTTTTTTTTTAGCTTTAAGTTCTCATTTATTTGTCATAGAGCAAATTTTTGCTAAAATAATTAGAGTTCACCTTTTATGTTCCTTTAAACGTGCCTTTCCCTCCCAGTTAGGCTGCATGCATTACAGTAACACAGGATGGCATTTTTTTTTTTTCCAGATTTTATTTTGAGAGTGAGAGCTAGGGCAGGGGCAGAGGGAGAGGGAGAGAGAGAATCTCAAGCAGACTCCACACTGAGGATGGAGCACAACTGGGGCCTTGATCCCAGACTCTGAGGTCATGACCTGAGCCAAAATCAAGGTTTGGACACTTAAGCGATGGAGCCACCCAGGCGCCCATAAGGATGGCCCCTTTAGTACCTGTACTCTCACAGCCTTTGAGTGCTGTGTGTCTGCGTGACCTTCGGCTTCTGCATGACTTAACAGGACATAAACTATTTTCTCCTTGTGTAAAAGGTCCGAGTGCCTGGAGGGACTGTAAGACTGGGTATGGGGGATCGTAAGAGTCTGTGATAATCATGCATGACTGTCAAGTTCTGCTAATCCTAAATGAAAAAAACATTTAGCCTCGTCTACTTTCAGAGCTACGTTACAGGTGGAATAGATCTGTATGAATAAGTAAAATGAAATAATTCAAAAAAAACGCCCAATTTGCAATGAACCTCCTGTAGATAGTCAAGAACTCAGTGACCGTTTTGAAGAACTACGTGTATTTCTCAGATTTTAATTTGATGAAGAGTTGCAAATCCCCCATTTGAGTTGTCACAGTGTGAGTCATGTGATCTAGAATAATGAGGTTTTTTCATATGTCATGCTTGTACTGATTCCTAAGACATTTTAGGCTTAAATTAGGTAAGGGGTCCAGTATAAAGTGGAGAGACGAAATCCTAGAGCACCATCTGTGCTGGGTGCCTTTATTTCATATATGCCGGGTTGGCCAGCCCGTTTCATTGACACTGAACAATGTTCTGACAACTGATTTTTATTTTAATGGGTGATCCCTCTTTTTATGCGTGGTCTTAGGTCCTTTTAATTCACACTCTGCGTCTTTTCAGTCTTCCAGCTGGCTAACGACATGGCTTTAATTTTTATTTTACATGATAATTTATTCTCATCTTTTATTTATATATTTACTTATGAGGAACCATTGTTCCAAACATGTAGCTAGTTAGTCCTGGACCTGCGAATTTTCTATATATTGTACCAATATCTTAGATGTCTCAAATTTTAGAGGTGAAGTAGCTGAGTCTGTTTGTTTTATAGAAAAACGTCGTAGGTGCAGAGATGTGAGGGGAGGTGTCTAGTCAGCGGGGGGAGGGGGGGTGCTGTCCTAATGAAGATTCTCTTTTCCTTTGATTCAGCTTAATCTATTTTAGGTTCCATGTTCCTGACATAGTAAAATAATCTGCCCACTTAATACTATAATAAGTTTGCTAGGATTTTCTCCGTTAAAACAGACTCGTGAGTCATAGTTTAGCATTACCTCCCAAGCTTTTCTTGTATAGTCTCCTTACATCTAAGAGTCCTGTAGAATCTGTGGTACTAGGCCAGGCGAAGGCTGCGTGGTGTTTTGAAATCTCTTACCCCACACTGATGCCTAGTGTCAATCAGGAAATGTTGCAATTTGTAACCCACTGCTCTGGATGGTGTCACAGGGTAGGAAGCTGTGGGAATGCAAGGTGGGTGGCAGGAAGGAGCAGTAGAACTCTCAGAACCTTTCCTGAGGCCGAGTTTGGGCAGCTTGTGTAAGTCAGGTGGGTTTTGTCATGTGAGATACGTCTTCTCTCTCGCTTCTGCCGTCTGTTTTAAATGGACATATGTTTGCCTTTGACTTTCTTACTAGGACAGTGCACCTCTCCTCAAACACGTCTGTCAGAACTTCAGGACTGCCTAAGACGCACACCATCACTGGGTATTCCATTTAGCAATGTTCTCCAGGCCAGAGCAGGTTCATGGACGCGGAACTGCAGACGCCCACGTAGGAGACAGGGGTTGAGTGCGTAGGATGACATCCTTTGCCTGTTCATCGGAAGGAATTTGTGCCTGATTGAGTGAAATCTTTAGGTGTCTGGTCTCAGCTCGACTTCCCACCCTTGCCTTTAGCGCACCTCACGTTAGCAACTCTCACCTTGTTCCACATCTTAGTGCATAAAAAATTTGGAAGGCATCCTTAGGAGAGCCCAGAAAGCCACATTAGACAAGATTTGGGCCACCCCCTATACATTTTCTGCTCTAACTCTTGCAAAATAATTGACTGTTTATTTTAGTGCACTTGTTAAAATTGCTTAAGCCATGCTGTCAGAACCCAAGCCTCCAGGCCAGCGTTTACTTGCTTGTTACCTTCGACCATGTTAAGAGGTGTGGTGTTGCTGTGGTGGAGACCTGCAAGACCTCCGGACCCGGAGTCAGCCTAGGACAGTGCCTGGATGTTTGTGGTGGTCCCGGAAGAAATGTGTTAAGTGGGTTTGAATGCTCCATACAATCTGATCCAATACGCACACAATTATTGCACATTTGTACAGAGACTACAGATATAGACCTAAGGGATGCAGTGATATAGTCACTTACATCACAAATGAAATAACCAAGCCTTGGGGAATTAAAAAAATGGCTTACCATAGGGGCTAGTAGTGGCTCTAGATGTGAAATGTTGGGGTCTGGGAGCAAACTGTCAAGAGAGAATTCTTCAGATGTCTTTGGTGCCAAAAAAGGTGATTTTATTAAAGCCGGGGGACAGGACCAGTGGACAGAAAGAGCTGCACCGGGGTTGTAAGACATGACTGATTATATACCTCTAAGTTGGGAGGGATGTAGGAATAGCAGAAGTCTCCAAGGAATTTGGAAGCAAGGGTTCCAGGACTGTCATAGTCATGAGCCCCTTCAGACCAAGGAGCTGTAAATTGTCAGGAAGTTTAATTTTTTCTTTAAAGATCTTATTTATTTGAGAGAGAGGGAGGGAGGGTGTGCACAAGTAGGGGAAGGGGCAGAGGCAGAGGGAGATGCTGACTGTGCTGAGTAGGGGCCCCGATGCGGGGCTCCATCCCAGGACCCCGGGATCATGACCTGAGCCTCATTTTTTCTATATTTCTTTTACCTTTTCTCCACATCAGCCGTAGTGAGATTCAAACCCGAGTTGAACGCATACTGTTTAAGATTCAGGTTCACAAAATCATGCAGTTAATGATGTTAGTTCCAAGGAGGGTGATTGGGGTGAGTTCTGTTGTGGCCTGAACAGCCCAAGAGGGACTCTCCTGAGGCCTAGTGTAGGTGCTTGGTTTTCAGTTCACACGTTGGGAAGGTATTTAGCATTTGGTCAGCGGGCCGGTAGCAACGTGATCTTGGTGTGGCTTGGAACGCAGCGAGTTGCTCCCTGATTCCAAGAAAACTGCTCGTGGACTTGGGCAATCAATTTTTTTGACTTGCTTTTTCTAAGCCTATAGGAAAAAATAGAGAAATGGCTGACTTCTTGCCTGCGTTTTATGCTAAGATTAAGGAAGGATATGTGGTAGTTCTTTTACTTTGTGTTTGAATATATTACTTTATAGCTGTAGATGGAAAATAACATATTCCTAGGAAAAGGGTTTATTGATATTTCCATTTTAAAACTATCCTTGAACTCCAAAACAGGTGAAATGGGCAAAACCGAGTATTGTGCGTGGCCCTTTGCCACAGCCTCCCAGTCTTACCTAAAGCAAGTAAGATGGAAATAGAGTTTGGAAAACTCTCTCTCTTTCCCAAAGTTTCTTTAAAGCACATTTCAAGACATTTTGATTTTTTTTTTTTTCTGGAACATTTTCCCCGTATATACTGGGCTCACTTAGTCATTTGGTGTTCCTAGTTGGCATTCATCTTTTCTCACCAGGAGGCATCTGTTCTTATCATTGTAAGGTTTTGCACATTTAGTAACATTTACTTGCTCTTAAAAAAAAAATCTACAGATTATATAATGAGTATTGCAGGCTTTAATCTAGGATTGAAATGTTAAGGAAAATGATTGTTTTGACCGTAATTGAATCAACTTCCATTCGTTGGCCCGTTTTGAATACGGTGGGTGATCTGTTCTACCTCAGTTTACTTCATCTTGAAATTCGAAGTTCCCACCCATGACACGTTAACGCGGCCGAGAAATGGTTTCAGGCACAGAAGTTTAACCGGGTACATTTAAAGCTCTAATTGGCTAATTGGCCTCGTGGACTGATGCCTGAGGGAGAGGCAGCGCCCCATCTGGCAAGGGGAAGGGAGCTCCAAGGAATCCTGCAAAACGGAGGGTGTTCCTAGGAAGGAGGGTGGCCGAGGAGGCCCTGGGTGGTGGAGGGAGGCTGGCCTGGGGTAGGGAGGGAGGGCGCCTGGCCTGGGGGTGCAGCGGGGGGCAGGCTGGCCTCGGGTAGGGAGGGAGGGCGCCTGGCCTGGGGGTGCAGGGTGGGGGGAGGCTGGCCTCGGGTAGGGAGGGAGGGCGCCTGGCCTGGGGGTGCAGGGGGGGGGCAGGCTGGCCTGGGGTAGGGAGGGAGGGCGCCTGGCCTGGGGGTGCAGCGGGGGGCAGGCTGGCCTCGGGTAGGGAGGGAGGGCGCCTGGCCTGGGGGTGCAGGGTGGGGGGAGGCTGGCCTCGGGTAGGGAGGGAGGGCGCCTGGCCTGGGGGTGCGGGGCGGGGGGAGGCTGGCCTGGGGGTGCGGGGTGGGGGAGGCTGGCCTCGGGTAGGGCGCCTGGCCTGGGGAGGGGACAGCGGCTGCTGGGGCCGCTCGGGAGGGCCTCGCTGAAGTGCTCGCTGAGGCTGGCGCCCGTGTTGCTAGGGCAGGTGGGGGCCGTGGCTGGGTTGGGGGCTCTGCCCCGGGCCCGGGCCTTCTTTCTAACCGGGCAGGGGAAGGGGAAGGTGGCTGCAGATGGCCTGCCGAGTGCCCGGCCTGGTCTCCCTGCGGAGCCGCTCAAGGCCTCTGACGCCCCCACTCCTGTTGCCCGGGTGAGAGCGAGCGGCCGAGGCCCGGGGAGCCACCAAGGCTCTGGAGGAAGGGGGGCCCGTTGCCAGGGGGTCACAGTGGTGCTCCTGCAGGCAGCGTGGCCTGGGGGGCTGCGGGCCCAGCAGGCACCCGAGGCCCGGGGGGTGGGCAGGGGGTCCCCAGAGCCGCCGCTGGCCTAGTGCGGTGCCCCCAGCCGAGCTGTGGGCCCGGGGCCTTTGGGGTGTGCGCCCCACTCCTGTGCAGCTGCCGGTGCTGCTCCTTGTGTGGCTGCCCCGAGGCCAGGGGAGGGATGGGGGGCAGGGGGTGAGGGCCCCGGGGTAAGCGGTAGCAGGTGTCGGGACGGAAAGTGGCCGATGGTGCTCAGGGGTGGGCCACCGGGCGGCAGAGCCGACTGGGCCCTGAGCTGGGCCGGTAGCTGGGGGACGCGCCCCCCGGTTGGATGCAGCGAGCTGTCCTTCCAGCTTGGTCCCAGCCCTCAGGCCACCAGGAGCCACCCTGGTCTTCGGGACTCTCACGGTTCGCTTTTCACGGATGCTGCAGAAGCTTGCCCTGCCTCGGTGGCGCTGCGCATCCCGGGCCGCACTGCTCCGTGCGTGGCCCCCGAGCCACCGCCTTCAGCTCTCACAGGGTCAGCTGGTGGAAAAATAGGGTTTGTGGTTGTTTTTTTTTTAGGACCCATAAAGGGTCTGGAGATAAAAGACCCAGGGACACTGCTCAGGGCGTGTTGAGAAATTTCAAGAGCCAGGTGGCCATTCCTAAAAGGGGGGACCGGGGTGCGTTACGAGTACGTTACATGTCACGCTGTGTTTAAAACTCGACACTGTAGGGACCTCTTGAAAACAGCCACGGCGCGTAGTGTCCGCCTGTGGATTTAATACGTTCTTTCTTAATTCAGCAGAGGTTTCCTAAACCTTTATTTGCTTTCTGGTAGGCCTAACACCAAGACAAAAAGCAGATTCCTTGTTTAAAAAATCAAGGGCATGTATACAATATTTTAGGATGGTTTTCATCAAAAATGATTAAAATATGAAATTGCTTTGGGGCTGGAGATACTGCATTCAGTACCGATGCCAGAACCACAAGGTACGTTAAAATGTCAATATGGGGCAATTTTAAATGGTCATAAAACGTGTGAAGCGGCCCTTCGTGATCAGAGATGGAGAAACTGGCAACAAGCTGCAGTTCCTCCCCGCGGAGGTGGACCTGCTGCCCGCGCCTTGGCCGTCCGTCCGTCCGTCCATCCGTCCGTCCATCTTTGTCCAGCGGGCAGCCCCGAGCAGTCGGTTGCGGCTGCAGGCCCAGGAAGGTCTGTGTAGTTCGGCAGGAAGCAGCAGAAATATCTCCACTTCTAGAAGTCCTCCCCCAGCCCTGTGCTTTATTTAATTCTGTCTCGAGAGTCTGAAATTAGTTGCCGTGATAGGACACGCCAGTCTCCCGGGTCTGTGGATGGGAGGAATGGTTCTGGAGTGATCTTAGCTTGCATTTCCTGAGCTGGTTGTGGTTCACGTACTGGCTCTTACTGATTAAGCCGACGGGTGATCCCTATGCAGTTGGATGTCAGGAGGCTGCATGTAAAGGGCCGCTCGTTACGTGCACACAAATAACGACATAAATGCACAGCAGACGCCGAAAGCACATGTGACTATTGACCAGAATAAGTAACACGTGTTCTGATAGTGTGGGCTGCATGTGGCAGGATGCTTTAAACGGAAGGGGAAAAAAAGACCCTCTGCGTTCAGTCAGCTTTATAGTCAAAGACAAGCTTAACTGTCCCCTGTCCTAGCGTTAGCACCGTCATCGATTTGGTTTGATGGGTGAATGGACAATTGGTGGGAGGCAAACTTTAAAAAACTGGTTTCTACATTACGTATATAAAAACTTCAAGAATATCTTGTCAGGGGATCCCTGGGTGGCGCAGCGGTTTGGCACCTGCCTTTGGCCCAGGGCACGATCCTGGAGACCCGGGATCGAATCCCACATCGGGCTCCCTGCATGGGGCCTGCTTCTCCCTCTGCCTGTGTCTCTGCCCCTCTCTCTCTCTCTCTCTGGGTGACTATCATAAATAAATAAAAATTAAAAAAAAAATCTTGTCAGTATTATTGCAGTGACTTGTGCATCCTCTTCTTTAATTATGCCATGAGTCCTAGTGCCATAGGATTTGCCATCCTGGGTGATACCTGGACCTTGGCCATGTCTCATTTAATGGAACGGTCGTGTCGGTTATAATTGTGCGTACCTCTTTCTACTGCTAAGTGACAGCTGAGTTTATATGACGGGATTTACACTCATGGTTCTTCCATTTGAGAAGTTCATACTTTGAAAATTGCATATTTCAGTGTGTGCTGGGTCTGCAATCTTTATCGAGAAATGATCGTGAATTAGCAACCCAGTATGAAATCTTTGTTCGGGGGTTTTCAGGTACATGTTAAATACACCTGAAGAAACTCTTTAGGTCAATGCTCAAGGAAGGCGAGATTGGTTTTACTGCTACAACTGCCCACCCAGTACACCAGAATACGACGGAACTAAGCAACGGTGCTACTGATCAATAGCCACAGATGGACCCTCCTGAAGGCTCTAGACCAGATTGTATGATCAGGAAAGATAAGTGTAGAAAAGTAGTTCTTAAGAATTGGCGTCCTCCTTATACTTACATGGAACGTAAGTATCTAGAGACCAACTGGCTTCCCTTTAATAATGCAGGGAACCTATTTGCTTTACTTTTGCACATCAAGTTGTTCCACAGTAAGACCTCGCTGGGGTCAGTGGTCAGTGGTCAGTGGTCACCCTTAGCATCTTAGTTGATGAAATGTCTTTTTCCTCCTCGCCCTGGAGAAATCCTAAGTGTTGTGACATGAAAGAAGCTAAGTGATAAAATAATAAATGACGTAGGTAGATAGGGACCTAAGCTACTAAAAGATAAGCAAGTGTTTCAAACGCTCATGATTTAACATTCACTACAGAGAGGTCTTACCGAGATCGTAGCGAGTCTTTGTTCCGGAATAAATCCGAGTTGACCATACTGACCTGGAAGAAAGTGATGTGGGTGCGGGGTCTGGGCACGCCCCTGTCTTAGACTTGCCCTCACTCCTTCCTCTCCCTCCCCATCCGTATGGTAAGTAAACTTGGCCAAGCTCGACTTCAACTTCCGTCCTGAGTGTTCCAAAACCTTGAACCATCAGTGATGTCTCCTCCTTGTTTCTCCTTTGTCCCTTTCTTTATTCCTGGTCTCTTCCCATCCCCCATCTGTATTTGCAGCTCTTCCCAACTCTGTCTTGACAGCGTTGCAAATTCTTGTCTTGACTTTTGCTGTTGCTTTAGCAACGCTCTTTAACGCGGACCGTTGTGCATATGCTCTGGCTCCTTTTGCACTCCGAGCCCTCTCTAAGGGACACTGTCCTCACTCTTCTACCTGAGTCACTCCAGGGTCGGTAGCTGACAACTCCTCACCAGACCAGATTGCACAATTTCTGTCCTAATCTCTCCTGACCTCTTTGCAGCAGCATGCACAACCTCCACGCTGCCTCCTAAGACCCTCCCTTGCTCAGAAAGCAACTTTCTGAGACACACACTTTTCTTCTTTCCCAGCTCCTTTAAGAGCTCATTTTCCACTCCTGCCACCTAAACACCAACATCCTAGTAGACAACTTTTATAGATTTATATTCCATCATCCCTCCCTCCAGGTAAATACATCCTTTCCTAGCTCCTAAATCTCGAGGGTTTTCTTGCAATCTGAACTAGACCTTCCTGTTTTTCACGTACAGACTTTCTACTTTCCTATTTTCGTCTACGTATAGTGTCGCCGTCTTTCAAGGCAGTGGATCGTGGTGGCTGGGGCCTCGTGTAAGAGCCAGCATGCGTGGGCCCCATGCCATCTCCAGGCTAGTAGTTGCATGAGCATCCTAGGTGAATATACCTGCAACACGCCTTCGTGTCCTCGGGGTACAGTGAAGGTAGTAACAGTTCCTTCCTTGTAGGATTGATGAGGCAGGTCATGAGTTTAATACGCCTAAAAGTTAAGTAGTAAGAGTCCTAAGCAGACTGAGAACGATGTAAGTTCTTTCCGTATTTCTACCATCTCCGATCCCGCCTTTTCTATTAAACTTTCCTGATGCCCTGACTCCAACTAAAGATAATCTCTTTGGGGGAAAACTATGATTTTTCGCTAAGGACACTTACTCTCATTTTAATTGTCTCTGTATGTCTTCTCCCCTGTCAGGCTACGGGATGCATTTTGCTCACTTGTCCTGTTCATGGCTTGTTATACTTGTACCCACTTCAAAAAAAGTTGTCTTCCCATTAAGATAGGTCTGTTTTCCTAGAATAATTTCTGAACACTTGAAGTTCTTGAGGTCACTCAGCATGTTTTTTTTTTTTTTTTTTTATTAAGATTTTATGTTTAAGCAATCTCTGTGTGGGGCTAGAACTCACAACCCTGAGATCAAGGGTTACGTGCTCCACCGACTGAGCCAGCCAGGTGCCCCTGTCTGTTGGGTTTTTGCTGAGAGATCCCCAAAGGTAACTTGAGGATGCTTCTGTACTTAATGAAGGAGAATAATAGAGATGTCACTTGTGGTTCATTTTCATTTGTATCAGAGACCTCTCTGATTTTATAGATCTAGTTCTTCTTAATCAACTCTTTGGGAAAATTGGGTTGTAGAAGTATGAGTGTGTCTGTCCTTTTTTCCAAGTATTTCTTGCACATTTTCATAGTATACTTTCTTTTTTTTTAATAAATTAATTTTTTATTGGTGTTCAATTTACCAACATACAGAATAACACCCAGTGCTCATCCCATCAAGTGCCCCCCTCAGTGCCCGTCACCCAGTCACCCCCACCCCCCGCCCTCCTCCCCTTCCACCACCCCTAGTTCGTTTCCCAGAGTTAGGAGTCTTTATGTTCTGTCTCCCTTTCTGATATTTCCCACACATCTCTTCTCCCTTCCCTTATATTCCCTTTCACTATTATATTCCCCAAATGAATGAGAACATACAATGTTTGTCCTTCTCCAACTGACTTATTTCACTCAGCATCATACCCTCCAGTTCCATCCACGTTGAAGCAAATGGTGGGTATTTGTCGTTCCTAATGGCTGAGTAATACTCCATTGTATACATAAACCACATCTTCTTTATCCATTCATCTTTCGATGGACACCGAGGCTCCTTCCACATTTTGGCTATTGTGGACATTGCTGCTAGAAACATCGGGGTGCGGGTTTCACAGTGCTTTTTATTATGACAAAGGGATAAACTCTCTTAAGTGTTTTCGAAACTTAGACATAGGTTGACAATTCTTGCTACAGTTCCCTCTCCCCAAGGGACATTCCCATCCCCTCTGTGGAGTGATCTTACAGTTGCTGACTAGAGAAGCTTTGACTCAACCAGACACTGAGAACAGTAATTCCAACAATGGAAATCATCACCAGGCATTGATAAAACCTCACAGCAAATCACTACGACCAAGCGCACTCTGGTAGGAATCCCAAAAACACATGTAGGCAATAGGATCTTCATTTTTTTTCTCTTTTAGAATAAAAGTTATAACTATTTAAAAGAAAAGGAGCAGTCGTTTGTTGATATCAGAAATCGTTGGACTTAACTGCCTTCTTTCCTCTGTTCTTATTGTATATAGGTTTTGGGTTTTTTTGTTTTTAAAGATTTTATTTATTTATTCATGAGAGACACAGAGAGAGGCAGAGACACAGGGAGAGGGAGAAGCGGGCTCCCTGCAGGGAGCCTGATGTGGGACTCGATCCTGGGACCCCCAGGATCACACCCTGGGCCAAGGCACGCGCTAAACCGCTGAGCCACCCAGGGATCTCCTGAATATAGCTTTTGAATTTGTTGTGTTTCTTCATTCTTTGTAGATTCTTTCTTAAAAGGCCAATTCCACCCCCAGTCTTATCCTAATGTTTGCTTTGGCTTGGATATTTTTGTGACCAGAGTCATTATAAACCCAGTTGGTCTGGTGAAGAGTTTGTTTGCAGATGCAATTCATGAGTCAGTTCTGACTTTATAGATTACATTAAAAAAATCAATAATGGATTGCTTTGTTTATAAACCTGTTGAAGCTTCGCAGCCCTGAATTCACAATCGCTTGTTCAAGGATACAGTTCTTATGCTCCCGTTGTACATTTAACTTTTTCAGGAAACATTGATTCATTCTCAGCATCCTTGTGAAGCAGATAGATTTTCTTCTGATTATAGAATGGAACCAAAATCACAAAGAGACTGCGTCTTGCACTGATCACACCATGAAGCAGCAATCAAACCAGGAATAACACTCCAGTCTCTGACGCACGCTGTGGCATGTTCATGTTGTGTTGCTATATATGTGGAGTCATCGTCTTCATTCTGTGTAATCTGTTCTCTATCATCCTTAAAAACTCCTTTGCCCTGGTTCTAGGTAAAATGGTTAGTTCATCCAGATTGGCATTTTCAAAATCAAAACTTGACAATGGATGGGACCTTTGGATGATTCAAACTGGCCTATATAGGAAGGTGCCTAGATATTATTAGCGCAGAGAAAGAAGGCATAAATAGGAATAGCGTGTGAGGTTGTAAATATAGTAACTTTTGGATCATATGGGAGAAATTCTGTATTAGTCATTTTTTTCTAGTTTGGTTTTATATGCCAGTTAAGTATACCAGTGATTTTCATTGTCACAGAATTGTGTTGCTCACTGACCGAGTAACAAAAATGTGCTAATTTCCTAATGAGAAATGGAACTGGGTGATGTTGTGGAGTATGTAGTGATTGGTGAAAGGGTACAGTGCATGGTTGTGAGGTAGTTAACGCCTGGAAACTATGTCATTATGCAAGGTTGCATTTGCTGAAGTGGGGCAGTGCTGTCACTGGGGCTTGCATTTTTGTTCCAAAGACTCTGGCAATGCTAATGGATAGAACCAGCACGGTGCTACTGAAATAAAGAATCAGCCATCACAAGTGGTAATTCTCTGCACATCAGCACATCTAAAATTCGGTATATGGGCAAAGATAGATATTAACATTGAACTACCAATAATTTTGCTTGCCACCAAGACACAGATGGGTTCTTGAGAGCTATTTGGAGGGGACCAGGGGTTGGGTAAAAACAGCTGAAGAGGAGATTGAGAGACCCTGGCTTCCAGTTACGGGTTGAGGGAGTCTCAGGGATGAAAGGTACAGCGTAGGGAATACAATCCGTGGTGTCAGCAGCATTGCGTGCTGACAGGTGGCAGCTACATTGGTGAGCACAGCATAACGTACAGGCTTGTTGACTCAACTGTGTCTCAGCCCTGAAGCTAATGTACCAGTGTGCTTCAGCTACCATTAAAAAAATCATCTGGGAAGTACGAGGCAAGAAACATATTTTTCAATTTAAAAAACTTTTAAAAATCTAGCAAAATAGGAAATCTTCCCCACTACATAGAGGAAGAAAGCATAGCCTGGGAGAGAGGAGGTTGTCAGGTGACACAGGTAATCAGCAGAAGCAGACTCCTTCCCCGGTGCTCCCCCAAAGACACGCAGATTCCTCAAATCCTCCTTCTCTCCATTTCTTATCACCCAAGTCTGTTTTGATGGCAGTAGGACGATGGAGGTGAGAGGAGTGTCCTGGAAAAAGAAAGGAAAAAAAAAAAAAAAAGGCGAGCAAGCCATTAGGATGACCCAGTTCTCCAGAGGGACTCTCCGGGGTGGCTGGTGGGCATGCTCCTGAGACCTGCCTCAAAGGATTGAAATCTTCAAGTTAGTCATGACGATGCCGCTGTTTCTTCTACTCCGACATCCTCTTGATCCGACGTTTCTCCTTTTCTCTTTCACCTGCACCCCAGCCACACTGTTCAGTAAGTATTGTATTTTGGGGACTCAGGAAAGGCAAGTGTGAATGATGTGCTCCCAGAAGCCCCACATTTCACTGCCAAGCCAGAGGAACAACTCCATAATGGCTAGAGTAGCCATAGGTGCTCTCCAGGTAAGCAGGCCTCTGCCTTCCTATGTTTGAAAACACTGGCAGTTTTCTCAACTGAAGCTGAAGGCCGTCGAGGTGTCTCCACTCATAGCAGCCTTAGGGCTTGAGAGTCCCCGCTCTGAAAGGGGGAGAGCTGTCTTCTGTCTGTGGAGGCTACTGAGCATCAAGGAGCTCCCCCACGCCACAGCAACTGGCGTCTGCCAGCCTGGGCTCCTTTCTGAGCACGGGGAAGGGGGGGGACAGAGCACCTATTGGACGGGCTTCCTATTCCAGAATGCCACTGCCTTAGCTTTGGTGCACAGTGGAGTCAAGGTGTGACTCCCGGAGTGTGAGAGAGACTCATTCTTCTGTGCCCTGGACGGGTCCTGCTGGAGAAGCTTACAGGAGGGAATCTTGGGCTTCCACTGTCATAAGTTAAAAATGGCAGAAAACGATTGGGTCTGAGGGAGGAGTAGATTTCCAGAAGGATCCATGCACGAGAGGTGGAGAGAGACTTTATTCAAAATGAGAAATGTCCTGTGCCGCCTGTCTCAGTCACGTGCTTACTTTCTTGTTGATGTGAGGCCAATGAATCTTTGCCCTTACAGTGTGTAAAGTCACCATGACCTCACGCTGATGTTACCAAAGCAAAGTTGGCATTTAAAACCTATCACTAGCCTGGACTCTTTCCCAACATACAGACTGCAAATAAAATCTTCTAAAGTGTGGCTTTCTGGGGCACCTGGGTGGCTCAGTCGGTTGAGTGTCTGCCTTCAACCCGAGTGACAATCCCGGGGTCCTGAGATCGAGCCCCGCATCGGGCTCCCTGCTCAGCGAGGCATCTGCTTCTCCCTCTGCCTCTCCTCTCCACATGCTCTCTCTCTCTCTCAAATGTAAATAAAATAGTTTTAAAAAAATAGAATGTTGCTTTCTGATAGCTTTGTAAAAATGGTGATACGTCCCAGTTTTGTGTAGCTTCCCTGTGACAATAACTGTAGAAATGAATTCTACCTTGATTAAAAAAAAAAAAGTTATTCATGAGAGATGTCTCAGGTAAACCTGTTTAATGAAGTTCTGAACATAGAATCTAAAAAGATACGGACCTTTATGAACAAGTTGGATTCTTTTTTTTCCCCCCTTGGAAGAAATATTCCATATTTCTGTGCTCAGCTAAAGACAAAAAAAACAAAAAGTGTCCTACCCAAGTAGACGGTAAAATTGATGGGTGACAATAGTGCTTATGTGTTAAGCTCTTCGGATTCCTCAAAAGAAGGAAAAGAGAAGGAGTCCTTTGTGAAAACCTTCAACTTTGGCAAAATTTAGACCATTTTTATGGTACTGGCCAATCCATATTTATTCTGTCTCAGGAATTTAAGCCACCTTTTCCCATAAAATTCAAGATACTATTTTTTCCCCCATGAGAAGATCAACCTCTAGGTAGAAGCAAAATTGTCCTGTGAATCGCAAATGCTGATTGCCAGCTCTTGGGTTTGAAGGAGTTTGTGGTTAGGAGCTTGAGAATTTTAGCACTTACTGAAGAAGAAGTGAATCTAATCACTGCTTAGATAATTTTTCTCACCCGTAGCAAGTGGGTGGAAGCTGGTTTCTGGCAGACAAAATAGACTTTGTCAGGAGGCCACACATGACTAAGTGCTTCGTGTTAGTGTCCCATGAAACAGTATAATCTTGCTTTAGAAAGAAGACAGGTCCCCCATTTATACTAAGCGGTGTTCCTGAAGGCTTTGCAAACACCGTTGGTGCTCTCTGCTAATTCTGGACGAGGCATTTAAGTCACTGACTTTTTTTTTTTTTTTTTTTTTGAGTGTTAGGTGGATAAATCGTTGTATCAAATTGGACCTAAGAACTTCCTTCGTGGTTTTTCTCAATATTTCTACACAGCACTAAACGGAATGTCATGGTAGCTTGAGGGACTTCTGAAGGATCCTCTGTAGATGGACTTAAATTCTATTGAAAAGATAGTTTAAAAATATTTTTAGCATTGCATAAAAGGGAAGATGGTTAGCCTTTGATTGTTTTTAGAAAATGCTCCTTAGAGTTTGGCATAGGGCAGATCTTGGTGAGCAGGACCACCAATGGTTGGTAGATGACCCATCAGAAGTAGGTCAAGGGAAACAACTGAGCATCTTCTATAAACACAACACCACAGAATAGTTCTGCATGAGCAAAGCCAAAGAAATGTAATTTTTCTGACAGTTATGTCTGCATCTGACATGTTTTCGGGGTTCAGGTCCAGTCCCACTCATTACCTACGGAGCTGATATACTCTGAAAATGTTTCCTAAATATAATTGAAGGGGGGCCTGGGTGGCTCAGTTGGTGAAGCATCTGACTTTTGATTTCAGCTTAGGTCATGATCTCCGTGTCATGGGATTGAGCCCCATATTGCACTCCTTGGTCAATGGGAAGTCTGCTGGAGATTCCCTCTCTTTCTCCCCACTCCATGCACCTCCCTGTCTCTCTCTTTCTAAAATAAATAAATCTTAAAAAAAAAAAAGTGTAGGGACGTCTGGGTGGCTCAGTGGTTGAGCATCTACCTTTGCCTCAGGGTGTGACCCTCGGGTCCTGGGATCCCACATTGGGCTCCCCGAAGGGAGCCTGCTTCTCCCTCTGCCTGTGTCTCTGCCTCTCTTTCTCTCTGTGTCTCTCATGAATAAATAGATACAATCTTTTAAAAAAATAAAAAAATAAGTGTAATTGAAAACATCCAAAAATATTTCTTGATCTTTAGATGTTTTATAAATTTTTATTTCTAATTTTTAGCCAGCTTCATGTTTGTCGAAATTATGGTACATTTATCATACATTAGATGTACAAAGAAATCCAATTGCAGCAGTAAACCAACTGATTGTCAGTGTAATCATCAGGGTGCAAGATGGGGTAAGTTTTTGTGATGATCATTAGCAGGAATATAGAACTGCATTGATTGTCTTAGTCTGTTCCAGCTGCTCTAAGAGAGAACCGTGGACTGGGTGGCTTCGACCCAACAGAGATTTGTTTCTCACAGTTCTGGAGGCAAGGAGTCCAAGATCAGGGAGTAGCATGGTCAGGTTCTGGCGAAGGCCCTTTCTGGGGTTGCAAAATGCCGACTTCTTGCTGCGTCCTTACCATTATGGAAGGGGTGAGGGAGATCTGTGGGGTCCCTTTCATAAGGGCACCAGACCCATTCATGAAAGTTCTCCAGTGGCCCCGCCTCCCCATACCATCAGCTTGGGGATTAGTTTTCAATTTAGGAATTTTGGGAGGACACAAACATTCAGACCATGATGGTGAGCACACACATTTTTCACACATAGCATTTTGTTACGTCACAAGCATTCATAAATATATATACACACACACACACACACACACACACACACATAGCCTGCCCCCCGCCCCCAAGAATGAACTTTAAATATCTTCATTTTACTGAATAGGAAATTTGAGACCCAGAAGGGAAGGTGATTTGCTCAGTGGTAAGCAAATTATTGACAGCTGGGGACCAGCACTCAGCACGCTTGCCATTTTTAGCAAACTTCATACTGAGTGCTAGGTGGTTTGTTTTTGACACATCTTAAAGAAATTCATAATTTATTTAACTTTTTTCTAGATGACATTTTGTCCTCTGCCTTTCTGCCTTTATTTTCCCAAAATGAGAAACTAAATTTTAATTCCGGAGGCTGTGCTGGTGATAGATTGGTTTGTTTTAAGGTAAGAAGATTTTTCAGTACCGATCAGGAAAGTTCTGGATGAGCTGACCCTATTAGAGCTTGCGAGAATTGTTGTTTAATGAAATTCTGGAGGGAATTCGGCTTGTACAGAGGTGATTTCGACCCCATGTAACTGGGGGTTGTGCGTACAAAATAAATATGACTTAGGTGATTTTCAGTGGCTAAGAAGCATCTTCCATGTGCCCTGATAGGCTTCCTAGAGTGGAAAGTAAAAAAGAATTGGGAGAACTTTGTACTTTAGGGCGTCTGTTAGAGTATGTTGATTACAGCCTTTCAAATTTCTTGCCCTTAATCCCCCAGAGAAATTTTTTAATGTAAAATTTAAGCTCTTAAGAGTTCATCCTTTTTTTTTTTTTTTTTTTTTTTAGGTTTCAAGATCTATAGGATCACATATTCTTTTTTTTAATGGATAGATGTATAGTATCCAACTTCCTAGTTGAACATGTAAACAGGATTTTGTTTTATAAGAAAAAAAATACTTGTCAGCTTCAAGACTCAACAGAATATTTGTTTTGGAGAAAGAATTAATAACCTTATTTTTAGGCCATTTATTACTTTCCTTCATGTACTCGTTTGAGGCCCAAACCCATCACCTTACCTTGCCTGCCTCACTAGGGAGTTGCTCTTTTATGTGCCTTTCCCCCTCTGAAGGTGTTAGAGAAACACACCCTTGGAGTTTTCATGAAAGTTCACGAATACACACTATTATTTATTAGGAAAAGTCATTAGCTGCCAATAAACAGAGACACTGTGTAGTGGGAGGGCTGTGAGGTCAGTGTCAGGAGGTGGTGGGTGTGGAGGCCGCCCCTGAGATCCCTGGCAGGTGTAGAGAGTGCACCACCACCAGGGTCCCTCCTCTGACCTTTCTGGCCTCCCTTCTGGCTTCCCTCTTCCTGTTCCAGGTCGCTTTGGCCCACGAACAGCGCTAGAGTCATCCTTTTCTCCTCTCATCACCGAAAAGCAGGACTTTAATTCTTCTGGGGTATTTGTTTCCAACTAGAGAGAGATCTGGTTTTGTAAGATTGGGGGAATAAGTCACAGGACAGCTGTGGGAGATTTCAAACACTATGTTAGGACCTTCATAGGATTAGAGTACTGACACTTTATAGGAGAAAGGAATCCTCTGCAGAAAGTTGAAAACAAGCCAGGGGGCTGGGGCATTTGACGGTGTTACCTCCCTTCATAAGAAATGGATGTTTAGCTGAGATAAGGCATAGACCCAAATTTTTGGCCTTTCACATATATAATAGACAGTAAATGAGTTTTAACTGCAGATTTTGGGTCTGTCGTCATCCTGATGACTGAAATGGAAAATGATTTCTTGCTATAATAGACTCTTAATGTTTTAAAAAGAATCTTCTGTACATAAAACATTCGGATCAAAGAAATAGTCCCTCTAACTATAGAGCATGGTGACAGTATGGTGACAAGAGCTAACTGTCAAGCAAGCTTCTCTTGCACACACAGCTGGTCAGCAGGAGCCAGCTTGAAACACGCATACCAAAAATCTTCTTGAGATGACTTGAGAGATCTCAAATCTTTTTTTTTTTTTTTTAAATTTTTATTTATTTATGATAGTCACATCACACAGAGAGAGAGAGAGAGAGAGAGAAAGAGAGAGGCAGAGGGAGAAGCAGGCTCCATGCACCGGGAGCCCGACGCGGGACTCGATCCCGGGTCTCCAGGATCGCGCCCTGGGCCGAAGGCAGGCGCCAAACCGCTGCGCCACCCAGGGATCCCGAGAGATCTCAAATCTTTAAGATGACATCTCAAAATATTTTTAAATAGTCTTTTAATTACAGGGCTTCTGAGGCCTGATTGCAGAGCTTGTGTGTTTGAAGCCCATGTTCTGCTATTCCCTTGGGGTTTACAAGCCCAGAACTACCTCAGAATTGGAAAATTAAATGATGGGGAAAGGAATTAACATTTATTGCAGACTCATGAAATGTCAGATGTTGGCCTGATGCCTCACATTAAATTCTCCTAAGGTTGGCTTTTTTTTTTTTTTTTTTTTTTTTACCCTACAGGAAATGGAAGGACGATGAGGTTAAGCCACTTGCCCAAGGATTCCGGGCAGGTGAGCTGGGGAGGTGGGATTCATGGCAACATCTTAGGAGTCAACCGTGACGCAACATGCAAACACTCCATGAAATAATTCTTGTCCAGAATTTTCAGATTAAACACAGCCGAGTGCTCTCTGTGTTGTTGACTGTTACTTTCTATGCCAACATGAAGCCATAAATCTATAGTTTTGGCCCTTGTGACCTCAGATTGTAATGTTAAAGGACAACTCTGGAGTTTGCTTCAAACTTGTTGTTTAAGCCAAGAGATCAACAGCAGTGTTTGATTATTGCATCAGCACATGGAGCTTAGCTTAATGCATCGGCGTGGGTCTCGGTTTTTAATGACAAGTGAGTGTCCCAGATGTGGGGAAATGCAAAGGTGGTCTTAGCCTTCACTGTAGCTCAGACTTAGCTTTAAGTGAAGTGATTATTTGTTGCTGGTTTATTTTTTTAAACTTTTTTTTTTTAAACTTTCTACGTCAATTAATTTCTTTGAAAATTAGAAGTAGCTGATATGAGAGAAATAATTAAAATACATGCCCAGTGTTCTCCTTATTTGTTAAGGATCCTGATACAAAGCTTCACTGACAAATGGGACCATGAAAAGATTAGGGGCAGGGAATACCTGAAATTCTGAATTTCATCATTATCTTGATGACATCTTGAGTTCTGAGTCACCCCATATCTGCATCAACCTTGTGACCCAGGGTGGGTCACATTCCTGAGACGATCTCTGTCCGGTTACCAGCTTGTTTCTGATGTTCCCTTTGATCTCCTGGATGGTGCCTTTTCGCCTTAATTCTGTTGGATTTGACCTTTTGCTTATAGTACTGCCCCATGAGCTAGTTAGAATTTCCATATGGGTAAAAGGAGGATGCTAATGGTCTATTTACTCCCTAATGGTAAGTATCATTGAGAAGATTAAATAAGATCATTGAGTAATGTGTTTAGGATTAGTTTAGGATTAGGGTTTTGCTTGACACTCAGGAAACCATTAATAGATTTTTAAATTACAGTTAATTTGCCCCTGCGCATATGCAAGTCTTTCATCCACATTGTCTTAGGAAACAACCAGACTACCCTGCTTTTCTATTAGCCTTCTTCCTCTGGTACTCCAGTGTAACGAACACAAGAAAGTTAGCAAAAAGTAAGGGTGTTTATTAACTTGGTGTTTGAAAAACAAATAGGGATGGAGACTTTCTTACATACAACTTGATTATGTGCATGCATTTCCTACCCAGAAATGAATCGCAGCTGGGCTGAAAGAATAGAAAGTGGCCCTGTGTTTCAGAAAACCAATTTTAGTAACACAGATTTTAGGTTTGTAAACCAACATGATTTTAAGCCTCTGGGGATGGCTATATAGAATTTCATGCTGTGTGTGTCAGAAAGAGGCACTCCTATGTTCTGTTCAGAAGGCACACCGCATTTGTACTCTGTCTTCTATTCTGTAATTTCTAAGTTGGTATCTGGGTTTCTATTATAGAATTGGAGGATACATAGAAAAAGCAGAGCTGTCAGGTGTTCTGTTTCTTAGCTCTAACCTATTGTACCAAAATACATCTCGAAATATCAGAGCTGAAAGTCCTGCACACTGGCTGGTTAAGAACTCAGAGTCATAAACTACAATTGAGAACACTGGTCCAACTTCTGTCTTTATATTTTCATTTACTGCTTTGTGATTGCTTATGTGATTAAAGTATATTTAATTGTATTTCTACCGCCGTATATATTTGCCCCCCACTTCTGAGGGAAAAATAGCCAAAAATTAAGTCAAATAGAGCCCATTGGATGTCTGAAGTGGGTTGTGACCAAAGCCATTCGTTTTTTAAAAGAGATGTGTAAGAGAAATTCTTTCCTAACATAATAAAGGCCTTCCTTCAGACTAGGAAATTATTTCGGTCATCTTTCAACTTACTGCTTTTTTCTTCCTCCAACATGAAAGACCTTCCAGACAGGAAATTCACATATAGGGTGGAAATGAGCAGATAGAGACAAATTTTGACTGAAGAATAGTGTTCTCCTACTCAACACCCAGCTTAAAGATAAATGTAGATTATTTAACTGTCCTGAATCATGGTTCAAAGAACTGTAAGGAATAAAATTTTCTGTTCTAAATGAATGACATAAAAAAGAAAAAAAAAGAAAAAAGTGACTGGTCAATGAGAACTTTATCATTCAGCCCAGAGTCCTTCACCTGAGACAGAACCAGGTCACCTGTCACCTATACATTCTAACCTCCACTAGGGCCAGGGACAAGGCTGGCTCTCTCTTGGACTTTTGGATTATTGGGATTCATTTTCATATCAGAGGAGAAAAATTAAGGATTCAAATTCAGTTGTGGTTTCTAATGCCAGAATCAAAGGCCTCCAACGAGCTGAGGACTTCACCTGAAGTAGAAAGTCTGTTAATGACCATCGAATTAGTTTGAATTTTAATCAGGTAATTGATCACGAAGGACATTTTTATATACTACAGAAGTCTTTATTTTAAGCCAAAAAAAAATCTCAGAAAGCAATGAATACAAGTCTGACACAACAAGCTAAATGTAACTGGAGACACTATCTGTGCTTTTCATTTCTTGAGCGATAGTTTTCCTTTATCTGGTCCTGCTTAATCAGGAAATAGGCCCAATACTACTTGCCTTTGGTCTTTGAAGATACGTGTGCTTATGTGGGCATATATACGAGTAAGGGAATTTCAAAGGAGTTTGTAGTGTGAGATTATTTTCTAGAAATTTGAGATTTGTGCTTCACTACGGCTCTGCCCTTTCTCTGGAAAGTATGTTAAGACGATGAAGCCTTTTCCCAGCTCTACCACCATGTGAAATGGCTGCATCTGCCATTTTGTGCACCGGTGCTCAACACCCAGTCCCCAGGCTGTTGGTCAGGAGGCACATGAGAAAGAAACACTGCTCCACCTCTGTTTACCATCGACAAGCTTAGTGTTTAATCATCGCGGATTCTCTGATCTCGGTTGATTATTTCCTCAACTTGCTGCAAGGAGACACTGGATCACTGAGCTCTTTACTTTCTATCTTTCTATAATTTGCTTTTTTTTTTCTTTTCTTTTCTTTTTTATAATTTTTGATTGTAGCAAAATACAGGTAACGTGAACTTTATTTTATTTTATTATTTTTGTTTTCCTGGTAACCATTTTAAAGTGTAGGCTTCGTGCACATTCTGGAGTCTTTATTGGTGAACCGTGGCCTCTTTCACTTTTCCTACCCAGAGGCAGCGTCGTGGTCCATGCTGGCTGCTAAAACAAACTACCACAGACCAAGTGGCGTGTAAATCAGAGTTTATTTCTCCCAGTTCTCCAGGCTGGGAAGCCCCAGGGGAAGGTGCAGGCACATGTGGCGCCGGGGGACCGTCGTGGGCGCTCTGATGCCTGAGCTCGCTGAGTCTGGGGACCTCTGGGGAAGGGGGGTCCCTTCTGTGCTGCCCTCTGTGGGGGTGGGGGCGCCCCATTCACGGCCTCATCACCTCCTAAGGCCATCACCTTGGAGCTCGGGATTTCAGCCTTTGGGGGCGCCTGGGAGGCCCAGTGGTTGAGCGTTGGCACTGGGCTCAGGGTCGAGTCCCAAGTGGGGCTCGGAGTGGAGGGGGCAGGTGGGGGGCGGGGGCACGACCTTCCCTCTGCGTGGGGCTCCGGGCGCGGGGGCAGGTGGGGGCAGGTGGAGGAGGGCAGGTGGGGGGCAGGGGCAGGGGCACGACCTTCCCCCCGCGTGGAGCTCAGGGCAGCAGGGGCAGGTGGGGGGCAGGGGGCACGACTTTCCCCCCGCGTGAGGGGCAGGTGGGGGGCAGGGGCACGACCTTCCCCCCGCGTGGGGCTGGGGCGGTGGGGGCAGGTGGGGGGCAGGGGCACGACCTTCCCGCCCCCCCAGCCACGAGTAACCCCTCCTTGTGCCCTGTCGTGTTGTGCTGTGTTACAGAGACTCCAAGATGGGAGGTAAGCTGAGCAAGAAGAAGAAGGGGTACAACGTGAACGATGAGAAGGCCAAGGACAAGGACAAGAAGGCCGAAGGGGCGGGGACCGAAGAGGAGGGAACCCCGAAGGAGAGCGAGCCCCAGGCGGCCGCCGAGAGCGCCGAGGTGAAGGAGGGCAAGGAGGAGAAGGCCGACAAGGACGGGCCCGACGCGGCCGCCAAGCCCGAAGACAAGGAAGGCGACAAAGACACGGCGGCGGCCAAGGAAGACGCCCCGAAGGCGGAGCCCGAGCCCACGGAGGCGGAGGGGGCGGCCGACGGCAAGGCCGAGCCCCCCCAGAAGGCCGAGGCCGAGCCGGCGGCCGGCGACGCCCCCCAGGCCGCGGAGCCCGAGCCGGCGACCCAGGCCGCGGCCGCGGCGGGGGAGCAGGGCCAGGAGCCCGGGGAACCCGCAAAGACTGAGGCTCCCGCAGCTCCCGGCGCGCAGGAGACGAAAAGCGACGGGGCCCCGGCTTCAGACTCAAAACCCAGCAGCGGCGGCAGCAGCAGCGCCGAGGCGGCCCCGTCCAGCAAGGAGAGCCCGGCGGCCACGGCGGCCCAGGCCCAGAGCTCGGCCGCGGCCCAGGCCCAGAGCTCGGCCGCCGCCCCCGGCGCCCCCGCGGACGACGCGCCCCCTGCCGGCCACGCCGAGCAAGCCGTCGCGCTGGCCGACTGACTCGACGGCCGGCCGACTGACTCGACGGCCGGCCGGGCCGCCGCCTGTGTCCCCCCCTGTGTCTCTCCCCTCTGTCTCTCTCTCCTCTACTAACTCGTTTCACATCGGAAGTAATGATATGTATTGCCCAAGGAGGAAAAACACGAAAGAAAAAAAAAAAAAAAAAAAACCAACACACACACACACACAAAAACAAAACAACAACAAAAAAAAGAAGGATGTTGTCCCATCGAGGGAGGGAGGGGGTGGGGAGAATCCAAATAGTATTTTTGTGGGGGAAATATCTAATATACCTTCAGTCAACTTTACCAATCAGTCCTGGATTTTAAAGCTCAATGTCTGAAAGTACAGTACATCTTTTGTACCTGAACTGCTGTCACATGCGCTCCGCCGCTAAGATCCGAGTATCTTGTCTTCTGCGAGGGGGTTGGGAGTGATGCGTTTGATTCTGCCCGCAGGGCCTCTGCCAAGGCAATCAGATCTTTATGAAAGCAGTATTTTCTGTGTTTTCTTGTTAATTTACAGCTTTTCTTATTTTGATATTTTTTTAATGTTGTGGATGAATGCCAACTTTCAGACAGCCCACTAAGCCTGTCCACATGTATCTCGATGCCAACACTCCATTCTTCCTCCCCAGGTATTTTTGGGAGTAACAAACATTCTCTCATCCTACTTAGCCTCCCTAGATTTCTCATGACGAGTTAATGCATGTCCGTGGTTGGGTGCACCTGTAGTTCTGTTTATTGGTCAGTGGAGATGAAAAAAAAAAAAAAAAAGTCTGCGTTCATTGCAGTTCCGGTTTCTCTTCCATTCTGTGTCACAGACACCAACACACCACTCATTGGAAAATGGAAAAAAATAAAAATAAAAAAAAAAACAAAAAAATGTACAATGGATGCATTGAAATTATATGTAATTGTATAAATGGTGCAACAGTAATAAAGTTAAACAATTAAAAAGAAGTGATGAAGACTCTTGGTTTTCTTTTACCGCTCCTTCCTCCTGGGTGATCTCCTCCGGAGACAACAGAGCGCCCTATTAGGCACTTTCTTGGTAGTATTTGGTTAGGTGTCTAGAGCAGTATGCTCACACTTCTGGGAACGTTATCTGTTTAAACAATTAGCTGGTGGATCAGTGTCGATAAATTATCTTGGAGAGGCTAAATTGAAAACTGACAATAGCTACGGATATGCGCCCTCCAAAAACAGGGGGGATTGATTTACTTGGAACAAATATTTTGAATAAAACAAGAGACAGTAAGTGCAGCTGACCTTGAAAGCTGGGAAAGAGAATTAGGAGAAACGTCCCATGTATGCACGTTGTGAGACCAGTGATGATCATGTTATTTTATCCATTTATTTATCCTCTTCGTTCAAAGCCTGGAAAGGGGACCCAAGGGCTATGAGGAGGCTGTCAGGACAGCATGTGAGAGCAAGTATGGACCTGGACTCATGGCAGCCGGATTCCTGTCCTGCTTTTGCCACTAATGACTTGTATGACTTGGAAGTCACTTAACCTCCAGGCCTCTCTGCTTTACCTACAAGAGGGTGAAGCCTCTATGATCTCTAAGGAAAGACCCCTTTCCCTTGGGAAATACTTAGTATAGTCTGTGTACCTGCCTGGCGACAGTTTTGTAGGATAGATAGATACGCAGCAACAAATGTGATGGCACTCTCTTCCTCAGTTTCTCCCCCAGAGCTTGCTCAGATTTCCACATATTCTGTGGAGGAGGAAGAGCTTGGAGAGCCGGGATAAGCAGTGACGCTTAGTCTCTTGGGTCTCTTGGTGATAATACTCTGGATCTTTTCCGATTGGATTCTGGAAACTAAATCTCAAATGTAAAAACTCTTGAAAATGAATGTAACCCTGGCCACAAAAAGGTTCCTCATGATCGAATCAGGTAAACTTTTGTGGGGGAGTGGGATTGGGTGGTAATTTAATCAGTAATAAGTATAGTTGCACACTCTAAGGAAAATCTTCTGTAGGACTGGTGAAGGGTCAGTATCCTGGAATTAATTTCCAAAGAGACATTAGTGATACAGGAGATGCACATGAGCCTGGTCTTGTTCCTACGGGTGGAAGAACTTGTCTCCAGTCAACCTCTGAGAGGTCTGCAGCGTAAACCACACCTGAGATGTTGCCAGGGGGTAAAGCTGGAAGAAGAAATGGTGAAACTGAATACTGGGCAAATATTATACCTGTTGGGTTCAATTCACGTCTATCATCGCCTTCTGGTACTTTTGGTTCTTGTTTCTATAGTGAAATGAGTTTGAATCTTCATGCTTGAAAGCCCAGCATACATGAAATATGTTATTACCTTAACCACCAAGCAGCTGTTTTGGGTACAGAAAATGGCAGAGGAATGTCCAGGTTGTTCACCATGTGTCCTGCCAGTGGTAAAATAGCTTGGGGGTTCGGTTGGTGGTGCTGGTGGGGAGAGAGCAGCTGCAGTGAAGTGTGGAGCACATTTATATGGCTGCTAATAGTAAATGCTGTGCATTTCTTACAGATAAATGTGATTGGTGGAAGCAGTATGTTATATATTCACAGACTTCTTTCCTCTTATTTTAATGAAAAATTGGGGCAGGGTTTTTGGTGATTACTACAATCAAATGCAGGGCGCCTGGCTGGCTCAGTCAGTGGAGCATGCGACTCTTGATCTCAGGGTCGTGAGTTCAAGTCCCACGTTGGGTATAGAGATGACTTAAAAAATACAATCTAAAAAAAAAAAAAAATCAAATCAGCCTCCTGGATTAGCATTTATTACTTTAAATCACTGGTTAGGGATACGTGAAACAAAAGAGACTTTTTTTCTCAGTTGATTTACACTTAGATGTGTTGGGTAACATAGAGGAGAATTAAAATCTGAGCCAAGTATGCATTTTCTTTCTCTTTTCTAACTCTATTCGAATTGTGTTCAAGTAATTAAAGACATAAATGTGGTCACCAAAATACTTAAATCAGACTTTTAACCTCACCGTGATTCATGACATTCCATTTTACCATACTTAAGGAAATTTGAGATGTAGTCTGAAATCGTATATTCAGCAGAAAAAGTCGTATGTGTGGGAGTAATTGACTCAGTCAGGAAGGGAACAACTGGGCAATCCATGTTAATTTTGGAGTAACCTAGATTGTACCCTCCTCGTGGACGATCTAAACTGAAAAGTGTACAATACACAGGCTGTACTTAACAGGCAAGTCAGCACTGTCGGGACGCACCACCCACCTGGCCCACCAACTCGCATGGGCACAACATCTATGAGGAACAGAGGGCTCCAGGGTCTAATGCTTGGTGGGGTCCTAATGTGTGTCCTGTAAGGAGGAAGCAGGAATGAAGATGAATTTGTCCGAGGTTGCCAGCTTCGTCCCTCTACCTTGAAGGTCCTGCCTCTGCATGATGGAAATGGACCCAAATCCCAAGAGCTAGGGTGCACCACATACCAGGGTGGCCCTGCCTGGCCTCAAGCTAGCAGAAGACCATCTTCACCCTGTCCATTGAGGCGGAGGGCACCCCTGGCCACAATCTGGGAACACGATTCACCAATCGTGGAGAGTCTTTCGGTGGGGTCAAGACCCAAGGCCTTGTGTACAGTAGGGAATTGGTGGTCAGTTCTGGTGCTGACAAGATCTAGACGTTCTTCAGCTGCCTGAGTTGGGCAAACTGGTAAGTGCCAGCAGCTACATACAGTCTGTTTTCACAAGGCATCCAGAATCCTTAATTCTCATTATGTGAATCATCACGGGACATTGACACATGCTGTCTTCATTGGAACATGCACACAACATGTCACTTAATGTCCTCTATCAAGGGGTGGCTTTGGGACACCCATCTGAGGTTGTTCCTTTACAGAGAGAACACAGCCAATTTCAGTCAAGTTTCATTTATGGGGAAAAACCTACTGTTGATAAAACTTACTGTTTTGGTGATCAGCCTCTTGCCTCAAAACTGATGATATTAATCTTAATTCTTTTGATCGTTGTTTTTAACTAATTCCCTCAATACAGAAAACTGAACGCTTAGAAGGTAATGCTAAGAATACGCCAAATAACACTAAGAGTTGGGAGATTAATCAGATGAGCTTTTATGTGCATCCTCATAAAGGAGGCAAGATTTACCTCATTTATAGCTGACACTGCTTTTGGTCTGCCAAGGAGTTAATATTTTAAACATTTAGTTCAGGGACTGCTATTTTTTGTAATTAAGTTGAAATTTTAATTTATTATTATTATTATTATTATTATTATTATTATTAATTACCCTTTCTGCTACTGGAAAAGTGAAAAGGGCAATGTAGGGAGCTTTTCATGAAGATAAACGTCTTTGGTTTAAAATAAAAAGCTATACCTTATCCCGAGCCTGTGTGTTTCATGGCTTTTTTTTTTTTTTTTTTTTTTTTTTTTTTTTTTTTTAGGATTTAAACTATTTATTCGACAGAGAGAGTGCAAACAGGGGAGGCTGCAGAGGGAGAAGCAGGCTCCCTCTGGAGCAGGGAACCCTACCCAGGGCTGAATCCCAGGACCCCAGGATCATGACCTGAGCCGTTGGCAGATGCTTACCCGACTGAGCCACCCAGATGCCATCGTTTCATGCCTTTTTAACGATAGAGATTTTATTAATGTATGGAATCTCAAACCCCAGAAACCACTGTTTTAGTACATTCCTCTGAGTCTTTCTCAGTCTTCATTTTATTAAGAGCAATTTTCGTTTTGAACCTGTATTCTTCTAGCCACATACAGACTTGAGTAAAAAAGAGTGAATATCATTTTTGGAAAAGAACTGTTACCTGTAAAAAGAATCCTCTTAGTGTAACTGTACACACATTTCAGAAAAATCAAGTAACAATATCGTGTGTCTCTATCTCATGTACACTTGACCTGCATATTTCTTAAGATCCAAATATAACATGTGTTCCTTATTTTTTTTCCCTTTGAGTGTGGTTTTATGTTTCTCTTGAGTTTCCCTGATTCTAGAAAGTTCACTTTTAATATCATTCATTTGTAAATTAATTGGCCTCATACAACATATCCATTTCTTTTGTTTTAGCTCCCTCAGGCCCACGTGTTAAATTGTCAGATGACAAAGTGAGGAAGGAATGTGCACCGACTTAGAATCACTCAGGGAGTGTTCATATTTGCCTTCTTCACATATGTTTTTGCTTAGATAGCCAGGATTTAAGAGAGTAGGCGTAAAGGGGCCACAATAAAAATGCTGTTTGGGGGCTTTCTCACCTTAAATATGATTTCACATACATTTCCTAATTCTGAGGCCGAGTCTCAGATAATGAAAGCAAAACCTGGTGGAGCTATGGGCTTCCCTGAAGCTGTGCCTGCAGAAACGTAAATTAAAACTTAGAAAGAAATCTGTCTCTTAAAACTTACATAAACATTCTGGCAAGTTAAAACAATATATATTGAAGACTGAGTTCTAATTCACTCGTGAGAAAGGCTTAATACTGGCAACCTCACTATTTTGGCTTTTTAAGCTATGAATGTATTGAAATAGAAAATATGTTACGAGAGGCACCAAACACTTGCCTTGGAATAGAATAAATTAATCCTCACTGTGGCTTGGATTCCCCTTAAGAGGGCCAAGCGACCAGAAAGCCAGCTCATCAGGGTGTTACTTAGTAGAAAAAGGTGACTTTTTTTTTTTAACTTCGAGGAAGATAATTCTCTTGTAACACATTTTTGTTAATAAAAAGGATGGAGAAGAAAAATGGAAAAAAAAAAAAAAACCCAACAACACAAAACCTTCCAGCTCCTTTGATAAAGTGGGGTCGTTAAGGGAAGGCCAAGGCCAAGACCCTGCTGAGGACCTCCCCGGCCAACCTTCACCCTGAAGAGAAGGGGGAGGCCTGTGTGATTTTCACTGTGTGCAGGTTTGGGGAGTTTGTTCTGACAGGTGAAGCCCCTGAGCTCAGTGCCCAGTGTCCAACGTCCTGTCCCAGCTCCCCCATTTGAGAATAGACCTGCCCCCGCCCCCCCCCACCCCCCCCCCCCGCCCATCACCCACCGCAGTGCACCCAAGTCTGACTCATATGCAAATTCCCCAGAGTGCGCTTTTTCTTCTTCTTTCTTTCCTTTTCTTTTCTTTTCTTTTCTTTTCTTTTCTTTCTTTTCTTTTCTTTTCTTTTCTTTTCTTTTCTTTTCTTTTCTTTTCTTTTCTTTTCTTTTCTTTTTCTTCTTCTTCTTCTTCTTCTTCTTCTTCTTCTTCTTCTTCTTCTTCTTTCTTCTTCTTTTCTTCTTCTTCTTCTTCTTCTTCTTCTTCTTCTTCTTCTTCTTCTCCTTCTCCTTCTCCTTCTCCTTCTTCTTCTTCTTTTTTTTTTTTTTCCAGGCCGAGTATAATGGAGGCTATATTCCACTTGCTACCTATTGAGCTGCCTCCTCTTGCAGGAGCTGAAATTGCCTGGACATTCAGAGCAAATCCTACCTTTTCAAAATAAAACACACGGGTAACAAGCAACAGAACCCATGGGGACACAACTCGGAAACGAGCTAATCAGAATACGTCTAAAGGGAGCTGCTTCCATTCCTGCTGCTCATCAGAGCCTCATTAGAACTTCTTGCTTTTTGTTTACTCTCTTCCTCATCCCCATCCTCTGCATCTTGTCTTTCCCCTCATTTCCTAGGTGGTGGTGGTGGCCGTGGTGGCTGTTTGTCAGCCAATGAAATTCTGAAGTCCTAACTCGCTCCCTGCCCTCCCTGCTCCTTCCCTCCTTCTGTCCCTCCTCACTTCTGTCCCTACATGCAAATGCTGACCCTGGGCCAGGACTATAAAGGACACACATCCTCAGTGTGGTCGTGGCTGCTGTTGCCATGTGGCTGATGCCCCTGCTGCACTGGGTGCAGGTGCAGGACACAGGGCCTAGACAAGCTGGTGCCTGTGCTGTGCTCACTGAGAGCGGAGCCACCGGCGGTCACCCAACAGGGACATTACGGGGCCATTGACTGTGTCCCCTCTGCTGTGCCTTGTGCTCCTGTGACTGCTTGTTCCCAGGCTGCAAGCCTGTGTCTCTTACTCCCCTTCCCCCATCTGACCCCCTCCACCCTCCTTTAGATGTGTGGTTCCTGAGTACAGAGCAGGCGTGCTCTTCTTTCTGACTTTGCATAACCCTTATTATTCGTTTGTTCAGGAAGCCGGAGAGTTTACTCGGAACTCACCTGCCCTTGACCCGTGTGTCTCCACCACCACCGCCCCCCCCACTCCCCAATCCAGCTGTAACAGAGACTTGAGGAGGATACACCTAGGATGCAAGATCACCTGGAACACTTTCTGATGTGGATGCTTGTTAAAAGAGCATCGTGCATGTCTCACCACAAGAAGCTCTGCTCCAGTAGGCGGGGCAGGGGTTCCTAGATGCCAGACAACCTGGGGGCATAAAGTCTTCTTGGATGTTGGCATAAAAACCTCCTGGGCCCCTAGCCGTGACTGTGAGTCCAGAGTTCTTATGGAAGGTACGGGGATAGGAAGAGTTGTGTGAGGCCCTGTTCTGGGGGATGCACTCTGATAGTGTGACTTCCACAAGATTGCAAAGGCACCGGGTTAAAATCTGGGTTTTGTGGCTTTATACTCTGATCTGAAGTAATTACCTTAACATTCTGAGGCTCGCTTGCCCCTTAGAAAAAAGGGAATAATAACACTAGGGTTACTGTGAATATTTTCAGCACAATCTAGGAGTAACCAGCTCAGGATATGTTCTCTGTGAGCCGCAGTGAAGGCCTCAGTTCCTTAAAAAGACTAGGCCCGTAAGCTCTGGCCTGATCGTCCACTTAAATTACACAGGAAAATGTATTTTTTCTTTTTTAGGAAAATGTAATTCTTAATGCTTTCTTGGAAATACAAAGGCAATAACGGTGGAATTGAGACCCTCGTTATCCTAGAGAAGACAGCCTCCTTTGGAAGAAAATAATACATGACCTACACGGTGTATGGAAACCATTTGGGGGGTGGGGGTGGGCATCAGAATTCAAGATGGTTTTCCTGAAAATATTCAAATTACAGAGGTGGCACAGATGTGAATCAAGGAGGGAGAACCAATTACCTTTGTGTACGGCAGGTGAAGTCATTGGGGTCCCGCCTCTATACTCGGGTGGCTCCGGGACCTGGGGACAGATGTAACTTTTTGGAGCTTCAGAATGCTCATTGGAGAACTAGACAATGTTTCTGCCTCAGGGGCTGGTGGTGAGAAACAAAGGTTTAGCACAGGGCCTGGTACTTAAGTGCTCCTCAAATGGATATAGTACTGGGATGTGCGTTTCTTTCTGGAACCAGAGACAGTGAAGATTGGGGCAATTTCATTCTTCCCCTCACCCTGATTTTTATGATAAATCTCTCTTTTTAAAGCAAAAACATATTTTATGGATTGAGCCTGGTATGGTATTTATTCATCCTGTGTGTATGACGTGTCCTGTGCCCAGTGGCTTCAGTGAGGCAGGACGTGGAAGGGAGGGGTGCTCTGAGAAGAGCATTGAGGGTACAAAGGAGTTTGCTGATTGTGACGCTGTGGTTCCATGCATATGGTGGCAGAGGCTGGGGTTGGGGAGGAAAGCCAGCTAAGTCTGCAAGGAAGCAGAATGCATTATGGGGGTGATGGAGTCACTGCAAGAGGGGACCCGTGATAGCTGACAGCTGGGTGTTGGCCGATGACTGGAGGTGAGAGATGGAGATGAGGCTGTTTCTTTCCCTTTGAGCATGGAGAGTTTTGGCCCTAAAGGCCGTGGGTTTTGTTTCCTAAGACCTGGGGTGTGGTCCCTCCAAAGCAATGGGTAGGGAGGCCATCAGTTCTGCTCCTGCATCTCTCTGGGTGGTGACTTCTTGGAAGTAGATGCTACCTGAGTGAGCAGAATGGAGAAGCCCTTAATTTTCTCTAAGATATCCACTCTTTGGCCTCAGGAGCCCTAGCAGGCTGGCCCTCATGTAAAGCACAGGGGTGGTGGGGGGGGAGGGTGGGGGGGTGGGCCTGCTTGGCACCACCCACCTTAGGAGGGCTAAGCACGTGGCTCCGATGGCCTGAAATCTCTCTGAAGACCTCCGGTGACTTTATGCTTCTTGAGCCTCTCTGTCTCCCAAACGGCATCCAGAAGCTGCTGGCAGGTCCCCTGGCTGGAAGCTTATCTTTGAGACTTTACGAGCGCAGGGACCTTGTTGTGCAAGTTCCTTGACCTCTCAGTTCTTCACCCTCCTTTATCTGTAAAATGGGACTCATAATATCACCGTGCAGCCTTGCCTCTTCCTCTTTCCCCAAATGTTCCCTAACCTACGGGCTGACTGGATGCGCTCAAAGTCACCTGTCACCGCTGCTCTGTCCTTGAGGGGCCTGCACTTCCTTCCCTTCACAGTCCCCGCCCTGCGTATTTCTAGCCTTCTCCACCCCTACCCCCAGGGCCTGTAGGGGTCTACTCCTTCTCCAGCGGTCCTGTCCCTGGTTCTGAAGCCCCTCGGCCTCAAGGAGACCGGAGTGTCACAGCTCCCGAGGGCCCCTGTAGCTGGCACACAGCTCCCCCGCAGCCAGAGGCATGGGCTTCTAACCCACTAGGCTGAGAGACTGGAGGGCAGGCACATTCCTTGTTTCCTTATCTCTAGTGCTTTGAATGTTGCCTCACTTAGTATTTTAAAAATATTTGTTGAGATGTAAATGATTTGTGTAATATGACCTCTGTGTCCTCTCCCAGACTTCTTTGACTTTTAAAATGAGATAAAAAAAAAAAAAGTAAAAATGATTCCCAATTGTTCAATTTCAGATAACTGGTCAGGCGGAGGGGAAATAGTTATGGGGGAAGAGTGGGGTGGCTTTGGGGGCGCGGGGCAGTTATTGTTAGTGAAGATCATCCTAGAACCACTGAAACCGTGTCATGCTTGCCCATTTTTAACTCAATTAATATAGCCAGTCCTGTATTTGGTAGCAACATAATCCATTATCTTATTAATGAATTTAAAATGTAAATCATATTTGGAAAAGAAGGGATGTGAGGGCTTGTCCTAATTCAGATATTACAAATGACAAACATCTGTGACTCACAGACTGAAGCCGAGTATTATTACTTAATGGAGATGTTGGAGAAATTGCATCACGAAGCTTCCATCTCTTACTGGATCTCAGGGGATCTCCAATAGTCTCCACAGGGAACCGGGCAGGCATTGAACAGAAGTCCTCATAGAGATCCTGCTGAAAATACTGTTGCTCAATTTAAACTTGGCCAAAACAAAAACAATAAGCAAGGCCTTTATTTTGCTTAATGTTCTTTGGTCAAAGTAACATTTATTGTCGTGTTCTTCATGAGTCCTGAGAAATTTGAGATCCGTTTCAGTGTCTGAGATTCAGCCTTTTTTGAAGGTCCCCTGGGAAGTTCAATGGGCTGCTCTAGACTGATTAGAAGAGGTGGTATTTTCTTACCTAATTCTCTAAGTCTCTCTAACGACTAACTAATAATCATTAAATAACTTTATCTTTTTTAAAACAAGGAACTAGGAGTTTACATACCAAGTCTATAATCAATCCATTAAAGTTATTAAATAACTAGAGAGTAAGTTTATTCTGGCAAAGCCCCTACAGTAAAGTAACATAAATGTTATCGTCTCTCTGTATGTTACACACGGTGATTTGGTAAACTTCCAGTGAAAACACACACGATTCTTTTATAGATTTTCTTTTTATGAACCATGGTATTTTTTTTCCTAATGGGAAAAAATGTGTTCATAATCTCCATCAACTAAAGCACGTACTAGCATGCTGTACCTACACACCTACCTATATCTTCATTATGTATCAGTGACTAGAGAAAAAAATCCTTACTATTCTTCATTTACACAAGTCATACAAAAAAGATGCTTCACCTATGTTGCACTTTAAAAAAAAATACTGTTATCATACTCAAGCTTGTTCAGTGATCGAATTTTTGATACCATGGAAACAATCTGTATGAAAATTATAAAGTACATAGATTATTCTAATTAACAAAAATGCTCACATAGGTAGTTTCTTCATATAACCTGGCATCTGGGTTTAAGGAGAAATTGTGGCCAATCATGGTATTTAGCTTGGTTGATACTGTCTTATAATCCCAGTCTCCAAGGAGATATCTGGATCTATCCGTGGTCTATAACTTTGATGAAATCTTGGTTGCCTTCTCCGAAGGGTCATTTTGTTGGCTTCCCAACAGTCTATATTCCATAGTTCAGATTCACTCATAAGAGGTCCTCCTGATGCTCGAATCAAATTCTTCCAATTTTTTCTATCTCCCTGTTCTCTGAAGCAAGAGCATATTCATACTTATGAGAGATTTCATACCACCTACAAGCCGCCACAACTTTCAAAAGCAAGAAGAGACCAAAATGTTGCTGATGATTCAGTTTTGTTAAGTCTAAAAGTATTTTAAATTGTGGCGCCTTTTTTATATCTCAGACCATGGCTCTGCATTGTTCCTTGAGAATGAAAGAGGAAGAGTTTACGGAAGAGCTACAAGCGAGTCTCATGTGATCTCTGAGGATTTGGGAAGGCCAAGGTTCTGAGGTCAGAGCTGTAGACGGGACAGATGCCTGAAAACGGATAAAGCCCAGAAAGGAGCACGGCAACTGGGAACTAGCAAGTTGAATGAGGAAGAAGCTGATAACCCACCTGAGCACTCAACCAGTAGACAAGGTCAAAATTTGAAGATCTTTCTGATTTATGTAGCAAAACACCCAAGCATATAAGCATTTACCGTAGATGCTTAAGCTTTCAACTTGTCCTCAGACCTTCCAGGGCTTTTCCCAAACGTGTGGGAACGTGTGCACTCCTGTTGTGTGCACCAGTCTTCATCCCACTTGCATTTCTGATTATAGGTTTGCTGAGTACAAGGGAATTTTTGCCGTTCTGAAATGGTAGAGGTGGAGGATAGAGATAGGAGGAAGTTTCTTAGCTTATTTACCTTCGCCAATTACCGAGTATGTTTAAAGATAACTCCTCATAGTCACTATGATGGAGAGTTTTCTGCCTAAGAAAGGCAATTTTCTAAATTTTCATGAATGAACACACTGAAAAGAGAAGTGGGCTAGCTAGTATACATCTCAGAGTATTTCCCGAAACTAATACGCATCTCAATCACCTAGAGCTCTTGTTAAATTGCACGTTCTGATTTGTGGGTCTGTCTGCACTGGGGCAAAGGCACTGCATTTCTGAGAAGCTTCCAGGAGATGTCCATGCTGCTGGGCCCTGCTCCACGTATTGAGTAGCAAGGTCTTAGTGGACTTCAAATAATTATTATTCTGTGCGATTGTAGGGTGTCCATTTCTGAAAATATATGGCATAGGCATGTATCTAATTTCTTCCAGTCTGGTACTTAAAAAAAATATCTCTAGGCTTTGTGCTTTGCTCTTTATATCTGAAAAACTGCAAGACTTAAACATGAAATGTTGGACAGTATTGCCTCACTACCACACTAGGATTCATCTTTGCCTCCAGTATAGAGTGCAGGGGGCTTCCGAAGCCTTAGCTCAATCAACGTTGATGTTAATAAAGGCTCTGTGGCCTTCGTCCTGAGGCCCAGTCCCCACCTTGGACCTCCTTAGGCTAGAGGATGAGCAGCATATCCCAGAACCTATGCCCTCATAAACCTATGCTCCTCCTCTTCTAGACTGGGAGTCCTGGTGTTGAGCTCACTGCCAGTGGTGGGATCTCAGCCAGCAGCCAACATAGGCTTCCTAAAAACATAGGCTTCTACAGAGGCTGGCTGTAGAATTTCTGAATTTTGCTGGTTATCTAGACTCCCCTGCCCCTCACACCTCTGCAGATGATCCTGTTACCATTATTCCATCTTCTACATCCTAACACTCACTACTTGTCTAGACTGGTTGAAATTTGCCAGATTCTCTGGGTACCAGGTTTTGTTGCCAGACTTGGCTCTACCTTTAGCAAGAGTCCAGGCATTCCCCATATTAAGGGGGCAGGCCTATGGCTAGGCCCAGTTCTTCCAGAGTAATCTTTCCACCACAATACATCTGACTACCTGACGACGTGCCGAGATGCGATGTGGGTGGTGGGGAGGTGGATGATCCTGATGTTTCTGATCATTTGATGATGGTTCACTCAATAGAAGAACCATGCACTGAAATTTTGAGACAAGGGTATTCTAAAAAGTTCTGGGGAAGAGTTCTTGGCCTAATCTCTAGACAGGACCCCAGGCTCATGAGCCAGATATTTCTTGTTACCATGAGGAATAAAGCTTACTGCCTTCACACACTATTAGATTTCTACACACGACTGTAGAGTATGCATGTTTGATCACCTACTACTATGTTGTCAGTTAGGGAAAAGCATTTTTTTGTGAAATAGGAGATTTAATCTTGGGACTATCATTGTGAATTGACAGCTTATCCCACACAAAAAAAAACAGAGATTGTAGATTTTTTTAGTTCTTAAAAAAGGCTATTCTTTGTCAGACTTCAGAAGACTTGAGACTGATCAGGATATATATTATGTCATAACTATATAGGTACGCCTACACACATGTACACATATTAAAAATGTCTCTAATCCAAAGTTTTCTTTCATTTGCTCATGTATAAACTTCCTAATTTTGTTGCATTCATACAACACCTTGACTTAATGTTCTCTTCAAATTCACTTACTGATTTATCTAATTCTACGGACACATGTTTATTCAAAAAGAAAACTTTATTTCGCTATCAAAATGGAAAACCATTCCACCTTGCCGTAAATAGGAGACACTGCAAGACAGTAGACTCAAATTCTAGGCAGATGGTGTGGGCCGCCGCTGCCTGGGGGTGAGAGGTGTCCTGGCTGCAGAAAGATTGGTAAGTATTTATTAGGATGGGGTAAAGACCTAGCGCCTAAGCGGGGACTCTAACCCGCCTTTGCTCTGGATTGAAGAACACTGAAGAGGAAATAACTATGTGATTCACTCTTGTGTTTCCTTTGGTTTCCAGAACCACCTAACACCATCTTGCCAGTCTCCCAGGCAGACATCACACTGCGTGTATATCGATGACCAAACTGTCAACAAGAAACCGTGTCTGTGCTCAACAGACACCGTCTAGGTTTGAGCTATTTTGAACATCATTTCTCTCGTACCTAAGCTGCCAGTGCTATCAGTTGAGAAGTGAAAGACGAGTCCGATCACACACCATCCATCCTCTTTTAAGTAACACAGCAAAGAGCTCCTTTCACTGGCTTTATCATTAACTTCCAGCTACCGGGCCAGAAATAGTGATTAAGAAGAAACAACCCATTCTCTACTTCTCTGTAGAGACTCCACCGTCGGGAGGTCTTCCCTCAAGTTTGCTGGGAGCCACCTCCAGCCCACTCTTCAAATCATCTGGTTTTGCAGTTTCAGGGCCCTAACCTCCCCACTTTAGCTCATCTCTCTTCCATCTCTCCCCACACTTGTCCACCTGTCGCATAAGCCTTAAGATTAAGGTCCAGTATTATGTGTTGCCTCCACATCTGGGGGAAACTGGGAGAGTCTGGAAGGGCCAAACCCCATCGGTGCTCCCCGGGCAAGGTGCCCCAGCCAGTCGGTGCCCCCGTCATGGAGACCCACGCTGGGCCTGCTCTTCTCTGCTCCGGCCAGTCCACGGAATTACCCACACGAGCTCCTCACATTGTCTCGGGAGGGGAGAGCCACCTCAGCCCTTGTGACTACAAAGCCAGCCTCCCGCAGCCCCTCGTGTTCGTGCTGCTCCCAAGGGCCTCCCCCTGCACCCTGCGAGCGGTGCGCCCCTCCCCTGGGCTGTGAGCACGTGTGACTCACAAACCACTGCTGTCATCTGGCCCGTGTTGTGTACCGTGTGTTTGGCCACCTGCACAACTCTTGGTGGGAATTCCTCCCTTACGCGGGGGTGAGGAGGTGGTGATTGAAACACCTCCTGTGACCTGCCACTGCTGCCACAGCACGCTGTCACCCCCCACGCCACCCTTGGCTACGGGATCATTGGGATGGCAGGAACCAGGCTGAAGACACATTTGTATCAAACTGTCACCATGTGGCCGTTCCCACATGCGCTCTGGGGATGCAATCACTCAGAGCAATCAGTGGCTGGGAGAGCTGTTTCTGGAGGTGGACATCCTTAAGTCCCATCGAAGAGAGGACTGTCCTCTTCACCTAATGGTAAGACCTGTCCCTAAATCCCCAGCTCATTGATCATACGGCCGAGGAGGGAAGCTCCCCTGAACATGAAGTACAAAGTTATGGACGTAAGACCAGATGGGTTTTTAAGAAAGGTGCCACATGCAGACCCGATTTTATTTACCACTTAAAGTCCTTACAAAAAGCCGCACCAACGGAAAAGGAAAGATTTAGTTCTCTTGCTCTTGAAGGCAGATGGAATTGGGGTGAATAAGAGACTTGGGGTTCTCTTGCTGGGCTCCAGGGGCAGTTCTGATTGGAACTGCTGATTATCCTGGCCGGTTGCTCACCCCTGATCTCATCTGTAAGAGGGCGGTGATGACAGCATCTACCCCAGGAGGTTCCTGTGGGGATAAATGCGGCTTCTAGTCCCGGGGCCTCGGGGAGTGCGGCTTCCATCTTCGCTGGTTTGTCTCTATGGAAATCTCCATCTCAAATGGGTGCTTGACAGCATCCACACGTTTTGATATTGCTGACTTTCCGTGGATGTATGGCTAGCATCTTATTTTCAATCTGCCTTAAAGCCTTACTTGTTCTTGATTGCATTGCCATTTTATTTAAGAGTAATTTTTTTCCTCCCGTCTGAAGGGTGAAGCCCCAAGTACTGGGCATAAACATGCTTGGTGCATTGTCCGCCAGCATCTGGCGCTGTGAACGCAGAGCCAGCAATACATTCTGACTTAATAATCTGGATTTTTCCACAGTAATGCCGAACCTATTTCTGTATTCATATCTGTGTTCAAGATGGCTAGACTTTTTCAAAAGTCTGACTTTCAGAAGAAGAAAAATGTTACTCAATTATTGCCTCGAGGAATTGTGCCTTGGTCATCATAAGCTATATTCCGTTTTCCCTAGGAAAAAAAAATCATAATTTTAAAACAAAGGGCTATTTTTCATGTTGGAAATGTGGCTGGAGCTCCATGCCCTGTTTGTCTAGGGGATCAAACCTCTAAAAGGGCAACATTCCTCCGGAAGCACTAATGTGCTTTGGGAGGGCCCATTATTTATAGATAATGAGTTCAGATAGGGGCGAGGTTGATATGCCACATTTGTTAGAGATAGAAAAATAAAAGGAGAATTGGACTGAGACATTGCAGATTCAGGCTTGAATTTTAGATAAAGTTCATATGTGGGCCAACAGGTGACAAGGTGGGGCAGCGGGTCTCCACACATGTGTTCGCAGGTGTGTAGGTGCGTGTAAGTAGGTGGAGAAGGAACCCAGGGAAGGAATGGGCCATAATCATGAAGCTTCGGTGATGACACGAAAGGGTTGATAGACAACAGCGCAGTAGAGGACGAGTGACGCTGTTACCATCACTCTCTGCCCTCCTGCCATCAGAGAGTGTAAGGATTATGGCTACGTTGATGGTAATTTCTGGAAGAATCAGTTCACGCTTTTTTCCATAAAGGCAGAGTAGAGCTAATAACGGAAATGAGATGGGTCCTTCTGAAGTTGTTTTTATTAGAAGTTTTCTAGCTATTGAGAAAAATATATTTATCTTGGGTCCCTCATAAACTGGGGCAAGCATCCTTTATAAGTACATATCTGGAGCCAAAATCATAAACGGTTAAGGACTGAGGCACTTTGGTGGCCACACTTATGCACATCTCCAGCAGTAAAAAGTCACTTTTTTGTTTTAAAGAAATACATTTTTTCCTATTTTAAAAATGAAAACCCACTTTATTATTTTTTAAGATTTTATTTTATTTTAGAGAGAGAGAGAGAGAGAGAGAGAGAGAACAGAAGCAGGGGGAGCAGAAGAGGGAGAAACAGGTTCCACGCTGAGCGGAAAGCCCGACGTTGGGCTCGATCCCGGACCCTGGGAGCATGACCCGAGCCCAAGGCAGATGCTCAACCGACTGAGCCCCCCAGGTGCCCCCATTCTTTTCTTTTAACCAACAAAATATTGTAAGTATGTTTTGTGAAAACCAAACAGTGCATTAGCACTACAATGTCCCTGTCCTCCGGGACGGGGGTGGGGTCAGGCTTGAGGAAACTCATGAAACTTGAACCCAGAAAGAAGCCAAAGAAACCATGAACAGAAATCAAGGAAAATTCATGCTATGAAGCCCACGAGGCACTGCTCTCCAGAAGTTCTTACTGTCAGACAAGAACTAAGGGAGTGGGTGAGAAAGAGGGTGAACGGATTATCAGCAGTGGTTGTGTGTAGAGGGAGGAGACCGAAAAGCCATGAAAGTAGACGAAGTATCATGGCCTGAGTCCATCGAGCATGGGGCAAGCGCACCTTTTCTTTCCCTGTTTAAAGTATAAGTTTAGTTACCATCACAAGAAAAAACAAAGTGCAACTATGGTGAGAGATGTTTGCTGGACTTATGGCGGCGATCAACTCACAGTCTCTTCCAGTCCTCAGTCCTTATGTGGTACGCCGGGAGCCAACGTGATGCCGCATGTCAATTTTACCCCCATAAAAAAATAAATAATAAAAGAATACACTGAAGTGATAAAGGCGGAAGAATGAAAGTGAAGCTAAGGAATCTCAGCCAACATTTTCCAAGAATGCTTGAAAGTGAAACACCTGCACCACAGTGCACAGTAAAATATCTGGGGCGCTTAAAGACAACCAAATTACAAAGAAAAGCTTAAATTATGCTCAATGCCATCCATGGGTTGGTTTCTTTTCATTTCATCCCCCAGACACTAGCGGTCCCCTTGGTTACGCTGTGATGAGGAGTGCCTACCTCTCCTCTTTGGTTTCTTCTTCCTGCCTACAGATGCCAGGGAGGCTCTAACCAGTCTTTGGTATTAAGCAGTGACATTCTGGTGTCATATTAAGTTGTAAAATTGTGAGCTTGCACGATGTGTGTGTGTGGTATACGGAACCGTTGACTCTCACCCTCACCCCCTCCCATCACAGCTGCTGTCTGCCCCTCACCTTTCCTTGCTCCCTAACACTGCCTTGTCCTCTAGCTCAGAGATTGCAAACTCAGGAGTGGGGAACCCAGAGATTGCAAACTCAGGGGGCTCTGGAACCATGTGGGGCCCACTGGGGACTGCGGCAAATTGTTCTCCGAGGTTGGTTGGCTGCCCCTCAGCTTCTCTGGATGGTTGCTATAAGTGAATGCGGGCTCAGAGTTGCCAGAATTTTTTCTCAAAAGAAGCCCTCATTTTGGATTTTTTTTGTGGGAGATTAATGAATTTATATGACAGTTAATGCAATATCTAAAAATACTTTTGTTTTATTTATTTGTTTATTTATTTATTTAAAAGATTGTATTTATTTATTCATGAGAGACACAGAGAGAGGCAGAGACACAGGCCGAGGGAGAAGCAGGCTCCCTGCAGGGAGCCCGACGTGGGACTCGATCCCGGGACCCCGGGGTCATGCTCTGGGCCCAAGGCAGACACTCAACTGCTGAGCCACTCAGGGTGTCCCTAAAAATATTTTAAAATGTGTAGTATTTAAATCTGAATTTTTATATCAGTCAGTGTTGTATACCTGGAGCTAATGTTAATGTGATTTTTAAAAATATTTTTAAATGTGTAAAAAATATTTAATTTAGCCATTTATGGAACACATCTTGCCCATAGATTTGAGTCTATCATGTCAGCCTTATCTATTTTTGAAATTCACTCCATCTCCGAGTTCCCCCATGCTCTCCTCGCATCTAATAAGATACGCGTTAAGGACAAGGATGTGTATTAAGACACCACTTCAAGCTACAGTACGTAGTAATGTTGCATAATAATATAATATATAGTATAATAACAATAGTGTATTCGAAGAATATAAACCTAGACAGCAATGTATTTCCCAAAAGGATTATATATACTCTTTAGTTATAAATGCTGTACTAAGGGGAAAAAAAAGCTTATATATAATTTATTCTTAAAACCTCGAATTCATAACAGAACAAAAGAAAGCTCTAGTTACTATTCTTCGATGGTCATAGGCCTCTCTAAACTATTAAGATGCAGCCTGGGGCAAATTTAGGATGCTGGGAATAGAATTCAGATTAAATAAATTGTAATCACGATCCTGTCTCTAGCACAATAAACACACTTGCATCAAATCATGGAAATAGGAAAGTCAGAGTGGATTATATCTGTCATGAGAAACTTATTGATATTTTTACTTGTTTATCAAGTTTCTTTTTAAAAAATATTTTATTTATTTATTTGAGAGAGAGAGAGAGCACACAAGTTGGGGGAGGGGCTGAGGCAGAGGGAGAAGCAGGCTCCCTCAGGGGAGCCCGAGCTGGGACTCGATCCCAGGACCCCCGGGGTCACGCCCTGAGCCGAAGGCAGACGCCCAACCACTGAGCCACTCAGGCGTCCCCTGTGTCATGCTTTTAGAGAATTCCTGGTATAATTTATTTAATTATTCCCCTCTTGATGAACTTCCAAACTTTTCGATCACAAACACGGCTACAGCAGCATAAATTAAAATGACTCTTTCTTACAGAATTATTGGTCTTCCCCCCACCGCCCCCCAAGAACAACCTTCTCAATACTTGCACATACAGGATTAAAATGCTTCTGATAGTTTTGGCAATATTGATAGCCACTTGCTCCTTGAGTTTTCAAGGTCTAGGAAGGGACATTTATTGAACCTCTTTGCTCAGCAACTAGCAGGAATCGAGCCCCTACTCATTTTCGTAGTCCTTCAACATCACAACCCCGATTGCCAGGCACCAGGGACACAGAACCTTGCTCTTGAAGACCTTCTGGTTGGAAGTGGGAATTGCAGCCTCACCGATGCCACGTATCAGAGACCTTGTGTTCGTCTGCACGGTGTAGTTTACTGGGTCAACGGCAACAAATGTTCAAGGTTAGGAAATATTTCTCCTGCAGAAAAATGTCGCCTGTAATGGTGTTTATTTTGTTTGGAGTTTGGCCTAAGCTGTGCCGATAACTCAGTGGAGTCACTGAGCTCTGAGAGACTGAAGGCCTCACGTTGTGTATCTTTTTCGACACTTGCGGAGAATTTTCCGGAAGCTGGCCTGTAATCTGATTCTTTGAGAAGACGGACACCTCTGCTGGGGACTAAAGACAGAATTTGATTCTGCAAGTGAAGGAGCCTTAGTGCACATATGTGAACAGGATCTTGTTTCTTGTGAAGAAAACTTTTATTTGCTTAAGGAAGACACGTCTTTCTCAAGACTGTCACTTCACAGGGACATTAAATTAGCATTGGCTAGGAGCTGCCAACGACAATTCATCTAGGTGTTACAAGTCTTCCACCAACAGGATTACTATTGTAACGTGTGAAGGAACCTTTAGTTGAAATTAAAAAAAAAAAAAGAAAAGAAAAAAGAAGGCATAATTGTTAGAAATCGAAACACAGTCTAACTAAGCAGAGACTCGTACGGCTCCCAGGCAGGGTGACGGTCTTGCGTGGATTCAGTGAGCACGAGCGCAGGGTCGGTGTTGCAACCTTCGGTGAGGCTCATCGGGGCAGATAAAATAACCGTAATGTAATGGGGAAGTAGAGCGATGCCAGTGATACGCCCTTTGAAGTCACAGAACAAGTCCCAGAAAGATTTCTCCAAAATTCTAATACTTTGAAAGGATCATCAGGCGATTATTTGAGCAGATATTTGGCTCTAGATTAAAAATGAAATTTTATGGTCACAATTTTTGTCAACGGTGTTGACTTTGGGTGGCTAACAAGCCGGGATCAGGCCTGCTGGATATTGCTTCAGGCGGTGATGTCAGCAGCTGCGTGTAAAATAAATAAACGAGAGATTTGGCCAATGCCAAGTTACACAGGCAGGAACACAACCACCTCTTTCCACTTGCTTTTCACCATGAGTTTTGTGTGACTTCAAGGAAAACCCAGAGCAAGTTCACCGGCAAACCTGGAGACTAGTGAATATTTTATAGGCTGACGGGTAAACTGCATGCACTGGCTGAGAAAAATCCCAGCCAGTTTCTCAGTCCCTGGGAGGTGTCTGGGGTGGATGAAGCGTCGTAGGAGCAGGTGGGAAGCTGGATCCTCCGCAGGAGTCTCCTCCCCTCCTCCCCCCTGCCTGGACTGGACCAATTCTCTGTGACGTCTGCCTTCTGCCGTGTGCTGTTTAGCACCGTGTTCTTTTAATTATTATTACTGATAATAACAACTGCTATTTATTGAGGGCTTCCTACGTGCCCAGCACTCCTTTAGGAGGTTAAAATACATTCGGCCTTTCATCACTGTGGAGTCATTTTAAATATTTTTCAAAGTTTTGAACAACATCTTTTTTAAAAAAAGATTTTATTTATTTGAGAGACAGAGAGTGTGTGGGTAAGAGAGAGAGAGAGAGAGAGAGGGAGGGAGGGAGCAGGGGGGAGGGCAGAGGGAGAAGCAGACGCCCCGCTGAGCAGGGAGCCAGATGTGGGGCTCCATCCCTGGCCCCTGAGATCATGACCTGAGCAGAAGGCAGACGTTGAACCGACTGAGCCAGCCAGGCGCCCAAACATGACTTTTCAACAGATTCAGGAATGGATGAAGAAGGGAATTTTAAAAAAAAATACACTTGAAAGCAGGTCCTCAAACACGTGTACACAATTTTTCTTAGAAGCTTTAGTCACGATATTCAAAGGTGAGACCAGCCCAGTGGGTTCGATCTGCGCCGAACCCCTCATCGTGGCCTCCACAGGAACAGGCTGGCCTTCAGGCACAGAAGGAAGAAAGTGCTAGGAATGAACACCGCTGCCCGTGGATGAGCTGCGGAAGCCTTATGCCACCTGAGAGAAGCCCCAAGTAGAGGGTGTTGCCTGCCGCAGGATCCCATTTACATGAAACACCCAGAAGAGTACATTCAGGGAAACAGAAAGCAGATTGGTGGTTACCGGGGGCTGGTGGAGGCGGAGAGTGACCGCTTCCAGATACGGGGGCTCCTTTTGGGAAGATGACAACGTTTCAGCCGCAACACCGAGAAGGCGCTGAACACCGCTCCCGTGCCCAGGTGCAACAGCTCATCTGTGTTAGGTCAGGCTCGTCTCAGTAATACGAATTTTAAGAGACTAGTCCTAGGACTGAACCAAAGGGATCTAATTTCCGATAACCCTATATTCACCCTGTTTCATCCCAACTTGAAGCGCTTGTGACAGTCCCAGTGGGAAAGAGCAAGCAGCTGGGTTGGTCTCACTCACTTGATGTCTTGGTTCAAAAGACACCCTTTATTAGAAAGTTCCCTCCAGGGACGACTGGGTGGTTCGGTGGCAGAGCATCTGCCTTTGGCTCATGGGATCCAGGATCGAGTCCCGCATCGGGCTCCCCGCATGGAGCCTGCTTCTCCCTCTGCCTGTGTCTCTGCCTCTTTCTCTGCATCTCTCATGAATAAATAAATAAATGTTTTTTTAAAAACATTTTTAAACATTTAAACAATGTTCAAATGTTTAAACATTTTAAACATGTTTTTTTAAACAGGGCCCGGACTCACCTCTTTGTTTTTACAGCACTTTAAAGCAGCTGACATATTTATTTGTTAATTTTTCCTGCCTCTCCTCCCAATTAAATATAATCTCTACAAAAGCAGAATTTTTACTATTTTTATTCACCCTTGTACATAAAACAGTGCCTGGTTAGGAGAAGGAGCCCAATACCTATTTGGCGAATGAACCAAGTCCTGATTTTCTTCACCGCTAATGATCACGGGTCCCCTAAGGGAATAACATTTGTGGCGGGAGGGCAGGTGTCATTTACCTTTTACTTCCACGTCTAGGACGATGCCCAGAGCAGAGATGATGCTTACTGAATGGCGTTGGGACCAAACTAAAGACGGTCCAGTTGGCAAGATGAGACATAGGTAAACAAGAACTTAAGTGACAATGCAGAAAGGGCCGATGATGCTATAGGGAAGGCAAGTGTCATCAGGGAGTCATTAGATTTGGTTTCTAATTCTGGCCCTTTTCCTCCTCTCAGGAGGGGATTTCAATCTCTCTAGGCTTTGGTTTTCTCATTACAAAGTTTAGAAGGTGGGACTGGATGGACTTTCTGACCCATCCTAAGCTTTAATCACAACACACATATGTGTAGCAAAGGAAAAGAGTGTATGCATGTAAATAAATGGAAAATCACCCCAGACGGGAAAGGTGTGTGGTTACCTTCCCTCCCTCCCCAGCCTGATCAAATGACAGGTCTAAAGAGTACGAAGGCTGAAGAAAATCTCTTCCAGACGTGAAATTTTGTTGCTTCGTATAAATTTGTGAACTGTAGGCACGAATGAGCTCTAAAGGACATCCTACGCCTTTTGAGACAACAACGTTTAGTTGGAGAAGCGGTGAGTTTATGCAGTTTGACTTACTGGATGGAAACTCTTCACAGGAACGTTAACTGCATTAAAAAAAATTCTAAAGGTTGATGGGAGCTTAAAGGCATCTCTAAGCCTACGTAGCAGTGAAAGATCTGATTGCGATGATTCCCAACTGGAGTTCTCAAGTGCACCCCCCCCCACCCCCTGATTTCTCTTGTTTACAGCAATATGGACGGAAGGTGTTTGCAAGCTCTAGATAAATGCAGACACGGAACTGAAGCCCAAGCAAAAGCTCTGTTCTCCCTGCCTGGGGAAGTTGACTTGAACAATGATAGCAATAGCATGCAAACGGAAATCGGGGTTCGGCTGACTCCTTGAAGAAACTGGTTGGCTTCAAGGCCCTTAACATGTTTGCTGAATTCTTTGTGATTTGACAGTAGGGACTCTCTCTCTCTCTCTCTCTCTCTTTAAGGGGAAAGGGGCAGAGGGAGAGGGAGAATGTCAGGCAGGCTCCCCACTGCGGGCAGAGCCCGATGCAGGGCTCCATCTCATGACCCTGAGATCATGACCTGAGCCGAAATCAAGAGCAGACACTTAACCAACCGAGCCACCCAGGGGCCCTTTGGCAGGTCTCTCCTCCTCGGAACTGTAGCGCAAGAGCAGAGACGGGAGCCGCTCCGGACAATCAGACACAAACCCTCGGCTGGGCCAGCGCTGCAGAGACGTTTGTGAAAGGCCGGCTAAAAATCCATTTAAAGATTTTTCCTTCAGAGCGCTATGAAAAAGAAATAATCTTGGCAAACCAAAGTCATTTGAATTCAATGCAACAAACATTTATCGAGTACATACTCTGAGACACATACTGTGCTGCAGTGAAAACAAAAACGGGGTTGAATTTTTAAAAATCTAAAGGTCGTTGTGTAAATGTGACCAGTACGTGACTGAGTTCTTCCTCTTAGTCCTTTCCCCGCTTAGAGGACATTTCTGCCTCATTTTCACATAGAATGTAATTTTCTTTCCTTCTCTAGTATTCCTTGAAATATGCATGATTATTTTTTACCATACTTTGATTTTTCTTATACTTTATTTTGTACTATTTACAATGATACACATATATATAAAATATACTACACTACATATTGTATTATACGTAAGTATATTTGTGTGTGTGTGTGTGTGTATATGTCTTTAAATATGTATATACATTTTCCCCTCCTTTCCCAGGACTAGAATTTCCTCCCACCCTCCCATCCCCCAGCTACATGGTCCCTGTCTGAATATTCGATGTAGTTCTTTGCTTTGACCAAGTGAGCCGAACTGGGTTATAATTCTTACAACTATTGTTCCGTTGTGCAAATTGGTTAAATTCTCTAGGCCTCACTCTTCTTTTTCATAAAATTTATAGGCAGTAAAATAAGGAAAAATAACCTCTGGATTTTTGTTGGAAGCCTGGGTGGAGCTGTAACTCATGGACGTCAGGAAGAGCGATGGCAGGATGGCACAGACGGCTGATAGGTGGCCACCTACTAAGCTGACCCTGTATTAGCACAAAGTAAATGTTTGTTTAGTTGCACAGACGTGCAAGATATCACTGAGAGATTGTAATAAAGGTCTTAGATTAATGATAAAATCTGAGACAGGCTAAAATAAAATATTTAACTAAGAAGTACTTTGCATGCTACCAAGTGGTAAAGACGATAAGGACACGGGCCTGCCGGGCTGAACGTACCCTAACACTAAGGCGACGGATCGGGCTAATCCGGAAGACTGCACCGCATCTGCTGAGAAGGCGACAGAGACGACGCCTGCTGCTAGAAATTGAATTAGGGACCAAATTGCACAAGTAAGAATGAGGCTGGCATCTAGTGTTCCGTCATCTACGTGACTTCTGAAAGGCAACTGCCCGAAGCATCATGGAAAGAGCCTAGAGTGGTAAATAGTGTCACCCGGGTGGCCCCTAGCAGAAATCGGGATGGCTTCAAAAATGGGAGATTGCAAGACACCCCCCGACAAACGTCCCCAGAGTGAAAGAGAACCACCTTCCTCGAGCTATGTTTGTTCCAACCATGTTCTTCGGGGAGCTTGTAGGTGGAAAAGCAAGAGATTTCCTACCAAACAGCTGTTGGTGAAGGATCAGAAACGGAGCAGTGACACGCCCCCCGGAGGCTGACCCTGGCTTGGAAGGCGGTGCACACACCGGTGTGAAATAGTCAGAACCAGGGGAGGTCCTCAGGGAAGGTGTCAGGTGACCTCTGAGCGAAACCGGGTCCCAGGAGAACTTTAAATCGGTTCCCCCGGGAGATTCGGTTGCTGGTGTAGTTTATACCTACAGAGTTTGTGCCAACTCTACTGTTCCATGAAGTATTTGCAACTCCTCCAGGGGATTTGTTGTTTTTTAAAGATTTTATTTATTTATTCATGAGGGACACAGATTGAGAGGCAGAGACCCAGGCAGAGGGAGAAGCAGGCTCCAGGCAGGGAGCCCGACGTGGGACTCGATCCTGGGATCGAGCCCTGAGCTGAAGGTAGACACTCAACCCCTGAGCCACCCAGGCGTCCACCTTCAAGGGATTTTTGATGATATTCAAGTTTGGAAATCAATACTCTTAAGTCAAAAGTCTGCAAACCGTGGTCCACCCACAGGCCAGGTTCGATCAGTTGCCTAATACTGTATGAACAAAGAATGGCTTTCGTATTTTTAAGCAGTTAGAAAACGTGAGTACTCTTTTGTGACGTGTAAAAATCATCTAAAATTCAAATTCTCCAAGTGAGAATAGCACAGTCAGGCTCAGACCAGTCCTTTGGGATCGGAAACAGCAGAGTGGGGCCCAAGGATCTGTGTTTGAACTCCTGGGTGCCCTGTCCTACGGTGTATTTGATTAAAAGCTCATGCGTGTCCTCTGTGCAAAAGGCACCATGCATATGCTATTTCATGCTTCTGGGCTAATGCAAATCAACTCTGAGGGAAGTGCTATTCATTTATGTGTATACAATGCAAGCTGTTCTTCTTCTTCTTTTTTTTTTAGAAGCGGGAGAGAGATAAGGGGAGGAGGGGCAGAGGGAGGGAGAGTCTCCAGCCTGCTCTGTCCCATGCTTAGCACGGAGCCCGACACAGGGCTGAGTCTCACAGCCCCGAGATCCCAAACTGAGCCAAAATCAAGAGTCAGACACTTAACCGACTGAGCCCCCCGGGTGCCCCGGTGCAGGCTGCTTTTAATGAAACCCTTCCTTGCACTAAGGAAACAGATCTGGTCCAACAATATGAGATCCTGGAAGGTGCAATTACTTTTTCCCCAATATTCCAGGCATTCCAAGCCAGGGCCACCCCCATATATAAGGGAACCAGCAGCCAAAAGTCCCTTTAAAATAAGTTGGCATTTTGAATTCAATTGTACATTAGAACTTTGAGCTGTTTTTGTCTTTTTAAGGGTTTCCACTGGGACGCCCGGGTGGGTCAGAGATTGAGCGTCTGCCTTTGGCTCAGGGCGTGACCCCGGGGTCCCCAGGATCGCATCCCACGTCGGGCTCCCTGCATGGGGAGGGAGTACTCTCTCACGAGTAAATACATAAAATATTAAAAAGACTTTCCCCTAGTTTTTATGGAAGGTGATAGACAAAAGGCTGAGTGACACTCTGTATTAGTTTATAAAACCCATCCACTGCCGACCAGAATGAACCGGAAAGCAAGAATGCAACGACCGAGGAACAGCAGTTTGCTATGACATTTTTTAGCTGATTGTTCCTTGCAGGTGACTTGGAACCTCATTGTCATCAGGGGCATTTGTAGAATTAAACGTGTTTGTGTAAGTTACTTGTCAGTCAGAGATAAAGGAGGGTGACTTTGGGGACCGCTAATGTCCCCGGCACTAGTTCAGTGTTGCTTGAAATGCAACAGTGAGACCTGAAGGCATCGGGCAGTGCACGCAGGGCTGGCAGGTGTGCAGGTGGCTGCTGCGGGCGGGTCCCGGGGGAGGAGGGCGGAGAGCGAGAACACTCTGAATGGTTTCCCGGAGAGTTCGGGGATATTCTAAAGGACTGAGCAGGTTCCCTGGCAATATATTTGGAGGGAGGGGCCAAATGAAGGGAATATAGTCTGTGGCCAAGTGCAGAAGAGATTAAGGGACGCCTGCCCGCCAGGTACGGTGCCTCCATTCACAACTGTTTTGTCGGACTGGGTGAGGCCCTGAGTTTCTGTCCTTCCCGATTTCCTTTCTCTCCCGCAAACATTTTTGAAACACCTACGACGTGTAAAACGCTACACGCTGGGAAGTCTGTCGAGTTTATCATTTGCGTTAAGTCACCTGTAAGAGCTGACATTTCTCAAAGGTCTTGGATTTTAGTCTGAATCTGTTTGAAAACATTTTTAAGTTGTTAGAGTTGAAAATATTTGTCATACAAAAATAATTGAACGAATCACATTTTGGCCAAATCCACAAGGTGATCTGGTGTTTCTGATGCTTCCTCAAAAAATATGCTCAGCACATGCACAGCCTCAGCACGTCCTGGGAGCTCGTTGGACGTGCAAATTCACGGGCCCATCCCGGACCTACGAGCCAGACCCTCTAGGTGGGGGTGGCGCGAGCAATCTGGGTCTCAATAAGCCTTCTAGGTAATTCTGAGAAGCCCTGAGCTAAGCGAAATTATGAGACCATGATTGTTCTATTGATTGTTCTAATTAGTAGTTTGGAGTTTCAGTGATGAGGAAAACAGTATGGTGCATTCAGCAGAATGGGCAAAAAAGGTCAACATCTTATTTTTCATGAAATTGAAAATATTGCCATATGATAATCATTTACACATTCCCGTGGTAGGAAGACGGATGTGAAGAGTTGGGGGGAAAATGTTGGGAAAGACATTTAATACTTTTTTTTACGTAAGAAGGCTTTGGATGGAGTTTCTATGTTAATTAAAGTTATCTGAGCCATTTAATTTGAGGAGCTGGCTCATAACCAATAATTGCATAGGAGAGATTTTTCTCTTTTAATAAAATTGGAATCTAGAACATAGTGGAATAAATCAACTTGCACGTTTAGTTGTTCAAACTGGCACTTCAAAATGATCCATGAAAGGAAGAATATTTTGTTTTTGTTTGTTGGTTTTTAATTTCCAAATGCATTCTGGAGTGTTACTTGTGTCATATAAAATGAAACCACTAGAAAAATGAGATTAGAAAGATGCACGAAATGCAAGCACTGGGTTTTATTGCTACAGTCGGCAGACACTGAATGACTCTAACAACTGGTATCTCCAAACGCTGACTCTCCCTCTCGGAACCAGCGTCACTGCGGACTGGCAACGAGGTTCACAGAGGGACACGCATCTGCAGGCCACACTTGGCGTAGCCCCAGTTAAACCACCTCTAGTGCAAGCACCGGTAAACCAGCTGCAGTAAGAGACCAGGTGAGTAAGCTCCAGGAAACCAAGCAGCGGTGGAGGTTGCAGGGTCTTGGCTAGAATCTCAGTTGGACCTTTAACCTTGTGCCTCAATGTTCCGACCTATAAAATGGGGACCATTATACCACAGAACGCCCAGGATGCTGGAGGCAGATGTTAGTGGCTGAGCCTGCTCTCAGTGAAAGAGTATGGGATTTAAGTTCTGTAGGGAGGGAAATGAGGACAAGAGAGAGGAGAAGGACTTCGAGAAGTGGTAGGATCAACGGATTATAAATCCCACTAGGGTTAACCGAGTTAGTAGGATAAGGGGAAGGACGCACACACACAAATGGTTGTCAGGGACTGCGTGTTTGCGACCCCCCTCCACTCACATGTGAAAGTCCTGAACGCAGTGTGACTGTATTTGGAGATGGGGCCTGCGGGAGCCGATCAGGGTTAGGGGAGTTCGTGGGAGTGGGGGCCTAACGACGGCACGTGTGCCTTTGTAAGAGAGACACCTGCGAGCACACAGGAGAAGACGAGGGTCTGCAGCCAGGAGCGTGCTCTGGCCATTAGCGGGCCTGGCCGAGCGGGGCGGGGCTGCCGAGTCCGCACCTGGTGGAGGCTCACCTCTGCGGGGGGAGCTGCTGGCCCGCGGCATTGGTCCCCGTGGCGCTGGCGGCCTCGACGGCGGGGCTCGCCAGTGAAATGCTTGGAATTAGGGTTCCTGGGTGAAGTCCAGAACAAGGACAAGATCCTTTAACTTCTGTACCGGGAATGCTTGGACTGGCGCGGGGAGGAGGCCCTCTTTAATCCTACAGTGTAATGCCTGAGACGAAGCCCGTGGCGCTGGATCGTGTCCAGGGTGGTGCACGTGGGTTCATCGCCCCGATGGTGGCCCGCGGGCCAGGTGCGGGTCTGTATCTGTGTCCTTGAAGGTGTCCGACTGTCTGCCCCTACTTGCTTTAGGCCCAAAGAGATTTGCACCACTAGTACCTCCATTCATTCAGGGATACTTCAGTGCCGCTGAAGGTGCCGGGGGCGGGGTCCCTGAACCTGGGGACCCCGGTGGGCCATCCCGGTGGGCCATCCCGGTCGGTCTGCGCAGCTCAGCGGGCGCGCCCTGCACTGGGGGCTTGCAAACAACCAACAATTCTTTTCCACAGTTCTGGGGGCTGGAAGGCTGGGATCAGGGTGCCGGCCTCCCCCCGCTCGCAGGCTGCTTTCTGCTTAGGGACAGGGGGACTGACTTCTCCTTGTGTCCTCAGAGGGTCGAAGGGGCTGGGCAGCCCTTCGGGGTCCCTCTTATAAGGGTACTAAGCCCCCTCGAGAGGGCTCTACCTCAGGGCCCCATCCCCTCCCAGCGGCCTCCCCTCCTGCTACATCACACCGGGGATGAGGTTTCAATGTATGAATTTTGGGGAGACGGACCTGGAGCCCGTGACACATACTCATCTGCTGTCCTTGCCCCACAGCGGCCTGTGTTCTAGGCATATAGGAGGACGGGGGCGCTGAGGGGGGCGCTCAGGGGGACAGATCAGAAGCAGTGCCTGTCGCCTGCAGGGGGGGGGCTGGCCCTGGGGCTCACCCTGCGGGTCGGAGCGGACTGCGGCCTCCACGGCAGCGGCAGCGGGGCGGCTGGCCGGGGCCTGGGGCCGGAGCTGGCACACGAGGCGCCGCAGCACACCGGAGGGGACTGAGGGGACTGAGGGGACAGCGCTCAGCGGCCCGGACACTGAATCATGGTCGTTTCCTGCCTCCAGGTTCATATACAGCATTTGCGTGTGCGCATCCTCATCCTCACGCCCCTCGGTGACCCCCCAGCGGCCCAGCTGGCCGGGCTGACCCGTGGGGCCCGCGGGCACCTCCCCTCCCTCCCCTTCCCTCTCCTCCCCTCCCTCCCCTCCCTCCCCTCCCCTCCCCTCCCCCCCCCCACCTGCGGGTCTGGACGCCGGCGCCCCGCGGCCCACGGATGCGCACGAGCCCCTGGGGGGCCCCGACCAGGCCCACGCTGCCCGCCGCGCCCCGGGGACCTGCCGGATCCAGGAGCAGCGGGGCCTGCGGAGGACACGAGGCCCCGACACCGCCGCTGCCGCCCGCGCTCCCCGTCCCGCGGCCACACCCCTGCGGCGGCCGCGACCTGGACCCACCGGCCTCGGCGCGCTCGACCCTTCGCTCCTCAGCCCCCGCCCTCCGACCCCCACACCGTCCCCCCAGGTCCCTCCGTCCCCCACACCTCTGCCCCCCAGGTCCCCCCGCCCTCCACTTCTGCCCCCCGGGTCCCTCCGTCCCCCCCCACCTCTGCCCCCCAGGTCCCTTCTCCCCCCCACCTCTGCACCCAGCAGGTCCCTCTGTCCCGCCCCACCCTCCCCCGTCCCTCCGCCCTGCCCCCCTGCCCCCCCAGGTCCCTCCGTCCCCCCACCCCTCTCTCTGTGTCCCCCTGCCCCCCAGGTCCCTCTGTCCCCTCCACCTCTGCCCCCCCAGGTCCCTCCTACCCCTGCCCTCTGCCCCCCTAGGTCCCTCCTCCCCCCCACCTCTGCACCCAGCAGGTCCCTCTGTCCCGCCCCACCCTCCCCCGTCCCTCCGCCCTGCCCCCCTGCCCCCCCAGGTCCCTCCGTCCCCCCACCCCTCTCTCTGTGTCCCCCTGCCCCCCAGGTCCCTCTGTCCCCTCCACCTCTGCCCCCCCAGGTCCCTCCTACCCCTGCCCTCTGCCCCCCTAGGTCCCTCCTCCCCCCCACCTCTGCACCCAGCAGGTCCCTCTGTCCCGCCCCACCCTCCCCGGGTCCCTCCGCCCTCCCCCCTCTGACCCCTCAGGTCTCTCTGCCTCCCCTCCCTCCGCCCCCCCACCTCTGCCCCCCGCGGGTCCCTCCTACCCTCCCACCCCTGCCCCCAGCGGGTGCGTCCCTCTGTCCCCCCCCCAGCAGGTCCCTCCTCCCCCCACCCTGCCCTCCGCCCCCTCACGGGCCCTCCCCCCGCGGCTCTCCGACCAGAGGAGGGGACCAGCCCGGGCAGGCGGGCTGCGGGCGGGAAGCGGGGGGGCCCCCATGGGAACCAAGGCGGCGCGGGGTGGGAATGAGCTCCTGTGGTGGAGGCACGTGCCCCAGCTCAGACTGTCCCTTCCTAAAGCAGCTGCGCCCTGCGGCGGGCCTGTGCCCGGGGTGCTCCTCTTCCTGCCCGCCCCCTCCTGCCCCCCGCCCCCCTTCATGCTCTCCCTCCTGCCCTCCCCCTCCCCCTCCCCCCCCCCCCCCAGAGCGGCCTCCCCCAGCGCCCCGGGCAGCGACGAGCCTGCGGTCTGGGAAGAGCCGAGAACAGCGTCAGGGGAGAGGAGGGGAAGCAGACTCCGGACCCAGGAGGAGGTCTTCGTTCTGTGTACACAGATTATCTTTCTTACGACTTCTATTATGACAAATTCCAAGACCGGGAGGAGGGTGACAAACATCTGTCCACCTGCCCAGCTGGATCCACAAGTTGTTAACATCTGCTTGTGTCCCCTTTGGCCGCCCAACCATCGGCGCCCGTGTCCCTCTCTCCATCTCTTTATCCATCCCAGTCCATCCATCCACTGACCCATTTGGCTCTTTTTAAAATATTTTATTTTATTTTATTTTTTTAAATATTGTAGGGCAGCCCCGGGGGGCTCAGCAGGTTAGTACTGCCTCCTGCCCAGGGCTGATCCTGGAGACGTGGGCTCGAATCCCATGTCGGGCTCCCTGCATGGAGCCTGCTTCTCCCTCTGCCTGAGTGTCTGCCTCTCTCTCTCATGAATCAATAAATAAAATCTTTAAAGATAAATAAATAAATAAAAAATATTGTATTTATGAGAAAGAGAGCCCATGCACATGCACGCACATGCACGGGAGGGCAGGGGAGAGGGAGGGGAAGCAGAGGCCCTGCTGAGCGGGGAGCCCAGCCCAGGGGTCATGAAGGCAGACACTTAACCCGCTGAGCCACCCAGGCCCTGGTCTTTAAAGCCTTTTACAAATAAGTTGCCCACATCATGAGCCTTGATTTACAAGTTAGCTTGCATCTTTTCAGAATAAGGACCTTGCCAGCACATCATCAGTACACTTCAAATCATTAATGATAATTCCTTCGTATGTCAAACATCCAGGGTTATATCGAGCTTTTATTGTTTCCATCATTACGCTTTTCCCTTTGAGAAGTTACAGTCCATTTAAATTTTGCCTCTTTCCGGTTCACTTTTTAGAGCTTCTTTTAAGAAATGTCCTTGAGGCATCTGGGTGGCTCAGTGGGTTAAGCGTGTGACTTCGGTTCGGGCCATGGACCTGGGGTCCTGGGATGTAGCCCCTGTGGGGCCCCCTGGTCAGTGGGGAGTCTGCTTCTCTCTGGGCCCCTCCCCCTGTCGGTGCTCTGTCTCTGTCTCTCTCTCTCAAAAAAATAAAATAAAATAAAATAAAATAAAATAAAATCTTTTCTAGAAAAAGAAGTGTCTCTAGAAACTATCAGCATACTTATTATTTATGTTGTATCTAATAATCCCAATATGTAAAATTTTGTATGTCTGTTTCAGCTGTTTGCTATTTTTGCTGATTCTCTTATGGTTCATGCTCCTTTTGTGTTTCCTGAATTTTGAAGGAGAACTTCCCATTTTCCTTGGAAATTTATTAATGGAAATTCTTTGAGATTTGGTGTGAACTTAAAATCCTGCAGAGAGCATGTGTCTCACTTTTGCTTGCAACAGAACTGAGACGGCTGTATCCCAGGTCTCTGCTGAGATGAGTCTGAGCACACGGGCAGTGCATATTTAGACTGAAAACCCAAGTAAGGGGCCGCACTGTAATTACTAAACCGTAGAGGAGATTTCTGTTTCATTCATTCAGCATGAACTTTGGGATAGGTATGGAGTTTTTGTTTTGTTCCCTTTTGGTTTTGGTTTCCTTTTGTGTGTGATGTATTTCTTGGTTCCCTTTGGGGGTCTAGCTTTGGGTACATGGTCTCCTATTAGATTCCGGATTGGACAACCCTAAACTTTATTGGATCTTCCGATTTCAGCAAAAAAAAAAAAAAAAAAAATCACTTTGGGACTGGCTTGCTTTTCAGAGTTTCCAGGTTTCCCCTGGGTTATCATATGTCCAGAAAGAGGAATTCCACAAATCCTTCACTAGGATTAGAGGAGAGAATATTCAAGAAAGAAGATGGCTGTAGGGAAAGACAAGTTTCAAGGTTGGAGTTTAATTTCTCGTCTTCAAATAGTGTAGAATAATGGTGATACACAGAGGTGCATGCCAAGGTTTTCTATTTCATTATAATCAAAACACGAAACAAAGATTAACTTCATCTGACCATAAAGCAAATATTCAATTTTCTTGCAGCAATGGAGGTTATAAATTGTCTAAAAAGGGATACTTTACACTTTCCAAACCAGGGCGACTACATAATGATCTGATTAATAACCAGAAGATGAAGTTCCTGCTTTTGATCTTTAGAGCAGGAAAAGGTTTCTTTAGACGCACAAAGAGATGATCCCATAAGAGAAGTGAAAGATGAAGGTGACTCTTGCGGGTGTAATCTTTAGGATGGGCCCTATAGGAAACCACATGTCTGGCATCTATGATGACTCAGATGAAGGAAGCCAAAGTCTACAATTCGACTGAGTGACCATCACCATTAACCAATCTGAAAAATCCAAAGATGTTAGTAAAAATCTGGTAGATAATGTTATCTTAAAATTTTGAATTTTATTATCAGGTAGTATAGAAAACATTATCTTTTTTTTTTTCAGTTTAATTCACTAATAAAATCCAAACCTCTGACTTGTTTATGTATACGAGGAAGAAAATGAAATATTAGGACAGGCCTCCTATTACATTTCCTCCAGAGTAATTCCACAGTGACAGTAGGATACATGGATGAGCAATGAGCTCTCTTCTTTTGAAGATGGAGGGGTTGTTGTGTCTTTTTTGTTCAGTTGGCACATAAAGAATATGTAGATATCAGGCTCCTGAAGGTAACCTTGCCTTGTTCCTCCCAGGGTGGCTGAAGACAATCGAAAACTGTAACACACTCAACTTCAAATCACTGGATAAGGATTTTATGGGTCTTTTAATTCTTACTTGACTCCCCCTTATAAAATTCCTCTAATATGCCTGGAGAGGAAGTTCCCCTTTTTGAAGTAAGATGATTTTTATCTACTATATAAAAAAGAATTGATGATACGTCCTTCCGGACTTTCCTCTGCTTCTTTAAGAGTTCTGTCGAGAAGCAATGAACAGGACGGGAGAGGCACCTACTGTTTGGACTCAAAATGATGGAGTGGCTCCTGGTCTTGGGCCCGTTCCAGTGTCTCAGGCCATACAGCCCGGAGAAGCCCCATGGAGCATTAGCTTGTAGATTATTTTTGTGCACTTTAGTTGAACTTGCCCTCTGGCCTGGTGTTGGAGAGTTTTTGGCACCAAGATTTATAAACTCCTACATCACTGTCAACCATGTAGACATTCTTCACTTTGTACTATTTTCTCTCTTCTCTTCTCGTTGCTACTATCTTGGTCTAGACCCTCAATCCCAGCCTGCACTGGGATTGTTAGAATTTTAACCAGTTAGAACACTGGTTCTGTATTGTTAGAATTTTGACCAGTTAGAATACCGGCTCCCACCTCTCCCCACACCTGTCCACCCTGTGTGTGACAGTCTGTTAATCCTTCCGAAAGCCATGCAGTTTAGATTCCCCTGTGCTCGGAAATACTTAATGGCCTCCGCGGTGGCTCCGTAGAAAAAGCCCGAACGTTGAAATTTTGCTGTAAGGTCCTTTAGGATCGGGCCCTAAGTTCCTTATTCAACTTTATCTGTCTCTTTACAACCACTAGGAACCTTCGATCTTGGTTACATTCGTTGATCGCTTGTAGCTCGCTGCAAGGATCACATTGCAAACCTCCAAGTCGGTGGAAATCATTATTTTTATAATGTGAGACCACAGAGAACGAGGTTAAGGATAAACACCAATGGACGTATGGAAGTAACAAACCTATTTCAAGATTTAATGGCTGTTTCTAACTCCACACATACCAGCACAATCTTCCTGAGTAACTCCTTGGTCGCAAAAGAGGGATGTGACCCAATCCATCTTACCTGGAAGCCAAAGTTCACACCGTGTAGGAACTTCTGTTTCAGGTAGATCCGTTCTTCAGCTTTTCTCTTTCTGCCCTCTCCTTCCACACTGTCCTCTCTGACATTTATTGTTAACAGTGTCTGCAGGCCTGTGCTCCTGAGTGTTTCCCATCCTCAGAACTGCTGGGTTTATTTTGATGGATGTTCCATTGTTCACCGTGCAAACACAGCATCACTTTGGATTTGATTTTCAAATTGATGAATATTCTGAGGGTTTATTATGCATGGGTGGTCTTGTCCATAACAGAATCCCTAGTCGATTTTGGCAGCTTTCCACATTCACATGTTTGTTGCCCTGGAATTCATTTTGTTCGCTAATTCTAAACCCCAGATCCCTTTATTCTTAAAAACTGTGTGATAAAATCAATAATTTTGTATTGAAATATTACCTATGTATGTATTTTAATCTCCTTTCAGTTTTGCTTTTGGGCTATATTGTATGCTCTGCACGGTATATTATTATATTAGTGCATTTTATTATTTGCATAGAAATAAATCGCATGTATACTGAGGAAGAACATAGTTTTAATGACTAGGGTGCATGATATTATGAGATTAAAAGTTTGGTGGCCATTTTTTTAGACCATTGATTTGACATTTACTACGTTTCACAACATTCTTTTTTAAAAATTTTTTTTTATTATTTATTCATGATAGTCATAGAGAGAGGAGAGAGAGGCAGAGACACAGGCAGAGGGAGAAGCAGGCTCCATGCCAGGAGCCCGACGTGGGACTCGATCCTGAGACTCCGGGATCGCGCACTGGGCCAAAGGCAGGCACCAAACCGCTGAGCCACCCAGGGATTCCCCGTTTCACAACATTCAATTATGTGCTTAAAAACAGCTTTATCGAGGTATAACTGATTTTCCATAAAATTCACTCATTTTGGGTGTACAATCAAATAATTTTTAGCAAATTTACAGAGTTGTGTGACCATCAGCACAATCCAACTTTGGAACATCTTCATCATGCCAAAATGATGATCTCTCTTCCTAACCCCAATCCCAAGCAACCAGTGATCTTTCTCTATCGATTTGTCTTTTCTAGATTTTGGATATAAATGGCATCATACAGTATGTGGTCTTCTGTGACTGGCTTCTTTCACTTAGTACGTGTTTCTGAGGTTCATCCATGTTGCAGTACGTATTACAACGTCATGTTGCAGAGTGTGGATATCCCACACTTTGTTTATCCATTTACCAGCTAACGGTCATTTGGACTGTCTCCACTATCTTGATTATTGTGACTAATACTGCTAATGGACATTCATGTGAATATATGTTTTTATTTCTCTTGACAAGATAATTTCCTAAGACCTAGTTGCTGGGTCATATGGTGACTTGATGCCTAACTTTTTAAGAAGCAGCCAAACTGGTTTCCAAAATGGCAGAGCCATGTCACATCCCACTAGCAATGTGTCAGGGTTCCAGTTTTTCCACATCCTCCTCTTTAATACTTGCTATTGTCTTTTTAGTCATAGTAATTTCAGGGGATGCGGCTAGTATTTCATTGTGGTTTTCATTTGCTTTTCCCTAATGACTAATAATGAGCCTGTTTTCCACGTATACCTTCTTTGGTGAAATGTCTATTCAAATGATTTGCTGGTTATCTTTTTATACCTTCTTCAACACAGGAATCCTCCATGGGGATAGGGATAACATTTTATACTTTGGATCCCAAATACTTGCCTGGTACATCATAAGGTCATTTGCATACTGGTGTCCCAAATGCCCAAAAGGGTGATGATAATTTCATATATTAAATGTAAAAAAAAGTTCTATATTTTATCTTATTGGTTCACAAACCCAAATGTCTATAGTCACCGCGCTGGTAATGTAAATGCATAACTTGGGGAGACTTTAAGGAAATAGGGAGTGGTAAGGGGGGAAGCCCTCCTTTACAAAGACATCTATGTTAATTAAAAATAATCACTGCGCAAAGGAAGTTCATTTATCACTAGGTTGACCCTCCTCCCCCCGCCTCCCCGCCCCGTAGGTGCACACCAGACCCTCCACCACTGAGCCTAATTCTGGAGAAGTCATCATGCTACTCAGAGTGCATTTCTCTAGCTGATGCTATGAGGATCTTTTCCGAGAGATTCCACAGGCTTCCAGTAAGTTTTCTTTTCAGGGGCTTTCTACACCCATTTTATTGCAACCACAGGGGGTCTTTCTGCCTGTGGCCTTGCTGATGACCCTGGGACACTTGGAGCCCCTCCCAGATCTCTGGTTACTCTTTAGGTCAGCTTGCAAGGCTCCACTGCCACTTGCGAGGGCAACTGATGGGACTCTGGTTCCCTGCTGCCAGCTCCCATTCTCACCACTAGCTCTTTGCTCCTGTCATTTCATTGTCCTGCAAGATTTCCCAGCCTCCACCTCCACCTTCAGCTAACTCCCACTAATCCCTCCAGCTCAATTCCATACCACCCCCCAAAACCTTTCATAGGACCCCATTTTGCTCTTGTCAGAGCACAGTCCACATTTTATTGTAATTTCCTCTCTCTTTTTCAATTTCTCTGTTCCTTGAGGACAAGGGCTACATGGAGCGAATTCACTTGTGTAGTCTCTATGACCAGAGCTTTGGTTTCATGGAGGAGCCCCAAAAGATGGCATAGCCTGCCAAATGCATTGATGTACACGGGGCCCTATAACATCACATTGGGGAAGGACGTCTTGATGAAGAGTCAGTAGGCCTGAGTAGCAAGGATGTAATAAAATCCCCATATACCTGCAAAGTGGATATCGGATTTTAACTCCTATTCTCTTCTGAATTTGAAGCTTGGGAGCCACATAGCATTTTTCTTAGCTTCAGGGTTACTGCAGGTGCTCAGGGAGATAGTGTCTGGGGCCTGATGAGAGGTGAGAGACTGGATGGTGTGGCTCCAAGCTGTGGAGCCATCCACATGTGATCTGACGGGTCTTGTCACTCTGATGCCTGTGTCCTTTAGTTACCCAGCCCCTTCTTCCAATAAAGTCCTTCCTCGGGGGAGGGGGAGGCACTTACCTAACACACCAGTTTCTATGATATGCCAAGTGATGGTTGCCCAACTAATCCATGGACTTAATCTTCACCCAATGAAACTCAGGGCTGGGAGTGGTAGAGATCTGTAAGTGCCGAAACTATGACTTTATCTTCTCCTTTCAAAGGGCTTAAGTCATCTGCAAACCTCTAGGGCTATATACACTGGCTTAACCTTCATTTGGAAAAGGAAGTTACCCTTTCGGCTCAAAGTTTTCAAGTGACTTTTTAAAACTCGACTTGAAATGATGCCTGACGTCGGCATGCTATCTTGACGACTTGTCCTTATGCTCCGAGCTTTGAGTGCCTCCAGAAATGAGAACTGATGAGAGAGATGTCTTTCATTACATTTATTTTCCCTTTTTCTTGGGCAGGATTGGACCTCATTTGTGGAGCTTGCCAGGTAGATTCTCCAAATTCTAGGATGAGTAGAACCTTGCCTATGATGTTGCTCTTTCAAATCCCCTCCTGTGGGGCTATTGGCAATACCACAAAGGACATGGTAAATTGAGGAGGTTCTTCCCTTGGGTGTCAGGATTTCCTCAATATTTGTAACCCTAGAGTGGTTTTTTTTTTTTTTTTTAAGGCAGTGTGAGTAAAAGGACTTCTGATTCCTCAGTATTACTAATTAGCATGGGTTTAATCTAATAATATTTTAACACTTCATTTATTTGGCATAGTTGTGGAATGAGAGGCTTCCTTTTAAGTGAGTTATTAAGGGATATTTCCCTGAGAAGCATTAAAACATACACTTAATTATCTTTACAACTACAGAAACATGCTTCTCTGCCTTATTAAAGCATTTTATAAAAGCCACAATGGAATGCCATACTGATTACTTAGGCAAATCATAAGAAATCCAGATATTGCATATGATTCAGTGCATTTCTATGCCGAGGGCTTCTGCTGAGGTGTCTAAATATAGTTGATCCTTCACTAAATGGCCCCAGGCAGCTGCCTTTTGTTTTTTCCTTCCTAAATTCTGCGGTCTGTTTTTTTTTTTTTTTTTAAGGCTCTTTATATCTCATTCATGTTGTCAGGTTGTGTGTGACCTGTCACTTTTTTCCGCTAATATTAGATCTCTTGTAGCTGTCCACTAGTCACACCCTTCTCAGATCTGGGCCTTCAGATCTTACAATGGGCCGGACAAGTAGATCACTGAGCTGGTGAAATGTTACCCAGGAATGATTATGTACAGAGACGCTCTCCTTGGGGTCAAAGAGAGGAAATCCACCAAATGGAATGTGTCATATCCGAATTGGTTAGTTTTTAAGATCATTTTATTGGTCCGAGAGTGGCCTTTTTTCTTTAATAGGTAATTTCTCTGTGTAAATGATGTGTTCTTTCATTGTACCTGAGTGCTCCAACTAAGGAGTAGAATTCTAGAAGGAATCCAACATTCTGTTGTTTTCAGGCTGTGAAGATGATCATGGTGAGGTGGGGGGGCGGGGAGAGAAGATAAGCATCACAGAGATTCGTTACAGGTCCATAAATCAGTTTTCATCTTTCAGAATTCTAATTTTTTAGCTCGCCCCGAGGTGATCCGGCTGTACAATAAATCACACTGACTGTATTCGTTCTCACTGTTGCTGTAACAAATCGCCACCAACTTAGTGGCTCACAAAATATACAACTTTATTAGCTTACAGTCTGAAGGGTTCAAAAGTCCAAAATCAGTCTCACTGGGCTAAAGTCAAGGTGTCTGGAGGGCTGGCTCTTCTAGAGCCTCTCGGGGAGGATCCGTCCCCCCAGTCTGTTTCAGCTTCCAGAGGCTGCTGACCTTCTTTGCCTCCCGATCCCCTTCTCCATCTCCAGAGCCAGCCTTGCGATACCTTCAGTCCTTTCTGACCATCTGACCTCTGCTTGCATCATCACCTCTCCTTCTCTGACCCTGGTCCTCCCAGCTCCCTTTTATAAGGACCATCGTGATTGCCCTGACCCCACCAGACAAACGAGGATGCTCTCCCTGTCTCAAGGCCCTTAACTTAACCACACCTGCAACATCTCTTTTGCCATGTATGGGGACATAGTCACACATCCTGGGGGTTAGGGCAGGGGTGTTTTCGGTGAGAGGAAGGGAGCATTACGGATCCTACTGCACTAACTAAACCTGCAATATGTTGATTCAAAAACTAGAACGGCAATTTATGATTTAGGGTTTTAATATGTCTAGTAGGATAACTGGAATTACCCATTACTTCAGACTGTCTCTACTGCCCAGCATTGGTCAAGCGAGGAGACTAAATAAATAATAGAAGCTTGCTTGGTGAGCATATGATTATACCTTGGTCATTGCCAAGAAACTACAGAAGCCTGATAAAGTGCCTTTGTACTCTGACTATGTCTACCCAGGTAGGCAGTACTGGCTGTTAGATGTTTTTTTTTGGATAGTACTTGAGTTTGATACCCTGACAAACTCAGCCTCACTGATTCTTCTTTCGATAGACCTCATGGAATCTAGAACTTGCTGCTGTAATTATGTTTTCTAGTGTATAAAAAATGTGACAAAACTGTGTAAAATTAACTCTGATCACCACAGTTAAAATGCCTGGATCAGAATCCACATTTGAGGGTGAATACTTAGCCTGTGGAATATCATAATGAGGAACCAGCTGTTTTACTTATTAGTTCCAATCTCGGAAAAATCTGGATGCAGGAAGTAACTTCATTGGTGCAATGTGTTGTCTTCAAGATTAAGTGAACCCTTGGCTGGATCTCTATGCCTTTGGTGAATAGGGCCCAGGACCCGGCAAGCCCAGTGGGCTGCCAGGGTCTGTGTAGAGCTCAAAGTCTAGAGCCATCTTAGTGCTGCCCTGTCCTGCTTCAGGTCGATGCTGACATCCCAGTAGGATCTGGATGGTATAGTCTGCAAAATATCACTTTACTGGCCCGAGAGTGAAAATTTCATGTCAGGTGCTTGTCAGAGGTTCCAAGAACAGGTAGGGGACTTTCCTAAGCTATAAGGATAGATCTCCTTCCTGACTGCTTGGCACCTGCTCACTAGTAAATGTTGCCACATTTGTCAGAAATCAGACTAAGTCTTGCTTTCTTCATAATCTGCCACCTGGGAGGAGGGTCTTGGGTCTCTGTGGGCAGAAGGATGGGTTGGTAGGTCTTGGCGGCCCAACTTCAGGGAGCATCAGCATAACCCAGAGAGCTGGTTAAAAGGCAGAGACTGAGCCCAAGCCCCTGAGTCCCCAAGGCATAAGTCTTGGGGAGGGGGTTGAGAATCTGCATTGCTCACAGGGTCCCAGGTGATGCTGTTGCTGCTGGTTGGGAACTACTCTTTGAGGTCCTGTGGGGCTGGGCTTTGCTACGCCTTACAACAACGAAGGGTTATTTCTTGCTCACACTACGTGTCTCCCGTGGGTCTATAGAGGCTCTGCTCTGCATCATCCCTGATCGCACTTTGCAATCCAGACCGATGGAGCTTTGCTGCTTGTGGTACGAATGTGAGAGCCTTGGCGGTGCCATGCTGGCAGCTACAAGACTTCCAGCAACTCACTGGCTAGAGCTGGTCACATGACTCACCCAAACCAAGTGGTACCACGAAGCACGCTATCTGGATGTTGGCAAGATAGTACTGATGGCTACTTCAGGTACTGCCCAGCTTTAACTGAAGAAGCCCGGTAACAGCTGAACAGTCAAAGTGACAAGTCAGTTTACAGGGCTTGGGAATGATGTAGCTGAAGCCATCATGGCTCAGTTTACCTTGGCTATTGTTTCATTCTCTCAAATAGAAACGGAAATCATTCTAGCCTCATTGCTGCTAGATCTACACAGCATCTCTACCTCTGTTCCTCTGAGGTGTGTGGTTGATCCATTTTTCCCCTTTAACTCCCTTTTTATTTTTTTATTTTTATTTATTTTAAAAAATATTTTATTTATTCATTCGTGAGACACACACACAGAGAGAGAGAGAGAGAGAGAGAGGCAGAGACACAGGCAGAGGGAGAAGCAGGCTCCTCGCAGGGAGCCCAACATGGGACTCGATCCCGGGTCCTCAGGATCAGGCTGTGGGCTGAAGGCGGCGCTAAACCGCTGAGTCACCCGGGCTGCCCTTAACTCCCTTTTTAATTTTTAGGTTCTACTGCAGACATGATCTTTTCTGCCTTTCTCTTCAATTTTAAAGATTGACCTGGCTTCAGAGACCTGCTGCCCTGATGTGCTGTCTACAACGGCGTAAGAACAGTCTGCAAATTTGAGTCATCACCGATTTTTGCTTTGTGGCCCTTCCTTCCTTCCTTCTTTCCTTCCTTCCTTCCCTCCTTATGCAGCTTTGCAATCAGTTAAACCATCTATGAAATTGCAATGACCTAATGCATCATTTAGGCATAAACACATTTTGGCTCAGAAATTATTTCTCAAAACCTCTTTTTTGAGTTGTCACTTCAGCACATATTCCTGTCAAGCACTGACCTCTTACTGATTCTTAATTTCTTTTGAGGCAGCCAGAGATAGTAGTTACCTCTTCACCAAAGGAGAAACCATAGGGGAAAATGACCCGGTGAAGACTGCTGGTTTTCCATTCTTCGGTTCAATCACTTCGGTTCATCGGGGAAATAAAACTGTCAGCACAACATCTCTGGGCACAGAGGACATGGGTAGGGTGTGTGATTCAAAGGATTGCCTACGGCTAAAGCCACTGTGTAAGCTTTAATTAACTGGGACAGCCAGGGGCAGGTACTGTAGAAAGAAACACTATCATTATTGATGTTAATTTTTTATGTGAATATTGGGAAACTCCTGGATGCATTGTTCCATAATTAATTTTCTTATAAGTTATGAATGTCCTAGGATATCCCCTAAAGGAGAGCTGGAGAGAGCGATTCATTTAAGTCAGTTTAGTTTTTAGAGGCTCTTCCTGTAGCCATATATTTATGACTACAGTTGAGTTTTGGTTTCTTGTGTGGCTTTCTAGAGCCTAGAATAACTTTGCCTTAAGATGGAAACGGTTAATGATTACGACTATGCTTTTTCAGAATAGTTTAAGTTCCTTGGGTGCATTTTTAGGCTGCAGGCTGAAGCACGATGAACGGAACTTGCAGTTGCGTTGGAGTTTGAACCAGTTATTGCAGGAAACACACAGGTATTTATTCGCCAATCAAATACATATTTTCTTCTTTTGTTTTTTTAAGTTGAGGTTATCCTGAAAATTGGTTTTAGTTGTCAAATATATTGCCTTATGCTAAATATCATGTATATTCTAATATTTTATTCTCTTAAAAGTTGAAATTGTTTGCCTTCCTATTGTTGATACTGATATTTTTACTGTTTTTTTTTTTACCACAAATCTTTAAATGGGAACAGATAGGGCAGGCTACTTGTATTTGCCCCATGGCTTAGAAACCCAGCTGATAAGACCATTTTTAGTTGAACCAGATTTTCAGGTAGAACAGAACTGCTAACATTCAACAGAAGCCCCGGGCAAGGCTGAAGTCAACCCTGAGGGCGAATGGGCTGGGGGAGAGCTCAGTGGTGCAGAGGAGCAAGTTTTCTTTAGGGAACATGACTTCTTTTGCAAAATGAGGACAGTTCCAGAGATACAGGATATCACAGGGTATGAAGAAGATCGAATGATATGCAAATGGCAGCACGAAGAGTAAGAACTTGGCAGATAGTGAACACTTAGTAGAAGTTGGCTTTTATTTTTCAGGTCTCTCTTCCTTATTCCTTCTTGTATAAATAAATAAATAAACAAATAAATAAATAATCAAGCAACAGGTGAGCACTGCTGTCTTGTCTTCAGTGGTAAGACATTGTGGGGCTCGCAAAGAAACTTCAAAGTCTTCTCTGAAAGGATTCAAAGCAAGATGAATCATATGTGATGACTTAGAAAATGTAAGACAGAAAGACGTTCTCATTGGTTCTCAGACAAGAAGCACACAGCATGGGCATCAGAGAAATCCAGGGGCGGGAGACGTGACTCTGGAGTGAAGTGGTCTGGAAGGAACCAGTCGATCAGATGGGTATGAAAAGTGCTGGTGGAGGTGAAGGCAGGGTGGAGAGTTGCAGTACCAGGTAGGAAGGGGCAATAAGACTCAAAGGACAAGGATCAGAAAGTGTGTTTGAGGAAGAGTAAATAACTTAGTTTGTTGGTAGGAAAGTACTCTCTACTGGTGAGTATTTGGTGACAGAAAGGTGTATTAGAGTCATTTTAGGGTAGAAACTTGCTGGCTCGTGTACCTTTTTGTTAGAACCACGTTGTAAGTGAGATTGAAAGATATGACCACTAATATTTTAGTTGGGAGAACATATTTGATTCTACACTATGGTTAGAATATGGTCACTAATATGGTCTACTCATAAACATAGTCAAGACAGTATAAATCCACAGGCATATGGTGAACTCTCCAGAGAGCCCCTTCACGCCTTCTCTCACTGGTTTTTAAATAGCACTCTAAGCTATTCAGATATTATACAGTACTTATCTGATCTCATATAATAGTTATCCCTTTTGCTACATTGCTCATTCTTGGCACTGGCCATTTTTGGCCTATGGGATGTATGTACTTATTGACCTGGCAATAGAAAATATTCAGTCTTGGATCAATATGTAAGTACTTACATCATATTAAATTTAATTATCTATCAAAATGTATCTGCTGCTGCCATAACTTATCACTTTGGGGGGGGGCTGCTGATGCTAAAGTAGTATTGAACAGCTTGAATGATTCATATATTCTTTACTTTGTCATTTCTTCTATTGAACTCCTCAAAATATTTAAAATATTTTCGCCTTTAGTGTGGAATTATTTTATGTAGTTTGTGACAAAAAGCACCTAAAGCAGCATGGATAGCCCTAGTGTCAAAGTTGATGCTTTGTAGGATTAAAATATTTTCTTCATAAAGTAACCAACTAAGCTTACGTATAAAAGACATATGCTTGAAAATATTAACAACTCATACCTTTGAAAAGCTGTCCTAAGATTGAATGAAGAGAAGAAGACATTTTATTTTCACAGAATATGCTTTTATAATTTGAAAATTTTACTTTATTCATTTTTAAAGTTCAAATTTTAGAGTCAAATGCCTAGATACTGTTTCTTTAAACTTTGGGGAAAAAATAAACTTTGGGGAAAGTTTTGCTGTGTTTAAAGTGATAGAGTATAAAGGATGTTTGCACTGTATAAAGCATTATTTACTAAGTGTCTGCTTGGTTAATATAATGGTGAACGAAGCAGAAATATTTGCTAAAAAATAAGGCATAAGTGCTTATGCTTTCTGGGTTCTCATTAAAATTATAGCAGCACAGATCAACAGGACATTCATGGTATTTAAGTATTTCCTTTTTCTACTCTGATATCAGAGTGAGGCACCAGCCTTGACATTGCAGAGATCAGATGGAACATAGTTTATAAGTTTGGATTGTCTTGGGAGCTAAGGGGCTCATGTGTTATGCTACTTAGAATCAAGGGAATTGGTGCATCTTGAATGAAGTCAGGAACTTAAATTAGTATTCTGAATAAAGGTGTTCTTAACATTAAACATTTAAAAATTTAAACATAAGAAAAAAATAAAAAATAAAAGACATATGCTTGATGACAAATGCTTCTTCTTTTAAGATTGTGTGTGTGTGTGTGTGTGTGTGTGTGTGTGACCATAATCAAGAATTAGGGTAATAAGGGAAGGAAGGAAGAAGGAATATAATCCAATAAAACGACCTTTGGGTAGTTCAGATGTTCTGGATGTATAGGTATTTCTTTTTTCATTTTGTTGACATTTTATTATGAAACATTTAAGCTTACAGTAAATTTGAAATAATTTTATGTAACCATCTATATTCCTATATTGTACCATAAGCATTTTACTGCGTTTTATCATATATTTATCCATCCCTCTACCCAGCACATGTACAGAATTTAATTCTAACTATGTAAGGAACGACTAAATCAGCTCTATACAGTCAGAGCTCCAGTTGTTTAGATTTATGCTATTTGTGTTCCTATTTCTGTAGTATCTACCATCACTTCCAAGCAAGACCAATGGGACAGATTAGAAGAGTCTGTTCATTTTACCAAAAAAAAAAAAAAAAAAGGAATCCTTTTTGAGCATGTTCCCAGCATGAGTCTGTGGAGCTGTGCAGGCTTAGCTATGCAGCAATCATCTGGGGAGCTTGTTAACTTGATATTCTCTCACTCCCTAAAATTCTTAGTCAATAAATCCAACATGAGGATTTGAAATCTGCATTTCTTTTTAGAAGTCTTTCAAAAGGCATCAGAGGTTATTTTGACATGCGGTTGGATTTGGAAACCATTGACCAAAGGACTATATCTTAGTCTTTGGAGGAGGCAAGACATTTTGAGGGAAAAGTCAATAATACAATATATAACCAAACATTAAATTCTGTGGTTTGCCTTCTAAATTCTAGAGATTTCCAGGAAATGGAAAGCCCCGTGTGGGTTAGAAAATTGGCCAAAGTTTCATAGATAGCAAGAGGCTTAAGAGAATGAGAGGAAAGTATGGAGGAGATACGAAGTTAGTAGGTTTTGAAGGGTGTCAGATGCTAGAGAGTAGAAAATGTAAATTCCTGAAGAACTTTCAGAGAACAGTCTTGAAGGACTTTGCTCCCTGTCTTACCAGCAAAGACACACCGATCATAACACACACTGGAGTATTCAGAACCCTTCTCATGGGAAAATTATAAAAGTTGAATTAATCCATACCTTGGGACAAAAGGGGGGATTTTCGGGAAGGCTTGTACAGCTCCAGGAAGGCGGGGGTGAGGACACAGATGTATGCAAGGCACCAAGTCCCAGTGGGGCTCACCCTTCCCATTTCTCACTTCAGTCACTCTGTACTGGCCTCATCACTCAGACTGGCTTCTTCTACACGGTGACCAGTCGCCTTCCGTCCGCCCCCGGGCTACGGGTCGCCCCCATCATCAACCCTCAGCATTGACCCTGTGGTGGACACACGGGTGGGTGCCGAAGTTACAAACCAAAAGCAGATTCCCCGCGAGGGACAAGGTGGGGGGCAGGAGGGTTAAGAAGCTCATCGGTAGGCCTGAGATGGCCCATCTGCACGGCGGGCTGTCGGCGGCGCTGGGCGAGCAAGGGGGAGCCTGCAGGCCGTCGGGCAGGCCACGCGTCCTTTCCACGCCGCTTCAAATTTCCCTTCCTTTTCTGTCTTTATGTTTGGCGGAGTCTACTCAGTCCCGTCTAGGCTGCTGCTTTATGGAGCGTCGAAGCTCTTCCCAGGCTGTGCTCCGAGTAGCACCTCGCTTGCTAAAAGGCACTGGATTTCGAACAAGTCATAACAGTTTCTGACAAGATCTTTCTTTTGAAGGAAAATGTGAGAAAGCGAGGGAGATAAAAATGTCTTTGTTTTCACCAAAGCATAGTCAGGATGAATAATTAAGAAATTGATACTGAATTCAGTAGCATTATCTGAGCTGTTAGTCAAAAGAAGGTGGATGAGGGTGTGGGTGTGTCTGTGTTTCCAGACGACAGGTGGAAGTTCCTGAGTCTGTTCCTGTTCATGGTTCCATCCAACTGAGGATGAGGGCAAAACTGTCACCTGGTTGGGTAGAGCTGTCTTTCCAAAACGACATACTTAGAGCAAGTACATGGCTACCCAGTGGTACGATTTCGGGAAAGAGATAGGGTTCTAAGACCAAAATACCACCCTTAACCCCATGTTCAGTATCAAAATGCTTTTGTCAGAGGGCCAAGATACTTTCTTCTACCTTTAAAAAAAGCGACAGACACCAGTATTTCTGGAAGGACACTGTTAGGACACTGATGTAAATGCATATCAAAATGTCAATAAACCGCACCAAACACTTTCCTGACTTTTTTTGTTGGATGAGGCGTGTGCTCATGCGTGTTTGCATTTGTGTCTGTAAATTAGACGAGGCACCTCGACCTCTGCCTGATACACTCTGCCTGGAGCGGATCGGGGTATTCGGTTTTCATTCTACTTCGTACCACATGCAATTCATGGGCTTGAATGGGAATCCTGTCTGCAAGGATAATAACCAAGGGTCCGACGTTGGAGGATTGTGGGATATTTATGGCTTTGACCCTGTTAACAATTCGTTTGGATATTAGCATCGACAAGGCTGGTTCTCTCAACACTCAGATCTTTTCAACCAGCCCGTAGGAGTTAACTTTTTTCTCTCCGGTTTCTTGTTGAAGAGCAGAGAAAAGTTCAACATTCCTTTCCCAATGTGCTATCTTTCGCTAGAGCGTTATCGCCTTCAAATGACAACCTTTGGATGCAATTCAAATCAGATAAGGCCGGTTATTTATTTAAGGCCCTTTAAGAACATAGCCAATTAGAGACTGTTGGATAATAGGCACATCACAGAGATTTCCTAGAAAGGGCCCGGTAACGGGGTTTTAGAGCTCCCATTACAAAGCATGGCGGGTTGCCTGCTTTTAAAAGAATGTTTATTTTTGGAAAACTGCGATTCTCTTGTTAGCTTCACACTCCTTCAGTTGTAGGTGTTTCAAAGAAATCTGAGCTCTTGTCAGGCTATTTCTATGAAGCCACCTACTTTTTTATCTCATAGATTGCTTGCAAGAAAGAATTATAATTAAAAATAGGTTTAATGAAACTGTACTCTACATGATTCCACTAACCTCAAATTAAGAGTGCACCGAATTTCGATTAATAAATTGCTTTGTTAATTTAATTCAGTGACTGTGTGCTGCGGGCTTACTAGGAGTCGAACGCCACAGCCAACGGATAGAGGAGTTCTCTACTCTTATTTGACGATACACAACAGCTAGGCTCCCATGGACGTACACACACAGGAGCATCGTAGAGCAGGCAGATGCCAGGCTGAGAATCACCTTAAAGTGAAGGGCTGGGCAGTGGCCGTGTCAGCATCTTCCTTGAGGGTGCTAGGGACAGTCGTTTTTAAGAGAGGCCACTTAATTGACATCTTAAGACCAGAAGGAGTCAGGCTCGTGGAGACCTAGGGAAGAACATTTGAGGCGGAGACAGGCCGAGGGAAGAGCCGACTCGCAGGCCCCAAGACGGACGTGGGCTTGGCATGTTGGAGGAAGAGAAAGCAGGTCCATGCGACAAAAGCTGGTACAGAGATTCAGAGAAGTGGGCAGCTTCTAGGTCCTGGACAGTTTTGTAGGTCAGAGGAAGAAATACAAGTTTTACATGCAATGAAAAGCATCAGAGAGTTTTAAGCAGAGGAGTGACATGATCTAATTTAATTTTTCTATAGGAAATGGGTAATAGGAAACAAGGTTGGCAGTCGGGAAATCGATTATGAGGGAATCATAGTAAGCGAGGCCAGTGGCTTCAGTGCACAGTGCACACAGCCCAGAGCGGGTGCAGGATAATCCCTTAGACCGAGGAAAGCACATATTAGAGGGCCCTGTGTGCATAGATGTGCATGTGCATAAAACGGATATATATGTATATATATATATATGCACGTGCATGTGTACGTGTATGTGTCTAAGTGTGCGTTACATACGTGCATGTTACACTGTCTTTTTTAAAACCTTCTATTTCGGGCAGCCCGGGTGGCTCAGCGATTTAGCAGGGCTCCCTGCATGGAGCCTCCTTCTCCCTCTGCCCATGTCTCTGCCTCTCTCTCTCTCTGTGTCTCTCATGAATAAATAATAAAATAAAATAATAAAAATAAAATAAAATAAAACCCTCCTATTTCTATGTAATATAATGCATAATATATAAATGCCACCATCCATATGTTATTTAGAAATAGATCAACATACATAATGGGTGTGTATGCGTTCAAAAATATTTTATTGGTGCAGGCATGATCCAAAAGTTTGGAAGTCACTGGTCTGGGCGTCAGGTGGTGATGACTTGGATTTGGTGGTGTAGTGGGAATGGAGAGCAGGAGATGCTTTAGGGATAAGGGTCAAAGGTAAAAGTAACAGGACCTGGGGCGCCTGGTGGCTTGGCTGGTTGAGCGTCTGACTCTTGAGTTTGGCTCAGGCCATGATGTTGGGGTTGGGAGGTTGAGTCATACCTCAGGCTTCATGCTTGGCACAGAGTCTGCTTGAGATTCTCTCTCTCCCTCTGCCCTTCCCCTCTCCCAGGGCCCCGCTCGTGCTCTCTCTCTCTCTCTCTCTCTCTCTCACACACACACACACACACACACAAGACCTGTTGAGTTGGGTTGTGTTGCCGTGTGGGTCCAGCTCTGGCTCAAGAGAGCCCAGCCCCAGGGAGCCCTGTAGGTCTGTATTTTCTTGGTGGAGGACTAGGGACGTAACAATTTTCAAGGCCTCGTTTACCTGCCGCTTTCACACACAGTATGGCCTCCACTTCTGCAAGACAAAATAGCTGTGTCTTCATTTCAGGGCCACGGCTGCACAACACCGAGGGCCACCGTTAGCTTTCTAGCCTTTGGAATCGTGTTGTGTGTGGTTGTGGCTGTAGGACAAAGAGTTCAGATTTACACCTCGAGAAGGTGCTCTGGGTGAGCATGTGCACACACACGTCTTCAAGAGTCTTTTCTCGGGGCGCCTGGGTGGCCCTGTCCGTTGGTTAAGTGTCTGCTTTCAGCTCAGGACACGATCCTGGGGTCCTGAGGTCAAGCCCCACATCGGGCCTCCTGCTCAGCGGGGAGCCTGCTTCTCCTGCTCCCCCTGCTTGTGCTCTCTCATTGTCTCTCTGTCAGATAAAGAAATAAAATCTCTTTTAAAAAAAGAGTCTTGGGACACCTGGGGGGCTCAGCAGTTGAGCATCTGCCTTCAGCTCAGGCCGTGGGCCCGGGGTCCTGGGATCGAGTTCCCCCTCAGGGTTCCTGCAGGGAACTTGCTTCTCCCTCTGCCTCTCTGTGTGTGTGTCTCATGAATAAATAAACTAAATGTGTGTGTTTTTTTTAAGAGTCTTTTCTCTTAGAGTGATTTTTGGATTAGGCTTATTCCCCTGCCCACCTTCCAGATGAGGTTCTTTACTTGAGACGAGAGAAACAAAGGAATACTTTGAGCCTAATGGGGCACTTCGTGGCCGGGGGCTCAGGTCTCAGGGATGAGAAGCCGACTTCGGGGAGATCTGCACCAGCACTGGGGCTCTCACTGCCTCTTCCTGAGGGTGGTTGTAAAAGCGCGGGACCCTGGGGTGTGGGCATTTCCACACGTCATCTGCTTTTGCCCTTTGTCAGGCCTGATGGAACATGTAACACCTCTTCTTTTTTTTTTTTTTTAGAATTTATTTATTATTTATTTATTTATTTATTTATTTATTTATTTAGAGAGCAAGTGAGCCCCTGAACAGCAAGGAGGAGCAAAAGTAGAGGGAGAAGCAGATGCCCCGCTGAGCAGGGAGCCTGACGTGGGGCTTGATCCCGGGACTCGGGATCATGACCTGAGCCCAAGGCAGACGCTTCACTGACTGAGCCACCCTGGCGCCCCCTTCTCCTCTTATTCCCACGTCCCCAAAATAACCCACCCACCTGAAAGGCATTAGTGACCTATATTAACCTTATTGAAAAATGCGTCCCCAGAAGATATTTGTCCCTCCCTCGTCCACTCCTAGCTCTGCCTTCAGAGAAGCCGACCTCCCCGCAGCCCTGAACCTGGCCTGAGCTCGCTCAGCCTTCTGTATGGCACAGACTCTCTCCTGGTTTCCCACACGTCACACCAGGAGCTCTTGAAGTCGTCTTCGGGGCAGCCCAGACCCCTCACTGAGGGGGACCCGGGCACCTACTACCACGACAGCGCTCTGTCCGTGTTGGTCCCTGGAGTTTGCCGTAGGTGTTACATGTTACCCAGCAGGTTGTTACTGCGATGAGGTGAATTCCAAATAAACTGTTGGAATATAACCTGTATTTGCATTAGAGACTGTTTTTTTTTTTAAGATGTTTATTTATTCATGAGAGACACAGAGAGAGACGCAGAGACACAGGCAGAGGGAGAAGCAGGCTCCATGTGGGGAGCCCGACATGGGACTCGAGCCCCAGGTCCCCAGGATCAGGCCCTGGGCCCAAGGTGGCACCAAACTGCTGGGCCTCCCAGGCTGCCCCCGTAGGGCTCTCCCACCGTGCTGTGCCTTCTGCACCCCTGAGACGCCCGGGACGTCCCACCTCTGTTAGTTCTCTATTGCTGTGCTTAGGAAATGCCCACAGAGGTGCCCGGGGCCTCGGTCGACCAAGGGCCCGACTCAATGTTGGCTCCATCATGATCTCAGGGTGGTGAGGTCGAGCCCTGGGAGCAGCTCTGCGCACAGTGGAGTCTCCTTAGGCTCCTGTCCCGCTGCCCCTCCCGCCTCCCCTGCCCACTCGCACACTCTCTCTCTCTCTAAAAATAAAAAAATATATATATATATGTATATATATATATACATATATATATATATTTTAAAAATATAATACATAATGTATATGTATATAACCAGAAACTCAGTGGCTTAAAATACACAAGTCTATTAAGTCATAGTTCTGGAGACAGGAAATGCAAGATCTGTGTCTCTGGGGTGAAATCAAGGTGGCAGCAAGCCTGTGTTCCTTCTGGAGTCTCCGGAATCTGTTTCCTTGCCTTTCTGGCTTCTGGAAGCTGCCTGTGTTCTTAGCTTGAGGCATCCTCCTCTAACTGAAAGCCAGCAGCATGGAGTCCCCAAGCCTTTCCCTCTGGCCTCTGCTGCTTTCGTCACATGTCCTTCTTTCTTGCTCTGACCCTCAAGCCTCCTAGCCACGTAGACTCTTCTGGTGAGATAAGGCCCATCTACATAGTCCAGGATGATTTCCCATCTCAAGGTCTGCGAATTCCCTTGCCGGGTCAGGTCGCGGGCTAGCCGAGTCCCAGAGCATGGCCATCGTTGAGCGCCCTCACTGTTTGCACCACATCACCTTTCAGTTCAGAAGCTGGACTTTAAAAAAAAAAAAAAATTCACTTATTCCTGAGAGAAACACAGAGAGAGGCAGAGACACAGGCAGAGGGAGAGGCAGGCTCCCTGCAGGGAGCCCGATGTGGGACTCGATCCCGGGACCCCGGGGTCACACCCTGGGCTGAAGGCGGGCGCCCAACTGCTGAGCCACCCGGAGGCCCAGAAGCTGGACGTATCCAAAGACTCAGTTGCTAAGTTGAGAAGAGTGAGGCGTGCACCTCAGAGGACAAATTTAAGGGAGAACCCCCAAAAAAAATCAGTAAGCAAAAAAATATTTTAATGCAATATTAAAAAAAATTAAAATTTCCAGAATTGATACCCACATAACAGTGTCCTTTGCTTAATCAGCAGAAGCAGGGGACCCAGTGTCCACAAATGACACGCTCATGTTGGATGCGGGTTTAGGAAGAGTAACTGACGGACGCAGGTCTCTGGTGGCTGCGGGGCTGGCACCTGGGCGAGCGGGGCTGCAAGGGGTGGCACCTCGGGGTGGGGGGCAGCTGCTGGCCCGGGCTCTGGCTTGTGGAAGACGCGAGTGGCCTTCGGGCCATTGGACGGTGCAACGTCGGTCCCGGGCCTGGTTACGCAGCCGGGCTATAGACTCAGCTGAAGGTTCCAGGGGCTCCTATCATCCTTGACTAAATCCCTTTTCTACTTAAATAGCCGATTTGCTGTTGTTGGCAATGGACAGCGCTGAATCCTGCGACTTGAGGCAGTGAGGACGACCTCAGTTGGTGGGTGGCCAGTCCCAGCCCCGCGTGCACCCCCGGGAGGACGGCCGCGTGGCGGTGCCTGCGCTGAGGACGTGAGGCTCGGCCCCCCCCAAACCGAGGAGGTCCGAGGAGGCCCCAGAACCTTAAGGCAAAACCATTGCTTCTCAGCTCCTTACCTAGTACTTCCCTGGTCCCCAGTTAGGAGCTTATTTGGGATTTATTAGTAATAAAAAGATACTGACTTTTTCTTTGCTCACTGACTAGCAGATCAATTCATACTGAACTCGTGTCTGAAGGGCCTGTGGGGTCCTGCTCCCCTCCCTGGGTGCCCGGGTGCAGGGGCCCCGAGGGCCTGTGGGGGTCCTGACCCCCTCCCCGGGTGCAGGGCCGTGGGGCTGGTGCTCAGGTGCAGGGTCCCCGAGGGCCTGTGGGGTCCTGTTCCCCTCCCTGGGTGCAGGTGCCCGAGGGCCTGTGGGGTCCTGCTCCCCTCCCTGGGTGCAGGTGCCTGAGGGCCTGTGGGGTCCTGCTCCCTTCCCTGGGTGCAGGGGCCGTGGGGCTGGTGCCGGGTGCAGGGTCCCCGAGGGCCTGTGGGGTCCTGCTCCCCTCCCCGGGTGCAGGGCCGTGGGGCAGGTCCCCCGATGCGGTGAGGCCCTTCTCTCTTGTCACGCACACGGGGCCGTGCGCAGCCCGTTTCCTGCAGGAAGGGCGCCGGGGTCTTTGCAGGGACCCGGCCGTCTGTCCCTAACTGAAATTGTTGAAGGTTGGGAGCTCGGCTTTGCTGATTAACGAAGAATTTGCTGGAGAGGGAACGACCTTGTTGGCGGCGCGGACGGCAGAGACTGAAGGAGACACTTGTCATCTGTTCCCCAGGGCTGATGTTCCAGCGGGGCGGCCGGGAGTGAAGAAATCCGTTACTGTCATTCGGATAACGGGGTGAAGGCACCCAGAGGGCAGCGGGGTGGCCGGAGGCTCCCTCGGCCCTGGCGGCCCTGGGGACAGGTTCTGATCAGGGGGCCTGCGCGACACGGGCCGGAGCCACAGCAGACCCAGACCTGAGACCCGAGCTGGGGGACAGGGTGACCTGGGAAGGGTGCGGGAAGGTGGCAGGGGACGCGCTGGCCTGGGGAGGCAGGAGGGCCGAAGGCTGCAGAAGACCCGCACCCGTTGTCCTCCTCCTAGGACTGGTTTCCTGCTGGTAACGTGGGCAGCTCCGGTCCCCAACCCCACCCCCTCCTCAGACGTGATCATCCCCCCGTGTCTTTTTCTCCCCCCACCCCCCATCTGATGTGAGGCTGCAGCAACATTTGTTTCCTCTTTATTAAATTGCAAGGACCACTTTCCAGAATGAGGTGTATGGATCGGCGATTCCTGCAGGCACGTTGCCTTGGCAACAGGGCAAATCTTACCCATTTCAGCAAAACCTTATCAATAAGGCAGCCGCATAGGAGACTCAGGGGCACCTCATTAAATGCGTGCTGGGCTTGCCCTGGTCCCTGGACCACGGCGGCGCCTCTCAGACGGCTAAGGAGATGCACCCGGATTGAGGCACTAAGAGGACGGTCCTCAGCAGTCGCAGGGGCCACCCCAGGTTGCCGGGAGGTTCTGGTCCCCTGGTTCGGCCGCGGCACGTTCTGATCCCCTCGGGCCTAGGCACGCAGGAGCCAGGCCAAGCACTGGTGTCTGTTCACTCCCACCAGGACCCATGGCCTAGAAGCCAGCGCCTGGGCGGACGACAGGGTATCCAGTCCTGCCAACTGTAGTCTGTGAATGGGCAGGTGTGAGGGTCCCTGAAGGCACGAAATAAAATGGAAAAACCCATATATCTCACACCTTTCAGGTTAAAACTTAAGACACCTGGTGCCATTGAGGTATATTATATAATTTACTGTAAAAAACAAGTATATAAATGGAGCCTTTTTTGTTACAATAAATTGTATTTTTTGTTTTATTTTATTTATTATTATTTTTTAAATATTCTATTTATTTATTCACACAGAGAGAGGCAGAGACACAGGTAGAGGGAGAAGCAGGCTCCCTGCGGGGATCCTGATGCAGGACTCGATCCCAGGACTTTGGGGTCATGAACTGAACCAAAGGCAGACGCTCAATCCCTGAGCCCCCAGGCGTCCCTGTATTTTTTGTTTTATTTTTTTAATTTAATTTATTTTATATTTTAAAATTTTTATTTATTTATTCATGAGAGACATACAGAGAGAGAGGCAGAGACACAAGCAGAGGGAGAGGAAGGCTCCACACAGGGAGCCTGACGTGGGACTCGATCCTGGGACCCCAGGATCATGCCCTGGGCTGAAGGCAGTGCTAAACTTCTGGGCCACCGGAGCTGCCCTATTTTTTGTTTTAAAAATGGGAAATATTTACGAGAAATCTAAGGGGGAAGCTGTATATTAATTCAGAGAAACAATATACATACACACATACATATGTACTTAAATACAACTATCTATCCATCTATCCATCATCTATATCTGTCTATTGATTGATTGGTTGATTCATTGATGGGTATAGGCTCACGTGATTGGGGGCCCTGGCAATACCGAAACTGGTAGAGTAGACTTGTAGGCTGGAGATTCAGGTAAGAAGATGTTTTAGTCTTGAGTCTGAATTCTGCAGAGCATCAGGCCGCAAGCAGGTGGGGTTTCTACATTCCAGTTTTAGGGGAATTCTTTCTTCTGATGAAATCTCGGTCTTTGCTCTTAGGGCCTCCAACTGATTGGATGTGGCCCATCACTTTATGGAGAGTACACAGCTTTGCTCAAAGTATCTTTATTGATTTAAATGTTAATCACGTCCATAAATACCTTCTCAGCAACACCAAAACTGCTGTTTGACCAAACAACTGGGCAAGGGAGCCTACCGACGTCTGCACATGAGATGGCCCATCACCAAGCTCAAAACAAGAGATTTGATTTCGATAGCTCTGTTTTCTAAGGGTAATTTCATTTTTTTTTTTTTAATGTGAGAGAATAAAAAGGAGGTGAAACTAACATGTAGAAGAAACACAGGAGCTAGAATAAAAGTGATTCTAATATTTCTAGGAACTTCCTTATCCTTTTAAAAATGTTCTTATTTCTAGAGCTTTTGTATGGCAAAACCATTAAGGAAGCATATTCAGGAAGCTGGTGAACCAGAATTTTCTTTATAATTATTTTATGTAGTACCACCAAGTTAAAAAATAATCGTGTACTTTGACAACAGGAAACTACTGCATATCCTGGATAGAATTAAACTCTGTATAATCTGAGGCTTTTTCAACTAGGAAGGAGATAATTGACGTCTTTCATGAATGTGGTATGGTTTGATCAAAAGGCGTAATAATTGGCTGTTGACAGTAAACGTGTATAAAGGACTAATATCAATGAAGTAACCCGTGTTGGGTTTTGTCGCTACAGGGATGTCTCTCTCTATGGCTGAGTGGTTTTAGCTTATGTGCGTGGGCAATCTTCGAGGATCGCCAGTTTCGATTGTTAGATGGTCTTCTCTTGAAAAACAGGAGCCCTGGCTTCCACGTCTTGGTAATGGCCTCCTCCATCTGATAGACCCTCTCCTGACCCCAGATCTAGGATGATATCGTGAACCAGGAAATATTGCCACACCTTGAGTGCCAACCCTCCCAGGCCGGCGTACCAAGGTGTTGAATCCAATGCTGCTGTGGAAGTGTTTTGTAGATGTGGTTGTTATCTATCATCACCTGACTTTAAGGGGATAGCCCTTGGTAATTGGGGTGGGTCTCATCCAATTAGTTGAAGGCCCTAAGAGCAAAACCTGAGGTTTCTTAGATGAAGAAGAAATTATGTCTCAAAACTGAGGCACAGAAATCCTGCCTGGGTTTCTAGCCTGCCACCTGCCATATGGATCTCAGACTTGCCAGCCTCTACAGTCACGTAAGCCAATTCGTTGCAATAAATTTCTCAAAAGCCTCGTATATACTGACTCCGTATACACATGCATATATATTTATGCGTATATATCCTATTGGTTCAGCTCCTGTGGAGAACCCTGAATAATACCCGCACTCATATTGCTTTTGTTTGACTCATTCATGTGCATTGTTGAGCTTGAAATGTATCTGTTAAAAATTAGTACTTATATGCCTTTGCTTAGTCTAATGGAAATCAGCCGTTTAGGCCATGATGCTGTGGACCTATTAGTATAGACCAAACAACTATTTTCCTGGGGATGACTAAGGACTTGTAAAACCTCTTGTAAGTTGGATTGAATGTAGTAGAGTTTATTAAACCAGACAATATCATCCTATAAATCTAACTTGTTTAGCTGTGGGACTCAACATTGAAGGTATTAATTGCCAAATATTCCTTAGAGTTGGGTATCCAGTAAAATAAATAGACTAAATACAATGTCAATGCCTAAAATCACGACCAATTGCAAGTTACATGGATCCCTCTGCAAACGGAGCCATCCATGAGCAGGAGGGGTGAGAATGTTTATCGTCTCAGATGGATGAAGTTCAAGGCATGTGGTAAGGATCCCTGCGTGAAATTTCAGTGCCTTAAAAAAGATTCCAGAATCTGAGCTTGGTTTAAAAACAAATATCAGCCAAGGGATGCGGCTTCATTTTCTGAAAAAGGACACTAAGATAGAGAACACCAGGGATGCTCAGGGCATCGACGAATAAGGAAACTTCCCCAAATTGCCATCAATAGATTTGTTTGAGAAGATGCTGGGTGTAGACGCATTGTCAGTACTATTCTAGAAATGCAGACACAAATACAGGGCCTTTGGAAGCTCAGCCTGAAGCCATGTTCTGACATGAAACCCTGGCAAGGGTTTCTTTTCTTTTTTTAAGGTTTAATTTATGTATCTGAGAGAGAGAGAGAGAGAAAGAGAGAGAGCGTGGGGGGAGGGCCAGAGGGAGAGAGTATTCGAGGGGACCCCCACTGAGCAGGGAGCCCTTCGGGGAGGCTCTTTTCCACCACCCGTGATATCAAAACCTGGGCTGAAACCGAGTCAGGCGCCCGACCTGGGTCATGCAGGTGCCCCAAGAAGAGGGTATTTCTAAATCACAATGAAGCATGGAATTATGTTGAGGATCCTCCAAATCAGCCAAATAAATGATTTTGGGTCGTGTTGTGGCCACCTCGCTCAGAAGAGTCTGGAAGACCTCTATCTACTCGTGTGGGAGACAGATGGCAGCCCCCAGCCATAAGAGCTTCCTCTACAGGGGACCCGGGGACATGGGCCCCTGAGCCCTGACTGGCAACACGTGTTGGGGAACACACGAGGCCTTGCGCAGAGATTGGAAGGGCGGGGAGAGTGGGAGAGAGAGCTGGGCCCCGTGTAGACGCTGGAGGGGTGGCCTGAGAAAGGACCAGAAGTGCTCTTGCACGTGCCTCAAGTTTGCACGGCTGAGAACAGGTGGGTTTCCTCCTGGGGGAGGCCAGGGCCTACTGCTCCTCCTGCCCTTGCGGCCGGGCAGCGCCTACCTCTCCGGGTGAGGTGCCTGAGGTGGGGTGGCTGTTGCAATCCTCTCTGTCGTTCTTCCAAAAGCCTCGCCCTCGTATCTCTAGCTCCCTCCAGAGCCAGAACCCCCACGGCCGCAGGTGTGAAGGGTCCAGCCCGCCCCAAGCTCTCCGCACCCTTCCTCGCCTGCTTCACGCTCCTGGTTCTCAAAGCCCTCACCGTCTCCTGGTCAGGACCCTGGCCCTTTGGAGTTCTCGGCTCTTCTGCACGCCTGATGACTCGTCCGCCCTCAGCTCCGTGTTCTGTAGCTCGTGGGCCCATGGGCCGGGTCGTGTGGCTCCACTCCTGGCTCCGCGGACTCTGAACGCTCTCTCCGAGGCTCCTTTACCTCGTGGGTCGGCCTTCTACTCGGCTTCCTCCTCCTTCCTCTCTCTTTCAAGCTGAGTATTTTAGCTAGACTTGTTTTCCTAAAAAAAACAAAACCAACCAAACGAACAAACAAAAAAACCAAAAACCAAAAAACTCCTCTTGTCTTGCCTCTTGTCTTGCCAGACAAAGCCCGCTTCTTACCTGGCTGGCTTTCTGCTCATCCCTTGGAGGGTAGCTCGTTAGCCAGGATGGTTTCAATTCTTGAGACCCCCCCTCAGTACTTGGGAGCCCAGGAGGCGTCCCTTCGTTTGCATCGTTTGGCCCCATCCCTTCTCATCTGCTTAGCACACCCTTCCTGTCTTCCGTCTGGCGCTGGCTCGGACCACAGCCGCGGGGCGTCACGGTAGGCACCGGGCACATGCCATTGAAGAACACAGGCCACCTCCTCATGAACACGAGGGTCCCAAGGGCGATCTCCGATGACTACACACACCTGGAGCAGGACGCCACGTTTCCTTGTGGCCACCGAAGAAAGCCCTTCACAAGGCGTTAGCGAGCAATGTCGATTTTACCAAAGATTTCCAGGGCGACCGCAGGGGAGGGTGCCGAGTCCACAGCCGGTGATCACAATACATCTTGGTGAGCGCTGAAACCTGTGTCATCTCCTGCCTCCACGTTAAACAACCCTGGGACCAAGCACGTTTTCCTGTCCTTGCGTTACCTGGAGTTAGGTGTACTTTCCTGTCTGTGTGCAAAACACCACTGATGACGATTCAACAAAAACAAAACAAGCAAAGCAAAACACAATACGACAAAACAAAACACAATGACGGAAATCTTCATGACTCACTCCAGAAAACACTTTCCTGGAAGACCAGATGCGAGTCACCAAGTAGCCCGCTCTCCAGGGCTCTCTTTGAAATCCCTGCCTCCCTGTCCCCATCGACCACAGCTCATATGTCCCAAGCTCTGGCCAGTCCCCATCAGATCCCCGCCTTGCGAGACCTGTCGGAAGGACACCCCGGTTTCAAGACTCCACGTGTGTGTTTTCCCAATTTCTCCATTTTGAGACACTGCTAAGCTCTGTCAAGTGTTGTTCTGTCAAGTACTGTTATTAGGGGAAGTTAATAGATTAAGCTTTGCTTGAGCAACAGGTTTTTCTGGTGGCTTTTTGGAAAATCAATGAGATATTTTTCTCTCTGTCTCAAAGTCTGTCATCTTCCAGGCTTCTAAACCCTCAACATGTGGCTTCTAACTGAGTTTCTAGCCCAATTTCCTGTTTTAGGGCAAGGAAATTTAGGTCAGCCCGACTGTCAGACCCATAGGCCTTTGGAGCCCGACCATCAGGTAGATGAAGCTAAGCATTTACCTGACCACGTGGGTTTCTATCTATGGAAATTAAAATGATGGTCTCCATCATGGTACGTAGCATAACTCCACCTTGAGTCTGGATGGTGTAGAAGCCTTGGTGGAGTTTTTATTCATTTTTTTCCCCATTTCTTTCCTCTCTACCCTACCCATCTCAGGAGGCTGGACCAGCTGCCTAGCAGCTGCTCAAGAAATAGTTTGTAAGTGTAGGATCAGCACATGGCAGGAAGAAACATGCACAAATCCCACTGCCGCACTTCCTCTATTCTAAGGACAGAAGAGTTTGTTTTTTGGGTGGATATAGATTTACATGAGGATTACATTCCTCTCCAACCAACTTCTCCCAACACCATGATCATGTCAACGTCTCTGATTTCAAAAAAAAAAAAAAAAAAAGAAGAAGAAGAAGAAAGGATATGAAGAAATCCAAAAATTCTTTGGGATTAACCAGTGTTTCTGTGAACCTTTTGGAAGCATGGTGGAATTTTTTAGAGCACAAGTGTGCTTTTAATAGTTCCTGATAAATATAATTTTTAACGACTATATGACATCCCATCACGGTCACATGCTGTAATTTTCTTTACTGCTTCCTTATTGATGGACATTTAGGTTGTTCACAATGTTTCAAGATTTTGGATGTTCCTAAAAACAAATCCTTGTCTTCATTCCATATTGTTTCCTTCCAGGGTAAAATTCTGGTTGTGGAATTACTGGATAAAAAGCTATGGCTATTTCAAAGTCTTTACCTAGACATTGTACACGTGTCTCCCGTTGGAAATGTGAGATGTCCCTGACATATGCTGAGAAGAAAACATGCCCAGTTAGTCGTGGGCGCTAGGTGCCGACCACATTAAGAACGGAAATCGAACTTTTGAGTGTCAGTACCTGCCAAGTTGTACTTTTGCTTTTAAGCAACAAGCTGACCCAGCGGATGGCAGTCAGGGTCTGTCTGTTTTAGGAGAAAGCTTTGCTATTTTCAAATGCAAGATTTGGGAAATGCCATACTTCTTCATTTCCCACCAGAGCTGCAGGGACTCCGGGCTTCCCAGAGAACACGGAGGCCAAGGCCCCGAAGCCCCTTCCTGGTCTCAGATGCCTCATCTGAGGCATTCATGCCCACTTGGGAGCATCGTCCTCCCTTGGGATTACTTTCCATGTGTTCTTTTTACTGGAGCACATTGTACTTTTGAAAAGCCAGACCCTCTTTTCTCTCCTTCCTTTACGCTGTGTTGAGAGTGGTGCATTTTGCTAAATTGTCTATCCAGGCAGAGCAATTAGTGCCCAAGGAGACGGGAGGCTGACTGCCTTGCCAAATGAATGGTTTTCATGGGAACAGTGGTGAACGCACTGGGCTCAGCAAGGAAACTTGCCAGTGACCTTGTTTGGGGCTGGCCCCCCTGTCTGGTTTTCTAGAACTTGTTTATATTGCTGATGCTCTAATAAACAGCCCTTTTCATGGGGCAAATCCTTGAGATAGTTTTATTCCCAACTTGAGTCCCTATGCCAGTCAGATGCTACAGTGCACAATTGGCTGAGTGATTGCTGTTTTCTGGTAAATTAGCTCAGAAATCAGTAAGCCCCTGGTCTTTTACCTCCTGTGTGAAGCTTTACTTCAACTACTCAGTCTTCAGATATCCATCAATTGGCCAAGTGGGTCAGATGCTGTTTTGGGCACTAGGGATAGTGTGATGGATGAGACAGACAAGGTCCCATTTCTCATGGAGCTTGTATTCGGTGGGTATAACCAGACAATAAACAGATAAATAAATACAAACTATGTCAGATGTTGATAAGGATGGCAGAGAATTAGAATTGCCTGCTGTCATGGTGAATTTCCACTCCTGTTTGGATGATCCAGGAAGGCATAGCTGAGCTGAATTCTGAATAATAGCTCAGACTGGCCTGTTGAGAAGAGGGTTGGAACATGTCAGGCTGAGGAAGAAATAAGTATAAATTCCCAGGGGAAGTGAAAGATTGGGGGATTTAATAAACAAAACCAGGAGGAGGGCCACGTGGGAAGGACTTAATGAGGAAGGGGGCGTGGTGTGTGATAAAGTTTGATGATTAGTCAAGGGTCAGATCACAAGGGGCCTGAAAATCAGAATAAGCTGACAAGGGATAGGAAGCCAATGGAGAATTTTAAGCAAGGAGTGACAGACATCCTGTCATTTATGTTCTTAAAAACCCACTCTGCTGGTTGAGTGTTAACTGTTTTGTAAGAGCAACAGAGGAAGCCACAAGGCCACTCAGGAGCCCAATGCACAGGAGATCTAGGAAAGAGATGAGAATGGATTGACCTAGAAGGGCAGCAGGGAAGAGGGAGGCTCGGGGCGGAATCGGGATACGCACTTACACATTTTTTTTCTAACAGCAGCCAATTCTCCAACACCAGCTGGGTGTCCAGCAATTCGTTCAAATCTACCTAGAGTTAGCACAGACCCTAAGGTTAAAGACCCAGTTCCACAAGGCTGCCCTACTTCCGACACCCGCGGCTTGTGGGCTCTCCAGGCTCCCTGCGCTTTTTGCCGGGCTGACTAGAACTTTGAGGGTGCCCATGATGCGTCTTGCACTTGGATAGCTTGCTGGAAGGACTCAGGGAAGTGCTACACTTACTATCAGAGTCATTATAAAGGGTGGAGTGGACAGCTACGTGGAGCGGCACATAGTGTGAGGCCCGGAAGAGTCCCAAGTATGGGAGCCCCTGTCCCCATGGAGTCAGGATCACCACCTGCCTGGCATATGTTCACCAACCCAGAAGCTTCTTTGGCCTCATTATTGCTGTTTTTCTCTATCCAAGTTTCATTGCACAGGAACGATTGATTAAATCATTGACGGTTGGAGACTGAACTGAATCTCTGGCAGCACTTCTTTTCCTGGAAACGGTGAAAGTTCTCACGCTCTGATCAATGCTTGGTTCCCTCGGGGGACCAGTCTCCATCTCGAAGCTATCCAGGGGCCCCGCCAGTCATCTCATCAGCACGAACCCAGGTATCCTTGAAAGGGGCTAATTGTGAATAACGAAGGACCCTCCTATCTCTCAGGAGATCCAAGGGTTTCAGGAATTCTACCAGGAAAGGGGACAGATATAGGTTTTTTTTTTTATTATTATTATATCCCAGACCTGGAGATAGATTTTATAGATTTGGATGTAAGGAGTACAGAAAAGAAAGTCTGGGCGTATTAGCCAGGGTTCTCTAGGGAAACAAAACCAACAGTTATCTATCTATCCATCTATGTATCAGCTATTTATCTATCTATCCACCCATCTATCATCCATCTATCCACCCATCATCCATCTATCCATCATCTATCATCTATCCATTATCTATCCATCCACTATCTATCTATCCATCTATCCATTATCTATCTATCCATCTATCTATCCATCTATCATCGATCCATCTATTATCTATTTATCCATCTATCTATCCATTATCAATCTATCTATCATCTATCTATCTTTTCTATGTAAAAAGAAATGGCTGATGCAATTATGGTGGCTGGGTAGTTCAAAAATCTACAATATGGATTGGCAGGCTCAGGACCCAGTGGAGCCAGTGGCATAGTGCCAGGACAAAGATGTCCTACTGGAGCATTTTCTTTTATTTGGAGAGACCACTCTTTTATCCATTCAGGCCTTTAATTGGTTGGATGAGGCCCACCCCTGCTACAGAGGTCAATCTACTTTTCCCAAAGTTCATCAGTGTAAATGTTAACCTCATCCAAAGACACTCTGCAAAATTAACTATCCCTATGGGTGGCTCCTAATTTTCTTGCTTATGTGTCACCAAATTGTACTGGTGTCTTGGCTTATTCAATAAGAACACAGACATAAGACATAATTTGAGTTTTATGATTTCCAAAGCTTGTTTAGACGACCCTACAAAGATTTCATGTGCTCCCTAGCATTATTTGGGTGGGCGGGGGGTGGGGGGGAACAGTGAGGACTTAGTGGGAAGAAGAGGAGAGTTAAAATTACTGGTTGGTATATTTTAAGATTTCAAATTACCTAGTAACCCTTGACCTGCTGTGTAAGAGAAAGATTGAAGACCGTCTGTGCACGTGTTGTGGGGACAAACACCTGCAGCGCTCTGAACCTGCCTCAGTTCCAGGGATCACGGAGCATCTTCCACTCAGCAGCTTCCTCACCAATATGCGATTTCAGGTCCACAGACAATGTGAGCCAAGTGCTGCAGCAGGAGGCAGTGGCCCCCCGGCCAGGGGCCAGCACAGGTAAACTGGCTGCTGATGAAGTGAGGTCTTCACAGGTTGAAGGCGGGAAGGACAGCAGCATTGTCCTAGGGCACAGACCATGCTCCCCAAGTGAGGGCTGTGGAGTGTGCAGAAGGTGGGTCACTCAGGTGGGACTTCCAGGACGCAGGCAAAGCCTCTTGTATCTTTTCTTCCTGCTCGTGTGGTCCCTTGTGTCCCACCCTTTCGTCAGGGATCCCCAAATCATATTTTCCTTTAGGTTTCCCCGTTTCTGTAGCCTGGAGTTGTTTTCTGGTCTTTGGAAAGAAATTCTTTCTTCTTTTCAGGCACATTCCTGCAGGGATTTCCTTCTTTCCTTTTGCACTGCCCTTAGCAGAAATTCTGAAGCGCCTTGGCTTCAATTTTGAAATCAGGCTTTGGGAAACCAAAAGTTCTGAGCTTTTGAACTCATGCAAACCGAACTGTTTGAAATGGAGTAGGGGTGGAGAAAGGTGTCAAGAGTTTTGAAAAGGAAAGGAAAAAACACTGGAGGAAAAGAAAAAGTCATTTAATATCTCAAAAAAGTATTAGCCCGACAAATAAGGGTCAGGGTCTCCATCCAATATTTTTCTTTTAGGTAATCCACAAAAGTCTGCTTTCCCATCAGTTTCTAAAGGGATAGCTTTTTTCCTCTTTCAGTCAATTTTTAGTAAGTCATATTTTTTTCATAATGAGTTAAAAGGCTATCCAGATATCCGAGAAGGCTATAAAAATGACTGAGATAATTTATAGACACAGAGAAGCTGTTAAAAAGCAGTATAAACAATAGCCTCCATTTCAAAAATTTCCTCTACCATTGGCCAGTCTTTCCTCTTTATAGACTTCTCTTGCAGGCTTCATCTCTGTCCTGTTCTTCTCTGTCCTTGTCTGGAAGTGGATGGTCTCCAAAGTGGAATGGATGCACAGGGTTGGGTGTGGAGTAGCCAGAGGATCTATTTGAGTGTAGGAAGAGAATACTAGGATTTATACATTAAAAACCATATCTTATCCTTTTTTAAATATCTTATCCTTTACATTTTTCTATTTTTTGATGTTATAATATTGGCATGATGGTGACATATATCCATATTGCATGTCATATAATAAAGAAGTTATCGTGGTTGAACAATGAAAATATTTAGAACTGTTGTGCTAGGAATCTTGAAGGGCCACATTTTCTTTTCTAAGCCTGATTTTCTAAGTTATTGGTCTTCAAAGCTGAGGTCGCCTGTAAAAAGTGCTGATTCCTGTTTGTCTCCCACCCCAGTTCTGTTCCAGTTGGTCTTGGGTGGGGCCCAAGAATCTGCATTTTAAGAAGGTTTCCAAATGGTGCTTGAGCAGCTGTTTGGAAAAGACCTCAACGTTTTAGTTTCCAATTGTTCACGGCATCTCTTTGCAAAGCAAAACTCACGAGACAGGATGAGTTACCTGCAGATTTTGACTGAGGCAACTCGCCCCAGACTGGGACCCTTCTTGTCGGTCTTCTGCATTGAAGCAATGGCTGCCCATGTGTTCTTGACCCCCGTCCTGGATTCCAAAAGAGGAGAGGGACCGTTTAAGATGTTTTACTGTTGTCTTTTCAATTCTTGCCTCTACATGTCCTTCTGTTGCTCCCGGTGCTATGAGCAGTCATGTCTCTACATTTGTCTCCTCTAGTTCTAAACTGTGTTACGGTGTCCTCAAATGATGCTTGGAATGGCCTGCCTCTCCTGCCCCAAAGAGCGGTCCTCTGTCGGTGACAGACCCCTCTGACATGAGCACCCTGACACTTCCTGTAGGGATGTTTTCAGCAACCCTGGCCGGGGCCATGCCCATTAGTGAACTAAAGATGTGACCTTTAAATATCACTTCTCTTAAGGTCACACATGGTGGGATGAGTGTTGGGAAAATATCGTGTCGACGAGTAAACAACCTCGTCAGTACAATTTACTCTATTTTCACCACTGGGGGAAAATGTTTGTTTTAGCTGTAAATTATTTCTTCTTTCCACAGAGCCTAGCAAAGGAAACACAGGAAGGGGAGGTGAAAGAGGTGAGCTGTGCCGCGGATCAGCGATCCTTTCACCTAGAGATGGTCGAGCGGGGCATGCCTGCCTCATACCGCAGAAGCACACTCTCCAAGGGTGCACTGGAATCCTGGAGAGTTTTTAGATGATTCGGCTTCTGGATTCTCAACTTCTGTGTATTATCTTCCTTGGAAAGTGATCGGCCTCAGACCATGCCCTGAGCGTGCCCGGTGGCTCCCCTTCCCACCTCTTCTCACATCTCGTTTCTGCTGCTTACAAAGAACAACGTGGCCCTCCCATATGACAGCCCTTACTATGCAAGCTTGTTCATGATGAAAACATCTTGGGAAGGCCACAGCCCGGACGACTCAGAATGCCATGTACGTGTCAGGGAAGTCTCTTAATCCAGACTCCCAAACCTCACCTGTCCCTCTTATTAAACAATGTATTTCCAAAAAAAATTACTTTTTATTGCTTATTAAGTACCAAAACTAATAGGTGCTATGTTGTCTTGATCATTTGTGGACTAATAAATAATATTATTGGTTCCTGAAACCTCTGCCCCCCATTTTAACTTAAATGACTTTATTTTTTTTTTAAGATTTATTTATTTATTCATGAGAGACACAGAGAGAGGCAGAGACACAGGCAGAGGGAGAAGAAGCAGGTTCCATGCAGGGAGCCTGATGTGGGGCTCGAGCTCAGATCCAGGGATCATGCCCTGAGCCGAGGGCAGGTGCCCAACCACCAAGCCACCCAGGCGTCCCAACTTGAATGACTTTAATACTATTTTAATTTAAAATTATATACCTATGCTTGGTCACTGATGATCAGGTGATCAATAAACAATATTCCAAGGGAAAGGTGTATCACCTTATGGTAAATTATTGAGAAAATAAAATAAAAATATGGTTCCCAAGGGAAAGAAAGTCATGTACAATTTATGACTTTTACAAAAGAGCTTATTTGTGTATTTTAAAAATGGATGATGGTCAGAAGCACATTTAAATTAAGTTTAAAATACCAAATTTAAATATGATGCCCCAAATTCTGTCCTTGCAAGCATTTAGACCAACAATGAAAAATTGGGGATATCACCTTAAAATGTGTTATGTCATCAAAAGTTTGAGGGTCTCACCACCCGTCAGCACTGCTGTTGGAGGCATTGTATCACAGGCCTATTTTTCCTCCTAATTATTTCTCTGGTTTTAGTTTATTGGTATGTTTCATCCTCATGAAATCTTTGGTTCTACAGGATGGGGGAACTTGAGGTCTTACATGTGATGGGAAGGAGCTAGGAAAGATGAAGAGGTGGGAGGTACAGATGAGAGGAGGACCCAGTGAGGGATCAAGGCCTGGGACGCGTGGCTACTTCGTGATGAGAGGTTTGCCCATTTCTTTGCCTCTTGTGGGAAGGACGTGAGAATAACTATGGAGCCAGCTGTGTTTGATGGCGATGGTGGTGGTGATGGGGGAGTGGAGCGTTGCTTAGCTAATAAAGGCAAGTTGCCTCAATTTCCTTGATGGAGGAAGAAGCACATTTTTTGAGGGTGAAGAAGGCAAAATTGAGTAGCTGATATGTGTGTGACATGTTAAGCTTTGGAGAGAATGGCTCCTACCCAGAGATTGTGACACGGTGCTGAGCGTCAGGTTGCACCCTTACAATGACAATTTTTTTAAAAAAAGATTGTATTTATTTATTTGAGAGAGAGAGAGAGATGGAGAGAGAACATGAGTGGGGGGAAGGGCAAAAGCAGAGTGAGAAGCAGATGCTCTGCTGACCGTGGAGCTCGACCGTGGAGCTCGACCCCAGGCCCTGGGATCATGACCTGCGCCCAAGGCAGGTGCTTCACCCACTGAGCCTCCCAGGTGCCCCCCGACTATGACAATCCTTATGTGAGTCAAGGAGTTGACTTACTCTTTTACAAATAGTTTTTTATTAACTTTTGCTTGTAGGAAAGACCCGTGTTGATGTGCAGTTCTCCCCAGACTGGTCTGGAAGCATTCTCAGAGCAGCTGATGCCCTCAGAATTTAGAGATCTTCACTGTTTTTGGGAATTGGGGTGAGGATGCAGCAGCACAGGGACGGGGCTCAAGACCCCATGGCCGGTCCCGGGCCCACACTTGTCTTACAGCGAGCTGGCAGGGGCAGCTGGCTAACCGCGCCCCACACATGGGCTCCTGCCGGTTGGCCTCTTAGACATGACCCCTGCGAGGCTCCTGCCCTCTGTGCCTCCCCCACGTCCCCCTTTACTCTAAGCCATTCTCTGTGCCAAGAGAATGTTAGGATTAAGACCAAAGTCGTTAACAGCCTAGCTTCCTTATCATTCTGGGGCCTTAGAAATAAAAATGTTTTTTCGAGGTCTCAGATTAAAGATCTTATCTTAGCTTTTTCTTTTTAATGAAAAAATTTTTGCACCTGGTGTTCTTTTTTGGCCGAGAGCACGAACATCCAAGACACACCATAGAATCACTACGTTACATAATGTACTTGTACTGTTAACCTTCTGTTTCTTATAGACAGAATAATAACTTAAAGACTGTGTAATACAGATCATGCTCTCTTTGATCATAATGATAACCCATTTTTAAAGATTTTATTTATATTTATTTATTTATTCATTCATTCATTCATTCATTCATTCATTTATTTAATTATTTCGAGAAGGGCAAGCAGGAGGAGGGCCAGCAGGAGAGGGGGAGAGAGAATCCCAAGTGTATTTGCTCCGAACGATCTGATAACTCTGAGATCATGACCTGAGCCGAAATCAAGAGTCGGATGCTTGACAGGCTGAGTAATAAGCCATTTTCGAGAAGCCTGATGCATCTTGTCACCTTGAACCATAGACATTTCCAAGAAGCAGTAGGTTGAACTTGACACACTTTATTTATTTATTTTTTTTAAATTTTATTTATTTATGATGGGGGGGGAAAGAGAGAGAGAGAGAGAGGCAGAGACATAGGCAGAGAGAGAAGCAGGCTCCATGCACCGGGAGCCCGACGTGGGACTCGATCCCGGGTCTCCAGGATCGCGCCCTGGGCCAAAGGCAGGCGCCAAACCGCTGTGCCACCCAGGGATCCCTTGACACACTTTAGAAATGGGCTAAACTGGTAGCTGCAAGAGCTGTCCCAATCCCCAACTGTCAGCTCCTTAAAGAAAGGAAGGCAGCGTGCCGGGGAACTCCAGCCTCAGAAAAAGTTTTGTTAGGGAGGGTGAAGAGATAGCGGCAAAGTCTGTTGCAACATCGCCCTGTTCTGTTCTGTTCTCAGCTTTCCAGGTCCTCTCCTTTTTCCTTTCTTACTTCTTTTATGTGTTCCAGACTTGGGAATGGATCTGACCTTTTTTTTTTTTTTTTTTTTTAGCATGACACTGTGTGGATGCAAATCAAAAGCCACAGATTCCTGAATTCAGATAATGCAACTTAATTTATTTTCCTGTAATAGAATTTAATTCCTATTGGAAGCCTTCATGACACCAGGCAGCAAAACCTCGAGTTTATTCAGTAACCCTCTTTAGCCGCTTCCCACATTTTGTAGGGGGGGGTGGTGGTCCAGCCTCATTTCCAAGGAGCTTTTAGAACACGTCTCTTTCCAGCAGGAGTGAGGGGGGCTCCGGCTGTCCTCGTCATCAATCCCCATCACTCTCTGCGGGCTATACTCATTCCTGCCTGCGTTTTGGTCGTTGGTGCATTCAGATCACACTCGTTCTGGGGCCTGAGACTCTCACTCTGTGTCCCTGCCAAACATGGAGAAAATTCCACCCCTTCCTCCAGCAGGCTGCCTGGACCTACCTCCCATCTGCATAACCCATATTTTTCTGACCCTCGATCTGCATGGTGACGCACCAGTCAGTCAAATCTGGGGTCATGCTGCTTTCCCAGGACCCATGCATGCCCCTTGTAGGAAGCAGGTCTAGGCCCAAGCCTGTGTGCCCTGCTCCGGGGTGGGAAAGAGAACAGGGTGAGGCCTCTCACTCCTCCTCAGGCAGCCCCAACTTCCTCTGAGTCTTTCTTTCTCCTCGTTTCTCTTGCCTGGGCAAATTTACTGGACAGAAAAGAAAGCCTGTGCCTGAGTCCTGCTTTAAAAGCGGAGGCTATCGTACCAGCCTGCCTCCTGCCCTTCTGTCCTTTACCCCGTTATCCAGCCTTATTTTTCCCCACAGCGTTTTCATCTGCTGGTTCTTTAGAAAACATTTGTCTAAAATGTTGACCTTTCCCCACTGGCATATAAAGGGCTATGAAAATAGACTATTTTCAGCACATAGGACAGTGGCACGCAGATGGTGCTCAATAAAAAATTTATTGAAATAAATGAAGTTGACCCTCATGTCCTTTTGAGATACTCCTTTCTCGAGGGAGTGAAAGTAGAGATCTGTTGCCTGAGGTGGGGTGGGGGTGGGGGTGGGAGAAGGCTATAGGCCCACAGATCCCAGAAAAACAAAAGCAAAACAACCCCAAACTTGAATAATATCTCAAGATGTTGCCTCATGATGTATCCACACACGCACACAGGATGACAACTCTACTATTAGGTTATTATGAGGACGGTGTTTTCCTAAAGGTGGAAGAGTCTCCCTGGCTCCTTTCTGGTAGGTAGATTTCATTTCCTGATGTGTTTGCCAGAAAGCACTTGGCAGAGATTTGGAATGTAGCACAGCCATTCATCTTGGGATAGCTCAGTAGAGATTTTTGCTCCCAGTCGTATTCATGTGTTCTAGCCTGAGTCAACTGTTTACATTCCTTTTGGAGGCTCTTGATATAGCTGGTTGCAAAATCACTGCGGAATGCAATAAAATATAAAAATGAAGACTCGAGTGGGAAATGGATTTGAAGTTCATGGTGTTGTTTTTTTCCCCAGCAAATATATTAGTGAGGAAAACACACACAGAGCTAGATTTATTTTTCCAGAAATAGTATTTGCTCTAAACTATTTATCCTACATAGAACTGTAACTTCTTTGTTTTTTTTTTCCTTTTGCTAAATCTGCATTGAGTAATAAAGAACAGAAATATTTTGAAAAGATTTACTGATTCATTCATGTGTCTTCAGTTGAGATAAGAAGACATACATTGGGGAAAACCAGCGAGAATCCCTAAGGTCGTGAGTCTTGGTGAAAATTCTCCTGGGTTAGAGACAGGAAAGATTTGGTGTTCTCCTTGAGAGGGAGCTTCCTCGTAGATTATAAGCACCACCAAGATTAAGATTTTAAATCATATGTTTATTCTTAACACCAAATGATCACTTTTCAAGTCACAAATGGCTGTCGTTGCAGTCATTTAAAAATCTAGGCAATAATGGACCTGTACGTCACAAGTTAGATATTGGGAGTTGAAAATGTAGCCTGCTTTTTGCAGATTCTGGGGGTGTTCGAGAGCCTATTTCTAAGAAAAACTATGTGCTTTCCACATAATTCATGTTTTAATCAAGTCTCTCCTTTCTGGTAACTCCCGGTTCAGATGTTTCTCATTTTATGCCATCCTGCTCCCTAAAGAAGTAACTAAACTGGATCATCTTTTAAATGTACTGAAAGCCCTGGCTGCAATAAATCAGGAAAGGCGATCTCTTCTCCACACTGAATCACTACCTCTAATGTAGCTGACTTTTAAATTTGAATTCCCTGAGGCTTGACTTAAAGCTTGGCCCTCAGCCAGACTGCCATTAGGAGATTTGTGCAGGTGACTCCGATACACTCAGTGTAATTGCCCCCAGGCTTGCATCTGGTCCCAACAAAAGGACAAGACACATTTTTATATCATCTTATAGAAAAAAAAAGACACACCGTGGAAATTTTATTACAATCGCCACTTTCCATTCGCTGTTATTGCTTGTGTGCTTAAAAGAAAAATACTAATATAGGTCTAATTAAATTGGAGAGGAAGATATATTACTACCCTTTTTGTATTTTTCCCCATTATAGACAAATCTCAAATAAGGGACCATTTGGTCACGTGGCCACATAAATCATGCCACTTTGACTATACATCATACGCCTGAAGATTGTATTGTTGCCTCCTTCCCATGTTGGCTGCCAAATGGAGCAATTTATCAGTGAGGTGTTCCGGGAGCTTGTAGGAGAGATATATTATAGGGTCCCTGTGCTTTGATTTTTGTTTTACAATTTTGTGGTTCCTAAAAGAATGCAGACTTGCCCAAAAGTTCAGCGCTCCATGGGAGCCGAGTTGCCAGTACTGCTGTTAGTATTTGGGGGCACTTGTTTTCTGTTCTCCCAGAATTTGAGATAAAAAATTTCCCAATGAAAGTCAACTTTTGAAATCAACTGAGTGGGATTCAAATAATATTATACAAAGAAATTTTTTTTAAAGACAAAATAGCTCTTAGGACCCCCTAACCTAGGGAAAGCATTCTCTCATTGGAGAGGTTGAGCCTCTTGGAAGCTTGGATAGAAGGAGAGTCATGAGCAGAGAGGGCATTTCCCACTAAGTGCTACCTAGGGGAAGCGAGTTTTAGCCAAGAATCCTCAAGGGCTGAGGACCTCAAGGGATGCCACTGCCCCGATTCTAGAAGTGGTAGCCCAAATAACGTTAACTTTCCTACTAACCTTATTCCCTGTGTTCTTATCCCAAATTCATTAGGCCACTTGCCGAGGACTGTTCCTTCTCTTATATATCTGTTTGCCTGGCGTTTCTCAGTTCAGGCAGTGGACATTGACCTACATCAACAGAATCTTGCTCCTCTTGCCCACTTGGTCACTTAGGAATATGCCCCTGAGAGACAACAGATCTCATGTCCAGCACACAGAAAATAAGAGTTTTCTTATTCATTCGCTCAACCAAGTACTCATCATGTACCCAGTACTGGTAATGCCAGCCCGGGAGTCCTCTTGGGACAGAGCAGGGGATGCCTCACTGGCTCAGTACTTGTTCCTGCTTGGAACTCTCTGCAAGCCTTTCCCTTGCTCTTTTCCACAGTGGACTCTTCTTCAGGGTTTGATGTGACACTGTGGGTGCCAGATGCTCATGCAAGCTTTGAAAGGCTTTGATAATTTTCATCAGCTATTCCAGGGTGGCAAGGTGAGGGGCAAAATTGCGCTCTGGTTTGCAGGGGAAGCTTTTGAAAACCCTGAATTGCAAATCCTTCCCTATTGTCACTTTCAGAGCTGTCCCTTCCGTGAGGCGTGGCTCCTGGGTTTCTGGGAAGGCTCCTTAGCACACAGCAGATCTTGACTAATAGTTATAAAATCTTGGGATGGTTGTAAAAGCGTGGGGCCATTTTGGAGCTGGAAGGAGCCTGAATGATGATCTGGTGTAGCTCTTCTGTTTATGGAAGGAAACAGGTTCAGAGATTAAGTCATTTGGTCCAAGACTTGGCCTGCAATCTACAAAAATAATTTTACTTGCCTTCTGTGACTAGGGGGCAAATTTTTCACAGTTTCCAGGAGTGTGCTCTCTTTCTCTCTCTCTCTCTTTTTTTAAGATTTTATTTTTTTATTCATGAGAAACAGAGAGAGAGAGGTAGAGACACAGGCAGAGGGAGGAGCAGGCTCCATGCAGGGAACCCAATGCAGGACTCGGTCCCGGGTCTCCAGGATCAGGCCCTGGGCTGAAGGCGGCGCTAAACCGCTGGGCCACCCGGGCTGCCCAGGAGTGTGCTCTCTTGATGGCGGGTGCTTCTAACACTGATCGTGATACTCCTCAAATTATTAAGATTCAGACCAGGCAAACTCAACTTGACTCAAACTAGAAAGTTCATGATATGATTTTAAAGAAGCAGAGAGTGTTTAGGATGCACCGACGAGGTCTAGTTCTGAGGAATACTACAAATCGATGATGAAGGCCTGCCTCTGTTGTTTCTGTGACCCGGGGTCTCTGGTTGGTTGATAGCATCAGGTTGTCATTCACTGTCACTTGTGTTATTCACCTTTGATGCAGTCACGATGAGCCTCTGAGAGATAGCTGTGTAGGCAGGCTTCTTGATGGCCCACAGGGGATCGCCGCCTCCTGGCTTCAGGGCCTCGTGTTATTCTCTCCCCTCGAGCCTGGGCTGAGCCTAGTGATCTGCTTCTAACCAACAGACACGGCAAAAGTGCGAAGATGCCCCTTCTAAGGTGAGGTCACAGAGGATTGTGACTTCCACATTGCTAGACTCTTTACTGCCTTCTTGGCTTGAACATGTTGACAAAGCCAGCTGCCACGGTGGAGGGGCCAGCATGACAAGGAAGTGAGATCCTCCCTTCCACTGCCTGTAAGGAACCAAACCCTGGAAGCAACCACATGGGCTTGGAAGCAGATTGGTTTTATCCCTTTGAGAAATAAGACGGTGACAGCTCAGTGTATGCCCTGATGGCAGCCCATGCGAGCCCCTGGAATGGGTGGCTACAGCGAAGCCCCGCCTGGCTCCCTGGCTCGTGGAAACTGTGAGGCAGTAACGGTGTGTTGTTTTAAGTTGGTACATTTTGAGGGTCATTTGGTTACAGCAACAGATAACGGATACGATAGCCAAAGGGGTAAGGCAAGTTCATAAGCATACATTTATTTTAAATGCATTGCTGCTCTAAAGGCATTGCTGGTCACGCGAAGTTTTGCATTATGCATGACCTGAACTTGGCAACTGCAACTCGAAGAGCATTTTGAATGGAAATGCATTCAGATACAAATGTGCGAAACTCCTCTGCTCCTTTTAAATCCACGGGGACAAAGGCGCTGCATTTGTGCCTTAATGTACAATTTGAATTGCACCAGGCTTTTCAGATTCAGGCAATTATGAGATGCGGAGAGAAGAAGAAAGAGCACATGCCGTCATAGTGTTCATGATTACACAAACCATAATAGCAACTGTTTACTGAGCCCTTGACAAGTGCTAGGTAAAGTGCTAAGTGATTATGAACCTCACTTCATGGAATCCTCTTACCAGCTCTGATGTAGAAGCGGGTTATCCCAGTGTTTCAGTGGAGGGGAAGGGGGCTGCGACATTTCCCAAGGATTGATTCGCAGCAGCAGTGACATCGGAACCCGCTGCATCTTGCCGGAAAGCCTGTGCTCGTTCACAGCTTTCAAGCCTAAAAAGTTGCCCCAAGTGATGCCCATTCCTCTCCTCTGCTTTGTTCAACCAGTGGTGGCAGGTCATTAGCAATCATACCTTTGTTTTGGAGAGCACAAAAACTGAACAGACAAACACAAAAATCTCCCTAAACTTCCTGACGCTAAAAGCCACTATTTTCTCACGAGCATGTTTGCAACAAATCACATCCTCCCTTGTGATTGTTTTGCACTTGTCCTGTCATGTTAGTTTTATTATTGTTTGATATTTTTATCCCTCATTGGCTCTGGTCACAGGTAAGTTCCTTGAGGACAGGAATGTTCTTTTATACTTCAGTGTCCCCCGCCACGTCCGGAGCTGGACTGTGCATATAATAATAGTCCAATAAGCCTCTGTTGATGGGTTTGAGTTACTCTGAGCTAAATACAGTGATAATCCGAGAGATGATTTCTCTCTAGGACAGACTGTCAGCTTTGCCGAAGGGGCCAAGGTCGTCAGGAAAGAATCTTGGCTTGAGTTGTGCTGAGGATCAGACGTTTCCATCAGATCAGCTGTACGAGTTATCTCAGGAGCCCTGAGACCCTCGTGGAAGGGTTGGCAGGTGAATTGGGGTGACCGACCATCCTGGTTTCCCCAGAGCTGAGTTTTCCAGAACCGTCAGTGCTGAGATCAGGAAAGTCCTAGACAAGCTAGGAAGAGTTGGTCATTCCAGCAGGAAAGCTCTTCTGGACATTCATATGTTACAGCCCTAATCCCCAGTGTGACTAGATTCGGAATAAGGAATTGATTCAGGTTAAGTGAGCTCTGATGAGTGGGGAACTGGTCCAATAGGATAGAGATCTTATAAGAGGAGACAGCAGCGCTCACTTGCTCGCGCACTCTCTCTCTCTCCACCATGTGTGGACTCAATGAAAAGGAAGCAATCTGAAAAAAAAAAAAAAAGAAAAAAAAAGAAAGAAAGAAAGAAAGAAAAAAGAAAAAAAGAAAAGGAAGCCATCTGTGAACCAAGAAGAGGTCTCTCGCCGGAACCCAACCATGCCAACACTCTGACCCGGGACTTCCAGCTTCCAGAGCTGTGAGAAATAAATCTCAATTGTTTAGGCCACTCGGTCTACGGTCTTTAGTTGCGGCTGCCCACGCAGACTAACACACGTGTGCATTTGGTGGCGAGGGGTGCTGCTTTCACTACATTTAAGTGGCTTGTCACTTCTATGAGCTCAAACCCAATCAACCGACCAACTAACCAACCAAACTCTATGCATTTTGGAAGTATACAGCATCTTAGTATTTCATAAGGAGTATACGCTTCTCACCAGGAACGTTAGCTAGGTCCACACGGTCACTGAAGGGTGGAAGCTCTAACAGTATTCTGAAGGCCATTATCATCCATATTTATCTGTGATGTGCAGAGCCCCTGGGTCTTTTCCATGTTACAGATCTTCTTTGAAGTCCTGGAGAGTTTGGCCTAGGGCGCAGAGAGGAATAAACCCGGGGAATTAGCGTGCACAACGGGTCCAGGAGAGCCGTATCAAAAGCTCACACCCCAGGCTATTTAATTTGTTGGCCTGATGGGTAGACGGACACCTGCCGGGCCAGGGTGGGTTTGAAGAGTCAGAGGGAGAGAAATGCAAATGAGTATAATTCACGCTATTATTTCTTTTTTTTTTTTTTTCACGCTATTATTTCTTGGCTGCATTCACATATGGATGAAAAGTTTTTCCTACCTCAGAGCTGGCATATGTCTTTTGCCACTTTTTCGGAGCTAGTACCTTGGCAGCTGAGAGTTGGTGGAGAAAATCACACAATTGAGAGCCTGACTCGTGTTTTTACTTCCAAGTTATTTTAAACTTCCGATTGGCATTGCCTGGTGGTTCCACGGTGTTGCTTTAGCAGGTGATCTTTCCTATTCACTGAGGTTCATCCTTCCTACCTTCCTCTTGATCCCAAGCCATCACAGCTCCTCCTTCAGCAGATGACTTTGCCTCGTTCTTCACAGAGATTTAAAAAAAAAATAAAAGATGCCAGTGGACCAACTCCAGTAACAAGTCACCACCAATGATAACAATCCACTTCGACCTGCACCGTATCATCCTCTCCTGCTCAGTTACCATGAAAGAAATGTTCCTCTTTCTCCAGAAAGAGAGCTCAGTAGGCTTCTTTGTTCTCTGCAGGCGGCTTCCGAATTGGCCCGCAAAGATTCCCATCTCCGGCTACTCACAACCTTGGGAGGTCTCCTCGCTGGATTTAGCAACTTGCTTCTCCTGAGCAGAATAAGGCAAAAGTGATGGGTTGTCTCTCCCAAGATTAGGTTATGAAAGGCTGTGACTTCTGCCTTGGCCCGACTTCGTTTCGATGATCCCTGTGATGACGCAGGGATGCAAACCTTGTCATTGCATCGGACAATGACATGTCTCTCCATGTCTGGACCCCATTGGTGTGATTCTGAGGTGAGTTCTATACTCGTGGTGGCAGTGATGTCGACCAGCGCGTCCCGATTTCCAGTGTCCTTGTAGACAGAGTAACAGACGACATAGTTGGTAGAATGCAGAAAGGTGTTCGATCTCTGAATTTAAACCCTTCATCACGTTTGATAAATACAGTTAGAAACCTTAGCATGCTTTTTTCCCTATAATTAGCTATTCATTGTGTGACCTTCTCCTCCTTACTTTGTTCTCAATTTGAGTTTTTCAACTTTATTCCAATTCAGTATCTCAACCTGGTTGACGTAGGTGAGAAAGTGATTAGCCACAAGCCATTTCTTTGGGAGAGAGAAAGATACGATTATTTGAGAAGAAGATGCAGCATTTTCTTGATGACCTAACATGATTTATACCTGACAGAAGAATGGGAGGAAAGAGTTGGTGCTCCAAGAAGCTGTCCATACCCTAGTCACTTCCTGCTTGACTGCTAGACTCTGGGCAGCCCAGGTCTGGGCCAACATGGCATTGTGCAACCCAAAGCCGAAATAGTTTTATATTTTTATCCACTGAGAAGAAAAGAGCTTCCTAAAGAAATCAGAGGTGTTTCTCAGGTGCTAGGCCACAGAGGCGTTTCTGATCTGTCCAGGGGCACGGGCTCCATCACGAAACAGCACGTGTGAGTATCGGTTGATGTGAGATCCTGAATGGAAGTGGAGAAATCAGAGCGTGATAGACAGTCTGCTCTGTCTAGGCAGGAGCCTCGCCTGGTGTTATCCTCCCTGGATCTCCAGCAGGTACAAGCCATATAATAAGCACTTAATAGATCTGTATTTACTCACTTGAGTAACTAGGTCGTATGTAGCACAACTAGACACTGAGGTAAAAGTTAAAAACAGAAAAGTCCCCTGAATAACTAACTGCTTGCTGAATTTAATGCTTGCACTCTGAAAAGACTCCGTAAGTGTTCCTTTGTATAATCAACTGATATTCAATTAACTTGTAATAACTACCTTAATAATTCTAGAGCGGTAATTTGAATCTCCTGAAAAATCGTCTAGCATTTCCCTTTGTAGTCTTTTCTGGGGAAATGAGTCACGAGTATTCATTACTGAGTGGAGATTCTTTTTTTTTTTTCTTTCTTTTTCTTTTCTTTTTTTTTTAATGCAACGCTAAACATGTTGCACTAATATTAAATAAATTACTGAGTTTTTGATAATTTAGAAGTCATTAATAATTGTTGGGCAAAGGGAGGATTTAATTCAGTTGTGCAAAGCACATGGCAAAAGAAAACTAGCTTAAGTTGTTGGATTTCTGCTTCTCCTGAAAAGCTGTTTAAAAATGAAACTGAAGAACGTGTAATTACCCCAATGGAATGATTACGGGACATGGAAAAACTGGTTGCCCTAGGTGGTTAACTGCATGATTAAGGAACAATAATGGCGCGGAGAACATGAACCTTGTCCAGTAGTGATCTCGATTTGCATTTTGGTTCAGCAAAGCACAGTAGGTTAACTGAATACCAAAGAGCAGTGAACTGCCTCCGATTTGCATCTTTACATGGTGATTAAGAATTCAAGAAATTAGAGGGGCGCCTGGGTGGCTCAGTCAGTTTAGTGTCTGCTTTCGGCTCAGGTCATGATCTCAGGGTCCTGGGATCGAGCCCCCCCATTGGGCTCCCTGCTTGGCGGGGAGTCTGCTTCTCCCTCTGCCCCTCACCCCACTGGTGCTCTCACTCTCGCTCTTTCTCTCTCAAATAAACAAATAAAATCTTAAAAAAAAAAGAATTCAGGGCATTAGAATATAATATTTGTAGCACTATATGGACAAAATATCCCTTCAACATCTTATACTAAGGAGTAGAAAGATAGAAAGGGCCATATTCTTCACTTATGCAACTGATACCTATTAATTTTCTAAGAATTTTCCAGTGATTGTTTGCTTTAAAATGTAAGATGGTGCCAGAAGCTTCAGCATGTGTTATTCACACTGTAATTTTGGTTTATTTCTTTCTAGACTTTTTTTTCCCAATGCATAGTTTTTAGAATCATTATAATCATGTTGTTCTTAAAGTTTACCCTCAGTTTTTAAAACCTAGTTGTTATAAATGTTACTGAAGTCCATAACAGCAAGAAATCTGGAAATGAGGTAAATATTCGTCATCATCGATGGACACGTGGCACTTTTAAATGTATTGGTTATGAAAATGATAGCATTTAGTTAACAATCCCCAGAAAACTGGGTACTTGGACTCTTCCCATTTTTAAATTTTTGTATTTACAAATGAGAAAAATGTTATAATGCATTTTTTGTTTTTTTATGCACAGATTGTTTTAGGATTTTGACCGTTTTCTTGAGAAAAAATTCTACAAGGGAAATTAGGGTGAAAATTTATAAATCTCTATTAATTACTTTGGAAGCAGATGTTATTTAGAACCTATTTGTTTTCAAGTGTTACTAATTAGTTTAGAAATAAAAGGGGAATTTGTTAGATGCAAACTATTGCATATATAGAACAGCAGGATGGAAAGAAAAGTGCTTCTGGATGGCTGGAACCGGGGACTTACATGCTCTCGGGGTTTTCTCTGACTCTGCTTCCTTCTGGGGTTCAGCAGTCAGCCTTATTTTATGCATTCAGAGGTCGACTTTTATTTTCTCCCCCAGCGGTAACACAGCCTCCCCAAACTTCCGTGTTTCCACCAGTAACAAGGGTCTGGATTTAATTCCAATAGGGAAGGTTCTGGAGAACTGCCTTCATCTCAGCTTGGCTCAGGCAGGCAGGTGGCTGCTAGAGAGCTGTCCCCACTGGAGCAGTGGGCAAGACCTCATAACACAGACAAGGTTTCAGAGACCCAAGGTTTTTTATTCGGTCCATTCCTAGAGAATGCAGAACTCAGGTGAGCCAAGTGTCTTTATTATTTATGTCCAAATATATGATAAAGTTGCCTTATCAGTTGACAGTCCTATAAACACTGTTATATAAAGGTACCAGTTTGACCACACCTTCACCAGTGCGGGCTACTGGCATCATCATTATTATTTTAAAATATTTTCATTCTGGTTCAGGAAGGTAGACCTAACTTACAGGTATGTAAGTCCTTGTTCATCCAGATCCACTGGAATAATGAATAAATGCAAGAACAATAAATCCATAAGAACTTCGGAAGGGGAAAAAGAGCCCAAGTTGGTCAGTGACTCGGATACATTTATGGGGGACACAGAGATCATTCTGATGGATGAGGGAGACCCGAGGATGGCAAAGTGCAGAATAGGTGCAGAGAAGGCCACGCTGGAGGGAAAAATTATTCTTACTGATGTGGCCCCAGAGAGGCTTCGTGCCTACAGTCTACAGATAAGAAGAGGAGAGAGGAACGCGAAGCTATGGCAGAGAAGTCGTAGTGAAGGACGTGATGCCGGGGGCCTTCAACTACCCTTGTTCAGGTCAGCTCCTCCCTTCGTCGTGTAACTCGACTGCACAGCAGCAGCATGAGGTGCCCAGATAAAGTCAGAGCAAAACTGTTCCCCCGAAAAGCTGGAGGAGTATGTTGGGCCGGCACTCCTAGGGGACCATCGACATGCTAGGCTGGAGCTCCTCTCATTCGGCCAGGTCTCATTTAGGTATCATGATCTATTACTGAATAACAAAGAGCCTAAGAACTTAGGGGCTTAAAACAACATTTTTATATTTTCTCAGGAATATGCGGGTTGGAGGGCCCTGCTGGGTGGTTTCCTCCCTGAGGTGGGATTGGCTGGGCTACTCTTTTATCTACGTTCTGCAGGGGGCGAAACACCCAAGATGGATTCCCTCCCGTATCTGGAGCTTCACCCCTGGTGTTCGCCGTGCCCGTGGGCTCGCTGGGGGGCTCTCTCTCGTTACATTGTCTCTTACCACTCTGTAGTCTAATCCCAGATTCTTTATGAGTGATTCTATCATGGTAGCTGAACAGGAGGTGCAAGGTCCCTTAGATCATATGGCATCACTCTGACCTAGTCTGATGGTCAAAGCAAGTCACAGGCTAGGCCAGGTTGATGGGAGGAATGGCAAGATCCTGGGTGATTGTTAATGTTATGTGTCAACTTGATTGGGCCAAGGGGCACCAGACATTTGGCCAAACATTACTCTAGGTGTATCTGTGAAGCTGTTTCCGAATAAGATTAACATTTAAATTTGTGAACCGAGTAAAGCCATTGCCCTCCCTAATGTAGGTGGGCCTCATCTAATCAGTTGAAGCCCTGAATGAATACAATGAGTAAGAGAAAACTCCTCCTTCCTGACCATTGAGCTGGATCAGCCTTTTCTGGCCTTTGGATTCAGGCTGAAATATCAGGTCTTCCTGAGTCTTGAGCCTGCTAGATTTTGGACTGGAACTCATAGCTTTTGCTCTCCTGTAGTTCAAGACTTTGGACTTGGGCCACAACTACACATCAGCTCTTCTGGGTCTGGCTTGCCAACTACAGATCTTGGGACTTTGCAACCTCCATAACTGTGTGAGCCAATTTCTTATAGAAAGTCTCTCTCTCTCTCTCTCTCTCTCACACACACACACACACAATTGGTTGTTTCTCTGGAGAACTCTAATTCAGCATTCTTGGACATGAAGTAGAGATTGTTGGTGACCCTTTTTGTGACTATTGTACCACAAAGACGGTTGAGTGGTCATGCTCGCATTCTAAAGAGGCCACGTGCATAGAGCTGGGACTCAGTACTGCCCACGGGGAGAAGACTGGGGGAAACAGAGCTAGTCTCATATCGGCAGGCTGCATTTCTAGATATAAACAGGAAACAAAGGATCTGAGACACTTAAGGAAAACTATTAGCATGGAAGGGAAGAATCAAGATGAAAATACAATGATTAATTTTGGAGGAAGAAGAGATAATTCATTGAGTAAAATAGAACTTTATAATGATTATAATTAGTGTCTATCCATTTTCTAACACTTCTATGGCAAATTATCACAAACTTAGTGGCTTGAAATGACACAAATCAATAAGCGTGCAGCTCTGGGATTCAAAACTCTGGAATGGTTCTCATTGGACTAAAATGAAGGTGTTGGCAGGTCTCGTTCTTTTCCGAAAGTTCTAGGGGAGAATCTGGTTCTTTGCTTTTCCAGTTTCTAGAGGCTGTCAGCCTCCCTCGGTTCATGGCCCCTTCCTCTACCTTCAAAGACAAGAACAGCCAGCTGAGCCTCTATCATACTGCAATCCATTTTTGACCTTCCTATCTCCTCCTTCCCCATTTAAGGACTTTTGTGATTACATTGGGCCCACCTGGAAAATTCAGGGTAGTCTCCTTAAAGTTAGGTGACTGGCAGCATTAATTTCACCTGTGACAGTAATTCCCAAGTAACCTAAAATATTCACAAATTGTGGGGATGAGGACATGGACGTCTTTGGGTGAGTGAGGGTCATTATTCTCCCTACCACAGACCAGGGAATCATGAGAAGAAACATAATCCTATGAAAATAGGAAGCAGACCATTTATTTTTTGATTTGATGGCATTTATGTGTTGATGGAACCTCAAACATACTAGGGAATCAATAAGCAATCATCTGTTGGATGACTGGAGGGCGGTGATAGAAGACGGTTATCATGGACCCTGTGAGGTTTCCGGGTCTTGGAATCATGGATAAATATTTTAAAGGGTGTGTAGAACTATTTCTGGAGACACGGTGCAAATGAAAGGTTATGGAGCAGGATTTTACTTTCAAATAATTGCTTACAAAATGGTATCTTACAAGGAGGAACGTAGGAGATACCCGCGGGAATTGAAGTATGTGAGTGATGCTGATTGGGAAGGAGGTGGAACATCTAACACCATAACTTGCATTATTTGTGAGGGAAGATCTGAGTTGAAGGAAGCAAGTTCAAGTTCCTAAATAGGCAACTGGACTGTAGGGTTAGGCAAGGCTAGATTGCTCGTGGGAATCATCTTGAAATGTTTTTCAAAGTATGTTGCATGGGACAGACAATAGAGTAGATTATCCACAGAAGGGCTCCCCTGCTCCCCGCCGCGCCACCCTCTGTATGTCTTCAGTGTCAAAATGATATTTCCCTCTGGTCTGAGCGGGAGGCTATGTTGGTTGTTGACACAGTGACTTTACAGTGGACGTCTGTTTTATTTTTTTTTAAATTCCATGAACTTTGAAATAAATTATTTTTATGTAGTGTTCTTTATATATGTGTAAACAAACTGTTCTGCTGAATCTAAACAACTAGAGCTTTAAATTTTGAGTAACTGTGAGAAAATTGACTACCAGAGATTCAACGGAAAATACATGCAAACCCTAATGCGGGTTCCTTGTCCCAAAGCTGGTAAGTCATTCAATGGAGATTCTCTCAGGATCTGGGGCAGAAAACCCCAGATATATCTTTTGAAATATCTCAAGAATAAGAGCTTCAGATTTATGAGCGGGGAGTTTCAATATATTTTGTGTCACGAAAAATCCTACATGACGTGGTCCTGGGCCCTTTCACATTCTGGGACACAAGAAAACTTTTAAGGCTTGATAAGGTAAACAAATAACAGCATTCTGTTGCTTTCTGTTCCAGTTTGAAGGATCACATTTCAGGGTTTTAAATGTGGTTTTATCTTAGGCTTCATGAATATCGCAGGAAATAAGGCTTGATGTTCTATTTCATAATGATGCATTTCAATACCTATATACTTTTGTAGTCAACTTTTTATTCTGAAATAATTCGGGGTTTACAGAGAAGTTACAAAGATAGTATCGTCTTGTATATCTTGCCCCCAAATTCGACTTCCTCTCTGGTTATCTTACACTGCTATGGCACATTTGTTAAACTCAGTAATCAGCGTTGCTACGTCCCTATTAACTAAAATCCAGCCCACTTAGAGACCCCTCCAGTCTTTCCCTAATACCCCCTTTCTGCTCCGGGATGTCAGCCAGGTCGCCATGCTGTACTTTGCTGTCATGTCTCCTTAGTCTCTTCTGTTCTCTGATGGTTTTCTCAGTCTTTTCTTGTTTTTTATTAACTTGACAGTTTTGAGAATGTCGGTCAGTTATTTTATAAAATGTTCCTCAATTTGGGCTTGCCTGATGCTTATCTCATGATTGGACTAGGGTGGGGGCAGAAAACCACAGAGAGGAAGTACCCTTCTCATCACAAAGTATCAGAGTTACATGGTGCCCACGTGATCTGTCATTGGGGATGTTAACTTGGTCATTTGGTTAAGATCAGGCTTACCAGGTTTCTACTCTGTAAAGTCACCATTTTCCCCTTTCTTTGGAAATGAGTCACTAAGTTCAGCACACACTCGGCAGAGTGGAGGGATTAAGCTCCACCTCCTGGAGGAGAGTATATTTGCATATATTATTTGGAATTCAAAATCGTATTTTGTTTTTTTAGATTTTATTTATTTATTCATGAGAGAGAGAGAGAGAGAGAGAGAGACAGGCAGAGGGAGAAGCAGGCTCCATGCAGGGAGCCCGACATGGGACTCCATCCCAGGTCCCCAGGGTCACGCCCCGGGCTCAAGGTGGCACTAAACTGCTGAGCCACCCAGGCTGCCCCCAAATCGTATTTTGATAATATTTTATACTAAGGATTGTATCCTCAATGGACCTGTGTTTTGTATGTGTGATGAAAGAGAAAACTAGACACAAAGTCCTGAGTGTAAACTTTCTTATTTGTCTCTGTCTTGAGTGTGTCAGACGCTACGTTGACAGTCTTGAGGCTTTCGTCTAAGATGTCCAACCGTATTGACCTACGTGGGATCATGGCGGAAGTGAGTGGAGGGAGATTTGCAGATTCTTTTGAGTGTGTTTTCATCTCTAGGTGACATGAAGCTGAATTCTAAACATGGAATAAATAACCTCATTGATTTTTAGATCAGAGTTTGGATATGACAAGGTCCACATGGCTCCACGTAGGTCTCAGTTTCAACTGTGTCTCCGCACACTCCGTGACTAGCTGACAAATGGGTTTCTAGTGCAATTTGCATCACTGCCCCCTCTCTTGGACCTTAGCATCTATTCCTAGAACAGATGTTAGGGACTGATTTCTATCTTGCCAAAATTCATCTGTTGAAACCCTAACCCCCAGAACTTCTGAATGTGACCTCACTTAGAAACAGATTTGTACTTAGTAAGATGAGGTTACGAGGGGAGGCCCTAATCCTATATGACTGGTGTCCCTATAAAAAAGGGGGCAATTTGGTCACAGAGATACAAGCACAGAGAGAAGGGTACGTGAAGATTAAGGCGGAGATTGGGGCAAGGCCTCTACAACCAAACAACACCAAAAATTGCCAGCAAATACCAGAAGCTACTCAAGGGGCATAGAACACATTTTTTTTCTCAGCCTTAGAGGAACCAACCCCACCACCACCTTGATCTTGAAATTTCTATCTCTCAGATGTGTGAGACAATAAATTTCCATTATTCTAAGCCACCTGGTTGGCGGTGCTTAGTTACAGCACCCGGGGAAACTAATAGAGTAGATCGTCGAAGCTGGACTGAATAACTTAGCTTTTGTGGCTCAGAGGGTGGTGGGTTGGGAAGCCTCGTCTTGGTCATAGACTCTGCAGGAACCTCTCCTTTACTACAAGCGCTTCACAATGCGACACTGGTACAGAGGTTCATTTAGGATGGTTTCATGGTGTGGATCATGTTGACATAATTCTGACGATAGACCAGGTGTTTGTTTGCCTTCCCAAGCCTTCAAAGCCTGCTAGCTTTCCATCTGCGGGCACCGTTGGGGTGACGAACCAATGCCAGCTTCGGTAGTCCCATTCCTGCCCACTTCATAAGGGTTGAACCAATGGTTGAAGCTTCAGCTCTGCCTTCTGCCTGGTCACAGGGGAGGTGAGCCGCATGTTTTTTCCTTTCTGGTAAAGCGGCATTACCTGGAAGGAACAGTGAAATGCGGTTGTTTATTTAGCAATTGAGTTGAAAAGGCTTATGCGTTTTGCGTATGAATCCAGATCGTGCCTTTCCCTGGCTCAGCCTTGTGCTGCTCAACCACCGGGGCTCCGGGGGCTCTGGGTCTACCCCAGCCTCAGAAGGGTGAGGGTGTGTATAATTTCACACAGCTGTGCCTGGCACCTAGTGGGCTATGGCAAATGGTCCTCACCTCATTCAGGGACGAGATGTGTCCACTTTCCATGATAGGATTACTTAAGTGATGGCCTGAGGGGTGGAGAAACGAGGCAGTGAGTGGTTGTACTCCTTAAAGTCATCTGAAAATTAAGTCCTAGAAAGGCTGTGTCTCCGCACACTCAGTGACTAGCTGGCGAATGGGTTTCTAGCACAATTTGCGTCACTGCCCCCTCTCTTGGACCTTAGCATCTCTTCCTAGAACAGATGTTAGGGATTGATCTCTACCCTGCCAAAATTCGTCTGTTGAAACCCATCCACCAGAAAGGTGTTGTCACATGCTTGTCCTCCTCCAGAATGTTCAGCTTATTTCCTAGGCACGCCTGATGGTGGTCTCGGGAAGCGGGACTATCATTATGTCTCTGTAGCATTTAAGGGAACTGAAATGTGGAAATGAACGAACAATTCATTGGTTCACCCCTCCTCCCCCACCCTAAAGTTTAACTTAAATGTAATTGAAACTAAAATTCCCCTAAGATGGTATCTTGGACATTTGAGGAGGCCCCTGAAAAGGCGGCATTTTTGTCTATTTTCAACAAACCGTTGTCAAACACAGTTTGGGTGTCTTGAGGGTTGTGGAGGGCAAAGCAGGCCCTGGGCATGTTCTTCCTCTAAAGGAAGACAGAGCACAGGGTGCGGCGGGGGAGGCTGGCACCCCGCAACCGGGAGGTGAGCACAGTCTGGTCCCGAAGCCAGAGATCGTCAGACGTGCACTGTGTGCATCACCCCTTGATGGAGGGTTCCCAGCTAGCGGACCAGATGCGACTTTCAGGCTTGTGGAGCCCAGGTTCTGCTGAATGCACTTCTTACATTTCGTATTAGGCCTTTCATTTTTAGAGCAAAGCCTCCCATTCATCCCCAAGCGTGCCTGTTCCATTGTTTCTTGTGGGTGGTTTATTTTTAAGGAAAGAGCCTCCGGCCCTGATTTCTCCAACTGTCAAGTCCTTATCCCCTCTTTGGAAATGACTGCAGTCTGGCTCATCCGCAGGGCAGTGTGGAGGCGATCCTCCCTTCTCCCAATGGCACCAAACCTTAAGTTGGAAGACACCCAGGAAAGAGGAGAGAGCATTCCCAACAGCAAATGAGCTCGGATAAGTTGGAGAAAAGTACAAGTCACGGTGCAGCGAGCTTGTCGCTCCTGTGAGGAGGACCACGCAGCGTGCTCAGAGGCCAGCTCAGGAGCTGGACAGAAGGGTGGACAAGAAGCTTGCAGGGGAGGGAGGGCAGAGGGAGACTAAAAGAAGGCAATGCAAAATAAAGGCGACTAAGGGAGGCCGGGGCTGGTGGAGAGGCCCGGCCCGGGAGTGCGGCTGACCCGCGGGGGGCAGGAGCCTTTGCACGGGGGCTCAGGGCACCAGCCGCAGCGATGGGGTGAATTGCTGTTGCCAGGCCGCGGTGGGGTGGGTGGAGGCAAGCTGCACCATCTTGCTGCATAGAGACTCACCCACTTCACATCTTGGCCCAGTGGGAGCTGATTGTACCGCGGCATGATAAAATACTCGCTCGTAATTATGATCTTTAGCTATCAGGAAGGTTTGAATTATGCCTGTATAGTTTACTAAAGAAGAGAAAGAAGTTCGCAATAAGTGATGCGTTTGAAAACTCAAGTTTTGGTGAAAGGGTTAAGTGCAGTGACCTGTGCCTGTGAATGTGTCCTGGAGAACCGTTGATTCCCTGAGATGTTGGAAAATTGACGTGGAAGTTGCATTGTACCTAATTGAGATAAAAGGATCGGAAATTACATTGCAAAGAAAACAATTCGTGGCCTTGAAATTATTATCAGGGCGGGGGGGGGCAGCTTGTGAGACAAACACTATAGAATGAAAGGAATAATAATGACGATGTCCTAAAACACACACACACACACACACACACACTCATACACATTCACACACATCCATACACACACATTTATTCTTCTCCCTCCCCTGCCTCTTTACAGAAAGGGCTGTATTTGTGACTCTCTGTGTCAGGATTTCTGAGCACAAAATCTACCCAGAAGGTGGAGGAACTAGTAGGAGGACAGCGTGTAATGTAATGGAAACTCTTAGCAGACCGTACGTAGGTTCTGAGAAACCCATTTTATCTGATTCACCTCACCGAGCGAGTTATCCCACTCTTCCTCTCCTTTGGGTCGGCTCAAAGTGCACATTTCTAGGGCTTTCTGTGCCCATGCATTATTGACAAGCAGATCCTTCTTCCATCCCCAAGAGGCAGTGCGTGAGTCTGCGGTGAGCTGTCACTGTAGCAAGGGGAAGTCAGTGAGGAAGAGTCTGTTATTTCACAATCTCGGCCAGCAGGCTGACGGCCCCCCACACCTGTCCACTAACTAGATGGACACCCCCAGACCTCGTAAGGACAGGAGGCCCAGGATGTGGAGTTCAGCATCCTCTCATCTCCGGGCCCGTTGGACGGACAGACTGCTGAGTCCCGGGAGACGGTCCTTGTGAAGGAGCAAGAGCAGTTGCCGGGGGTCAAGGCCGCTGCGGTGGGGCTGGATGGGGGTCACCTAGCAGGCCGCTGGAGTGAACGCTTGGCTTCTCTCACTTTTAAAACACAGGCTCGTGGAGCACATGCCTGGGATGCCCGAACGTTGAGGGAACAGGTAAACATTTAGACAGAGGGCAGATAACGTCTCGAGAATCGTAATTCCTTGAGCTTGGAGGGAGCTGTGTTTGGCTCTCTGACACTTTGTTTATTTGTGTGTGCGAGGGTTTTACAAGTGAATCCCAGTGTGGATGAATAATAGGCCATCCATGTGGCACCAGCTGCCGACTGTGGGCATTTTGTGGGCTAATAGATTCTTTTAGCTGCAAGTGTTCTGTGGGAATTCCTTTGCAAATTTTGAAACAAGTAGAAGCAGCCAAGTGAAGTTTTCTCTCTCTCTCTCTCGCTCTCTCGCTCTTTCTTTCCCAAAGAGTTAAAATGAGCCAAATTTAGAGTTCAGTTCGAAAGCACTTTCTCACGTTGTCTTCGGGATTGAGCGCGAAGGAAACTGCGTACCATCCATGCTGGATCTTCGGGTGGGGGTGAGAGCAAAAGCCAAGCCCTGGGTTACTTGAACTGACTGAGCTAGACACAGAAGGAGATTTAGAAATTTCAGGCCGTAGAGGGCCTGGCAGGTCATTTGTTGTAAGGTTCCTTCCATTGTCCCGAAGGAATCCGAGACCCCGGGTGCCAATAATCCAGGTTTCTTGAATCAGAGCCATCTGCTGCAGGTGTTGAGAGCCTTGGGATGGAGGAGGATGGGGCCATGTGGGCTCAGGCCACCGCGCCCATTGGGGAGATTATGAAGGAGCAGGGCAGATGAGCAGTCGGAGAGGCCTTTCCAGAACTCAACATTATACTCAGGGAAGTGGGAACGGAGAGTTCCCAGGCCACTTCGGGACCAATCTCCCATTTGACTTTCTGAGTCAGAAGTAGGAAAAATGTATTATTTTCCAGGTGGGTGCTCAGCTGAGCGAACCTGTCCCGGTTTCATCGCCACTCACCAGACCACCCAAGGACCTGTCAGAATTGTTGGAAAAGACCCAAAACCCAATAGGTCATCCTGCACAACTAGCTTGTCCACTCTTAGGCTCCAAGCTGGGGGGTGGGGGGCAGGGGCGAGGTGCTTGGAGGAAGAAAGGGGAAGACCGAATCTTCATCTTGCCTCTACCGAAGCTGTTATGTTTCAGATTTTCCATGTTAGAATTCTCAGTCAGATTTCCTTTGGGAAAAAAGGGAGCTGTGTCCATGAACAAAATGTTTGAAATACTACTCATCTAATCTCTCCTCATATTACAAAGGAGGAAACTGAGACCAAGAAATTTAATTGACTAAATGGGGATTCCATGGTTAATGGCACAGATTGAACTGCAACTCTAATCTTTGACACCCGGAGTGCTAGTGGTGGTTGTAAAGGGGGACCGAGATATGGAGAGGGCTCCACGTGTTGCACGGACTACCCATAATCCTCTTTCACAGTACCAATGCTCACATGGCAGCAACCACCCATATTTGTGTGTGATATCTATTTAATAGAAGTGTAGTTACATATGGATTGGATGATATCGATAAATTCTTTTTTTCTTGTATTATTATCATACGATCATTCTGAAGACCTGTTTTGCTTCTGGTGTGAAAATGAAACCAAGATCGAATTTCTTGCTTTAAATAATTTGGTTGATCGCTGAGATTTTAACCAAGTGGTGAGCCTCCTGACATCTCGCAGAACCCCCCTTTGACACAGAAATAGTTAAGTTTGTTGACTTTTAAAGTTCATAGGAATGTTGACTTTCTTCCGTTTTCCCTTCTCTTTCAGTTTGAAAGCTTTTAGTCTTGTCTGATTAACTTTATGCAACTTTTAAATATTGTCTGTCACCACTGAGTGATGGCAATACAGCCTTTATCTTCGGTAAGAGAATACAACGCAACCTCTATCCAGAGGAGAATAATACCTAAAGGGATTGGCAGACCAATATGAAGCTATCGTAGGAAACATTTAAACGTGGAGCTAGTCCTGCTTTCCAGTTTCTCTCGTGTCAGTTCTCAACATTTTATGGAGAGCGTCGTCAAGGCTTGAACTGGTGCCTAGATTCCTAACGTTCTCTCAGATGTCGCAATTACATGTGGGTGCACATGGAGCTCCCCGCTTAGGAACTGCATGCTAGGGTTATACAAAGATCTTCTGGGAACCAGGAGGCAGAGCGAGCGAACACAGGACAGGTGTGGTACGGAAAGGCTTTTCACAGGAATACGGGCTTCAGGTCAGTTTTGGGGGACCGAGCAGGAGTAAACTAAAGGAAAAAAAAGGCAGGGCAGAGTGTACACCACCTAAGAAGCTTGAAAGCACATTGGAAACACAAGTCTTCCCCGGTGTCTGCAGAGATGAAAGCCTATTAGTGTGTGGTGAGAAGGACGAAAGCGAAGCAGGTGGTGAGTGGTTGTGGAGGGCTCCAGGAGCCAAGATGAGAGCTTAAACTAGGTCTTAAAATCTAGGACAAATTAGTGAAGAAGTTTAAGTATAGAGGTGGAAACAGAAGGCAAATTAAAGATTTTGAAGTAAAGACAAAGCCCAGTGGTTGCCATGAAATGGGGTGGCTAATTGGGTTTAGGGAGAAAGATCTTTGCAGCGGAAGAGATGCAGGGTATAAAGTGTTCAACGCCAGGTACGAGATCAATCACCTATCGTAAGACATGGGTGTCACACATAGTGTTTTGGGGAACACAGGTAGAAAAGAAAAACTAGCAGCTAGAAATCCAACCCCTCAACCAGTAATGGAGGGAAGAAGGAGTGTGATGGAAGCGCCTGATAAAGCTAAGCTGTTCTTGTTTCCTGGTGGGGGAGGCGTGGTTTGGAGGGGAAGTGGGAAGGCAGCAGGGAGACTCTCTTTCTCCTAAATTCTGTGCATATGGAGACAGAGTGGGAGGCCCGGCCGTCTCCTCTTGAGAGGGTTGAGTTATGTCAAAAGTTTAAGGGGAGAGACCCTGTGGAATTCTCATGTAAGGATTCTGAAAGTATCAGGTGAGTAGTTGCTCAGGAAACGGTTACTAAACCTTGCATTAAGAGCTACTGCTCTCTGGGGAAACAGGCCCTGATGACTCCACGTCTTTTGGCTCTTCCTGGCCTTCCGAGATGTTTGCAATGTTCCTTTACACGTTAGTATGTCCACTTCTCCCAGCGAAAGTTTACTCCATCAATTTGCCTTCGAGTAAACTATACGTTGCGTTTCGTGATGTCGCTTGGTAAGTTGGTAAGTTCCCTCACTTACCAACATTTACTGAGTGCTATTTGCTGGAGATATAAAAGCAAACAAATTAGACACTTTTCCCTCTTCTCCTGGCCCTTAGGTTCCAGGAAGGTGTGGGTTGTTAGTAAGATTCTTTTTTAATGCTTAACTTGTAATTTTCCTTTAAAAACCAACAAAAGAAATGAGCCACTTTTTATGGCAACCTTATAGTTCGTTATCTTAAAAGATGAATGTGTGGTGCAAGCTGTAAATAAATGGATGTCTACGTGTGACCATTAATCCTTAACCACTATCAGCCGTTGCTTAATCTAACCTGTGTTTACACTTTGTTCTTGAGTCTTAGAATGTGTTAGATATTTTAGAAGCAGAGTCATAGATCCCTAAGCAATAGGGCATTCATCGTTACTTTGTTTAGTTGTTGAGTTTCTCTTTTCATGTATTTCTTCTTCTTTTTTTTTTTTTTTAATTTTTTTATTTATTTATGATAGTCACACAGAGAGAGAGAGAGAGAGGCAGAGACACAGGCAGAGGGAGAAGCAGGCTCCATGCACCGGGAGCCCGACGTGGGATTCGATCCCGGGTCTCCAGGATCGCGCCCTGGGCCAAAGGCAGGCGCTAAACCGCAGCGCCACCCAGGGATCCCTCTTTTCATGTATTTCTTCAATGTTTTTTTTTTTTTTTTTCTTCAATGTTTAATACAACCAACGGTTTGTCTTCACCCATCTTTCTGTTTTCTCTTTCTGGGTCTCATATTTCTTTACAAATGGTCTTTAGTCACTACTTAGGCTAGTGTCTGTGTACCTCTGTGACTCCTGGCAGAGGTGTAGATTTTTTCTCTTTCATAGGGAGAAGAGGATTTTACTCATTCCAAGAAGAAATTGAGCTTATTAGCTGTTTACCTTTTTGATAATTTTGTATTAATTTCCTTCCTAGCAACAAACTGTCTACGTTGGAATGAGAAAGACGTTCAGGTTCCACCCCAAACTGCCTTTAAAAAGGGGTCTACATTTCCTCTAAGAAATTTTAATAGTAACAACGAAAACACTTAACGAGAGTTTTAAAAATAAAACCAAAAGTGGCTTTAATTGCAGGTAGAGTAAAACTCTAGGGATTGTTACACATTTTGTGAAGACCCACATGACTAAAAGTGTGATTTATAGTTTTGTTATTTATAGTTTATAAATTATAGTTTTATTATTTTTAAGCACAAATCTAAGAAACATTTCAGAGTAATTTTTTATTAGCAAATTAATTTTTAAAGTAATCTTAAATACGTCATTTTTTTTGTTTCCTTGGGAAGGGTAGAAAGCTCCCTTTGATCATATCGACTTTGTTCCATTGAGCTGCAGAAAGGGTGCAAGGATCTCGGTTATTTTGTGTGACTGTACATAAACATGTATAGGTAGATCATAAATTAACACAATTACATTACATTTATGACAAGATTTATCCTTGATGAGCACTGTTAACTTGAGTATCCAGCAATTGACTCATTCACTCTCTTTCTTTGAAATGTTCTTGAGGATTAAAAACCGACTCCCCTTGCTGTGAAGGTAACCGTGTGAGAGAATGACACGTTCTGGCCAATGAGATTATTCAAATTCCACTTGGTAGCCTGGACGAAAGATTTTGTTTTCCCACGAAAGGGTCAAGTGCAAGAAGAGAGCTCCCTGGCTCCGTGCCTTCTGTCTTCCTGCCCTGAAGGTGGTTATGTGAGAAAACGAGAGTTGGACCCAGGGTAGCCATCTTCACTGGGGTCGTGAGACAAAAAGCTTGGGGACAAAGGGCCATCTTATTTTGGATGGTGGAAGATAGAGAAAAGACCAAAAGGATAGGAAGAAGGGAAGGGAAAAGAAACGAATCAACATCTCTGAGGACATCACCTTGTTACCTTGCCAGATTTGGAACTACTCCCTCCTGGTTTCCACATCTCTGAGGTAGTCACTCAAGCTCCTATTGGCAGCCGAATTCCAAATGATACATTTTCACATTTTTCTGACTCATTCCCAACCTCACTTTTGATTAGTAAGTAATAGCAGATATTTAAACCCAGGTTTTAAGATTCAAAGCCCAGTGTTTTTCTGGCCTTGCTGTCTTTCCACATGGTTATAATTTGGGAAATAAATACAGATACTATGAAGTAATAGCATACGCTACCCATTATGAAGACTTGCCCTACTCTTATTTAAAGCCCCATTTCCCTCATCTCTCCAGACTACCCTGCTCGTGGTTCGGTCTAACAAGTTCTGGGAATGAATTTCCCTTTTTACCTTCTGTTTCCCTTGTCATTGAATGTCTGTTTACCTCACTATGACTTCAGGCAAGTTACTGATCATCAAATTATATTTACTGATCTTTATAAGAGGATAATTTATATTAACCTTTTGCAGATTCCACAGTCTTGTTGAGTGGGAAAGAGCTCCTGGGGTGGGGCTTGATTTATTACTAACATTCTAATTTTTTTCAACATTCTAATTTTTGCTTACTAGTGGTTGTTATATAGGTGTTTAAATATTTCTGTGTGTTGTCCACATTTCAGAATGACTGCCAATAAGAAAACAGAACAGTTTGTAAAGTTTGTAAAATCACACAGTTGATGGAAATTTGGCATGTGAACACTCACATGGGAGAGAGGATGCATATTAAAGAAGCTCATGATTGCCTGCCAACGTTGTCTGTATCCCATTAGCTTACTTTGGTTCTTTAAGAAAAAAAGCATTTTACTGTGAAAGTAAAGTACATATAAAAAGCCATGGTTGAACCAAGGCGTATTTTTATAATATATATGACATATAGACAATTAACCTACTGAATAAAGGCCCATAATGACACCTTCCATTTTTACCTGCCTTTGTCTACAAAGGTATGGGTGTGCTTAGTATTTTCATCAATTTTTAGTGGTGACAGCCCAGTCCATCATTTTCTTTAGTTAATTTATCTCTTTTTACAGATCAAGTTTTAAAGATCTATTTGTAGATATTTGGTATGTATATAATTGAAATCTAAAAGTAGCATTCTTTATGTTCTCAGAGAAACCACAGAGATTCTCTAGTTTGAGCACATAACTAAAACCGGGAATTATGGTGTGTCTCTTAAAAATGTGGCATTAGGACAAACAAGAGGGCCCTTGGAATACACTGCAAAGCTGGGCTATAAGGGAGCAGAGTAGAAATTTGCATAGATCTTCACTAAGGGCAAAATGACTCTTAAGCTAGTTTAGACTCCACTCTCTGAGTTAATTAATTGTACCCATATATTTATTTATTTTGATTTTTGATTTAAAAAATATTTTATGTATTTATTCACGAAAGACACACACACAGAGGCAGAGACACAGGCAGAGGGAGAAGCAGGCTCCCTGCGGGAAGCCCGATGTGGGACTCGATCCCGGGTCTCCATGATCACACCCTGAACCAAAGGCAGACGCTCCACCGCTGAGCCACCCAGGGGACCCAACTGTACCCATATATTTAAGGAAAATGTTTCCAACAGGTGGATTGAGAAGCCGTAAAAGCAGAAAAAGGAGAAATCCAGAGGAAATCTTTGTGTGGTCCAACCAAGACTTACCTGAGAGAGGTGATGTTCTGAACCACTGTACTTCCAACGGCAGGCATATTATTGCCTTTTTTATTCTTTACCTCTGACACATATTGGCTGTGTCAGTGTCAGATGCTGCACACCTTTATGTATCCTGTTGTATAATCATCATAAAAATTCAAGGATGTGGGCCCTACTATGATCCTTACCTTATAGATGAGAATGTTAAGGCTGAAGGGGGTCCAGCTGTCTAGGTTCATACAGCTGGTGAGTGGCAGTGATGGGATTTGAACTAAGTCCAGAGAACCTGTGTCTGTAACCACAACTGGACGAATTTATGAGGACAAAAGGGAATTCTCTCCTCAGTTGTGCAAAAAGCAATATGAGGACAAGGAGTCTGTGACTTGTCCAACTGCATGTGTGAGAATTAAAGCAATGGTTCAAGGTCTCTTGAATCTTGGTTTGATGTGTTTCCAGCATAGCGGGATGCTTCTTCTCCAGGAGGAGATCACTGGAGAACAGCCGGCGAGGAGCAGCGCTGGAGGACAGACTCTGGAAGGAAGGAAACCCGCCTAGCTCCCGTCTCACGCGCACATATGAATATACGTGTGTATGTGCTTACGTATAGAGTCAGCCCTCATTATGCGTGGATTCCGTGTTCGGGAACTTGCCTACTTGCTAGGGCTTATTGGTAACCTCCAAAACAGTACTCATGGGACTTATCGTGGCCATTTGCAGGCACGCGCGGTGTAGCAGAACATTGAATCACCTGATGCCCATGTTCCCAGGGAGCTTGACCAACGTGACCCTCCGCCTTCTTTCAGCTTTCGTAATATAAACATATATCCTTTTCTCAACTAATTTAATGCCACATTTTTCACACTTCTGTGCTTTCAGTTGGTGATTTTGCTATTTGGAACGGTCCCCAAGGGCAGTACTAACATTCTTCCTAAGTGCAAGGAGACTTCAATGTGCCTTTTGGGAAAAATACACGTGTTAGGTATACTTGGTTCAGTCATGAGTTTTGGTGCTGTTAGCTGTGGGCTTCATGTTAATGAATCGACAGCATAGATTAAATAAGGTGTCTTTATTTTTAAAAAATATTTTATTTATTTATTTGTGAGAGACACAGAGAGAGAGGCAGAGACACAGGCAGGGGGAGAAGCAGGCTCCCTATGGGGAACCCAACGTGGGACTTGATCCCAGGACCCCAGGATCACGCCCTGGGCCCAAGGCAGATGCTTAACCACTGAGCTCCTCAGGTGCCGGAAACAAGGTGTCTTTAAACAGAAACCAGGTTATGTATTGATCAGTTGATGAAAATGTTGTGACTAGATGCTTGTAGGACCCTAATGCTCTATTTCCTCCAGGAGCGGTGGTTCAGTATTTGCTAATTAATGTTTGTGGTGACTTTATAGAATATAAAACTATGAATCAGGATAATTGATTGTATATGTGCACATACATAGGGACATAGATATATGGATCGATAAATGTATATACCTAAACAGGTACACGTAGATATCAGTGAATATCGACCAACATGGCTAAAAATATATAAAAATATGAGAAGCTGTCAAGGTAATAAACCCTCAATTAATGTGCCAGCCATCATTACCTAGATATCTGACTAGAATTGCTTCCAACCCACAATCACTGCTGGACAGGATGATGATAAGTTTTCTGGTTCAAAGTAGCACTTCTCCATAGTATGGAAGGAGCAGTAATGAACAAAGCAAAAATCCTTACTCTCACAGAACCTACGTTTAATACAAAGTAAAACACCCTGTTTGCCAGTGTACGTACAACACCTAACATGCAGAACCTTGTATCCAGAAAGGACTCAATGGTTTTCCAACTACCTGAAAACCCTAAGGAAAAAGTGAAAGTTTGATGGAGAAAAAGCAAAGTTCAAAGTTCAATAGGTATATTCGACTAAAATAGACAAGCAAGCAAGTGAGGACCAGTTAGGGGATTTTTGTAATGACTTGTCCTTGTTCTGAAACTTAATATTCTATGCATAGGTGGTGTCTCGGGCTCTACACGAACAATGAGAATCCTATCTAACATAGGGAACGAACACATGTTCCAGCTTTCAGGTCAATGAGTGTGATATTCCTATTTCTTTTTCTAGGTCAAGGAAGCAGACCCGTTCTGATGCCGTGCCAACACAATACATGATCTGATTGTCCCAGTTACCCTGTGCCAAAAAAAGCAGGAACGGCCTTTCCAGTGTTCATCACGGAGTGCTGAACATATTTAGTGTTAGAGTGCCTTAGAAACAAGCCACCACTCAAAGCTTTCTAGGCAATTTGAATCACGTTGCTGAGCTTTGAAAAAACCCTGCAGCCAAGTTTAGAGGATCAAAGTACTTGGAAAACATATATACTCTGGGCTATTTCAAACATGCAGCACTCAAGCCAATATGAGCCGTACCCAGAGCAGTGCAGGCAGGCGAAGGACGAGGGCGGATTTTAACTGAAAGGGAGAGAAGGGAAGGGACCATGTCGTGAGCATTTGCAAGGCAGGGCAAAGAGGAGGTCGGTTTGTCTCTAGAAAATATGTGTAGTTGAGGGGAATTCTAGGAGGTGGGGTCATTTAAGTGAGACCCGGAGTGATCCCCTGGAGGCCAAAGGCATGTGTAAGCCTCTGCTAGAATTGAGCCAGAATGAGTCCGGTTCTGGAATTCCCCTGAGCAGGGTACCTGGGCGGTCAGGCCCACCACCTGGATGCCTGGGGGCTGGAGGAGAGCTTTGGAAGGAAGAGTCAGGGCCCTGCTCCAGAACGTAAGGGGCTGAGAGGCAGGAGAGAAAGCCTGTTCAGGGGAAATCGGATCTCATACACAAACTCTCGACTATTTCTAAAGCCCCTTTTTATCCCTAAAATACAATAATTGTGTGAAAGAAATAGGATATTCTTATTTCATGACAAGAGTCATTTTCTCAGCCACAAAAGGAAACCGTAGGACCAGGACGCCGACACCCTCGAGTGCTCAGGCTATTTCCTCCTTGAGATGCACGGTTGTTCCCTCTCACGTGGGGACACTTTATTCTGGAACCGACCACATGACAAGGGGAAGAAGCCCGTGGGCGGTGCCACGAGGGACGGTGCCGGGCAATCCCCCCAAGCCGCTCTGCTCAGGGGGAGGCTCTTTCCCTGGGTCGGCTGGGCCCGGGCGCACCGGGGGCCTGGACACGTGTCCTCAGAGCTCGCTGGCGCTCGGGCTCCTCTGCCAGGTGCCCCGTCTGGCCCGGGCTGAGGACTGCAGCTCAGCGGGGGACTCTCCACAGTCTCGCTGGTCCCTCTCCCTTTCTCTTCCGCAGGTGTCTCCCCCTCCCCAGCAGACTCTCCAGTGGATGGCACCATCTCTGCGTCTGCATCTTGGACACCATGGATGGAGACACGTGCAAGAAAGGATTGCTTAGTAGGGACACAGAGGGAGCCGGGGAGCAACTCCCGAATTGGTGACACTGGTCTCCAGGGGCCCCCTTGGACTGAGGGCCTGACGGAGCCGGCTCGGGGAAGTCAAGGAGGCCGCGACACAGACCGGCCTCCTTTCTTGGACAGTGCCCGGGAGGGTGACCCACCCGACGTGGCGTGGGGGTCAAGGACCCTGGCTTCACCTTGGAACCCTAGCTGATTTGGGGTGAGGAGAGAGAGACTGAGGTTCACCTCAACCCCTGCAGCCAGCTCCGCATGTCTCAGGGAGAGGGAGGCCAGAGAACAGCTCCGTGGAGACAGGCCAGGGCCGTCCGCCCAGGGGCAGGCTGAGCTCCCCTGGCAGCTCCCAGGCAGCATTCAGAGGCCTCATGCTCGTCCGTCCAGCAGCCCCTGCACGGAACTGAGAGGGAAGCTGGCCTGGTTTCGCACCTCTCGTGTGGGCAGATCAGAGCTTCCCAGCTTCCCTTGGTGTGTAGCTGCACGAGATTCAGATTTGAAGAGGGAAAAGGGCACAGGGATCACGGATACTATCGAAATACCAGGCGCGGCGGCATCATCAGGTTTACCTCCTGTCGCCTAGAAACCTCGAAAATAATGATAAAATCACACAGGCTTTTGTGGCCTTGGAAGTGGAGACGAACGGAGGGAGCTCTGCTCCCCTGGCCCCCACGCCAGCCCACTTCTCTCTTAACAGGGAAAGGGCTGGTTGCCGAGGTGGCCCAGAGCGAGGTTCCACGGAGGAACCTCAGGAAGGGGAGACACGTTCATGATGCAGGAACGAACCCCTGGGCAGGAGTCCGGAGCTCTGGTTGCTATTCACCCCCACCCTGTCGCTCCGAGCAAGGCAGCAAACCTGTCGCCCTCTGTGTCCTCCACGATGCAGTGCGAGGCCTGTCTCTGCCTTTGCCAGAAAACCATCTTGTCTAAAAAACAAACAAACAAACAAACAAACAAAAAAAAACAAGAATGGGCACACAGAATATGACAATACTAAAGGGTATCTGAACGCTGGGTCCTCTTCAAGAATCCGGCCAACCATTTTTGCAACATTGGCTCCTTCAAGAGAAAACGATTTTCATAAATATTCCCTTTGAAGACTCTTGCTTATGTTGAAGACTCAAGAGAGCACCATTTGGAGACACAGAAGCTCATGATTCTCTGCTTAATTCAGTCTGATTACTGGGCACATTTATCTTAAGAAAAAAGCATATAACCTAAGTCAAATTTTACATAGAAGCTAGGTCGCCTATAAAAGAAATAAGTTAACCTAATATGCCTCATAATTTTCCCAGGATAATGGAAAAATTTCTTTCCTTTTTTTTTTTTTTGTACTTCCTCGAAACATTAGCTATCAAACAGGCTATTAGATCAATTTTTTAAATTAAAAAGTTATCTAGAGGAAAAACTAATATGAGTCTCAATATTTCATATTTACTTCCCTCCCGAACTCCAAATGACAAACTTCATTAAAAAAAAAAAATAGGGCAAATAAAGGACAAGCAAGGAAAAACTACCCCTTGGGAGTCCATAGTAAATACAGCAGGTTCACTGTCCAAGTTAAGCGAGTACGATTATCCGACAGCTATTTGTAGTTCTCGTAAAATACTTTTTTTCCCTGTATTCATTGCTGCTCAGATCAAAAGGGAGGTCTAAAATCTGCTGCTTTTAATCTCTTTGCCAACCATGGGTAGCTGGTGAAAAAAAAGAGGAGAACAGAATCACCGAGGCTTGGCCTTCAGAGCAGCCCACTACTCTATCCACAGATTGCACTGAGGCCGGACAGATGGACAGCCAGCTGTACCACCCAGGGCCAGCGTCCCAAGGGACCCACTTGCAAAGCAGCCAGCCTTGCACGGCCCCGCAGCCAGCTCCTTCTGCCTCTGCACACCTCCAGCGTGGCCCTTCCCGGGCCAGCATCTCTTGGACCCACCAGAGAGGACCCGGATGTTTTGTCTCAAACCAGGAATGTTAAAAGACTCTGACTCTGCAGCAGCTGGGAGCCTGTTCAGCACGGTTTACTTCTAACACGTGCCCACTGGGCAGCCGCTCCGCCACCAGGCGGCCTCAGCAGTAGCAGAGGAGAGGGGACGCCGTGGATGCTTTCCTACCCCCAAGGGAGGTGATGCCCTTTCCCAAAAAGGCTTGGGAAGCGGTACCGTCCTCTGGAGGGCTGCTCCTCTAAGTGAACACAGAAGACCCCCTTCACGAACAGGTACCGACCACAGGCACCTGGTCTTTATGGCTCCAGACAACGCATTATTCCCATTTTATAAGTTAATCGAACACAGAACTATCTTAATTGTCTATTCCACTGGTTCTCAAAGTGCGGTCCCTGGTCCAGCAGCATCAGCATCACCTGGGAGCTTATTAGAAAGCCAGATTCTCCAGCTGCGTCCAAGACCTCCTGAACGGGAGCCTGGAGGCGGGGCCCAGACATCTGTACTCAGCAGGACCTCATGGGAGTTTGCTGCGTGCCCAGGTGTGAGGACTGCTGTTCTAAGCTTCGTGTTCATGTTCCTATAACAGTACTGGCATTTTCAAATTTGTGTGGTCGATATTCACGTTTTCAAATTCATATCTGCAAACTGTTCCCTCCGACACGTGGCTTGTGGGGCCCTATGTTGCATCTCCTATGTCATGGGCTTTAAAAACTTCAAAAAGGTAGGTCTCTTTGGTCCAGGAGCCCGCATCTCTGGCTTCAAGTCATGTACACATGCCCTAATTCTTGTCTTTATTCACAGAAGTCTTTAGATTCCATCCAGGTTGATCGCTTGATAGAACTCGACATTTCTGTGGCTGCTAAGATCTAGAAATGTATCTCCCTTCAGTTTCTTGAGACCAATGACCTTGATGGAATTTCAAGATATTTAAAAGTATATTTTCTGTTAAATTATAAGATCTTTTAAAGCTTGATGTGATTCTGCATTCTTTTATAATATTAAAACTTTAGGAGTTTGATGGATATTTGAAATGATATCCGAAAAAAAAAAAAAAAGAAAGAAATGATATCCAGGTTGAATTTTGGATCTCCCGCTTATTTTTGTCTGATTTGCTGTCACAATTTATGAGGCCATTCCAGCAACACATACACCTACGTAAACATTCATGCACAATTGAACATTTTGAAGTTCATGTGCTATAGGGGCCCGCTTTCCATTTTGTCTTCCCGAAAAGCCTGACTTTGGGTTGGAGTAGAAAGAGAAGAGTTAAACTTCTTTTGTTCCTTTGGGGATTTTTCTTTGAAAAGTAAATCAATATGAAGGACCGCAAGTCAGAAAAAGGAAATTCTTAACATTCACAATGGATTATGATGGTAAGGGCTTCTAAATTGGAGAATGTTTGAAAACTTACAGAGCTTAAAAGGAGAGTTCTAGCTTCCATATCCAATCACCCTTTCATTCGACATTAACTAATCATATATTTACTGAGCTCCTACCATGGGTCAGGCATGGCTCCAGGTGATTTGAAATATATGAGTGAACCAAATGAACAAAGACTAATACATTAGTAATTAATGCGATATTTCAGAAGTGACTAAATGCTATAGAAACAGTAGAGTAGGATAGTGGAGGAGGGAAGAAAGGAGTGGGCATGATTCTGAATGGGGTGGTCTGGGAAGGCCTCACTGGTAGGCAATTGGAGCAAAGAGCTGAAGGAGGTGAGAGATGTAGCTCCGCAGAGACCTGGAGGGGAGACTTTCCCCCAGAGCGAGAAGCTAGAGCAAAGGTGTGGTGGAGGTCACCCACTGTGCTGGGTCCCAGGGATGAGGAGAGAACTCTAACTGGGGTCAACTCAAGTAGGTCACGAGGGCCATTTACAAGGGCTTTGGCTTTCCCTCGGAGGGGACTAGGGAGCTATTGCGGGGTATCGGACAGAGGAGTAACATGATCTGACATGTTTTCAGAGGCTCATGTGTTGTGAATACACTTTGAGGGAGCACCACCGTATCAGGTCCATGCCGAGTCTGCATTTCAGGAGCGAGATAATGTCTAGGGCTGGTTTTATACAATGGATGTGGTGAGCAGCGCTTAGGCACTGGATGGTCTTTGAAGGCATGTTCTAGAACATTTTTTTGATGAAATAGACGTAGGATGTGGTGTGTTTCATTTATATATAAAAAAAATTAGTGTGTTGGATTGATTTTCAACTTATTGAAGACATGTCTAGAATTGACTCAGAATGTTCACCCTCTTTAATAAAAAGATTCACATTCGGTGTGTGTCACTACTTTGTTAGGGCTGCCATAATGAATACCACAGAGTGGCTTAAACAACAGAAATTAACTTTCCCACATTTCCAGATGCTAGAAGCCCGAGATCAAGGTGTTGGCAGGGCAGTTTCTTCTGAGGCCTCTCCTTCCCTCCTTCTCTCCGTTTGTCACACTATCTTTCCTCCACGTGTATCTGTTTATTAATCTCTTCTTTTAAGGACACTAGTCAGAGTGGATTAGGGCCCACCCCTATGACTCCATTTCACCTTGCTTTAAAAAAATATATATTTATTTTTTTTATTTGAGAGAGAGAGTGCATGCACAAGTGCATGTGGGGATGGGGTGGGGGCAGAGGGAGAGAGAGAATCCCAAGTGGACTCCCTGCTGGGTGCGGAGCCCAAGGCTGGATCCCAGGACCCAGAGACCAGGACCTGAACCAAATCTAAGTGTCAGGCGCTCAACCTACGGAGCCACCTAGGCGCCCCCACCTTATTTTTTGAAAGGCACTATGTCCAAATACAGTCACATTCTGAGGTACTAGGTGTTAGAGCTTCAACACTACAACTTTTGGGGATGCAATTCAGCCCCTAACAGTGTGCGATTGCACATTTTACTCACCCACATATTGTCATGTTACTCATGGTTGTGTTCGGCACAGCCTTTGTGATCTACAACCTAGAAACACGTCCGAAGATGTCGACAAAACTGATCCCCTCTTTCACAGTGAGATCGTTGCGGATAAATTGGTGTTCATTCCTAGCAGGCCTTGGAAGCATCTCAGTCTTGGATTGTCCGACTCAATTCAAATAGAAGCAAGATGCTTTTCATTTGTGTACTCAAGTTACAGCTATCACTAGGAGGAATATTGAGTTGGGGTAATTTTTAAGCATCTTATTTTTTCTGATAAGAAAGGTATCTGCCTATTGTTTTAAGAGGCCCAGTTTCTGTTATAGAAACACGTACTATGGCAGGGGAAAACCTCCTGTAATCTTGCCCAATAGTTTGTTCAAGGATTTAGATGCTAGAGGATGAGCAGCTGCAACGTGTTCTATCTACCGACACTTCAGAGCCCCCGATGTTCAACCATGGGGTTGCTGCTGGGATGGCCCAGACCACCCCCGAGGCTGTGATCAGTTTGGACTTTGGCCATGATTTGTTGGCCAAGTTGATGACCTCTGAGGGCCCAGTGCCCCACCTCCACCTCTGCCAGGGAGCGGTGCACAGGAGCCTCAGGAAGGGGCTCCTTCCCCTTCCGTAGGGGTCGGGGTCGGGGTCGGGGTCGGGGTCGGGGAGGGAGGCCGTGCAGTGAGGCTTGATTGCTACGGGCTCTCCTCCCGCCCCACAGCCTCCCTGCTCCTGACAGGGAGAATTTGATGCCCTTCAAAATATAGAGTATATTGATCTGTTTTCTAGGCAACAGACGCCGAAGCCCTGTCAGCTAATGTGACTTCAGAAGGTTAAATATGGTTTTGGAGTGAATTGCCAGCTGCCCACAAATGTTTTATGGGTGGTCTGAAATGCAGATACAGGGAAGGAAAGAGCTCAGGGTGGGTTTTTGTGTGTACATATGCATCTCTCCCGGCGTAAGTTATGTCCTTTGTGTCTTATCTGGCTCTGCAGTCCTCTGTGTCTTCCTTAGACAATGTCGCCCTCAGAAAATCAGTAAAAATAGGAGGAAAACAAAGAACGTCAAAGATAGGGAAGCAGTTCTCTTTACTTTTCTGAATGATACATGTATTAATCAGTCAGACTGTCGTTCTCCCATTGTGCCTAAGGTGGGAGAGAGAGAGGAAGAGAGAGAGAGGGAGGGGGAGGGAGGGAGAGGGAGAGAGAATGAGAGAGTACGAACCCTCCAGTAGTAGAAAGCGGAATTTAAACTTCTTGGAATAAAAACACCAAGAATTTGGCAATATGTTACTAAGTGACAGATTTAGAAAGTTCTTTGTCATTTGATCTGGCTTTTTCCTCCTCTTGCCTTTTATACAGTGTGGGCAGTAAAAACAGCTCTGTTGGTTTTCATCCTGAGTCTGGTCTTGCTCTTTTGTCTTTTATGTGATGGTGAGCTGCAGGATTGCTTGCATTCATAGCAAGTACCTCAGGGGAACACTTACAGTCTGTCTTTGGAATATTTTCTTGATTTTTGTTTAGTAAGATTTGTGTGAATATGGGCTGATTTATAGTAAAGTGGAATTCTGCTAAACATTTCAACCCCAGAAAACCTGGGTTTGAATCTTAAGGGCAGTATCTCTTAGCCATGTGAACAGTCCTCATGTTTTGTCCTCTCTCTCAGCTCACAATTTTTATATGTAGAAAGCGTCGGTGATCACATGGCCTGAATTTTCACAGTGTTGTTTGGAGTCTTATGTTGGAGAATAATGTGTGAAATAGTGCTTTGCAAACTCAAAAACCCATCCAAGATTGGTTATTAATATTAAAATATTTCCACATTTATTTGAATACTACTGTTCAGAGAATTTTTTTTTGAGAAAAAGTTTTCAAATTAAGATTAGAGGTCTCAGAGTTAGGAGTCTTTATGTTCTGTCTCCCTTTCTGATTTCCCCACACATTTCTTCTCCCTTCCCTTATATTCCCTTTCACTATTATTTATATTCCACAAATGAATGAGAACATACAATGTTTGTCCTTCTCCAATTGACTTACTTCATTCAGCCTAACTCTGGGAAACGAACTAGGGGTGATGGAAGGGGAGGAGAGCGGGGGGGTGGGGGTGACTGGGTGACGGGCACTGAGGGGGGCACTTGATGGGATGAGCACTGGGTGTTATTCTGTATGTTGGCAAATTGAACACCAATAAAAATAAATTTATCAAAAAAAATGGTTCGAGGTCTCCTTAGCAAAAACAATGGGCATGGAAATGATGGGATGGTCCGTATTTTGGGGTAGACTATTAGCCCTGGAGACACACTAAAAGGGAGGAGGAGTTTTTCTAAAGAAGCATATGGGTAAGTAGCTACCTAGGAAATACGTCTTTGGATTTTCAGGCTGTTATAATTGATTGATGCCCATTTTACTGCCTGGGTGAAGTTTGTGTGCAAATGTGGTATTAGCACATAATTACATTATAAAAGTGTGAATGATCTAAGTAATTAAAGGTTGGAAGATGGAAAGGTGTTGTTGACCTAGAGGCTTTATTTTGTAGGGTCAGGTTCCATTATGTTTCCCAGAATTCAGTAAGTTGTGCACCCCACACTTCTGCAGCCCCACCATAAAACTAGTGTGGGGCTGCTTCTCTTAGGAAATTTCCCCTTCCGCTGGCTTTTGTTGTGGGGCACAAAATGAAAAATGAAACCCTGCATGTGCAGATGGACATACCTCACCAGTAGCATATGATTTGCTACCTGATACAGGCAGCAGAAAGCTCTGTTGATTTTTCTTTGGGGCACTCAGTCTTTTGAAAAAGATGGGATGGGAACAGTATTCTCTCACATTCTGTCCAGTTCTGAAAATATTGTGGTTTCTCAACAATTACTAAACTATTCATGGCAGTGAGAATAGATCCTGCAAGTTATGTACTTCCTGGATGAACATTCAGCTTTTTTCCAGATCCAGGTGTTGGGGAGGAAGAACTTACTCTGCCTTTCAAGACCCTTCTAGCTGACCTAAGAATCAAATGGACACAAGACAGAGTCCACACTGGGAAATCCCTGCAGACATGGAAATTTCAAAGGCTGTGAAGCAACACAAAGCTTATACGAGCTAAGGAGCGAGGTAGACGTCGGAGGATACAGAGGAGAGAAAGACGTTTTAGCAGGAAGGTGAGAGAAGGTGCTTGGAAAACAAACATTGCCCTATTGTGCAATTAAGTTTCCTAGATAGATGGGAGTCCTGTTAGTGACTCTCCTCCTGGTACAAGCAGGCAGTTGTGGGGGCGGGGGGCGGGAGGTAAAGAGTTTTTCCTAAATCTGCTGGGGTTCGATCGCTTTTAATTCAAAATAAAGTGCATGCCACGGTGGTCTATCTTGAGGTGGCCTGAGTACTCTAAAAATCAGGAGAGTGAAGAAGTATATTTATTTTGTGGATGAATGACATTAATTGCTGATGCTGTAAGTAGAACCAAATCCAGAAGTCATTTTTTTTCCCTCTAGATGACGCTAATTTATTTAATGTTTTGAAGTCTCTTTGAGTTCAAAAGTGTCTTTGAACACACTGCTTTCTTGTTATAGCCGTGCTTCATCATTTACTAGCGGTGACACTTGAGGACGGTTGCTTAGTCTCTCTGACCTCACTTTCCTCATCTGCAAAGTGAGAGTAGGACTGTCATAAAGTTTCCATTTAAACACTCATTCAATGGCAGCTATTATTTACAGATTTCAGAAAAATGATTGAAACAGGGAGATCTCCTCCTATACCAACGTCCTCGTAAAGGCAAAATGGCAACACTGTAGTCAAAGCCTTCTGTGTGGCATCTGTCTTATGGCATTTGGCACAATTATTGTTGTATTAATAGGATTGTCAGAACAATGGATATCATGCTAAGTGAACCCAGGCTTCATTTTCACTGCACCACAGACTTCACCACGATTTAAAGAGGGATGGTGAAATGCAACAGTGGAAAATAGTACTCATTTGTAACAATTAGCCTTGGAATTTTACAGATGTGTTGAGCAGGATAGGCAATCCTCCTTAGCCAACTCATTTTCAAGACACAACCTCTGCCTTTGTTTTGTTATTATATGCACCTAATATAGATCTATATGTATATGCATGTACACACACACACACACACACACACACACACACAACTCCTGAGTTGCCTTTGCCTCGGTGGTTTCTACCTAATAGATGGACTGTTGCTGGTGTGCCCCGCTTCCTCCGATCGGATGCACTTCTTTTTCTCTATTTTTGCTTTTCCTCTCTCCCGTTGACTCTCCTTGTACCATACTCTATTTTCTTGAATCTTTTTCTTCTCCCTGCTATGTCTGAAGTTTGCCAGAAGACGTTGCATCATCTGTCAGGCTACCACAGTCATGATAGACGGGAAGGGATTAGTGAGCCTTTACAAGAGTACGCTTTGCTAAATAAAGAAAAGATGACATTACTTGGCTTTTCTAAGTGTTAGGTTCGCCGCATATACCTTTTGTTTGAATTAATTGTGGTTTCCAGTGATGGTTGAGATTAGAGTTCCATTGCAAAGTCGAACTTATTTTACTTATTCTTCCTAACAGAATAATAATACAGACAGTGAAGTCTGATCTAGGCGAAGGACTCCACAGGAAATGAAGTAGCAGTGGGTTGTGTATTGTGGGATTATGCATTTCTCTCCACTTTTTGGAAAAATGAGTGGGGAGAGCAACTGGAATAATTATGGCCAAGCAAAGAAGGGAGTAAGTTGCTTCAAAACAATGAAGCCAATGGTAGAAGAATCCACGTATAGCCTGGCGTTTCTGAGTGTGCAAGTGTTGCTGTGAGTGAGGAACAGATATCTGCGTTTGGCTGACATCTCACATTACAAACCAGTGGACTCAGGGTCCAAGGAATCTGTTGTCTGTGTAAGTACAGAGGAGGGGAGAGAAAAGGAGGCAGTTGCCAAAGAACAGGGAACTAGGACTCCACAGCCTCAAGAACAGATTGACTTCTCCAAGTTATGTTTTAGTAATGAATAAAACCATTGCAACTCCTTAGACATTGCTCAGGAAACTTTTTTTTTTTTTCATGATAATTGTGCTTCTCCTCCTTAGCCTGCAGTAATGCTACACCGTACACTTCATTCTCTGGTTAGATGGGCAGCCTATCCCTTACATGCCATTTCTTTAGGTTGTATGACTGCAAAGTCCTATTTCCCCTAGTCTTTCCTCTTTGGTCAAAGGGCATATATGTGGCCTTGCGACTTTACCCTTTTGGGCTGAAGTCAGAGTCCCTGCTATGTTGGCCTTAAACTTCAACGTGCATTTCTGCTTCTTATAAAACCTAAGATTTCTATTTCAGACAAAGTTTTCAATTGCAATTTTTCCATTCCCCATGGGTCTTAAAAAGAAGTGGAAATTGGTCAAGATATCAGAAAAAGTCAGAGTCATCATTGTGATGTTATCCTTTGTGAAGCACAGTTTAGGACTGGGACAAAATGATTACATACGCTCCACTTCTGGCTTCAAGGCCATCCCTTAGAGCATGTGGGACCCTGGATAAGTCATTTTTGGGTGGATCCCTTGTTTATACAATCATTTTCATTTAAAACTACTTTCCTAAATTCGTGAATGCTTATGAGGCATAGTGATTTATTGTCAAAGATAAAGACTGACATAGAGAAGAAACATCAATATATCGGCTTGTGGGTCAGTTGGAGCACTTGGTCGTTTATAGTATCCAGGTATTGTTTCTTTCGGTTTAGATCCAGGCATCATCTCCTCAAATCCTTTGTCGTCAAATGTGCTGTTCTTGAGTAATTTCATATCTCCCACTGTGAGAAAAAGGTAACAGTGCTCTTATTATTCAAGTCCTATAGCTCGTCAGAACCTGTCTGGGTTGAGACAGTACAGCTCTTCCTGACTCTGAAGTGCCCTAATGCCATTTGTTTCATGCTGGTCACATCATTATTCATGATGCTGTATCATCCGTCTCGCTGTCTGTGCAGAGCTTCTGATGGCTTTCAACAGTTGTTCCCTTTCTTCTTTGAAGATGACCACAAATGCACACAGTGTGCAGGAAAACATGGACAATAATTTATTTTATGGGCATGTTAAATTTATCATTTGGAATTTTATGGCCTAAATATAGAGCAACACATTTTCCAACTATATCTTCTCTGGAACTCTCAAGGCTATAATCACAACATTCCTAAAATGTGATCTTTTTCACTGTTGATTGCACCCCTGGTTTCTACCCACCATCACCAGTGCGGAGGATAGGGGAGGGATCCGTAGGTAGAGCAAGAACAGTGATTCTATTCATGCAAGTGACCCTGACCCTCATTTGATGTGGCTAAGTCTGGGAGAGCACAGAGTCATCACGTCAACTGGAGGCAAGAGAGGAAGTAAATGGAAGGCCCTTTGATGTTGCAGAGCAATGGCATAGAAAGCCCCTGGAGGACGTAGGTGGGGCCGCTCCTGAGGACTGTATTACATGTGGTGCAGAGCCTGCAGAGGGATGAGGTGTAGGTAGTGGGGAAGGGGAAGGCACAGGGTAAATGATACCTGCTTGTTGTAGACTAGGAGCAGCACCTCGGTGGACCATGATGGCGACCGAGGATGCAGGAGACCACACATGCAGCTCAAACTCAAGGGTTGGCCGTGGCTTACAGGAAGCCCAGGGGCCTGAACTCTTCCTGTGTCCAAGTGAGTGAGAACGTCAATATCAGCGTGTCAGCACCATTCCAATAGCCCATTCTCATACCACACAGTGGAAACAATACTGTGCCTGTCAGCAGAATTGACCGTCTCGCCAGGCTGCTTTTCTGGAACTGAAGCCCAGACCCAGGGCCCCAGAGTGACCCAGCCCCAGGAATTTTTACATATTTTACTAATTTTTTACAACAATGCACTAAAGTCTGAGATTTCTCAGAACATTTGTTTATATATAAAAAAATAAAATACCATTATTTAAATTGCCTTTGGGATTAACCCCTTCCCTTCCTTACACATACATAGCAGAACTGTGCTGCTTCTTTTCTGTTAGTAATCTGCACTTCATGCCAGTACATTGGGTGTTTTCTTTAAAATGAACACTAAATCTCAAGATATACTTAACTTCACCATTGGCATTTCCCGGAGACCATAGTCAGTGCATCGGTCCTGTGAACACCACTGCCAGCTCCTGTGTCCACATGTCAGATGAGCTCCAGCAACAGGTGTGCCCCAGGCAGTCTGCTTCTCTCCACTTGGGGCAAGCCCTGCTGGGGTGGATTCTGGGAAGAAAATATTTTCGTTTTTCAAAGAAGAAGATGAACATCCAAGAATTTAAAGAGAGAATCAATTTTTTTCTTTTAAGTTATTAGCTCTTGATGTTACTCACGTGCAGTTCAGTTAATCAAGTAAAATTTTTTCAAACAAGAAAAAAAAATAAAGGCACAAGTATGGGGGCTCTTCAGGACATTGGGTCCCCTGTCCCTAACCCCAGCACAAGGCCGAGGGTTGGAGAGAATGCGAAAGGGTTCAAATAGAGACTGAGGACATGCTGGCCCCCACCCAAGCTCAGGGAACCTGCCCAGATAACATTTTCAGCTCCAGCCAGGCCCGGGCACCAGAGATGTGGGGGGAAGGAGTCTTAGAAAATCTCATGGAAGGCACAGGGAAGTTTGGGTCCTCTGAAGTAGAGGGACCCAGGCAGGAGCTGAGTTTACCTGGGTCAAAAAGAAGTGAAAAGAAAAAAAAAAAAAAAAAAAGAACAGAGGATAGGTATGGGAGAGATTACGTAAAGTGAGAACTGTTCTTGCAAGTCGGAGAAGTGACATCCGTGGATTCACCAAAAACTTGGACTAATATATAAACAACAACAAATGATAATGAAAAGTGCTCTTATAAGGAAGCCACCCCAAATCTGAACTGGAGGGAGAAAATTCTATAAAGAGCATTATTAAGTCAATCAACAAAATTAGATAATGGTAGATTATATATATAAAATTGTTGTATCAGTCTAAATTTGATGAAATTGATAACTATACAATGGTCACACGAGAGAATATTCCTTTACTTAGGAAATAGACTCTGAAGTATGTAGGGGTAACGAATCACGTCTAGAAAAAACTGTATCTATCTGTCCGTCAATCTGTCTGTCTGTCTGACAGTCTATATGTCTTAGTGTGGGCTGCTTTAACTAATTACCACAGACTGGGTGGCTTCAACAACAAAGATTTACTTCTCACAGTTTTGGAGGCTAGAGGTCTGAGATGAGCGTGCCAGTGTGGATAGGCCTCCTAGTTTATAGAGGGCCCTTTTTATTTATTTATTTATTTTAAAGATTTTATTTATTTATTCATGAGAGCCACAGAGACAGAGGCAGAGACACAGGCAGAGGGAGACGCAGGCTCCATGCAGGGATCCCGGGGTCACGCCCTGAGCCACCTCGACGCCAAACCATTGAGCCACGCAGGTGTCCCTAGATGGCCTTCTTCTTGCTTCTTGTTATCCTAATAATATATGCTGGATGGTTACTGTTCCCCTTATTATTTTCCCCGCTGACGGGTTGTGTTAATGTTGTGGCAATGGGCTCACATGGAACACAACAGCTTTTGCGTTGTTGGTTTGGGGCCATGTTGCCGCTCCCGTCCATCTAGAAGTGGATGTTTTGTCAGTCCAGTGGGGCTCCACGCACACAAGTACAACCAAATTTTACTGGTGGATCTTTTCCAGGTTGCTAGCTTGGTACTTTTCAAAATGCGCTGAGTGGCTGTTTGGAACTTGTCTCTGCTGACTCCACTGGGCTCAGTTTCAAATCTCTCCTAATCCACTAATGAACCTTTATTAAAGTGAGAGAGAGGTTGAATCAGTCTTTGGACACGTTATTAAAATAAAGTTGGGGCAGTGAAAAGATCAAACGAGAACACTTGGTCTCCCTTCCACTCCCTATTCAGTCGCTTTAAAGCTAATTTTTTTTTTTTTATTTGAGAAATGTCAATATTCGTAGGTTAATTTTAAGTCGTCTTTAATTTTGGTTTGTTTTGTTTTTAAAGGCAGTTATATGAAGAGTCTCTCGTTCCACAACCCCTCTCCCCTTTGTTCTCTTTTGTGGCTTAAAGTTCAGGTTGAGCAGGTCAGGTCAAATGCCCATGAGGATTTAAATGATTAAGTAGGCAGTGAAATACCAACCCTTTAGAATGTGCTGGATCAAACCGTAATTACGAAGCACCCTGATGGTTATTACTGCTCACCCCCCACCTCCCCACCACCCACTCTTGGCTCCCTGTGTCTAGAACACCCTGAGTCTGGGTGACTTCTGCTCAAGTGCAATGGAATCATCATGTACCTTTGCAAAAATGCCCACTCATCCTTAAAGTCACAAGTTGGGGAAGAGATGGCTTCTCGATAAGCAGTTCCGCTTCTGATCCCAGCCAGTCTGTATCCTGAAAACGCCCTGTTTTTCAGCTGTGGTTGTTCGCTGCTTCTGCTGGTTACCCATTCCCTGGAGCACCGAGCAAACAACTTTCTACGAGCCCCAGAGGACATCCTGATGAACGTTTCAAAATTCCTGGTCCCCAAGGAACTTGCATTTTGCCAAATAATATATTCCATAAGAGGAAGCCATAATAATTTTGGCCACTAAATTAAAAGAGAAAACCTTAATTAAGTATAAGACGGTGCTTTGTATTTGTTTTTGTCAGTTCACGTTTCTTTAATTAACTTCTTAACTGGGGAAACAATGGTCATTACACAAATCAATTCTCAAATTTTGCCATGGATGTTTGTTTTCTCCTTCTCCTTCTGTCTCTCTGTCTGTCTCTGTCTCTCTCTCCATATAGAGAGATAAATACATAGAGAGATACATGGATATAGGTAGAGACAGACATAGACATGTCATCTGTATTTATCTATACACAGAGTTATGTTCTTTCTTTTGGATGAGCTGTATTGTTCATTTATGAGACGTTGCTAACGAAACCAATACGTTTTCTAATAATAACTTTACATTATGTAGCATTTAATACTTTTTACAGTGTTTTCATAATACATTTATTTTATAATACTATACTATAATACTGTATTATTTTATAATACATTTATAATAATCTCATGCGATTAATGATTAACTTCGAATGAAAGATAGTAGCGCAGAATAATTACTTGTTGAAGGTCAGAAGGTTAGTTAGGTAAGATGTCAGTGATCGGCCTAAGATCAGAAAGCCGGTGAGTTATGACGCGGAGTATGAAGAGAGTGTTAATTGTCTTTCTGTTTTGCTCATTTGTTCTAGAAATAGTTGTCGACTCTTTCTGTAGAGTAAGCTTTATTTTTGATGGAGGCATTCAGCAGTGAGCAAAAGGAGAAAAACCTCTTCGCTTTGTAGAGCTTACATTCTGGTGAGGGAGACAAACAATTGTGTTCTATAAAATATAAGAAGGTGATAAGGAAGGTGTAGAAAAAAACAGAGTTGGATCGGGAGGGATAAGGAGCTCGGGGAGGCTTATTTTCTAAGTTTAGATAAGATGGTCAGAAAGGCCTTCCTGGGAAGGTGATATTTGGGCCTAGACTTGCAGGAGGTGAGAGAACAAGTCACGGCAGCATCTGGGGGAACAGCAGGAGAATAAAAAGTGCAAAGGCACTGAGGCATCAGGGAGGCCCATGTGGTTAGAACGGAGTGAGAAAGGGGTCCTGTGGGAGGCAAGATCCGAGATGACCCGTGTTAGGGTGGGAGGGGTTGGGGGAAGGTGTAGGCTCACCAGATGGTGGATGACCCGTAAGGACTGCACCTTTTTCTCTGTGTGATATCAAGATCCGTTGGGTGGTTTGAATAGAGAAGTGAAAGTGATTTGTTATTTAGCTTCTTTTTAAAAAGACTACTGTCGCAGAGGTCTTGAGAAAAAATAGTAGGAGAGCATGGGTGGGTACAGGGGATCCTAGCTGTAGGAATTTGTGAACGAGGTGGACGTCCAATGAGCACTGGACTTACGGTCTCAAGTTCTTATTCTAGTTGGGACTCTTTCTCCGTGTTGTTGAGGGGGCCCTTTGGACAATCACTTCATGTTTCAATAGAAAGGGAAATAAAACTGAACAGATGGTATGTGTTTGAGCCAAATTCCTCTTACTCTGTACGATTTGTGGACTGCTACAGTCTTCCAGGTTAGTTTTTGTTTCTTTTCCCAATGCCAGAGTGTGTGCCTCTGCTTTGCCCCGCCTCCATCCTCGTAGTGCTTTTACGGTCAGCACCAACTTCTCTTCCCAACCTTCTTTGGAATATGCAAAAGATAAGAGGTGGTGGATGGACAATGTCCTTGCTAGGTCCTGAGTTGCTCTGGAGTTCTAGGTTGCAAGCCGTACCCTCTGTCTTTCATAAAAGTAGTCAAAACTGAGCCCACGCGGAGGTATTCTAAAAGTCAATAAAGGCAATTCCAGCAACCTACCTAACCACGGAACAATTCAACGTTCCAGAATTTATGGGTCATGGTAGAGGACAGACCACGGTGGGTGCAGGTCTGGGACTGGGGTACGTATGCTGTGAGCACACAGGCATCAGCTCTGATTTGGTTTCACTTCACTTTAATTATTTGATTTGGTGTCTGTAAAGCCCTGTGTGCACATTTTTATGAGCCTTAGGACAATTTACTGCCAAGCTTGCTTGAACTCTAAAATATGCTTCCAGTTTCAGAAAACCACAAATTATTTACCACACAGGCAAGGAAACGGAGGTCACTGAGCTCATTTCTTACATAGTTTTAAACTTCCTTTCTGAGTGCTGACATCTCCCAGCAGCGATATGCTCTTTAGGCAGATTCAGTAAGAGGGAGAAAGAATAAGATGTGCTGAAAGGTGTCAGCTGCTGTGCTGCTCTAGGCACTTGCTTTGGTGCTGAAACGGCCAGAATCAAGCTGGAAGAGTGGCAGGTACATGTAAGGTACCTGTTGGGTTGTGCTTGTAAAGAGTTAAACAGGAAATGCTGGAAAACCTCTATCCAGTGGGAAGTAACGTTGCTTAAGCCATGAGAACTACGTATTAACCTAAAAGCATGGAATGAGCAATCCTTAACATCCTTGGGATTAGAGAGCCGTACAGAAAACCGTATAAATCTTTCAAACATCAGCTGGTGTCCGTTTCTTCCAAGATAGTTGCGAGGGACAACGTATAACTAGTAAGTACTTACGTTCAGTGAAACAAGACTCAGTCATGAGGGAAGAATGACTCTGTCATGTGAAACATGTAACAGAATAAGTAATTGCCTTATAGGACAGAAAAAATAAGGCCAGAGGGAAAGATAAACTCTTGTGTCCAGCTTGGAAAGATAATGACTCAACTCGGTGAAGTGGGAGAGTCAGGCATGGTTGGTTTGAAAATTAGGAATGTCTTACTTGATGGTGAAATTTTTCTTGTGTAGGTTTACTTCTGGGAGAGGGTCCGTGAGTCTGTCTGAAGGGACCAGAGCAGAATGTCACTCCATTAGATTTTGAGAACCTTTCATTTTCAAGTTTTGTCTTTTCTTTTTCCTCCAAGGGGCCAGGGAATGGGAAAGTACTGGGTGCTAACGGGCCATTTACCTCAGAGAGCCCCACGTTTTGGAGGAAATAACGAGAATCAGAGGAGAGGAGTCTTCCGAGGGACCTCCAAGTTGTCAAGTGAGCACTTAGGGCTGAGACACCAGATGCTTTCATGACATCAGCAGGGTTTAATTTAATCAAAGGATACGGCCTAGAAGGAAATTCAGTGACCAATGGTGGGGAGCAGGGTCCCAGCTGAGCTTGGTTGTAATTTCAGATGCAGAGAAAGGAGAGCTTCGGGAAGCTAGGCTCCGAGAGTATTATGAGTTTTTAAGTTCCTTCATGTTTATGATTTTAATTATTCCTGTTTCCCAAAATGATTAGCAGGAACAATTCAGGAGGAAATGGATGTATGTGCTAGAAGGGAAGAGAAAAGCCAGGGGACCATATCCTGTTTCACATGCCAGCTTGTGGTTGGGGAGGCGGTGGTGTAAGGAGGGGAAGGGAGAGGGGCTGATGGTTTCTGAGAGGAGGGGTGCGGGGAGGGGAGACCAGGCCTGGGCCCCGAGTAAGAAGTCAGTGGGAACCCAGGCGGATTCCATTCGCATCTGCGACCTTCCAGGCAACACCCAGAAGCTTACAGCTAGAATGAGTGTTGATCCCTAAATGGAAGGAAAAAGGAGTCGAAATGGAATTGAAGACATTGAACCGTGTGAAGCAACTTACACTGTGGAGCTTCAGGTTACGAATGAGTTCGTCTTCACATCCACGCATGATCCACGTGAAGTCCACTTCACATCCATGATGCTCCCTGGAAGGAGTTTAGAATAATGCCCGGCACCTGCTAAGGGCTCAGTCAATGTTGGCTCTTTACCTCTGACTCCACCTACAATTTCCATAATTCCAGGGTCATGAACAACCTCAGCCGAGCTTTCTAAAGCAAATACACGAAGGAAGAGTTAAGGCTTCATCTCCCTGACTCTTCCTCGTTGGAGTTGCTTTCTCCGTGTTTCACTGTACTCATATTCATCAGGCTCGGAGATTCTTACTGCATTTGGCTTTATCTTGATTACAGGACGATTGGAAACCGATGGTTTCTATTATTTTTGAAAAGCATCTGAAAGCTTCGAACAATAAACACATTTATGCATCTTCCACTTGTCCTTGAAGTTATGGAAGTTAATTTCTCTGTAAAATAAGCAGCATCCAAAAAATAATTTATAGCATATTCCACTTGGGTTTAAAATTAAGAGTACGGCACAGTCAGTACTGTCAGAATCAGAGCGAATCTTTTGTTTTCAATGGTTTGATTGTGATGCTCCCGGTTAGGATTTTCTTTGTACCCACTGTAGTTGGGGTTAGCTGAGATTCTTAAATATGAGGTTTGCTGTCTCTAAGAACTTTGGGAAATCCTTAAGCAAGTTTTCCTTATATACATATTCTGCCCTGCTCTTTTATTTTTTTTCCTTTCTTTTTCTTCTCCTTCTATACATCTTCCTCCTTTTTCTTCCTCTTTAGTTAATTCTAATAATAAGGATGTAGGGTTTTGCACTATGACCAGCACATGATTGATAATATGTATTATTTTGTTCTCTCACCACATTAGTCAAATATTTTATCCTGGTTTGTCTTTGGGAGCATTTAATGAATCTTCAGCTGTGCTGTTAAACTCATCCAATGAGGGCTTAATTTCAGATATTGTATTTTTCAGTCTTTGAATATTTTTCTAGTGAATTCTAATCTTTGATGAACTTTCACATCCTTTTGTCATTTTTGTCCATATTTTCTTCCAGTTTTTTAAGATGTTTTGATCATTTTATTAAAGTCTTTGGATGCTAACCACAATATCCATTTTTTTGGTATCTGCTTACATTGTTTGTTCCACTTGGTTATTGCTCACATTTTCCTACCTCTTTTCATGTTAGTAATTTGTCGTTATATGCTGAATATTATGTACAAGACAGGAGTCAAAGCTCTGCGTGATGCTGCTTCTACCAGACAGGGCTCTGCTTTCTCTGGTGAAGCCAGTAGGTGAGAAGCTGATCATCTCAATCTGTGGGGCCTTAACAGGATCAGAACCATAGACATTTTAGTTCTGGTCTACTTTCAGCTTAATTGTTGAGTTTTGTCTTTCTTCCTTGGGCCTGTCTCTCCTACACTTCTGACTGAGGGCCCTGAAAGACTATGTTAGCATCTTGCCACACACTGTAGGTATTTCCAAAATTGGTGAACATCCTGGGAAACCAGCCACGATTCTGAGCTAGGCTCTCCCAGTTACCATGGGATTGCTGGAGATCTTAGCTTCCCTTCCGGAGGCTACTTAACCTCGAGCTCAGCCTCAGAATTCCATAATGGTATGAGGTGGGGGGAACTCGGCTGAGCAGCTGGGGGAGATTTTAGTTTCCAAATCATTGCGGTCTCTTCTATGAATGGCAAGAACTTGGCTGGTTTCCGTTGGCCTCCTATATTCCTTCTACATGGACCAAGTCTGATCATCAGCAGACGCCTCAGGGAAGAAAACCACCCATGAAAGAGCTCACCCAAGTAAAGCTCTCTGCTCTTGGGAATTTTAGTTCATTTCATTCTGTTTGGTTCCACAGTTCTCTGCTCTTTCGAAATGTGATTTTTGGTCAATTTGTATTCTGTAGTCGGTCTGGCAGGAATGTGCTCTGCTGCATCAATTGCAATTTACCTATAACCAGAAGTCCCCTTGAGGTCAACTATTAAAAAATTTGTGGCAGCTATGTCCTTCCTAACCTAATAGCCTATAAAATGATCTTCACCTATTTTTCCAGGAACATCGGGTGAGACTGTCACAAAGAAAAGCATAGATGCATGTGGCAAACAGAGTTTGAACATTAAATTTGTATGTCAAAGTTCAAGTGGAAATATATTCTCTAGCAAGTTACAGTCCTGTCATACACTGTAATAAAGACTGAATGGCAATCACCAAATTTATTAATTTTATTTTTTTTAAAGATTTTGTTTCTTTATGAGAGACACAGAGAGAGAGAGAGAGAGAGAGAGGGGCAGAGACACAGGCAGAGGGAGAAGCAGGCTCCCTGTATGGAGCCTAATGAGAGGCTCAATCCCAGGACCCTGGGATCACGACCTGAGCCAAAGGCAGATGCTCAACCACTGAGCCACCCAGATGCTCTGCAATCACCAAATTTATCACTCAATTTTGTTTTCAGTATGGGAAATGTTTGTTAAGGTGATTGTCATATGGGGAAATATTGCAACGTTTGAAAATGAATTTTGCAAGTCTTAATATTAATAGGACCTGAAAGGTCTTGGCAGGGGGCCGACCCACATGAAAGGCTTGACTCTCCTTTTTTCTCTACGTGGGGTAGAGGGAGTACAGGTGTGCTGAGAGATATCTGGCTGCCCACGGAGCTTCCCCCCCGCAGGCATCAGTGCAGCAGGTGATATTACCTTCTCGGCAACCTGGAGAGCGCTGGATCTGGGGAATATCCTCTAAATCAGGGGACGGGCATCTAGGGAGGTGGCTATAGTCATCCTTAAGCATGGTGGCTGTGTTTGCGACTTCATTAGACCCTTTTGTAGGTCCTAAATAAATATTCCTTCTGGAATTAAACTGCTGGAATTCTTCACTCGCCCACTCTGGATTTCTCTGTTTTTTTCTTCCACCATGATATCCCAACCCTGCTGTGTAAGTTTCTCTGATCATTTCACAGGATCTTGGCATTTTAAACCAGTTGACGGACTTTATTTTATTTGATCTGTACGATGAACTTATGTAACTAGGCATGGCTTAAGTTCTGCTTTATAGGCAAGGAAGCCATAGGCCAAGAAGTTGAGCACAATTACAGCAGAGACAAGATTTAAAGCTGGATCCTTTTACTACTTCTTCTTCTTCTTCTTCTTCTTCTTCTTCTTCTTCTTCTTCTTCTTCTTCTTCTTCTTCTCTTTCTCCTCCTCCTCCTCCTTCTTCTTCTAGTATATCATGTGAATTGATCCTAACTCTGAGATGACAGATGGCACTAGAGCAAGAAAACTTCTTTACATCTGGTATATAGTTGAAAAACGAAGATTCCACACAAATAAATGTGGAAGGAATTTTTACCCTCTCCCCTAACTTCCTTTCTGGGGCCTGGCACTCAACAAGCTTACAGAACAGAAGCGGGACTCACATAACTCAACTCAAAGCAGACAAAGATATAGAAACTGTCAGCATCATATGGTGTGAGCTGACCATTTCTGGAAGTGAGAGCCAGTTGATGGTCTGGGAGGTGAACCACCCCAGCGAGGTCCGTGTTCTATCCAGTTTCCTTCTATCTCAACTTCAGTCACAGATTGGCCACCTTTCTCCCCAAATATCAGCAATTCCATATGGTCCAATCAAATATATTTTGCAGTTCCTTCTTTTCTGTTTTGAAACAACAATTGTTGATCATGTAAGTTCTGCACATGCGTGCTTTGTAGGTACAATGCCCTGATTCTAATATAATGAATAGTTCAGTTCAGTCATGACTTCATTCTCACTTGAAGACATAATAGATTAGTCAAATGCTTGCAGCTATGTGAAGATTACCCTGGGTACCACAGCTCCGAATGCAGGTGTCATTAGGGGTATAGTATTGGTGAGTTAACACTAGTGTTTTGCCCTACTTAGAGCTGCCCCTGGGCCAGCTCACAGCTCTCCAGGTTTGCCTTTCAATCTTTTCCTTGTTTCTGGCATCTGAGTTCCCTTTCTCTCTCGGGAACTCAGTTATGTATTTTAAAAACACGTTTAGCTAAGTCTTAAACATGTCTTTTAGCAAGGAATTTTCCTTTTGGAAAGTTTTCCCTGTTGCTGGAAACGGAGCATGCCAGTTTGAGATGCAGAAAGTACAGAGATTTCATAAATGATGAAAGCTAAGCATGCAATGGCTTTTCCCATAAGTAAGCATTTCAAAATGTATGTGTAGAAAGGCAATAAAGGAAACACACAAATCAAGTTATTCAAAACCATTATTTTCAGGGCCAAGAAAGAAATTATGAGAATAAGGTTTTTTAAAAAAACATTGTAAGTCCTTTGGTGATGTTTTTAGTTGGACTAATTTAGAGATGATTGGATATTGTTATTTTTAATTTGATTTTTTTAGAACAAAAATCTACCAAAATAGAAAGTTTTGCCACAGCTTTAAAAAGTAAACCATGAGAGTTGGATCAACATATTCTTTCTTTTTTGGACTCCTTTGCTTGAAAATACATCCACCATCAAATTACATTGTATTTCTTCCTCTTTTACCTTCCTGCGGCAGAGGCTTAATATAAGTAAGTCCAAAGCCCGGTTTTCTTCATATCTGTTGCTCTAAGTAAATAGTAAGAGATCAGATGCCTGAGTCCGTTGATTTGATTTTGTGCAAGTGGATCTTGTTAGGACACTTCTTTACACCTGGGCTATCGGGAGATTTATTTGTAACCTTCTTTGCCAAGAGAACTGCTGTGGTATTTACATTCCTACAATGTGTTGTAGTTTCAAAGATTTTGTTTGAATCTTGCTAAAGAAACTGAATTAAGAAGTATTTAGTTTGCTGATTAAAAACAACGACAACAACAACTCATTTTAAATCATTCAGCTGTTTGGCCTGTACCCGTCCATACTTTCATAAGATTGTATGTTTTGATTCTATTACTTGAAAATATGTAGACCCAACTATCTGATAATTATATGGGCCTTTGAACCCCAGTTTGCCAATTTGTAAAATTGGATAAAAATCTATCATGACTGTTTTCAAAGGGAGCACTGTATATAAACGGAGAGTTCTTCAAACCACTTGGGGGTGGGGCTGAGATCCCAAAGAAATAGGCTAACTTGCTTCTGGGAAAAGGGAGGAGGTGTTTATCACTCACAGAGCTTCTGAGTTGGACACACAACTTTAGGGCTAAAGCTCAGGCAATGGCCATGCTGCTGAGCACTCTGCGAAGCATCCCTATTTTCTACATCCTCCTAATTCCACCCCATGCAATTCTCAGGCTCTTCTCTAAATAAATGTTGAAGATATCTTTACCTGGCAAAGGTGTGCCAAAGTATATGGTTGCCCAGGTTGCTCACATATTTTTTGGGGCCTGGTCAGTTGAAGGAGTGATGAAGAAACCATTGCTATGGTGATTTCTGTTATTTATTTCTCCATGGACATTGGTATGAATTGATTTTTTTTATAGCTCCCAAAATACTTTGAACTCGTCTTTCCCCCATCCTTTCTTCTTTCTTTTCTTTTAGACCACCACCAAGCATTAAATGGAGGTATCTACTGATAATGCCATGAACAGTGATTTGTAGTGTGTTGCTGGGTATAGAGTTAACCCCCTTGGGGAATCAGGAATTGGGTGAGAGATGCATTTGGAAGATAGAGAAATAAAGATTCTCCATCTTCCTGGTCTAGAGAAACGATTCTGTAGGCACATAGCCTGGACGAGGGGGAAGTATTTGCATTTCTACCATCTTTGAGCACTAATTGGTAATGTAAGATGGCTATCTTTAAAGAGTTCTGCTCTCTGTGATAAAACTAGAATCTCCTTCCTCTCTCCGGTGTGACACAGCCTCTGATTGCAAATTTATTTTTGGCATCTTTGAATTGCAAGGGCCCTTTGACTGTAGTTCCCCTCCACATATTCTTTTGTCCCTTCTGCTTCTTTTTACACTTTCTGCTATAGAAGCAGTGAGCCTCTTGGCAGGCATCTCTCTGCCAATGAAAAGCCAAAAGACACTGGAGACCTTTCTACTCTGCAAATCAGGAAGAGATTGTTTACAAGTTATCGCATTTTTCAAAAAGTGGCTACAGTTAGTTTTGTTGTTAGGCTGCAAAGAAAACCCCAAATATTCTTTTTGATTCAACACTGCTTGCATAGCACAGATTTTGATTTACTGGAAGGAAACTTTGCCTGTGTGAGTGCATGTGTGTTACTCTGTACATATTTCTTGAGTACTGTCTATGTGCCAGGCATAATGCTAGTTGACATATGGTTGAGAATAACAGTCATGGTCTCTGCCCTCAACCAATTTACAATGTGGATAAAACAGACCTCCCATGTTTGAATCCACAATGACATAATTACAATATGATAATTATTGTATTTGAAGGAAGGCAAAGTACACAGAACTTATAAGATGATTTAACAGGGAGATTTCGTGTAGCTAGAAGTCAGGATAACCCTTCCCAAGAAAGTGATACTTAGTACGAAACCTTAGGATGAGTAGAAACAGAGCAGATGAAATTATGGAGCCCAGGAGCTGGGAGTAGAAATGAGAGAAGGAGGCGGCCCACTGTTGTACTGTCGGGAAAGTGTGGACAGTTGAGGAGGCAGGTGTGGTAAAGTGGAAGTGTTACTGGATAGTAGTTCTTGCAAGAAGAAGCAAAGAGAATACTGCAGCAAGGCAGTTGTCAATAGAAGAGGTTAAAGGTGGTGTGTGTGTGTGTGTGTGTGTGTGTGTGTGTGTGTGTGTGTTATTGTGGAATTAACTGGAGTGCAGTTTTTAATGATGACCAAATTCTTGGTGTGACTTGGAAGTTGGCATTTCAGGTGGAATGATGGAAAAGATCAATGGGCATCAAGTTGATGGACCACTAGCCAAGGTGAGGATGATGCATCCGCATAACACTGGAGATGCCCAGCGTGATGGTAGGCTTAAAATGAAAAGAAGACTAAGGTGATCCTAAGCTCTTTAATGAGTGACCAAGTGGCTAAGCAATGACCATAGAAAGAAGAGGAAGCTATAACCAGCTGCTCAAAGGAGCAGCTTACAAAAGAGAGAGCAACCATTTGTCTGGAAGTGGCATGGGTTAGTCAGAAAGACATTGTACCAGTTGCACTTCTGACCCTGAGGGTTGAGAGAAAACACAGCTCCTACTACCCGCTGAAGAGAAGAAGCAGGACCCTCAGGGGAAAGTGAGTGTTGGTGAAGGTAAGAGCGTGTGTGTGTGTGTGTGTGTGTGTGATAACTTCGAGATAATTCTGGGTTAGAATGTAGAGTAACGTAAGAATAGACCTCCTTAAGACTCACCCTCAGCATTCCTCCAAATTTTGAATTTCTTTTGTAACATTCCTCTCAAATTGCAGTCAAGTACCTGCTAACAAACTTCCAGCAACAGGTACATCGTGATCTTCTAATCCAGGACACTTCACTTCGGGTGGCTCTACTGAAAAAAATAATTCGGCATAGGTGCTTTCCAGGTGAATGTGTGGAAACAAGCGCTCAGGGGTGTGCGATGAGTGTGGATAAATTGAAAAGTTATTTTATCAAGATTTTTCAGAATGAGAATTTGTTTCTCGAATACTTGTGTGATTTAAAATATAAAAACCAAATTTATATTTTAAAAAAGTGTATCAAAACCTGAAAAATAGATTTAAAAACCCTTTATGACAAATGCTATGGACAAATGCTATGTGTCCCCTTGAAATGTATAGCTTGAAGCCCTGACCCATAATGTGACTGTATTTGGAGATAGAGACTCTAGGAAGTAATGAAAGTTAAATGAGGTCTCAGGGTGGGTCCCTGAGCTTGTAGGATCAGTGTCCTTGTAAGACGAGACACTGGAGTGTTCTCTCGATGCCTGTCTCCCTTTCTCCCCACATTCCGAAGGCACCGCAAGAAGACAGCAGTCGGCAAGCCAGGAAGAGGCTCTCACCAGACCAGCCGGCACCCTGATCTTGCACTTCCAGGCTGCAGAACTGTGAGAAATAAATGTCTGGTGTGTAAGCCGCCAGCTTGTGGTATTTTGTCATGAAAGACTGAGCAGACTAAGGTAGTATGATTAGAATTGTGAATATAGCCAGGTTTCTGGATAAGCTTTCTGATAGCTGCCACTTTAACTGTGTTTCTTTTCTTTTTTTTCTTATTTGACCTGAAAACATTCTCCAGTTCACACTTTATAGGATGGATGCTTTAGTTCAAGAAGCAAGTTGAGAGCACCTGGGTGGCTCAGTGGTTGAGCGTCTGCCTTTGGCTCAGGGCTTGACCCCGGGGTCCTGGGATTGAGTCCCACATTGGGTTCCCTGCAGGGAGCCTGCTTCTCCCTCTGCCTGTGTCTCTGCCTCTCTCTCGGGGTCTCTCATGAATAAATAAATAAACCTTAAAAAAAAGAAGCAAGTTGAGTAAGATGATTTATAGATATTGTAGGTTATTTTAAGATACAAATTTACTTGGTTATTTTTGGTGTAGGGTCTTGACTTACTTGTATCCTTAAAACATTGCTTCTTGCCCTCGAGTAAGCTCCGTAGTCAGGAAGGTAGCAGGAACACGCCTTGTGTAGACTTGGGGGTACCTGAGGTTAATTCTGTACAAATCAGTTACCAGAAGTGCTTCCTGAAATGCCCTCTCAAGTCTTTGTCCCCCTGGGGAGCAGATACTGTATTTATGTTGCAAAAACAGTTATAGCATGTTAAAATGGTTTAATTGTCAAAATACGCCTGGATCTTATCTTTTCATTAAAACATGTTTTTAAACATATATATATTTTTTTTAACAGGGAGAACTTACTGTTAAAATTTTTTCCATGAGATCTGGAGATTCATTTTTTTGATTTTTCTCCTCATATCCCTCCCGACCGAAGCTGTACATTTTGAGGGTAACCACCTGGTTACAAGCAAACTAGCCCTACATAAACACAAAGACTTTCCACTAAATGCTCTTTTCCAGTTTGACGTTAGACCTTACAGTGTCAAATCGTCTGAGCCAAGAATGCCACCAGAGCCCCGCAGCTCAGATCCCAGGTTCATATATAGTTACATATGTATACATAGATCATTCCAGTTGCTGCACATTGAAGTGATAGTGCTTTCTTTCCTAAAAACAAACAAACCCCCCAAAACTTAAGTCTACGCAGGTATGCAGCCAGATAATGTAATTAAGGGCCAGAAAAGAATTTTGCCATTTTTATGTTTTATTTTATTATTATTATTTTTTAAAGATTTTATTTATTTACTCGTAGAGACACACACACACACAGAGGCAGAGACACAGGCAGAGGGAGAAGCAGGCTCCATGCAGAGAGCCTGACTCCAACCCGGGTCTCTGGGATCACACCCTGGATTGAAGGTGGCGCTAAGCCAGTGAGCCACCCGGGCTGCCCAATTTTGACATTTTTAAATTGATTTTGTGATTACCATTAAACACAACATATACTTGGGTTAGCAGTTATGTGAAAGTATCTATAATTATTTAGTAGGTAGAACATGTTTGCTAGGAAAATCTTTTTTTTTTTTTTCTAAATTCTTCTCTGTGCATTGCTTCTTGTGGTATGGATAAAGCAGCAGATCTATTCATTCCACAAACTTTTATCATGTACCTACTACGTGTGTGACATAACGGGAAGTGCTACGGTACTAGATAAAAGGCACAGTCTCTGCTCACAAGCAGATAGAATAACTATTTCTTGAATAAAGGTGGGGATGTGGGCAACTGCTTACATATGGGGAGGGTAAAGAGAAATTGGAATCTAGGAAGATGTACAGATTCCTGGGTTCAGTTATGAATCTGATGAGGGGTATAATTGTTTTCAAATGGGATATATTGGCCTCCTATCTATATAGGAGTGGCAAGATGGAAGTCAAATAAAAATCCTCAATTCTGGTTCCTTTAACATATTAATGAAATGTTAATTAATGTCTTGGGATTATGAGCAGCCAATTTGAAGACCAGGTTAATTTCTACCTCTGTTACCTTGGCAAATAAGAAATGAATTCCATGGATCAGCAGCTCATCATCTGAAAGAAGTATTAGCAGTCAGGTCTGCCATTGATTGCACAGGTTGTTAACAAGGAAGTTGATTGTGTACCTTACATAGTGGACTGACCCCTGCTCTGTCTGTTTTTGGACTATTAATTAATACGCATTTTGTGGTGCTGTTTTTGGTATTCTGACTCAAACTGAGCACATGGCTACACAGTTTTAATAAGCCTATGAATATAAAAATGGGATCTGGGGAACTAGAGATTTTTTAATAAATGAGTCATAATTTTACTTAAAGAATTCAAGGAACCTTGAAGTGTTTCCTCTAACACTAGAATTGTTATTACTGAGAAGCAATTCTCTGTGGATGTTTAGTATTTCTGCAAATGTGGTGAGTGAGGAATTGACTGCCCTGTGGTCTGGACTATCTTTGGATGGATCTGTGTATTGTGAACAACTTTTCAAGAGCTAAGAAGTGTCCCCCTCTGGAGGAAAAATTAAAAATGCTTACTGCCTGCTAAAAAGAGATTCAGGTTCCTTAAATTCAGGGTCCCTCTCCTATAACATGACCCACTGTATGTGCAGATGTCACTCGGTCCTCATTGCATCCTCTTACAATAGGGTGTGGGGAACTGGCACCAAAATACTGATAATCTGGCTGTTGCTATTGCTCTGAGTAGTAAACTGTCCTTCTCTCTGACTCAGGAGTCTTGTGTCTTCCACTAGCAACCGTGATATATTTGGCAATGTTACCTTGCAAGTAAGGTGAATTTTCAGGTCCCTCATAGTTCCTGACAGCATATTTCAGATTCCTATCTACCACTTCATAGACTCTATATTCCACTGTAAAATCTGAAACATCTCAACTTTTTCAGCATTAACAGGATAGAACTCGAAGTTGTAGCCAAATAACAAAAAATTGACTAGAATATCCACTTTGTCTTATGTCTGTGAAACCTCACATTTATTATAAATTATAATTTTATGAACTTCTTATTGAGAAACTGGAGCATTAGAGTACATTCAAAGCAATAGATTTTGTGGAAATGCAAAAGCTTATGATTGTTCATAGGTCATTTATTCTCAGTATTATACTTAGCTCTCATATAAGCACCATAAATAAATGTTTGCTTTCTTCTTGTTTTGTAGTCAGCTTTATTGAGGTATACTTTATGTGCAATAAACCGCATCCATTTAAAGTGTATAATTTGATGAATATTGACAGCTGAATATGCCTGTAAAAGCACCATTGCAACCAATTTACAAAACGCTGTCATCACCCCCAGAAGATTCCTTGTACTCCTTTGAACCTAAATGAATTTTGATTACAAGTGAAAGCTTTTATGTTGGGACACTTCAGAAATAATTTTTACTTAGGAATTTCTGCCAGGGTCCAATTTCATTTCCTTTTCAACCATTTCAAGCATGAATATTTGATTTTTTTTTCCCCTTGGGTATTTGCTCTGACTTGTATTTTCCTTTTAATGGTTCCTATGTCTAGTCTTTTCCTCTCCTTTATGTCATCTGGAGAAGAAAGGCTGAATAATATTCATAGAGCTCATAGAAGTGGAGTAAACAGTGTGAATTTGAAACATATAAAGATTAAATTCTCTTGCAGAAAAAGGAACAGCATATCACATTCAGGAAACAGAAGGTGGGTGTTAGTCTACAAGACTATGCAAACTGACTATGGAAACAGTAAAAAAAAAAAAAAAAGGTAATTGTTTATGTCATTAAGTGATAATTTATGTTTTATAAAACATATACACCTTTGTTTGCCTTAATGATGATGCTTGATTTTAAGGTTTTTCCTCTCTCGGTCATTGACACATTTTCTAGGGAAGCCTTTCTCAGATATTTTGTTTTTTCAATCTGTCCCTTGATAGTCATGGCTCTCAAAATCCAAGGGTGGATTTTGACTAGTGTATTTATCTCAACAATGTAGAAGAGGTCACGTGGGTCACTTTGTTTTGAGAGCCTTCCAAGCATGGAATGTGAGCCGAACTCCGAAAGTGACTTCCCCACAGTCACGATTGTATGTGGAGGACAAGACATTTATACGTTCCGAGTCCAGTATGAGGTAGAGCTAAATAATGTCTTTGGTGAGAGTTGTTCTAGTTGTCATGTGACTTCTGATTTATCAAACAAGTATCTTCTCTCTTCTCTCATCAGTTTGGAGGGTAAACTTTATTTTTTAAAATGTGGATAGAAATCAAAGACTTGTGTCTGCTCTATATAAAAATGAGAAATGTTTCAAACAGTTTGGAAAACTATAAAATTGAAAACTTGATGTCAGTGATCTAGGATTTTTATGACACTCTTCCTTCAACCTCCTACTTCTCACTGATGAAGGTTTTTTTTTTTTTTTTTTCCTAGTTCGAGGGGAAACACCCACAGCAACTATAAGCATGTAAAAGAAAGCAAGTCCTTCTGATTAGTCTGCAATCTATCTCCTTCCTTTCACATCTGGAAATGCTCAGTTAGACACATGTCGAAACCCACAGCGTGCGTGTTTTATCCCTATGCATCTGTCTGTGTCTTCCATGGCATTTTGCAGCCATGTCTGTCTTTTGTTAGCAATGGGATGAACAAAACAAGAGCAATAAACATTTTAAATCAACAACCTACCATTTTTTTTCTGCATTAAATATGAAACAATTGTTATGCCTTTTCCAAAAATATTCTCCCACAAGGAGCCATCATCAGTAATCAGAATTAACGGAGGCGAGGGCCTCAGGAGGTCTGTTCCACACACAAACATATTCCATAACCTTCATTGTACTTAAGAACAACATTATGCTTTTTCTGAATACCATTCCATGGTGCCACTATAATTAAGGGGCGTTTTGCTTAGTGTGCAGCAGGGAAGCCAGGGCTCTGTTTGCTAGGATTGGATCAATTTGTGGGACATTAAACTGGGTATCTTTTTGTGAGTGGATGTCTTTTTTGTGAATCATGCACTTGGATGGAGAAATTTTTTCATTTGCATGAACTAGTAGCATACGCTAGCATAAGATTAGGTTCAGAGGTGGCAATCACATCTTCACCGAGGTTGATATTTAACACTACCTTATCTCTTCTCTTTTTCAGCAGAGACATTGTTATCATTTTTTACACCTGAGATCCCTTTTGAACCACCATACTTGGTCAGTAATTCCCAGGGAGTTTATAGTAGGAGATGTTTTGATCCAAGGAAAAAATGTTTGTTTTCTTTCAATATTGTTTGTTTGCTATATTTATTATTATTATCATCATCATCATCATTATTATTTTTCATTGCTATACCAGTACAAGGAGGACAAAGTTTTATTTATTTATTTATTTATTTATTTATTATTATTTTTTTTAAGGACAAAGTTTTAGTAGGGAAATAAGTGGGCTGGTGGGGGCCAGGAAGAGCCAAATAAGTGTTTCACTAGACTCAGAAATCAAATCTCCGAGAAGACTGGGAAATTGTTGTGAGGGTCGAAACTAGGCTGTCAGTAAAATAAAGGCTAGTTTAGGATCTAGCTTTGTACACGGAATGCATTTGCTCTGGTTTTCCTTCCATGTACAACTAGATAGAGTATAAGTGGGCATGGCAAAAGGACACAGTAGGATGAAGATGGTTTTGGAATTCAGACTAGCTCCAAGATCTCTGGTCTGGAGTAGTTGATGGGTTGTGGAAGAGCCAGTGGGCACGATAGGTCTAAGTGGGTAAGAAACATGGAAGTCAGGGAATAGGGGTCAGAAACCCAGAAGAGAAGCCTGGAGAACCAAGAGCCTAGGACCTATGAGTCTGTAAAGAAAAGATCAAATAATATTGGCCAAAAATTAGGAAAGAAGGATCAGGCTCTCAGCACAAGGTCTGAGCTGTGTGGTACCAGGTACAGGAATAAAGCTCGATTTCGAGGGTTAAGCTAAGTGTGCAGCATCGGTGTGCACAGAACTGATTTTGAGAAAGCCTGTGTGCAGTGTGTAGAACGTAGGTTCTTCTGATGAGGGTGTTTTAACAAATGGAGAAGTCATTTCCTGAGGCAGGGTTTAAAACTGAAACACAAGGGGCTCCTGGGTGGCTCGGCCGGTTAGCGTCTGCCTTCAGCTCAGGTCATGATCCCAGGGTCCTGGACCGAGCCCCACATTGGGCTCCCTGCTCAGGGAGGAGTCTGCTTCTCCCTCTGCGCCTCTCCAGCTCCTGTTCTCTTTTGCTGGCGTTCTCTCTCTCTCCCAAATAAATCAATAAAAATCTTTAAAAAAAAGAAATTTAATCTCTTAAAAAAAAACGGAAACATATTTGTAAGTATAAATAAAGAGAAACCAGAGGGACACTTTTAAAGTAGTTGATAATGTTCCAGTATGAAAAGGGTGTAATCCCTTCTGAATATCAATCCTTTACGTGGAAGCTAAGAAATATTTGCCAATTAATTTACTCTTTGATCAATTCGTTCATCAAGTATTTACTAAACTGCTACATGTCAATGTGTTTAATATCTTATAAAATCAACTTTAGTTACTAACTTTCATTATTTGTCTGTTTAGATTTTTCATAGTGGAGAATAAACCTCTCTAATAATGTCAGCAATTAATAATAGAACAACTGTTTAGGCAAGTTCGAACTCTGGGGAATTATGAAACTTACCAGGAAACATTGATGTCAATGGAAGGAAATAAAATAAGATCATAAAAGCCTGAGGTGGTGGCTTGCGACTAAAATATTGATTTGAGAATGTATTAACTGAACCACTTAGCTATGATAATGGCAAAGTCTGACATCTGGAAGTTGTGATTGATTGTATAGTGATAAAGAAATTGGTCAAAACCCCTAAACTGGGTGAAAAGAAATTGATTTGGTAGCTTCCTCTACATGTATTATTTGAGATAATTTTAGCAGGGAATACCAGACTGGAGGCACTTTTTCAGATACAGGCTCAAATTGTTTGCCAGAAATAAAGTCTAAACGGTTCTCTTTACCTGCTACTTGTGACTTGTGGTTTATTGAGGCAGCCATTGTATCTGCCTGAAAGAATGACTATTTTTATTTATTCTGTTTTAGACACAATGTGAGTGTGTGTACGGGTGTGCATGGAAACCCTATGGGAGGTATTGGGGTAGCAATAAGCAATAAGCAAAAGACCCAGGAATAGTCCTCTGTATACTGCAAAGATTATTTTGAGTAGAAAATTATTTGAAATCACAACTTATTTCCAGGAAGTTTTGTGAGTTTTTTTTTTCTTGATCAGACTAGATATGAATTATTTTAATATGAGAAAAACCCTTGAAATAAGGTAAGGATTAGAACGATAATTTTTTGTTTTCGTGATTTTTTCTTTGTAAAGATGGAAGACTTTGGGTAGCTGGTGGGCAAGATGATGGTGTTGGCAATGGAAAGAACCACAGATGAGAGGCAAGGCAAGAAGAAGGTTTCAGAAAAGGAAATGAGAAGAAGATTGCCGAGTTTGGCTTGGGACCGAGTGTTACCAACATCACTTCTCCTGTGTAAGTTAAATTATGAGAACCATTTGCATTAGGGATTTTAATGTCCTTCAATTTGAACCAGGTCAGTTCAGCACAGTCTATGTAAATGCTATCCTTTGTAGGGGTGAAGAAAAGGAAAAAATAAAAAATAAATAAATAGAAGAAGGAACAGAAACTTATAAGAAATATTTATCCTTACTCTCTTTGCTGTTAATGTTCTTCTTAGAAAAAAATATGTATTTATTTTAGAGAGAGAGTGGGAGAGCATGAGAAGGGAGAGAGGCAGAGGGGAAGGGTGAATGTCCAGCATACTCTGTGGGGCTCAGTCTCATAACCCTGAGATCATGACCTGAGCTGAAACCAAGAGTCAGACGCTTAACCAACTGAGCCACCCTGGTGCCCCTCTTTGCTGTCAATATTCTTAATCTTTCATAAATACAGGAACACTTTCCTGATCTCTAGGACGCATGATTGCTGAGGGTAAGCCAAGTATTAAGTCTGTGCCAGCACAATGGGTTCACATTCTCCCAACATTTAGTATATAAAAATTTAACTATAGCTTGACTAAGGGAAAAAGAGAACACATATTTACACAGAGGGGATAATTTTGCCCTCCATTTCACTCAGTGGGCACGTGCTCTGCCCTGAGAATGAGATCTGATCCCTTAGCCTGTTGTTTCTGGCTGTTGGCCGGCCCGTGAGCATCACACTGTGCCGAGATCCTGGTGTCACTACCTAAGCAGCCCACCAATGGACCGGCCAACCAGTAGACCCTTACTTGTTCCTTCTTTTGTTAATCCTCCATCTGCAATTCTAAAATAAAAAACCAACGGGAAACTAGTGGTATTTTTTCTAATTTGGTGGCAACACTTAATCTAATTTTTTTACAGTCTTTATCTCACATAGTTTTAATAGTCATACATTTACCTCAAAAATATTGTGTGGGGACACAGAATGCTTCAGCTGTCTCATAAAATATTGCATATGCTCATATTGCCTTTTTAATGTCCTAATGAATCAGGCCTGAAGGACCAGGTTAAGCAGAAAAGCACTGCTCTCTTTACCTTACTACAAGCTCTTAAATTAGGTACAGTGGTTATCCCCATTACACTGATGGGGAAACCCAGAGAGGTTGAGTAATCTCCTCTATGTCAAAGAGCTAGTGAGTGGAGAAGCTGGCTTGTTGAATTTTTAAAAAGCTGTTTTACATATGTTTCCACTCCTTTGTGTTAAAATAAACATGGGGAAATGCCCCAGAAGTGTATGAAGTATAGAGTCCAAGTCCTTCACCCCTGGCTTCGCTAGCCCCATTTCTCAGATATATTGACCAAGTAGCTTTGTACACATCTTTCCAGACACTTTTCTGTCTCCTACAGTTGCAGGCACATAAAAACAAATGTAAAATATCAGTCTGTAAGCTCAGAAGTAGAAGAAATGTAACTGCATATTTCCATTAAATGTCATTTCTCTTGTAAGCCCCTGTTCTGGGATTGCAGAAGTAAAATCTCAGACCGTAGGATAGTTTCAGCCAATTCAAGACTCTCCAGGGAATTCACTTCTCTGCCTTCCCACCTTCAGGTGTCAGTCTATTTTGGGGGGTCCCGAAGTGGAGGGTGGGTGGTGAAATGGTGAGGGCCGCGTCTACTCCTCTGCTTCCGTTCTCTATTTATAGAGCAGCTGCTAAGATGTTTTATTTTTTTCATTGCTTGCTGTAGACATTTGCAAGATATGCCTCTAACTTATCAGATGCTGCTTAAGTGAATATTTACTGCCACAGGTATAGGTAAGAATATTAGAATTGTAGAATTCCATTTACACACTCTTGCCAGGGACTTTCCATGTTTCCAGACTTCTGTCTATATATTAAAGTATGTAAAGTATGTATTTTTTTTTCATTTTTCAATGGTCAATTAACTTTTCAATAATTTAGGAAAAATCATTTTTTATATTTACCCAAATACTTACCATTTCTTGTAGTCTTTATTCCTCCCTGCAGATCTGTATTTCCATTTGCTGTTATTTTCTTCAGCATGAAGAACTTCCTTTAGCATTTCTTTTTCTTTTAGTCTATTTTTTTTCTTTTTAGATAGAGACAGAGAGAGTAAGAGCAGATGCTCAGGGGTAGTGGGGAGGGAGAGAGGGAGAGAGGGAATCCTAAGCAGGCTCCATACTCAGCACAGAGCCCCACCCAGGGCTCGATCTCATGATCCTAAGATTATGACCTGAGCCCAAGAGTTAAAGGTTTAGCTGACTGAGCCACCAAGGTGTCCCCCTTTAGCATTTCTTGTACTGAAGTTTGGCTTGCAATACATTCTCTCAGCTTTGTTCAAAATGGCTTTGATTTGCTTTCATTTCTTTAAGGATATAGTTGCTGATGTAATCTTAATAGTTGAGAGATTTTTCATGTAACATTTTAAAGAGAAAATTTCATTATCCTCCATCTTCCATCATTTTTTTGTAAGAAACTAGTCATCATTCATATCGCTGTTGCCAACTGTAATGTGCTGCTTTTCTTCTCTGATTGTTTTTAATAAGTTTTTAATCGTTGGTATTTACCAGTTTGAACAAAAGATACCCAGGGTATGTTTATCTTTGTGTTTGCCCTGCTGAAAATTTGCAATGTTTAAGGGTCTGTTGGCATCTTTTTTTTTTTTTTTTTTTTATCAGTTTGGAAATGTTTTAACTATTTTCTCTTTAAGTATTTCTTCTGTCTCCAGATCTCCTTCTGGGACACGTATGCCAGATAATAAAATATTGGCCCACAGGTCTTCAATTGCTATTATGTGTATTTCTTCTTTTTTCCCTGTTTTTCTGCCTTTGGGTTAATTAACTGACTCTTTCTTTGGTAGACCTAGCCTGCAATTAAGCCAATATAATGAACTTTTTATTTCTGATATTGTATTTTTAGTTATGCAATTTCCATGTATTTTTCTTGCCTATGTTTCTGTTTTTAACTTCTCAGCTGAGATACTATATATTCATCTATTTGGTCTACCTTTTTTCTAAATTCTTTAGCAGAATTCTATTAATGGTTTCAAAGTTTTTGTTAATTTCGACATCTAAGTTATAGGTGGATCTGCTTCTATTAATTAATTTTTTCCTGTTGCTTGGGCCATATTTTCAGGCTTTTTAGTATGTTTAGTAATTTTTGATTGGGTACTGAATATTTTGGATGATAAACCTTCTGGATTATGTTATCTTTTTCTAGAGGGTGTTAAATTTTGTTCTGAAAGGCTAATACATGGCTTATAAGTTCCTAACATAATCCTTCGATCTTTTGGAGGTTTGCTTTTAGGGTTTGTGTGTGCTTGTGTATCTCTTTGGTTTTATCCTTCATTCTGTGACACAGACTTAGTCATGGTTCTTACCCCTAATGTGTGGATCTTTAGAGATTCAATGAAAAGTGAAGGTATCTGTTAAACCCAATTCACCTGGCCAGTCTTGAACTACAAAGTCTCTCCACTTTTAGGTAGCTGCTGAAATGCTTTCTCAGTTCTTTATTCTCTAGCAGCTGCATTCTGCTGAGTTCCTGATATTCTCCCCATGAGCATGGACAGTTCAGATGTAAGGCAAAGTCCAGGGTATCTGCATGCAGATTTAGGGGCATCCCTTCTGTGTTTCCCTACTCTTTGGAATTTTTCATTCAATTTACTGCTCGGCTAGCAGTCCCATATTCCATCCTTTGTGTCCTCTTCACAATAGGATACTGTTTCCTGGTTGATTTCTATTCTCTGCCTGCATTGCAGTAAGCCCGAGAGTGTCCTCAGGGGGAAAGCCAACTAATTATGGAGCTTGCCTCGTGTGCTTTCTGTAAGGACTGGATTTTCTCCAGTTTCTGCCTGCTTTGGATTGTACACTGATGTCTTCAACAGTTGCTTTTTTAATATTTGTCTAGAGTTTTTGATTGGTATTTACAGGAAGTTTAGTCTGACACAAGCTATGCCACTGTTGATAGAAACAGAGCCTCCTCATAAACTAATACCTAATATTCGTTGACTACCTGTCCTTTGTCATGTGCTGTGTAGAATGATATATATTAACATTGATCAACCGAACCACATTACAAGGTAGGTATTCTCATTCTCATCATTGTTATGTTACAGAATTAGAAACCAAAGCACAGAGTGATAAAGAAATTTGCCCAAGTTTATAAAGTAAAGGACCAATACAGGACCCAATGCCATATATGTTGCATATAAAGCTTGTGTTCTATTTCAATGATTTTCAAATTTAGCTGTAGATTGGAATTTCCTGGAGAGCTTTAAAAATACCAATGCCCTGGTTCCAACTCCAGAGATTTTTTTTTATAACCAGTCTTCACTGTGGCCTGGCTAATGAGATTTTAAAGAGTTTCTCAGATGTTTCAAACACTCATCTATGGTTGAGAACCACTGTGCCATGCTGTACTTCGTGTGATACTGACTAAATCCCATAAGCAGGTCAATATTTATTTACTTTCTTTCTAAATAATAATGGAATGGAAAGACGTTTCATATACTTACTATTCTGGTACCTTAATGATTAAAAGTGAAAGAAAGACTTCTTGAATATTTTAAATTAATTTTGTAAAACCTGATCCATTACTATGGGTTCTGGTTGCTATTATCTATGTGAGGAATGCTGCTTATGAATGTAACTAATAATTCCATTTAGCCTCTAATAAGAATGTTCCACTTGTTCACTTGTTTTGTGCTTAAAAATAGACTTCTAAGAGCTATTAGAATACTTCCAATCAATATAAATAACATAAATAGCTAATAATTAGAATAAAAGCCAATACTCCCATGTGAAGTCATTTGATGTCTTTTTTGTAGGTAGCAGTCATAGGATGCTGGTAGGGCAATAAGGAGCAGCACATGATGGAAAATGATGAGCTTACATGAAGTCTGGAGGCCTCAGTTTCAGATATTAGTCTGGCTTGAATGAACTAAGACAGTCTCTGAACTTCTCTGGACCTCAGTTTTCTGTTCTATGAAATTTAGAATTGAGGCCTTATGGCTTCACAGCTTTATGAATATCGAATTATTTTCTGCTCAAAATGCCCTTTCTTTGCTTGCTGTCAGGAAGATAGAACAGTTACTAGAATCAAGGACATACGCAAACATCCAAAATAAACGTATAGCATTTGAACAAGCTTTTAATTGCATGCATTTCAGTGAATACACCCTGTTATGGACTGATGGTCTAGGGGTCAAGTGGATAATGCTAATTCCAGACAGCGATGGCTTGCTGAATGCAGAGGAAATGACGAACAGTGGTAAAATTTAATAAATACCTAACGAGTCACATCTGACCCTGTGTTTCAAGAGAGAACTCAACGTGTCTTTGTTGGGAAATCCCATGACACCACACTGTGTTTTCACCTGGCAAGTGATGCTGGCACCAGTAGTTGCCTACACTGAAGCCCTTCTTTCTAGAATAGTTAACACTGATTTGCTTTAGTCAGGATTGCTATTCTTACTGGGGGAGCCATGGCTGTGATAAAAAAAGTAATTAAGCCCACCAAGAAAGGCTGATTTTGTTGGCTGGCTACAGCCTAGGATTTGGAAACAATAGACGGGACAATACTGTTGTGTTTGGGAATAGTTTTGCTTTGATCTGGGTATCGTTCATAGGTTGAGCACAAAGCTGTTTTTACTGGTAGTTAAACATTTGGCAATTGCTGATCAGTAACAATGTACTGGATGTCCTACTGAAGTAGCATGGTTCAGTGAGCAGAACATTGATTGAACTAGAATGTAAAAATATTTGTACTTAAGTGTGTCTGTGTTGCTATTGATTGGCCTTGTGAATTTGTTTTCATTCTTTAGTATTTTGGTATATGTGCGTATGTGTGTCTGTATTGGTTTACTTTGGGATGTGCTGCCAGGAGATAGGATATCTTTAACTAGATGAGTTTAAAACATGATGAATTGAAATATTTAAAGAAATAACCTAAGGTGATGGTAAAAAACAAAAAAAAAATCAGAAAACATAAAAATGAAGGATATGAGAAAGCTGAATGAAAAGCATGTATTCATGTAAAGATATTTGAGAAAGAATATCTAAGATGTTCGAGACGTCTATCTTAAGCATAACAATGTAATTAAAAGACAAAGGAGAGTTGGCTCATAGATTTGCTAAGCATCTTTCATACTTCTTTATTTTTTATAGTCTTTAGATAGTTCTAGTTCTGCAGTTTTCTTGTTTGTAAATCCACATAGTTTCTAAGTGAGAGCCAAAGCCATGTTCCGTTCTTGGAACAAATTCCTCAATATATCAGAACTTCACACGGTCTCCTTCGATTATCTTAACTCTTACTTGGGTTAAGTGCATGTACTGAGGTAGGATCCATGTTGTCCTTGTGGGTGCACGTATTTCAGCTAATTTGATCATTTACTATTAGGCAACTATTTCTACGTACCTTCATTTTAAGAACAAATAAGCATGTTAAATGTAACCTAGATGATGTCGAGAACAACAGGTTAGACGAATAATTCCAGAATTCTTCAGACCAGGAGTACTTAAAAATGTTCTATACTATTTACATCTTTCTACAAAATAGGGGGATGTATTTTCAATCTGGACTAAATTAGTCATTCCTTTACTTGCCTACCGGCGCACGGGCTCATTAAACCCTCCAATCCGGAGGCTGGGAGGGGTAGTGAGGGGAGGGGATTGGGGGTTCACAGCCCCAAAGGCAGATAGGACAAAGTGTTCTACCAGGAAAAAAAAGATGCAGGCCTCTGTGACAAGTTCTAAATTGTAACCTCGGGAAAATGTGTAGTCAGTAATCAAATTTCTACAAAGAAAGAAAAAAAAAAAAAAGCCAACCCTATGATGCAGTGGAACAACCAGATCTTGAGGCCAGATACGCATGAGAAAGGAATTACATGAGATACATAAAAGAGAGGAGAAGGAAGAGCTGAAAAAAGCCGTGTCAAGATTGCAAGCCGCACTCACGTAGGATTTGCTGTCTGTTGGGCCCAGCTCTGAAGGGGCCTGCTCCTCTGATGGATCTCTGTGCTGCAGGGGTTCGCCTATCAGCGAGTTTGCTGACCGGAGTCTGGAGGCAACACAGGGGAGTGAATAAAAGTGCAAGCTACAAGCAGAGACTGCTGGGGTGTGAACCCTGACTCCTTTACTGTCACCTTGTGACTCTGGGCAAATTTCTTAAACTCGTGCACCTCGGAGGATTCAATTACAAAACGTGAACATTAAGATACCTGCCTCACATATGTATTAAATGAGATACTACGTGTATTAAGTGAGATCATTCATGCAAGGAATTAGGAGAGTGTTTGATCAGTATTAGCTCTTAGAATGATGGTGATTTCCTTTGAGAGATTTAGTGGTGAAAGGATTTCAATTACTGAAAATGTAATTGGGTTGCGGTGAGCCAGGAGATTTTGCATCGTGACAATTATTGATATAGTGGCAGACAAAAGAACATAGGCAACCAATAATACTTGGGTATGAGGAAATGGACAATTTGGGGTATCAAGAACTGTCTTAAATTATTTATTCTGAAATTTGGACTCCATTGGAATTTATTGCTTTCCTTTTTTTTGCTAGAGGCATCTGTATTTGGTTTGGTTCCTGGGGCATAAGCTCCCTGAGGTGAGGTCCATGACCATATAAGTGCTAAGATGGAAAAAAATTTTGGTCATAATAATATTCTATAAAGGACCCTGGATTTGTTTATTTTGAAATGCAAGTATTAGAGCAGAATATAACAGCAATTAGAATGTTCTCTGTCACTGTGCTAATACATTTTTTTTCTTTTAACTTGTGGTGTTTTGAAGATGACCCAAAGCTTGGTTAAGCATGACTAAATTACACCATGTAATATGTTCATTTTACTAGAAGGTTAGTGTGAGCTTAATTTTATACAAACATTAAAATATTATTGCATGTAATAATATACTCCAATTGCCTCCTAATTAAAGAATTAGTAAAAACTCTCAGTTGGATATGGCACAGAAAATTTCTATTCTGATTTATGTTTGATTCTGCTTCTCATGTTCTACAAGGTTTTTTGAACTTGATTACAGATCTCTCTTACTGTTTTTCTCTTTTTGAGCTATGTTAGAATTTATTGGTTTGGAAAGAAGATATACAGATGGCCAACAGACACATGGAAAGATGTTCATCATCACTTATCAGCAGGGAAATGCAAATCAAAACTACAGTGAGCTTTCCCCCCACACCTTCCAGAATGGCTTAAATCAATACAAGAACCAACAGGTGTTGGCGAGGATGTGGAGAAAAAGGAACACTTGTACACCGTTAATGCGAGTACAAACTGGTGCAGCCACTATGGAAAACAGTAAGGGGTTTCCTCAAAAAGTCAAAAATAGAGCTACCCTACAATCCAGCAATCACACTACTGGGTATTTACCCAAAGAATACAAGAACACTAATTCAAAGGGATGCATGCACCCCTATGTTTATAGCAGCATTATTTACAATAGGCAAACTATGGAAGCGGCCCAAGGGTCCACTGATAAATGAATGGATACAGAAGAAGTGGTGTATATAGACAGGGAATATTATTCAGCCGTAAAAAGAATGAGAGCTTGTCATTTGTAATGACACGGATGGAGCTAGAGAGTATAATACTAAGCTAAATAATTCAGTCAGGGAAAGACAAATGCTATATGATTTGGCTCATATGCAGAATTTAAGAAACAAAACAAAGAAGCAAAGGTGAAAAGAGAGAGAGATCAAAAAAAGAGACTTTCAGGTATAGAGAACAAGCTGATGGTACCAGAGAAGAAGGGGGTGGGGGGTTGGGTGAAACAGGTGTTGGGGATGAAGGAGAGCACTTGGGATGAGCAGTGGGTGTTGTGTGGACGTGCTGAATCACTCTATTGTACACCTGGAACTAATAATAGCAGTGTATGTCAACTAACTGGAATTAAAAACTTTAAAGAAAGGAACTCATTGGTCAAATGCTTCCTTTAATGCTTCCCATCAGGTCTCTCATTAATATAATATGTATAATATATGTATTATATATTTTAAAAGTATATATTAGTATATGTACAAGTGTATTAGTTATATCAGCATATACAAATCAATATATTGTATTAATATGATATGTCATTATTGCCATATTCTAATATATATTTGTATGTATATATCTGTGTGCCTATATTCATACACATGTATATTTATATATATATGTATATATACACAATTTTTTTGCCTTGCCAGTGAATATACTTGTTCAAGGGAGAGTCTTTATTATGTTGCTGAGGAGGACTTACCTTCTTCTGCTGCTCATCAGCACGCCGACTTCCAGCTTTATTTGTTTCCTCTTCTGTAAAGTAGGGGGGAAGCTCATTGCCCTTCTTTTTTTTTTTTTTTTCTTTTTTTAGGAAAAGTAACCTCCTAAGATTTTCATTAAGATATACTCTCTTCTTGGGCTGAACTCTTAACTAGAAGCTATTTCCACGCAAGGCTGGTTTCGTGGGTGTTTGACTTGTGCAGCTGTGCAGGGCCCCATTCTTGGTTTAATTCTTATTTTTATATTCTTAATTTCTGAATAAAAAGCCCCGTGTTTTTACTTTTCACTGGTCCTTTGAATTACAGAGGTGGTCCTGTTTCAAAACTAACATCAAATTTCATCCTGAGTTGCTGAAGTTCACAGAGCCACTTTAACGGTTTCCATTATATTACTAGTGATAGCACAAGACTTCACGCACCGTATGGATCGCAAGGGTTTAATCAAATGTTTTATCTGAGGATGTCAGGCATTCACTCTGTTCCCCATATTGAGACACAGACTGCAAATAATAAGGGTAAGTTCTTATGGCACTATGATGAGGACTATGAAACCTCGAAGGCTTATATTTTTACTCCATGCAAATGAAATCTTGATGGACTCCTCTTAGTCCATCATTTTGTGATGAGATACCCTAATTTTCTTTAATTCTAATAGAATGTTGATTAGGTTTAAGAGAATCATTTTTGAAGAATAAGATACAGGCATTATTGTTTTAGTGTATTAGGATTGCTGTAACAGATTGTCATAAACCAGCTGTCTATACTAGTCAGGGTTCTCCAGAGAAACAGAACCAATAGGATCTGCCTCTATATACATCTTTATTGATTTATCTATCTGTCTGTCTGTCTGTCTATCTAGACTTAGATATATAAGAGAAGGTAGATTATGGGACGTGGCCCATGTGATTATGGAGCCTGAGAAATCCCATAATATACCATCTCCAAGCTGGAGAACCACATCTGCCAGTAGTGTAAATCCCAGTCTGAGGCTCAGGTGGGGGAGCAACAGGTGGGGGAACAGCACCGTGTTGAGTCCTGGAGTCTGAAGGCTTGAGAACCAGAAGCTCTGAATTCAGAGGGCATAAGATGGAAATTTTGCTCGAGAAAAGAGAGAAAGCAAATTGGCCCTTCCTCCATCTTTTTGTTCTCTTCAAGTCTTCAAGGGATTGGACAAGGCCTGCCTGCCAGCACTGATCACGGCTGAGTTCTTTACTCAATCTACTGATTCAAATGCAAATCTCTTCCAGAAACACCTTCACAGATATACGCAGACATACTTTTACCAGTTTTCCGGGCATCCCTTAGCCAAGACAAATTGACACATAAAAGTTTCATCACAGTGGTTTAAAACACCAGGCATTAATTTCTCATATTTCTGAAGACTAGGTCCGACATCAAGTTACCAGCGGGACTGCATTGCCACCAGCACATCGAGGGCAGAGTCCCTGCCCTTCACTCAACTTCTGATGGTTCCAAGGTTCTTCATCTTGTGACTATATTTCTCTCTGCTCCATCTTCACCTCTTCTGTATGTCTCTCCTCTGTGTGTCTCTCTGTGTGACATAATAGGCAATATATATTTGGTCATTGCCCCTTACTCTCAACACAGAGCTCCTAAAACTCTTGTAATTTCCTAAGGGATAGAAGTGATGGGAGCATCAGACACAGAGCTCATAAATCACTTGGAGTTTCTTGGGTGAAAGAAGCACCTTTTGCTGTAATGAGGTTACTCTTGGTGGGCTCTTGCATGGGGCTTCAGGGTAGACACTGGCCACCAGAGAGATCAAGCCATGATTAGAAGGTTGGAACTTTCATCACTGCAGGATGGAGAAGCTAGAGACCGAGTTAGTAATTAATCATGCCTATTTGATGGAGCCTCTATAAAAGTCCCTAAACTATAGGATTTGGAGAGTTCCAGGCTGATGAACACATCTATGTGCTGTGAGGGTGGCACACCCCAACTCCATGGGGATGGAAGCTCCTGAAGTTGGGAGCTCCTGAGGTTGGGACCCTTCCAGACCTCATCCTGTGTACCTCTCCTATAAGCTTTATAATAAACTGGTGGATGTAAGTAAACGTTTCCCTGAGTTTTGTGAGCTGTCCCATCAATTACCGAACCTGAAGTTGAGTTGTGACTTTGCAGCCAAGTTGAACAGAGGGGTGGGTACCTGGGGAACTATTATTTGCCAACTAGCATCTGAAGGGAGGGCAGTCTTGTGGGACTGAACCCTTAAACCTGTGAGTCTGGTGCTAACTTTGGGTGGTTAGTGTTAGAATTGAATTAAATTGTAGGACGCTTAGTTGGTGTCTGGAGAGTTGGAAAATCAATTGATATGTGTGTGTGTGTGTGTGGGGGGAAGATCCCTACATATTTGGTGCCAGAAGTGTTTTGAGTTGAGTTTTTACACTAGTCTCCACACCTCTTCTGTCTCTTGCTTATAAGGATACACATAGGATTGCATTTAGGGTTCATCAGAATAACCCAGGATACCCTCTTCCTCTCAAGATCTTGAATTCAATCAACCTTTTGACATATAAGTTATATTTAGTCTTTTGCTGTCTAAAGCGATATTCACAGATTCTGGGGATTAGGACCTAGACATATCTTGTGGGATTCACCTTCAGCCCACTCCATGGACCTGTACTGATATGAACATGTGGGATGTTCCAGCGGGGAATACACGTGAAGGTGTGCAATGCGCACACAATGATTCTTTACTCTGAAAATAAATGTCCCTCAAAGAGCAAACCAAAGTCATCATCCTTTTAAAGCTGATTCAGAAATACATGTTTTTAGGAATTGACGGTTTTTGTACTATGCTCCTTACTCTGCCATTTTTGTAGGTAATATTCAAAATATTTGCCCTAAATGTTCTCCATTATTCTAGCTTGTGCACCTTTAGATAAGAAATTAGGAAACATGAAAAAGTCCCTTAGTTTCTCTAATCTCACTGAAAGGTTATGGAATTGGGTTAAAGTTTCAGTTCAGTTCCTTGGGGTTGGAAATTTTGCATTTATTTTGTGAATTGGAACAATCTCCATGTGGGTAGAAATTAAAATTAAACTTTTTTTTCAATGGAAAGTCGAAACATAACAAAATATCAGGGAAATAACATACACCCACACATTTACCATCCAGGTTGAATGATTATCAATTCCTAGGTCACTGTCACCTGAGCCACCACCCATTCCTCATTCTCCATTTTTAAAAATTATTTTCTTTTAAATGATTTCAAACTTTTGGTAAAGTAAGACTAGTACAAAGGACTTCTGCATACCATTTTTCCAGTTGTCGACTTCATCATTCTTCTCTTTCTCTCCAGGACAGACTGCCATCACGTGCTGCCAGATACGACTTCCTGAAGACACTGTATCATACAACCTGAATGTTCATGGAGGAATGTTGGATAATCCCCGAGGAGTGGCGTTCTGGAAAATAACTTGTCTGTAATACTCAATAACTTTAAAGTCTTGACTGACAAAGAAAGATTGAAGGACTCTGTCAGACTGAAAGAGACTGAAGAGGCAGAAATTAATGCAATATGTGACCTTGGACTGGATCCTTTTTTTAGGTCACTTTCAAGACAGTTGATGGAATCAGAACATAGATTTTTAGATTATGCCGAGAAGAATATTTTAGTCTACACGGGGAATATGTCAGATAACAATGCCATATTAATAAAGATATAATAGGCACTTTGGTGATAATCTAACTTCCAACTTTAGACACAAATACTGTGAGAATTCTGCTTCTGTTGAAACCTTCTTAGTAAACCTGTACTGCACCTTTAGTTGCATAAGTGCTACAAAGTTTTGAAAAATACACAAAATAAATGCAAAAAAAAAATCCAACTTTGGGGCCACAGCTATAGTGTGTGGAATAATCTTTTATTCTTCTTTTGAGTGTGTTTTCTTGTTTTTTGAAATTTATGAACTGTAAGTAAAAGGAGAAACAAGAAGGAATATCCATGAGCATAGAGACAGTAATAGAGAGGCAAGAATGAATGAAGTTGTCAGGAGCACGAGTGAAAGGAGTGAAGATGATGGTTAAGAGAGGAACTCTGGGGACGCTGGCACCCATTCGGAGAGCTGGAAGAAGAAGACTAGGAGCTCAGGAAGGGACTGAGAAGTATGTCGAGAGAGGGAAAACAACCTTGAATGGCTTGGGGGCCCACAAGTCACAGGAAGAAAACTTTGGGTTTTTTTAAAGGAAGGAAGTGAGTGGTCAACATTGTCAAGTGTTACTGAGACGTAAGAGAGGTTTCAGTGGCATGGGAAGGGAAGAAGATTTTGGAAGACTTAGGAATGCATAGCAGTTAACAAAATGGAAGTTCTTATAGAAGGAGCCCAGTTCTTTTTTTTTTTTTTTAGCCCAGTTCTTAAGTGAGAAGAGAATTAGCAATAGCCACAGGGACATAGGCGGAGAGTGGAGTTAACTCATTTTCAAGACAGAAGACAATGGGCAGCATTTGATTGCTTATGGGATAGACATAGTAGAGAGGAAAGGGGTGGGAAGAGAGATATAGAAATGAATGATGTCCTTGGGATGATATGGGATTTAGGACCTGGGCAAAGAATACCCTATAGATTCGTGTCATTGTGACAAAACAGTAGGGGAAAATGTGGGTACAGATTTATGGGTAGGAACTGAATGACCTTACATCTGATATATATGGTTTATTTTATTACATATATGAAATGTATCATATATTGTCATATATATGATATTTATATAAACCCTGCAGATACAAACTTCTTCAGCTGATTTTCATGGTCCAAGATGGATTTCTTTCTATCTATCTATCTATCATATATCTATATGGAAAAGCGATGTGCTGAGAGAGGAATAGCATTGTAATGTCAGTGAACACTGAATACATACTAGAAAAATAAATGGTAATCCAAAATGTTAAAAAATTAAACATCGATGTATTTTGGAAAATCCGTTGGTCTCTTTTTCCTCCACTTAATTTTGTTTTAGCTGGGTGATATTTTTTCTCTTTTAATAATACCCACTAATGTTACCTAAATAGAAATTTAAAAAATAAAGTCAACCAGCTATTCAAGACATTACATCTAAATCGGTCTTACTTATATCCCAGGGAGTTGTATTGGTGATAGAACAGTCACTGCCCCCGTGCCATCTGCCATAAATACATCCTACAGTCAACAACATGAAAGCCATTAGGAATAAACACACAGGGTTTCTGGTATGCTGTGATTGTCACCTCCTTGGATCTCATGCCCAATGCCTAAAATGAGTTAAGCATAAATCCTGCAGACGCCGATGTCTCCAGCTGATTCTTATTATGTAAGGATGGGAAGAGAGTTTTAAAATGAACCAGCCAGGGGAAAGCTCAGTCAGCACTGTTAGGGATCTCTATACCATGGCTTAGAGGAGGTGGATGGATTGGGTGGGAAGAATGAGGAAACAGAGTTCAGGGCGGTGTTCAAATTCTGGGTTTCCATCTCTAAGAACATGCCCATTACTCTAGAGGATATCTCCTTTTTTTTTTTTTTTTTCAGTCCCCCTCCTCACTTATTTTCTTTTTTCTCTTCCATTTTCTTCTGTCTTGATCTTTCCAGGTGGAAAGAGCAGGACTAATTCACATCCAGAAGAATGAAGAGTTGGAATGAGTCTTTCTAATCCATTGACCCCTATGTTCTACCAAGAAGGAAACTCTCTTTTCCAAATAGTTTTCTTCCTTCGTATTGTGGAGCTAAAAAAAGGAGGCATGAAAATAGCTTCGTAAGCACAGTGATTTTTTTTTTTAACCCTGGATTTATTTAGAGTCATCACAGTGCTCTAACTTCTGTTGATACCTATTTTATACCTAACAAGAAATTCTGTAAAAATAAAGGGAAAAGCTTATGGACTCTGACTACTTTAGACATTTTCAACTATATGTGTTCATTAAATATCTGTGTTATGATTACAGCAGTGCAAGAGCACAAAGCAAATAGAAAGTAGAAGCTTGATACTCCGCACAGTGGACTTACAACCATTAAGATACTGATTGGTTTCCTGAAAGGCTATGGGGGCTAAGGAACAACTAGAATAGAAAATTTCTCACTATTGACTCATTATGACTAGAATAGAAAAATTCACAGTAGCTCAAAATACCCGATCTTTGATCTCTAGAAAGGGAGGATTTGAATTGTATGCATATTTTTATACTATTTCCTCCATAATGCCTAGAGTGTAGAAAAATGTTCAAAATGTATTTGTTGAAAAAAGTTTTGAGTGTGTAGTAGGATACATCTTAAAAGGGTCTTTAAAAAGGTTGTTAAAGTTTTGGAAAACAGCCATGCAATACTTTCCTTACTCCTTCTTCTCTTCCTTTCCTCCCTTCTTTCAGTTCTTACGTCTGTCTTTCCTTCCTTCCTTCGTTTTTCCCCCCTCCCTCCTTTCTTGCCCCTTTCTCTCTCTCTTTCTTTTTTTTTCTCTCTCTCTTTCTTTAAGAGGTGGGGGGAAGCACCCCCCACTGCAACCCAAGAATCTGAGGGAGGCTCTTCCAAGATTAAACTCCAAGGGGCAAATCCCCAACACCAAGCACAAAAAGACAATGTTCTCGGTCAAAGCCAGGAAGGTCCTATTGCTTGCAGGACTTATCCCTTGAGACTCCATGTGGTGTAGCTTCTACATCTCAGGCTGCCATGGATTTATCCAGATTCCAATGTTTCTGAAAACTCTGATGTCGACTCCCCCTAGAAAAGGTGTGCAATGAAGCCCATTTGAGACTTGCCTTGGCTTAATAGTAGCATTGGCGGTCGATAGCCTCGATGGTCTTGGAGCCTCATGTATGACTAGTGGAAAAAGTCACACCCCCAAAGTCACTTGAAAAATAACTGCCATTGTGTTACGGCTCTCTGAGCATCTATGCTGTGTGATAGACATTGCTAGTGTTTCTATAGGGACCAGGATTTATCTCAAAATATCCTATCAGGATACACTCAATTCTTGTCATTTTACTGAGAATCCCCTAAGGAAATCAAAACCCAAGTTCAGCAGCAGGAGGAAAACCGTCGTCTCTATGAGTCTAGGCAGGCTTCTCAGGCGTCGCAAGATCATTCCGTATCGAACTTGAGCATGTGTCATATAAAAGAGTACTTTATCATTACAAAATAAAAATATGAAATTTATCCTCAAACCTGTATTGACATTCACAGCATAATTTAGACATCCCTAGTGCTATTTCGGACAGTTTGATTTTTCAACATGCCCCCCGAATTGCAGAATCCAGGCAAAAAGACTAACAGGCCTGCAGTGCAGCCCACATGATGAATGGATAAAAACCTCCACTTTTCCCTTTCTGAAGCCCGAAGTCCCTCCACACAAAATATTATTTTGTTTCTTCTTACATTTATTCTTTGCCTTTAAGTTGGGACCTGTCGCAGACTGTAATTGTTTTAGTGTTTGGTTTACGGTAGGTTGTCAGGCTTTAGCAGGAATCCGCAAATTCTATTTCACACCATAGTATCCTGTAAACTCCCTACATCAATGGTTATAATACGGGGGAGCAGGAAACAGGGAGAGAGATGGAGGTTATCGTTCTTGGAAGAGCCCGTGAAGCTGCAAGGACGGTCTCAAGAAATAAAGTGCTGGAGCAAGGGAAGAAGTAAGGGATTCAAGTTCTCTCAATCTTTATGTTGCTTTCAGCTCATTCCTCTCCCAGGCGTGGAGGCGAAGTCTTAGAAGATGTTTTCTGGGTGGACAAGTTATGCTCACGGCTTTCTGGAAGCTGGAGGCAAGGAGAACTAGCCCAAGCAGGTGGAGGTGGGGGTCATCGTCTGGCAGACAGCAATGATGGGGTCCCAATGTGTGGCCAAGTCCGAGTATGACTCAACCACCGAAGATAGAAGCGAGTTCCCATGAAGCTCTCAGAGGTCAGCCCAGGAGCAGGATGGCAGCACTATTTTCTCAGAAGGGAAAGATGGCTTTGCTGAAAAGGCCCAGCATTTTTACACATTCCAGTACTTTTTGATGTGTAATGTTGTATACCCGTGATTCTCAAAAAGGAAAGCTGTCTAATCTGGTACCATTCCTGGAGAAATCTGTGGAATGGCCTCGTGAATAGTTTATTGTGTGCCGTCTCCGATAAAAGTCTCCCCTGGGGCTTCATGGCCCTTCTCAAAGTCCATCTCATAATGCACGTTTGGAGACTTTCTAGGAAATAGGTGGTCTCTAGCTAGCGCTATTTTGGCAAAACGATGCTTAACAGATAAAGAGACTGAACTTGACAGTGTCATTTTGAATACTTTACTGTCACTCTTGGATAAGCTTCATACTCTACGCCACCTTCCCAAAAAGAAAAAAAAAAGTACACAGCATGTAACCAGTTCAAGCAATTTAGTTCCACTATACTAAAAGGCATATCATCTAGGGTGCAGTCTTCAAAAGACCTAAGATCTATGCCAACTGAAGGTAAAATTGTACACAAAGCAGGCAAGTTTAAGCTATAAATGGACAGGTTTATGCTTGCTGTGGAGGGGGGCAAAATCAGGGTGCTAAGCTCCGTAACTATATGTGATGGGGAGGCTTTCAGAAAATGAACTAAGTCCTGATCGTATGTGATAGTTTCATAAGTTACCTTAATATTGGAGAAGCCTCATGGGACAGCTCACAGACCAAAGGAACGTGATGATGACATTGGGACCCTTCAAAAATTATATCTTTGGGGGGAAATAAAAGAGCAGCATAAAAGACAGCTTATCTTCTATTAATTAAAGAGCCATCACTCCACTTTGGAAGTGGAAGGCAGCGAGAAAGTCCTTTCTTTTCTAAAATTCTTACCCCTTCTGCCATGGGCATTTCTTGGGCTTACGTGTTTTCTCTTTATTGAAGCAAGAACCCGATCTTGCCTTCCAGAAGTCAGCCCCTCTGCATTGTCTGGAGAACAGCAGAAGACAGGAGGGGAGCCCTGGGATTTGGGACTTCATGATAACTGTGAACTGACAAACGTATTTCCTGTGGGCTACGGCTGCTGACTTCCAAAACACACAGAGCAAACACATGTTCAAAACGGTAAGTACCAAAGTTGAGCCTCCACTGTTATCTAACCTTAGGTGGCTCAGCAAGCCTAAGGAGCGCCCGCACTAACTCAAGGCATCAAACAGGCTGTGTGCCTCTTTTCGGGGGGCTCATATCCCAGTTTTCAGAAATACATCAGAATCCAGGTCAATCCATCCCTGCCTGAGATACAGAAGCCGCAGCGCACCGAGTCTCGGGGTAGGAGGTCTGCACGCAGTGCTTACTCCTTTCGCAACGGACTCTTCCAGGCCTTGGTCAGGAAGAGCAGGGTCTTTATTGTGCTCGGTGCTCGGGATTTGCTCCTCGGAGCATAACCTCAAAGTAACCTCCTGCCTCGGATGCTCGGGCTGCGGTGGGGGCTGCATCCCCCCACCCCCCACACACGTCCAGGGCCCCTCCTACATGTCGCCAACCAAGACCTTGGCCATGGAGCACATGGCGATGGCTGTGTTCTGGGACACCTCTGCGCCAGCCACGGGCTGGATGAGACTTTTCATGGTTGCCTGGGGAAAAGTGAGCTGCAGCCCACTTCATGGTGGTCCAGCTGCTCTTGGCTCACACACACACACACACACACACACACACACACAAATCAGAATTTGTATCCTCTGACCTTCTTCTTTATCTGCTTTCTTTCCTCTCTTTTTCTGTTTTAGTATTTTTATCTGTCTTTCTGGGCAGCAGGAGGAAATCCTGTGGAGTTTTCCCTTTCACCTGTTCTTTTTCTTTTTTTTTCTTTTAAGATTTTATTTATTTATTGGAGAGAGAAAGAGTGAGAGAGCTCAAGCAGGTGGAGAGGCAGAGGGAGAGGGAGAAGCAGACTCCCTGCTGAGCAGGGAGGATGTGGGATCACGACCTGGGCGGGAGGCACCCAGGGATCACGACCTGAGCCACCAGAGCACCACCCTCCCCACCCCCCCTCATCGCCTGTTCTTAACTCTGGGCCATTCTGACTCCTGAGCTCACCTTCTTCCCCAGATGTCTTTCCCCCAAATCAGTCCCCAGGAATTCTGTGTTGCTGGCCCTGGGGACCAAGAGTGTGATGGAGGCTCACCTGTCATACCTGTGTCCCCTACCTTTTGCCTGAGGTGATGCACTGGTCTTGTCTGTCTGATGTGGGCAGATGGGGGGGGGCAGGCTGTGCTTGTGGGGTCAGTGACCTACAGTGCGGGTGTGGAGCAGTGATGGGGGCAGACTCGCTGCTGTAGTTCCACTGAGCCGTATTCACGGGCGAGCACATGCATGTGCACGTGCTATACACATGCACACACACACTCACACACAGACATTTCTTCCTCTCGTGATGTGGAGAACTTACTGGTGAAGATCAGATGGGTAACACATTTCCACAATCTCAGCACCTTAAAAGAAAGCCCGCTGACCTATTGGTTTACAGCCTGTGGCTCAAGTTCTGGCACTGGACCCCTTCTTTGAAGCCAGGGAGACTCTCCTTCCCACACTGCCCCCCAAATTCAGGATCTCTGTGACTTTAGGAAGACCTAGCCCCTTCTAAAGGGCTCACATGGGATCAGACCTGTGCAGAGAATCTCTTTGGATTTCCTCTGTCACCGGATTCTTAGCCTCATGAGGGGAGTGACACGCAGGCTGAGCCCGGTGCTGTCTGGAGGCAGGCACCTTGTCATCTCTTAGGATTCTGTTTGCTACAGATTTCCTGAGAGGTTACATTTCATGATAATCATGAGAACATTTGCAGTGAAAGGAAGACATATGTATAAAGATGCATTTTAGAAAATCTAAATGGATGCACAATTACCTCAATTGCTTTGGCGACAGTTCGTTTATTGGGAGGGATGAGAACATGTTGGGCTGCGGAGGGAAATATTGAAAACCTAAAAATGTAGCCACTCCTTTGGCTGCAGTTTTGGCCGGGCTGGGATGGTCCTTAGGCGTACTTCTCCTAAAGACTCGTACGTGTCTGCTGTAGGTCTTACGGGGACGCTTAAGCTTATCTAACAAGATGAACATGTCACTGTCACTGACCTTTCTACCCCCTGATTTTCCTTGAACATGGATGTGATGCCTGTAGTTGAGCCACCTTCTTGTGCCCAGGATGAAAATGGCATGAAGTCCAAAGAAGCCAACCTTGACCCTATGGTGCTGCTGAACCCACGCTAGAGCTGCTAATTCCAGACGTCTGGCTTCCTGAGAAAATAAGCCCCTAAATTAATCTACTATTAATAGACTTTTCTGATTCTTGTAGTTCAAAGTTATGACAACTGAAATAAATGATATTTATTGTTCTAAAGAACATGAAATCCCATGGCATTTAATTCATGACATAAATGAACACCATTGCTTTTGTATTTGTATTTTTATATGACTTTTTATAATGACAATCTGATACAAAATAGTATATCATTAAGGACTAAATCCTATGGGATTGGCTGGGGGTGCTGTGGGTGTTTGAGTTGCCATTTTTGATTGAGCTTTGTTGTCAATTCTGGGTTAGAGTTTTAAAAGAAATATATTGAAGGATAATTAAGAATGTCTAAAGACAGAAGGAGTATTAAGAAGTCGTTAAAAATAAGACTTTCTACTTATGAAGTGTATGAGTGTAAAGACTGAGTCTTAGACATAAGTTTATGAGTGAGTGTCATTTTGCGTAATCAAGAAGAATGAAATTTGGACCCAAGAAATCTTACATCCTGAAAGTAACCTTGGGTATCCAGATTGATCACATTTTGATTATCAATGAGTAAAGGAAAGGTTTTGCCAATACAGCAGATTGACATGCAGTGGACACCGTTACAAGAGACATGGGATAGAGGATTGAGTCAAAAAGACATTAATACATGATGGAACCATTAGTTTTGCCCCTCATCCAGGATTCTTCCAAAACAAAAATAAAAGACACCAAAACAGATTTTGATGACCTCATTACATGCATCAAGATATGTCTTGTTACTTTTTTTATCTGAGTTGGTTCAAGTACAATATTAATGAGGTCAAGATCATATCATAGATCCCTGGATAGCCTAGCTAATTTGCACAAAGAAAATTACATTTTATAATCATGGCTTCTATGAGTAACTTAGATCACTTATGAAATATGTCACTGATCACAAAGGACAAATGAGGAAAAGCACACAGATGTTTCAAAGAAAAAGCCATCACCACTAATGAGGAACAATGTTAAATACCCGCAAGCGTAGGGTTTCAGAAAGTAATATATTTGGGGGATTTTATAGCTTAGTGGTTTTCTATAAATATTTTTAATTGCAGAATTCTTTGCTCAAATGTTTCCTTGGATGCCCAATGTGTAAAACAGAGAGTTGCACTGGCCGATGACGGAGTTAATGAGGGCATCTGTAAACCAACAGGCTGGTGATTCTCATGCTTTCCTCTTCCTTTGGCCCCTATTCTTCCCTCTTCCACTCAAACTGCCCTCTGAAATAATTTTAAAAATGTGATAATTGGAGTTCTGTGAATCACAATTGTTAAAAACTGATCTGGCCAGATGCTCTCAATTTAGAAATTCAGGAAAAGGCCACCTGTCTGATATCATCCAGTTAGCAGCAAACCTGGAACTAATACTCAGATAGGAGAATCCTGTCTGTAGAGTATAATCCAATAGTTCATATTTATGTATCTACCACGTAACAGACCTAGTTGAGCATTCCAGATGGGCAGGTGGCTGGGCTCCACACTGTTCCTTATTCAGGGATCCAGATTGGTTCTAATTCTGTTATACCATCCTCCCCTTGGCCAGCCATCAACTCCCTGGGGCAAAGTTGGTCACAAAGGATTCCAGGGCCACTAAGGAGACAAGATTGCAGATTGAGGTGCATCCATGAAATTGGGACCTTGGTCTGGAAGTTGGACTTAAATTTAAATGCATGGCAATACTTGTAACTACAAATGAGGCTGAGCTGCCATATGCAGAGAAGAAGGAGGACAATTCTGGAGGACAAGTGGGAGTCACTGTCATGGAACCCTGTTTCTTACAATTAGAAAACAAGCATAATCTTTAGTTCTAACAACAAAATCATCTTATATTTAGGAAATCTTTAAAACTCTTTCATATCTGTTTTTCACTCAATATTCACAAAAACCCAATGAAGTTGAAAGAGTGGGAATATCCATGTTCATCTCAATACTGAGCTGTGGTCTTTGGGAAGTACAGCAATAACAGCTTTTTAAGATAAGGTTTCACAACACATTAGTCTTGCTGCCAGTGTGGCTGTCAAACATCTAAGAAAGGCAGTTCATTATTAGACCTGAGCTCCTTGACCGGACTATACAATCCATTTTCTTTTTCTTTTTCTTTTTTAAATTCCTACTTCCTTAAACTTATTTCAGTCACTGTACTGACTAGTTAGTAGATCGTAAACTCCTTGAGGGAAGTGTAAGGTATCTGCTTTAGGATTCCATGCCCTTGCTGAAACTCCTTAAACATAGATACTTATTGAATACATTTCACACAAATTTTAAGTATTGATTATTGCCTACATGTTCATGATTAGACCAGAGCAGTTATAGGGGACTTAGTTGATTTGTTTGGGGGGCTTTTTCATTACTTTGAAGTAAGCTATTAAGGCTTGACAACAAAACTTTTGACATGGTAAAAGGACGTAAATTAGATGTTAATAGATAAACAGCTGTAGACAGACCAGTCTATGAATAATAGGAAGCTCATACCTTCATACCTGGAAATCAGGTACGTAATACTGCCGGATAATATATTGACTTATGTGAGCAAACGCTGTGTTTTCAAAAAGATAAATGAAACGTTTGGCTGAGCTCAACTTTGGCCTTCTGCTATCAATATACTGTGCATGGTAAAATATTGAGCATGAAAACATGACTTGGTGAACTAAAAAACAAAACAAAACAAAACAAAAACAAAAACAAAAACAAAAACAAAAACAAAAACAAAAACAGAACAAAACTTCTATGTACATCTACTATCCATTTGATTGCCTCCTTCCAGCAGACAACCTTTCTGGCGACCCGAAGGTTAAGAAAAGCTATATTGTAGGTGACTGGCTCCTTGATTCTGCTTTGTGAAATCATTTTTTGGAGAAGGTTTAGCAGGCATGGCATTAAAAAAAAAAAAAAGGGTCCTCTAGCTCAAGAAGGCTAAAAAGTGATGCATTCCTTACTCCATTTGGAAATTCACAATAAACACTAGCATATTAAGTAGTATAGGGTTAGTTGAGGTGCAAATGATCTATTTAACTTCCTTTAACCCTATATCTTTCATACTGTTTAATCACAAAGCATGTCATTCCCTGCCCCAACCCCAGCCTGCCCCTTTGTCCCCCAGGCATAAACACCTATTATCACTCCATGGATCATGGATTCATATTCACTATTATTTTTGGAAACACTGGAAGGACTAATCACAGTCTTTTGAAACAAGATGAAAAGCATATGTAAACTGTTACAAAGTTTTGATTTCCATTCATTTACTAAAATATAGAAAACAAGTGCAATTATAGAAATCTGCCTATAGTTATATTATCTGATAATTTCCAATTTCAGTAGTGTTGCTGAGGTTTCAGGAAGTAAAAAAAATAATTTGTCTTTTTAAAAATTTTACTGTTTCCCCTTACACATATATGATGTTATTTCAGTGAATAAATGTGGTTCACCTTCTTTTTCCTTTTCTTCACTCCCTACATTCCTCCCTTTACCCACATTAGCATTCTTGACTCTACTCCACATAATTCACATCATCAACCTGTTAGACAGCAACCACATGTCTGGACTCACACAGAGGAAGACACATCCACACACCCAAACACTGGAGGACAGGCTTCTGGAGGTCAAATTCTCAGGTTCGCCCCTTGGTGCGATTACTTGCTGTGCGACCTTAGGGAGGCTTTCTAATGTCTCAGTGACTCAGCTTCCTTATTTTTAAAATTTGTTATTATTTTTAAAAGATTTTATCTATTTATTTGACAGAGAGAGAGAGAGCGTAAGCAAGGGGAGCAGCAGAGGGAGAGGGAGAAGCAGACTCCCCGCTAAGCAGAGAGTCCGACATGGGGCTGGATCCCAGGACTCTGGGATCATGACCTGAGGCGAAGCAGATGCTTAACCGACTGAGCCACCCAGATGCTCCAGCTTCCTTATTTTTAAAGTGAGGTAGGTTAAGAAAGATGTTGTGAAGAAGTGAATTATTCTGTGCCATGTGCTTAGAAAAGTACCTATTACATAATGAAAATTCAGTAGTATCAGTGATTATTATGTTATTATTATTAAATTCGTCAATAGCCTGCTTTTCGAAATACGATCGTGTCTGCACGATTTTCTCCATCTCCATCTTACCTACCTTTCTCCATCTTACCTACCTCACTCGGTTATAGTTCGTGGAACTCCTCCCAAACCAACAGAATTACTGTGAGTCAGTGTCTTCATATCATTCTGTGGTGTGGATACATCCTAAATTATTCAGTCCTTCTCTTAGTGATGAACTTCCATCATACTCTGGTGTTTTACCATGGTGAATAATGCTACAATAAACACCTGGGTACTGTGTCTGCTGTATTGTTTTTTTTTTCCCCTTCAAAAAAAATTAAAAATTAATGGCAAAATACACATAACAAAGTTTGTCATCTTAGTTATTTTTTAAAATTTTTATTTATTTGAGAGAGAGAGAGCAAGCATGGGGTGGGGGGAGGCGGCGGGGAGAGAATCCTCAATCAGACTGCACTGAGCAAGGAGCCCAAGGCTGGGCTTGATCCTATGACCTTGAGATCATGACCTGGAGATCATGACTGGAGTCCAAACCAAGAGTTACCCACTTAACTGACTGTGTCACCCAGGTACCCCTACCACCTTAACTATTTTTAAGTGTAAAGTTCAGTAATGTTAATTCATGTTGTAGTGCAATGAATCTTAAGAAATTTCTTCAACTGGCAAAACTGAAGCTCTGTGCCCATTAAACAGAACTCTCTGTTTTCCCCTCCCAAAACTCCCGGAAAACCCCTTCCAGTCTCTCTCTAAGAATTTGACTACTTTAGTTGCCTCATATAACTGGAATCATAACAGTATTTGTCTTTTTGTTTTTGTTGTTGACTAGTGTAATTTTATAATATGCATAATGTCCTCTGGGTTAATCCATGTTGCAACATGTGATCAGAAATTCCTTCCTCTTTAAGCCTGAATAATATTCCACTCTATATATTCATATATTCATATACACACTACATTCTGTTTATCCCTTCATCTTTCAATGGGCCCTTGGGTCATTTCCATCTTTTGGCTATTGTGAATAATGATGTTATAAGTATGGGTGTATAAATACTTCTTTGTGATCCTGTTTTTGATTCTTCTGAGTATAATTCCAGAAGTGGAATTGCTGGATCATATACAATAATTCTATTTTCAGCTTTTTGAGGAACTGCTATACTGCTTTCCTCACAGGTATCACCATTTTACAGTATCAGTTCTTATTTCTATTGGCTTTCTCTTAACATTTTGAGCCCCAAATGGATTGATAACTTTTATAGACAAGATGTCTGAGAAAGAAAAAATGGGTGAAATCCATGGGAACATATGGAATCCTCTAGAAAGGAATCTAGGGGGACTGGATTTGGAACTGATGCAGCTATAGTCTTAGTACCATAAAAGGTCTTTGTAATTAGATAATCTCTGCTATAAAAACTGAAAGGCTAACTTTTGACATTTAAGTGTATAATAATTATATTGTCATACGTTCAGAGATGTCTTTATGAGTTGAGAATTCACCTTTGTATCTGAAAATGTCAGCATCTTTGCTATTAACAGCAGTAGTTTCTAATCAAGATCCAGAATTCATTTGTGAAACAGAAGTCTTATTTTTCCTACTTTTTTGTGTTTCTGTGCTCTAGATTTTAGATACACACATTAACTTATACGTGACCCTTGTTTACTCCTATGGTTTGCTTATTATATAGCAAGTCCACTGAATTATGTTAGTTTTAAAATAAATTTATTTATTTATTCATGAGAGACACAGAGAGATATGCTGAGACATAGGCAGAGGGAGAAGCAGGCTCCCTGCAGGGAGCCCAATGTAGGACTCGATCTCAGGACCCCGGGAGTCACGCCCTTAGCCAAAGGCAGATGCCCAACCACTGAGCCACCCAGGCATCCTTGCATTATGTAATTTTAAAAGATATTTCTAAATGATGTTATACAAATAATTTCTGTTTAGTGGCTACTAGAAATCAACAATATGGCAGATACCAGTTACAAAAAGTCATATTAATTATTACTTATCCAAATATATTCACAACCCCTTTATGTAGGTATAGACTTATTTATGGGGATTGTGGGATCTTTAAAATTCATATAAATCACTTGGGTATCTTGTTAAAATACCATTTCTGACCCAGTAGATGTGGGATGGACCCCATGATCCCTCATTTCTAACAAGCTCCCAGATGATGCTAGTGCTGCTAGTCTGGAGGCCACACCCTGAATAGTAAGAGGCTAGAGTTACCAACAAAGATCTGATTCTTTTGGCATGAAACAAGTCAATTTTTTCAGTTGCTTTTCATCTAAGAAATTATTTTTTTTTTCAAGATGTGTTTTTCCTGGGCCAAAATATTCATTAAACTCTAACTTGCTAAGCAGATTCTTTTTGTATCTCTGTCCTCCTACAATAATCATCAAATTCTTATTCTTAACTCCAAACAACAAATTTCATTCTTTGTACTTCTAAAATTTTCCTGTTTAGTGCTGGACTCCTTTGTTTTTCTGAGCTGCTGCATCAATAAAATCCAGTTACCAACACTTCCAACTTTAAACAGATTTGACACATTTTTTTTGCTGTATATTCTAATATGTAGAGAACCCACATAAATACAGAATGTTTGAAATCATGATATAAAATATTATGGTAATTAAAATTTTTATGTGATAAAAAGTCTCCACTCTTATATGGAGACTGTAGATCTCACGATGAGGGAGTAACACTATCGCTTATCTTATGGAGACACTATATTCTATCAAACTTTTCAACATACAGTTATTTTATTTGAAGGAATATAATTCAACACTAGTATTCAAGAGAAACATACTATTCCTTTAACTAAACAGAGATGCCAGGCACCTGAGTGGCTCATTTGGATAAGCATTTGACTTGGGCTCAGGTCATGATCTCAGGGTCCTAGAGTTGAGCCCTGCTTCAGGCTCCAAGCTCAGCTGCTCAGTAGGGAGTCTGCTTCCCCCTCTCCCTTCGCCCTCCACCCCGCTTGTGCTCTCTCTCTCTTAAAAAAAAAAAAAAAAAAAAAGACTCCCTTACCTAAATAAAAATGCTTTCAAGGGAAGCAGCATGGTTTACCAGAGTGTAGAATTGATTCTAGGGAGTCAGACAGGATTCCATGATGTGAAAATTCTAAGACCAGGAAGATGTTGAATTGTGGACTGGGGAGTTGGTTGTTTTGCAAAAGGAGATTGTGAAAAATTAGACGGTGTGTAGTACAGAAGGAAATGAAAAGGCACAAGACTTCCAATGACCTCAAGGGTGAGTTTGAGGCACCAGAAGCGGAGTTGACCACCTTAATAAACAGAGAATAGAAGTTCAGCTTATGAATAGAAGACAAACCAAAGAAAGTCTGAGGGTTGATGCCTACCCAAGGCCCGGCTTCTCCTGTTGTATGGAGTTCTAACTCCCTGTACATCCCCCTCTTGTCCTTTCTTTCTGTTATTTTTTATCCTTCTGCTTCTGTTTTTTTTTTTTTTAATTCATTCTCCTCTTTAGCTCCTGACATAATCATTGCAATCTCAATATGCTTTTCATTATTACAATGGAATTGTAATGTTGTAGGTAGGTGTAAATCAGAAGGAGGCTATTTTTTGATTAATTAATTAATTCTAACAACATAGATATCTTCTAAATAGATCTTGCTTTGAAATGTGTTGACTTGAAAGTTAGCATTATAGAAATAGCCTTATAAATATTTACTTCTGGGGTCAGAAGAAGTATAGGTGTAGCAGTGTAAGCATTTTATACTAGACAAAATATTGTAGTGAACAAAAAAGACCACCTTATAGCAAGGTGTCTCTAATTCTTAATATGAAAAGATATAAAGAATACTGCTTGGTGAGGATGAATGTAAACTACCACAGTTAATATTTTTATATTGCTGCTAGAGTTGAAAGGTGATATTTGGGACCTAACCATTTCTAACTTCTTAGTTACCCCATTTACAGCACAAGACATAAAAGTCATTTAAAGGTTTTATAAATGTTAATTCTATCCTTTACTTTCAGAACATTTTTTTGTTTATTTTTCGCATGTAGATTATAATGAATAATGAAGATGATTATAAAATCTAGAACGAGGCACACATACGAATGCACACATTGTATTTTAATTCAGAAGGATTTAAATCACTAGTCTTGCTAAAACAAAAAGCATATAACATGTATTTACTTATTGGCTGTTAAACTCTCAAATGTTTCCAGGAGAAGAGTCATGAAACATTATAATTACAATAACTAGAAAAAATATTAATTTATTCATTTTAAAATCTGGAAGTCACGAAAATTATCAGTTTTTGTGAATTCTACGGAACATACCTATGGAAAACAAAATATGAGCAGGCTTTAACTTTTGCAAATTTTAATTAATGTCTCTGAATTTGACATCATTCAACTGCAAAGATAATTTTTATCTAATACACATTAAATATGTAAATAAATTCAATGTAAAGTAATATGTAAAAACTTCATCCGAATTCCTCTAAGGCATTTTCATTTAGGCCTAGGCTCCAGTTGTTCTTTGATCCCCCATCTACAACAGTCCTGTCACCCTCTCTCAGCTCGACCGCTTTGATTTCCTGCACAGCACTTGTCAGGGCTTGAAATCATCTTGCTTATATCTTCATTTGTTTATAATCTGTCCAGTCCAAGGTGAGTCCAGATTTTGCAGGGTCTGAAGCTCACACAATTTTACTGATCCTTTAAAAAATAATTCAAAATTAGATGTACAAAATTAGATACAAGTTCTCTTGGAAAGACCCATGCTAGCGAGGAGCCAGGAAGCTTTGCTTCCTTGGCTTCGGGGTAAATTTGCCTCTGGTCCCTCCTGTTAGCTTGTAATATCTCGGAGAGCCGGGAGTTTATATCTTGGTTACTGCTCTATCCCCAGCACTTCAAAGGCGTGCCGTACCTAGTTTTAGAATGAATTAAGGAACATGCGTGCCCCACTCACACTTCTTTCAAGGCCCATTATGGCTTTCCTCATGGCAAACACACATTGCTGCTGTTATCAGTAACAGGGCACAGTGGCCTCATATTATTTTTATTGTTCTATTTGAGTTCCTCTATTTGTTTTGCTATGATGTTTTTAGCCAAAGTAGTTGTATTGTAATAAGAACTGCATTTTTCTGTCTAAAGTGCCAGCCAGCAGGGCACCTCTCATGGTCTTACTCCCAGGTGAGTAGCCCTGAAAGATGGGACAAGATCATATTTTACTAAAAGAAGAACACAGGCAACACCCTTTTTGAACTCGGCCATAGTAACTTCTTGCAAGATACATCCAAGAAGGCAAAAGAAACAAAAGCAAAAATGAACTATTGGGACTTCATCAAGATAAGAAGCTTTTGCACAGCAAAGGATACAGTCAACAAAACTCAAAGACAACCTACAGAATGGGAGAAGATATTTGCAAATGACCTATCAGATAAAGGACTAGTTTCCAAGATCTATAAAGAACTTATTAAACTCAACACCAAAGAAACAAACAATCCAATCATGAAATGGGCAAAAGACATGAAGAGGAATCTCACAGAGGAAGACATAGACATGGCCAACATGCACATGAGAAAATGCTCTGCATCACTTGCCATCAGGGAAATACAAATCAAAACCACAATGAGATCCCACCTCACACCAGTGAGAATGGGGAAAATTGACAAGGCAGGAAACCACAAATGCTGGAGAGGGTGCGGAGAAAAGGGAACCCTCTGCACTGTGGGTGGGAATGTGAACTGGCGCAGCCACTCTGGAAAACTGTGTGGAGGTTCCTCAAAGAGTTAAAAATACACCTGCCCTACGACCCAGCAATTGCACTGCTGGGGATTTACCCCAAAGATGCAGATGCAATGAAACGCCGGGACACCTGCACCCCGATGTTTCTAGCAGCAATGTCCACAATAGCCAAACTGTGGAGGGAGCCTCGGTGTCTATCGAAAGATGAATGGATAGAGAAGATGTGGTTTATGTATACAATGGAGTATTACTCAGCTATTAGAAACGACAAATACCCACCATTTGCTTCGACGTGGATGGAACTGGAGGGTATTATGCTGAGGGAAGTAAGTCAATCGGTGAAGGACAAACAGTGTACGTTCTCATTCATTTGGGGAATATAAATGATAGTGAAAGAGAATAGAGGGGAAGGGAGAAGAAATGGGTAGGAAATATCAGAAAGGGAGACAGAACATGAAGACTCCTGACTCTGGGAAACGAACTAGGGGTGGTGGAAGGGGAGGAGGGCAGGGGTGGGGGTGAATGGGTGACGGGCACTGAGGAGGGCGCTTGACGGGATGAGCACTGGGTGTTATTCTGTATGTTGGCAAATTGAACACCAATAAAAAAATAAATTTATTATAAAAAAACACAAAAAAACAAAAAACCAAACCAAAACAAAAGGTCATATTTTACTTCTCCTTTGGGGGATTTTATGGGTATTTGTATTTATTTTGTGTTTCATTTTATTTTCTGATTTTCTTAATTTACTTTTTCTCAAAGAGCAAATATTGATTTTCGTAATAAAAATTAAAATAAGTTCTTAAATCAATTAAGCTCAAGTCTCATAGTGTGCCTGAAGCCTATCATCATTTTGAAGAATACCTTTGCCGTGTGAAAATCTTGTTCACATTTCTTAACCATTTTATCCTAATTTTTGTCTTCAAAGTGGAGGCGGCTTATTTTATACTACAGACAGATATCTTCTGCAATTTGGAGTATTTCTCAATGCCTCGTTCTAAGATCTGCATTTTGTAAATATGAGTTATGCTTCTTGTTCCGTTGAAACATCTTGAGATTACATGTGAAAAATAGTATTGCTCTTACCAGTCTGAGTAACTATAAGGATGAGTTTGGGCCCACAGCCATCCTTATTCTATTTCTTTTCAGAAAGCCCTACATTTTAAAGGCTTACATTTTACCAGTCTCGGTATATTTGATCTCCAGTAATTAACTGTATAGCATCTGGGACAATTACACATCTGTTATAAATGTGGAAGCTGATTGAAAGAAATGACTAGGTGACTTCCCCTTGTGGGACACTGGCTAGAATGAAAATATAGAAACAGACTTCGGGGATTAAAGGTAGCCAATTTTAGTACTGTCTTTTCTTATTAACATCACTCAGAATGTTGCTGGCTAACTCTACTCATTCCAGCACCGTAAACTCACGCTGGTATCAGCCCAAGAAGAATATAATTAAGAAGAAAATTTACTGTCTCCCAAATAAATAAATGAGAAAAATCCTATGCTTGCCTCTATGTTAAACAGAAGTTACTTTGAGACTATTTGATTTGGATTATCCATATTGGAGTACTCCATTAGTCTTGACCATCAACAGTTTGTCTGTAGAAATTCTGGAGCCAAAAGAGGGTATATGAAAAAGTATAATCAATATTTATTGGGAAAATGATAATGGAGGGATGTGAAAGGCACTTCCTATCACCAAGACAACAGTTTTCAAACATCAGTTGAACAGAATCAGATGCCTGTGAACCAGACCTTGTTTACATGCAATATTTTTGATGAGCCTTTAGGAATTATTCGAGAATGAGTAATTTGGAATTCTATATGACCTGGCATGATGGGACTGGGTCTTCAGGGAGCATCAGGAGTTCAGTATTGTGGAAGGAGGTGCGACACAGAGAGAGCACTACACCAGAAGTTAAGATTGCACATTTGTGGGCCCCTGGGTGGCTGGCTCAGTGGTTGAACGTCGGCCTTCAGCTCAAGGCGTGATCTCGGGGTCCTGGGATCTAGTCTCACGTCGGGCTCCCTGCATGGAGCCTCCTTCTCCCTCTGCCTGTGTCTCTGCCTCTCTCTCTGTGTCTCATGAATAAATAAATTAAATATATTTTTAAAAAGCATAATATTTTGTTTTCTTTTTTTAAAATATGAATCTTTTAGCAATGATAATGTAGTGGGTGGTTCTTAAACCTTAAAGTGCATCAAAATAGTCTAGAGGATTTGTTGTTAAAACAGATTCCCTGCCTTTCCTCAGCCTCACAAGACTGAGGATGACGAGGGACAGATAATTTGCATTTCTACCAAGATTTCTGATACCGATGGCTTAGAAACCACAATTTGAGAACAACTGGCATAGGATATTGATGGGCTAAAAATCACTCCGACGTGTAGTTTAAAGGTTATAAATCTACCAGATTTATTATTTTACATGCCTTTGTGCAAAAGGTAAGGAGAGACAAATCTTCAGCTTTTCTGCTAATGAAATGAAAAGGCTATTCTTATAGTTTCTGATATTGTAGAATTTGATTTAAATATGGTAAACCATGACTACTAATTAGCAGAAATAAAGACCTGTAGGGTTTAGAATGTAGCTTCCACGCATCCTTCATCCAGTTACCCTCACAGCAATATCCTGCTTACTATAGACAACATCAAAATTCAAAAATTGACGTTAGTCTAGTTAAAGAAAAACCTTGCTCAGATCTCACTAGCTTTACATACACGCAGTTGTGTGTATATGAAGCTCTATGTGACTTTATCACATGTATGGATTTCTGTAACCACTACCACGACCAAGAAACAGAACAGTCCTACTATCACAAAGATTTCTTTACCTCTTTATTTCTTTATGTTCCTTAAAGCAACATCCACCTTCCTTGCCCCTGTCCTTAAACCCTTAAGCCATTTATTTTTTGGTAATGTGCAGTAATGTGTCTTGATCTTCAGAGCTTACATCCTCCCTGTACTGGCTAGGATAAAATTCAGAGCTCTAAGATTTGGAAGAGCCATAGCCGCCCTGGCCATTAGATTTGTAATGAACAGGTTTCAGTGCCACTAAAGGTAAAGCGAATGTCCTGGTTGGTATATGATGGATCTTTGTTTCCGCAGCACAATAGGGGGGTGGTGATTGCTAAATGTAGGGCTTGCATCTCCATATTTTTCCCACTGATATGGAAAGAGTTAACTCCAGTTCTGAAAGTTCTGGCCAGTGCTTAGAATTTCTAAGAAGGTTTTGCTTTCAGCTCTCCTACACTCATCTGAAGTATTCCAGATAAAAGGCACCAGAAAACTCCATAAGTCTTCTGTGTCAGGTGGTTGTGATTAGAGGAAAATGCCTGCCAGCTGTGTCCACACTGTTAGGAGCGCCTATGGGCTGTCACCATCGGCCTGGCACTAAAGTGAGAAGTGAGTTATTGGTGTCTGAGTCTTCAAGAAAATTAGATCTTAAGAGTAAGAAGTTGTTAAATGGCTGGGCCAGTGTTTTCACAAAAGGAGAGGTGTGGCCTGGGGCAAGAGGATTGGCTGTTGACAGTGGGGCCTTGATCTGGGCTCTTTCAGAGGGGAGCAGGGATATTTGCAGATGAGAGCTCTGGTCTAAGCCCAGTCACTGAGCACAGGGGGTGACACCGCACTGTGAGTTGACTCCTTGGCACAGTGTCTTAGGGTTTGCAGAGGTGTCTCCAATATTTGGGGTCTCAATAGAAAGCAATGGACTATAGTTTTGTCTATTTTTGTTGTTGTTTAAAGGCTTTATTTACGTATTCATGAGAGACCCACAGAGAGAAAGGCAGAGACACAGGCAGAGGGAGAAGCAGGCTCCATGCAGGGAGCCGGACGTGGGACTCAATCCCGGGACCCCGGGGTCACGCCCTGAGCAGAAGGCAGACTCTCAACCGCTGAGCCACCCAGGCGTCCCTGTCTATTTGTTTTTCACATGTTTACAATCTCCCTCCCCCCGCCCACCTATTGATACTATAATGGCTTAATATTAACCCAATTGGACAAACCCGGGTAGGCAAAAAGAACAAGTAAACTTTTCATCCTTTTCCTGGTCATTGTTTGGGGGCTTGATAATTTTCTTAAATACAAAATGAAAATCTGCATATCGATTTTCCTTTTGTTTCCTGTTTCCACCTACCATGGGTGGTTCTCAACATTTCGTGTGCCTAAGAATGAAGGCACAGGGTTTGAGGCACAAAACCTGCATGCTATCCTTTATTGACAGTTGAAGAGATGTTCAACGGTCTTTTTTTTTTTTTTTTTTAAACTTAGGATTTTTATTTTGCTCTTTAGGAACCAAAGCCCTGCCTACGATGAGGCTCCATTTACATATTTTCATGCATTATTTCTTGTGACTGTCACAACGATCTCATGAAGCAGAAAAGGCAGATATGATCTCCATTTTGAGGCTGGGTAAATGAGACCAAGGGCTTACATACACTGGGAGATAATCTTCTGAAATGTTATCTATTAATCATACGCATACAAAGTCTTCTGTCCTTCTTTGTGTGTGACCCTTCCTGTGACCAAGGAGGCTTCCACTTTGCAAAGAGTTGAGTTGTGACTGTTGTGCCAGGAATGTGAGAGAACCAGTCAGTGTCCAGAAGAACTTCGTGTTCCTGTGAGAAGAAATGCTCTTGAGAATCAAAAGGATTCACCCCAGAGGGTGGCAAGATAGAGAGTTTGTCATAATAACCAGTGGGAAAGGGAATAGAAGAAATCTAGACTTTGACTCGTTAGGAGTCTAGGTGAGAGAGTCTTGGCTTCTTGGGTGTCGGAAAGAGTTTGACGGCATTTGGCTTTGCCAAAGGTCTGTGGGTCTTTGGGTGTGTGGACCGTACCTGGTGGTATGGAGACTGCGTGCATGGAAACCCAGCCGATGACTGTAGGTGCCCTGTGGCCATCCAAGGAAGGCCTGCACTGACCTTAAAAATAAAAGAGCCAGTTACTTTGCTAACACGATGAGTTTATTAGGGAAGAGCAGAGGAATTGCAACTTGGGACAAGCAAACTGGCGAGTCATGGGCAAGTCCAAAGGGACAAAGGCAAGAGCAGCTTTTGTCAGGCTTCAGGAGGAAATCGGGGAGGGTTGTTTGGAAAAGTCCATTGGAGAAGAGCAAGAGTTTGAGGTTGTGGCGGTTTCTCATTGGCTGCAGGCGGTGGTTAGTGCGCTGTCGCTGGGGCAGGAGGAGATCTTCCCTCTTCTTAGGAGCAGGAGATAAAATTCCTAAGTGAACCGAGTCCTCCCTCTGCAAGATAAGAATTGCCCTCCCTCTTCCCACTGGTTCTGCAGGCTGCACCTGGTGGTGCTTGTGTGAGAGCTCCCCCTTCAGGGCTTCCTGGCTCTGTTCTCAATGGGTTTCCTTTTCTCGTTTTCACACCTGAGCTTTAGCTGTGCTAAGGACCAGCATGGCTCCTCTTGGTGGCGGCCTGCGTGACCCCTCCAACAGACTGGCTGTTGGCTTGTGTTCTCCTATGTTTCTCAATCCCATCCCAAACGTCTTTTATGGACTCTTCCCTTTCCAGTGGCCGGGTCACTTGGTAGCTGTCCCTGTCATTAATGGAGGGATGTGATATAGAATGAAAGAAACCCTCTCGTGCTAGTATTTCGGTGCAGCTGGATGGTGATGAGAGCCTTCACTCTTGCCAGGGGTGGAGGAAGCAGTTAAACTCGCCTTTTATCTCTGTAGCTCTCCTCTTCTTTCTCTACATCAGCTTTCCTCAATTCGCTGAATATCATCCAAATAATGAAGGTGCATGAAGGACTGTGAAGAAGGACTAGGACTCACATGCAGGCCACGGAAGACATTTATATTAATATTTCAAAGACTCAGACTGCCTTAAAAGAATCATTGATTTCCTTAACATGGTGGCCAACAAAAAGCACGGGGTTCTCTCAGCTCAGAAAAATGCAAATCGTCTCAGCCCCTATGCAAGAGATTTTAAAACACGGAATTGATTCTTCTTCTTCTTTTCGATGTGGTCCATACAACTCACATCTGTCTAAACATACACTATTTTAGCTCATTAATATTTATCCCTCGCCTACAAATATTTCCATTCCTCAAGGAACGTTTATTGATCTTTGCCGAGACTAAGCACCGAAGGCACAAAGATGAATAATGGATGGTTAAAGAACTCGAGGAGATCAGATTCTAGTAGCATATAAAGATAAATTACATATACATGGCAGCAAGCATTAAAATAGAGCTATGACAAGGGACTATGCTATAGGCATCGGAGAATGGAGCGGCTGCCCCTGCTTGCCATTTGGGATGGCACATGAACAATGAGTGAAAGACTGCAAGGTAGAGAAAGGGGAGACAGGAGAAGGAACTGTTCCGGCAAAGAGAAAGAAAAGATAGAGAGCTGTAGCCTAGGTTGTTGGGCTGTAATGACAGATCAACCCAGGGAGGAAGGATTGACTGAAAGAGATGCTCTTGGGCTCTCAGAACCGAGCTATAAGTGGGCTTCGAGCTGGTGGTGAACCTGGAAGACCCTTATCATGTCACCCCCGCCTACCTGTTACGTCTCCATGGGCCACAGCTCTCCTCCAACGCAGGAACCTCCCGATCCCTTAGGCCTACCAGGAGCCTTCTCACCTTGGAGCCTTCGTGCATGCTGCTTTTCTGTCTGAAATATCTTTCTCTCTCACCTGACTCTCTCCTCTGCTCTTTGTCCAAACATCTGTCTTTTGGAAGTCTGCCCCTTCTCATCTCTCAGGTTCCGTTTAATTTCCGAAAGATCTTCCTTGCCCCTCTGACCAACCTAAAAGTGTAGGTTTCCTTTTGCTACTCTCTCCCCTTTTAATTTTTCTCGTAACGTTTATCTCAATTTAGAAGTACATACATGATCATTTGTACTGTACAAAATCTATAACTGTTTCTGTTGCCCTAGTTTTTATTCTCCTCTTTGACTTAAGATTCGCCACCACATTCCCAGAATAGTCTCCCTTCTCCACCATGGATTTCAAAATACTGTCATTCCCTCCAGATCCTGATGCCCAGAGGAGAAATCAGGCTGGAGCATGAAATTTAGGATTATCTTTATGAAGATAAAAATTTAAATCCAAGAGAAGTGAAGGGATCACCTAGGAAAATATAAGTGGCAAGAGCTTGAATCATGTAGGCTTCTGAGAGCTTCTGATCTGATTTCCCTGGAATGTTACCTCTGTGTTGTATCAGATTCACGGCTTGGAAGTAAATTTACTGAATTCCATTCTTTGGTTCTAAGGTCTTCTTTTCTTTTCATTCCCTCTGCATTCTCTCCCACATGCTTCAGTGCATGACGTGTGAGGCTCTAGCTTCCTCCGGGAAGCCCATCCCTCCCGGTCCCAGCCCTCTGGGCAGCTTTCACTAGGGCTGGTGCTCTCCAGGAAGCCCTGGGCTAGGCCACTGGCAGTGGCAACATCATTACACCACCTGTATGTCCTTCCTGGAGGGATGCTGGCCTTGCTAATCTTAGGCATGCCTCCCCTTTTCCCAATTGACCTTGAAGCTCGTGCAAACAGTAACTGCAAGGCAAATTCCTGCTGTGGAACTTCTTGGCATTATCTCCATTTTCCTCACTAGACCTGAACTGGTAGAGTGATACAGCAGAAAGAGCTCTGTATGTAGCAAAGGAAGAACTTAAAAACAATTCCAACTTTGCTGTTTATGAGCTATGTCTTTGAGCAACTAATTTCACCCCTCCGACACTTACTTTTTTTTTTTTCTTTTTTAATATGGAGCTTCCTGTCTCATGAGGTTAACGTGTGAATTAAATATAATGGATTCAAGAATGCTTTGTCAAGTGCTAAGTACATATACAGCTCGATACTCTCATTTGGCATTCGTGTTATTTATCTTTTTTGCGACTTCGCTTATCTTCATAAACAGATCAACAACTTCATAAGGGCACAGATCTTATCTTGCATTTCTTTGTATAACCTCTCAGTGACTTACACATTATTGTTGCTCAATGTGTAATGGTTGTTCAACAAATGAGTGTTGGTGATCTGCCTGGAACAGATGATGATGTTTTCTAACAAATACAGCCCCTATATTTTCAAATGTGTCCCAAAGAAAACATTTTACTCTTGTATCTATACACAGTTAGATTTGGAAATTTGAAACAACATCCTAAGGACGAGGTTTTAACTTCAGCCACTTGTGTGACTTGAGATAAGACGCGAGGAGAGACGAGAAGCATCCTGACCATGGGGGAAGGATATTTTCGGGAACCCTCTGAAGATTTCTTCTTTATGATTTTGAAGTTGTGAAAAAATGTAGAATTCCTTCTTTGACAGTCATAGCAAAAGGCATTAGCCCAACACATTTGCATTCCAAGGAAGTTACTCAGGAGTGTCATACCTCCTGCGGCTGCAGCGTTGTACAGATTTTCTAATTGGTGCAATTAGAAACAAAAAAAAGGCAGTGTCGAGAGAAACAGAAATAGAAAGCAAGAACTATTGGTGGTTGAGGCAGAAGGCATATATTTTAAAAATTGGACTTGGAGCAATTCTGACAGATAATTAGAGCCTGCAGTAAGTATATTGGTTTAATACAAGGAAGTGATCAATTTAGTGTGAAGGAGCGAAGGACGGAGAAATAAGCGAGATCCAGAGAGGGGCAGGCCCTGTGAAAAGGAGAAGATCTCCATGCGATGATACTCTCTTGTCCCAGGTAAGGACCTGACATCGTTGGGCAACAGGTCATTAACCTCAGAACCACATTGCAATCAATGTTCATTGTGATAATATTCGTATTATTTATAATTCAAAATAGCAGCCGATCTTGAATGCTGTGTACACCACACCCTGGATAATTTTCATTCAGCTCTCAATCATCGTGCTCTGTCGGCATGATTTCATGTTAAACAATCCATTTGGGGATTGATTCGATGAGGATCCTGGCATGAGAGATCCAACTGATGTTCCAAAGCAACCTCTCACCGAGACACTATTAAGTTATATATTTTTGGCCATTTCAGTTGTGCGTGACTCCTTTAAATTTCTGGGTATGCGGTTTAGTGCCTATTTATATGGCTTTTATATGTCTATGTGTGAATGCATATATATATCTCCTTAGATGACTTTCTGCTAACTCTTGCCTGAGTTAATGGCATTCGTGCCTGCAGTGGCTGCTAAGTCATGCCTCTAGGAGATGCATGGTCTTCCTTAATGGTTCCTTTTTCCTTCTTAACCAGAGAAAATTCAGTGGGGGTGAAGTGATATAAAATTTTTTGCTAACTTTTAAGTTTGCTACTTTAATCCTGTTTTAGGATTAACATATGTTCCTGGAATTCGAAGGAAAATGAATAGCATTTAGCCTTGTCTTCTTCAGCACCAATGACTTAATAAAATCTTTTTTTTCCCTTGTAAATAGCAGAAACTAATATTTATAACTCAAAATGCTGACAGAGAATTAAGTTTATTTCTAGATTGTTCGTGAGCATAAGCAGCTGTGGTCACTGTCGAAAACAGGTTGGTCAAGGCTTGAAGTGAAATTAATCGAATGAAAAAGTTGTTTTCCACCGTGACTAAATACACGCTAGTAGGTATCAGTCAAATGATCAGTTTAAGACTTGCAAAATTGAAGTATTTCCTGGTTACCGAGAAATCGTCATAATTCTCTCAGGCCTCTATTTCTTTTTTGATAAGTCCATCTGTCTCATCTTTGTTTTCTATCTGAAGATTTGTTTTTCCAGCAGGTTCAAAAGTCATTACTTTGCCCTTTTTGAGAAGTGAATTATTTTTTAAATTTATGACAATAAACTACCACATTAACTTCTGCATAATAAAAATATCTAGAATAGTATTTGGGACCATTATTTTGAATATAAATGTTTAATTTAGGGGTTGTAATTGTTAAAGTAGAAATTTGGAGGTAAGCTTGTTCTGGATTTGGCTATATTTCTGACACCCTGAGCGTGAGGAGACTCCTTAACCATGTTTTCCAGTCGAAAACAAAACAACAACAAAAAAATTTAATAACAAAAGTGTTATAGTACCAGTTGCTTCACTTACTTGGTGTTAATTGGTTTGATTAATTAATTTTACTTCACCAACTTTTTAATTCTGCTGACACAATATACAGTTTGTATTGACATAATATAGCCACAGTCTGTTTATCCTAATTCAAGCATGCACATATGCCATTTTATCTATTTTTAATGGCCAAATAGTACGATTTATAAAATTTTAATTTTCTACTTAATACTGTCTCTGCTGAAGCTTGTGGAATCATTTGGGGACAGTTATTCTTGTTAGCTCCAAACTCATTTGAATCGAGCGACATAAATCAGTGCTCAAATTATTTCTTCTGCTTTTTAAAGTTGGCAGAGACAGTTTCTCAATCCCTGAAAGTTTCACAGGGACCTTTTCTTGGGTTGAAGGAGGCTCTGATCCTGAGATTTCCTTGCCCCAAAGCCTTTAAGGGCTTCTGGTTGCTATGGAAACAAGACATGCATTTCTCAGTCAGGCCTGCATGACCACCTTGGAGAGGAACACCTCATAGAAAGTTTGCTGCCTTGTTTCCCTAACCTGTCCATGCTCCAGGCTGATGAGAGGACTCTACGTTTTCCAGACTCGTTTCCTCTCCTCCTTAATCCAATCTCTTTGACTAGTTTGACCTAAGCTTCCAGCTCATTCAAATTCAAGATCTTGTAAGTTTTTTTCTGATCCCCACAATGAGATATAATTATATTTATCTTTGAACTTCAATAATGTGTTGATTATACTTTTGGGGATCCTTATTTTGCCTCAATTAATGATTATTTATGTACAAGCCTTTTAGCATCTTAATGACAGGAATGTGTCTTTCTTACCTTGGTCTTCCTTTTGTATCTAGCACAAATGCCTTGTACCTAATAAATGGAGAGATCCTAGACTCTGAATGCCAGGATATGTGACAGTCAGTTTCAACTTTGTAACCATGCTATAAATAGATATTGTGGGCGTAGAGGTCGGGGTGGTTGTTTTTGCTTTGAGTAGTTGTGGAGGCCACAACAAAAGATATGAGCTTTGAGCGGGGACATGACAAAGAAACACGTGTTTTGCCACTAGGAGCAAAGAAGTCGATTTTATTCCTACTAGGGATGATAACACAGATGAAGGTATAGGTGATGTTATGGATGGACAGGGGGCATCATTTTAGTTGGAAGCTAGATTTTGTGAGAAAGATGTGAACTATGGGAGGTGAGGTTGAGGTCAGCTGTGAAAGACTGTATAAGGTATGTCGCGTTTGGAATTCATCCTTTAGGCAACAGGAAGGAGATGGAGTTTTTAAAACTACGTATGTATGGAAGCAGCTTAAGTATCCCTTAATAGATGAGTAGATAAAGAAGACATGGTATAAGAGAGCAAACTGATGGTTGCCAGAGCGGAGGAGAGTGGGGTGGGGGGCAAAATGGGTGGAGGAGAGTGGGAGATGCTGAATCAGTCATGGAGATAAAAGGTAGAGCACAGGAATAGAGTCAATGGACTTGTACGAGTGTTGTGTCGTGACAGAGGGTGGCTCCATTTGTGGTGAGCACGGCATCAAACATAGACGTGCCAAGTCACTATGTTGTCCACCTGAAGCTCAGGTAACATTGTGTGTCAACTCAACTTCGGTATAAAAAAGGGAAAAAAGAAAACAAAAAGGCAAAAACAAAACAGGAAGAGAAAGAGGTGACAATGGAATATTAATCAACCATAAGAGGAATGAAATCTTGCCATTTGTGACAACATAGATAAACCTAGGGGATATTACGCTAAGTGAAATGAATCAGACAGAGAAAGACAAGTATCACATGATTTCACTTATACGTGGAACCTAAAAGAGCAAAACAAACCAAACCAACACCAAAAAGAGAAACAGACCCATAAATGTAAAGAACAAACTAGTTCTTGCAACTATATTACTAGGTGCAAGAGGGGAGGCGAGTGGGGGACAGCCAAAGGGGTGAAGAGGATTAAGGTGTACAAAGTTATAAGATAAATAAGTCACGGGGATAAAAAGTACAGGATAAGGAATACAGTCAAAAATACTGTACTAACTTTCTGATGCCAGACGAGAAGTAAACTTACTATGGTGAGTATGTTATAATGTATGTGAGTGTCAAACACTATGTTGTGCCCTTGAAACTAATTTATATTACATTCAACTATACTTCAATTAAAAAAAAAAAAAAAAAACGTGAAAAAGGGTATGTGATGGCATCGGATTTTTTTTTGGTGAGATGTTTCCGACACAGGGAAACCAGTGTCAAGGGGGCCGGCTCCCCAGTCACAATCTATAGTTGCCAATTTGCATCCAATCTACCTACCCCGGTAACGTGAAGTGCGCAGCAGCCAATGCAATTAGAACCTGCAGTCACCGGGAAGGCCACAGCCACGGACCACCTGATTGTAGAAGACTCCCTAGAAGGGCAGAGCACACTATCGGAGTGGAGCGTGCATCGTTTGAAACTTTACATTTAATATATTACTTACATTTCTAAAATGAAGAAATACCTATATTTGCACATAATTCTGTATTTGAAAAAGGATATGAGATTTAAATTGCTCATAAAAGGGGTGGAAGGGAGTGTGCCTTCTGAAAGTCTGAGGAGGAAGCTGGCCTTAGGTCACTTTCAGAGCTCCGGGCTGAAAGCCAAAGCAAGGTCTCTTGTTCTCAGACAGCTTCCTCATCTGCGTGGGGCTAGTTCAGTGTGCTGTTTATCTAGACAATGTGAGTTTTTGGTCACATCCTGACTCTGCTGCCTTAATCTGCCATCAGCCTCCGATATCACTTCTCCTTTCCTCTGTCACCATTCATCATCGCTTGGCTTTCTAGTTCCTAAAATATATGGGTCACATACATTTCCAGTGGAGTAGAACGGTCTCCTCCCCCAGAAAGAGTGATAACGTTATTCATCCTTTATGATTTATAATTTCTTTTAGCCAAGGATGCTCCCAAGAATCGCTTGACCGGTCAGTTATCGGAACGATTTTTTAACCCAGTAAAAATGAGTTGAAATGACTATTGCCACGGGGGAGACAGAAGGTGCTAGAACACCGAGCGGGGCGGTATCTTACCCAGTGTGAACTAGAGTCGGCAGCGATGGGTCCTGGGACAGTAGAAGGCCCTGGTTGGAGCTCCCAATCCTTCATCGCACCAACTACTAGCTGAATGGCCTTTAAATTCCTCTCCTTATAAGTTAAATTCCTGAAATTCCTGACTACCTATAAAATGGGTCAGTTCATGTTAATAGTAAGGAGTATTGCTCCAGGTTATAAGAGGGCTTCGTGCATGTCTTTCATGTAGCCATTAGGAAGCCCAGCTGGAGTCTGATTAACAGGGGGGAGGAAAGGATCCAATCCACCGCAGGCTCACATGGAAAGAGGTGCCATTTTGTTACTTTCTCCTTGGCACATTTTTATTTATAGCCGTACCTTCCAGTGAAAGTTTGTCCTGTCTGAACATCTACATCACTGCCAAGCAAAGGAGGCTCAGATACAGCTCCAAGCCTTTAGTTTCTATTTTTACAACAAAATCTGCCCATAGCTGCCTGTTTACATTACTCTCATCCTATCTGGGCTTGACAAATGTTGTAAATTAGGATTAAAAAAAGAGAGATAAGGGGTAGGGATGGGAAGAGTGAAGTATGTCTGTGAATTCTGGGCCTCAGAAGAATTTCTGAGGGTGTGTGTTTTCAAAGACCAGAGGAATTTTCAGGACTCCAGGCCAGTATTCCAAAATGAATTTATTTTCATATGCTTTTTTAAAGTTTATTTTTTCTATGTATTGCTCCGTTTTCATTAAAATGTAAATCAGTAGATTTCTATATGCAGGGGATTATTTCATGTGACTTTTATTGACTTCATATTTCATAAGAACTTAAAAGATTTTAGTTTTATGATCATGTCCAAAAGCAACTTTTTCCTCAGTAGTAGTAGTCAGAGCCTTGATCTGTAGGAATTTGTGATTGGAGGGATATAAAAAGTTAATTCGATAGAGACACAATAACTATGCGCTCTTTCTGCTGTGCGCTAATCCTTTGGAGTCCAAGTAAATGAGGGATAGCAATAGAAAAAAAAATTGTTAGGCGGCAATTTTTACTGTGAAGGAAAATACACTCTCCTTGCTATGAACGATTCAGTTGTTACCGTGCTGAGGATCCCAGGGTAGTAATCTAGGAGGTTGGAAAGTTTTGAGTCAATAATTTTTATAATTTTTATTCCTGATTTGTTTATTTTCTTACACTGGCCAAGAAAAAAATGCATAGGTGCATGTGTGTGTGCGTGCACATGTATACCCTCCCACCATCCTAGAACACACACACACACACACTCCCTATACCTAAAATCTCAAGCAGACAAATTCCATATATGTGGGAAATTTTATTGACTCATGCTTAGAGGATAGTGCCAAAAACCAGTTTCTAGGAACCAGTAGCTAGGAAACTAGAACCAGCTATTCTTGTCCTCAAAGTTATGTAACCTCAATCTCTTTCCTGGTCACCGGCTGTGAATCTATAATATTTTCTTTGATTTCCCATAGTGATTTCATATCAAAACCTCTATTTCAAATTGTTAAAAGAGGGACACCTGGGTGGCTCTGTGGTTGGGCCTCTGCCTTCAGCTCAAGGTGTCATGATCCCAGGGCCCGGGTATCGAGTCCCGCGTCGGGCTCCCTGCATGGAGCCTGCTTCTCCCTCTGCCTGTGTCTCTGCCTCTCTCTGTGTGGCTTTCATGAATAAATAAATAAATAAATATTTAAAAAACCCACAAATAAATTGTTAAAAGAAATTTCCCCCTAATCCTTCCAAACTCGAGTGTGACCTATCTGGGTTCACGGCCTTACCATTCTTTGAGTTTCATTGAGGTGAAACCCTAGAGTTGAGTGCCATTTCCCCAACTTCCCCTGTAACGCTCAGATTCTTTTCACTCCCCTCTGGCACTGCTTAGTGAGTCCTTCACGCACGGTCTCCTACCTGTCTAACTAATATCTTGGTAACTGGGGCTCTAGGTGCCCACTACAGTCTAAGTGTTTGTGTCCTCCTCAGAATTCATATGGCAGAAGCTAATTCCCAGTATATTAGGAAGTGGACCATTTGGGAGGTGATTATGGTCATGAGGGCAGAACCCTTGTACACGGGATTCACATTCTTCTAAAAGAAGCCTCTGAGAGCAACCTCACTCCTTGCACGACACAGCGAGCAGATGTCATTTATGAAGGAGGAAGCGCACTCTCACTAGACACTGAATCTGCAGGGCCTTGATCCTTGACTTCCAGCTTTCAGAATCGTGAGAAATAAATTGGTGTTGCTTGTAAGCCATCCAGTCTGTGGTATTCTATTAGAGCAGCCCAAACGAAGACCGTACTTTAATTTCAATCCTCTTATTTACCAAATCATGCTCCGGTTACCTTCTCAAAACACAGCTTAGGTAAGATGAATCTCCACAAAGTCTTTAGTGTTTCTGCATTTTTTTCAGCTTTACTGAGATATTATTGACATGTAAAATATGTCAGTCTCTGGTATACGAGGTGATGACTTGATACACATACATATTATGAAATGATCGCCACGATAAGGTTAGTTTCATCCCCTTCCTCACATAATGAGCTTCCTCATTCTTTCCAAAGACGTGACGTGGAATTCTGTGGTTATATCCCCTCACATTTTTATCACTCCATTAGCTTCCTCTTCCAAACCTATCTCAACAGCTTTGTGGTACCTTACTTGGTCCTTTCAGTCAGAATTAATGTTAAAAAATGTGATGTATACTTGAAAAGATATCTAAAGCTACATCTGAAACAAAAAGAACAAGCTGTCTTTTTATAAAACACACACACAAAACCGCTTTTCAAGTCCTATTTTCTTTTGCCTTTTCTACTAAGAACGATCTCCATCTTGGAAAGGGTAGCATAGACAGGTTACAAGAGAAATGAAAATGAGGTACAAGACATCAACAATAGAGACCATTTAAATCCTTCTCATGAGAAGATTTTATCCCCCAGATAAGTGACTTTTGTTCTGATGAAAGAAATTAAGGCTCCATCGAGGAGCTATCGTTCAATCTTTATGTTGGAGCATATGGACAGAATGATATATCTTGTAAAGACTTATTTATTTATTTATTTATTTATTTATTTATTTATTTATTTATTTATTTATGAGATCGAGTGAGCATGGGAGGGGCAGAGGGAGAAGGAGAGAATCTCCAGCAGACTTCCCACTGAGCTTGGCCCAAGGTGGGGCTTGATCTCACGGCCTTGAGATCGTGACCTAAGACTTGGACACTTAACTGACTGAGCCAGTTTTATTAAAATCCTTCAGTGGTTTTCCATTGTCACATATAGCATCTTTTCCCCATCTGGCTTTTTATTTCTCTAGCCTCATCTTACGCCACTCTCCTTTTTTTAATGCCGTATTAAATGTATAGGATCAAATGTATATCATAATTGCAGCAATTATGACAGCATATTTTTTATTTAGTTTATTTGTCCTCCTCCCACAAGGCTTTTACAGTAGGCATTCCTTTATCCTCTAGGCACAACGGAGACAGCACGTGTTCTGGAATGATGTAGATCTAGGCTCTGGTTCTGGCTTTTCCCCTTACTAGTGTTGGCAAAGATGATTAGCCAAGCTGGTTTTTTGGGGGAAGGAGTCAAAGAGGGACAGAACGGCTGTCCAGCCGGTGATTCAGAATATTTCCTAACCCTGTACATGTTTGGTTATGGTTATGTGATTACCGATTATGGGTTGTCATTGGAAAGGTGTATATCACTTCCTCTGAGGCTTTTAAGAAGTGAGGGTGGCTTCTCCATATTTCCTTTCCTCCTTTTGCTTGATAAAAATGATTGTGAGCCAGTAAATTGTGAAAGGCTTTGGTTTCTGAATTATTTGCACAGAGGGGAGCTGAGCTGCCTGATGGCCAGGAACCTTTCACTTTTGATAGTCATTTAGGTGAGATGTTTATTTCTTGCTTATATGTTGTTATGAATTATTGTGTGATAGTCATCTCCAAGGGTGGCCACCAGTAGTTTCTTCACTCTTGGCACACATTTGTCACTCCTTACCTCCAGAGGCAGAGCTTATTTCTCTTCTGCTTGAATCTGGCTGGCTGGCTTTGACTACTGCATGCAGTGGAAAAGATGTTCTAGCTCAGGATGCAAGAGGTCTAGTACTTTTACTTTCTGCTACTTGGGACCCAGACACCCTATCGTGAGAAGCTCATGCAGCATGGAGACTCCACGTGGAGAACTGAGGCTCTCTGGGCGATAGCTCCAGCTGACTTCCCAGGCAATAGCCAGGCCACATTTTCAGCAGGCCAAGGAGCCAGCCCGGTCATGTCTCAGACAACGGTAGCCTCAGTAATCATTATGGGAAGAGGGAGAACCTGCCAGTCAACTTAAAAATCATGAGAGAATATAAAGTGGTTTTTAATAGGCACCAAAAGGCTTTTGAGTCCTTTTTTTTTTTTTTTCTTGAGCAGTGAGCATTACTCTAAGTAGTGCAGTTGCTTTGTGACATTGGTACAGTTACCTGAGCTTCTTCCTTCAGCTCTCATTTGATGATTTAAAAACCCTACTGTATTCATACTGTTGCTGTGATTCAATAAGACAATGATGGAGAGTTCCTTATTCCGTGGGTGATGTGCGGTAGGCACTCAATTTACGCTTGTTTGAGTGAATATGAGTCTTCGGTAGCCTATAAAGATACGTTCATTTAGAAAGTAAAGGACCAGCCTCATTTGTAATCACAAAATACAAAATTCTGTGATAGAATGCATCTCAATTCTGTACTTTATTGCCTTGAAAGTAGACTCACATTTTGTGATTGCATTCTGAGTTTCTTCAGCTAGCTTCCTCTTCATCTTTGTATTCATCTCAGCATATTTTCTTCTATGAATTCCCACTTCAGTTTTATATAACACATCTATTCTTGCATCTTAGTGAGAACACTGAGAAGATATTCTCTTACTAATTTTTTCTCCTGCAGTGTTTTTTTTTCAGATGTATTCTCCTTTTCTGTTAGGTGTAGGATTATTCACAGACCTCATACATAATTGTCCTACTTATTAATTCAACAAACATTTAGTGTGCACCTACTGTATGCTAGTCTCTAAATTAAATTTATTTTCCTTTTAGACACACCTAATTCCTACTACCTATCAGTTTGTTTTTCAGATCAGGATAAATTATAGTAAGAGTATAATTTATAACAAACTATAGCTTATGAGTCAAATCTGACCAACTGCCTGTTTTCTCCAATAAACTAATTGGAACATAGACATTCATTTTTTTTACTATTTATTCATGAGAGACACAGAGAGAGGCAGAGACACAGGCAGAGGGAGAAGCAGGCTCCTTGCAAGGAGCCCAATGGGGGACTCTATCTCAGCCACCCAGGTGGCCCAGAGTTGATCGGTTTTAACAGAAATCTTCTAGCCCACAAAACCTAAAGTATTTACTATCTGAATCTTCATAAGAAAGGTTGTCTGGATGCCTGGGTGGCTCAGTGGTTGAGTGTTTGCTTTTGGCTCAGGGAGTGATCCCAGGGTCCTAGGATCGAGTCCCACATTGGGCTCCCCCTCCACAGGGAGCCTACGTCTCCTTCTGCCTGTGTCTCTGCCTCTCTCTGTGTCTCTCAGGAATAAATAAATAAAATCTTTTCTTTTTTTTTTTTTTTTAAGGAAATTTGTCAACTCTTGGTTTGTGGCAATATGAACAGTTTGGGTTGGCATAGTTTGAAAGGTTATGACTACATGGGTGTGAGCTGCTTTGACACTGGAAAGTCTGAAACCTATGCCATGAAGTAAAGGAAAAGGTACAGGGAATTTTTAGTCTTTAAAAGAGAAGCTTTAGGGGGGCTATATAATTTAAAAATGCCAGATCTGATTGATACACATCACCTCTGCTCATAAATGGCATACCACTGGTTGATGAATACACTACGGAGATACTTACAAAGGCAACCTGGAGTTTCTATAAGGAATGGAACAGTAAATACTTTTGGACTCAGCAATTACACCAGGGAATGATTGCTAGTGAAATGCTTTCCTATGTGTAAAAAGAGGCATGGTCAAAGATGTTGATTGGGGCTTTTGTTCATAATGGCCCAAACTGGGAAATAACTGTTAGTGTTGAGGAATGATTAAAGAGCATTGAATGGGTGTACCCACTCTATACATGGTTCTTTTTTTTTTTTTTATGATAGTCACAGAGAGAGAGAGAGAGAGAGAGAGAGAGTCAGAGACACAGGCAGAGGGAGAAGCAGTCTCCATGCACCGAGAGCCCGATGTGGGATTCGATCCCGGGTCTCCAGGATCGCGCCCTGGGCCAAAGGCAGGCGCTAACCCGCTGCGCCACCCAGGGATCCCTATACATGGTTCTTTAATGGAACAGATACAGCCATGAAAAAGAGTGAAATAGTTTTATATTTCTTGTCAAGCTATGTTATTATTCTGCAGCAAAATATTTTATACTACGTAAATATTTTAAAAACATAAGTAAATATTTGTCTATAGAGTTAAGGCTAAATTCAACTACATGTGACAGAAAATCTCAAATTATGGTGGCTTAAGGCAGATAGAACTTACTGCTCTGTCACGTAAAGTCCAAGGTGTATTCCAGGGCTGCCGTAAAGAAAGCTTTATGGTGGGAGGGTGCCATGCTCCTATCTTGTTGCTTGCCATGGGTGACTTTCACTACTATGGCTTCTATGGTTCAGGCAGCACAATGAGGAAACTCTATAGTGTTCAAAGAGAGGGCTGACTATATGTCACTTGGGAATCTGAAGGGGTCAAAATCAAGGGTTAGGGAATTTGAAGATTGCAATCATGTGAAAGAAAGGCATATCTTGGTCATGATAGTGACTATAAGATGAAGACAAGAAGGTAATGTGTTCGATATGAAGTGTTTTTTAACAGGAGGTGGGTCACAGAATTTGGAAATCAATAAAGAAAGGCTGCTAAAGATTCTTCTCCTAAAGACATTTAAAACTAAGAGGAATATCAGAAATGATCTGGTTCGACTTAGTCATTTTACATCTTCTAATAGAGTCTTTTTTTTTTTCTAATAGAGTCTTAAAGAGAAAAATAAAAGCTCTATTCTAAAGCATTTTAAAGATATTAACCTTTCATGTAAAAAATCTTTAAAAATATGGTTATACCTGCATTTTTTATTTACTTATTTCTGTATTATTTCGTATATCATTATTAGTGAGGGATAAGAATCTTGCATTGGTGTTCAATGTGAACTCTGGAGTCTAATTGTGAGGGTTGGATCCCAGAATTTCTACTCAGAAAGTCTATTTCCTGCATCAGCTTAGTTATTTTTGTCTGTTTCAGTTGTTTCATGTGTAAGAAATGGACAACACATCAGAGGTTGTGACAAATGACATCATATACATACAGTGTTGGCAGTGTTTGATAATGATCACCAAATATTAGTTAAAAATGACTCATTTAGCTGAAAACATGCCTTTGTTAAAGAGAATATGATTAAATCTATGACCCAGAATAAACTATTTTATTAGTTAGAAATTCTGCAAAGAACTGAATGCTTCTGTTCTGACGGTATCTACTTTCTTCCATTGGAGGTGCGCAATGAGTTCACGGTCCTGATGACATTTTTTGGCTCTGGCCTTCATAAATCTTACATTTGGCATCATAGAAACAAACCAAGTTAGCACTGGAAGAAATCTGGGAGGCCATTTATACCATTGTCCTCGTTTTGTACATTGGGAAGTAGACACTCATGAGGCAGTTGGTATCAAAACTTGGATAAAAACATGGGTCTTTCCATTGCTTAACTTGGACTTTAAGCATTAGGTAATCATGGCCTCAGGGAGACTAGTGAAGAATAAGATGCTTTCAACATTTTAGAGTAAAAAAAAAATAAACCTAACCTCTTATTGGAGATAAATGTTTCCACCACGTTTTTAAGAGAGATTTATTTTGAATGAGAGAGAGAGAGAGAGACAGAGAGAGAGAGAGAACAGGCATATATGTGGGAGGGAGAGGCAGAGAGAGAGGGAGAGATTATCTCAAGCAGATTCCCTGCTGAGTGCAGAGCCTGCTGCAGGGCTTGATCTCAGGACCCTGAGATCATGACCTGAGCCAAAATCAAGTGTCAGACACTTAACCCACCGGAGCCACCCAGGTGCCCCACCCATAACATTTGTGAAGAAATTTATTTATTTATTATCTTCTCTTCTGGAACTAATTGTGGCCCCTCTCTTTTGAAGGGATAAAGTGGCCAATTGCTTATTGTTTTCTCTTTCACCTCCATCCTTTGTCCTGAGTTGTTTGCTTTGTAAAGTTGTCATTAATGGAGGATACGGGTTGTAGAATTAAGAGGGAATCATCATGGAAGGAACTGGAAATCAGTTTTAATCAGCCTGGGAAAATCAAAACACCTTTGAACTTAAAGATGTCTGAATTTTCCAGCTCGTTGATTTAATTTTAAGAAGTTTGGATAACAAAAGATAGAATATATACATAGTTCACTGCATTTAGGTAAAACAATTTTTACTTGTGTGAGATCATTTCTCTCTCACTTAAATTGTTTTTGTTTCCAGAAAACCTACACAGGAAAGAAAGCATGTGGCTATGTGGTACCATTTGAGCTAGTTGGCAAATTAACACCTGTATCTCTCAGGATGATTGTTGCAGATAATTTCCAGTCTAGGTAGTTAAAGCAGAAAGGAATTTACTAGAGGGTGTAGGGCTACTTATGTAATTTCCAGGAGTGCCAGATACCAAGCACATATGCGGCATCCAGACCTGGGACTCTTCCAGTGGAAATCTACTGCCACTGCTGTCCTTGCTCCTCGGCACCCACAGCACTAGGCACCGAACCTTTAAAATTCCCTGCTGCTATCCCCACAGAAGACCACGCATGGGCACACTGAGGCTCTTGGTGCTGACTTCCATCTTCCAAGTCTCAATGGCTACATCTGTGTAGTTGATGGTTCATGTGCAGAACCTGCATTTCAGGGGAAGCTATGAAAGTCTCAGGGCCTCATCTCTGCAAGGAGGTCGGCATGGGGGTGGGCTCAGCATCGTTGCAGAGGAGATAGACAGTAATCTGAATATGTCTGGGAGGGAGACAGGGCCCTAGCAATCCTCTTTGCCATTTTTTCCTGAGTTGTCAGTAGGGACAAGTTTATTAGAATGTATATCATTTCCAAAGAGGAAAGTGATGGAGAAACTAAGAAAATATACTTGGTATAAAATGCACTTTGAATGGGAATAACCTACTAAATTCAGTTATGTAACTTGGCTCATATACAGACAATTCTATTTTAATTCTAGAAGGAGTATTAAGAGAAGGATTAGAATATGGGCAGTCTTCACTTTGCAGAGTTCCTATATGCATGAGTATCAGTTGCCACCGTTTAGTTAGATAATGACAATATGGCTTACGTCTCGGTCACCGCAGTGTATCACCGTGTGTGGTTGCATAAAGTAGAAATTTCACGGCCAGCTCTTCACTTCACAGATCACTACATCAATCACTGATGGGTGTCCTGATCAATGACTGGTCATGTGTTTTCTTACAGAGCCTGTTGGTGACTGGCCATTGTGCATTGGCCGATTCGCACACCAGGAGCAAAGCATGCAGTTGTGTTGTTCTTTGACTTCGGTAACAAACCCACACGACATTTCACAAACACTAGATAGCAGGAAGAGGAAATTGGCCAACAAAGATGAAAGCGTAGTGGAGAAACACAAAGTGATAATATTGACAGTAAGATTCCCATGGAAAGTCACCAGCGGCTGTAGAACTGGCTGATCATGGGAACACGGGTGCGGCCACCAGTTGAGAGACCCTGGGGGTGGTGGTGAGAACAGCTTAGCGATGGAGATTTACTCATCCAAATGAGGAAAGCGGTTGAGGTGAAAAGGGTGATGTCTCAGAGGAAGTGATGCTAGCAAACTTCACGGCAGAGGAACTCTCAGAGATATCGCACGACATTGAAAATGTAAAGGAAAAATATGTTGCAAACAGATCCAAACATGAAAGAGTATGACAGTTTGCCCAAATAGGGAAAAAAAAAAAAAAAACACCTCACTCAATTATCATATTGTAAATTACATGATGAAGAAAAATCAAGAGCTGTTCAAACTATTCTTGATAAGCTCTTTTTTTAAACAAAGAAATAAACATTAGGGGCACCTGGGTGGCTCAGTGGTTGAGCATCTGCTTTCGGCTCAGGTCATGACCCTGAGGTCCTGGGATGGAGTCCCACATTGGGGTCCCTGTGGGAGCCTGCTTCTCCCTCTGTGTCTTTCATGAATAAATAAATAAAATATTTTTAAAACTAAACATTTTAATTCTCCATGTTTCTAATGTTTTAAACCACAGTGTATTAAATAAATATTAATTTTACTCTGTTATAACCAACAACAGGGAAGTTTTAATATTTTGACAAAGATTTTTGAAAGTCATGGAACAACTGTAATTCTATCCATTAATTAGTAAGATCACTTCGCGTGGTTTCACCTTGCGCAGTTGTTTACATGGTCCGTACTGCCATGCAAGAGGAGGACCTGCCTGCACCTGCAGTGAGGGTCTGCGAACATCCCATATGTCCCTATTGAAAGAAGCACTTTCCAGTTGAAAGGCTGTATGTGCCTTACCAGTTAAGACCCAATGTTAAAAGCACCGGAGTCCGTGCTTGTCCATAGGGCATTTTAACGCAGATTCGAAAAAAGAAAACTCCTTCTCTCTCCTGGCTATAGTGAAGGAGGGGTCCCATTAGATATGGCCCTGCTGTGCCCCGCTCAGCCTGCTGATGTGAGAGGGGCCCCGGGCTGGTTTCAGGGAATCTTAGTCCGGCTGATGGAGATAACCACATGTGTGTCTGGACCCCAGAAGCTGAGCAGAGTTCCCACTACCCAGCAGAGTGGGCAGGAAAAGCTTCAAGGTGGACGTGGGTCTCCATCAGTGTCTTGAAGGTGAGGAACCAGGGCTGGGGGTAGGGAGAGGCAAGTGGGGCCAAATTCTTAAAATGTGGGGTCAGATTCTGTCTTCACTTAAATTTTTGATATTTTATTCATTGTGAAGTGTTTACGTTAATTTTGATTTTTCAAAGTAATTCATTAAAAAGTTGTTTGGTTTGATTAGTGAGTTTTTTGGTCTCTTTCCCTAAATTTGGACTACCCCGCGTACCCTTTCACATTCCCCGCCTTACAACTTTATGGGGTACTTTATGTTGCATTGCTGATCCACTATCAAAAGCAAGGGAAACAGCATGGCCAGGACTTCAGGGACTGAAGGGAGACAAGAATTGTGATTCCTTCTTTAACGTTATTTGTTGTTAGAAATTTAAAATGCCGGCAACATTCAGTTTTGGCTCCAAGTGACAGGAAAACATACTAATCTCTGAATAATCTATCAGAATGAGAACATTTGACTGTAATTTTATTTATTTAGTTATAAAATAAAATCATATAATTTTATATAAAAATATAAAATTTTATAGAAAAAATTACAGTCATTTTATGACAAGCTACATGATATTTTTGTTGTGTGTAGGGATTCAGGTCTAAGTTTACACACAGGTAGGGTTGCCTGATTTAGTGAATGAAAACAAAGAGTGTGTGATTACGTTTGAATTTTAGATACACCACAAATAATTTTAGACTAGGAGTACTCCATGAAATATTTAAGATAGACTTATTCTAAAAAAAAAGAAAAAAAGAAAAAGAAAATCACGCCTGATCTGAAATTCGAAATTACTGTCGTGAATTTTATCTGACACGTCTACACTCTGTGAGGCTGTAACTGGTTTAGAGAAGGTTAATTCCCATCTCCTTAGCTGGCATGGCCACGAAGTTTAGGTCTCAACACGTTAATGAAAATCACATGTGAATGCCTCGAATTGGAAGTGGTTTTGCAAACAGTAAATTTTTTTAAGTGCTAACTTCTATGTCTTTGAATAAAAGAGTTTCTTTTAATTGGGTATACGCTTCTTTTTCTGTCCTTTTAATATTGTGCTTTCTTTCCTTCTTTGGACTTTCAGCACAACAAAATTGGTCTAACAGGGGTCAGCCTTCATCTTTTTATCTCATTCTTTTGACAGCTGACAACAGAAAAGGAAGCCACGTGAAATCAAAATATGAAATCAGGCTCCACCTCACAGCTGGGTGTTGCTTACTTCCTTGTTCATGATCCATTACAGTGCTCAATTTCAAGTAACTTTCCTCTCCTGATCCATGTAATAATTATTTTTTAAAAATTTTTATTTAAATTCCAGTTAGTTCACACACAGTGTAATATCAATCTCGGGTGTACAATACTGTGATTCAGCACTTCCATACAGCATTCAGCGCTCATCACAAGTGCCCTCCTTCGTCCCCATCGCCTATTTCACCTATCTACCCCCCTACCCCCGCCACCTCCCCTCTGGGAACCATCCATTTGTTCTCTACAGTTAAGAATCTGTTTCTTGGTTTGCCCTCCCTCTTTTTTTTCCTTCTTTGCTCATTTATTTTGTTTCTTAAATTCCACATATGAGAAAAATTATATGGTATCCTTTTTTCTCTGACTGATTTACCTCACTCGGCATAATGTTCTCTAGACTCCACCTTGTGTTTTGAAGTCATGGTAGATTATCTAACTATCTATCACATTTCATATTTGTAGTATGATTAATTGAATGGCTAACAGCCCATCTAGCATTCATAGAGTAGTAGAGTTTGGAAAATTGGCCTGTGTTAGCTGTAGTGATTTATGGTTTTCTGTTTAGATCAGGGAATTCTTATTTTGTTACATTTTTTTCACTTGCCATTTTGTTTTTGAGATTGGTTCTTTATTTCTTTTGCTTTCAAGTTTTTCCTAATGGTACTTTACTGCCAGAGCCAACACAAAACATTATGTTACATTCAGCGAAGTCCGTTCGGGTGCCTTTCCTCCTCTTACCGTTCCTCTTGCTCTATGTTGCCAGGCACCTTTCTTAACCTGGCAGCAAATGCATACCATTTCCAGTCGACCCAGACTTGTTCTTGCTGTTTCAACAAGAACATTGGAAATACTCACTCCTTTTGTTCTGCTCATCTTCTCTGAGATTTAAATCCTAGAGAGAGAAAAACCACTTATTTTTCTGCTCCTGATGAATTCATCCCACTGCTTGGATATTATATACTTAGGGCCCATGGAGTCACGGGGTGAATCTGAGGGACCAAGAACTTGCTAGCAGTGACAGGGATAAGTGCATAATATTCAAAGACCCCTGGACCCATCAAGGATTTTGACAATAAGCTAAGCACAGTGCTAAGTGCTAAGGGTACAATTGTGCATCTTCTGTTTTTAAAGAGTTTGTGTGCTTGGGGATAGATAAGCATACATGAATAATTCTGATGATAATTTCATTTATTATTGTTATTTAATGCTAGTGTTCTGTGTAGAGAATGATGCGAGCTGAAGTGGGGTTAAAGGTGATCTTTTCGAGCAAGGTAGGAAAGAAGCTAGTGTCAGCACAAATCCGCAGTGTGGTTACAGATTCACGTAGCACTGTTAGGTGATCCTTGTCTGAATATGGACAGCAACACTGAACACCATGCACTGTGAATGTTGATTTTGAAATAAATTGGTTTTGCTACTAAATACCAGGAGGATGGGGGTGAATTGAATCTCTTTTCCTTCAGATTGTGAGCAGCTAAAGATGCTTCTGTCTTCAATGGCGGCCCTTCTCAATAGTCAGGTGTGAGACATAGAGCTCCAACAAAGAGGAGGTTGGTTGTAAAATCAATTAGATCTGGCAGGAAACATTCAAGTTTGGCAGGTTTCCCAGGAGTCACACAGTTTGGGAGGCAAGCAGAAATGTCCCACCAAGCAAAACACTAAGGACCTGTCACCATTCAATTGTCTACCAGCAGCAAAAGCCAATGAGCTCTGGAAGGAGGTTGTTTCAAGTTCTTGAGCAAGAGCTATCAAATGTGAATAGTTTTATACTCTTTGAAAAACATTTTTTTTCTTAGGATACTGGCAATCTTTTTAAACTTTTTTTTTTTTTTTTTTTTTTAAGCAGAGGGAAAAATGGCAGAAGAAATACAGAAATACATGGTATCTGAAGCTTTTGCAAACATAAAATATTTGATGGCATTTTCAAAAACTGAAATCTTGGGCAGTCCGGATGGCTCAGAGGTTTAGGGCCGCCTTCAGGCTGGGGTGTGATCCTAGAGACACGGGATCGAGTCCCACGTCAGGCTCCCTGCATGGAGCCTTCTTCTCCCTCTGTGTCTCTGACTCTCTCTGTGTGTCTCTCATGAATAAATAAATAAAATTTAAAAATTAAATTAAATTAAAAAAATAAAACTGAAATCTTATTTAAAGGAAAGTCTGAGCCCTGGGATATGGGCTATCATCACAAGTCCCCATAGGATACCTTAGCTCCTATTTGAACCTGACTCTGGGGTCTTAGCCTTGACAATAAACAATATCAACAATAAATCAGGCTCCATGTGGTTGCTGGTTGTTTTGTTGTTGGAGCCTGCGGAGACTCGGTTCTTCCTAAGTCAATTCAATTCAATTCAATTCAATTCAATTCAATTCAATTCAATTCAATTCATTTCAATTGAATAAATGTTTGTTGATTATTCCCATATGGTATTTATAGTAATTGGGGTAGTGGGTTTTGGGGGAAAGGGGACTAATTTGGCAACCCTTACTTATTTCATATCTCTCAGGTCAGATCTATGATTTGTGCTGAGTATCAGATTCATTCTGAATCCCTGAAAATGACTATATTGAATGTGATTTATTTTGAGATACTTTAGCTTAGTCAGATGTACACAAACACATACAGAGTATCCTCTATCTCTTGGATCAATTAATTGACATTTATAGTATTCTAACCAGAAATACATACTGAAGTGGTTGATTAGCACTTGAAAAACTAAACCCTGATGTCTCCAGGGGTGGCTGAATAAAAGTGTGCCAGCGAACTTTTTTTTCTCATCAATCCTAGAAAGTCACAAAATTTTCATAGTGGATGTTGGTGAAATAATTATGCTCAAAATATTTGAATTGGCTGGAAATATTTTTTCCAGCTCTACTGAAATATAGTTGACGTATAACATTGTGTAAGTTTAAGGTGTATCATGTGTTGATTTAATATAATCATATATTGTAATGTGATTACCATTACAGAGTTAGCTAACACCGTGATGTCACATAATTACCGGTTCTCTTTTGTGGTGAGGACGTTTAAGATCACTCTCTTAGCAACTTCCAAGTATGTCATATAGTGTATCATTAACTGCCTGGTGACCACGATGCTGTGCATAGATCCCCAGAACTGATTCATTTTAGGATTGGAAATCTGTACCTTTCACCAATATCTTTGCATTCCTGCCCCCTCTCCCCCAAACCCCAGCCCAGTAATCACTATTTTACTCTTTTCCTATGAATTATCTTTTTGAGGTTCCACATATAAGGGCTATCATACAGTGTTGGTCTTTCTCTGACTTATTTCATTGAGCACAATGCCTCAAGGTTCATCGCGTTGTCACAAATGACAGGGTTTCCTTCTTTCTCATGGATGAATACTATCCCATTGTACACCTGTACCATATTGTCTTGATCCTTTCATCCATTGATGCACACTTATTTTGTATCCATATCTTGACTATTGTGAATAAATGTCGTGATAAACATAGGAATGCAGATACCTTTTCAAGATCCTGTTTTCATTTCCTTTGGATATATACCCAGGAACGGGATTGCTGAATGATATTAGATTTATTTTTAATTTTTTTGAGGAATTACCATACTGTTTTGAACGGTGGCTGCATCAGTTTACATTCCCACCAACAGTGTGTAGGATTTTCTCCACATCCTCGCCAACACTTATTATCATCCGTCTTTTGATGTCAGCCATTCTAACAGGTGTGAGATGATATATCATTGTGGTTTTGATTGGCATTTTCCTAATAGAGATATTGAGCATCTTTTCATGTTCCTGTTGGTCACTCTTTGAAGAAAAAATGTTTATTCAATTCTGCTGCCCATTTTATTTTAAGAGGGGTGGGGAGGGGCAGAGGGCATCTTAAGTTGGCCTCACTCCCAGTGTGGAGCCTGAGATGAAGTTGGGGGTGGGTGGGGCATGACGCTGGGCTAGATCTCAAGATCTAGAGATCATGATCTCATCCAAAATCAAGAGTCAGTCACTTAAACAACTGAGCCACCCAGGTCCCCCTGCCCATTTTAAAATTGCTTTTTAAAATGTTTTTTTTTGCAACTGAATTGTGTTAGTTCTTTATAATTTTTGGATATTAGCCTCTTACCAAATCTATGGCTTGTAAGTATTTTGTCTCATCCTGTAGGTTGCTGTTTCATTTTATTGCTTCTTTTGCAGTACAAAAGCTTTTTAGCCTGATGTAATTCACCTTATTTATTTTTTTCTTTGTTGCTTGTTCTTTTGGTGTCATATCTAAAAATCACTGGTAAGATGAATATCAAGGAGCTGTCATCCTCTGGGTTTTCTTCTCAGAGTTTTATGATGTCAGGTCTTATGCTTAGTCCTTAGTCCATTTTGAATTCTTTTTCATGAGTGGCACAAGATAGGGTTCCACTCTTTTTTTTTGCATGTGATTGTCCAGTTCTCCCAACACCACTTTTTTGAAGAGACTATCCTTTCCCTAGTGTGTATTCTTGGCTTATTTGTCAAATATTAGTTGACTGTATATGCAGGGGTTTATTTCTTGGGTCTTAATTCTGTTCCATCGGTCCATGTGTCTATTTTTATGCCAGCACTGTATTCTTTTGATTATTATAGGTTTGGAGTATAGTTTGAAATCAGGAAATGTGCCACTTCCAGTTTTGTTCTTTTTTTCTCAGCTTGGCCTCTTCAGAGCCTTCTAGTCTTCAACACAAATTTTAGGATTTTTTTTTTTTAATTTTAGGACTTTTAAGAGTTTCTATACAAAACGCCATTGGAATTTTGATAGGAATATTATGCAGCAATGACCACCCTTGTGGGAAAGGTGTAAGATTCTAGTGAGCCTGACAGACGTGCTAAGCAGTACCGTAGGCTTAGGATTCGCACCATTTCTGTGGCAGCTGCATGCAGAGGATCTTGCAGTTCAATTCTGCCCAGGTCATTAGCCAAATCCTGCTGCCAGGATATTGTCACATCTGCTTTGAGTGAACTTATTAGACAAAGTGGGATCTGTGTGCCCTAAGGTCAGAGAGAAAAGACTTGATGTGGTTTGCAGAACAGGTATATGACTGTATGTGTGAGCGGATATCTAACTATGTTCACCTTCTCGTGCGCATGGCTGAAATTCCATCAGAGGCTTCTCTCTGAAGTAATCTTGTGACTGTGCTATTGCAGGACAGAAACACCTCTTCTGTCCTGCAATATGATGCAGCCCTCATCTACCCCTTTCTGTGGATGATCAACAATATCTTTAAAAAATCTGATATTCCTGATATTCATGAGTGACTTCTGATCCGCTCCCATCAGTGTATGCTGTGTCAACAAATATTTAATAGAGTTTTCTCCTTTCCTAGCACCGGAGGGGAAAGGACTTTGCTAATTAGGAGCATGATTGGAGAAAATGATGTATTATACCTCTAATTATTTTTCTTTACCTTTAGATGAAACTTCTAAGAGGTATTCGGCGTTTGAAGAATTTTCAAAAGAGTTTTTCTTTTTATGCTTCATCTACCATGACACCTTTTTTTCTCTGGGAGCAAAGTCAGAGAAGGGTATTTGGAAAGAAAATTCTGTTGCCATGATTAAAAGAAACATTCACAACTTTTAAAAGCAGCTATGTGTGGAAGAAGCCTGGTGCTGAGAGTGAGGTCAAGCAAGGGATGGGAACTTGATTTTCCCAAACCTGTCTGAAGGACGTGTTCAAAAATTTCTCCATGAACTTCTCGGGATCTAAACATATATAGCAGACATTTAGTTAGTGACAGCATAAAATGAGGCTTTCCAGGCTGATATGAAAATCTGAACATTTAGCTTAAAGTCCCTCTAAAATTAACACTGCAGGAATGCTAAAGATCAGATCAGAGAATCTGATCAAGAAAAATGAACTTATTAAGTAATGAAGACACTGAAGAGAGAACAGAGGAAAATCACTTGGTTGAAATACATTTGTCTTTTCAGAACGCTTGCCCTTTTGCTTCTGTTTTGAGGGGAACACTCTGAGTTTCCAGGAAACTATTGGCCTTCCTACTATCCCTTGTTCTCTGCCCTTGCTTGGGTATGTGGCTCATGCTCTAATACCAGTAAAGAAACGATGACTTATTATGTGTGCTTTCATTCCTTCCAGAAAATGAATTTTATTAGCACCTACGGCTTGCACATAACACATTTGCAAGCACTTCATTTGTTGGACCCTGGTAATAAAAATGAGATTTCCTTTAACAAAATGATATCCTGACATTCATAAAAATGAAGTAGTAGGATCAGTCAGCCAGCTTAGAAGGCTCCATGCCAAAGTGATAACAGTTTAAATAACATAAAGTACAATGTCAAGGTAGTTCAAGTAATAATATGTAAATTTCTACTAAAAAATAAGGAGAAAAAGACAATTCTTTTTACTGCAATGTACCATAAAGAGCCCACATTCTGTATGACTAGTTTGGATATGGCCAATGAAAACCAACAGTTGGTATAATCTAACTTGCTCTCCTTAATTTGTAACAAAATGAGAGTCAGAACAAATGATTCTACAGAAATCATAAAAGTGGGAACACTAGCCTTTGTTCTTCAAATGGTGAAAATTTAAACAAATTCAATGAGCTCAGGACAGAAGATGAGTAGGTTAATAACATATTGGTTACATAATAAATCAAGTTCAAATAAATGGATCTTATGTCTATTTTTTTCTACCTAAATTGATGTCACATTTATCTTTATGATCCTGAAACTATACCTTTAGATTGAATTTGTGGGAAATTAAAAAATATTATATATTTATTTTTATATGAAAACCTTTTATCAATTGCCTTCATTTCTATGTCATTGCTAATGAAGCATGATGGAAAGATGCTTCAAGAAATAGTGGCTTATTTATAAATGGAAGAATTTTTATCAACACCAAATGGGCAACAACTAAAGGTCAGTGGTTCAAGATAAAGCAACTCATAATTTATGGATTTTTGTAATGCCTTATGAGGAGGTTGCAATACAAACACAGATTTGTTTATTCTTTTTAGTTTCTCTTACTCATTTGCTTCTGAGTCAGCTATTGTCTTTTTAAATTCATCCTTGATGTGAAATTGCTAATTCAAAAATAATGTGATTAAAACATAATAGAAAATTATTGCCATAAATGCTCCCACAGCATGATAGTAGAAGCTCATTATAAATGATTTTTTTATCTTGTAGTTCACTATTTTCCTCTACTAATCGATATAGTTGACAGTGTTTATGTACCAACGAGTAAAAGGAAGTGATTTGAATCTGTTGAATTTTATTTTTAAAAAATATTTATTTATTTACTCATGAGAGACACAGAGAGAGAGGCAGAGACACAGGCAGAGGGAGAACCAGGCTCCTTGCGGGGAGCCCGATGTGGGACTCGATCCCAGGACCCCGGAATCATGCCCTGAGCCAAAGGCAGACACTCAACCACTGAGCCACCCAGGTGCCCCAAAACTGTTGACTTTTAGAATTAAAAAGAGATTTACAATTCATCTAACTTCCTTACTTAATTGGTGAGGAAAATGAGTGTTGGGTATGTTAAATCATCTGCCTCTGGTGACACAGATGTCATGCTTCTATTCTATTGCTTATTTTTCTAATGTTGTGTTCAATTAGCTTATTGTATCCAGGAAACTCCAAAGTCCTTTGAATACTGTGGTCACTGGTTGTCCCCTATTCCTCCATCTGTGTGGGCATCTGTTCTACAGGGTTTATGCTTCTTCCCAGGGATCCGAATCCTTATTTCTCATCTGACTCACTATCTCTAAGCTGGCCAATCCACCGACTTACTCAAAGGACTGAGTCCTAAAACTCATGTGGCTCAGGGAAGAGCATAAGGTTTGCAATGTCCGTGATTTCTGCTGGTACTACTAATTATTCTTGTCCCATGGCTCATGCACACATGAATATACATTAGTTCTACTGTTTAACTGCTGGAAAAATTATTAAGAAATATTCTAAATGATGTGTGTTTTAGCTAATTTCAGCAAAATGAGGCCCTTCCATATTCATTCTTAGATTAATGTATTTTTATGATCATTGAAAGAATCCAAAACATGGCATAAATTCAGAACTTAATTTTGATAAAGGCTGATCAAAAATATAATCTGAAAAATAGAATGAACTAGAAAGATTTTTTTTTAAAGATTTTACTCACCTATTTGACACAGAGAGAGAGAAAGAGCACCGCAGAGGGAGTGGCAGGCAGGGGGAGAGGGAGTGGCAGGCTCCCTGCAGAGCAGGGGGCCAAGGTTGGGCTCAATCCCAGGACCCTGGGATCATGACCCAAGACTAAGGCAGTCACTCAACTGACTGAGTGAGCCCAGGTGCCCCAAGGAAGATTTTTTAATTAAGGATTTTTTGGCATCAGGTGTTAAGTTTCTAATCTTTTTTCTCTTAGGAACAGGCATTCGAAAGAACAGCATGTATCAGGACATATCATATTTGCTTAGCTTTTTATTTGCAAGGAAGTAGTAATCCGAAATTATGCTCATTTAACTAAAGACAACAAGCATTGGGAACCTATTATTTTTTTTTATATTTCTTCTCTTTTTTTCCCTCTCTTTTTGGTGTGCTCTCTTTTCTAGAGTTCTATATTACAGTATTCCAGCTTCATTAAGTAGATCTACCTTAATGAGGAAGATGTAGATAAGAATGAAAAAAAAATCCAGATTCTAAGAAATATACCAACTTGAAACTATGTTATTATTATAATGCGTTTATCCTTTGCTATTGAAACCTATTCAGTCTCTAAGATGGGATAGTGAGAGTTCCAGTAGTAAGTTCAGGTAACAAGGACCATTGTGAATTATTTGAACCCATTCGTGTCCTGCATTTTGGATACCAAGTAGTAAGAGTTTGAAAATTGAAGTATAAAAAAAAAAAAAAGAAAGAAAATTGAAGTATACCTTTCTTCTAAATGGACCCATTTTGCCAGTTTTATCTGAATCTATTCTAAATTTGGAGAGTTTTAATAGAAAATGTTACTTGTATTTTTGAGTCTGTAGGGTTAGACCATTCTGCTGTCAGGCTTCCCATGGACACTTGATGTTTTTATTGTCAGTCATTTTTTAAAAAGATTTTTATTATTATTTATTTGAGAGACAGACAGACATAGTGAGAGAGAGCACAAGTAGGGAAGAGAGGGAGAAGCAGGCTCTGTGCTCAGCCATGAACCTGATGCAGGGCTCAATCCTTGGGTCATGACCTGAGCCAAAGGCAGATCCTTAACCAACTGAGCCACCCAGGTGCACCTTGTTTTGTCAGTCATTTTGAAAGAGGGATTTGGGAGAAGGACATAAAACAGAGGTGAGGTAAAAAGCATCTCTTCACTTGGGGGTTAGGAGTGAGTCTGCGTCTAGACTCTGAAGCATGAAGACTTCTGGAGTAGATCCAGGGGAGGGACTGTTGGGTGTGTGATGGGGCAATGATATCATTGTTCAAGTGAAAGAGGCTCCCAGGTCTGTGAGCCTCTCACTCTGAACCCCATCTAGGGTCCTGACCTCCAGCATAGCCTGTTAAAATTTGTCACTTGATTTCACTTGTAAATAAAGAATGAAAAGGGAACCTGTTTCCATGTTCAGAAAGAAACCAACATGGGAAATGTCCTACTCCCAGACTAGAGACAAGGATTCCCAAAGCATTGACTGGATGTGAACAACGACCTCTGCAGACTATGATAGTGTAAGTGATATCAGCAGCGGAGGCAAAGGTCCAGCAGCAAGATAAGATGTCTGAAACAGGAACACTAATGTGAATGGTAATAACGCCGTTACTACTACTAACCCCAGCACCACCACCACTACTACCGTTATGATCACTACTACCTCTAACACATGATTAAATGCTCTGTCCCTGGCATTGCTCTAAGCACTTTTCTGAAATCACTCACTTGATCGTAATGACAACCTATGAATTGCTATTATTGTCCATATTTTGCAGATAAAAGAACTAAGAGAAGATTCAGGAAAGTCCAAGATCACACAGCTAAGAAATGTCAGAGCCAGGCTTGGAAGGTGGGTAGCCTTCTGCAGAGCTCCTGTTCCTCATAGCCATATTTTTCTATACGATGATCTCACAGAGCTAGGGGATGGGTACATGAAAGCTAATATCTGGCAATAAAGCTGGTAGAGTCTTATTTAAAAAAAAAAGAAATAAAAAAAATTTTATTTGCAATATTTCCAAACAAATATAGTTTAAGATATTTGTATTATACTGTATCTTTCCTATTATAAATGTTATTAGTGTCAGTATTTAATGTCTTTAAGAAAATCTGATGTTTTTCTTTTCAGAAAGGCTTCAGGACATTTTGATCCATCTTATGGGTATAAATCTGATATGATATAGAAGGATGATGAGGAGGTTAAGCACACAGCGTTTATCTTGGATGTGGCTTCCAAATTATGTTGATGCTTACCTTGATATTTACCTGACATAGATATAGATTTTAAAGCATGGAAGAATTATTTGGCTTTTGTATGCTTTTCGTGGAGGTAAGTGCACCCGGTGAACTGTGGACTCGTTCTATCTGTATTTAGACACTTCTCTGGGAGCCCAGCCGTCGTAGTCGTGGGCATTAACATACCATCAAGGCAATTTGGGAACTAACCCTGTCCCTGGGGACGAGGATGGAGACACTGAGTTCAGGACCAAGGACAGCGGTGACACCATTGGCTTCTCAACAGCCATTAAGCGTTGGGTGAGAGGATTGAGACTTGGAAGTCAGTGTGATGCACTATCTCTCTGAGCTCCAGTCGTGGAATGCATGTACTGAGAGAAAAAATTCGGGGTTGGATTAAAACAGATTGCTTCCAGGCTAGGAATTGACTGAGCTTTACTTTCCTCTCTCTTGCTTTTCAGGGCTAAAGTAGGGAAATATTTTCATTCCTCTGTCTTCACCTTATGATGTTCCTCTTTGATTTTGGAATCACTGCTGGATGTTTTGGTGTTTGTCCTAAGGTTTCAGAAAGAAACCATAATTTTCCCACTTGAATTTCCTTTCAATTTGCCTGATTGGAATTTGATATCATGTATCAAGTGATTCATCAGTAGCATTTATATCTAATCATTTGGGCAGGAAGCCTTGCATAAACACAATTATGTTGGGTAATTCCCAATTATCTACATGGAACTCAAATGGATATGTGTCCTTTAAAGTCTCCAGATGCCAATTTGGGGGAAAACACAAAGCAAAACAGAAATACACTGTTCTCAGCCAAAAGTCTCTTCTGGAACAAAGTTCTACATAACAACAGTGTAAGGGCTTAACCAGGGATTCTCAAACTTGGCACTACTGACATTGGGGGAAAAAAGGTTTTATTTTATTTTATTTTATTTATTTATTTATTTATTTATTTATTTATTTATTTATGAGAGAGAGAGAACACATGCAGATGAGAAGGGGTGGGCAGAAGGAGAGGGAGATTCAGATTCCCCACTGAGTAGGGAGCCCAAAGTAGGGCTCAATTCTGGGACCTTGGGATCATGCCCCAAGCCAAAGTCAGAAGCTTAGCCAACTGAGTCACCCAGGTACCCCTCTATTGACATTTTGTGCAGGATATTTCTTTGTTGTGAGAACTGTCCTAGGCATTCTGGAATGTTCTGGCTCTCTAAAATGCACTCAGTGATGTCCCATAAATAGGTCTCATCCATGTGCACATTTATTTTAGATGCTGCAACCCAACAACAATAAACAGCATGGCCAAGACATTCAAAGTTCTAACCAAACAGGTGAAAAAAATCTAATAGCTATTCACACAATTAGCAGTTTTCAGAAGCACTTGAAAATCACATCTTATTATTCTTTCATAAAAGTCTTGTAAGTTATATTAGTTGTGGCTAATATTATCTCCATCACAAGGTGAAGAAACTAAGTTACCATTGAAATCCACAGGTATTTGATGAGTTCATGCAAGTGTAGGTTTAGAGCTTGAGTCTCCATGGTGGGAAAGCTCCTGTCTGGGAGTCCATCAAGGTGAGTGGATGTGTGGGTGTGGATTGCCTGAGTTCAAGTCTTGGTTTTACCAATTCCTAGCATGGAAAACTGGGCCAGTCATTTAATCTTACTATTTTTCAGTTTACTTGTCTGTAAAATAAGGATTATACATGGTAAGATTAGAAGGGACTTTTTTTTTTTTAGAAGGGACTTTATAAGGTATGCAAGATTGTGAAGAATAAATTATCAGCGCTCATACGTAGTAAGTGCATAATAAATATCAGGTATTAATAATAATGACTATATTATTATTACTATTATTATTATTGAGAATGAATAATATAAAGACAGGTTGCCTAGATTTGTAGTCAAGCTTCATCTCTATGAGCCACATGGCCTTACACCACTGATTTCTCCTTTCTCTGCCTTCATTTTCTTACCCACAGAAGATGATAATGAGGGAACCACCTCACCTGAAAGAGCTTCTGTGAGGATTCAATGCACATAGTGAAGGGTGACTATGTATAAACTACAACAATAATAATGAACTATAATAATAAAATGAAACAAAATGATAATCACTCCTGAAACATAGTTATATTACTTATATATTTATGTTATGTAATAAATATAATAAAAATAATTATATTTATAAATAAAAATAATTCTTCTTCTTCACTAAATACATTATCTTTCCAGACTCAGCTCAATTTGAGCTTAGCCTACATAGTCTTATCTGAGACCACCTGTATCAGCCAGGACTTTTGTATGTGAGCCAGAGAAGGCGATACTTGTCATCTTAGGGCTTTTTTGGACGAATACTGCTGGGGAGTCAGAGCAAGGCTGGAAGTCCAGCTCTGGGAATGGCCAGGAACCAAGAGAAGCCACAATTCTGGAATCAGGAGTTGCTCCTGGAGTCACCCAGCAGGAGCAGCCTGGACACTGTTGCCACGGCCAACCGCATCCATCCATCCTCAGATCCTGTGCTCCTCCCAGAGGGTGGGGGTCAGGGGCCCAGGAGAGGCATCTGCCCCATTTCAACTGGCTGCATGGGGCTGGAGACAGAGGGTCTGGCCTGTGTGGTGGGTGGCACAGCCTCTCCCCTGATACACAACACATGGGAGAAAGGGAGTTCCTAAGGAGCCCTGGGTGGTATATGAAAGGGCTGTGGATGTCTCAGGCTTTCCTACCAATGTACAATGTATTTACCTGGGGAGGGGGGTGTGGGAGGGAGGGTGGAGAGAGACAGAGAGAAGAGAGAGAGGGAGAGAACACTCTGGTTTCCCCTCTAATAGTTAATCACTATGATACTCTAAGAATTTTAATCTTTTAATGATAAATTATTTCATTGAAATACATCAATTTTTCCATTTTATAGCTAAATATTTGCTTTGGGTAGGGGTGCAATCAATGTCTCACTAGTGGGAATAATGAGGAATGAGTCTATTGAAAAAAATACTCAAAATGGTAAAAGAGAAAAACATTAAATCACTTCACCTGCTTTTTACAGGGCACTTACTATGCACCCGACTCTGGCTGGTGTTTAGGACCAAAGGTACAAAGAACACAGGTCGTCCTCTAAAAAGTGATCGTCCAAGCAAAGACACCAGCAAATTAGAAATGCAGCACAGTAAAAAGTAGCTGTAGTATCGAGTGACAAGTGTTTCCATAAAGACATAGGTAATACGCTTTGGTAAAACAGAGAGAGATGTCACTGCAGGGTCATGAGCTCTGACCTGAAGTAGCAGGAGGCTGGGAGAGAGGACATTTCGGGAAGGGAAGAATCAAAGGAAAGAGAAATACCATAAGGAGAAAAGACAAATATCTCACAACTGTTCTATATGTTTCATTGCATCTTGTTGCCATTTTTTGGGCTCTTGTGATTTTTTTAAATGAATTTATTTATTTATTCATGAGAGACCCAGAGAGAGGCAGAGACCCAGGCAGAGGGAGAAGCAGGCTCCCTGTGGACCCCAATGCGAGACTCGATCCAGGGACTCGGGGTCACTCCCTGAGCTGAAGGCACACGCTCCACCACTAAGCCCCCCCCCGGTGTCCTGATTTTTTTTTTTTTTAAGGCAATAGAGCTGGCGAGTGACAGCCCGCTGTCCATCCGATCCTGTGCGATGTGTAGAGCCATGTTTCTGGGGTAATTTCATGCTAGTCGTATTTCTGAAAGTGCTCTCAATCTAGGGCTGCCTCGCCCTTGTGTGGATAGTATTTTGAAAGGGGGACACATGCCAGTGTTTAGAGAGAAACAAAACGTCTCCTCTGCCAATCTAATTCCATTTGAACATGTCCTTATGCTCATTTTGATAAGACCTAAATCAGCAAGTCTGGCTCAGGTGTCAGGATGCATCAGATGAAAGTGCTGCAGAGGGTGGCACGATTGTGAGGTCAATTAGCATCTTAATTACCCACTAAAATTAATTAAGGTAAAGGCGGACACTAGAACAAATGACCCATGTGGGCAATTAGAATAGCCCTGGATACCTAAGATAAATCTGCCCTTCTTTTCCTGCCTAATCACAGTAAAGCCGTTCCAAATTTATCTCCTTTGAAAAATTATTAGAAGACTCAACTAGGCTTTAAGAAGGCGAGTGCAGCCTGAACTAAAATAAGAGGTGAAAAATCATGGTCTCAGATTTTTTTTCCACTTAAATTGGTGGTCGGCAGGCTGTTCCGGTAAAGGAGAGGAAGCCTAGGAACACGCATTTTAGGCGCGAGGGCCGTAGGCCTGTGCGACAACAATTCGACTCTGTGGTTCTTTTTTTTTTTTTTTGGAAGAGAAAGACAATAATTTTAGTATCAAGCATTAAACCGTAATAAGATGTGTGTGGACTCTGCAGTTCTCGTGGGAAAGCCTGCGTAGACGTCGTGAGAGGTAACGGTTGTGACTGTGCTCAGTAAGACTTTGTTCACAGACACTGCTAACTTTGAACTTTATGTAATTTTTACATATCCTGACATATTCTCCTTCTTTGGACGTTTTCTTCCCCCAAAGCATTTAAAAATGGGAAAGCGGTTCTAAGTCTGCAGGCTGTGTAAATACACGTGGCAGGACAGCACCGGCCTGCGAGCTGGTTTGTCCACCCCTGGGTTTCATTCACGAGAAACTCATGAAGTGAGATGACAAGGCCCAGTGGTTCCATGTGGCCCGGACATGACAAAAATAAATAATATATATGCTAGCTTAGCACCGCAGGGGGTGACAGGGAAGAGCAAGACACATTTTTAAAAATATTTTATCAGGTTTTGTGGCCTTTCTCCAAGATGTGAGTCCATCACGTGGTGATGAGCCTTTTTCAGGCAGCGCCATGTATCCGTACAAGAATGTGACTCCCAATATCACTGGGAGCCAACAGGTTCAGATTTCTTTTAATTGCACTTGAAATATCTTCTGAATCTGACCACTCTCTTTTAAAAGGTTTTATTTATTTATTTTTTGAAAGAGAGATAGAGAGAGGAGAGAGGGGACAAGCAGGTAGAGGGAGAAGCAGGCTTCCTGCTGAGCCAGGACCCGGACGTGGGGTTTAATTCCAGGACCTTGGATCCTGACCTGAGCCGGAGGCAGACGCCCAACCAACTGAGCCACCTGAGTGCCCCTGACCACATTTTTTGATAAGAACTGATATTTACTGGAATTTGAGACACGGGTGATGGACATCGACGTAGGCCCGCGGAGCGCCGCTGCGAGCTGTGGTGTGATATTCTGGTAGCAGTACTCTCGGGTTAGTGTTAAGTACCTCTGAAAAGATTGTCTAGGGTAGGATATAGGCGCAGAGTTGGACCTCGCTCTTGTACCGCTGTCTTGCTCGTTTCACTCACCTGCGGATACACCGTGGCTGTGTCTGTGTTCTACGTTGATCCGGTGGATTCCTGGGGTTATTAATACCAGGTTGAGAGTGGTCTATTTGGGGGGGGGGCAGTTTCCAATGACACAAAGGTTGAGTTTTCTCTCCCACCCACTTCCATCGTCCCTCCCTTTTCGAAAGACTTGTCCACTTACCGTTTTTATATTGCTCCGTTCATATTTTTTATTTGCCAATTCAAAATCCTGTGGAAAACCAGGAGTGTCGTTCTCCTCTAATGTGACACATTCTCCCCCTGAGAACTGCTCTCAAAAAACAAAAACAAAAAAAAACCCAAAAACCAACAATTAGGGTGGAATGCTTCTCCCAAATATGTCTAAGTGTTTTGAAATATTGTGGTGATGCAGGCTTGGTAAATGTCTTGAGGTTTGACGGGAAAAGAAATTTGAGTTGAAGTTTGCCCGGAAAACTTGTATTCCTGTAGAGAACACTGGTCCTAGGGGCACACGGGCCCCCAAACCTTACCGTCACAAACACACAGGTAACAGAATTTTAAAAGGTCAACATAAAAACAAAAATGGATGTTCTAAGTGTTTTTCTCTTCCAGTCCCATAAACTGCTTTGTGCGCTCTGGGGTGCACCCCCCGGCCCTGCTGCGGAGATCAAACATCCTATTGGCTCTGAGAGCTGAGGTACAGGCCATCTGTTTTCTGCTTCACTGAGGTTGTATTGTTTAATGGCTTCACACTTTAGTGGCGCGTGGAGCACTGAATCATATTGTTGTCCATTTGGGCATGAGGATGCAGAGTTAAGCATATAGAATATTCTTTTCAGTTGTGGCCCATGGTGAGCTTGATGAGTCTGGCGGTTTCCATGATGAAGCAGGTTATCCCGAGCACAGTCAAGCTGATGCAGCTCGTGCCCGGGCAGGGGCCCTGGGGAGTGGGGATTCTAGTGCAAGCACCATGGCCATTTATCTTGGTTCAAATGGACTGTGACAGTCATTCTGCGGGCTGGCTCTGGTCGAAGCCAGTCAGTTCTAGTCGAAATGAGTTCACAATTTTTCTAATCGCTTCCCAAAGCAGCACTTAGCCCTTTGGTGGCGGGTGCGTCTCATTTTATACCACGGTGATGGAACCTAGCACCATGCATATACGGACACATATAATAAACTGTGTCCTATGAGTTTAAGAAACCGTGCTAGGGAGGCCTGGGTGGCTCAGCGGTTGAGCGTCTGCCTTCGGCCGAGGGCGTGATCCCAGGGTCCCCGGATCGAGTCCCACATCGGGCTCCCCACAGGGAACCTACATCTCCCTCTGCCTCTCTCTCTCTCTGTGTCTCTCATGAATAAATAAATTGAATCTTAAAAAAAAAAAAAACAAAAACACACCATGCTATTCTTCTCCAGCATAGGAAAATGTAAGCGCTTCTCTGAATGTTGAATAAAGGCTTTTTCCTTTATTAAAGTAATTGCAAACAGTAGTGATTAAGAGGTGATACAAGTACACAGCTCCCTGCCCACTCGCCCCAAACTCACCATGCTTGTTGACATACTTGACTATTCTTAGCTTCTAAATATTTTCTCATTTATTTGAAAGAAGACACTTCTGTTTCATTTCTGAGGGAGTACAGTCACAAAAGGTGATGTCAAGAAAACCAAAGAAATGTATGACTTCTGGTTAGAAGTGTTTAGGATGCTGCGGCCGGGAAAGGGGAAGGGTGAGATCAGAGGAGATCAATGTCTGTTTTGCACTGACAGACAAAGGAAATGGTGATTTTGGGGAAAATTACCTGCCAAATTGCATTCTCTAATCCTGATCTTGAACTTCATATCTACATTCATTTTAATGATGAGAGTGTGGAAGCAAATAGCATTAATTAGGACATTTTGAAATGGTACCAGAGTAGAGAATATTTTAAAATCAAATTAATAACAGAACGAACAGAAATGGGATTAGATAGGTGAGTAAGGCAGTAATGCTCTGTACAAATATACAAACAATAATATAGTGCACAGATGGGCTGATATTAAGTACTGGATTCATGGTCTGGAATAAGCAGAGTTGCTTTGTGTGTGTGTGTTATAATTGGAAACCACGGCATTTCACTGGCAAGCAGAAAACATAATAATTGGCTACCGAGGACATTTCCTAATCAAGGGCTTAATAGACTCTGGGTATTCTTGTACTTTTGAGGTTTAATTTGATTGTGTGAAACTAATAACTTTCAGTTTAATAAATGATGTTAGTGATCGATTGAAATGTCCATAGTAAAATTTAGTGCTGGTTTCTAAAACTGTTACGGAAAACCTACTAAGTAGATGGCTAATATCGACAACGTAGTAGTAGTTGCGAATGTGTCTTTTGAGATGAACAAAATATGGGGATATCGGCATTTGATTACACAGCCGGGCTAGGAACCATATGTTTACGTTTGGGTTTCTGCTGTCAACAGTGATTTCACATGGCCAGAAAACTTCATCTGGAGCAACAGAATCAGGGCAGGCACAAAAGTTGATATTCAGCGTGCTTTAATAGGGCATATGGCTCCAACACCACGGACCAAATTCAATGTCTTCTCTATAGGAAATTTTTGCCCAATATATTTTAATATTTATGATCCCCTCCAAGGCATTTTGGATGCTAATAAAGACTCAAGGCAGAGATGGACACTTTGGCAACTTCAAGGCCATTTTTGAGATGGAAAGACCCGGTGCTAAGTTTAGACTCATAGGTCTGTGGTGTTTATAGACTTGGCATCGCACTGCACCATGAGTTCTAACAATAAATATTCTTTAAAAAGGCTCACAAATCTTCTTGAGCACCAAATATCTCTTCACAAATAACATTTTAAGGGGTGGATGTAAATAAGCGCAAACCATAAATAATAGATGGCTCTGGATTTATAAATGAAGGAAGAAAGAAAGCATGTGCTTAAGTGTGACCAGGAACTGTAACTGTAGCTTTTGTTAAATGTTTGAAGAAGAAAACATTTGGTTCAAAAAATGGTTTATTGAGTTTATCGAGTGCCTCTTTTCTGCTGGACACTTTCCTTGGGTTGGATCAACTGCTCGTTAGGTGGGACTTGACCTGGTCCCGGAACTTTATTTATATTCTTGTGCCATATTTGGCTTCTTTCCTCTTTCTGTGGGCCTCACCTCCTTCTCAGATTCTATATATTTTAAAATGACTATACACTCATATGTACATATTCTCTCTATATATACATGTATGTGTGTTTATATGTGTGTGTGTGTGTGTGTATCTTGCAATATCTTCCACAGTTATCTTCTTCAGAAAATATACTCAAATATTATTAGAAAAGTCCCCAGTGAGGCTGTGGAGGTCATCCTAGCTACACACGACCTCTCCTTGGTCAGGCTGCATTACCTTCTACTGGGACCTCTGCAAAAGGCCTCTGGATTCTGATAGCTTCCCTTCTCAATTTCCTGTGCACAATTTATTGAAGAAAAAAATAGCTGTTCTTTCATCTCACAAATATGTAACTAAATGTACCAGGTGTTTTGCTAGGGGCTGGCACCAGTCTGTCTCTGGCAAGAAGAGCTACATTTTTGAGGGACCCAGTGTGAAATGAAAACGCGAGGCCCCACATTCAGAAATAATTAAGAATTTCACCCTGGCAAGAACAGGGTATGAGAGCATGTGTGGGGCTCTCTGAGCCCAGGGCCGGTGTGGCTGGCTGCACAGGTGGCATACGTCAGATACCGACCACAGACCCTGGAGTAATTTCCATAAAACACTCTTTCCATCTTGTGACTCTGCCTATACATTTCTAAATGGCCCCTAGTAATGTTTGAATTCCAAGAACGCTCTACCTTTTGGCCAAAATCTGACTTTCCATCCTTGCTTTTTTTTCATGCTTCTACTAATTGAAGCTCCTTCTGCCTAATTAATGGAGAATAGAGGGGGGGAAATCCATTTCCTTAGCATCTCAAAGATACTAATGGCTATTTGAAGAAGAGGTCTTGGTGGGTCTCCCCAAAGGGAAAAGTGATCCTTAGGAAGGCACGTACATAGAGAGAGAAATAGGGAAGCCCTTCTGCATAACAGGGGAAAGGTACAGGAGGAGGTGCCACGGGGCACGGGGTACGGTTTCAGGAAGAAGGGATCTTGGCTTCTCTGGCTACGATTTCCCAGAGAAGAAACCATCTGAATGAAGGTCCATATTTGCGCCCTGGTGATTGTAGCATGGAAACCACTCCTCCCCACCCCTTATCTTCCCTGCAAAATCTCCTGCTAACTTTACCTTGCTCAGTGATGCATTTGGGAAGAATGGAGTCTTTTTGGCTACGCATGGAAATTCAGAGTCTGAATGTGTTAGAGTTGGTGGTTGCAAAAATCAGTGAATTCATGAGGAGATTACCAACAAATGGATTGTGCGTGTTATTATTTTCCACATCCCATACATGTCTGACATAAAGCACTTCTCTGTCACTCCTCTTAACCTCCTCTCTGCCCCAGGTCTTCCTTCTTTATCCTTTGTTTATCTAAAACCTACACATCCTTTGATGCACAAATCAAACTTTGCTTTTTCTAAGAAATCTGAAGGGCCATTCTGCCTCAAAAATGATCTCTTCTGCTACAGATACATTTTATTTATTACTAATCCCGTGGCACTGACTTCGTTCCTTTTTCTAGATAGAATTGTTTTATATGACGCTGCTTGATATCCCTTTATAGTGGAAGCTCACTGAGGCAGGGCTTAACTCTTCACCTCTTTTTACCATCACACCCAGCCCGGTACTGTCTATACAGCAGAAGGGATGCTGATCCCAAAGGGGAAGCTTGATCGGGTTGGAGGAAACCTTAATGTTGAAGAGAATGAAAGGAGGAGCAGGAAATATTTGGGTTTTAGAGACAGGTTGGCAAAGCCAACGCTAACACTAGGTGATCATGTTTCAGAGAAGCAAAGCTTCTCATTGAAGTTTGCTGCTAAACATTCCCGTCTAAAAAGTCATATTTTGATCAGGTATATTAGTAAGTCTAAGACTTTTTAAATAAGCTCCCTGAAGCAAGTTACAGAAAGTCCAATGTAAGTCACAGGAGAAGTGTAATAAGGGACACTCTGAAAGCATCCAAGCTGTTCTAGAACACTTTTGTTCCCCATAACAGGCTGAGATAATCACTAGTCCTTTGGGAGGAACTTGAATCTGAAATACACGTACTCAGAGTAGATTTCCCTGCCACACTCATGATGCTTAACGAACTCTTATTGTTTTCATGGTAGCGTATGGGTTCAACCTTTCCCATTTATTTGCCACGTTCACAATGTTTTATAGGTACTATTTGTACAGACACCTGATGGGGTACAAACCACGATTAGTAGAGGACCACCTAGATAATATTTCCACCTAGAAAAATATGTTCCACCTAGAGCAGGCTACAGACAGGTAGGCAGTGCACCTTAGAGCATTTTGTCTTAAAGCTATTTATTGCTGTATGGACACCCCATGTAAAGTTTTGTCCAAACGAGAGGGTTGGGATGAGGCAAAGAAACAAGACCCTGTTGCAGACAACAATCTCAAGAGTAGGGATACATTTTTGTTATGCCAATGAATGCGGTAAGTTTATATTTGATTTCAGAAGGTGTTGGTGACTGAGAAGCCAAGCCTGGTGATAGTGGTAGTGCTAGTGAGTAGATGTCTATACAGTAGAAAATTCAGATGGCCCTTCCTGTATGAAGTCAGGTGAGTAAGTAGCAATATGGATCCAACAAATGAGCAGGTTGGAATTTAGAAATCTCAATAAGAAATGACTCACTCGTTCAAACAACTTTATGTCTGCACCTACCAAGGAGGTGTAGCCTAGCAAGTTATTAAGCTACTCAGGCTTACAGACTTGGAAGCTTGGTTTTGTCAGGCAACTGAGAATCGTCTAAGGCTCAGGTTCATAGTAATTGACCTTGAGGCTGATACATGGACATAGAGAGTAAATTCATCCATTTGTCATGAAGGATGTAACTGTCGTGGAAACCAGAGCACCCAACCCCCCAGCATCCTCTCCCTGGAGGTCAGCCTGTAAGGGAAGCTAAGTTCTGGTCAGGATACTTGGATCAGAAGGCGGAGCGTTGATCTGATGTACTGCAGTGTTTCCTGTCAATAGGCTAAATTAGGCTATTGTTTTCACCGCTGTAAGAAAGATCTTGACAATGGACCACAGTATTCTGGACCTGCTGGCTAAGCCTATCGCTTGTTCAAAATGTTGTGATGAGTCGTGTATGCATACCTTTCTGTCTCTTCTTTGCAGCTTCCATGACTCACCAAGCCCACCTTGGAGCATCATATTCTTTCTTTGGATTTATGAATGAACTCCATCTGATCCTCATCAGATCCTTTAGGTTTAGGTCTTTAATGTGCTCTTGAAAAATGTGATGACTTCTTAGAAATAGTCTTATTCTCTTCCTGTTTCGTTGATGATGACTTAATTTTTTGCTTGTGGACAATAAGAAAAAAGAGACAAATCCTGGTCATTGTTGGCGGAGGGTGTGTGTGTGGTGGTAATTACTGACTACTTTGGTTGGGAGTGACAAGGTCTTCAAGAAAGAAATCAAGAGAAGTTTCTGGTCACAGGAAAAAGCTGGGTCACAGGAAAAAGGGAGCACTTAGAGTGAGGATTCTGGTGTTGATTCAGCTGCATAGTGACCTATTAGCATAAAGAATTTACCGTGATCCACGTTGTGCCTAAATCCGTGGCAGTGGACAAGTACAAAGGCACTTGAGTGATAGGCCTGTTCTGGTCAGAACGAGATGGTGTGAGTGAGACCCAATTTAAACTAAAGACATGGAAGCCTGAGGCTTGGAGAAAAGGCCTGACCCATGAGGTTGGTCATTCTTTTTGGGAAACCCAGTCCTGTCCTGGTTGATGGAACCAGAGGAGAAGGTGAGATTTTCACTTTGCTTCTTGTCTAGTCTACCCTTCTTTCTGATAGGAAAGGAGAAAATTAGATCACATTTTTCTTGTAAAGGTTTAGTGACATCTTAACTGATAGGCATTCCCACATTTTTCTTTTTCTGTCACATTCTGGCAGCATTAAGACAAGATTTTATTTTTAAAAGCACTACACCCCTCCCCTAAAGAAAATAAAAACATAAATAACTTCTAGAGTGGTTGTATCACCGGCTTCAGATAGATTTTGTTAACAAATCCAACTTTTGTCCTTACAGAGATATTAAAACAGTGCCTTATAAATTCAAACCCAAGACATTATTAAATTCTTAGGAACACAAGAAATAGACTAGTTGTTCAGCTGCCAGGTTTTTTTTCTCTTGTACCCAAGATAAAGAAGCAGAAAACCAAAACCAAAACCAACAACACACTAACAACAAAAAACCCCTCCCAAAACATTACAGTGAAAAGAGTTGCTCCAGGGCATAAGCCCTTGACTGGTGCTGTGTTGCATAAAATGTGACTTTAGGAACTAAATTCTGCAAACCTATGAGAATGGGTTATTTGCAAATGGCTCTGTTCCGGTCCATAATCAAGTATGAATGAAAGTGTTTAATTTCATTTTCGGGTAACTAAATTGATTGTACGCCTTTGTTTTCACCAATCCACACTTCTGCTCCTATCCTAGGGTTTAGAGTACAAATTATTTCTCAAGGAGGTTCTTCAGAAAAGTAGAGTTACCTTAATCATGAAAGACACAGTGACGTTGAGGGCTACGTTTGAGTCCTGCTCTAATATGTGTCTGGCCTGCAGATCTAATTTACATATAATCCTTGTGGAACAAGATCTCTCAGGGGAGTGAGGGTCTCTCATGGGCTTCAAGACTGGATTTCCATATGTTACCCAGCGCTCCGGAGCATGTTGTTGGCCGCTAAATGGTTTTTATTTTGCTAAACTTTCCCCAAGGTATGAAAAGTACAAGTACAGTCAGTTCTGCTACAACATGACAAACATCCTCCTATGCAAAAATCACACAAAATAAAAGACAAAGAGTTTGTGGGGGAAATGAGGTTTAGGCATGTAACATTCAAAATCTTCATCACTGACACATAAAAAGATGGAAACTGGATAAAACAGGCAGCATGATCCCATACATACGGAAGGGTTAAGAAATATAAGAATACATACACGGTGCATAAATACAATAAATATGGCACTTTAATCTTAAGTTTGCTTGTAGGCTTGTTATAGCTCATGTACCTGTGAAGTGGTGGAAGGACAGTCATTCTGAAGTCACAGGAAGGTCAATTCCACGTGTGGATGGGCGAGCTCCGAGCCCCAGAATAGACTGAGGTAGCTGGCAAATGCTCCTTTGTGAGTTTTCTGTATTTCCACTCAGCGCAGTTCAGCATAGTTATATTTTCTACTTTCACCTAGTGCTTCTTGCAGATGAAACTACAAGCTACTGAGAAATTCAAGACTCTTGTTAAGCTCAAATTTCCCCCTAACATATCAATTGTGGTGGAACAAAATTTGCACTTCAAAACAAGCATTCAAAACAGAAACTGGCTGTATCTTTTTTCTAAGTCACCATCCTACCATCCTGGTCATTTTTGTTGCCTTGGCATTTTCATGAGTTGATTTTGTAATAGTTTCTGGGGCAAATTTTTTATCTTTTAGAATAACTTTTATGAAAACACATGTAATGACAAATCTGGGAAATATTTTTTTTTTCTTTCAGAAGAAGGTTAAAATGTATTCTATTCAAGCGGAATCTATGCAATGATCTTTTGGCTCCTATGAAGGTTTTGTTTTTATCTTTGCAGGCTCAGCTGTCAGGGCCCATGTCTGTTGCTGAGTGAAGGCAGCCAGTCGGCTTTGAAGGAGAACGAGGCTAATGAATACAGAAATGCAGAAGCAGGAGCGGGTATGGTTCTGCCCTAGATAAACCCATGGCACTACCACCTGCACCCCCATTTCACTCTGTGTATGCTGTTTTATCTGTTGGAATTTCATGAATCCATACATTTCTGTTTTTGTGCAAGCTGTTCGGGTTCCTTCCAATGGCAACCACGCCACTGTAAGCGCCTATTTGTTTACCCCGCCCTTAGGGCCTTGGGTGGCTCTGTAGTCTGATCTTCCTTCCCAAACACCGAGATGTTCTCTTAGTACAACTCTGAGCAGTTCATCTGCTGCTTCTAACTAGTTAGATCTCCCTATAGAGTTGCTAAGGCACGAAAGACACTGCTTACTTGAGTGGCAGAAAATAAAATTGCCCTCGAAAGGACAAAAATGGATACTGACCAGCTCCTCATGGGTACTGGCGAGCCCTTTGTCGGTCCAGAGGGAGACAAACTCCTTCCAAAGGCAGAAGCAAGTTGCCCTGAACAACTCATGGTTGGGGCTTTTCGCTGCCAAATAAGGAGAGTATCGAGCATATGCCCAGGCTAGTCTACTTAGGCCAGGCTGAGCTAGGGGAAGCTAAGTTGCTCTGCTGGAAAAGAGATGAAAGGAGTATCAAAATGGATAAAAGTCAGAGTCAGGCTGTGGAGGCTGAGAAAAATCAAGGCCATCCCACCTCAAGTTTAGCATTAGCTCAAGTCCAGCCATTTTAGGCCCTTGGGAATAAGAGCTGAACTTTACAGGAAAAACTGCAGAATGTCCTCAGTGTCCTTGGCAGGGAATCCCATATCAGAAAGACAACAGAGCTCAGAATTGCCCTCGGCAGAGAATTCCATATCAGAAAGACAACAGAGCCCATACCCATGGTAGAAAGTCCCATATTAGAATGAGAACAGAGCTCAATGTCCTTGAAAGCCCCATATCAGAATGTTAACAGAACTTGAGAAATTCCTCTACCCCTTCTGAAAATCCCTTAGACCAGCCCATAAAAAACCCAGCTGTAACCCACTTTGGGGTCAAAGTCCCTGCTCTGCTGTGTCGGGTACACTTGGACCCAAGCTCGAGCCTGTTAATAAACCCTAGTGTGCTTGCATCGGTATCGGCTCCTTGGTGGTTTCTTGGATTCACAATCTTGGGCACAACAAGGCCACATGGTTTAACAGTACGTCTATCTGTAACAGAGCCCACACCTATGTGATGGTGGGAATGTGCAGAGCTTATTCCCACATGGAGGGTTTCTTGGTTTCTGAGTGACAAACTTGTGGTTAACAGAAGGTTTATGACATGTTCAAGGTTGAGAAGTTAAACTTCTTTGTACTGCTTTTGACACTTTCTTTATGTTCATGAGTTAAGCTTTCTTGGGTCAAGTTTATTCATTTGGGCTCAGGGCTTTCCTGGACATGTAGGCTCCACAGACCATCACTTCTTCTGGGATTAATCTTGTTACTTCCTGAAAAACTGTTTCTGCTCATATTTATTATCCATTTTGTTGAACTGGGGTCCTTAAATTCAAATTAAAAGGAACACATTATTTAAATGTTCTAGTTCTAGGCTAAAATATAGCAAAGTGAGGGTATGGGGACACATTTTGGCTTATGGGCTTTGAATCCTGTATGGTTCCCTCAAGGAAGTTTTTGACATATGGCCTGAATACATGAATTTTGTTGAATGTGTATTCATTTTTCTTTTCCAAGTTGCTTTAAGGTTTAAGATCATTGAGGGTATAGACTACATTTTGTCTAAATTATGGGCAATAAGCTACTATTAGTTCAGAAATCATACATGAAATATATCATAAAAGACTGCAGAGCAGACCAAAAGAGTCTTAAGACCGAGGCTGACAACTCCTGAGTCAGTGAAAGACTTAGAAGGACTTTTTTTTTCCTTCTTTCTTTCTTTCTTTCTTTCTTTCTTTCTTTCTTTCTGTAGTTTTTAAGTGGGGTGACTGAGTTGGGAGTAAGGTTACTATAGAGCAAATAGTATCATACTATTAATTAAGAAATAATCTGTAATGTTCTATATTCCATTTCTTTCTTTAGTGAAAACAATTACTTTGAGTTGCAACCTATTAGTTCGGTTATTATTAGTAAACATTAGCTAGTTTTTCTTCCACCTTGGTATTACAATTTTAGGTTTGTTACTTTTATGAATTTAGGGAGCTTAAATTTTAAACTAAACAAACATGGAGTATTCCCAGGGATGGTTCCTCATAACAATAAGTGATATTTACTTAATTTTAGCACATTAAGTTAAGTTTTTGGCTGAAGACCAGTGTTATTTTTTCCTATGGTGAGTTATTCCTAAAAATAAACCTATGTTTTAATTTAATCCCTCGATGCACTCTCATCCTGTGAATAATGCCTTTTTAATGAATTTTACATTAGTCCCCCAAATCCTAAGAAACCTAATACATTTCTATAAATTCCAAACTTTGGGGGTTTCAGTGCCAAGCTTTTAAATCCAATTTAGTAATAGGAAAAAAAAGGAAAAAATGTTAGTCTAAGTGTTCTTGTGATGACTTTTAAAGTTTATATGGTTTACATATATAGTTTCAGACAAGTTGACATCTCTCCCTTTTTCTTTCTTTTTCTTTTTTTTCAATTAATATTTTTTTTTTCGGATTTTCTTGTTCCATTCTTAGTCTACGAACATAGAGCAAGTAGATTTTTAGCAACTCCTAAAGATATTCATTGTAGGAGGAGATCAGCTTTGCTGCAAAGACACTTTCCACATTCAGGTTCCAGGAGAAGAGGGCTCCTTGCCATAAGTAACAGCAGGGAGGGGGTAGGAATGGGTACAATGGTGCAGGGGCAAGAGGGATGGGCAGCAAATGACTGGGGATGGAAAGCACTTAAGACAAGAGATAGTTCAATGAAGATTTCTTTTTAGTGGCATCCCAAGGATCCTGTTGAAATAAACTTTCAATAATCCTACCTTAATTTTACCTTATTCTATGGGCAGTTGGATTTCTTACAGAAGCTGGTAAAGGAGCTGAAACCTGAGTCAAGGGTAGATAGAGGTCAAACGGAATTAAGATTTGCAACAAGGGTAAATTTGTATTTCTTTTAATGATATACACAAAAGTAAACGTTTGTGATTAGATTTTATTTAATTAAGAAACCTGGTCTTAAGTGGTATGCTGTCTACATAGATCACATTAAAAGAAACGCAGTCCAGTCATAAAAATTAATTAAAAGAGATTAAATTGATATTAAAAATGTTGGAAGGGCACTAATTTGCAAACGGCAGTAACACATCTTAAAATCCTCTCCTCCACTCCTTTCTCTGTCAGTATCTCCCATATCTTGTAGCTGCTTTTCCATGTCCCTCACTCTCCAGTCCTCAAACTGGTCTCCATTCCCATCTCAGTCTCCACTCAATCTTCTCTAAACCCAATACATAATGACAGATATTTGTTGAACATATATAGTCTCTGAAGCAATGATGGGTGATAAAGATATACTGGTGCCTAAAACAGAAAAGCAGTCCTGTTCTCATGATCCTCTGTTATTCATTCTATGGGGGTGGAGGGTTTTGGGTGGCAAAGAGACAATAAAAAAGACACTTAAGGAAAATATATACAGTTATGTAGTTATAAATAATAGTAATAAATAATGAGAACCCAAAACAAGGATAGTGAGTTTACAACATCCGTTGGAGGGGGTGGTGGCCAGTGGATTTCTTGCCGAGAAGGGGATTTTGGATAGAAGTTGTAAAGAAAGAAAAAGCAAGCCATGTAAATCTACGAGGTGAAAGCATTCCAGGTTGACAGAATCAAATACGAAAAAAATCTGTGTGTAGAGTAATTCTGGTATGTCCAAGGATGGGAAAGGAGGCCTTTATGGCTGAAGGAAAGAGTAGAAGGAGAAGACTAGTAAGAAGAGGGATCAGAGAATGCATGTGATTTTATATGTAATAGACTTTTGTCTTTATTCTGCATGAGATGGAGGCCCTTGGGAATTTCTGAGTAAAGGACTGACATTATCTTATTACATTTCAGCAGGCTCTGAATTGAAAAAAAAGCACTAGAGTGAAGGGAGGTAAGGGTAGATGCAAGAAACTCAATCAGGAGACTTTTACAATAATTTAGGAAACAATGGTGTCTTGGACCAGGCTGGTCATATACAATAGCAGGATCTTGAATATTTTTTTGAAGTCAGCACCACCGTGATTATTTTTGATAGACAATTTGGGAGTTAAAAGAGAGACAATGGAGTCGTTATTTATGATAGCGGGCTCTGAGGATGAGTTGGTTTGGGGACAAATTTCAAGAGCTCAGTTTGAGATATAATTAAGTTTGAGATGCCTACTACATACTCAGAAGTATAGGTCAGGTAGGCAGATGGTAATATGGGTCTGGGTCTGGATTTTGAAGAGAAGTCTGAGCAAGAGATATGAATTTTGGAGGAAGTATCTCATGCCATGGAACTGGGTGAAATCCCTAAGGGAGTGAAGACAGATAGCATATTGAAGAGGTACAAAGACTGAGTTTTGGGCATTGCAATATTCAGACATGGGGGGAAGAAAAGGAGTACAGAGGAGAAAGAAGAGCCAGAGAGATGGGGAGAAAACAGGTGAAGGTACTGGTCTGGAGGCTAAGGGAGGAAAGCACTTCCAAGGCAAGGGTGCGATCAGATGGGTTCATGCTTCTGATAGATCATTTCTGGAGAAAACTGGAAAATGAACATTGGGTTTAGTGATACGGAGATCATTAGTGGCCTTGAGAAGAAGTAGTTTCAGTGGAGCAAGGGAGACAAATCATCATTGAATGTTCAACAGAAAGAGGAAAATTGGAGAAAGTGAGATATAGAAGGCCCTTTCCAAGGAGTTTTGCTAAAACAAAGAAGAGAAAAAGGAGCAACAGTTGGGAAGGAAAGTGAGGTCAAGAGAGCTTTTATTTATCTATCCTTCAATTATCTACCTATTCATTCGTTTTTTCATGTTTAACCCTGGGAGAAATGTTTATTGGCCAACAGATTGATCCATTAGAGAGGGGAAAAATAATGAGAAGACACAGGGAGAATGGCTAGCGCGATGAGTGACCTTGACGGCGCAGTAAAGGATGGGGATCTAATGCATAGGTGCAGGATCTGTTTGGCTGGGAGTTTTGGAATGACAAGTCAGAGGTCTGGACCCTGCTTTAGTTCCTTCTGCTTTTTTTTTCCCCCTTCTCTCCAATAATGTAAATGTAAATTATCCCTTACAAGCTGGAAAATAAAGAATCTTACCCAAAAGAATCCAGTGGGGAAGAATGGTGAAGAAGACATGGAAACCACAAAGAGAGATGGTTGGGCATAGAGCATTGTGATGTTGGAATACTTTGCGTTCCATATCTTTTTTTATCTCTTGGAAATCATTTATATTTGCAAGCTGGAGTGATCAATGATTACATTTCAATAAAATAATTTTTTCTCTGCTGTAAGGACACAATGAGTTGAAAATTGAGAAAAATCCCTATATAATCACTAATTGTTTAGATAATGCAATGCCCATCAACAACTTCACTCTTTTTCCATGGCTGAATTGACTGACTGTTTTCTCCCACTGGAAGGACACAATATGGATTTGAAGGCTTGCACAGGACCCTGCATAGTCAGATACTATATCAAGGGGCCCTATTGTTCTACATTAGACATTTCCTTTTGTTTAAAGTTTCCTCAGAAAGCCATTATTGAATAAGAGGAGGAGGAGGAAGAGGAGAAGGAAGAGAAGAGCTTTGGATTCTTTTGGAAGAGTTAAAGATAGATTGGGAACCTGCTGAATGTGGAGATCCCTAAAAATATTCCACCCATCTCAAGAATAGTGAGCATCAAAGGCATATACAGCTTTGATCACCATTACCAGCTAAACATCCCAGATTGAGACAATTACCGGTCGTCTGTGGTTGAGGATGAGGATTTGATCTGGAATATCTAACCACAAAGTGAAGACAGTTTAACAGCTTAAGCTAATGAACTTGTATTTGATTTACGAGATGGTTATTCTAAAATTATACATCCATATGTATATGATTATGTAAATGTATATATTTTATATATAATATATATTATTGCTAGAGATAATGTCTCCAGATAGATCTAATATATATTATCAGAGATGATATCTCTAGCGATAATATTATTAAATATAAAATGTGGGGATCCCTGGGTGGCGCAGCGGTTTAGCGCCTGCCTTTGGCCCAGGGCGCGATCCTGGAGACCCAGGATCAAATCCCACGTCGGGCTCCCGGTGCATGGAGCCTGCTTCTCCCTCTGCCTGTGTCTCTGCCTCTCTCTCTCTCACTGTGTGCCTATCATAAATAAAATAAAAAAATTAAAAAAAAATAAATAAATAAATATAAAATGTGTGTATAAAGTATATTTAGTATATATGTATATAAAATATATATTTTAAAAGTATATATTAATGTATAGACAATTATACATGTGTATGTATCATATGTAATATATTATCTCTAGAGATATCTCTAGAATAACATGTATTATACACATAAAATATAGGTGTGTAAAAAATACATATTTAACACAAATTTTATGGTAAAAAAGAGTTCCTAAACAGCAACTTCATTTCTGGGACAGAATCCTTGTAGTAGAGGCAACAGAGAAGATTCTTGCTCCTCTGGACTGGGACAATGTCTCATGGCCCTCCATGTATACAAGCTTCTTTAAGGCTATTTCTCATTTTGAAACCACAGTTTTGTTTTGTTTTGTTTTTTTGATTGAAGATTTCCAAATTGATAAACTCCAAGACTAAAAAAAAAAAAAACAAAAACCTGAATCCATCCCTGTCTTCCATCACTTTAAGTGTTCAGTCCAAAATGGCAATTGCATAAGGCTGGTGTGGTCTGATATTATATAAAACCCCAGACGCATTACACAGTGACTCCTCCTCCAGGTTGTGTCCAAGTCAGACTTGAAAGTTTCCGAATGTTTGGTTGGGGGGTATTACACGCTTCTCTCGTCTTTGCTTCCCTCCTGCTCTAGTTAGCTTCTCCTCGTGATCTCTCTGGGGTTGGCCTCAGGGGGAGTAACCCCAAGTGGCTGTGCAGTAGCACTGTGGTATGGGTGTGTGCTGGTGTAGCAAATTATCCCAAACTGACCCCTTTTTCTTACATAATGAGTGCTTTGGTGTATTTCTTGGCAATATTTTCTTCTGAATCTTTTCTGCTGCTCACCTGATAAAGACAGCATCTTCCCTGGGCTGGCCACCTGGGACTCCTCCTGACCCCTAGGTTCATTCTAGTGCTCACCCTCTGTTTTGGTGTCCCTTTGCCCTTTCAGATAGAACTGCTTAAGGGATCTCTTTTTAAGGGCTTCCCATGGGAAGGCCCACGTTTGGGTTTTGAGAAACTTCTCCGGGTGTGGAAATGCAGCTTGACATAATACACTCCCTTCTCCTTTTCTCTAGGCCTTGAATTTCTCAGGTAACCTTCCTTTGGCTCGAGGTTAAGGGAACCATCACCTCTGCTTCCCCATGGGTGTGTGTGGGTCAACACAGCTCTCTGACAACTCGCACTGAAGAGATCTTCTCAATCATTTGATCTTTTTAGGCTGAGGTCAGCAATCAGTTAACACCAGCAGGACCAGTGTGGGGGCCGTCTTCTCTCCTCCCCACCATTTAAAAATTCCTGAAGGAATGGTTTAGCATCGCTCTTCAACTGTAGGTGTACTTAGAGCCTATTGTTCTGTGCTTTACCTTAGCGAGATTAAGCTGAAGTGGGAAGAATGGCGTGTAATAACCTGTTATACTCCCAAATTGGAAAACACAGGAAAATGGAGATGAAACGAGTCTGAAAGAATATTTTGGCAAATGGAACCAGTGTACAAAAATGGGAGGATAATCCTGTAACGTGAGGAGGTGACCACCCAAGGCCAGAGGGCAGTGAGCTCAGAATAAAACCTTTCCATTTCTGACTTGGCAAATCGGGCCCATCTCTATTTAAAGTGGTGTATAATTTCCTTTTCTAATCTAGGTTTTGACTTCTAGGTATTACCCATAAAGACAGAAAACTGTAGAATGGTATGGAAATGTAAACCGCAGCTGTATGGAAATGTAAAGTCTAAGAACCAGCGGATATTTTTTCATGTTGTAAATGGGCCCACAAGAAAGACCCTGTCTTGGTTTCCCACGATTTGATAATCTCGTCATTTGCTGGGTTACAGAGCCCAATTCTGCACCATAATTTCCAGGCCTCTGCCACAGGTTAGACAAATGTACCGTCCAACCCCCCAGCGGGTTAGCTTCTAGCCTAAACTGGTCCTCATAAAGAGGTGAGATTTCACGGAGACAAGACTCTCCATTCAAACCGGGTCTGGAATGGAAATAGAAACTCCTTGGTTTAAATGATCATATCGAGTTATGGGGATAAAATCATTAAAATGTTAAATTCTTTCGGGGATCCCTGGGTGGCTCGGCGGTTTGGCGCTTGCCTTTGGCCCGGGGTGAGATCCTGGAGTCCCGGGATCGGGTCCCGCGCCGGGATCCCGGCATGGAGCCTGCTTCTCCCTCCTCCTGTGTCTCTGCCTCTCTCTCTCTATCATAAATAAATAAATCTTTAAAAAAAAAAAAAGATTTAAAATGTTAAATTCTTTCAAACACAGATGATCCTTGGTTTCTGAATCATCATGTGGCATTTATTGGTGAATCATCTCGGATTTTGCACACTTGTTTGGCATGTAGGCCAACAAAGGACTCACACTGGTAGATACTGACGGGGACTCGTAAACCAGATCCATCTGCCATAAAACCGACATCAAAACAATAATTTGCAAGACGTGCTACACCGCGGGCTGCCTCCGAGCAAACTGAGCGCGCACACAGCCCGGAGCTAAGAGCGCGCTCAGCAGGTGGACGGGCGGCGGAGAGCACTCTCGCGAGACCCGAGGAGCCCTTAGCCCGGGCGAGGTCTCAGCAGATGGACAGACGGTGGAGAGCACTCTCGCGAGACCCGAGGAGCCCAGAGCCCTAGCGAGGTGTCAGCAGGTGGATGGACGGTGTAGAGCACTCTCGCGAGATCAGAGGAACCCGCACCCCAGGCAAGGTCTCAGCAGGTGGACGGATGGTGGAGAACAGTCTCGCGAGACCCGAGGAGCCCGCAGCCCTGGCGAGATCTCAGCAGGTGGACGGATGGTGGAGAGCACTCTCGCGAGACCTGAGGAGCCCGAACCCCGGGCGAGGTCTCAGCAGGTGGACGGACGGTGGAGAGCAGTCTCGCGAGACCCGCGGGCGGAGAGGGGACCGGAAGTGTTCCGTCGGCGGCCGGGCGGGGCGGCCGGGGCGCTGCTTCTCGTCCTGGGAACCGTTTCGCGGGAAGCCGGGAGCCGGCGGCTGGGCGGGACGTGGCGGCTCGAGCCCTGCGCCCTGCGGGTGTGCCTCTGCCGCTGGGGCGCCTCCGCCTGTCCTCGGTGAGGGGCGCTCGCGGGCGTGGGGCCTCCCCGGGTCGGGGTCCCGCCGCCATGGCGCCCGCGGCCTCCGCGCTCGGGGTGCTGCGGGCCGCGCTGCTGGCCGCCGTGCTGGGGGGGCCGGGCCCCGCCCGCGCGCTCGTCCGCGCCTCCTCCGCGCACCGCCGCCGCATGGACTTCGCCGACCTCCCGGCCCTGTTCGGGGCGGCGCTGAGCCGCGAGGGGCTGGAGGGCTTCCTGGTGGAGGCGCGGCCGCCCGACGCCTGCAGCGCCGTGGCCCCGCCGCCCCCGGGCGCCGTGAACGGGTCGGTGTTCATCGCGCTGCTGCGGAGGTTCGGCTGCGACTTCGACCTGAAGGTCCTGAACGCCCAGCGCGCGGGGTTCGGCGCCGCCGTGGTGCACAACGTGCGCTCGGACGCGCTGCTGAGCATGGTGCGGGGCGGCGCCGAGGCGCAGCAGCAGATCGCCATCCCGTCGGTGTTCGTGGGCGAGAGGAGCGCCGACTACCTGCGGGCCCTGTTCGTCTACGACAAGGGGGCGCAGGTGCTGCTGGTGCCCGACGACAACCTGCTGCTGGGCTACTGCCTCATCCCCTTCACGGGGGTCGTGGGGCTGCTGCTCGTGGCCTCGGGCGCGGGGCTGGTCGTGCGCTTCGTGCGGCACCAGGGGCGGCTCCGGCGCAGTCGGCTGACCCGCGAGCAGCTGGAGCGGATCCCCACGCGCGACTACCAGCGGGGAGCCCCGGACGACGTGTGCGCCATCTGCCTGGACGCCTACGAGGTCGGCGAGCGGCTGCGGGTGCTGCCCTGCGCTCACGCCTACCACAGCCGCTGCGTGGACCCCTGGCTCATGCAGACGCGCAGGACCTGCCCCGTGTGCAAGCAGCCCGTCCGCCGGAGCCCCGGGGCGGGGGGCCCGGGCCAGGAGACCCGGGGGCAGGAGGAGGAGGGGGACGAGGCCGGGGCGCCGAGGGCACCCCCCGCCACCGAGCGGACGCCCCTCCTGGCCTCCAGCCTCCCGCTTCCCGCCTCCTTCGGCTCCCTAGCCCCAGCCCCGGGTGGCGTTCCCGGGTCTGCAGGTGATCCGGCGCCCTCCCCATCCTCCTCTTCCTCTTCTGCTGGTGTCCTGGTCTGATGCTCCCCTCCAGCGCCCCCCCCCCCAAGACCTGCTTGCACACTCCCTTCAGTCTTCCCCTCGACGGGTTGGAGACCATTGCCCGCCACCCCCCAGGTTTCTTTCTCCCTCCCTCGACCCAATCCTTCTGGGGGAGGGGGGGATGGGAGCCGAAAGGGACGGGGCTCTTCCCCGGCCGGGCTAATAAAATTGTTTTTGTGGAAGAAGAATAATAAGTAAATAAATAAAAGTATCCAGGATAAGTGTGAAAACCATAGGTGACAGCCGTCAAAGACCATTTGAAAGAGTGTATTTTTATGATGTGTGTCGAGGATGAAAAAAAAAAAATTAAAAACCAGAGGCGTTATTTTAAGTCACTCAGGGTGTCTTAAATTCACTTTGGGACGTTAATATTTCCCATTTGGCCTCAAAGCGATTTCTCCTATCTGTAAAAATTTCAGTGCATTTACTTTGGCTATTTTTGAGACGGGTGAATATAAGTTGAGCGATTTACACTCATCCAAACGTTTCATTGTCATTGCTTAGTGCCCAGAAAGCGCAAAACTGTTGAAATGCCTACATGCTCATGAGAAAAAATAACTAGGTCGTAGGTCACTTGTCCTCTGCTTTTTCTCTGCGTTAAGTGCCTGTGTAGATATAACATTTAATTGCTTTACACCACGCGGTCATTTAGCATTGAATATGGCTAACTGGGGTAGGATATTAAGAGAAGGATTTTTAGCTTTGTCTTTCACATCTTAGAACTAAAAACCCCTTTAAAAGAAGGAACCATGCCACCTGAAATGGTGATTTTTCAGCCATGTTTTATTTCCTGTGTATGGAGCTGCCTATGTGGAATTGGGTAAGAAAGGAGTACTAATGAGGGATCTTTATACTCCTCTTTTTTTTTTTTTTTTTTTTTTTTTTTTTTAGAAATTAAGGTATTTTTTGCCTTTTAATGATTGTTAATGGTAACTAAGCAAATTCTTATTATTTGTACACCCGATTTCAACTCACCTCAGTCTTCCCAACAATGCACTGGTAAGGCAAAAGATTAAATACGCTCAGTATAACTATTATTTGGAGTAAAGTGTTCTCTTTCATGCAAGCCTTGAAATAACTCTTACAACACACTGAAAGACTTCTATATTGGAAAACAGAATTAAGAGTTATAGGAAGATGGAGTATTCTAGCTGATATATAGTTTTATTACCACAAAGATGCACTTAAAATCATGATTTTAGAACTGAGATGGTTCTGTTAAATCAATCCTAAATTCTACCGCAATTGATTATCTGTTCTATTCATGAATGTTAGGCTCCAGGTTTTTTATTTCAGTATTTTTCACAATGTGCATTGTTTGGCATAGGTTTCTATTAACGTACGCATTGAGAAGCATTACACAGTATTGAGGGCCACAGGACTGTGGGTCCCCCAAGAAACAGACCCTGAGGTGACCAAAGAGTTAAGGAAGCAGAACTGGGCAGAGGGAAAAGACTGGTTCACCAGAAATCTCTGCAGGAGCCCCAGAAAGCACTGGAGCTTGGCCCAATAGAGGTGTCCCAGAGGACAGGAAGAGAGCAGGTCCTCATGCCCCTGCGGTGACCAGCCGTTTCTTACAGGCCGACACAGGGAGGGAGGAGTGATCTTGGGCTCGTGGCTTTGTTCAGACAAGGACAGTTTCTGGAGTGAAACTCACCTGAGAACTTTCGATTACCAATGCCCGCAGCCACTGGAGGACTGAGAAGGGTGGGTCTGGGCCGACCACCACAGCAGCTCCTGTACAGATTTACCGAGGCGGAGCGGATCCGAAGAGCAACCAGCTGTGAGAAACTTCACTCGCTTTCTTTGTGCGAGGGTCCTTGCTGTTCTAGTGCGATACTGTGAGGTTGGCGCTAGAGGTGAGCCGCAAACAGAAAGTGCCTAATTAATATTTGTGTGAGTTCCCCCTAATGGGAAACAATACAGAGAGAGTGGCCTCTGTTAAACTGAGTCGATGATGAGATGAAGGTAAGAAGCAAAGACTGGGAAGTGTTTGCAACAGCCTTTCCCTGGCTTGCAGGCCGGAAACGGCGACTGTTGAGCGTTGCATGTATTCGCTACGAGTCTACTTACTAAGCATCTACTGAGCCTCGATGACGTTCCAGGCACTGCGAGCACGTGTAACACAGAGAAGGAAGATGTCATTCCCAATTCTCTGATATTCAGGAGAAAACAAACACTCGTGACATAGTGCGACGCTTGTGACATGTAGTAAGAGAGGGGATGGATGACCCAGGGAGGGTTATCGGTGGGCTGGAATGGCTCATACTGGGTCAACAGAGCAGTTGCTAAGTTTTTGAAAGCCTTGCCACATTCCTGCTAAATACAGGCATTATTAAAAACTAAATTATACAAACTTACCGTGAAATAAACCATATTAAAACAAAGTTAATATGGACTCAAAACTCATCACTTCCTAATTATTTGGCCTTACGTATGCTGTAGAGATTCTTCATGTCTGTTAGCTCTGTCTCAATGTACGTCTCACATAGTGGTGAGCTGCTGTGCGTGTCTTCTGATGTCTGTGTCAGTGACATTACACTGGAGCCTAAAATTGATCACAACACGAGTCTTTAGAGCACAGAAATTGGCAAATGCCTCCCCCCTCATCTCACTTAATCAGGATTAGATGTTTTGTTGATTATCTAGACTTAAGAAAGTAATAGAGACACTGTTAGTGATGCAGATTAAACGTAAATATGTGATGTCACATCTTCAGCCCTTATGTTACAAATAGCACCAAAAAATCGAGGAAATATCTTCCAGGGTTTGCAGACTAGTATCTGGCAAATAAGCCCTCATGTCATTGATGAGTGAGGGCAGTTGTCAATGCGTCCACACTTTTCCCCTTTTGTTTTACTCATTAAGATAAATGGAAATATCAACTAATATTTATGTCGGAACTGTATCAGTTTGTCAATGGCACGAACAACTTCTGAATTGGGAAGTAATCAAGCGTTTATTCATAGTCTCATTTTGTGAAATCACGGTTGAATTGCAATCATGGTTTGGCTACAAGCTCAAGAGTTCAGCAAAAACCAGGCTAAGTATTCTGGGAAGATAAATGAGCTACGTCATGTTTACAACAAGGAGCGCTGTGTATTTTATTGTCTTCATAAGCTGTGTACTAACACCCCTTTGCATCACGAGAGATTGTAGCAGAATTACGGACCCGTCTGCCTCCCCGAGTTTTCTTCCACGAGAGCAGGTTGTTCGACCTTTCCCGGCAAACCTGTGGGTGAGGCAGAGCGGTAGGGAGTTTGCACAGTTCCTGTGTGAGCGCGTGTAGGGGCGCACCGCCCAGGCGGAGAGGATGGCGGGAGAAGAGAAGGAAGAGGAAAGGGAAGCCTTAGCTGAGATCACTAGTTACGCTCAGATTCCTCCCCTTGCCCTCATTCTGTGTTCTGCTGTGGAGCAGATCGCGATGCAGACAAAGGTCCTGGGCTCTCCCTCACTCTGTGATCAGTGCTGCCATCACACGTGTACTGGCCCTTGGCTGGGCCGCATGGAGGTGCTCACGTGCAGCGCTTCCTAGAGTCCTTGTTTTTGCCACAACCACATTTTTGTGACAGCCTATTAAGCGCTGTTGAAATCACCTGCTTTCCCTCCTGAGTCTCTAGGCAGCCTGGCGCTGTGTGGGTTCTCTGTTCAGGGCTCACGTTCTTGGAGTTACTTTGGGAAACCTCAGCCTCCCTCACATCACTGGAAAGCACCGTCTATCCGTTACCAGAATGGCAGGGCTGCCTCCTCTCCGCCCTGGTTTCCATATTGGACGTGACCAGGGTTCATGACCTTCAAAGAGACCCTGAGAGAGTATTTTACTCAGGACTCCTCAGGAGAGCATTTCTTTAAGTGAGATTCTGCTCTCAGCCCTTCCAGAACATTTTTCCAAGGTCCCAGTTCTCAAATCTCCCCCTTCCGTGTTTATTTTGCTTTTTCCCTCACGTAGATACACTTTAGTAATTTTTTTGGAATTCATAAGATTGAATACTTGGCAAATCAGAAATACTCTAGAGTCTAAGTTTAACTATTTTTTTTCCAGTCAAAGCCATTTTTAGTATTCTTTAAGACTTTAAAAAAGTGATTAATAAAATTGTTTTTTTAGAGACAAATGTAAAATTATTATGGCTTAATTTTTTTTCTCCAAAAAGACTTTTTTTTTTTTTTTTTAAAGTTCATTATATAGCACATCCCTTGGCTTTACGTTTCTTGGGGGAAAGAAACAATACATTTTATCTAATTATCGTGAAGTACTAGCTCAATCACTGTCATATACCTAAAATGAATACATAAATATTTTTGACTCACTTCTTTAAAACTTGATTATATAAATGAGCCTGTAAACATTCTTCTTCTTTTTTTTTTGTAATTAATATGTTGTACACCAAAGCAATGTGCATTGAAGTCAGTGGAATATTTTTAAAGATGCACTAATGTTTTCAAAGGTGCAACTACAAGTTCTACTGTCTCTAACTTTCTCAGGTAGTCATCCTAACTCTACACATTAAAACAAAATCTATTCATCCATCCATCCATCCATCCATTCTTTCAACCAGCTGATCAACCAGTCATTCATTCTGTAAGTACTAGCCTGTGTTCTAGTGATCTAACAGTGCGCAAGAGAGATAAGGCCCTGATCTTATGGGAAGAAGAGAATATTAAGCCCAATAAGTAAAATGTGATAGAAAAAATTTGTCTCGAGTACTTCTCAGAGTAGAGGCCTTTAGGCCTTTAGATGGGGAAGAAAGGTCTAAAAAAGTGTGGGGAAGAAATGAAAATAATGCTGAGATTTCAAAGGCGTGAAAGGGCTTGGCCCAGGAATGTGGAGGGGCAGTAGTGTTTAGGCAGACTGAAGCACAGTGCCTGCAAACCTACAGGGAAGAGAATGTGACAAGTTCTACGAACAAAAAGCATTGCAGTATTTCTAGGGCTTGGATGGTGAAGCAGGGAGGAAGGTTTGATGAGGTGGCCAGTGTGAGTAGAGGCTAGAACGTGAAGGGCTCAGTTAACTGCTTAGAGTGTTTGGAGTTCTCATGATGACTGAAGTGCAGAGAATGGGTTACCATGGAGGATAGGACAAGACTAGAGCTTGGGAGGCCAATTAGAAGGTGGTACGGTAATCCAGGTAGAGACGATGGGTCACCTGATCTTAGGTGGTGGCTCAGGGATACAAAAAAAAAAAAAAAAAAAAAAAAAGTCATTTGGTGTCATTCAGGTAAACTCTTTGTTATAAGGGTCTCAGAGAACAAGAAAAGATCCAAATGAGTGAGTCTTCACAGTCAGAAGACACAGGTAAAAATTTGTTTCTATGCAGGTCAGTTGTATCAAACTTGTGAAAGTAATAATTTTTGATAATTTATTATTGAGAGCTAGTGTTTAGTTTTTTTCTCTTAGCAAAATAGATGAAGCTGTCACAATTGAAGATGTAGAAGAAACAAGGAAATGTAAATAGAGGCGACGCTTTTCTGATAACCTGTAAGTTTACTATTTCACTTGAGAACAAAATCAAAACAAGATGACGGATTGTGCTTAATATACACACCTTCTGAGCCCTAGAAGATAACGCTGTTAGATCACATGCAGAGCTAGGGTCTTTTGTGCTTTCCTTTGAAGGGGATGGAGACCATGGATAAGGACCAAAAAGCTGAGAGGGCATTTCAGGCTGGAGCTTCTGTCCGCTTGGTTGAAAAAAGGCATTAAGGCATTTGGAACATTAATTTTGGGAGAAGAAATACAGTAAATAAGAATTGTTGCACAAAGACATGGCACCATGAGTTTGTAAAAGCCCATTTGAAGTTTTAAAGATCATAGGTTTCTATAAGATTTCTTATGTTACCACATTGATATGATGCTTAAAGGACCTTCTTCATTGGTTAAATGGGATCTTCATTCAACATTTGACCATAATTAGTGATTATTTGTGGCTGATTTGCTCCTTTTATCACTGGAGGTTATTGTTTTTGTGAATACCAAATTGCTTATTTTGTAAAGATAATTTTATTTACATAAAAATGAAGAGGAACTTTGTCTGAGATCTCTTACAGTGTCCTGAATAGTCAAAGAGATGGTTGACTTTGCCTGGAAAAGGAAATGTGACCCTGGGATTACACCCTTGAGAGATGATACTTCAATTCAAATTGCAATTCACAGAGTAATTGCAGCCTGTGGTAATGCGTCTTCAACATCTTAAAATAGCTATTAGCTGGGTAGAGCTTTCCCCTAGAGGAATGGCAGTGTTCACTAGGGGATGTCTTTTGTCTCTTTCAAGCCACCAGAGCAGCCTCTGAACAATGCACAAAGAAACACAACATTGGACATTTTCTGGAGTGATTTGAAAATTAACTGAGACCAAATATATTCTCATCTCTTTTGGATCATGTTACAAATAAAAATATGGGTAAAAAATAAAATCAAATCAGCAATGAGACTCCTTTTTGAGTTAATTTTTGTGCTTCCGGTAAGTGAACATAAGATTTGGGCTTCTTAGAGCTGTTTCTTAATATATAAGCAAAGTCCCTGAACAGTCTTCATTTAATGGATCGTTAAACCCATTTTATATATTCTTTACAGAAAAAAAAGTAAATAATAAACATATGTCATCATCTTTTCCCTGCCCTTATAGGCAAATACTGACAGTAAACAATGAGATATTTCATTTTTAATTGCACACATAGAGCCACTGATTTTCTTAAGTATTCAGTGAACTTGACTAACTTTTTCTTGGATAGAATTTGGACAAGGAAGTAACAAGATCTGAATAGTAATAATAAATTTTTAAAAAGACCTTGAAGAGTCCTCCACTCCTATAGAAGGTTGTAAAGCACAAAAAACTATGCGGATGGAATGGACCCTGGCAGGTGGGAGACTGAACCACACCTACAAGATAAGAGGTCGCAAAAGGTCAATACAAGTTCTTTGCTCCGGCCCCAAACTGATGAATGGCAAATGCCTCCAGGCGATCCCGGAGGAAGGGGAGGAACTGGGTTGAGATGAGAAGGCACAGCTGTCCAAATGATTCTAAAATACCAAGCCCGGAAAAAAAGACAAAAGTCAAATCAGGAAAGTAAGCAAAGAGGCTGAGAGTCCAGAGAGAATGTTTATGTCCAACTGGAAGAGCGAGGAAGTGAAGGACAGACAGGTGGCCAGGGTGGGTGATGTGAGATTGGGACAATGTGAGGAGACTGCAAGTTGCTGCAAGTTGATCCAATCAGTTCAGGAGTTCAGTCTGCAAATGCAGAGGCAGCCAGGCAGGTCCTTCAGAAATCTCTGAATGCAGTAGTAGTGCTTAAAGGAAACCTATTGAGTTTAACAAACAACAGGCAGGCACTTGGCAATAAGAATAAAATATCAGGGGTTGCAGCCGCCCAGAGTCTGTGAGGGTTGAACCCACGTGGCGTGAGCCAGGCCATATCAACGGGCAACAAGGCAGCCCCACCTAACACGGACAAAGAGTACTGGTTGTCTGGTGGGTTTGATGCCCGGGTTATAAAGACATATCAGGGTTGATTCCTTTTCCTCAGGAATCTGAAAATCTGATAGGGATGCCACCACCAGCCATTCCCCTTCCACTTGCAGAATATAGATAGATTGTAGATCTTTACATTTATTTTGTTTTTCTTTGTGACGGGTGGGCTTCGGCCAGCGTGGCCTGGAAATTGCAGCAGTGAGGCTTGCAGTGGTTCTGAGTGAAGCCGTCGCTGAGGGGATGGGAAACAGACCAAGACGTTTTCTTGACATACGTCCTAATTTATCTTCCAGGCATATAGCCACAGGATGTGGAGCAGTAGGGTTGTTCTGGAGGCCCCTCCTGAGCCACACGAACACCAAGCCCGAGATGAAATTGCCAGAAAGGTCTTTGGCATTTGCAACTATTTTCTCTTCTGCTGATAAGGGATATCTCTTACTTTTCTCTGACTGATCAGTGGGGCTCTTTTAGCACTTGGGTGCTTAGATGTGCTCTCTTGATATTTTCAGTGAACAATATTGAGATACATAGGGCAGAGTCTACAGTAAAGGTCAGTAAACCACATGTTTCAGGCTAAATCAGGCCACTGTCCATTTTTATAAATAAAGTTTTATTGAAACTCAACCACACTCATTCATTTATACTTTGTCTACAGCCCCTTTTCTGCTGTAACAGCAAAGTTGAATAGTTACATCTATCCCAGGAAACCAGACTATTTATTATGTGATCCTTTAAGAAAAAATTTGCTGGGGGCACCTAGATAGCTCAGTGGTTGAGCATCTGCCTTCGGCTCAGGGTGTGACCCTGGCTGGGGTCCTGGGAGTGACTCCCGCATCGGGCTCCCTGCATGGAGCCTGCTTCTCCCTCTGCCTGGGTCTCTGCCTCTCTCTGTGTGTCTCTCATGAATAAATAAACAAAATATTCAAAAAGAAAATAGAAAAAGTTTGCTGATGTCTAATCTACAGCCAGCAAAGTGCCCAGTGGTTAAGAGTGCCTGGGTTTAAATCCCACCTTTGTCATTTCCTAGCTTTGTGGCCTTGGGCAATTTAACTTTGCTCTTCAGTTTCTTTTTCTGTAAAAATGGGGATAATAACAGGTCCTGCTTCATAAGCTTGATATGAAGATTAGGTTAATTAAATTATGAAAAGAGCTTACAGTGGTACCCATACTGTTGCCAGAGTTCTCAGTAAATATTAGCTATTATTATCATTAATTATCACGGTACATTATTTTATTTACAAGATTGTATTGGGTATTGACAAAGGTTAGGCAGTTAGTCGAGGCACTGGGCATGAATTAAGATCCAATCTTTCCTGGGAAGGACTTATAATAAGGTGGGAAAGATAAACATACAAATCACTGCTTATAATGTAATGTATAAATAGACATATGTCCAATGTCAGGGCAGGCATGCACTTGTTCATGAAAGAGGGTCGGTTTGAGGGATGAGATTTGGCCTGCATCTTCAAGAACGAGTGGACTTTTGTAAGGAAGATCCTGCATAAAGTGGCATATGGGCAAAAGGAAGAGACTGTAATGTTAGTGTAGTGGGAAGACGTGGGGTTAGGTAAGGAAACATGAGAAGTTCTTAGGTCCACGTGGAAAAGTAGCAGAAGAGCAAATGGAAACATAGGAAATGGGAAGCGAAGGGTTTTAAGGCAGGGTGGAGAAAGGTTGTATATTCGAGCTGACTCGGCGTGAAGGGTGGATTTGAGAACAGTGAGAGTGAAGCCAGGCTGCGGAGGCTGGTCTTGGGGGCGGCTGTTGCTGCAGCCTGGAAAACAGGATTGAATCGCAGAAGGGGCTTGGCAGACAGGACTTCCAGGGCTCATGTTCATCTGTCTTCTCCGTACCTGACATTGTGTGTGTTACTTAAAGAAGCTTCAAGGGATCCCTGGGTGGCTCAGTGGTTGAGCACCTGCCTTCAGCCCAGAGTGTTAACCCGGGGTCCTGGGATCGAGTCCTACGTCAGGCTCCCTGCATAGAGCCTGCTTCTCCCTCTGCCTGTGTCTCTGCCTCTCTCTGTGTGTGTTTCTCATGAATAAATAAATAAAATCTTTAAAAAAAAAAAAAAAAGAAACTTCAAGTTGCTCACCATCAATATGGACAGTAAAAATTAAAGGTGTAAGAGGTATTGTTTGAAGGAACTGGTTTAAAAAGGCAGATGTGTAGAGTTTGAAGAGCCCTGCGTTCATTGACGTGAAGGCTGCGTCTTTGAGGTCGTCCTCCACAAAGGTTCCAGGTGTCTGTGAGTGCCTTAGACACTGAAATCTGGCCGTCAGGAAGCCCGTGTTATCGTTCAGGTATCCCCCCTCCACCCCCCCACCCCCAACCATATGGCTTAAGACATGTCCCGTAATCTCTGTTTGTCCATAGCTATAGCCTGGGATGAAACATACGTGGACAGAGTTCACGAGCTGGTCAATTTCCAAGGGCCCTTCAGGAATAATCTGGAGCCACTGTTGCTTTTGCGACTTCAGTGTGCTAACCCTGTTCTTTCATATTCTCCATCTCCCTCTCCTGCTCCTCCTCCTTTTCCTTCCTCCTCTTCTTCTCCTCTTCATCTTCATCCTCCATATCCTCCTCCTCCTCCCACCCCTCCTCTTTCTTCTTCTTGTTTTTCTCCTTCCCCTTCCCTCTTGCTCTGTCTCCCTCCATCCCTCTCTCTCCCTCTTCCTTTGTCTCTCTACGCTGAGAAAAATGAAACCATCAGGAATGATTATGAGAAGCAGTCTAAAAATTTTTTTTTCTTTCTGAAGGATATAACGTGGAAGTCAGGAAAAATGTGTTCCCTTGTTATTGAGTTAAATTTCACTTCTTCTAGAAACCCCAGAGATTGGATGAGTGCACACGTTTCATATAAAATGGAGGACGTCATGCTTTTAGTTACCTGCCAAGGTTACCTGTCTGTACAGGTAACAGGTACATTATTAAGGATGAGTGATGGGAGACGCTCATGCTCTATGGGGCATTTCTTTCTGTGGGTCTTAACTGTCTTTGGGGGATTCTATTCCCAATGAGGAACAAAAACCCCAAGATATGACCTTGTGTACAGGGAGTGTGCGGGAGAGATAGAAAAAAGAAGTGGAAGGGAAAGTGAGCCACTTCCAAGTGAAATCGTATTCTGCTGAGGGCAAAGATGGTACCAGTTGCTGTAGTTGTGAAGTAATGTGGGTTAATTATCACACCTGGAGAAGAAAAATGTATTGTTTGGTACCGACTATGACCTGTTAAATTGTGTTTGTCTGGCATTTGGCTACACAGTGTTGGCCTAAGACAGGACATTGAGTGAATCAGGCAGGCGCGTGAAATATGCCCTTTACCCTGTTTAACCTGTTGGGTTCTTCCCAGTAGCTGTAGGGAGGTTGGGTGCTGGAAGCCAGATTCTCCTGGACATCAGTGAATTTACAGTGGACAATGATTTGTTATTGAAATCAAAACATTAAAAATGTATAACCAGCTTCCTAACATCCTTAAAAAAGCTATTCATTTTCTCTCATTATTAGCTTTTTTTCCTTAAGACAATGAGAGTTATTTCCAGTTTTTAAAGAAAACAAGAATGATGAGGGATAAATCTACTGGTGAATATGAGAAACTGGGGCACAAACTTAGAAAGATAGTATCACATTTTTAGTAATAAATAATGACAACTATAGAGCTCCTTGACTTACAATGGGGTATCTTCAGAAGCCTGTCATAAGTTTACTATATCATAAGTCAAAAATACATTTAACAGGGGCACTTGGGGGCTCAGTGGTTGAGCATCTGCCTTCGGTTCAGGTTGTGATCCCGGGGTCCTGGGATCTAGTCCCACATCGGGTTCCCTGCATGGAGCCTGCTTCTCCCTCTGCCTGGGTCTCTGCCTCTCTCTGTCTCTCTCATGGATGAATGAATGAATGAATGAATGAATGAGTGAATAAATAAATAAATAAATAAAAACATTTTTTACAAGTGTATTAACATACCTAACCTACCAAACATCACAACTTAGCCCAGCCTGCCTTAAACATGTTCAGAACACTTCCATGAGCCTACAGTTGGGCAAAATCATCTATAATGCAAAGACTATTTTATGAGAAAATGTTGATTATCTCATGTCCTTTATCGACTAACATGTTGAAAGTGAAAAACAGAATGATTGCATGGGGACAGATGGTTGTCAGCGCATCGGTTGTTGACCTTTGTGATCATGAGGCTGACTGGGAGCTGCCTCCACTGCCCAGCATCACGAGAGAGCATCGACCACATGTCATTGATGGGAAAAAATTCAAACGCAAACTTCAAAGTATGGTTTCTACTGAGTATGCATTACTTTCCCATGATTCTTAAGTCAAAAATTCATAAGCTGAACCATCATCGTCAGGTAGGGACCCTCTATATTTTTGATGCCCCACCTTCTCTATAGCTCTTAAACTGTGACATCTTTCATAGCATATTAAAAATGCGGAAGCTCTAGATTTTTCTAAGCATTGACACTATGAAGTGACTTTGATCATCAGGTAAGCGTTAAAGGAAATGCAGGGAGAAAAAAAGGAGAAAGTGCAGGGAAACATGAGGTGCATCTCTTGGAACATTTTCTATGGAAATTTTTCTGTGAGGACCTGTCCATCTGTCCAAGCTTTTTTGAGAAAGTCTCTATCTCTTTCTCTCCCTCTCCATGTCCAATCCTTCAGCAAATACTGTAGGCTCTATCTTTAAAACAGATCTCAAGTTTGGTGGAGTTTCACTAGATAGTCCCTGAGCAGTTGCAATAGCTTCTTACCTTCCTCCTAGTTCCACGACCGGCCTGCTACATCCCTTCTCCATTTGACAGCCAGTCCTGAACAGATCAGATTGTATCAATGTCCCGATGAAAGTTCGCCAGTGCCTCCTAAACACTCCTAACATAAAACTCCAACTCCTTACCACGGTTCCTTCCCAACACCTGTGTTGGGCAAACGTCTAAAATGTGCCTCAGTGATGCCCGCCTCCTGCTCTTCACACCCTTACATAATTTCTTCCCCTCCTGTGTTGGGTAGACCTGGCCATTTGCTCTGACAAACAGAATATGGTAAAAGTAACGGGACCTGACTTCTATAATTAGATTACAAAAGACTGTGACTTCCATCGGGGTTGCCTGATGGCCAAGAACCGCGGAGAAACCGCAGGCCACACAAAAGTGAATGTTGGCAGCAACCGTGTAAATGAGTCCGATAGAGATCCTCCTTGAGACCTCAGACGACCCCCATTCTGGCCGACATCTGAATTGCAGCCCGTGAGAGATTGTGAAGCAGAGGATCCAGCCCAGGTTCACCCAGATTTCTGACCTATAGCAACTGTGGAATAACAATAATGCTGCTTCAGTCTACCGAGTCTTGGATTAATCGTTACGCAGCAATAGGTCACGAGGATACAGCTGGCCCTAGAGGAGCTGGTCCTTGACTGCTTTTCAGACCTTGTTTCTGTTCACTTTCCCCTTGCTCACGTTTCTCCAGAAACTCTTCCCTTGTTTATTCTTGGACACATCACGCCTATTCAAATCCGTGGACTTTGCATTTGCAATTTCCTGTGTTTGGAACGCTTTTACCCTAGACCTTCACATGGCTGTCCTTTCACCTTTTCGATCTTGTTTCAATTATCACCTTTGCAGAGAAGCTCTCTCTGGCTTCCTTCCATGGAGGAGCTACAGCTACTCTCTCCACTCCCCTTCTTTGTGCCCCCAACCCCTCCTTCTGTCCCTTTGTCCTATATTATCTTCCCTCCTAGCTTTATGCATTTTTCTTTTTTGTTCTTTCTTTCTTTTTTTTTTTTTTTAATTGCCTGTCCTTTGCATTAGATTTTAAGCTTCACAAGGGTCAGGGTTTGGTCTGTCCTAACTGCTTAGGATATATAGACACTAATTAAATATTCATTAAATTAATGGATACATTTTACTACAATTTCCTCACATATGAAATAATAGTATTGGAGCAAATGGAATTAAATTCACTTCTATATCTAAATTTCTTTATGCTATGACTAATATGGCAGAGATTAAAGATAACACATCAAAATTAGACCAGGATGAGATGTGGGACAAGGAGATTTTGGGAGTGAAAAACACGTGGCATGTGAGAGACTGAATAGAGTAGATGTGAGATTCATTGCACAAATGCCATCTGGTTCAGTCATGTCCCATAGAACTTTCTGGGATGTGGAAACGTTCTATTTTGTGCTGCCCAATGCACAAGCTATGAGCCACCAGTGGGTACTGAGCTCTTGCAATCCAGCTAGTATGACCAGCAACTAAATTTTCATTTTTATTTTATTAATTTAAATTTAAAATCAAACAGATCTTTAGATTCTAAAGTATCTGATTCCTCTGATACTACGATTTCATCATCATAATCTATCCCCACATGAAAGATCAGAGCACAGTCGTATGGGTAGGTTGACTTCAGGGACTGCTAATTGACTGGAGCATGTGTATCTTCTATGTACGTGCCTTTGGTTTATGTCTCAAAATCAAATTAGAAAAAAAACAAAAACAAAAAAACGTTGCCCACCACATTGATACCATGGAACGGTGCTGCCTTGCTGTACTAATGACAATTTTCTATGTCTTTGATTTTTTTTTCCCCACTCATTCTATTTTTTTTTCTGTTTTCTCAGTCCCACATCTGTGGTTTTGAGCCTTGGTGAAAGTCAATAAAAAGTCAGTGCTCAGTCATTCCGCCACATTGAGTACAAATGTCGATTAACCATCGACACTGAACGGTATCTTTGTGGATGGTTCTGAGCATCACATGATCCAAATAGTTCCCTGTTCTTTGGGTCTATGATGTCCTCTTGTCACCTGAAACGTAAAGTTCTGTGCTCCTTTATTTCTGCCTCTTTCTTCTTACTTATTATCTCTTTGCCTCCACAGAGAGAATCCAAACTATCTTTTCGCAAGTGACAAATGCAATGAAATGTCAACTGCACGAGCTGCACTGTACTAAAGGGGACTCAGCCTTCGGCCGGGTGCTCAGCTGTGACACCTGGTTTCTCAAAGAAACCACAACTTTATTCTTTCTTTCTTTGATAGCGGTATCAAAGATATGTCGAAGGACATATTTATTATCCTGGATAATGATAATGACAAGGGAGTCTCACAAATGTTCCAGTTTGTTCTTAACACGCCAGAGCTTTGACATCTATGAAAGATGATGTGTCACCCAGAATTTGAGATTAAGAGACTGGGTTTACGTTCAGACTGTGCTGTGCATGTGTAGGTGACCCTGAGAGAGTTGCTAAACATCCCTGTTTAGCTTCTGTCCTCTAATAGGCAAAACAGGGATGATGGTATGCCTGTCTCGGGGTTGCCTGAGAACTAGCTAAATTCTGATGCGAAAGCACCTCATACCCGGGGTGAGGGTGGGGGTGTCGACGTGAGATTGAATTAACAATGATAGGGGGGTTGGGGGGGGGGAATCAGAAGGTCATTCCAGCTTCACAAATTGTCTTAGAGCTTGTTCTCTCCTGCCCCTCCAGCATCGTGAATCTTCTTCGGAACCTAGCTGTCCGCTTTCAGAGAGCACCTTTCTGACTACTCCACGTCGGTAGGATATTACCTTTAAGTGTAGCTCTTTGGAGAGTCTGAGAGCATCAGGTTTATTTATTAGTTTCTGTGTATATTAGCTGCCACGCTCCTCACACCCCCGAGGATATAAATTTCTGAAGGATAGATATGCTCAGGATTTTGTTTACTTCTGTATCCCCTGTGCCAGAAACGTTGTCTGTACACAGTAAGTGCTCAATAAATAATCGTTGACTGACAAACCCTCAGGAACACTCTTAAATTTGTCAGAAGCCAGCTGCTTTTTTCCATAACGGGTCATATTTACTGAATTTATGAACTTTCCCACTTATTATTCACTTTAACAGCCTGGCTGCTGTGGAGGCTCTATTTCCTTCCAGGCTCATTACGGGCGGCTGTGGGAAACACAGATAATTTGTCACCCCGAATCCAGGTTAAATATTTTGGCAAGGAGTTCCACCGCTTACCGCAAAGCTCTTAGATCCTTCACCGACTGCCCTTCCAGGCTATGGGTTGTAAAGACAGTTCCAGGTATGGGGCTGCACCGAAAGGAGAGGCTGAGATTTTGTTTCGTTTGTCTGTAGACCACGCTTTTATCACACAACCCTCAGTGGTGCTATTTCTCTACACTCTGCGTAAAATTAATAAAACAATTAGGACTGTTCTTGATGCATAATCACATATTTTTATTAGGCCACTCTCGCTGGCATGCGCTGAACTAGACGTCCACTAGCAAGCACATCAGGAAGTTTCCCTTGCCATCTGCTGGTGGCCCAGCAGGGAGACTTTTTGCAGTGATGGGCACCGAACTTTCCAAGGCTCTGGGGAACACAAGGAGTATCTGGTGCCCCTCGTGTGGCAGGTTGGCGGGAAATGTCTGCAATTCACTGCATGAAGTGTCGACCGACAAAGAGAAGGATGAAGTAACACAGCGATTCAATAGCCGAATTGCTCAAATTCATCCCTCCGTTGGGGGCCAGAGGACTGATATCATGACACTAATTGATGAATTCGAAAAGTCTTCTCGTGGCAGAAATGTTTATTATTCTATTATTTTTGGTGGAACTTTTTTTTTTTTAAGGTTTTATTCATTTATTCATGAGACACACACACACACACACACACACACACACACACAGAGAGAGACAGAGGGAGAGAGAGAGGCAGAGACACAGGCAGAGAGAGCTGCAGGCCCCATGCAAGGAGCCTGATGTGGGACGTGATCCTGGGTCTCCAGGATCATGCCCTGGGCCGAAGGCAGGTGCTAAACCACTGAGCCACCCCGGGATCCCCTATTTTTGGTGGAACCTAACGCTGGATGCACTCCTCTGAATCATTTGACATAGGAGTTTTAGAGCAATTCCTGACAGTCCCCTGGTACCTAAGGATGGCCTCTAAGGGAGAAGTCGTGCATGTCCCCTGACATGGGAAGACGAGCCAAGGGTGCCAGTTATATTGCTTTCACAAGTCCATATTTTGGGGCCCCCTCATGGTTAAATCAGGACCCACTGTGTTTGTCTCAGCCACATGTCTACCTGTGACGGTGGCTTCCTCACAGCAGGCACGTCTATTTCTGAGTTACTTGCATTTAAGAAGAAATAGAACAGAGGGGTTATTAATGTAAAGATATTTTTAATAACACACGGTGACGATTTTGAGTTAAAATTATCTTGGTGAACGATAACATCAGCTAATTAAAAGTCTTAGGTGGAGGGGCGCCTGGGTGGCTCAGTCGATTAGGCAATTAGGCGTCTGCCTTCGCCTCAGGTCATGATCCCAGGGTCTTGGGATCGAGCTGCTCAGTGGGGAGCCTGCTTCTCCCTCTCCCTCTGCCTGTCCCCCCCACCCCCACCCCCACCCCCACCCCCACCCCCCACCTTGGCTCATTCTCTCTCTCTCTCTCTCTCAAATAAATAAGATCTAAAAAAAAATCTTAGATGTACGGTGACAACAATCCTGAATTGAAAGTTAGGCTAGCTGGGTATGAATCTGAAACTTTCATATAATTATGATTATATAATTATACAGCATTAGGTAAGTCATAATTTCTCTAAGGCATAGTTTCTTCTTTTGTCAATAAGGCTGGGGAAGGGGGAAGGCACCTGACCTTTCATGTGCAGGATCTTGTTTGCCCCATACTGAGAAGCTGATGCTGCGAGCAGAGCAGAGCACGTGTGGGGGTAGACGGAGGCCCCGGGCCAGGCTTCCTCGCCCTCTCAGAACCACCTCAGGCTAGTGGAGGCCTTCGTCTGCATAGGATGTCATGAGATGTCTTCAATACTTTTTTCTAAACTTATTGTAGGGAGTCTGCATCATAAAAACATGTCGGTAGGCAGGCACAAGTTATTAAAAATATACTCCTGGAGCTCCTGGGTGGCTCAGCCCAGTAAGCGTCTGCCTTCAGCTCAGGTCATGGTCTCAGGGTCCTGGGATCCAGCCCCACTTTGGGCTCCCTGCTCAGCGGGGCGTCTGCCTCTCCTTCTGCCCTCCCCCTGTCAAATAAATAATACACACAATCTTTAAAAAATATGCATATATTCTTAAATTATGAGAGAAAGGCAAATGAAGGAGCATTGCTTCTGTCACCCTTGTCCCACTGCTGCCCTTCCTACTTGGGTTGGAATTCTTACTCTCAGAGATATCAAATATCAGAGGCTGGGGATTTTAATTACAGGAAAAACAATTGATTTGCACGAGTTCTCTGAAAAAGAAAAGGGTGAATTCAAGATCGACCCTATTAACCTGGCCTCATCCATTAGTGTGAGGATAGGACCTGATTGATATTTCATTGACAGAAGTCAATACGATGGCTTCTGGGAAACTGGGAGGGATTTACTGCAGGAGAGCACCAGGATGGGACTTAATGTTTAATCTAATAAAGAAATTTCTGCCTTTGCCATAAAAATTGGTTTTGAAAATTTAGCCACAGCCGATCAGCAGAAGGCCTTCTCTTGCACAGGGATTGCTTGAGAATTAGGCCATATAACCAAACTTGGCTAAATGAAACACAACAGAAGGTTTACTGGTAGCTTTTGGGAAAGAAAGTGTTCTCAGCCCTAAAATAGGGCCTTCGAGAAAGAGGTTGGAGACCCAGATGGAATCCATCTTTCTGTGAGCCTGAGAATGCAGGAGAACCCAAGCACACTGGCAGAAAAATGCAGTCGGACCAGAGATTGTACTAGGCCTGGTCACTGCTCTGCCTCTGTCTTCGTCTTCAATTTTTAGAAGTTTGATCATGATGTTTCTTGGTTTGGATTTCCTGGGGGGTACTTTACAGTCCATTTTTGAATTTTGAATTTATGCATTTGTCTTTTTGCCAGATTGGAAAATTTAAGTTGTGTTTCCTTCTTCAGACTGATGGCAAGAATGCTAGATCCTTCGTTTTATAGACCCAAAGGTCCCTGAGACTTGGTTATTTTTTTTTAATCAATGTTTTTTCTCTTTTTACACATTTTGAAAATTATATAGATTTATCTTTAAGTTCATTGATCCTTCCCTCTGCCCCCTCGATTCTGCTATTGAGCCCACCTACTGAGATTTTATTTCAGTTATTGTATTTTTCTGTTCTGAAATTCTTATTTGGATGAAGGGGATTAGGAGCACAGTCACCATGATGAGCACTGAGTAGTGTCTATAGAATCGTGGCGTCACTCTACTGTACCCTGAAACTCATATAACACTGTATGTTGGCTATACTGGAATCAAAAGCTAAAAAATCTTATTTTGTTCTTCTCTATAGATTTTATTTCTTTGCTAATACTTTCCATTTATCATTAGTTTCAAATGAACAATATCTATGATGCCTGACTGAAAGTCTTCCTCAGATCATTCCAACATCTCTGTCGGGTTGGTGTCGGGGATCTTTGTTATAGCTGGGTTCCCCAGTCGCTGTTCCTCGAGGGCTCCCTGGCTGGGAGGGTTAGGAGTAAGTCCACGTGGTCACTACTGATCCCACAGAGGAGTGGGGTGACCTCATTACTGCTGGGCGGTGGTGAAAGTCCTGACCCCAGTAGGCCTCCCCTAAGGCCACACTCTCCTGGAGGTGTGGTGGTGGCTTCTCATTGCCAGCTGTGGGGGGAAGGCTGATCTCCTCATGTTACTCCTTAAACCAGTCTTGGGTGAGGTCCTCGCCACAACCTAGAGAGGGTGGGAGTCTGTATTTTTCGTGTCAGTCCCCACTGAGGCAGGTGGCGTGGGGACAATGATCTCTTTGTGTGGTATTTGGTTTCCGTCTTCCTGGGGTGTCTGGGCGGCTCAGTTGGTTAGGGGTCTGACTCTTGGTTTCCGCTCAGGTCCTGATCTGAGGTTTGTGAGTTGGAACCGCACCCAGCCCACCCACATCAGGCTCCCTGCTCAGGAGGGAGCCTGCTTCTCTCCCTCTGCCCCTCCCCCTGCTTGCCTACTCTCTCTCTCAAATAAATCAATAAATCTTTAAACAAACAAACAAACAAACAAACAAACAAACAAAACAAAAGTTTCTCTCTTACTAGGTGTCCTTTCCTGGTCTTTTTGGTTAGAGAACAGGCTGGCTTGCTTTCTTTCTCTCTTTCTTTCTTTCTTTCTTTCTTTCTTTCTTTCTTTCTTTCTTTCTTCTTTCTTTTCTTTCTTTCTTTTCTTTCTCTTTCTTTTTTGTCTGGATCCATTAGTATTTCCAGACTGTCAGCTTTGGCTTCTTCAGCCACAAGTGTCTGATATATGAGGCAAAAAGAAATCCAAGGGACTCACCACTGAGTGATCTCACATGTCCTGTGGTTCGTAGCCATCAGCCTTCACCTCCCCACATTTGAAAGTTTTCTAATCGTTGTTTTACAGATAACGTCCAGGGTTTTTAGCTGTACTTAGTAGAAGCACTCAGGAAGTATGTTTACTCAATTTTTCTACACGTAAGTCCTTCCATGGTTTTATTTTTATTTATTTTTTTGTTAAATTTGGAGATGTTTCTGAATTCTCTATTTGATCTCCAGTACTGAAATGTTTTGATTGTTATTTTACTATCAAGTTTATCTTATTACCATTTTTCATGGAAATACCAAATTTTTATGGGAATTCCTACTTGTTGTTTTCTAATTTAAATTTTAGAATTAGGTTGTTGATTTTTTAAAAATCTTCTTTTATAGCATAGTATTGGGAATATTAAATAGATCAATAAATTTTGAGAAAACTGGGTCATTTAAAATATTTACTCTTTTTCTCTGAGAACAGAATATTTATTTTTTTACTTTTAATTTTTTCACAATATTTATTTTAATGTATTGGCGTTGTCCGTTATGTATCTCAAGAGAGTTTTTATATTTTCTTCACACAAAGACCTATTGCCTAGCCTTATGAGATTTAATCTTTATTAGATATCTTACGCTTTCTGTGTGTTGTTGTTGTAAATGAGATATTTTCTTCTGTTATTTTCTGTTCTAAATTCCTTCTTTAAAAAAATAAATTCCTTCTTTGCTTTTGCTTTGATAATTTGCTTTCTCGTCAGTTTTTGTTCATTACATTCTGGATTTTTCTTGATAATATAGAATTATTTCAATTAGTTTTTAGAATATAATTAAATTCTAGTTTGGATTTTTTTTTTTTTCATTTAGAAAATAACTATTGCCCTTCCCTATAAACATAAGAACATTGACACAATTTCACTATCTTTTATGTCCTTGTCTGCAACTCACATGTGGCTGATATACTTTATCTGTTTTTCTTTATCACCTTTAGATAATCTCTTTAAGTGGATTCTGGATTGTTTACTCAATTCCTTTAACCTGTCTACTTCCCAGAGCCAAGAAGTTCTGGCCTACTGCTTCCTCTGGAGGGGAATGACTGCTTAGCTTTGATGTGGGTGGGAATTTGGGTGCTAATATAGGAGGGTCTTGGGGGAAAGAACATGCAGGTGTCAGATTCTTGGTTCTTCAGGAGGAAGGTCACCTTTGGTCTGTATGTATCTCTTTCTCCCACTCCTTCCTACCCTTGGGGGCCTTAAGAAGAAATTAAAGTCACCAGCAGAGTCCTCTACAATCTCAAGGCTGTAGATCAATACAGGAAGGTTTTTTTCTGTATCTGGATAGGAAAGTCCTAGAATTTTGCTGCCTTTCAGAAGAGAGAGTGCTACACTCCCATCACTCTCCATGACTGTAGGTAAGGCCCCCAGCTGGTGGACATCTGACGTAAGGGGGCCTACAGCCAGAGAAGGAAGGAACCGCCAGATGAAGGCCCTAAAGAAACAGAGACTCTGGGGAAGACTACTAATAACCTGAACAAAAATAATAACACCTCCTAAGGAGAGCCAGATAGCAGCCAAAAAGTAAATTTTAAACTGAAAACTTGTCTAGAATATAATTCAGCAGATAACTCAAAGTTGGTCACGGCTGCTCATTTTGTCAAGCCTGAGGTCCACGTCCCTGACTGAATATTTTCTGTACCATCCAATCTCCTTTTGTTACTCCTTATGTGTTGTTTTTTTCCTTATGTGGTTTTTATGTCTGTAGTAAATTTCATTTTCTTGCCTGAGAATTTTCAGCTCATTTTTTTTTTCCTTCTTCCATTGCTTTATCTTTTTTTAAACTTTTTTTCTCAGAGAGGTGATTTTTTTTTTTTTAATTCTTTGGTTTCATGATGAATTTTTGTTTATTGCTAATTATCACTTGTCCCAATTAAAAAAAAAAAAAGCCAGCTGCCAAGACATTCATTAACTAGGGATTTCCTGGTTTTTGCTTATGATACTGTAGAACTGGTAGGTTTGTGTATCCATTTTCTGTGTGTGTGTGTGTGTGTGTGTGTGTGTGTGTATCCATTTTGCAGTGGATCCACAGAGACCTGTGGCTGTGGTCACTGGAAATTTTTTGCAAAGAAGGGGAAGAAAAGGTTTAGAAACACCTGCTGTGTTCCAGTACTGGGTGGAGCACTATACATACTCTTTCTTTTGATCGTTGAGAGCACATGAAAGCATTACCTAAACAGGAATCCCTCTTTATTTATTTTTAAAATGTTTTTCCTCTTCAATTCAAGCTTTTTCCATTGTTATTATGGTGGCCACCCCCTTCCTTAAAACAGGCAAACCACTTCCCCCTCCTCATGGATAAAGTATTTGCATAAAATATCTTTCCAACAAGACTTTGATCTTTAAAAAAATCAAACAAATAAACTATAGATCAGACATTCTCCAATACTGACAGGTATTACCAGTTCCTTGCATGGGAGCGTGGATAACATGTGAGCAGGGAATTTGGTCAATAATGTGACATCCAGACGCTTCAAGAAGAGTGTCCGAGATTTCGAGTAGGAAAATAGCAAAGAATAAGCCTCCTTCAAGGGAGACTGAATATGAAACATTCCATGATTTTATCCTGGAGTACTCTGGGTTTTGAGCATGTGCAATTGGTGGGATGGAGGTTTTTACCAATGGGTAGATTTTCTTCTAATTACCAGTTCTGCCTGAAGGAGGGAAGTGAGTTAGGTCATAACCACGGTGAGACTAGGGAAGGCTAGGCAAGACACGGCCCAGGAGGAATCACAGTAGGGGAGGAGGATGCCTGGGTGCATGAATGGACCCAGAACAGGGTCACCAGAGATGGTGTCACCAGAGATGGTGCTCCCAGGTGACCGAGTGTGCGGGTCTGGGAGGCATTCCCTGGAGCTCTGTCCCCTCCTTATCCCTGTGTGTCCCATCACGTGCTTGTCCTTCTCTTGTTCTTGTTCCCTGTAGCGCCACTGATTGACCCTGGGCCCAGATCACTCAATGTGATCTTTGGGAATCATAGACTGGATTGTTTCCTGCAAATTAGATAATACTGTTTTCTCCATTAAAACTTTTTTAAAAAAGATTTTATTTATTTATTCATGAGAGACACACACAGAGAGAGAGAGAGAGAGAGAGAGAGAGGCAGAGACACAGGCAGAGGGAGAAGCAGGCTCCACGCAGGGAGCCCGACGTGGGACTCGATCCCCGGTCTCCAGGATCATGCCCTGGGCTGAAGGCAGGTGCTAAACCACCGAGCCACCCGGGCTGCCCTCTCCATTAAAAGTTAATAAAAAAAAAAATTCACAAGTGATTTAAAGATTCCCTTTCAAGGGTATCCTTGATCAATCTCCCTAGAAATGCTGTTCTGTAGCTTTTGGTTCTCCCCTTGTCTTGCTGCTGGTGATTACATGCAGCGTAGGGCTTTGTTGGGGTTTTACTACAACCACCAGCCTAAACTTTTCGTTTAGCCAGGGTCATGCCATAAATAAGTACCTCACAATATATCATTGGTTGTGATAGTGACTAAATGCTGCTGGACAAAAGAATTAAACACACACACAAAAGACAGTTTTTTCCGCTTTTGTTCCTCCTCCCTGCCTGTAAGCATATCTCTCTGTACCTTTCCTTGCCCACTTTGCTTTGGCTCAGAGATAGAAATGTCCCTCCTCTGCAGTGAGTTGTTGGCCTCCGATACACATTCCCACTCTCTGTTTTCCCCTTTTCGAGAATGTTTAGTCTTTCCATTCTTCCCAGCTTTGGGATTTTTTTTTCTCTTGATCCTTCACCTTCTCAACAGTCTCTCATCTTTAAAAAACATGACTAGAGAAGGAAACCCAAACAGACCTCCCTCTATAGCCCATTTAAGGGACAAGAGGAGAATGGGGACTCATTATCATAATCCTGGCCCCCATGAAGAAAGCTGATGTAAGAGGGCGTCCCTGTGGACGGAGATAACGGAATGGTTTTAAGGTAAGTTAAACAATTTCCCTTTTCACTGGGGCATAAATCTGATTACTCCACTCTTTTTCTATTTCTCCATCCATTCTCATTGCTCCTCCACCTGTCCACTTTGTCTCTTTTGGCTTCACATCTAAGTTTATGAGAAAGTTGATCACCGCCTCCCCTCCTACTTCCCATTTCCTCCTGTCCTTTTATTTACCCTGGGATCCCCTGCGCACTGGCTTTTGTTGCACCACTCTGGTAAAGGACATGTGGCTGCTTCCACGTTTTCCTAGTTACTAGGCCAACAGACATTTTACAATGTCTTTTCTGCTGCATTTGGCTCTGTTTTCTCCCCCTAAATTTTGAGGCTCTATCTTTAGTTGATAAATAAATAAAGCTCCCTCTCCAGCTTCTCCTTCAACTTCTCTGGTTGTTCTTTCCCAGTCTCCTGTGGACTCTTCTGCCTCCCTCCACCCGCTCTGTAAATGCTAGAGTTCCTCCAGGATTTGCTAATGTTCTCAGCACAACCAAGCTTCCTTGAGAGATCTGATCCGCTTAGGTCTTCAAATAATCTTGTATATGCAAATGACCCTCAAATTTTTATTTCTAGTCTTGACCTTTCCCTGCACTCTGGATCATCTATCCAACATCTGTCAGGGTCCCTGACCTCTAATACACCCGAATAGAACTCACCCCCACCCCATCCTGCATCTCTTCCTGAACTTTCTACCTTAATGAATCAAGCTGACTGAAGCATCCACATAGGGACCATTCTGGGATTTACTTCTCTCTCCTGCCCCCCAAATTAGATCTTTTCTCAAGCTTCATTTATCCACTATGTTGCTGCCGTGGGCTCTTTGTATCCATCCTCACTGACCCTGACTGCAATCAGGCTCTAATGATTTTCCTCTTGAACAACTGTGAGAATCTGAAACCACTTCCCATAATATATCAAAATGCCCTTTGTAGAATTTATTTCTGCCTTGGATGAGGCCCTACGTCTCTGGAAGAATGATGAGCTCTGAGAGCTCTTTGTGATCAGGAACCTGCCAGCTTCTTACAGTTGCCACTTCTTCTGTCCTCTCCCACTCCGAGCTCCAAGTATGCCGAACACATGCAATTGTCCCCGTAAGTCCCTACTGGTGCTTGCTTCTTACCCCAAGATCACTCATTCCTACAACCATCTCTCTTCCTGGATGGTTCCTATTTGTCCCTTAAGACTTCAGTCAGGAGTCCTGACTTCTGTGAAATCTTCACTCTATATTCACTACCCATCTCACCCCAGTTTAGGTCAGGTGTCTCTTGTGGATTCTCTTAGTTCCCAGGGCCTCTGTTTCTATCATTCTTATCACACTGCACTGTAAATGCCTGATTTTATTCATCTTTTTTTCTTTACTTACAAAGATCTTTCAGTGCTCTGAGAAAAGTGATTGTATTTCAGTATTTCTCAAATGTAGCACAGTGACTTTTAAATGAATGGATGAAACTCAGCAAAGTTTTGGTAGTAGAACTAGACTAACATATTTAATCTAATTTAATTAAAATACCAACTGTTTTAATGTAGTTGTTTTCATCTAAATTACCCTCTAATAATCTTTCCTATGCAAACATCATTTTACTACATGTGCCATCATTTTACATAGTATGCCATGAATCTTAACATCATACAGTATTGATTCATGGTCTTCATAATTATTTTAAATGTGGAATGATATTCCACTAAATTGATATATTAACATTTATTTGCATGTTCCTCTATTTCTGGCCACTTTGGATGTAAGCACTTCTTTTTATTTATAAAGATAGTGATTCTGCAAATCTGACATGGCATTTCTTTTAGTCACTGTCAATTTAATGCTTAGAGGAGGACTAGGATCTTACACAGGAAAGGGATACTATAGTCTGGCCTTGATATATAGGACAATAACATACTCAAATATAATTTTCTCTTTTTTGATTTCAATTTTCCTATAATATCTGCTCTTCAGAATTATTAAAATGAAAGTCATGTCAAAAACAAGGCATTAGGGACACTAGGTGGCTCAGTGGTTGAGCATCTGCCTTTGGCTCAGGTTGTGATCCTGGGGTCCTGGGATCGAGTCCCGCATCAGGCTCCCCACAGGGAGCCTGCTTCTCCTTCTGCCTGTGTCTCTGCCTCTCTCTCTCTCTCTCTGTGTCTCTCATGAATAAATAAATAAAATAGTTTAAAAAAAAAACCAAGGAATTAGTGCTGCACATCATCTTAGCACTACTGGAGTATATATATTAAGATTGAACTCTGATGTCCTGTTTTGGTTGAAGTCTGTACTAGGTTTCAGCTTGGAACAAACTGGCAGTCAGAATCTTAATTCTTAACCTGAGCAAATGCCTGTGATGGGTTGTTCTGTCCTCCGCTGCTCTGGGTTCCCTCCCACTGAAGCAGGTGCTAATGGATGAATGAGACAGCAGCTGTTTTGTCCTAGAAAAAAGATATAAGGCCATGTTATGGACAGAATGTTTGGGTCTCGAAAGAATTCATATATTGAAACACTCCCCCAATGGGATGGTATTAGAAGGTAAGACCTTTGAAACATAATTAGGTTTAGATGGGGTCATGAGAGTGGATCCACATGATGGGATTGGTGCCTTTATGGAATAGAGAGAGACTAGTGCCTGCTTGGGCACATGAGCACACAATGAAAAGGTGGCTGTCTGAAAATCTTTCACCAATATTCCAAGTAATCAGCATCCCATACTTTTCAGTGTCCAGAACTATAAAAAATAAGTATCTGTCATTTAAGCCAACTAGTCTAAGTTAATTGGTTATAGCAGCCCAGACTGACTAAGACAGGCCGTTGACCTGGAAGAAGATGGTTCTAGGCATTCTGGGCATAAAAGATGCTCAAGACTTCAAGGCTTTTTTTTTTTTTTTTTTTTTTTTTTTTTTTTTTTTTTTTTTTTTTTTTTACAATATAGCTTCTCACCTTTTCATATTTCAGTAAGTTTCAGTATATTGGCAACTTTCTTAAATGTAGAGTTCCCCAAGCACACTATTCTTCTAGATGGGGCCTGACTAGCATTGAGAAGTGGGCCGGTTACCTTCCTCATTCTGATATACAATGTTTACTAATATAGTCAAAGCTTGCATTTTTGTTTCTTTTTAGTGACTTCATCATTATTCAAAAATTCAGTTCAACAGTCATTTATTTATTTTATTTATTTTATTTAAATTTTTAAGACTCTATATATTCATGAAAGACACAGAGAGAAAGAGACAGGGACACAGGCAGAGGGAGAAGCAGGCTCCCTCTGGGGAGCCCGATGGGACTCGATCCCTGAACTCCAGGATCACGCCCTGATCATGAAAGCAGAGCTCAACTGCTGAGCCATCCAGGCATCCCTCAATGGCCATTTATGATAAGTAACCTTGACTCTGTCCTTTTCAAGGCAATGCCCTTAGCCTTCAAAATTTAGAGAAAGAGGCATAAATCTGCTGGTTAGGAATGGGAATTCTAGGTTCCGTGGGAAGGGGAAAGTTATCTTGACAGGGCAATGGCAGTTTCTCTTGGATAGACAGGATTTCACCCCTCAACTCACTGCATATGCTTCGTTCCCTCAGCCTAGGCATGCAGCCAACCTTGATTAGCACAACTTGACCTCATGTTGCTCCTGTTATTCTTTATTAGAAAAAAACCTCATCTTCCTGTAGCATTTGCATGCCCAGATGACAATGAAATGTTCACTACTTGTTTGTTCAGTAATTAATTCATTAGTTCTTTCTGGTAATTTTGAGTTTCCAATGTATAGTCCAACACCTTGGGAAATCTACAGGGTTACATGACACGCCCTCTTACAATTAAACTGCACATTTCAAAGTTATGGATGGAATACAATCAAATGTCAAAATATCTTTTGGGGGGCTAGCTAAATTTGGGTTTCATGACAAACATTACTCTTGCTCACCAATACTCCTAGTTCCCCTTATTTCCTGACCCCCTAGAGGATTACATTCCTCTGACCCTTAAAGTCAGGCACGGCCAGGTGCCTTCCTTTGGCAATAAAATGTAAGCACAGTGATATGTGTCCTTTTTAGAAAAAAAAAAATCATTGAGGAATAGTGTGGTCTCAACTCTGCCGCAGAAAACAGTTATGGTTTCCTGTTGAGAGGTTGGCATCATGAGTTGGTTGCAATCATCCTGGCTCACTGAATACTATGGTGAACAGAACCCCAGCATAACTACTGTTGAAAAAATAGCCTGCATAAGATTCATCATAGTGGGTGCTCACTAAATATTTTTGGGCAAAGCATTCATGTATGCATGAATGAATATCCCTTAAGGTAACTGTCTTAGCTTGAGGTGCTATAACAACAGTACCATAGACTAAGTGGCTCGTAAACAACAGAAATCTACTCGCAGTTCTGGAGGCTGGGAGTCCAAGATCGGGTTGCCAACACGGTCAGGTTCTAGGAGGGCCCTCTTCAATGTTGCAGATGGATGATCTTCCACTGTATTTTCACGTGGCAGAGAGCAGAGCAGGGAAAAAAACCTCTCTTGTGATTTATAAGGGCACTAATCCCATTCATGGGGGTTCCAATCTCATGACTTTGTGCAATCTTAATCAACCTTTGAAAATCATTCCTCCTTCTTTTTTTTTTTTTTAAGATTTGATTTATTTATTCGTGAGAGACACAGAGAGAAGCAGAGACACAGGCAGAGGGAGAAGCAGGCTCCACCCAGGGAGCCCGACGTGGGACTCGATCCCGGACCCTGGCATCATGCCCTGAGCCGAAGGGAGATGTTCAACTGCTGAGCCACCCAAGCTTCCCCCATTCCTCCTAATACCATGATATCTGGGGATAGAGTCAACATCATATGAATTTTTGGAAAAAAAGCATTCAGTCTGTAATCGTAATGAATTTTTTTTGTGTGTTTTGTATGTGTGGAAAGATAATACTAAACTCTCGGCTCCGATATTGGCAGAAGCTATGTGTCTATTATGTATGTATTATAGCACCTCAAGCTAAGACTGGTTCTAAAAATGCTTCTAACATTTATGTCAGGATCTTTCTCTAGGAAAATTAAGTACAGGTTTGAGAAAATACTAATGTTTTAACCCAAAGTATAAATTCTTAAAGTTAATCATCTTCTTGCTTATGTAGATCACTCCTAAATGACATAGACATGAATTTATCTTATTTTGCTTCAATTTTCTTAGATCAAAATGTTTAGCCTTTAAAAATTATTTTAGAGACTACAATGAGTCATTGTATTCTTTAATACGTATTGTCCTACTAAGAATTTTATACGATGTGTTGATTAGAGCTATGCCTGCAATGTATATTTTTAGACTTTTTGAATAAGTAAGGATATATTTCACATAAAAGAAGTCACAGAATCTGAAAGGTAGAAGACAACCTGGACATTGTGTATTTGGTTTCCTCTTCATACAGGTATAGAGAAGGTAAAGTCAGAAAAGGTGGCAGAAGGACTTTATCTTCCAGAAACATGCTATTTTGGACCACAGAAATATTTAATGAGGTAAATTTTCTATTAAACCAAAAGGCTTTATAATCATGCTAGTAGAAATATTTTAGCAGTTTAGAGAGATGCCATCCATTTCAGATTTTACATAATAGTGATCAGAAACACTTTGTCATTTTCATACGATTAAATAGAAAGTGATAGAAAGTGGGGAATGTTTCTGCTACTTCTTTAACGATGGGTTGATCAAAGGCATCACTTTTATCAGATGGATCCGTGGTTTGTAAATGACTACTGTGTGCGTGCCTAGCTAGCAAAGAGTAAAAAAAAAAAAAAAAAAAAAAAGAAAGAAAGAAAAAGAAAAAGAAAAAACATCATTTCTCCTTTTAATTTGTTACCATTTTATTTAGCAAATGACATGAGTGTGATTCATCTGTACTGGTTCTACTAATGCCAGCTAATTCTCACCACATCACTAATTTCAGGCCTCCCTGGGACTGCCCTTGTCAGGACAATGGAAAGTTTCTGGCCAGGAATATCAGAATTGGTGTCTCCAACGACATCAAGTATGTAGCGGGCTCTAAAAAAAGTAATTGTTGGAATGATGATAGGAGTTTGTTTGTTAAAGGTTATGTGACATCTTATGGGAAAATAGTGTGTTGAGTGCAAACTTATTTGCAAAGTTACAGGCTATGGCAGGATAAACACTGTATTCCATGAGTGCATAGAATATTAAAGGAAGGAGATTATTTTACTTGGAGGGAAGAATGCAGTAGAATAGAAGCAGGAGTGGCAGCTGGAGGCATTTATTGTTATATTGTATAAATTAGCTTAATTGTGCAATTATCAGGTGAGTGGGTGATCCTCTTTATTTCCTCTTAATTTGAATGACAGGTTTTTTCCTTGAGTGTAGCTGAGTAAGCATTATTTCTAAATGTACTAGAAGAAAGTAATGCTGTTTCTTTCCCCCTTTTCATGGGTGGCAATAAAAAAAAATATTTTGAGAATCTCAAGAACTGGACTATTGGAATGAAAGAAAGATTGTATAAAAAGCACATTGATAAAGTCATCAAGACTTCCTTTCTCTTCCACATTTGCATTGAGTATTAATTATTTTCATCAATTTATCATACACACTGAAATTAAATGTGAACAGAAAGGCCAGCTCCATTTTGTTTGCCACTGTTGAAATAGGACCCTCTATTCGTTTGAGTATCACCTTAAACTCTTTTACTGCCTTTAATAAAGCATTGTCAAGAGTCTGACATTAAGCATACTTGATATATGAGAATTTCTGAAGGTAATTTTGAATGCATGGGAGGAAACAAAGCATAGGGGTTTATTAAAAAGCATCTCCCTGAAATAAAAGACATTCATAAGGAAATAGTTTAGTTCTTTTTAAAATTTTTAATAAAATTAAAATTTTGAATCACAAAATTTCATAGCTACCGTGTTTCATGCAAACAGCTGGGCCTAACTATACTGTACCATGTACACATGTCACTGTACAAATTTACTTATGACACATGGAATTGATGGATAACACTTACTAGTTTTGTGTTGGGCAAATGACACATTCTGAAAGACACAGACATTGACCCTGACACAAGCCATTGAGCGTATTGAAGGACCGTAGACCCCTATTGATCTCTTCTTCCACATTTGGAAACACAGCAAATACTGGTTTAGGAAACATCTCTGCAAAATCTTTCAAACGGAGAATCGCAGTGGTACTGAAAATTGCTTCAATAATGTTTAAGCAAATAATTTTGCTGACCCATGCGGTATCTTTATACTGTCCTATTTTTCGTCACTGAAAATTATTTTATATAGTCAAAGTGAATAGTCATATCAAAAATCATTATGCACAACCTTTTAATAAATTCTCACAAATAACTATATTGCAGACATGGTTAATAACTCCAAAATTGCAGGGTAAATGTATTAGCATGAAACAGCTCAGCACTTAACAAAGCTAATAAAATATACTACATAGCTTTTCTAAATTTTTTAATAATCAGAAGGGTGGCAGAAATTGGAGAAAGTAGTAACATTTATACAGTAAATTTAAAAGGCCTTTTAAGTAATAGACATCCATCTTTCTATGTTATCTCTGAAGCTTGGGTTATTTTAGATTATTTGCTATTATAGAACAAATATAGAATATACATGCAAATATGAAATATTCAGGGTTGGTTTTTGTTTCATCCTATGTACTGAACATTCTCTCTAAGTAAGAACTATCAATACTGCAACTGCTTTGTACCCTTGGCATTTTATGCATTCTTTACACATGACATTCATTGTTTTTACCTTGAAAATTTCCCATTACTCATGTCTTTCATATACAATCAGCAGAGAATATTTTCAGGCCCAAATGGTGCTGGCAACCCAAGCTGCATGATCATTAGACAAAGCAGGCTTTTTTTTTTTTTTTTTTTTTTTCATTTTGTAAGCTAAGTGTTAATATCTTAATATCAAGCACCTCCTAGGTTCAAAATCTATTGCCACTCTGACCCCATCCCCACCCTGCCTCCACATCCCTATAGCATTTTCTTCTATTACTGGTATTAAATTGCTCCAGATTTCTTCTAGTTTTCCTTTATAAAAGAGAGGTGAGAGATGTATTTTTGTTTTAGTGGCTGTCATAGGGAGGCCTTCAATTCTGCAGCTCAGAAATGACACAATTCTGCTTGATAAATACCGTCACTCTCAGGTATAGGAGGACGCTTTCTAATAAAACAAAACAATCAACTTTTTTCCTTTAGCTCTTCTTCCAAAAGCCGGTGATGCTTTTCTAAGCATTCCCTGTCGCTTGGTGGCCATTATGCTCTATTAAGACCATGTCACCAAGCTGCTAACAGAGACTGTATTTGCAGTAGCACAAATTCCCTCCTGAAGCATATCAAGTGCCTGACTTGAATGCATTTATCAACAGGGCTCACAGGACAGGCATCTTATCCTGTGGTTTAAATCAGGGTAATAATCTTATCTGACACCTTTTATCTTTCTCTTTTTTTTTTTTTTTGTAAGGTATTGAAAAATAGTAAGGATGTAAGATTATCTTTATGTAGCTTTAACTAAGGCTCATGAGACAAGGAATGGAGCAATTAATCATGAATTTAATGTGGTGTGAAAGATTCAGTCCTGTATCTGCAGCCAGGGTGCCTGGGATCCAAAGCTGGCTTTGTCACTGACAGCCCTGTGTCTTTGCTTATGCCAATTCACCTCAAGACACCAGGATGCTATCTCTCCCTCGGATGAGCCACTGAATATGTCCCCCTTGCCTGAGTATAATCTAGTCCAAGAGATCTCAAATGTGGTATATAGATCCTGAGGGTTTCTCAACACTCTTTTGGGAGGACTGAAAGGTCAAAAATTACTTTCATTATAAGAGCCAAATAGGGCAGCCCGAGTGGCTCAGTGGTTTAGGACCACCTTCAGCCTAGGGCATGATCCTGGAGACCTGGGATCCAGTCCCATATTGGGCTCCCTGCAGGGAGCCTGTTTCTCCCTCTGCCTATGTCTCTGCCTCTCTTTCTGTGTCTCTCATGAAAAAATAAATAAAATCTTAAAAAAAAAGAGCCAAATAAACTTAATATGTCCTTTTTACCAAAGGAGCAAAAGCAATGGAGTGGAAAACTGGTGGGATCTTTGCATGATTCAAGGCGGTGGCACCAAACTTGACTAGCAGTCATTTTCTACTTCACCACCATCCACTGGCAGGGTGAAAAAAAAATATGCTAGTTTCACTTGAGACGGTCTTGGATGAAGCTGGAAAATTATTGATTTTATTAAATCTCCTCTCGACTACATGTCTTTTTAATATGCTGGTGAAGATGTGTGATGGTTTCTGAGGGAAAAACACTCAGGCAAATGTTTGCGTTATTAGCTAAACTGGTTGGTTTTCATGGAATACTCATTCCACCTTAAAGACCAGCCAACAGACAATCTCTGGTTTTCAGACTTGGACATCTGGCAAACATGGTTCTGAAAAATGAATTAGGTGAGCCCACCACTTCAAGGGAAATGAAAGATGATATTTGTAGCTAAGATAAAATTGGAGATTTCAAATGAAGAAAAGTATTTCAAAAAACTGGTTTTCATCCCTTCTTAACAGCTTCATAATATGTAAAGACTAATCTGAAAAGATTGGTGGTTATTATGGATGAATGTTCATGGTTCCTAAGAGTCATATGTTGAAGACCCAGCCCCTGTCCCCAATGTGATGGTACTTACAGGCAAAGCTTCTGTGTGGTGATTTGGTTTAGATGAGGTTTAGAGGAGGTATGGGGATGGGGCTTCTATGATGGGGTTAGAGCCTTTAGAAGAAGAGGAAGAGAGATCAGACTGTGCCCTGGATTGTGGAAAAGTGAGGAGAATCATAAACAATGCTGAATGGAGCAGTGGCCATTGACTTGACTGGAGAATGCAGGGTGACCTATGTACAAAAGTTAGAGAAGTATATTCGCAGGTGAACCACGAGGCTCTGCCTCTGACAAAGGGTCAGCCCTGCTCAGTACCTGATTTATCAACAATGTAGATGGTCAGTTGAGTCTGATGCTTTTGACCTGAGCCAATAGCAAAGAGAGTGATGGAGACAGAGATGTTGAGGTTATTATTTGAAGGACTGTAGACTCTCTCCCTTTCTCTCTCTCTCTCTCTCTGTGTCATTTTTGTGAGGACACAGTGAGAAGGGTGCTGTTGTCAGCCAGCACAAGTGTTCTCATCTGGAACCAAATTAACTGGCACTTTGATCTTCCACAGAAGCTTCCATAACTGTGAGAAGCAGATGTCTGTTGTTTAAGCCACTAGGTCTGTGATATGTTGTTACAGCAGCCTGAGCTGACTGAGGCACGGGCCATATTAATGACTGTGGATTTTTGGCAGTGTATAATAAAATAAAAGTGTGGAGGGGGTCTCTGGACCTCAGGTGTAGTAACTGCTGATGTAGCCTATTCTTGGGGTTCACCTCCTCTTTGTTCTGTTGCCCTGGATCCTTCTGAGTCATTTGGGCAACACCTCACAGTGACTATTGCTACTGGACCTACCAGGACTGGCCTGAGTTCAGGACACAAATTCATCTTCTATACTCCCCAAAGTATGAGGTCTAGAGTTCTTTTTTTTTTTTTTAATGTTATTTATTTATTCATGAAAGAGAGAGAGAGAGAGAGACAGAGACAGAGATACAGGCAGAGGGAGAAGCAGGCTTCATGCAGGGAGCCTGATGTGGGACTCGATCCTGGGACCCCGGGGTCATGCCCTGGGCCAAAGGCAGGTGCTCAAGTGCTGAGCCCCCCCCAGGAATCTCCAAGGTCTAGAGTTCTGATGTGGTGTTAATCTCTTGGAATCTTCAAGCTAGCAGAGTCCACTATGGTGTGTATAGTAGGAGGACACTTTCTCTTGTGCTCTGAGGGTTCCAGCTTGTCCACTGCCTTGCAGCTGTGCTGCAGATGGCCTGCTTCTCAGGTGAACTTCTGTGAAAACAACTTCCCTTGTATCTGCATGAAGTGTTCTCCTAAAGCCTCAGTCAGGAGCTCATGCAACTGACCATGGGGCAGTTGTGGTTTTCCATACTCTTTTCTTGTCTGGTGCTGACCCCAAACAAACCCCAAACCAACCAAATGTAACCCAGCAAACCATCATGTCAAACAAATGCCCGTGGCTCCTCCTGCCAGTTGATGAGACAACCAGCCCTGTCCAAATGGCAGTTGAAGTTCAGACGGGATGGCTTGCTCTTGTAATCTTTTTACTGAGTGGATGTTGAGATGCAAATAGAAAATAAACTTCATTTTTCCTGCCACTAACCTTTTTATTCGGACTATGGGTTAGTCCTCTCCTTGCCCCTACATGACTCTCAGAGTTGCCTTAGAGTTTGATTCAATTACACTTAGTTAATAAAGAGCTCAAATGAAACTCCAAAGAACAGTCTCACTTCAGTCATTAAAATGTCTAGACCAGAGTAATAATCAAATTCAGAGATTGAAAATTAATGTTTCTTTCTGCTTGGCTCCAGAGTGAAAGTGTTTCCCAGTCTAAATTCAGTTCTCTCTCCGTCTCCCTCTCTCTCTTTCTCTAACTTTGTCTCTGTCTCTCTCTTTGCTATTGGCTGAGGTCAATGGCATCAGATTCTCTTGACCTTCTATTTTGCCCAGATAAGTCAGGTACTAGTCAAGGCTGATCTTTTTGTAGTGGCAGAGCCTGAGGCTGGTTCATCTGTGAAAATACTTCTCTAAGTTTGACACATAGGTTACCCTGGAATCTCCAATCAAGTCAAGAGCCTCTGCCCCATTCCCCATCCTCTGTGATTCTGTTTACCCTCCCACCATCTGGTAACCAAAACATATTTTCTGTCACCCCAGGGCTCTAGGATCCTGCTTCAGCATCCGTCAGCACAAGTGAATGACAGTTGCTTGATATTTCAAATATCACCGCCTAATCAAGCCACATCCATGAACTTCAGAGACAAACGTCAAGTTCCTTGGTGGTTTCTTGAAGCTCCTTCTGGTTTGCTGCCCTTACACTTTACTCTCCGCTAGCAACCTTATCCAAACTCATGTCCTCGGTCTCCCATAGAGGTTCTTTGGTATGGGCAGGACTCTGTGGGGCCTCACCTTGTCAGATAATCCACTGAGGATCCAGCAGCCCATTTTTAAAGAAGAATGTTTGGGGGCTACTTTTTGTTCCAGGTTTTTGGGTTCAGCTGAATCAATAATAAATGTCTCATTTTTAGCAATAATTCAAGAAAATTTGTATCATTAGTAACTACATTTTTTTTTTTTTTTTTTTGAGAGAGAGAGAGAGAGAGAGAGCATGGGGGCAGGGCAGAGGAAAGGGAGAGAGAAAATCTTAAGCAGGTTTCAAGCCCAGTGGGAAGCTCAATGCAAGGCTCAGTCTCATGACCCTGAGATCATGAACTGAGCTGAAATCAAGAGTGCCCCTCTTAACCAACTGAGCCTCCCAGGTACCCCAGTAACCGCATTTCTGACTGGAAGTTGTATTAGCTGCTACTATGTAGGACTAGTACAAAGGTGTAGAAGGGCTTTCTGAGGGACCAGGAAAAGTACCGTATGACTAAGGAACAATTTGGCAATGATTTAGAAACAATTTTGGAAAAAAAAATTAAAAAAAACAAAAACAAAAACAAAAACAAAAACAAAAACAAAAAAAAAAAGAAACAATTTTGGAGTCTGCATGAGTATCTGTTTTCATGACTAATTATATGTATAATTACATTTACATGTAATACACATAATATTGATTGTATATGTGTGTATATATGTTTGTCTATACATAGAACTTTGGCACTCTATTTGGATCATCAAAATACATGGAGAAGTGATGGCTTATGTTATTGAGAACATAAAACATCAAAGAGAAGAATCTGTGGGTGGTGACAGGAAATAGAAAGCTTGTTTACTGGAAATTCAGCTGAAGGAAAAAATAGTGTGAAAATAAAGCACACTGTAGACTTCAAATTTGTTTTTTAAAATCTAAAATAAGATGTCTAAAAATTGTTCTATTTAATAGGGTTAGACTAGCATTATTTTGAATCATCAATATTTTCCCAATTCAATATTTTCCCCCTGTTCCTTTTATCCCATCTCCACTCCCATAGTCTCCTCGTGGAAGTTGTTGGACATCATGCTGTAATTTATATTCGCTTATTTAAAATAAAAGCCTTATCACACAAAGCAGGCAAAGAAAAATGAGTTGTATTATGCTTCTGAGAGTGCCAAATGCCCGATCAGCATAAAGAGAAAGAACTAATTGTTGTCTTAATGCATTTTGAGACATTAGTAGGTCAAGGAGTAAGACAGGGAGATAATTCAGAGCAGAGAACCTAATAAGGTTGCTAATGTATCTCAAAGGAGCTCAAGAAGAATGTGATGTGTTTTGAAAATATTGATGAGTTTTTACTGAGGATCCTTGCAAGTCTGTGGGCCTGTCTTATATGATCTAATGCCTCTACCTAATGAAAGAAGAATCCTACATTGCTAATGCAGTGAAGGCTGCCTGCTTAATACCCCACTGATTTTCACTGTCCAGTGAAATGAAGAACTACCTTTAGACTCAGCTTCTTATGCATTTTGGTTATTTAAAAAATGTATACTTGTATGTCTCTCATATCTGAGATAACTTTGTAAGCCTTTCGAATATGAAGCTAATGGAATAGAAATCAAGAAATGATGACAGGTTAATACAAATATATCAGGGCTAGGGACGCCTGGGTGGCTCAGCGGTTGAGCGTCTGCTTTTGGCTCAGGGTGTGATCCCCGTTTAGGGATCGAGTCCCACATCAGGATCCCTGTGAGGGGCCTGCTTCTCCCTCTGCCTGTGTCTCTGCCTCTCTCTGTGTGTCTCATGAATAAATAAAATCATAAATTATATATATATATATATATATAACTATATATATCAGGGCTAATTTATATATATATATACATATATATATATGTATATATATATATATATATCAGGGCTATATCACAAAAGCCATTACAAAAGGGCTCAGATTTTATTTTCCCTCCACTTTTTGTAGATAGATAATCCTAGAGTAGAAATGGTGGAAGTGGAGAAATAGTTAAGAAAGAACACACTAACTTGTCCTTAAAAAAGGTTATTACTACTTAACTGGGAGGTTATAAATGATGTTAAATGGCTCATTATATTTTTTCAATGCTAGAATTACAAATTACCTCAATTATGCATATATTTTACAGTTGATAATGTTGATTCTTCGTATTCCAAAGTTCTGAAGAAATATTGGTGACAATTGAGACTTAGGATCATGTTTAAGTGAGGCTAGCTCAAAACAGAAACCAAGCCTCATGAGAATATTCTAGAAGTTTATAAGGAAAATATGTATTCCAGGAAAATGAACAAAACATGCTTAATCACGCATCCATTATGAGCATCTTAATTTGGACTCCTGACTATCAGAACTTTAAGAAGCAGATAGTTCTACCATCATTTCAGAGATCAGAAGGGGCAAGTCAGGCGCTTCCTTTGCAGCGAGTATAGAAAACAAGTCCTGGGGAAGCATGTGAGATGGTTACAGCAATGCTGCTGCATCTGTTGATGAAGCATTTCTGCGCCCTATTTCCTTAAATGATCATTTGATTATTTAAGTGCCCACATATTCATTCACCATTCATTCACACGCTCCTAGAAGGAAAATTTCAGAAGCCACAATAAATTCCATTTTAAACATCACATTTCTGCATAAAGATTGGATTATAGAACAACTTTTTGGATGCTTTTCATTTTTTATTACATTTATGACTTTTATAATAAGTCCCCACATATATGAGAAGTAGATGTGGGTGGAGTGTGAGGAGATTCGGTGAACACTTGTTAAACACTCCTATAAAAGACATTGGCATAAAAAGGGGTGAAGGCACAGGGAGGAACAGTTTTTAAAAATATTCATTGAAGCCTCCTGTCAATCAAAGAAACTGAGATTGCTATTAGGCTTGCCGTCAAGGAGGTCCATCACACCAAAATCCTCATCCTTCTAATAATTCCAGAGTTCACGTCTTCAGTCATCATGATGGACCTCCACGTATACTCTTATATTTTTGTCATTCTGCTCTTTATCTCCCTGGTTTAACTATGTGTCTGTTTTTTTCTCATATGTCTTTCTTTTCCCAGGACTGATTTTTTTTTTATAGACTCTCTGCTATTCCTTTCCAGTCTGCATTTTAAAACCCAAATTCAGATATGAAACACATCCTGCCGTTCCTGATAGTTACTTCCTCAAATAGCCCTTTCATCTTTACAACTTAACTGACATTTTCTGTCTCCATTTAAATCCTTGTCTCCCACTACTCCCCTCCCCAGTAGAATTAAATCTAAGAAATGCTACCTTACAGTAACCATTGACCTTGTTCTCTTCCAACCTTCTTATGGTTTACGAGAAAGCATTTTCTTTCTTTTCTTTTTTCTTTTCTTTTCTCTTTTCTTTTCTTTTCTTTGCTTTGCTTTTTTCTTTTCTTCTTTCTTTTTTTTTGAGGGGACAGTGATAAAAAATGCATAAAGCACATCACACTAAAAATTTGTATAACTTAGCATACATATACATCACTGATTCTAGTTGACATGAAGCCAAACCTCAACTTATCTTATAACCCATCATTTTGCCCTTCTAGGTAGTGACCTAATTGACCTGAGAACTTAGGCCCACACAAAAGCTGGCACACCTGCACATGAATGTTCATAGGAGTTTTACTCATAATTGCCAAAACCTGGAAGTCATCAGTATGTCTTTCAAAGGCAAATGGAGAAACAAATTGTGGTATATCCATACGGTGGAGTATTATTCACCAACAAAAAGAATGCACTATCAGGCCATGTGAAGACATCAATGACTCTTCAATGAATATAGTAAGTGGAAGAAACCAGTATTAGAATACTATATACTTTATGATTCCAGTTAGACGAGGTTCTGAAAAATACTGTAAAAACAGAAGCCAAATCAGTGGTGGCCAAGGAAGCAGGCCTTCTATCAGTTGAGTCTTGACATGACTGCAGCCTTATGGGAGACCATGAGCCCAAGGACCCAGCCAAACTGTACCAAGGTGTCTGACCCACAGCAACTGTGAGATAATAGATGTTTGCTGTTTAAGACACTAAGTTTGGTGGTTCCTGGGTGGCTCAGTGGTTTAGCGCCTGCCTTCAGCCCAGGGCATGATCCTGGAGTCCTAGGATCAAGTCCCATGTTGGGATCCCTGCATAGAGCCTGCTTCTCCCTCTGCCTGTGTCTCTGCCTCTCTCTCTCTCTGTGTGCCTCTCATGAATAAATAAATAAAATCTTAAAAAAAAACCACTAAGTTTTGAGGTAATTTGTTATGCAGCAATATAATCCTATCATACATTTTATATACCATTAAAACCAAGTCACCAGAAACAAAAAACAAAATGAAAAACCAAGTCACCAGATGAGCATCTGCTTTTTAAATTTATTTATTTATTTTATGTTTCTTTAGAGAGAGACAGAGACAGAGAGCAAGCAAGTGAGAGGGAGAGAGAATCTCAAGTAGGCTCTTCACCCAGTGTGGCCTTGACTTGGGGCTCAATCTCTTGACTTTGTGATCATGACCTGGGCTGAAATCAAAAGCCAGATACTTAACCAACTGCACCACACACATGCCTCAGACTTCTGCTTTAAATAAGAAGGATGATATTGAAATGTTGTGAAAATATTTTTGTCCTGAATCAATACATGTTAACAGTTATCTCTGTAAATAGGAATTTTGAAACTAGACACAAAAAATTTTATGTCTTCTGCTTTTCCAGAATGATACTTTTCTAAATGTACTATATTTCAAAGAGAATTCTTTGATACATGATCATTCAATTACACTTTCATGTGATTTTCCCCCAAATTAGTGCTGACTCCCCAGTCATTGAAGGAAAAAAAAAGAAAGATGTGCCCTTAAAATGAAGTAGGACAAAATAAATATTTGATTCTGCCTTCTGATTACTACTAGATGTGTCTACATTTAACTCTGCGTGGGGAACAGGTTTGTTTCACATGCTGCTAGTGGAATGGAAAGGAGAAAAGAGTGGTTCTAGATAAACAAAGAACAAACTGAGGAGGGAGGTGGGTGGGGGATGGGCTAACGTGTGATGGGGATTCAAGAGGGCACTTGTCCCCCTGAGCCCTGGGAGTTACATGTAAATGATGAATCACTGAATTCTACTCCTAAAACCAATATTACACTATATGTTAACCAATTAGAATTCAAATAAAAAATCTGAAGAAAAATATAAGTAAAAGAGTGCTATTTAAACCAGAGGGAAAAATAAAAATCACGTAAAATTGAAGTTAAAAACGACAAGCTGTAATCTGTTTGGTTCCTCCCTCAAATAATGTTCAAAACTTCTCCCTCTATGGGATCCTCTTTTCCATACAAATGTGGCCCATTTCCTTTGCAGATATTTTCTTTTGCTAATATTCCCTCACATGCACAGATCAATCTTCACACCTTCTCACACTCACTTTTGCCTTTTTTGGCATGTGCTCTGTTTGCCTGCCATATGTATCCAGCCCTGCAACATTTCCAGACCCAAAATGAAGTTTGAAAAATATCCTTCTCTGTATTTTGCATTTCTATGCCTTTGAAACTTGGCATCAATTTTCTCTATAAAAATCTGACTGATCTTTTTCCCTTTTTTTTTCTTTTTTAAGGCTAATTAATTTTAAAGAAGTATTTCCTCCTACTTTTATCGTTTTTGGCCTAACTCTTGAGTTCAGAGAACACAAAAATATAGCAGAGTGTCAGAAATCTCTGTGTAGTAGTGTGAGAGCAATGCTGTCAGGTAGGTGGTGTCTTCATGGGACAACTGGGTTGGATCGGAAAGTTCTCGTCTCAGCTTTACAGCTGACTCTGTGTGTGAACGTCCCTTGGCTCAAGAAAGCTCCTGAGACTGGTGACCCTTTACTGCCACAAGAAGGAAGTTCTATCACATGGAAGATCTGGCTTAATTTGTAGTTAATAGAATAGTCCTTGGAGTGACTGCCCCCAAACTGAAAGCTGGTTTCCTAATTTATCTGATGACTGTCTCGTGGACACAACCACACCACCCTGCCCCCATTTACATCACCTGCCACTTCACAGACCAGGGCAATGGCTTCTGTGGTTTCTGCAGCTGAATCCTCTTTGTGCGCGTAAACCTTCTCATTTTCTAAGATTTAGGTCAAGTATCACTTCTTTAACAAGTCCCACTGTTTACACCCACATTATCTCAACTTTTCTAATCTCTTGAAGCCGTAATTGTTTTCCTCATTTTAGCTTTTAATTATAGACTCTGACACAGGCTGGAACACCGTTCCTTCTCTCCTTTGCCTGACAAACACATTCTTGTTATGAAAGGCTCATGGCAAGCCTCACCTCTTCCCTGAAGTCATCCCTGAGCACTCCCACCTTTTACCACCCAAGGGAGTAAGTGTCCCCTGGACATTGCTCCCGTGGCACCATCTGCATGAGAACAGAGCATGTATCCCTCTGTTTGATACGATATTTGCCCTCTCTGCCTCTCCAGGACCGAGTGTGCTTCTGTCCAGGTAGGCACTTAATCACGTTTGACTCTGTCTTACGAACACCTAGCCCTGGGTCTGGACAAGTAAAGAAGCTCAATATATATTTGATGAAATAATAATGGTACGCACAGACAAAATAATGAACAGGTAAAGGAAGGAATTAGTGCCTTGTTATACATATCAAATAATTACCAACGCATATCAATGAACTCATTACATGTATCAGTTAATCAACTAATTATGTACAGGAACTAATCAATCGTGTTTATCAACTTAGGACCATCCAGTCAATTAATAATATCTTTCAATTGATTATATGCACATTTATTTCTTGTTGAATAATTTGAGAAGAAAAAAAATAAGTGTATAAGATGCACATATAAACTCTCTTATTTAACTGAGGGGATTTTGTTTTGTATCCTGGATTGGACTGGATGTTTGTGTCCCTGAAGAATCCACTTTTATTTTATTTTATTTTATTTTATTTTATTTTATTTTATTTTATTTTATTTTATTATTTTATTTTATTTTATTATTTTATTCTATTCTATTTTATTGTTTTATTTTATTTTATTATTTTATTTTATTTTATTTTATTATTTTATTCTATTCTATTTTATTGTTTTATTTTATTTTATTTTATTTTATTTTATTTTATTTTATTATTTTATTTTATTTATTTTATTTTTTAGAATCCACATATTAGAACCTAATCCCCAATATGATGGCATTGGGAGGGAGGCCTTTGGCGGCACCCTCATGAATGGTATTAGTGCCCTTACCAAGGCCCTCTGGAGAGCTCTCTTGTCCCTCGGATCATATGAGAACACGGTAAATCAGGAAGTGAGATGTCCTCAGGTACAGAATCTGCCAACCCTTTGATCTTGGACTTCCCAGCCTCTAAGATGCTGAGAAATAAATTTCAGTTCTTTTTTTTTTTTTTTTAATAAATTTCAGTTCTTTATAAGCCATCCAGTCTATGGTATTTTTGTCACAGTAGCCCAAATGCATTATGGCACTCATATTTTGCATATTTTTAATGAAATGATTTTTTAATTAGAAATACAATGTACTAAAAGAAAAAAAAAAAAGAAATACAATGTACTCAACTTTAAGAAAGTTAGGAATGTAGAGAAGAAAATAAGCAAGAAATTATTGGGAGGAAAACTACTGATAAACTCAGTGCTTTACCTGATATACTTTCTTTACGTACTTCTCACGTAATTATCATCATGCTTGACCATTCTGTATGCTGTCATTACAATGGCGGCATTATTCTCAACATAGCAAGTGGTCACAGGTGAACTCTACTGAAATCCACCAGCCAAGGATCACAACCTGTCTATGTGATGCCAAATAAGCCTGATTTTAGTCCGCTGAAGTGAGGGAGAGTCCTCTCCAGAGGAACCGTAGGGGTCTCAAGGGGAGGGTTCTGGCAAAGGACTAATAAAAGATGGGGGCTTATGTTGGGTGATTTTTCAGGCCATTTCTTTTCTTTTTTTTTTTTAATTTATTTATGATAGTCACAGAGAGAGAGAGAGAGAGAGAGAGAGAGGCAGAGACACAGGCAGAGGGAGAAGCAGGCTTCATGCACCAGGAGCCCAACGTGGGACTCAATCCCAGGTCTCCAGGATCACGCCCTGGGCTGAAGGCAGTGCTAAACCTCTGAGTCACCCAGGGATCCCTTCAGGCCATTTCTAAATTGGATATTTCAGAATTCAGGGGTGTTACAGAGATTGGCTGTCATGGCAATCATTTCCTGGAGGTGAGAAGATCGAAAAAATGCTGGCCGTCATAGGAGAAGTAGTAGTCACTCGGGTTAATACAAAGAGGGATTTCTGTAGTTGTTTGATGTGGTCACAGCCACACCCCCCTGATGAGTGGTGTTCTGTGTGTGCTGTTCATGATGGCCTAGTACTTACTTTTCAAAAAGGATTTATTGATTTATCTATTGAGAGAGAGAGAAGGAGAGAGGAGACAGAGACAAAGACAGAGAGCATAAGAGTGGGGAGGAGCAGAGGGAAAGAATCTGAAGCAGATTCTCTTGAGCGTGGATCTTGGAAGTGGGGCTCGACCTCACAACCCTGACATCATGACCTGAGCCAAAACCAAGAGTCGGACACATACTCAACTGTAACATCCGGGCGTCCTGATGATAGCCTAGTTCTAACAGTGTGCTGCCAGGGCTGATTTTCACTTTCTGAAAATATTTACTTATTGTAGGGCTCTTAGTTTTTCCATTTTTCAATTCTATGAGTGGTATGATGAACACTACTATACATATAGCATTTTTTTTTTTTTTTTGAATAGGCTCCCAGAGACGTCTATTTGTATCAACTTGTGGTCATTTTTCTTTTGATCTTTCCCTATTATCATTCTGATCCTGCCAAGTTGCCATATACCAGATTGAACGATCAGTTGAAGTATCAATCTGATACTGTACCTCTACCATTATTGTGATTTGTACACTTTAAACATGACTTCTTTAATAGGCAAAATGGAATATAAATTTTTAACTTGAGTTTCTATAATTATTTGTGAGATTGAATTTATTTTATATGTGTCTTTATGGGTTGCATTTACTTTTTTCAAATTATCTGTTCATGTTCTTTGTCAATTAGTCCGTTGAGACCTTATATTTCTTTTTTTTTTTTTTATATTTCTTACTGAGTCCATATTATCTCTTCAAGTAATAAGCTGAAAATGATTTTTATAATCTAGCCAAAAATAATTTTTAGAATATCAAAAATTACATATTGTCCAATTGGTCAATATTCTTCCTTTGAACTTTTTAGTATGCTCTTCATATTTTCTTTCTATCCTTCCAAATTCGACTCTATGATCAAATTGAACTTCTTAATCTACCTGAAATTATTTTGAAAAATGGTGAAACATGAATCCCTAAAATATTATCTATTTAATTTCCCATCATGCTTCATGTTCATTTTCCCATACAGAATAGCATCTTTAGGCAGACTTTCATATATGTGCTGAGACTAAAACTAAATATTTGATATTTTTAGAATCAGTGTGTTGGTAGGCAAAATAAATAATTCTGTCAGGGCAAAAATTTCAACTATTGGCAGAAATCACAACAATAGATACTATAAATGGATGGATGGATGAATGAATGAATACAAAACTAAGGGATATTATTATAAACATACAACAAGATGCTAAGGCAACGTTTTTGAGTCACATGCTTTTCTTTATAAAATTAGTACATTTAAATTCCCCAAATAAGACAACTGTGTTTTGCTTTAAGCTGCTAAATTTGTGGTCATTCTGTTTGCAGCAATAAAACATGTATTAGTTTTCTGTTTTCCCAAATACTTTTTGTTGGAACACAACTTGAAAAACAAAAGACACGTCCTGAAAGGAGGGCATGCTTCAGTGATGCATGTATCTTGAATCTTTTTTAATGCAATCTTGGTTTAAGCTAGCAAGGTAAAATTCTGGACACCAAGTATATTCATAAATATTTATTGAATGACATAATCCACAGTAAATGTTACTATTTCAGCCCTTTGTCTTTCCCAAAATGGACTTACAAAATTAAGTGAATAGAAATAGAAGAAACTCCTAAAATGACTTAGAGTCTATTCCCTTTTATTGGTTATTTTGCACTGACTTTTATATCTGATTATAGGTTCAGGTAAAAAGGGAATGTAGCCAATAAGTTATATATTTTATGTTACCGTCCAGATTTCACTTTAAATATTTTAATAATTATTTTAGGCATTGAAGCACTTGTAGTACATATTATTTTAAATATCGAGGCCTGATGTCCTCGAATACACACACCAAAACACGTGCGTATTTTGTACATATACATGTAGTTTTATACCTGAAGCATATGTACACTTACCTGTGTGTTTAACATTTATGCCTGCAGAATATATTATATAAAATATGTATTTAACATCTCTACCTTCAAAAACATAAGCCATTTATGTCCTCTGATGTTGAAGGCTAACCCTCACCAGAATTCCTAGCTCTTCATATGATGCGGTTTATTCACTTATGACAACGTTGTAACATCAATCATGTCCTGCGGTAGCAACTGCAGCCATTATGCTGCCCAGTACTTTCCCTGTAATTATTTTTCAAGTCATTTCCATAGTATTTTTAATGCCACTATCTGGAAGCAGAAATAAATTAATTCCATTTTCAAGGGCTTTAAGAAATGTCACTTTATTTTGGGTTGAAGTCACTTCTGTATGGCTACCTTTGTCAGAGGCATACAATGTAGCATTTTTTGTTGTGTTAAGATAAGGATTTCATTGTTGCAATCTAGGGAAAAAATACTATATGACAGTGAAGACTTCTTTTTTTCTTTTGGCATGGAAGGGGGTGGGAAACAGCAGCCTTACCATTCCCTCCCCCATATGTTTCAACTTTCACGTCTGTTTTGCCATCTATTCCATTAACGTCATGATTAATGAAAGTCTCCAGAATTTTAAATACCTTGAAGAGGAGCCAACGCCTGCTCCTTGGAGGCTACATTTAAAATAAATAACAATAAAAGAGGGTGATCCAGGCTTTTGAAGTCTTTAAAGACACTATCTCTGTGATCTCTCTGGCACTGGTGCAGAAAGAGGACAGCATTTCACATTTCTGGCAATACTAATGACAACACAGAAACTGAAAGCAAGCATGAATTTCTGGGAGTAGCATTAGGATGCAGAGCTCCTGCTGAGCTCACCAGATCCTTGCTCTGCACAGCTGCCTTCTCAGCTGGGGGTTTTAAATCAGCACAGTGAGAAAAGATAGCAATGACCATGATGCATCTTCCTCACTATGAGAAAAAGGTAATGTTCAATTAACGCTTCAGTTTTCTGTTTTCCGACAGATTCATTTCTGTCTTGTGTGTGTGTGTGTGTGTGTGTGTGTGTGTTTTGCTTTGGATCTTTTTTTTTGTTGGTGGTGTTTCTTTTCATTTCACGGAATAAAATGCTTACCCTAAAAATATCTTTGTGCTTGCAGTTATGGGAGAAGGATTCTGAACTTCTCATGGCTTTGCTGAAATCAGTAAGAGTTGGAGAAAGGAGAGTGCTTTTAAAAAAATGTATACATGCACACCCGCCGGATATTAACGTGTGACCATGCTCACTTAGCTGTGCTTGCCTGTGACAATAAAACTATCACAATGGAAAGAGTAGAGCCTGTTTTAAAAGTATTTCAATGAGTGCAACCTCTGATGTGTTGGGAACAGCTACGTTTGCTGTTGTGTTGTAGACCGGTGTTTACCATGGTGTTTGTTAATGGGAGTCTGCTTTAAGGCTGGTCTCGGTACTTATAAGAACAATAATAAAAAGAGTGAATATCAACAAAGCAACGCTTTTCATCTTCCAGCCATAAAGAAATGTATTATCTTCATTTTTACTCGTTACAGATCGTGTTTACAATGGCACACGTAGAAATTAGCCAACATGATCTCATAGAATCCTGTTCTCCTTACAGTTATTTTGTTCCATGTTCTTACAGACAAGCCTACAAGGGTTCTTAGCTGTTTGTCTGTTTGTTTCTCTTTGAGAACAATTTATTTTTCAAGCCCAGAATGATAGGAGAAAACAAGCTATGTGATACGTGGACATGTGCATGCAGGTGCGAGTGTAGGCTTAACCGACTTGGGTCTTATGAATTTCCTCTCAGGTTTTCATTAGCCTTCTGGTTGGAAAAATCAACACTTTTGAGCCTGAATAATATTCTTAAGAATGAAGTTCAGAGGTTGAGTGCTCATCGGAAACAGGTCAATTTAGTTTCCTTTTAAGGTTTGAACCAAATATGTGATAGCTACCACGTTAGTAATCACGCCCTATAAAATCTGGTCAGCAATTTATTTTGTAAACATGTATTATGTGCCAGGCACTGGGCTTGGCAACAAAAAAGATAAGCATGTGGTTCTTACTCTCAAGACATTTATAGCCTAACTCTTTTGATCAATGAGCTGTTTTCTGAAGAAGGATCTAATATTTAGCTTATTGCTGTACAACTCACGTTGGAAGTGAATTTTGCAAAATCTATTTAATTTCACCTCAAAGAAGAATAACACTTGCCTAGTAGGTCAATGATGTACAAGGGATTAGTTTTTACTTACTGAGGCAACAACTATTTATTGTACAATTGTTGACTCACAACATCGTACCAGGCACTGTTGTAAACACTTGGGAGAAAGCAGCAAACAAAACAGAGTCTTTACCATGGAGCTTGCATTCTAGCAGGGACCCAGGATGCAGAGGTAGCATAAACTTTCTCACTTGTTTTCAGAACAGCAAAGGGGCAAGAGTGCCCTCTGGGTTGAACTTACGGATTTAATACAATAACAATTTATCCGGTCTACTTGGTTTTCATATTGAACTAAGGTGACCCAAAGGAAAAGAAAGAACTTCTGCAAATGCTCATATGCACCTTCAGAATACTTGGAAGTGACTTTAAAATCAAGCAACAAATTGTGTGTTGTAATATTGTTCTGTGTTCAGAAGACCATGTAAAAGTCATTTCACGTTATTCACACAGTGTAGTGATTTTTAATTTCCTGATGCTCCTAAGTAATTATTAAGTTCCTTAACAATACTTTCCCTGGTATTTTCTCTTGACCCACCAACTGGCAAAATATACAGATTCTCAGTGTCCACTGAAATTGCTGTATTGTCCCTGCTGGCCTGGTGTGGCTCTAGCACCAATGCTCATGAGCGTGTTCTGGGATTCCACCATGGAAGGCATTTGGAAAACACTTATGTCCACTCTCTTTCTCATTTTGGATACCTCATTCTTCTATTTTAAAATGGTAGTAGAATATATTTTCCCTACTTCTTTGGTAACTTTCTTGGCATATATCTTTTCTTTCCTGATTTCTATCTCATGTCTCTATCTATCTATCTATCTATCTATCTATCTATCTATCTATCTATCATCTATCTATCATCTATCATCTATCTATCTATCTATCATCTATCTATCTATCTATCTATCTATCTATCTATCTATCTATCATCTATCTATCTATCTATCTATCATCTATCTCCTATCTGTCATCTATTTATCTATCATCTATTTATATATAAGGATCTAATTTCTTTTAGCTCAAACTCAAGTATTTCAAATACATTTCTCCATTGTTATCTCTGTTGTAACAGTTGAAAGCTCCAAGTTCTTACATTCCCAGGCTCCTGCACCATGAGAGTGGCCATATTGCTTAGTTCTGGGCATGGAGACATGAGCATAGACTTGCAAATAAGTCTGTGAAGGATTTTGTTCACCTGATGTAAAGGAAAGACTGTCTGGCATGGCTCCTTCTCCCTTTCTTGAAGGCAGAATGGGAGGCTGAAAGCATGTGCTTTTGTGACCAGAAGGAGGCAGCTATGAGGAAATACCAAGAGAATTTCAGGGATGCTGGTCCTGCCATGCTAAAACAAGCATGGCTAAAACAATGCCAGCTGCCCCCCTCAAGACTCCTTGTCATGTCAGAAAAATAAACCAATATCTATTAAGTCATTCTCAATGGTGTTTTCTGTTATTTTTAGTAGAAGCATTCCTAACTGATACTGCACACATAAATAATTTATTAGAGAGAGTTAAAGTTGAGCATTGCATTATAAAATAGAACATTTAACAATAAAGGACAAATGCAATTCTCATCTTCAAGAATTTTATAGGAACATTTTATGTAGTAAGCAAATAGGAACCAAAAGTCTTTCTGATATTCATTTAAGGCCTGACACCAATATGCACAGGGCTTTTTTTTTTCTTTCTTCAGTTTCTTGGTGTTTATTTTCTCACATGGAAAACAAGGGATTGCATTATTTCAAAGGTTCATTGGATGCCTAAATTACTAACCTCATTAGCGTAAAATGTATTTTGAATCTATGGATTTATAATGCTACTTGTTGAATGATATTTTCAAATTTGTATTCTTTGGATACTCTGGACATGAAAGAAGTTGTACTTTTACTCTTCATTCTTAGGATTCTGTACATTTTACATCAAAAAAGCTAGGTTCTGAGTATGAACTTTTGCCAGGAAGTCAGCTACAGTCCTCCGTTCTACCAGCTGAGCTATCGAAGGGACCTGAGTATGAACTTTTGATATGCCATTATTCACTCTCTATAAACTAGTTTATTTAGTTATTTACTTACTAAAATTAGCATAAAAATATCTAGAAGTATATTTTAGAAAGAATTATCCCCAGCACAGCTCTACAACCTCAGTAACTTTCCCCTTTTTTGAGTACAAAATCCAGACAAAATAATTCACCTAATATGAAGGTTTGTCTGATGCACTAGGTTTTCTAGACTTTTTGCGACATGACTGCAATTGTATGAAATGGACATTAAAAAGTGTCATTGATTGCAAGAAAAACACTTTCAAATTGCTTTGGGGAGGCATAAAGCATAACAAATAAAATGTTATCAATACCATTTAAAAGAATATATGAGCAATGTGAGCTAAAGGTGAATTGATCATAAAAGACATTAATTTCAAGGTCTATCTTACTTTTTTTCATTTCATCTTACAATAATATAGGGTTATGAGAGCTGATCAAATTTCAGTTGCTCTCACCTAGCTTTTTTTTTGCGGGGGGGGGGGCGGTGCTAAGATAGGTTGATGTCTAACTCTGATTTGTAATTTGGTAGATACTGGAAACTGAGATGTACAAAGAGGCTGCTTTTAGAAATAGAGAGACTAGGTAAAATAGAGACTACCCAGAAAGCAGAGACCTGATAGCAAGCAAAAAGCTTTCAATGTAGAAAACGACCCAAAGAAAGAACAAATGAATGAAAGTAAAAGGGAAAGATGTGTTTGTATGTGTGTGTCTGGGTTTGTGCGTGCACGCACAGGCAAGCCTGTAGGATAGTCAGGGAAGGGGAACGTAAATGAATCAATAGAGAGGTTGTCTTTCCTTTTCATGAGATGAGGAAACTCTTGCCAGATAATTATCACCATCTCTTGTTTTCCAGAGGAATATGCAGCCCATGAACCGGAGAGCCGATCTGGTACTTAAAACTGAGGGCTCCTCGCTTTCTTTGAAGCCACAGAGCATCTCTGGGTGGTAGTCGGGTATCAAACAAACAGAGATGCCTTTTCGCACATGCTGGAAGCAGTCACCCCTGTTGCCAAGGAAACATCCTCAGGCGACAAGGGTCACCTTTGGAGACAATTGGAAGACTTCAAAAGCAGATCAATAGAGAAACCCAAGACCTGAACTTCCTCGCTCATGTTGTCTCTTCTGTTAAATGTCGTTTGCAGCAAACACTTGCTTGTGTGATCACTATGAACTGGGAAGTGGGAAGGCAAAATCGACTGTGTAATAGTACGTCCAGCGCAGCACGTCTGAGCTGTGGTCCAGGAAGCCTCGGGTTTGGGGAGAGATGTTGTAAGAGGGGGAATGAGCAGGACCAACAGCCTAATGAGGGACTGGCATCCAGGTCAAAGGAGAGGAGCTGCCTGTGATGCTTTCTTTGGAGAAAAGATCCAACTCATTAAAGAAATACAGATTCTTTGCTCATACGAGCACACGTGATTGTACTTTGTGCAAATCGGTGAAATTTTCATTTTAATTTCGGCAAACGTTTTGTCACGTATGACGTTTGGACAGTTTTTGTGTCAAGGACGCACAGTTGCACTCATTCATTCATTTGCTTGTTCTTCTACCAACTGTCTGTGATCCCACACCCGGAGCCGGGGCTACTCTGGAGATGAGGACTGATGAGCAGCCAGTCCCTGCCTTGGAGTCTGGGGACTCCGAGTGGTGAAGAAGGTAAACGCAGAGACAGTGGAGGCACTGGCAGAGGGAACAGGGAGGGATCCTGGTAATTGCCTTCAGGAACGTGCGGGAAGGCTTTTGGGGAGACCCAGCGCTTTATCTTAGCCTTGGAGGACAGAGGCGCCTTGAGCAGGGCACCCAGCACCGACAGGACGTTCGGAGCAGAGACAACAGCAAATGCAAAGGGCAGAGATGGGAAGAACAGATTTCTTGGGAGTTCTGTTGACCAAAGGTCAGGGTGCACCGAGGACATGAGGCTCAAGAAGGAAAATGGGCCTGGATCATATAAAGTCCGTATAGAATATGAAAAAATTTATACCCTAATGCTAGTTTTCCAGATTTTTCCTTTCTAACTTTAGGGATAGCTAAGGGGCTTGCCTGACCCTACGACAAATAGAGCTCTAATTAGCTAGGTATTCTTTTCTCTCCCGTTTTGCAATCCAATTATTTACGAATACCTCTGTGCTTTCAGATGGCTTAAGGAATCGGAACTTATGCGACTGTTTATTGTCTGAAGCAAGAATCATGAAATCTAGGGATAAACCCTCTTGCTATTAAAACTCACAATAATACTTGATTTATTGAACTGCAAACGATGGAACTTGAGTAAGCGTTAGGATGACCTCCACTTTCAAAGTAGCTAGGAGAATTAAGCCGTCAGTAGCCAGCATTTCCAAAATCATGTATCTGTCTTTTTTTTTTTTTTTTTGCCAGAAAATTCAAATGTGGCAAATGTCGAGAGCTCTTTGGATGACTAACATGTTAGATTGCACACTGAAATGTACCTTGTTAAGTCTGCCTTTCTGAGGGACAAGAACGAAACTTTGTGTTTAAGAAAATTTGGAGGGTGGGTATGTTTGAGAGCTAAAGCTTTTTGGCATCATTTAGGCTAGCCACCTGTTCTAGCCTGCATTTGCTGCATAAATTAGATGCTCTGGGGAGAGTGTATGCAGCTGATTGGTCTGCCCTGTTACCAAGGCAACCATTTTTCTCTCTGCTCTATGACTCTGAAAGGGTTCATAACCCATTAGTGCTCCTTTGAGCAGGAACAAGAGAAAATTTCTTTTTTTCTTGCCTTTCTTTCTTTCTTTCTTTCTTTCTTTCTTTCTTTCTTTCTTTCTTTCTTCTTTCTTTCTTTCTTCTTTCTTTCTTTTTTCTTTCTTTCTTCTTTCTTTCTTTCTTTCTTTCTTTCTCTTTCTTTTTCTTTCTTCTTTCTTCTTCTTCAATTTCTTTTATAAATTTCTGGTCAAGATGATGGGATTAGTATAATTTAACAGATACCCTTACTGTATGATTTATTCATGCAGTACATTTTCCAGATGTTTGAAAGAACTTAAGTTTAAACCTAAAGGCACATAAATCACGGCTGAAAGGAGGGATGCTAATGATAACTAATTCTTTTAAGAATGGAAGATATTTTCAATCTCAAGTGGAGTTCATCTGAGGTAATATATGTAAAAACAAACTCTCTGCACTTAGTCTAAAAGGCAGTGAAAGAGAGGCTATTTTCCCCAAATTATTTCATCTATTATTCCTGTCAGGGTTTTCTCACTTTGCAGAGGTGACGAGACATGAACGAGCCATAATTTAGCAAAGGCTTTATCAGATTCATGGAGCCATAAATTCCGGGGAGTAAGTGATCATTTTCTGAATGCCAAAGGGCTGGGGGCCCGAGGAGGGGGGCGGGAACAGCTGACCCCAAACCGTGGTAGTGCCAGGAAATAAGCACGGATTTTCAGCCACAAGTCCCGTATAGACCTCGGCCTATTAGTTTTATTCTATTTTGTAATCCATGTTTTATCTTTCCTCTCCAACTCGGTATGCTGTCCCTTTGTGTTCTAAATCTTCATGCATTAAGAGACAAAACACAAACAGTAGGCCTCCCCAAACAGATGAATTCCTTCCACACCTACCCGGCACCAGGAATGCTCATTTTTTCCCATTCGCTTTCTTCCTTGTGTCCACTCAGTGAGGCAGATGATGTCAGTTATCCTGTCTTGCGATTGAGTGGACGGAGACTCGAGCGGATGACATACCTTGCCCAAGGTGGCCGAGGGGGCACTCCCTTTGATTCTAGCTGACTCTAAAACCATGCTTTCCCACTATGCTCTAGTGTCTCTAAAGCACTAGCAGGGCATGTCCTTTCTGAACGTTGAAATCTTGGGGAGAAAAAACCCAATAGAATATTAAAACATCTAAATTAAGCTTCTTGGAGGGCTTCTACTTCTCTCATTTTGGATATTTTTCAAGAGTAGAGCACAACTTCAGGCTTTTGTACATATTAAGAGGGAAGTCTTAATCAGACATAGCAAATTTCTTTGACACTGTTTTTTTTTAAGATTTTATTTATTTATTTGACACAGAGAGAGAGAGAGAGAAAGAGCACAAGCAGGGGGAGCAGCAGAGGGAGGATCAGACTCCTTGCTGAGTGGGCAGCCCAACATGCGACTCCATCCCAGGACCCTGAGACATGACCTGGGCTGAAGGAAGGCTGACACTCAACCGACTGAGCCACCCAGGCTCCCCCTTTAACACTTCTTTTTATTATCATTCTATAAATACTAGAAAAACTGATTAAAATTGAACTTTACATGCTTATCTTGGTACTACCTTGTCATTCTTCGCAGCGAGGACCCCTACGATCTCTGTGAGAACTTAGGCTCACTTGTTGATCATGGACAAACCTTAATGCAATTAGATTTCTTCTAATTTTTGATTTTCTACAAATTTTGATCCTACATTCTGAGATCTCAAAGCTGGAGGTGATATTTTCAAATAAACAGTTCTTTAATAGATACAGGAGCATCTTAAGGTGGGACCACACCATGAATAGGCCGTTTATAAAAGGTATAGTCTTCAGTGTCCAAAAAAGGCAGGGCAAATATTTTATCCTCTGCTAAGTGTGTTGTGACTGATCCCTGCTGTGGTTAGTGACTGACAAGCACTCCACTAGATGATCCTAAATAAGCAAGAAGAGCACAAAGATATTATTTTCCGGGAATAGGGGGTTTTGGCAAAAGGAGAAAATGCATACTTTAATTTGCTGCAAGCAAGATGGATTTGCTTCTTTCCCTCCTATTTCTAGCATCAATTTAATGGTTGAAAGTTTCCCTGAAGAATAAGACAATTATTTACTATCTGGAAAAGAATGTCTATTTGCATGTTCAGAAATACCTTTATATATTGCTCCCGTTATCTTCTTGCGCCGTTATCTAGATTAGGGTAAAATGCTATTTTTATGCTCCAAATACTATGCTAATGTGCCAGTTCACTCAAGAGGCTTTCAGCAACCACTTATGTTCTCCCCTGTGGCAGGTAGTCTGGTAAGTGCTGGGGACCCAGGGAGGAACCTGCTGTCTCTCTCCTGCGTGAATTAAGCTTTGTGTTGCAGGGAGACGTCTACCAGACGGTTGGTGGAGTGAATGCCCTCAGAGTCATGCCCTTGTGGATTGAGAGGCACAGCAGAGAGTTTCAAAACACGGAGTTTCTTCCAGAACCTTCTCACTCTTCACCCTCATTCTCCCTCAGGTCTTAGATGCTGAAGACCACCCTTATCATGTACTTTCCTGTTTTCGGCCCAGTCTTTGGATGTGTCACAGAGTGTACGTGCATGGTTAACACCTTGGTTTTTCTCAATTCTGATTTTCCTTTTTGCTTGTGGTATCTAAGTCAATTTGAACATGGCTCTTCTGGAATGATTTTAATTGTCATCATATGGTTACTTCTCTCACTGGGATAATCCTGGCACAATTCTTCCAACACTACACTTTGATTATGTACCTGCTGGCAAGCAAACTTCTAAACCGTTGACCTATCCATTGACTCCAAGTGGTGGCGTGTGTCGGAAACATTTCTTCCTGAGGGATCCTCTCAAGGGACGTGTTTGCAATATAGCTTCACCTAACACATACCTTGTTTTTTTTTTTTTAATTTTTTTTAAAGATTTTATTTATTTATTTGAGAGTGTGCATGAAAGAGCATGAGGGAGAAAGAGAGAGAGAGAGAGAGTGCACAAGTGGAGAAGGGGTAGAAGGAGAGGGAGAAGCAGACTGAGTAGGGAGTCTGACATGGGGCTTGATCCCAGAACCTTGGGATAATGACCTGAGCCAAATGCAGAGGCTTAACTCACTGAGCCACCCGGGTGCCCCTAACTTGTTCTTAATCAAACACCACTCTTCACTGGTATCTGCCCATCCCTGTTGAGTGTTTTCGCAACATGTAAATCAAGTTGCATGATGCCAACTAGAGGCAACAGCACCAACCACAAGAGCAGCTAGCTTATAGTCACACAGGTCAGCAGGCACCTTCCACTGATGTGGAAATCGACAGATTCCTGGACTCTGGGTTTATTTTTTTGTTATTTTAAATCTAAATTTCAAGCATAAGAAATCATATTGAACATATTATTCTCAAGCTTATTTTATTCCCAAGTAATTTGAAGAACTTTGGGTGTATTCTGCTCACAAAGGAAATTCAGTGACATCCCCTGGACAGTCCAAACCAAACCTCCAAAAGGAAGGAAACCACGGTTGTGGGAGGTCAAAAGCAGCAGCTCAACTCCACTCACACGGCCACTTGCCTCTGATTGTCACTGTTCCACTTTATAAATTCCTAAGGGAGAACATATGGGTCTAGGTCGGGTCATGTATCTTTACAACAGACTCAATCAATCATAGCCAAAGAGACAGGTGGAATTGAACACAAGGGGATGATTCCGAGGGTCCCAGCTCCCCAGTCTATATTCTACAGTTACACTTGTCTTTTCCTTATTTTTCTTGAAAGGACCTAGATTCCAAATAAAAGTGCCTTGCCGACACTGACCATCCATTTGTTTGACTCAAGTCTCAACTACTAGCCAAGGGCTATTTTCTGAATCTTATCTCTTCTTTCTTTGAATCATCCTAACAAATTAACCTCTTCTATTTTGTCTTTCCTTTCTCTTTCCTTTTGGGTGATATTGAGTTGCCATGAGTTTCCTTAAATTTCATTAATCTTGATCTTTCTTGAAAATAATTCTCGCTGTCTACTTGATTATGTCATCCCAGGCTTCTACATAACAACTCTCTTGATACAAAATCATGTCCGTGTAGAGCACTTGTGGTTAGTTTTCTAGTGGCTCTGGAGTGGACCCTTGAAAAGTTCAATCTTGAAGGTAGATGGCATGAAAACAGGTATGGAAGCATTGGTAGTACAGTACTTTTAGGGGACATTAAGAGCACGGTACGTGTGTGGATATAAGGGCAGTTAAGTCTGAAAAGGTGAGAAAAAGTCATGACAAATTTGAAGTCAATAATAATTCTGTGAAGAATTTAAATGGGGAATGACTTGAGTCGATATGTATATCAGGAGAAAGCTTATCTTGGTGTAAGGGTTAGAGGCCATTTAAGGGTTCTTGGAATAAATAAATACAAAGAAAGTCTACACCAACGTAGTGGTAGTGGAAACAGAAAGCAGAGAACAAATATGTGAGATGTTTAAGAAGCAGATTTTTTTTTTTTTTAAGAAGCAGATTTTATAGGACTGTGTGGAGTAGTAAGGGAGAAAAAGTTGAGGTTGACTCTGAAGACTGGTATTTGCAGAGGTTGGTGACAGTATCATTCAATGAGAATATAAGGAAGGATAAAGTGTGGCTAAAGTGTGAGTGTGCATGTGCGTGTGGGGGGGCGGTAAGTGGGTAAGATATTTACTCTGGTTTAAGAGTCTGTGGGCCATGTGATTGGAAATGTCCAAGGAACAGATGTGTGAGTCAGATAGGAGCTCAGGAAAAAGATTTGGATCTTGGTCCTAAGGTCTCCCAGAACAGAATAGAAAAAATGATTCCACAACCTGTACAATTAGAGCAAAAGCTCCTTCCAAAATGATGGTGATAATTGTGGGAATCATTCAACGATAGACTTCTTGGACCAGGCCTGTGAGCAGATTCTGTGGCTTCACTTCTAGCTTCCAAAGATCAACTGACACATGGGACTTTCTTTCTTTTTGAATCACATTGACCAGCATTTTGCTGAGAGAACCCAAAGTTTCTGTCCCATCTTGCACTTCTGGTATAGAGACTTCTCTGTCATGAATTTGAACGGCGTAACATTGACATTGCTCGGGATCAAGTGACATCATGAGGAATGGGTGGGCCAGTTCCAACACTTGCATTTTCATGGTTTCGACCTTCTCATTCCACTGCTGCTTACACCTGGCCCCCTCTCTAGCGCCAGCGTTTAATCAGATGGATACCCTTGCAATCATTACTCTCGATTTTTTGCTAGACTACAAGCTATTTAAGGCTCCCAAATCTTTGTAAATGATCTTCATATTTCCCACACTCCCAAGGGACTTATTCAGAATTCAAGAGATACTGAATGAATTAACTTTTAACTGTGAGTCATGCTTCTAAGGAGAAATGCCTACATAGTGAAAGTATAACACATTTCTATGCCTTTTCTCATTTTATGGCCACCAAGTATCTTTTGACTACTTCCACCTTCTGACACCTCAAAGCTTTCCCAAACAACATGGAAAGAATAAATGGCAACCCCTGGCAATGACTCCTCAGGGCATTAAGTCCATTTTATACCCCAGAAAGTTGGTGCTATGCAGAACGCATATGGTATCCAGTGATGCAAAGGTTTCATTTTTCCTTTTTATCTTGGGAGTGTTCAGGTTCTTTGGTCTTGGCCTCACCATGCCATCACGCGGGTGCATTCCTTTGTTTCAAGGGTTTGGTCTCTTCTCCCATTTAGAGGCCAGTACCTCTTCAAAGTTCTCTTTGTAATATTATCTAGGGATGTTGTAAAAAGCACTGCAATAATTTATATAATTTACTTGAAAAAGACAATTAGGATCACCTTACATAATCTGAGTTTAGAACCATTTTCAAAGGAAGAGGGTCAAGATCAAGATGAGCTCTCACCTTATGACTATGTCATCACCTTTGAACCAACTCTACCCCAAGGGATTCATTCATTTTGGGGTCCAGGACTAAGAACAGAAAAAAAAATGAGGGCTGAGTTTATTTTTCTCTTTGTGCTTTTGATAATACAACGTTCTGTGTAATTTCCCCATTTTGCATCAAATAACAATTGTGGATTGATATCTATTTTTTTTTTCATCTTGGTTCTGGAATTCTAAGCAAGGACCGAAGGCAACAACTCATGAAATTTGACCTACAGGAAACCTATCATTTCATAAAAACAAAGAGAGTAAGATACATAGAGAAAAATGTTTTTCTGGACAAAAGAGAGCATTTGGAATGTGTAGTTTTGCCTTTGGTTTATGTCTGTGGTTCCCAGACATGTCTGTACTTCAGAAACCCCAGAAGTGCTTTAATAATAATAATAATAACAACAACAACATGATAAATAACAATGGCTAAGATCCAACCCAAATGTTGGTTCAATTTTGGGGTTTGTATCTGGACACAAATATTTTAAAAACCCTTAAGCGATTCTAATATGCAGCCTGATGAAAACCACTGGTCTGTGTTGCAATACCCCCACGGTAGTCTGATACTGTCTTTTGTATTTCTATAATAATTCTGTCATAGTTTTCTTAGTTGCCTATGGCATTTGTGACATTGCATCCCTCAAACCTCCTTTATGCTGAAATAAGAAAATTGCTTTTTATGATGCAGAAACTTTATTGTTGCTATATATTTTCTCTCAGAGTACATCTTCTAGAGGTGGGAATGATCACCACTCAAGTTCGTGGGGAATGCAATGATTTCTTTGGTTTCTCTGTTTTTTTTCCGGGCTTTGTACAAAGGTCCTCAGACACCATGAAATCTATCACTGATCTGCTAATAAATACATACAGTCTTGTTTGGAAGATGCCAACTCAGTGACCTCCGTCCAGCCAGCGACAAACCACTCTAATCCCTTACCGAGATGAGATTCTCCTAATGCGATGCTCTTCAAGATAAATCACTTCTTGTGTCACCCAGACACTGTCTGCTTCTTGGCCACCTGTGGCCTGTGGGTCTTCAGGAAGGTCCTAGCACATTTCTACTCTGTAAAAATGAAGGAGGGGATGACAGGGCCTTTCCAAGACACCCTTCTCACCCAAGGGTCAATGAACTGTGATCTAGATAAACACTTCAGTTAGTGGCCCAGTGAACATTATCATACCTAACAGTAAGATTGATGGTCTTCATCTCTTCTGTAATTTTAATCAATCAATTAATTATCATTCAATTAATTATTTAACTAATTTATTTATTTATTTTTACTTACTTATGTTTACCAGTTTACTGTATAACAAAGGATATGGACAGTTTTATTTGCAGCAGCTAATTATAGCCAAGCTATATGGTTATGAAGGGCCATGGACTCCTAGTCTGCACGCACGCATACAGTAATTCATTTAAAAATACAGAACTGATGTCTAAAGCCTGGTGTCAGCTTTCATAGAGATTACACACTTTTATCAGACACAATTCCTGGTCTTTAGAAGTTTCAGGGAGATAAGACAGGTACACAGAACCAGAAAATACAAAGTCATAAGTCTATGAGATTGGGACACACTAAATCCTAGCATTTGGGGGGAAGCTTTTTCACCATCAAGATATGTAGAGAATACTGAGCGAATGAAAAAGTGCCCCCCGCCCGTGCCTATTCTTGCCCATTGCAATCACTATAATCAGAGGATCATTTTAAGAGTTATTTTTCAGATAATTATAGATTCACATGCAGTTGTGACAAATAATGCAGAGCGATCCCATATACTATTTATCCAGTTTCCACGAATGGTGATTTACAAAACTTGCAAAACTGTAGTACAATATCAGAACAAGATATAACCACCCACTTCTTTTCCTCACCTATGCCTCCCCCACCCCCAAACTCCAGCAGCCACTAATCTGTTTTCATTTCCATAATTCTGTCACTTTAATAAAGTTATGGAAATGGAATCATACAATATTTAACCTTTTGAGATTGACTTTTCCACGTAGCATGATTTCCTTGAGATTCATCCAAGTTGTTACATATATCAATAGTTCATTTCCTGTTATTGCTGAATAGTATTTCATGGCATTTCATGATATGGAGGGACACAGCTTGTTTAGCTTTAGTCACTCTTTTAGGTCCATTTGTGCTGTTTTCCATTTTTGACTATTTCAAATACATCTGCAATGAATGTTCATGTATAGGTTTTTGTGGGAAACTAAATTTCCATTTCTCTGGGATTAAAAGCCCAAAAGCACAACTGCTGAACAGTATGGTAACTGCACAGATGATCTCTTATAAATCCATTTTGATTGGATCACTCACCTTGTTTTAAGTCCTTTCAATGACATCCTATTACTTTTAGCATCAAAAAGCAACATCAGGTTCTGCAAAGTCCTGCAGTACCTGGAGTTTGCTGTTCTGTGTCTCCTCATCTAATACCATTTCCTATCTCCTACTCTCCCATCCAGACACATGGGCTTTGTTTTAGTTTCTTAATATGCTATGTCTTTATCCCACAACAGGTGCCCATTGAGAATAGTAGAAAAGCTTTAATATCAGTAAAATGCCAATGAAGTGGTTGGTCTACAACTGAGTTGGGCTTAATATGAGTTCTTTTTCCCCATTATCCAGCTCATCATCCTCATGCTCTTCATATTAAACCTAGTTCTCTGAAAACCTACTTCCTATTCTTTTTTTTTTTCTATAATAAATCTCCTAACACCCATGCTCACAGGGGGTACATCCTCCCTCACAGCTACCACTGCACCACCTCATGGGATAACATATCCTGACGATTTGACTTTCTACCAAGTAAATATGTATTGTTGACTTAACCTGAGTTAGTGGTTATTTATTTTGATGGATCAATTCAATTTCCTTGGTTTTTATATAATTTAATAATTTAATGCTATATTGACATGAACTAATTTTATTAATATGGGAATATCTGACCAATGATGGATTGTTTTTACAACAAAAATACCTGGCTACCTGGATGGTCTTTAAAATCAGAACAAATAGAATAAAGTTTAAAGTTATGAAATGAAGAAGAGATTTATTAGCTTTCAGCATGTGGTCCCTAAATATGGTCTTATTTCATATCATAAAAACTAAGCCAATGCCAAATTTATGAGGAGGCATATAAATGAACAAGTAAGTAGTAAGTGTGTAAGTCAGCTAAAAAAACCCCACAACTGTGTTCTCCGTTCTTTGTATCAGTGATCATGCTGAATATTTTCTTCTCATCTGTTTCCCAAAATATGTAGTTTAGTATTGAGCAAAATATGATCTAATAATTTTAAAAGTCTAAGTTTGCAAGCATTATCTTTCAGCTTTAAATCAACTTTTTTGTTCTTTAATTTTTAGTTTAACTCTTATCCTTCCTGATTTCTGCATTAAAAAGAGATTAGAAGAAGTAATCACAATGTTCTTTTCATTCCAAGAATTAGGTAAAGGGTCTCAGAGATATCTGTAAATGGGAAAAGTTAAACAGTGACATATTTGACTTTCATTTAAGACTGCAAAATGATATAATGGAAGAAAAAGTCACATTGAAAACATTTACAAAAGAACTAATAGTAATAATTCTTTATGTTGGTAACTGTAAATTTTAAAAGCCTCATTCTTTTTGTGAGATTCAGACTTTCAATAGAAACAAAACTCTATGGGGCACCAAGGTGGTTCAGTCAGTGAAGCATCTGACTCTTGATTTCAGCTCAGGTCTTGATCTCAAGGTTGTGAGTTTAAGTCTTGCATTGGAGCCCAGCATGGAACCTATTAAAAAAAGAAAAAGGAAATAAAACTTCCTATAGCATTTAAATGGTCTTAGATAAGGAAATTTAGTTTTTATTTTGTAATGCACAAGACCTCTAAAACAAGCTCTGCAGTGACACTGATGCATCTAAAGTAAACATGCCAGATTTCAGGTTGTACTACAAAGCTGTGGTCATCAAGACAGTGTGGTACTGGCACAAAAACAGACACATAGATCAGTGGAACAGAATAGAGAATCCAGAAGTGGACCCTGAACTTTATGGGCAACTAATATTCGATAAAGGAGGAAAGACTATCCATTGGAAGAAAGACAGTCTCTTCAATAAATGGTGCTGGGAAAATTGGACATCCACATGCAGAAGAATGAAACTAGACCACTCTCTTTCACCATACACAAAGATAAACTCAAAATGGATGAAAGATCTAAATGTGAGACAAGATTCCATCAAAATCCTAGAGAAGAACACAGGCAACACCCTTTTTGAACTCGGCCATAGTAACTTCTTGCAAGATACATCCACAAAGGCAAAAGAAACAAAAGCAAAAATGAACTATTGGGACTTCATCAAGATAAGAAGCTTTTGCACAGCAAAGGATACAGTCAACAAAACTCAAAGACAACCTACAGAATGGGAGAAGATATTTGCAAATGACATATCAGATAAAGGGCTAGTTTCCAAGATCTATAAAGAACTTATTAAACTCAACACCAAAGAAACAAACAATCCAATCATGAAATGGGCAAAAGACATGAACAGAAATCTCACAGAGGAAGACATAGACATGGCCAACATGCATATGAGAAAATGCTCTGCATCACTTGCCATCAGGGAAATACAAATCAAAACTACAATGAGATACCACCTCACACCAGTGAGAATGGGGAAAATTAACAAGGCAGGAAACAACAAATGTTGGAGAGGATGCGGAGAAAAGGGAACCCTCTTACACTGTTGGTGGGAATGTGAACTGGTGCAGCCACTCTGGAAAACTGTGTGGAGGTTCCTCAAACAGTTAAAAATATACCTGCCCTACGACCCAGCAATTGCACTGTTGGGGATTTACCCCAAAGATACAAATGCAATGAAACGCCGGGACACCTGCACCCCGATGTTTCTAGCAGCAATGGCCACTATAGCCAAACTGTGGAAGGAGCCTCGGTGTCCAACGAAAGATGAATGGATAAAGAAGATGTGGTTTATGTATACAATGGAATATTACTCAGCTATTAGAAATGACAAATACCCACCATTTGCTTCAACGTGGATGGAACTGGAGGGTATTATGCTGAGTGAAGTAAGTCAGTCGGAGAAGGACAAACATTATATGTTCTCATTCATTTGGGGAATATAAATAATAGTGAAAGGGAAAATAAGGGAAGGGAGAAGAAATGTGTGGGAAATATCAGAAAGGGAGACAGAACGTAAAGACTGCTAACTCTGGGAAACGAACTAGGGGTGGTAGAAGGGGAGGAGGGCGGGGGGTGGGAGTGAATGGGTGACGGGCACTGGGTATTATTCTGTATGTTAGTAAATTGAACACCAATAAAAAAAAAAAGAGTTAGTATAAAAAAAATAAAAAAAATAAAAAAATAAAAATAAAAAAAAAATAAAAAAAAAATAAAAAAAAAATAAAGTAAACATGATTAGTTTTAGCAAGGGACAGTGGGAAAAAAAAGAAATTTAATCTGTAAGTAATAGACAAGATGCTTCACAGAAAACCTAATTTTCTGTACATTAAGATACAGAATCATTTCACTTATGCATCTTGCTGAATTTCCAAGGCACTGACATTAGATTGCCAAATGAACAAAAATGCATGTATCCATATAGTGGGTCTGAAGGTTAGTAGTGCTAATACATACACTGCAGTAAAATTCCTCGCAACCAACAGATGCTATCAGTTCTCTGTATCTATCGGTTTTGAAATATCATTAACTTATTCTTGATGTTTTCCATCCATTTATTCATTCCTTAATTTATGCATTCATTTAACAAATACTTATCATGTACCTAGGAGGTACTCAACACTGTGACGAGTATAGAGATTCATTAATGAGCAAAAAGCAGGTAGATTTCAAGCAAAGAGTGTGGTTGGAGAGTGACACTCAAATATAGTAATAAGTGTGTCCTTTCAGGTTGATACAAGTGCTCAGGAGGAAAGGAACATGGCGTTTTGTGATATGAGTTATTGCCATAAAGGAGTAGGAGGATGGGACGGAGCATGCCAAGTAGGGGAACAGCATATGCCAAACCTAAGAAGAAGGGAGTATGTCATACCAGGACACGAGAGAAGGCAGTTGGGGGATTACAGTGTCGAGATGGAATAGAAAGTCATGGGGTTGGGGGTGGAAATATATTCAGGGTCAGGACCAAGCATTACAAACCATTTCTACAACTTCTGCAAAAAAGAGCCATTTTTCCTACTGCAAGTTAGTATCAGCTTTACACACTAGCACAGGTAGGTAAGATTGAAGTCAAGACAAACCAAAAATACAATGTAAAATTTTGGAACATAAAATACAAAATATAGTGTTGAAACACCCCATGGAATATTAAATATGGTATATTTCATCAAGTTTCCAACACCATATCCCATGATTATTTTTCACCTGATGAAAAATTGGGAGATTTGGAAGATGATATGGGATTTCTGTATCAGAAATGCTTCTGGCTGTGAGAAATAGGACTCCTGATTGACAATGGTTTAAACCTTATTGACATATATTTCTGTGGCAAGAAATCTAGAAAAAAATCTGGAAATCATCAAGGATACAGAATCTTTTTATTCTTTTTCTCTGCCACACTTTGTGTCTTGGTCCCTCATGGTTATGAGATGTCTGAAGGATCTCTAGTAATTAAAAAAAAAGTCCTTATCAAGACAGAAACAATGAGGATGACGGAGTACAATTTATCTTTTCATATACACATCACTGTTATCAGGGAAGCAAAACACATTCCTAGGAAATCCAGTCGAGACTGGGCATGTTCAGGATGACATGGCCATAGACAATTCCTAGCAAATCCAAAGCAGTCCTCCACTCCCATTTCATTGGCCAACATAAAATCACATTGCTACCCTACCGAGGAGTCTGTAAAAATGAGAGTTTGGCTCTTCTCAGATCTTCATGGGGATGCCAGAAGGGGAGAGAGAAGGGAGACTGCTGCTTGCATATTCAGTCAACAGTGCAAGTACATAAAGAGATGGGGTTATGAGAAGACTTACCTTGGAAACCAAGAAAGGCATAACTTATTTTGGACATAATTATCCGCGAGGCTTCTGTTTATCCAGCTGGGTTTTGTGAATATTCAGCAGTGATTTCTTGATTTTCTGTTTTTAATTTTATGATTACAGAGAGAAGACTAATGTTGGAATATATAATCATAGGTTGGATTACATGGGTGACTGCTCTAGAACTACCCCTCATGTTTTCTTCATGTTTGGATCTCATTGGCACCAATCGTACATCTTTGGTAGTCATCGGCAAGCGAAAAAAAAAAAAAAAAAAAAAAAAGACTAGACCTTGAAAGTCTTGAAAGTTCACCATGTTTTCCTGAAAGTGAAGGCCAAGTGATGTCATGAAGCTCTACGCAAATAAAGGTTTCACAGGAGTTGAGTAGAGAAAAGTCGTAGGTGAACTGAATTAGCAGATGACCGTGGTAACATAAGCTTGCCAAACGCTTTGGAAACCATGATGTGGTAGTAGTACGTTATTCGAATTTCAAATGTTAAATTTCAGCACAACAAGATGATTCACCACGTTAAATTAACAATATTAATTTTATTGGTTTTATAGTTTGGTTCATGTTTAATCCATAAATGTGTTTCTATAACTAAGTCTTCTGAACATAAGATATTATACCTAGTTTTGTATTTATACACAAATTGTGAGTATAGTCAAAGTAGTGCAAACCAACAGCGGGTCTGTAGGGTACTATTTTTTCCTTTAAAATGTTTCTGTTCAGAGTTTAGAAACATTATATCAGAGAACCCTTCATGTTAATCACGAAGAACCCTGAAATCACCCTAGTAAGCCCCAATGTCAAGAATGACTAGTTATTTCAATTTTTGCCCTATCCTATTCTTTGTTATTCCATATTTTTAAGAAGTGATCAATACGTTCTTCCTGTGTGTTTTTAGATTTTTTTTCCTGGGGATTTCATACTCCAATCCACATAACTGCCAGATCCAAAAGCATTAAAATGCCCCTGAGTAGAGTCTACTGGAGTTCTTCATTCACTGTACAAAATGAACTGTTTACCTAGGATTTTAAAGCTGGTAGTGTTTAATTTGCTGAGGAAAAGCAGGCATATTTGTGCAGGAAAAAACACTCGTAAAGAAAACTTGATAAAGAAGCTTTGATCGAGGGACACCTGGGTGGCTCAATGGTAGAGTGTTTGCCTTCGGCTCAGGCCTTGATCTTGGGGTCCTGGGATCAAGTTCTGCATCAGGATCCCTGCATGGAGCCTGTTTCTCCCTCTGCCTGTGTCTCTGCCTCTGTGTGTCCCTCATGAATAAATAAGTAAATTTTTTAGAAAAAGAAGCTTTGATGGAAATTTAATGGATTGGTTCACACAGAACCTTTGCTTTTTGGTCACAGCACAACGCAAGCCTACTTTCATGGAACAGCACAGCCGAGGAGAACTGTCGTTTACACGAAGAGCATCATGTTGTCTCTGAAATCTCAAGAGGTCAAGGGCCCTAAGAGTGTCATTTCATAAGCTAATAGAAACATGAGAATTAGGACTGAGGTGTCCTCAAAAGAATCTGGGTCTTTTTCCTTATGTCGTATTAGTTTTGAATATAAAACTGGCTATTCGAGGGAGGGGGTGGGGAGTGATAGTGCCAACTGGTTCACTAAGCCGTGGCTTATGCCCTTCTTACTGGGATTCTGACTGCCTTGTGAGGGAATAAGTATCCAACACTATACCCATAAATTACGACGAAAGCCATCAAGAGATCAATCTGAAGCGTACCTTTAGGGAAACTGAAACTCTAGTAAGAAATCTTTGCAAGCTTTTCAGCTATTCTTTAAAATCAAGGAAACAGTATGACCGACCACAGCTGCTTTAGGCCCTTTTACAAAAATCTCTAAGGTTATTTCCGCAAAATACCATATCAGGAAATATTCACTGAGAAATGTGTCGTCTTTTATTTTAAAAAATATGACAGCATAGATTACAAATAATTATGTAAAATAAAATAACAAAGCCTCTGAGCAGTTTGAAGGCTTCATACGAAAGTCACAGTTCTCTACAATAATAAAAAAAGGAACTGGGACATAATCAGAGAATTTAATTTAGAGACTGGAAAAAAAATAATGTTTATTTTGAGTAAATCTTTTTTGAAAGTGGCCTTTTGAGTTAGCTGATGTATCTTGGCAATCATTCGCGGTGGTTGTGTTCAGGTTGGGAGGCACATTCATCCTCAGTAATCACCACAAAATGCCGAATTATGAAACACATCGATCATGACCTAGATAAAGATCACAGGAAAATGTCTGCAATTGGAAATGAGGGGATTCAGCTTTAAAACACGAGGTTTGCTAAAGGCCTCCTTACTCATGAGTGCAGCAGCGGCTGAACCACTTTCCTCTTTCTGGAACAATCTCTATGTGTACCTGCGGCCATATTTTCTTTTATCAGAAAGTGTTGCTAGGGCAACCACCTCCTTTGTACAGGCCTAGGATGGCTGCTTCTTTTTGGAAACAGGCTCTGGGCCGGTTGCCAGATTTTCAATTCTCAAGTTCAGGACTCTACTGTAGCTTACTTAACTCTGTGATTGGCCTGAGAAAATATACAGTGCAAAAGCTTCTTAATTTTTTATTCCCCAAAGGAAGCAGAGGCTATATCACGTGACTGGAATCTACAGAACTCCACTGCAAGGACAAAAACTGTATCCACAAGGAAAGCAAAGAAGATTGTTTTAAAAGAAATAATTAAAGGGGAGACAAGCATTGTTGATGGTTTTCAGAACATGGGGGATGGGAAGGGTTTTGATTTAAGTCCAGTTTACTGCTCTGATTCCAATCCCACACAGTTCACACTAATACAAGGCAGTGAGTTTTTAGTATATTTCTTACCATTTTCTGTTGAAATGCAAGATGTGCCATTATTACAGAAGGAAAAAAAAAAACATCAATGCTTCTGAATCCAGGCTCATTTGAGCAAACTATATTCCTTAATTGTTTGAGTTTCTCCTATCCATGCTGCCTTTATTCCCAAATCTTACTTCAAGATTGAGAAGGGGCTTAACAGATGTTCTGCTCTAACTTCTGACTCTTTACTACTCATCGTCTCCTGAAACTGTTCATTCCATTTCTGAGCTCTAATTATTAGAGATTATTTTTTTTTGTATATTATGTATGTAATGTGTATATTGTGATGAGGTCTGAGTGCCCTATTTATCTCTTTGTTTCTCTTCTGTGCTTTGAAGTCATGTAGAAGAAATAGAGATCTTTGTCCTTGTTACAACTCTTTGATAAAACTAAAAAGAGCCATTATGCCTCTGCAAGTGTAGCAGCCATGGAAGCGCACCTTTGAAGGACCTGCTGGAAGAGCTGTTCTGGTTGACAGACAGTCTCCAACGGCTGCACCTTAGCGCTCCAGTAGGAACACTGAGGAGAAGACATTTTTCCTCAAGGTTGCTCCTGCCCAATGACTGAACACAGCTGCCGTAGAACACTGAGGTCATTCCAGTCCTACAAAGGATTTGGTAAGAGCCAGCGTTTGGTTTGGGGACTTTCCATAAGTCTGGCTGAGACTTTTAGAACAGTACCAAGTTTTGAGGCTCTTCCTATACAATCCTTCCTTTCTTCTGTCCCTTCCAGGGGTCAATACTGAGCTACAATCTTAAGACTATTCTTACCTACTCCTGGTCTCTCCCTCTTTATCCTTCACAGACATTTTCCAAAAAATGTCTTGTCTATCCAATTCGATCTTGACATCGGCGTCTTGGGGAATTTAAATTGACACATCAAGTGTTTGCCTTCTCAGGATAAAAATTCTCAGTTCATTGGTCTCTTTAGTACATATGTAGTGCTCTACAGATCTTTATCTTCTAGATGCATTCCAGTTTCCCAATGTTCTTCTAAGAGAGGCATCTATGTGGAACAAACCACCCAGAACTGTCTGAACAATGCAGACTAGAGTCACACTTACTCTGAGTTTTTGTATTCTGAGCACAATATTTTTATAAATGCACTTCAGGATGACCTAAACATTTTGGGAAGCCATATCACTCTGTTGATCTGTAATGCATTTGTAGAAAATTAAATGAGGGCTTTGGATTCAGTTAAATAAAATTCAAGGGTATTTTAGCTATTTGAGCCCTTCGGGAGTTGAATTCACAGACTTTTGCACATTCACTTTCTGTAATAAAATTCCTGTACCCCTGTCCTATACAGACAATGAAAAATCTAGGCATAGGTATTTATATCTGTTCCAAGTTTCTTTATTTGATAAATTCAGGTCCTCTTGACATCTATCACATCAGCTATTCTTTGCGCTTCCCACCACCTTGGAATTCCATAAGCACAACAACAATATTTAAATCCAAGCTATCATTCAAAATGCACATCCATGACTGAGAAGAAGCCATAAGGAATCTCTCTGTATATTAAGTCAATCATTACCTTTGGACAGAGTCATTAATTCAATAACATGTTTGCCCAGTTATATTACCATTCATAGCACATTTATCCATATTTTCCATGAGGGTATTATAAGAACTTTACACATGGATTACATAAATATAGGTAAAGCTTACCTGAACACATTTTCTTCGTTATAAAAATATACGACCTAACTTGAACCCATGTAGGTGCTCAATATTTATTAATCCTTCTCTCCTTAGAGATAAAATTCATGTTTGATGCTATTCCAGAAACAAAAGGGATCGGAATATTTTGTGATATTTCTAACTAGCATTAACAGAGCTTAGCCTACTTTTAGGCATGTAAAGTGGTTTATGATACTTTACCTCATCGTGTATAATAACTAATTGTACACTTTTCCCCTCCTGCTACCCTGTTTCTTAAAAGGTGGTTCTTAAAAGATGGTTCATTAGAGAATCATGACCAAAAATTGAGAAGTAAGTGAAAATTCTAAGTGCAAAGAAAATTTCAGTAAGCATAGTTAAGGAATAGGAGATCCCAAACACTCATGTAGGTACATTTCTAAAACCTTTTGATATCTCTCATTTATCACTGTTAAAATCATTTGGAAGTTTGTTATGCCAAATTATTTAATGCTTAGCAGTATCGTGTCCTCCATTGATAATCACACAATATGTTGATTGTGGCCTTCTTGGTTCTTCCCTGCCCTTGTCTTAGTAACACAAAGCATTTGTGGTTTTATGTCTCCTCACATGAATATGGTTTTCCTAAACAAAATATTTAAAAAGAGAATTATTTTGACAGCAACGCATTTATTGCATTTATTTTAAAACTACCATGAAAGAGCTCATGCTTAAAAAAATGTAGCATTTCCATTATTCTAAGAAGTTTTCATATATATACACAAAAGGCAAATATAGATGTCTAAACCCAATATTTCCATATGTTTTCTCCATTTTTTTCTATGGCAAAAGAGCAATGTTGTTTTGTTTTGTTTTTATGGTAGAGGGAAGGTTATTCCTTTATGTCCTGTCTAGAAGGCAGCATCCGTTCTAGAAGAAAGAATTGTTTTCAACCTTTGGCTTGAGGTTGTGTGTCATAAGGTCATTTATTCCCTCTTGGAAAACATAAAGTTTGCCACATTCTGTTTTTGTGTAGTAAGCTGGAATTTTGCTTCCTATAAGTTGCTCACAGATTATAAATATATCTTAAATTGATAGGCTTTAAAGCTGTATCGTCTGTCCCTTGTTTTTCTTTCATATGATATAGCTATTTAAAATTTGAAGGCAGGAAGTACTTTCCTCCCCAGAAATGGTTTTCTAAATCCCTCATAATATTGGACGCTTTGTGAATGCTGTCAAATTGACAACATCTGCCCTGAAGTATATTGCCCCCAAATAAAAACAGCATTCCAGATGTGATCTGATAAAATCATGTGTGTGGAATTAACCTTAACATTATCATATGATTAACATATTTAATTAAAGACACTATTATTAGCACACCACTATAGGATCTATATAACTTTAACTGAATGCCAAATTTAACTTCTCTACTATCAAGAATATATAATCAAGAAATTATATAGGGTTATAGACTCACAAAATTTGAGTTAGAAAAAATGTTTGACAATGGTTAATGCAACCATGTCATTCTTTTACTTGCAACGCTTTAATGACTCCTGGTCACTTTCAAGAGGCAGGGCCCAATCTCCATGGTGTGAGTCAGGCTCCTCCACTTTTGTCTATTACTCAACTCTGGCTCTGAGTTTTTGCTTCTGTAATCTGTTATACATTTCACAACAGATTTCTTTGGAAGCTTTTCCCCCTCATATTCTCTTTGCCAAGAATACCCTCTCTAACACGGTGTCTCAGCTAAATATTACATTCTTTAAGAATTTTCATAAACCAAAAAGAAAAAAAAAAGAAAAAAAGAATCTTCATAAACCAACCCTAAAAGCTATACCTAGTGGAAAGATGTGTTTGTTAACCGGCCTGAGCCAATTTCTGTCTTGACTATAAAACCCAAAGCCTACTGTATACCTTTCTGTTCTTGTTTTGGTTATGTATAATGATTTTTATCACTATCAAGAGCACAGCGATACAACTAGTTTTATAGCTTCGTCACTTCTTTCCTCAATCCCATCCTTGTAAACTCTTCAGATTTGTGTCAGATTGACTTTTGCATGTCTCTTCTGGCCATATGGCTGTGTTACAAGAGCAGATATTTGAGGGATGCCTGGGTGGCTCAGTGGTTGAGCATCTGACTTTGGCTCAGGGCGTGATCCTGTGTCTCTCATGAAAAAATTTGTAAAACATTAAAAAGAAAGAAAAGAGCAGATATTTGATAAAATATTTGTTGACTCAACTTTTTTCTCTCCTATCTGAAAGGTAATCCTATGTAGAAGAAGCACAACTATATTTGAAAGATATCATTTGGATTCTAGTCTTTTTCACTAAATATCTTGGGTACTGCATAAATCTTATGAGCCTCAGGTAGTCATATATGCAAAACAGAGGTAAAGAATAATTCACCTACTTGAACACAGAAAATCAGACCCAAACTTTACCTGCCAGCCACAGAAATGAAAATGAAACAGACTTCGAGAATAGTCCAAGACTATCTCCAAGAGATCTACATTAGTTTATGGAGGAATTGCATTCTAGGACCTGAATCTTCCACGGTGGAGCTGTGCCACTGTAGGAAATACAGCCTGCCTTTATATGTAACTCCACTGCCAGACACTGGGGGAGAAAAAAAGCCTTCACAACAAACAATCCCATCAATCTCACCCATTTTAGTGAGATGCCTAACAAACTGCTCTCCACTGCTGTGGACACATCGATCTTTCCCTTTACTTTACCCCAGTTCTAGAACTGGCATTAAAATTGGAAAAGTGGGGATTCCTGGGTGGCTCAGTGATTTAGCGCCTGCCTTCGGCCCAGGGTGTGATCCTGGGGTCCTGGGATTGAGTCCCACATCAGGTTCCTTGCATGGAGCCTGCTTCTCCCTCTGCCTGTGTCTCTGCCTCTCTCTCTCTCTGTCTCTCTCTGTGCCTCTCATGAATACATAAATAAAATCTTAAAAAAAAATAAAATTGGCAAACTGCATGGATGAGATATGAGAGTTTATCATGGCTCAGAAAGGAATCACTGGAAGAAGGAGCACATATAGAAAAGTCAAATTCTTTGGGAAAGGAACCCAACTTCACATTTTGGCTCCCCGATGACATGTTAATCTAAACACATTTCTTCCCTCCTAAATGCTATTTTAATCACCAACCAAAGGCTACAAGTAGAAAAGTGAAGAGACGGACATGTACCATCACTGGGCAGGAAAGTGAAGAACCTCCCGATGATACCAAGTGGCTACCACCCATCACCAGCCTCAAGGAAAACAAAGTTACCCTGAAGATTCAGTGTAGTGTGTTTTTCATTCATGGAGCCCAAAACTGAGGGGTGAAAGAAGAGGTGACAGGAGATCATAGGGGAGATTGCGGAGTAACTTCAGGAATTGCCCCATTCCCAGACACCCTGATGCAGCATTTACACCAGGCCTGCATCGGCTTGGGCTGACCCCTACGGGACATGGACATTCTGCCAAAGCAGACTTTGGTTACTTGGTGTTCGAAGAGAAGGAGAAGATGAATAGTTCTCCAGCTCACTTCCAGCCAGACACACACACAGGGTGAAATGACTCGGCACAGCAATAAAATCCCCAGAAGCTTTCATTTCTACAGTAAATCCTTCCTTACACTCTTACCGCTGGAAACTAGCATTCAGGCCAGAAACAAACGCCCCTAATAGCCTATCATCAGAAGATGGAAGCTTCTTTGGTTTAGAAAGTAGCCACCAGGAGAAAACTGAAGAATTTTGACAACTCTGCCAAAGCCGGGAAGAGAAAATCGACTTCTCAAGGCCTTAGTGTCTGGTTCTCTCATAGTAACGATCATTAATAATAAGAAGAATGATAAGAGTAATAATAATGAATTTTAAAGAAAAACGGCAGAGACAATACCAAAGTGTTGATATCACTAAAACATACGCCTATAGCAATGCATATTGACCCTGTAGTAGAGAGAAGGTAAGCATATTTACCTGGTGATGCAGCTACAAGGACATGGTCAGTGCTTTACGGAGCTGCTATACATGGACCCTCATCATCAATTCTAAGAATTGGCACTATTGTCAGATACTGTGATATTGGAGGACATCGAATATCCTGAAAAGAAGCTCCAACAAAGATAATAATTGCACTTCTGTAACGGAACAAGGCCAATACAGGAAAGTAGAAAGAATGTTAGCATTCTCGGTGGAAACTAAAACTATATTGCATCCATAAATCAAGAGCGAGATATATAACAAATCAAAAAGAATCAAGGAGTTTTTTAAATGTAACTGCTGACATTTTAAAACTTTTAATCTTATCCATGAAATACATGGTGGATGCATATTTTTTTCTTTCTTCTCCAGTACAGAATGAGCCTCTCATTCTATTTAAAAATAATAATAATAATAATAATCTACCCAACCAAATGCGCTCTGTAGCCAATCTCTGCCCAAGGAAAGTTGGATGACAGCAACAATAGAAATAGATAGAAAGTAATATTTTGAACAAATAGGTAAAAGCAAATTGTTTTTTAAAAATGCAAATAAAATTAAAATTTTCTTGCATACATTCCAAAGAAAAAGAAATGAGGAGAGGGAAAATAACCATAGGGACAAAGCAGGAAAAATGCTATATGGGAATAAATAAAGTATAATATTATATCAATAAATTTGTAAAAACAAATATTTTGTTGGAAAATACAAATGACCAACCTCACAAAACAAATGATTTAGAAAGTCTGAATAAATAAAAAACAGGGACATCATGAATCCATAAGACTTTACAAGTAGGTTTTAACAAAGGATGAAGTTTTTTGTTGTTTCTTAGCATTGAAAAACACAAGATTTTTCTAATATTTTTTATAAAGTTGTTAAACTCTAATATACAATAAACAAAGATGGGATAAAGACTAAGATAGATCAATCTCACGTACATACAGATGATTTATTAATATCCTAAACTTATTCACTCATAAATTCCAACAGAAGTAGAAAAATATTGTATCAAGAATAAAGTTGTTCATTTATTCAAGAATGTAAGAATGGTTCAATATTGAAATATATAGTGATGTAACTCATTGCATTACTCATTAGGAGAAAATGCTAAAATAAGTCGTTTAATAAAATTAAGCATTCATTACTAATCAATACCTCACACTTATCATTTCTATCATAATTAATGTTCTGTAAGCCCTTGTTGATATAGTTTGTTAAAAAAGTAAATTAGATGTATAAATATTGAAATGAAGAATAAATGTTATGTGAAAACTATCTACCTGGAGAGCCAAAAAATGTTAAGTGGAAAATATTAGAATAACAAAATTTTACAAGGTGGCCAGATTTTTAAAAAATATTTTATTTTATTTATTTGAGAGAAAGTATGCACCTGCATGTGAGTGGGGGCAGGGGCAGAGAAAGGGGGAGAGAGAAAATCTCAAGCAGACTCTGTGCTCAATCTCACAACCCTGAGATCTTGACTTGGCCTAAAATCAGGAGTCAGCGGGTTAACTCAGCCACTCAGGTGCCGCCAGGGTTGCCAGAATTTAAAAAATATATCTAAAAAAATCAATTAGGGTTATTACTTAAGTAATAATTATCAATTATATCATATTAAAAGTATTTTAAGATTCTATATAATACCTAAGGTTAGACTTAACATGAAATACTTAGTCAAATGTTCAAAAAAAAAAAGATAAAATAAAATACTAAAGAAGGTTGAATAAACAAAAGGATAGATTTTGTACAATGCAAGGACTTAATATTATAAAAATTGACTTTGCCAAATATTTGTGTATATTCAATATAGAGTCAATCAAAGTTGTTGTTGTGTTTTCTGGAAATATATTTATCTTTTTTGTTCCAAAGCTCATCTCCAATAATAAATGATAGGCATAAGCAATAAAACACTGATACTAAGAAGTCATTTGAAAACTCACATCAAACCATCGTGTGTCCCTCCTGAAACACTCCCATGGCCAGTTATTGTTTAAATCCAAATGCTTTCCCCTGATACACAAGACCATGTTTACCCGTCCATTCCCTATATTTTCATTCTGGTGCCATGCACTCACAGAGTACCTGTGACACGAGCTCTGTTGGAGGCAGAATAATGAGCCCCCAAGTATGTTCATGTCCTCATCTCTGGAATATGTTTGATTATAAGACAAAGGGGAATTCAGATTGCAGTTGGAATTTAGGTTGCTAATCAGCTGACCTCTTCCAAAATCATCCTTTCTAAATCAGCCTTGTGACACTCCATCTTATCTCCTTTCTAGAACTTGCCTGATTTGTAATTACATTTCATCTTTGCTTGTTACAATCTCTCTTCTTCACTAAATTCCAAGCAAGGACCTTACTGTCTTGCTTCATGTTATGTTCCCAGGTCTTCTTGCTGTGCTCAGGACATGTACAGAACCATGTAAATAAAGGAGTATACTACGAAGACACAATAATAAAATCATATGATAAAGGCACACAAAAATATATAGAAATCAACAGACAAGAGCTCAGAGACAGGAGCACAGACTTATGAAATTCCAGGAAACAATAGTGATTTTATCTTAAATAGTGAGTAAAAAAGTGGACTAGATAATACATTGTAGGCAGTAATCAGAGTATTTTTTAAAGTATTACTCAATCTCTTGCTATGCTCTGTATATAAGTAAGACTTAAGTGTAAAAAACAAGAAAATACTTTTATAACTTTAGAATAAAAAAGACCTTTTTGATGATGACATGAAACCCAGAAGCCATATTCAGAGAAAAGATTGATGCATTTGAGAACATAAATATTTCAATATTCTAACAGCAAATGCCCCCCCCTAAACCAAACTGAAAAATACCATAAAGAATATTGAAACACAGAGAAAGAAATTTTTGCAATGCAGTTTACAGACAGTAAGTTACAATACAGAATATTAAAAATGGCTATGGATGAATACAAAAATATATTAATAGTTCTAGTTTTAAACATAGAAAGGAACAGAAACACTGTATAGACTTCCTAATAAACAGAAAAAGACAAGCAAAAATAATTCACAGAATTGGCCAATAAACAAATAATAAGATGCTGACCCTTAATAGTAGTCAAGTAAGTGCACATAAGAACAAGGAGAAAAAAAAAAAGAACAAGGAGATATTTTTCATGCATTAGGCTGACAAATACCAAATATTTTGTACATAGTTGAATATGGGAAGGACCAGGCACTCACAACTATTCAAAGAGGATCAATTGATTCAACATATTTCACGCCTATCATGCCTTTCAAAAAAAGGAAAAAATTTTTTTTTGCCATACCAACACTTTAATTTTCTTTGTGTTGTTTGTTTTTTAAATTCATCATCATCATCATCATCATCATCATCATCATCATCATCATCATTATTATTAATGATCATTACTATGAGACACTAAGGCCAGACACTAAAGCCTTGAGAAGTCGATTTTCTCTTCCCGGCTTTGGCAGAGTTGTCAAAATTCTTCAGTTTTCTCCTGGTGGCTACTTTCTAAACCAAAGAAGCTTCCATCTTCTGATGATAGGCTATTAGGGGCGTTTGTTTCTGGCCTGAATGCTAGTTTCCAGCGGTAAGAGTGTAAGGAAGGATTTACTGTAGAAATGAAAGCTTCTGGGGATTTTATTGCTGTGCCGAGTCATTTCACCCTGTGTGTGTGTCTGGCTGGAAGTGAGCTGGAGAACTATTCATCTTCTCCTTCTCTTCGAACACCAAGTAACCAAAGTCTGCTTTGGCAGAATGTCCATGTCCCGTAGGGGTCAGCCCAAGCCGATGCAGGCCTGGTGTAAATGCTGCATCAGGGTGTCTGGGAATGGGGCAATTCCTGAAGTTACTCCGCAATCTGCCCCATGATCTCCTGTCACCTCTTCTTTCACCCCTCAGTTTTGGGCTCCATGAATGAAAAACACACTACACTGAATCTTCAGGGTAACTTTGTTTTCCTTGAGGCTGGTGATGGGTGGTAGCCACTTGGTATCATCGGGAGGTTCTTCACTTTCCTGCCCAGTGATGGTACATGTCCGTCTCTTCACTTTTCTACTTGTAGCCTTTGGTTGGTGATTAAAATAGCATTTAGGCGGGAAGAAATGTGTTTAGATCAACATGTCATCGGGGAGCCAAAATGTGAAGTTGGGTTCCTTTCCCAAAGAATTTGACTTTTCTATATGTGCTCCTTCTTCCAGTGATTCCTTTCTGAGCCATGATAAACTCTCATATCTCATCCATGCAGTTTGCCAATTTTATTTTATTTTTATTTTTTTAAGGTTTTATTTATTTATTCATGAGAGGCAAACAGAGAGAGAGAGAGAGAAAGAGAGGCAGAGACAGGCAGAGGGAGAAGCAGGCTCCATTCAAGGAGCCTGATGTGGGACTCCAGGATCACACCCTGGGCCGAAGGCAGGCGCTAAATCACTGAGCCACCCAGGAATCCCCAGTTTGCCAATTTTAATGCCAGTTCTAGAATTGGGGTAAAGTAAAGGGAAAGATCGATGGGTCTCCAGCAGTGGAAAGCGGTTTGTTAGGCATCTCACTAAAATGGGTGAGATTGATGGGACTGTTTGTTGTGAAGTCTTTTTTTCTCCCCCGTGTCTGGCAGTGGAGTTACATATAAAGGCAGGCTGTATTTCCTACAGTGGCACAGCTCCACCGTGGAAGATTCAGGTCCTAGAATGCGATTCCTCCAAAAACTAATGTAGATCTCTTGGAGATAGTCTTGGACTATTCTCGAAGTCTGTTTCATTTTCATTTCTGTGGCTGGCAAGTGAAGTTTGGGTCTGATTTTCTATGTTCAATTAGGAGAAGTATTATTTTCCTCTGTTTTGCATATATGACTACCTGAGGCTCATAAGATTTATGCAGTACCCAAGATATTTAGTGAAAAAGACTAGAATCCAAATTATATCTTTCAAATATAGTTGTGCTTCTTCTACATAGGATTACGTTTCAGATAGGAGGGAAAAAAGTCGAGTCAACAGATATTTGATCAAGTATCTACTTTTTTAAATGATTTTATTTCTTTATTCATGAGAGATACACAGAGAAAGGCAGAGACACAGGCAGAGGGAGAAGCAGGGTCCTTGTGGGGAACCTGATGTGGGACTTGATCTTAGGATCCCAGAGTTAGGCCCTAAGCCAAAGGAAGATGCTCAACCACTGAGCCACCCAGGCGTCCCTCAAATATCTGCTCTTGTAACACAGCCATATGGCCAGAAGAGACATGCAAAAGTCACTATGTCATGAATATGAAGAGTTTACAAGGATGGGGTTGAGGAATGAAGTGATGAAGCTGTAAAACTAGTTGTATCGCTGTGCTCTTGTAGTGATAAAAATCATTATAAATATTCAAATCATTATAAATATCCAATAACAGAAAGGTATGCGATAAACTTAGAGTTCTATAGTCAAGATAGTATCTTTATGATGCTAGAGGAGTTGGTTCAGGCAGGTTAACCTAGAAACATTTCCTGGAGCATCTGCAATATTTGATCTTTCTAGAAACCATTGCATATCTTATGTCATTGCAGATGCTTCCTGGGTCCTGATGATTCCTTGGCTCCAGTTCATGATCATGGCATTTGGCGTCTACCCCACTTGGCTCTGAATTTCCTTGACCTCTGGCTGCCCCCACCTACCCCTGTGACCTGGGTGTTTACCAGAATCTGAACCTGCTGCCTTTCAGTACTGACTCTGCAAATTCCTGATCTAAATTCTGCTTAGCCCGGCAGTAGGTACCAGTGGGGACATATGTAGGTAAAACAAATGGAGAGTTACATAACTGCCCAAACCACTCTTGCCAAATTCCAATCAGGCAGAAATGTCCATTTTGATGTGGGTTAGGTATATAGATACGATTTTTTTTTTTTAAACCAGAGTTCTTACTTTGGTACTTTTGGGGTTTGATATTCCATATGATGAAAGGTCCCCAGTTTTGCTTTTTTGAGCATGTGGTTATTGCCAATGCACCGAGTAGAGACAATTAAAATGTAATGTATAAGCCAAAAACTTGTTGTATAAAAAATAACTAAAAAAAGAGGGGGATCTCAAATGGTATCATTCTGGACATAAGACAATCTGTAACAGTGAAGTAGTTTTAAAATTTAAAAATTTCCCTGTAGAACTGGAATAGTTCAGAAGCACAGACTCAAAATCCCAATGGACCCATGTAGCTCCATGCTATTAAAGTCTCTGGATTAGGATAAGATCTGCATCTTCTCTCTCCCTCTGTCTCTACCTTACTCTTTCTCCCTTTCTTCCTCTTTTTTTCCCTCTCTTTCTGTCTATATGTGTTTGTCTGTCTCTCTTTAAAACTGAATATATCTACTATAGATGGTAGTTAGGAGAATGTGGATTTCCAACATAGACTGATTATAATCAATATGTCTTCAGAGAAGTGTCCTATGCAAAACAAGTTTGCTAAAAATGAGAGAATTTTGTCTGCTTGTTTCTAAAATATCCTGAGAAATATTGTAGAGGAAAATATTCTATCTCTCAAATGAAGACTGTCCTTCCCCAAGTATCGTTCTGCCATCAGAAACAAAATAAAAAGAGGTCAAGAAGAGTTTTGAATGTACCAGTTGCTTTTTATTTCCACCTGCACCTTTTTAAAAATATATTTTAAGCATTCTAAAAGGTGTATAGCAAGACTTAATTATGGTTTTAATTTGCATTTCCCTAATTAATGATGTTGAACATCTTTTCATGTTATTATTTGCCATCTGTATCTTTTCTCTGATGAGTATTTATTCAAATCTTTTTGCCTAAGTTTTATTGGGCTGTCTTCTTATTATTGAGTCTTGAGAAGTTTTGTATATAATTTGGATACACATTATTTATCAGATATGTGTTTTGCAAATATTTTCTCCCAGTGTGTGACTGGTCTTTTCATTTTCTAAACAATGTCTTTCAAAGAGTGAAAGTTTTTATTTTGACTGGCTTCAATTTATATGTTTTCTAAAAGGTTAGTGCTTCTCTTCTCCTATCTAAAAGGAATCTTTCCTTAACTTGAAGCTATAAAGACTCCTCCCCACCCCACATTCTCTTTTAGAGGTTTTATAGTTTTAGAATTAGGTTTATGAAATATTTCAATCACTTCAGAAAACAATCTTGCAGTTTCTGATAAAGTAAACATTATCTTTACCGTATGATCTAGCAATTGTACTCTTAGGTGTTTACTCAAAAGAAATGAAAACATCTGTCTGTAAAAAGCCCTATAGATGAATGTTTACAGCAGATTTTTTCATAATTGTGAAAAATTGGAATAACCCAAATGTCTATCAAGTGGTAAATGGATAATTTGATGCATACAGCAACAGGATGCAGAATACTAAGCACCATGCTAAGGGGAAAAGGCACAAAAGCTACATGGTTTATTATTTCATTTATATGACATTTTAGAAAAGACCAAAACTGTAAGGACAGAGTCCTACTATCAATTACCAGGGGCCAAGCCTGGGGGAGGTATTAATTAAAAAGCAATGTAAAAGAAACTTTTGGAGAAATACAAATGGTCTATGTCTCAATTTTGTCAGAGACTACGCATGTTCTTCAAAACACTTTGAATTGCACATTTGAAAAAAGGTGAATTTCACTAAATGTAAGTCATACCTGGAAATATCTGAGTAAATTTTTTTTCAGCATTCAACTTTTGCACAACTCTTTTGAAAGAAAAAAAAATGAGCCTTTTTATAAATCCCCTTTACCAATTTTTCACTCTGAAAAACTAATTTTTCCCAGAGGGTGACGGAACCCAACTATCAATTCCTGGGTCTCATGAAGGTACTAATGAGTTATCACAGAAGTTCTCTCTATTCTTATTGACAACAGAATCTCTCAATGTCTTGAGTTAGAAAAATCAGATACATGTTAGCCAGTGCTCTTCACATAGGACTAATAAGTTATCTGCCTTATTATTACTGCCTTTGCAGTCTTTGAATTAAATTTAGTCATTTATTTTTTCTTTCTTCTCACTATTCTAGCTTAGGCTTTCATACAATTCATCTTGGACCAGTGCATTTGGCTTTCAACTGCTCTTCCTACTTTCAGGCTCTAACTCTTCCAATTCATATTGACTAGGACCCAATAAATCTTAAAATGAGGACTTTATCAAGTTGCCCAACACATCATGATTACTCCTTCCATTTGCTTTTAAATCTTTTGGGAGATATGGCTCACTTTGTATCATGTTTCCAAACAAAAGTTTCTCCAAAAAAATAAGCAGCTAAAGCATTTTGTTTAGTTTAGTAATTATAATGTATACCTGAGTAGAAGATAAGAATTCTCCCAAATTATTTTCTCAGGCAAAAGGTATAAAGTCTTCCATATATTGATGTATTTGCCCAATGATTTTATTTTAAGTAAGAAAATATATTTGGGAGAAACCACTCAGCATTTAATGATGCCCATCGAGGTCTTCCTGTGGAGTTAAATATGGATGCTAAGAAATTTAACATGGATCTAGTCAGGGGTACAGTATCACAATTGCAACAGTGTACATTGTAAACAAGGCTTTACAAATGATTAACTGCCTTTATGAATTAAATTTCTAACGGTGTACTTGACTATTCTATCTTATTCTATAAGTCGACCAAGATCCACCTTCCACTAGTTGGAGATTTTCTATCTATCTATCTATCTATCTATCTATCTATCTATCTATCTATCATCTATCATCTAATCAACAAAATCTGTTGAACATAGCACCTACATATTGTCCATCTGTATCATCATGACTATCAAGGGAAATGTGATCAATTTACCCTCTCTATGTACATTTAGTTTCTTCAACTTCTAAAAGAAATTGGTAGCTCCATTCCTACAGGGATCAGCAGTAATTGGCCATAAAGTTGGTCTATGGGGCTCTCAGCCCCTGTAAGATTTGAAGAACATCCATGCTTGCATGATCTCCACTCCTCATCAATCTTTTGGAATACTTTCATAGAAAAATTGAAGCTTTATGGAAAATTGATGTCTTAGGAATCCGTTAATACTTTGCGTTTCCTCAGTCTTGTCTAAATATCTATTAGAATTTGCCTTTCTTCTATAGCCGTTTTTACAATGTGACATAAAATGTGTTGTATGCACTGGGTGAAGTCAGCTGAGATTTAGGAGTCATCAGCACTGGGGCATCATCTAGCATCATTCTTCCCTGGCTTCTACTAGTCCTTCAACAAATGGAAGCAACAGGATTTGAAGTCGTGTGCATTCCTTTCGGGCTTGAACACTATTTGATCACAGGTAGCACACTGCCACAACACATACTTCAATAGACATGATGTCCTCAAGATGTGCCATTGTCTCTTTTCTTTTAGAAAATCAATATTTTACTATATACAGCTGGCCAAAGAGATGCGTGTCCTAGTGAGTGTTTATTGTGGCTTAGAATAGAAAAGATCATGCCAAAACTTTATTTTTTTTCTTCTCTCATGTAGAAGAGCTTGTAAGGGGCTGAGACGTAGCTGCATTGTTAGCAAATGGTAATGCAGACGGGTAAGCCCGCATATCAGCTGCATGTAGTAACATTAATAATTGGTTGCATATCTATACATTTCTCTTGTGAGGAGAAAAACAGGCAGATCTGGAAATGACTTCATGGCTCTGTGACAAATACATCAGTAAGTAGCCTGGCAACTGTGACTAGATGCTATCAATGAACTTTGTTACCAGAAGAGATCTCCTTTCGGGCTTGAGGATCCTGTATTTATACTCACAGTCTCAGCCTACAATCCCACAGAGGGCCTGAAAGTCCGGGTGGTTTGTTTTGTTTCCATATCTCATTTTGTAGCAGTTATCCTTTCCATACTCAAATATCCTACATTCTTTCCCTTCTGTAACTAAATATCCTCTATTTCAACTTAGATTTGCGTTAAGTGGACGGTCACAGAATGCCAATTGGAAGCATGTTGCTTTCACTGGTGCAGTAATTTCCCTTAGAGTCTATTTGTTCTTCAAAGTATAGGGAAATGGCCCAGTTATCTTATTAGGTAATAATCATAAATCTCATACATAAAAATCATAATTCTCAAAGGGAACCAATAAATCTAAAACAGGAGTGGGTTACTTTCTTCAGTCTTTTATTTATTCATTAATTGTATATTTTTTAGACATATCCAAGATTTATTGAGGACACACCATATACCAGGCATGATGGGTCCTAGAAGTTCTGAAGATCTCAACACACCTGGCAGAAACTTCTAGGTGAAGAAACTTCAGAAGAGAGTATCCCAATTGTGTGCTGAGTGGTGTTGCTGCTACAAGATCCCTCTACCCAACACAGCTCACACTGACACATCAAAGGCTAGAAGACAACTGCAGGGGAGGAATCTTTGTAACTTTAAGCACCTTTCAACCTTATCTAAGCAAAAGTCCCCCTCTCCACACACATGTAATCATTAATTTTTCCTTTAAATAAGTAGAGAATTATCATTATTAATTTTAGCAAAATTTTAATAAATACGTGTTGCCTTGCCTAACAGGTTAAAACAAAATTTGAGCTTACTTTGGCAGCTATTGAGAAAGGGAATGAGTGAGGGGTCTGGAAGTGTAGACGTTTTGGAAGTGAAAGATCTCTTACAGTGGGAAGAGTTGAGAGGTTGTCAAAGAGATAAGACTCAATTTTATGTTTTAGGTTCTACATAACGCTCTGGTGTTACTTTTGAATTTTCAATGAAAGCCTATTCCTTAAAACTGCCTGTAAGAATGGTGGCCGCCAGAAATCAAGATTAAAAGAAACTGGATGATGTTGGTCATGACAGGGTAGAGGGAAGGTGCACTTACTGGAGGGAGGATCAATGCGAGCTGGGGAAATCAGGAGGGGCAGGGCTCAGACCTCAGAGCTATAGATAATTAGGAGAAACTTAAGCCCTGACCAACACTTACCATTGGACCGGAGTTATTTTGTTTGTCTATATTAAAGCATAAAGGATTTGGGGTTGCTGAAGTCACCACCTGGACACAGAGAAAGAAAAGTTCTGAAGGAAATTATTATAAATTCAGAGTGCCTCTTCTCCCAAATCCCTAAAGACATGTTATGGCCAGAGTTCTTTTCCTTTAGGAATTACATTGTCTGAGCCATAGTGGAAGGATAACCACTGAAAGAAAGATTACAAGATGTTTCAAATAAACACAAATAAGAAAAATCCTTAAAAATGTCAGAGAGCAACTGCAGGATTACCAGGACATAAAGGAACAAAGGATACTCCTTGGGAACTGCTAGGAACAAAACAAGAATGCATCCCTTATCCTAATTGCTTTAAAAGAAGGGTTTAAAGAAGGCGATCTGAGGGAAGCGGGGAGAGGGCATATGACTTGCTACTGGTTGTTGGTACTATGGTTTCAAAGGGGTTATGAGATTCAAACTGTGTAGCAGTCTGGGATGTGGGGTCTGGATCCAGATTCCTGGTTTTGAATCCCTTTTAGCTTAATTTCCTTGTTTCTCAGTTTTCTCTCCTAGAAAATGAGGCTAAAAATTGCATCTATTTTTAGATGGGGGGTGTTGAGTGCGTGGATAGAATTCATGTGGGCCAAGGGCTTGGAATAGGGCCTTTCAGATGATAATGTTATTGATTGGTTATTATCAAAATTATTGAAAACCCCCTTCCAAAAGTTGCAGGTAGGAAGATCAAATGACATTTGAGGGAAGTCATCCTAGTGGCTAAACAGTCGTACAGCTGGACTGATACAGGAAGAGACATTAAGAAAATTACCATTGGACACTTCAAACATTGAACTGGTAATTTCCAGGGTGACATAAATGCTACCGTGATAAAAGAATGTTTCAGGATCTTAGCGGACAATCTTAGAAAAATGTTGAGGGGTTCTGCCTCTGAGGAAAGATGCGATGCCTAAGTGGGACAAACAGATTGAGTTCTGATGGAAGTGAGGGTGTTCAATGAAAGATACTTTGGAAAGAAATAAAAGTTTCCTAGAAGGTAAAAATAAACATGGTGACTGTGAAAAATAGACACCTTCTGATAGATCCAAAATTGATTAGTTTCAAAATTCTTAGTACAAAGAAACTTCTAGAATAAAACAGGAAAAGTCTGCCAGAAAAGCACAGATGAATTAGGAGTGACTCCATAACCAGAATTTTAATTCACGACTAATTTATCATCCTAGAAGTCCCAGGCAAAGGATGTGGAAAACACTCAAGAGTGGAGAGACAAAAGTGATCAAGGTTGGTTAGGAAATTATTTTGATGTGCATCATGCAGCTGGACGGAGTGTGGGAGCCCAGATACCAACAGACCTCACGAAGTCTTACTCTCAAATCCCATTTATGTCAGCATTTCCTACAGCTATGGACCAATGCAGCCTTGGGATTTGTCAGGAGTAGAGAAAACCATGGAGGTGTTTGTTTTACATTTTCCCCCAACCCTGCTCCTGGGGTGTGGGTGGCCATGACTTTGCCTCTGGAAACACATGCGGGTCCTTGAGGGCGCCCTACAGCATTCCTTACCCCTCCCTGCTACAGGTCTCTTCTGAACCCTGGTTCACATCCTTATTCAGTGACTACTTACGCAGATCACCCTTTACTTTCTCCCCTCCTTAACAGTATCAACGACACGGATAACCATTCAACAATGACCCTAACTGTATTTTCCTTCCTTATTTTTAAATAGCCTCTTGAAAAAAATGTGGGGAAATATACATGACATGAAATTTACCCTTGCGGCCATTTTTGAGTGACCTGTTCAGGGCATGACGTGCATTCCTACTGTTGTATGACCGTCACCAATTCCATCTCCAGAACCCTTCTCATCTTGCAGAGCTGATATTCTATACGTGTTAAACATTAATTCTCCATTCCCCACTCCCTCCAACCTCTAGCAACCACCGCTCTTTTGGTCTCTGTGAATTTGACTACTTGTAGACTCACAAGTGGTAATTTTTCTTTCTTAACTGGCCTATTTCATTTAGTGGAACATCTTCAAAGCTCATCTATGCTGCAGCACAGCAGCATGTCCTTCCTCTTTAAGGCTGAATAATATCCCACTATATGTACACGCCAAATTTAGTTTGTTCATTCAGTTACCAGCAGACACTTGGGTTGCTTCCACATTTTAGCAATTGTGAATAATGTTGCTATGAACATGAATGTAAAAATAACTCTTCACATCCCTGCTTTCAATTGTTTTGAGTAGGTACCCAGGAGTGTAACTGATGGATCTTGCGGCAATTTTGTTTCATGATTTAAGGAACCTGATGCCGCTGCATTTTACATCCCACTTGTAATGCATGTGTTCCAATTTCTCCATATCCTTGCTAACATTATTATTTTCTGTTTTTTTAAATAGTAGGTATGAAGTGGTATCTTCTAGTTTTGACTTGCATTTGCCTAACGATTAGTGATATTGAGCACCTCTTTATGTCTTTATTGGCCATTTGTATGTCTTCTCTAGAGAAATGTCTATTCTATTCCTTTACTCTTTTTAAAATCAGGTTGTTTGTACTGTTGAGTTGTAGAAGTTCTTTCCATATTGCGGATATTAATTCCTTATCACTTAAACAGCCTTTTGAAATATAATTGACGTATAATAAACTACTCATATTTTATTACAGTGTATAATTTGATAAAGTTTTGACATATGTACACCCATGTCAAATCATTACCACAATCAAAATATTGAGGACATCTATCACACAAAGATATCCTCGTGGCCCATGATACTTGCTCCCATCTCCTCCTGTTCTCCTACCCTTCATCTCCAGGTAACTGCTGGTATTTTTAGGTCACTATATATTGGCTTCAATTTTCTAGACTTTATATGTATGGAATCAAGTATAATGTATTTTTTTTAAAACAAAGATTGATTGATTTATTTTAGAGAGTTCAGGGGTTGGGGCAGAGGGATAGAGAGAACCTCAAGCAGACTCCTCATTGAGCCCAGAGCCCGATGTGGGACTCAATCTCACAACCCAGAGATCATGACCTGAGCTAAAACCAAGAGACTGCTGCTTAACCAACTGAGCTATCCAGGCGCCCCTGTTACGTACCTTTTTTTTATGTGTGGTGGTGGTTGGAGGTGGTTCTTTCACTTAACACATAATTTTATGATTGATCCATGTTGTGTGTGTCAAGAATTCATTGCTTTTTATTACTGAATAGGATTCCATTGTATGGGTTACACCACAAGTTGTTAATCCATTCACCTGAAGACAAGCATTCGTTTGGGTTGTCTCCGTTTTTGGTGACGATGAATAAAACTGCCATAAACATTTACGTATAAGTCTTTGTGTGGGCCTCTGTACCTTCACTCCGCCTTGGTAAACATCTGAGAGTGACATGGCCAGGTCCAATAGGTATATTTAGCTTTATAAGAAGTCGCAACTGTTTTCCAAAATGGTTGTGCAATTTCACATTCCCAACAGCAGTGTCTGAGGTTCCAGTTGCTCCCTATCCTTGTCAGCACTTGGTGAAGAGCCAGCCATTTTAATCTTAGCCATGCAGATAGGGCTGCAGCAGGATCTTATTGCTGCTTTACTCTGCATTTCCCTACTGTCTATGGATATTAATATCCTTCTCCGTGCTCATTTATAACGGTGTGCCTTTCTCTTTGCTCCTCTCTTACACATCTTGTGGGCCACAGCTGACTAGTGTCTGTTTAGCTTTGCTTTTCAGTCTTTTTGTTTCATTTTGAAACGTGTCTACTGCTGTATCTTGAAGTGCACTAATCTCTTCTTGGGTGGAGCTTGTCTAATCCACTTAAACTCCATTGTGTGTGTGTGTGCTCGCACAGGTGTGCATACATATATTTCAGACCTGTGGTTTTTACTTTAGAAATTCTATCTGGTTCCTCTTTCATATTTTCCATGCTCAATATTTCCTGCATTTTTCAAAACATATTGAACGCAATTATAAGAACTCTTTTAATGCTTTTGTCTACTAATTCTATCAACAGTCATTTTTTTCTGTCCATTTCAATTAATTTATTTCCTTCCTCATGTTGGCTCTTATTTTCCTTCCCTGGTATATATGGCCACCTGGTTGGATGTCATTTCACTTTTCCTTGTTGAACACCAGAAATATTTTGTAGTTTCATCAATATTCTCAAGTTTTGCTCCAGGAAGTCTGTAAGTTATTTGGAAATAGTTGATCATTTCAGGTTTTGTTTTTAAACTTTGTTAGGCTGACTTGACCAGAGCAGCATTTAGACTGTTGTTGATTTTCCTCACTAATGTCTGATCTATCCAAATGTTTCATGAAGTCTGAAATTTTCCACAATGGTGATGGGAACAGAAGCTATTCCCAGCCTTTCTTGATCCCTGAGGATCATTTATTTCTATTTTTATGGGTACTTCATTTCTGCTTCTTGGGTAGTTTTCCAAGAATGCTGGTCAGTACTCAGCTGAATACTTGAGAGGGATGCTCTACAGACTCCCTGATTCCCTTTTTGTGTAGCTACCTTCTTTATAATATTCATCCCTGCAAACTCCACCTGCCATGCCTCCCTCAACACACACACACACACACACACACTCACACACTGAAATCCCAGATCTATCTTCTCAATTCAGAGACATCACCAAGCTCCATTTGAGTTGCCTCCCCATGTCGTGGTCTGGACAGTATCTTCAGGCAGTAAACTAAGGGGATTGTGTAACTCACTTTTTAAATTTCTTATCTGTTACTGATCACTGTCTTTCATTATCTGATGTTCAAGATCTTGAAATTCCTTGCTTCTTGTTTAGTTTTTGGTTGTGTTAAGCAGGTGTATAAGTCCAGTTGCTGTTACTTCAGCTTGCTTGGAAGTGGAAGTCTTTTTGAGAATATGTTGATACATTGTCCTAGCTTTGCCTTTCCTTGTAAGCTCAGCTTGAGAAAGGACTTAGGTACAAATTATTTACTTGAAAGGTGATGCTAGGAGGCAGGAGAAAGTAAGATATCTAGAAGGAAATGCTGGTATAGAATCCTATGTTACAGTGGTTACCACCATGTATGTTAGAGTCTGAGGACTTAACGTAGGGATAAGCAGAAGCTTGGTGAGGTTAGCCCATGGCACTATTATAGTCTGTACATTTTTTGAGTTTCATGGTGAGCTCTTATGGTTTTTGTAAAACATTCTTGGGCAGCAAAGTGGAGAGATGTGGCAGGTGTGTGAGGTGGACTGCTGGAAGTGTACAGGGCACCTGCCATTGCAGTTGATATTGTCGGGATGAGTACATGCTGGATGAGTAATGTTGGTTCCAGTTCCCCACCTGTAGGGCTCACTTTCTTCCCCCAATGTCAATCCCTCCTGTTCACTCTTCCTCTGCTTTACTTCTTCAAAATAACATCACTCCAACAACTTTTGCTTAACTCATTATGTCCGTGTGAGATTTTTCATAAAGTGTGGATGTTTTTGTGCACAGAAAAGATTAGTTTAGAGCCACTTTATTTTTAAAATTAATAATCCATTTATTAAATGGAGCTCTAAAGCTCTGATTCATCATTAAGCTTTCAAGTTCAACTACATACCTCGTTTTTCTCCTGATAAACCTGATACATTTTAATGACCACATTAAAAGCAATTTTACAAAATAATTCAGTGTATTTTAACATGTAAAAATAATTTGTAATTGTAATATATTTGATTCTTATTTTAAGGGCCTCAGCTTCCTCACCCAAAATAGAAATAAAATTCCCATGCATAGAAATAATTCTTGGAAATCTTAAACCTTGGATGAGTCTAGATTTTTTTTAAGATCTATCTTTTTTTTTGTAAACCTAGTGGGATTTCAAATTAAAATTATCCATCTAAAACAATTACTCATTTAGATTTTTAAAATTGAAATTAAAAACTAATCTGCTACTGTAATGGGCAAAATTATTTTAAAAATTAGATAAGCTTAAAACAAAATTTTTGAGGATTATTCTTTAATAAAAATAAGTATTAGGATTAGGGGTTTGACTAAACTTGTCATTTTTTAAAAAGATTTTATTTATTTATTCATGAGAAACACACAGAGAAAGAGAGGGGCAGAGACACAGGTAGAGGGTGAAGCATGTTCCATGAAGGGAGCCAGATGTGACTAGATCTTGTGACTCCAGGATCACACCCTGAGCCGATGGCAGGCACTCAATTGCTGAGCCACCCAGACGTTCCTAAACTTATCATTTTATGATTAATTTTAAATAAAAATTATTAACTACTAAGGAATCAATGATGCCATTTCAGGAGAACTTTAGAATCAGTTTCCAAGCTTAATTATTTTCACTTAGTGGCTCAGTTGATGGGGCTGCATGGTAACCAGATTTTGGACAAAATGTGAGGCTTTGGATTTGTAGATTTTATCTATGCTCCTACCTGCCTTGCTGAGCCTTTTGTTCACAGTTTCTCAGTAAATGGGGCATTCTCATATCCTGCCTCTCTTATATTCAATTCACATACTCCCAAAACTCTAATCTATTGAAATCCCCAGTTAGGTTTCTTCAATTATCCATATGAGTTTTTAAAAATATTTTATTAGCTTACATCATTGTCATATTAATTTTTGCTTTCAGAAATTATTTTTTGAGTGTCTCCTATGTGCCAAGCATTGCTCTAGGCATTTGGAGATATTGTTGAACAAGACAGAAATTTCTGTTTTGTGGAACACACACACCAGGAGAAGGAGGAGACACTAAATGACAAGGCTATCAAATAAGTGCAAGATATAACAGGCACACATATATTTATTGTTTGGTATCTTAAGAATGGATAAATGTTAACACATAAACCAAAAATAGAGCAGGATAAAGAATTGTGAGCATTAAGGAGAGGGAGTTTTCAGGGTGGGAAATTATGGAAGATGATCGGTCAGGGTCTTCCTAGCAGGTCATATTTAGGGAAAGTGTAAAGGAGCCTAAGGAGTCAGACAAGCAAATATTAGGGAAAAGTGGTCCAGACAATGGGTACGGATAAAGCATGCCGGTTGTCTTTGACAGACAACAATGCTTGTGAGTGGCCAGCAAGATATCAGAGGAGAGAGAAGATGTCAGAGAGCAAACAGGCCCTTGTATATGATTATAAGTACCATGTTTTTGTGTTCTGGAACATTGGGAACCATTGCTGGGTTTTGACTAGAGCAATGACATGAGCAGCCTTAGGTTATGTAGGAATCCCTGTGGCTTCTGAATAGATTGAAAATGTAATGCAAATGGTTGGCAAGGTAACAGCAGGGAGATTTGTTAGAAATCTATGGCAATGATCCAGATGAGAAAGGATGATGGCAAAGGACAGACTGGGAGCAGAGGATGTGCTGGGAATTCTGGATATGTTTTCAAGTTAAGGTCAACAAAATCTCCTTTTAGATTGAATGTGAGATGTAAGAGAAAGGGTGTCAAGATGGCATCAAACGGTTTTGGCTTGAGAAAATGAGGGGATTACTATTAAGTAGGATTAGGAGTAGCACGAGTATGATTTAGCACATGTTCAATATGAGCTACCTATAAGACATGCCAGTGAAGATGTCAAGTGAACAGCTAGATATATGTTTCAGGAGATCAGGAGAGAGATTTAGAGATCCAGATTGACACTGCAGATTTGGGAAAGTTAGCATATGAATGGCATTTACTCATGAGATTATATACCTTCAAGTAGAAATTAAAATGATAAATGGCAGATACATGGGGAAATACGACATAGAGTGACCAGGGAGAGGTAAATAAACAAAAGATGCCCTGTATAAGCCACCAGTGATGTAGGAAAAAGACCAAAATATCCTTGCATTCTGGAAGCCAAGTAAAGAAAGTATAATCAGGAAAAAGAAATGATCATCTAGGCTAAATGGTGCTAACAGTCTAATAAGATACAAACCAACAAAATGAGAACTATTGGATCTAGACTTGTGGATGATCTTGGCAACCTTTAAGAGAGCAATTTCAGTGAAATGATAGGGGTGAAAACTTGACTGTAGGTAACATAAGAAAAAGAAGAGAGGAATTGGAGACAGTAAATGTAGGTCATCATGGAAAAGTTTGCTGCAAAATAGAAAATAAATATAAATGTTGAGTTTTGTAGTCAGGATAAACTTTTCTTAAAACAAGAAAATATATAGGATGTCTGTATACTAATAAGAATGAATCAGTACAGAGGGAAAACATTGGATTAGATAAGACTGAGAACAAATTGCTGATCTGTTACCATATCCTCGAACACACAAGAAAATATGGGATTCGGTGCACGAGTTTAGATACTGGCGTCAGATCAGAACATGGACCATGATTCTATGATAACAGACTAGAAGGGAGAGTGAGAGCTATAGATGCTGGTCAGTGGGTAGAAGAAGCGGTGAAAGTGTGTGACTGTTTCCGATTCCTTGTTGAAGTTGGAATCAGAGTTATATTTATCAACTCAATGTTTGTGTCCCTTAAAATTCATATTTTGAAGCCCTAACTCCAAAGCAATGGTACTCGGAGAAAGGGCCTTTAGGAAGTAATTAAAGGTAAATGAAGTCATAAGGGCTGGTCCTAATATAGTAAGATCAGTGACCTCTCTCCACACACAGACCAAGAAGAGGTCACGAGAGCACAGTGAGATGGTGTCTCCCTCCACACCAGGAGAACTCACAACGAAATCTACCTGTTGTCACCTTGATGATCTTACACAGCCCAGCCTCCAGAACGATGGGAAAGAAATATCTGCTGTTTAAAGCATCCAGTCTATGGAATGTTGTTATGGCAGCCTGAGCTGAGCAATTCAATTACTACCTGAGAGTGAGATTGAGGGGGATGACATGGGCTTAAAGAGAGAGGAAGAAAATATTCATTATTCTAGGAGAGTGGGAGAAGGCAGTGATGAGAGGGGCAGAGTGTGATTATAGCATTCAGGCCACTCTGAGTTTTATGCTCATGAATTTGAAAGGAAACTAGTTAATGTCTTTTTTTATTATTTTTCATCTTTGTTTTTGTTTTCAGGCACACAGCTCTATGAGTTCTGGCAGGAAACGGGTGTAAAGTTGTGTCTACCTATGTGTACGGTTTTGTTAAATGAAAAATCACAGTGAGAAAGGGAAAAAGGAATAGAAGGTAGCACAGTGACCTGATTATGATGATTAACCATGGACTTTAAGCTGGCTAAGTGGGGGAATGAAGATATTAACAGAATAAGGGACAACAGACAAGTGATAGAATCAAAGAATTGGAGGTTTTGTCAGAGTCAAAGAATGGACGGTGGTGGTATGGTGGAAGGAGGAGGGAATGAAGGTAGGAAAAAGTGGTAGTGAGTGAATTGGGTATTTAAAACAGAGACTAGGGAGTGATTGCAGCTTTTCATGGTGACAAAATATAGACTAAGATCCTAAAAGTGGGTGGTTGAGAGACACCTGGATGGCTCAGTGGGTTGAGCACTTGACTTTCGGTTTTTGTTCAGGGCATGGTCTGGGGGTCATGAAATCGAGCTCTGTGTTGGGCTTCGTATTCAGCATGGAGTATCCTTGAGATTCTCTCTCTGCCACTCGCCCCCCATTTTCTCTCTCTCTGTCTCTCCCAAATAAATAAAATCTTAAAAAAAAAAAAAAAAGTGAGTTGTTGAGGTAGACTGCCAGATAAAATCATTGCATCACCAGAAGAGAGAAACTCAAGAAATGAAGGAAAATTCAATGCATATTTACATTTACAGATTTCATATTGGAAAGAATAAGGATTCAGAAGCTAGTATCACTGGGGAATGAAGAGGAGAAATGGGTCTTCAGTAGAAAGCAGTAACAATGGGGACAATGGATGATAAAATCAGATGTCAGCATCACAGGTGACAGATTCTAGGGAGGAGGCACAAAGAATGATTTGAGACTGGCAATGAACTTTGGGAGAAAGAAAATAGTTCCCACTTGAGAGGCCAACAGATGAAATAGTGTCTTTAGAAGAAAGGTCAAGGATTTGCATAAAGCAAAGAGAATGTTTAGAGAATAGATTAAGGATACAAGGTGTTCTGTTGACAGTGGACCACCAATTCCAGAGGGCATAGTGGAAGGGCTTTAGGATTTGGGAAGAGATGGGAGGAGTCCTATGCACAGGTGATATATGGAACTTTGTGTGGAACCTTAGAGTTCAAGAGAGGAAAAGTAGGCTTGGGAGTCTGGGAACTTGCAACAGCTGTCACAAAGAGAAATGTCCATTTACTGAGATGCATCCAAGTAAATTCAAGGCAGGTAACCGGGGTGAAGCTGTGGGTGGTCAGGAATGAGAAGGAGTGGGTTCTTGGGGCGCTCTCTTGACCTGCAATGGTGAAAGCTGAAGGCAAAACATGTAGTATTGCTCTTGAGCCCAGTTAGGGGAGACACAATGTCACCTGGTTGTGTACTTAGTCTCTTGATTGACCTGAGCACCCCTAAGAAATCTGAACCCCTCAACCATGACTCCTTTTCTACTTCTGATGAGGGCAAAATGAACCCAAGGCCTTGTAACAGGGAAGTCTTAGTACCTTTTCTAGACCCTAGATGAGAGTCTCATTACAGCTATTTTTATATGTTACATTTAAAAGTTCCATTTTTACCAGTTTTATATGTAGCATATGGATTTACAAGGTCCACAAGGTTCATCCACATTTTTTTTACTCCTCAGAAGGAATTATTTTTACCTTTTAATTTTTTTATTTTGCTATTGATCAACCTTTTGACAAAAGAGAAAAATGAATGAACACTTAAGAATCTAGTTGTTTCTTTAAAAATATTCTTAAACCACTCTTTTGGTGTTAATCCATTTTTTCCTTTTTTGTAAATTCCTTATGGTTTAAATTTCTTGGCCATTTTGGAACTTTGCAGTATAAATCAGGAGTTTTTTTTTTTAATTAACTTTTAACCCTGCCAGCTCAGATTTAAATTCTCTTATGTTGCTAAGTCATGTTGCCCTAGTCCTTGTAGTTTTCAAATTAAACATTTTATTTAACATTTTTAATTTATTATATTGCTATAGTTTTCTCTCCAATTGTCTTTGTGAAAATTATATGTAATATTATATGTAATATATATGTGATATTATATGTAAAATTATATGTAAAATTATATGTAAAATTATATGTAATATTAATGATATAATTCATTAATTACATAATTAATAATGTAATGAATATAACATAATGAATTAGTACATAAAAGTATATTAAATATAATTAATATATTAATGTATAATATATATAAATGTATAATATGTATTTGATTTTTTACAATGTAAATATTAAATATGTAATATGTAAATATTAAAGAACACATGACTGCACAAGTAATGGACCAAATAAGAAATCAGATGACAAATCAAAATATGTCTCAAAACCAAAGAAAAAGAAAACACAATATTCCAAAACCTATGGGATTCAGGAAAAGATATTAAAGTAAAATTTAGGCTATAAATGCTTGTTTTAAGAAAAAAGTTCAAAAGAAAGGAAAAAATTCAAATAAACAACATTACACCACAAGGACTAGAAAAAGAAAAAACTTTGTTGAAATTTGATAGAGGAAGGAAATAACAAAGAAAAATCAGAAAAAAAGAAAATAGAAACCAGAATAAACAATAACATAGCATTGAAAGTAATGACCAGTTTTAAAAAAAATAATATCAGCAGTGTTTTAACTACAAGAACTAAGACAAAAAACAGAAAGGCTCAAAAATCAAAATGAGAAATGAAAGAGAAAACAATACAACAGATAACAGGAACCCATAGTGTGGTAACAGATGACTGTAAACAATTATATACTAATAAATCATATAAGTTAGGAGAAATATAAATATTAATAGATAATCTATATTAGATTCTTTAACTGAACTGTAGCTGACAAACAGTGCTGCATTACTTTCAAGTATACAACATAGTGGGATTTGACAATTCTTTACACGATGCTCAACATGATAAATGCAGGGGCCATCTGTCACCACACAATGTTATTAGATTATTAACTATATTCCTTATACTGTAATTTTCACCCCTTGATTTGTTTATTTTATTTTGCTTTTATTTTATAACTTGAATTTTGTAGCTTTTATAATCTCCTCTTTTAAAAATATATAAAATGACATTCTAAGCCTCTAAAATTAATATGTTTTTACTGTTATCTGTTGAGGTTTGAGGGGGAAGTTAAAGTAATGTGTATGTTAAATATGATTACCTGGAAGGTTTTTGTATGATTAAGCTTATTTTATAAGATCAAGTTTATTAATATTTATAATGTATAATGATATACTTGAAAGCACATATATTTTAAAGGTAGGTTGCACGGGTCCTATTTTAGAGATCAATACTCACACTGGCCAGAGTGCTTTTTCTAATTTAATAAATACATGTTGATTGAAAGTAGTCTCAGAGATTCAGCAGAGCTTGCAGTTTTCCTATTGAGCACAACATCTCCATTTGAAGCATTAATTCCTATATATTTAAAGAGCAGACACAAAATCCTTTTATGTGGAGAAGTTATCTAAATTTTTAGTGGGTGAGCACCAGAACAGTGGGACATCTGCCCATGTAAATCATGAGAAAATCAAGCAATTCAAGATGTCAAATAGTCAGATGCTCTTTGCAGTAAAAAAAAAAAAAAAAGCCCACACTCTTAATGACGTGGCTTTGATGATGAGAAAAGAAGTGAAATACTTATACACCCTTTCCCAGACACAGAAGCCACATGACACAGCAGTGATTTCAGGTTTTCAAGAAGTGCCGCTAACAGGGTCTCTGGGAACCTGGGTACCTAGAAGAATTCGGGAGCACAGTGAGGCCTACATAGAGGAATCAGATCAATTTTTATTCTTCACGGCTCTTTGATTAAACCCGAAATTGGGTAGCTGGAAGCACTGAGCGCTTCAACCTCAGACAGGGCTTTAAAATTTGATTTCCCATGTATTATTGATAACAGGTTCTCTTCTTGACTATCTGAGAATGTTAGATTTCTTTCCTTTCAGGAAACAGATGGAGTATTTTATTTGGGGCTCAGCTTTATGGTGCTGCAAGATTTATTCCTTTAAAATATTGTTTTACATTTTTGAAATCACGAAAGGCACGATCACATAAATCTTGGCCTTGGTCATTTCCTGTGCCTCTTCATCCTGTAATCACATTAAGATGTAATGACATTTGAGACGTCATCTTTCTCCAACCACCAGTCATTATTTAAATATATTTCCACAGGGTAGAAGCCTTAAGCCAGCAAAGGCACAAAATGAATGCGCTCAGAGTGGAGAGAGAGAGACATTTTATTGCATCCCCCGTGAGGCGCCCTGGCAGGACCCGAGAAAAGTGAAATATTTTAACCGCCATTTGCTTAAGTCTGCTGTTTTCTTCCACTCTGCTTTCCTCTGAGTCACACTTGCCCTCTGGTTGGGTGGTCCAGGTCCTTTTGGGATTCAGCTAAGGGGAAGTGGAGATGGGGGTGCCTTTGGTTCGTGTTCAGTGGGATCCACCTGAGTGGTTTATAGTCACATTCGTATACAGTTCTGTGGTTGTCACTTTTATCAGTATATCATTTCCTTTAGAACACAGCACTGGAAATATCTGGGTTACATAGAAGAAACACATTTTGAATGTGTCATGGACTGAAAGGGGGTGTCTTCCTCAAATTCATATAATGAAGGCCTAACCCGCCATGAGATGGTGTGTGGATATGGAGCCCTTGGGCGATAATTAAAGTTAGAAGACTCATGAGGGTGGGGTCCTCATGATACTATTATTGCCTTTATGACAAGAGGAAGAGAGACCAGAGCTTTCTCTCTCCCCTGGCACCGTGTGAAGACACAGCAGCTGTTGGCAAGCTGGGAAGAGAGCCCCCACCGAGGACCCAACCAGGCTGGCATCTTGATCTTGGATTTCTCAGCCTCCAGAACTGCTAGAAGTAAATGTCTTGTTTTAAGCACCCAGTCTATGGTATTTTGTTATGGCAGCCCAAACAGGCGGAGGCAAAACACACAGAGCCAGAACAAATCATGGGAAAATGTATTTAATTATCAGATGTATAAAGCTAAAGTGCAAGACTTAGTTCTCGCTGAACTAGTTTCCTTCAAAAATGAACTAAACAAAAAAAAAGAAAAAAAAAAAAAGAAAAAAAAATGAACTAAACAATGTACTGTGTACGATTATGAACATATCAACTTTTCTTTTTTTGATGGGACTCATGTGAAATACATTTAAAGAATTCCCATGATTTTAGGACACAACTATGTGGCTGTTGTACAAACAGCAAAATTGTGCATGTGTGAAGCCATATATTTTGTGTATCTCAACCTATCAGACCTAAGTGGATCTGCTGTATTTTGTGTTGCCAGGTCTGACGTCTGCTATGAAACTGCCTGCAAATTGCTACCAACAGAGCAAAGTGGTCTAAAGAAACCAAATATGCCTACTCTTTCTTTTTTTTTTAAAAAAAAAAGATTTTATTTATTTATTCAGGAGAGACACAGAGAGAGAGAATGGCAGAGACACAGGCAGAGGGAGAAGCAGGCTCCATGCAGGGAGCCTGATGTGGGACTCGATCCTGGATCCCCAGGATCCTACCCTGGGCCAAAGGTGGCGCTAAACCCCTGGACCACCCTGGCTGCCCCTACCTCTTTCATCAATAAGTTAATGTGTGCTCTCTAAGACAGACTTGATTACACAATTATGTAGCTCAAGCTCAAATATTGACAATTGAATCTGAGAGAGTTGTTAAAGAATAGTTTTCAAAAAAATTGAAACTGTGACTTTCATGTGCATGTTACAATGAACATGAGTTAAAGGATTTTGTTTAACTCATTAATTAGGAAGGTGGAAAGATGTAAAATTAGCTCAAAAGGAAATCCAAACACCGTATCTATAGATCAACAATAGGGATCCCTGGGTGGCACAGTGGTTTAGCACCTGCCTTTGGCCCAGGGCGTGATCCTGGAGACCCGGGATCAAATCCAACGTTGGGCTCCCGGTGCATGGAGCCTGCTTCTCCCTCTGCCTGTGTATCTGCCTCTCTCTCTCTCTCTGTGATGACTATCATAATATATATATATATATATCAGAAATAATTCAACCTAAGGGGTGCCTGGGTGGCTCAGGGCTTGAGCATCTGGCCTTCGCTCTGGGCATCATCCCCAGGTCCTGGGATCAAGTCCCACATCAGGCTCCCTGCCCAATGGGGGGTCTGCTCCTCTCTGCCCTCCTGCCCTTCTCCATTTGCTCCTCTCCCCACTTGTACTCTCTCTCTCTCAAATAAATAAATAAATAAATAAAAATAAATAAATAAATAGAATATTTTTAAAAAGAGAGAAAGAAACATGGCAACTAGAGGTAAAACTAGCTTCTATCTAGTGAGGGAGAGAAATTTCTGGAGCCTGTCCTGTACACATCTCCAGAGAAGATTTACTGTGTATTTATATCAGTTACCTAGGACTCCCTCCCAGTATAGTAAACTGATTCTCAAGGACAGAGGAAGATAAGCCAGAAGGGTGTTCTCTAGGCCAGAGGTAGGCAAACCTCCTGTAAAGAGCTAGATAGTGAATATTGCAGGCTTTGGGGGCAATACTGTCCCTGTTGTGAGTACTCAGGTCCGTCCTTGTAGAGCTCAAGTAGCTACCGATAAGTATACGCAAATGGGTGTGGGTGTGATTAGAAAAAAACCTTATTAAGAGAAGCAGATGGTAGGCTGGCTTTGGCCAGAGGGCTGTGGTTTGCCCTAGGCTGTAGAGTTGTCTATGGACGTGACTCTCCACCTCTGCAAATCCACTTCATTCCAAGGTCAATGCTTGAGAATTCTTGCCCACCAAGATGGATCAAAACTCTACTTCGACTTTAGGAGAGAGAGCTAGTTCAATCCCAAATCACCCTTACCCTGAAACATAATCCTTTGCATCTGCGTATCGAGGAAGGGCATTAATTAAAATTCTGATCCAAACATTTCAAATCCTAGGTGAACTCTGAATTTTGATATTTTCACCTTGGTCTTACATGATCACCAGAGCTCATTTATCTCTCAGAGGGTTTCTATCATAATTAAAAAAAAAAAAAATCCTCAGGGCAAAAAAGGAAAACTTTTAGAGTTTTGGCCTTGTCTTTATTATTTTCTTCTTCTAGGTTTTGGCCTGGCAACTGTTTACCTAATGGTTTACTCCTTTTAGGAAGATTTTTTTTTGAATCATACTTTTAAAAAATATTCTTGTTTGCAGGGTTGCTCTGAATTAGTCACTTGGCCTTAATGGTCACAGAAGTCCCATTTTGTGGATTCTTTAAATAACTTAAATATTGATTTTAGCATTGAACAAAATAACTTTTATTGCGTGTGCTTGCTTCTAGCTGGACAGCATCACGAAGGACAATAAAATATTATTTTGCTCACTCTGTTCTGTTCTGAAGGATTTCTTTTAATTTTAGGAAACCTGAAATTAAGATTCTTTCTGTATAAGCAATTGAAAGGTGGTTCCACACTATTCAAAATATTTTAGTGCTGCATAAATGATAGAATTTTTAGATATTTAAATTATATTGTGATTAAAAGTGTTGGGTAATTTTTAAGAAATAAATCTACCCTGGGTACCTGGCAAACTCAGTTGGAAAAGTATGTGAGTTTTGATCTCTGAGTTGTGAGTTTGAGTATCACATTGAGTGTAGAGATTACAAAACAAACAAACAAACAAAAAATGCTTAAAAAAAAAAGAAACATACTGTGTAAAACAAATTTTGTATATGTCTCTGTGGGTCTAATTATTTTTGAAATAAGTATGCTATTCCATATCCCAAATTATAATTTTTCCCTTTACTGAAACACTCAAGAATAAAGAGTTATAAAGCTACATTTATGAGGTAAGAAAATCTACTTTACATATGCAAAGTTACAAATCATAAAAGGAGAAGCATATATGTGAAAATACATTAAACTTAAAAATATTTCTCATTATGGAAGATAAATTACACAATAGAGAAGGATAAGATGCAGATTAGGAGGAAAAAGTGGAAGTTTACGGCATGTTAATTTGTATGTACCCAGAATGTAAAATGCATGACAAATAATTGAGAAAATGTAGCTGACTAATGCAATAGAAAAATTAGCAATGATATGAACTTATTGAAGCTAAAATTCTCATGGCTAATAAATCCTAATGGCCAATAAACAAATTAAGAAATGCATGACCTCTTTACATGCAATCGAAGAAAATCATAGTCAAATACAATGCAAAATAACTTCATCACCTTAATAAAATGCAAAAAGTAGCCACTCTTCTGTTCACCACTCATTGGCCAGAACCAGGCACATGGTCCCGCCTAAAACTAAGTGGGTCAGAAATACCTGGAAAGCAGAGAAACAGGTATATTTGGTGAATGGCACAAATGGCTGTCCCTTCTGCTGTCGATACCATGCATTACAGTTTGGTTAAGCCCATTTAAGCCCAGTATAGCTTCTGACTGGGCATTTCCATCTCTAGACATCAATTGGAGATACTTTCGCACACGTGCAAAAGGAGACACATCAAGAAAAGTTCTTAGAAGCATTCCTCACAATAGAGAAAAGTGTCTATCAAAGGCAGCAAAGAGAAAATTATTTTGGCATGTTCATACAATAGAATGTTTCATAGCTAGTGAAATGAGTGCTCTAAAGGTATCAACCTGAATAATTCTGGAAAATACACAGTGAACGGGGGGAAAAGCTAGCTGTGCAATAGCTATTCTCGTATGAGAATTGGTAAAATACTGAAAGTGAGTACTACACATTATTTCAAGGTATCTATCTATGGCTACAAGCATGAACACAGAGGCAGGAAGTATGTATGCTATCTTCAAGAAGATGAGTGCTTTCTGCAGAGAGGGATGGGTTGGATATCGCGGTGGGATAAAAAGGAGGCATGAAGGCCTTAATGGTTTTCTGAAATGATGTAAAGCAGTTGTGGCAATATATTCAATATAGATGATGCACGGATGGATACTTAGGGTAATACTTCCTTAATTCTCTGACATTTTTTTAAAATTATAAATCAAATAAGGATATGGAGAGAATGGTGGAGTGAGCCTAAAGTGTCCTGCCATAGAAAGCTCTTCTACGTCATCCTTGCATATTTGAAAATTGACTTGTACACATAACAATGTTTCACAATGATAAGATTAAAGTTTAAAATTGCCATTAGGTAAAACTGATGCTCAGGAAGATGGGTATGTTTCTGTTTTCTCCAGTTTCTCTAACTACTCTAGATTTAGTTCCTTTGGTTTGACCTGTAGCAATGATATTCCTTTTTCTGAATTCTTGTGATGTTTCCTATCCTGTCTAGACAGAAATTCTCACTGCATTATATGATTATACTGAACAGTCGTGTGCGTATTATTTGTGTCTGTCCTGAGAATGGAAACACCCCGAGGCCAGTGAATATGCCCTCCCATACCTACACGAGTACCTCCTAGGGTGCTAAATTTATGGTTAAATTATTTTAATATACCTCTTGGCATTCGGGGGTTTTATGTCATCATCATGCTCATTAGTAGAGTGAATATAACTAGTGGTGTGTGTGTGTGTGTGTGTGTGTGTGTGCAGCAAACCCTTGGCAGGGGTGGAGGAAGGACAGAAATATTTAGGTATAGGTTCCTTTCCTCTCTTACATTAGGAATGGTAGAAACACCTATCACATGGTAATGAATGTGTGTTTTGTAAGCATAGCTGCTACCCCACAATATATATATTCCTTAAAAGAATTCTTCAAATCCTCTTGCTCTGCAGAATCATTGGATCACAATTAAAGGAGCTTATTCCAAAAACAGTTCAAGTTGACAACTAGAACCCTATGCAGCTTTGAAACTAATGTACTGAAAAAAAAAATGCTCCTAATAAAAATACGAGTAAAGTTAGATATTAATTACCTAATGAATAAATAACTACTTCAATACATATTAGGCTCAAACAAAACCAAGTGAGTATGGCATTGGCTTGATGGAAAGGTTGACATTGGCAGGTTAATGGGGCAAAAAGCAAAATACACAAAGATCAAGGGAACCACACCAAAACCCTTCTAAGACAGAGCTCATGGTTCAGTTGAGTCCAGGATAAGGACATGGGGTGAGTGGGAGTCACGTAGAGTGCTAGATTTTTCTACTGATGGCTCTAACAGCAGTAGCACATTTTGAGTTTAGTTGACATTCCATGGGAGCACAAGCATTCTTATCTTGCTTTATTAATTTTATCTTTTGTTGTCAAAGTACTTAAAAACTTTTTTATAGTTATTTTTTTCTTTTTTCTTAAGCTTGGATGCTTTTAGTTTCTTGCCATCTCTGAACTTACAGGAATTTCATTTGTATATTGTGCCTAGTGAAGTATGGCGAATCACCCGATGTGCTTTTGTGTGGCTACCCGTAAGTTAATGTATTCCAACTGCTGATCTGGTAATGTTAAAATAAGAATTTTACATATATTAATGTATTTACATTTTTTCCTAGTAGGTAAGAGATCTATACATAATGTGTATTTTAGGTAGTAAAACTGGCCTACTATTGTGTTGATAGTAACATAACACATTTGAAAAGCAATTGCACTGTAAAGTAGCTTTGAAAAATAAATGTTAAGTTTATCTTTTTATTTGATATAAAATTGTGTTCATAGTTATTTTCTTGGCAAAGAGGTTATCTTTCATTGAGATTTATCAAATGCATTTTATCCAAAGCTCCTAGGCTGAAAGAATAATGAATTTCTGCTAATATGGTGATTGATGATTGATTCTAGTCATTGCATGTCTTTCCTCAAAGTTATACTGTAGAAATTCATCTTTGGATAATAATCAGCCATAGCTCTAATAGAGTTTCATTTTATAATTTGGGTTGCTCCACTGAGCAGACTGAGATATTGAACTGATTACAGGTAAATTACCTTTTTGTCATTTGCTACTTTGACTATGTGGGTGGGTAGTACAAACATCAAATTCTATCTTGAATTTAGATAATTCTTCCTTAGTCTAACACTATATTAACTTTAAAAAATATTCTTTATTAATAGAACTCCTTAAAACTATAACCAGATGTTCAAAAATAAAAATAAATGGGTTTAAGCTGAGACTCCTCCTCAGCTGCTTTTAACAACTCACATTCATTTTTTTTTTAAAGATTTTATTTATTTATTCATGAGAGACATAGAGAAAGAAAGAGGCTGAGACACAGGCAGAGGGAGAAGCAGGTTCCACGCAGGGAGCCTGACGTGGGACTCGATCCCGGGTCCCCAGGATCAGGCCCTGGGCTGAAGGCAGCGCTAAACTACTGAGCCACCCGGGCCGCCCCCCATGTTCATTTTTTTTTTTTCCCCCCACGTTCATTTTTAAGTAAGATTTTATACTATCTTTTGGGATCACATAGCCATCTAATAAAGTTAACCTCATGAATTTTGGCCTCAAATTTTCACATTCCCTATTTTTCTCTGAACACAGTTTTTGTGAATTGTGTTACTCTGAAGTGAGTAAGAAGAATATAATTTTCCTGACCTGATAAGAAAATATGTCAAACTTGAAAATTTTAAGATTCTTAGCATAATCTATAGCTTGAACATAAAAAAGAATCCCCTCAAACTCATTTGAAATGATTACTATCAATTGTCTTTATTTTGTGCCTTGTTGACTTCATGAAAATATCTCTATTTTCAGTGTTCATAGTAGATTGTAATTGTGGAAAGTATTTTTGAAAAATATTTTTGGTCACGGCTAACATTCAAAAATTATTGTCACTACTTTCACTTGCCATCATGCCTAAAATTAAACAGGCTGTAAATACCAAGTGTTGATGGGATGTGGAGCAATTGGGACTCTCATTGATGTTGGAAGTAAAGAACGGTATAACCAGTTAGAAGAATTTGATAGTGTTTTCATAAATTTATTCATATTCCTACCCTATGACATAGCAATTTCACTACTGGGTACTTATCCAAGAAAAGTAAAAATTTTGGCCACAAAAAGATATATACTTTATTTATTTTATAATTTTTATTTTTTTAAAGGCACGCACTTTAATATTCATATCAACTTTGTCCTATAATAGGTCAAATTGGACACAGGCTAAGCACTCATCTTCAGCTGTAACAAATTACATCATATGCACACCTAGAGTTCCACTCAGTAATAAAAAGGAATGAGCTATGGAAATACACTGCACCATGTATGAATGTCAAAACATTACCATAAGTAAAAGAAGCAAGCAAATGAAAAACAATAAATGCCATATATTTTGACTGATATAAACTTGGAGCACAGACAAACTAGTGAATGGTGGTGGAAATCAAGCTGTTCTTTCCTGGAGGAATCAGAGAATAGACCAAAAGGGTGCATGGAGAAACTGAGGCTTACCAGCAGGCATCGTGCTGCCTCTCACCTTGTGATGAGCCCTCTGAGTCTCAATAAAAGAAGGAAGTGAAAAAAAAATTGAATACTTTTTGTTTTGTATCTTAATTAGAATGGTGTATACGTGTATGAATGCATTTGCCAAAATTCGGTGACTGTTTCCTTAAAATTGGTTTATGATATTACATATAAATTGAATTCAATAAGAACAGTAATAAAAAAGCGAAAGCATAAAATATAGTGCTGTCTTTTATTATATGAAGTGTTGACTCATGTTGAATTTAAAATAGCTGCTAGTGTTATACGGAAAGATCTATTTTGCATCAAAGGTATGACATTGGTGATGACACAATTTAGTGTCTAAACTGGGATGCTTTTGAGAGTGAAAAGGGATATTATTGATAATTTTGTTGGGTTAAAATGAGTAAATTAGGACTTTCCTGAGTCATAACTGTTACCCTGGCTGTGACTCATTTCCCAAAACGGTGACCTAAAAGATTATAGAGCAACTGCTTGTAGGGATAGGCTCGCAGCCTGATGATTTGCATCCCTGAAAGTTCAAGGGCAGATGACGGTTTCAGAAGGGTCAGCCACCACTATGGCTTGTGGACCTTCAGTGTCCATAAGTGATGGTGTGGGGGGGAATCAGACATACCCAGTGACATCGATGCAGTTTGTGGTTAAAAAAAAAATAATAAAACAAAACAAAACAAAACAATTATACATTGTTCATGTCTCACCCACAGCTTCGCGTTTGATCTCACAGTCATAGTAGTTTGCAGGGTCATCTCCAGAACTCCCAGGTGGCATAGGGAATGATTCCACAAACTGGAGTGCCTGTCTACAGGATGGAACTTGTCTCTTAGGGATTAGGACACGCTACTCTTGCACCCACAGTCACACTGTGATACAAATATTTACAAGGTAGAGTGGGGATACCAAAAGTCAGAATTACAAGGCAAATTTGAATCAGAAAAGGCTCCCTGGAGAAGATGATATAGGAACTGGGATTATAAGGATACCTAAGCATTCTTATAGGCAAAGAAAAGCAGAAACAAGGTCAGGGCCAAGGAAAAGCATGGAGAAATGTGCCAAAATTTCAAGAAGCAGGATTTTTTTTTTTTTTCAAGAATATGTTGAGTGTGGTGAAGGTATGATTGGGCTCTTAGTCCCCAGTGCCTCAGTATATAGTCAGTTGAATTATGAGCAAAACCCACAATGCTCAAGTTTCTCACTAGAATACCAGGTAGCTTTTAAAGAGTGGCGCAGCATACCAGGATGGTGCCATCCTGCTTATCTAGCGTGGTGGTTTTATTGCCATCTTTGCAAACATGATACTCAAATTTTCCTGCATTTTGTTTTTATAACTTCAAATACATATCCCACAGAAGTTAATATGAACTAATGTTTCAATATATTTGAGCAGTATTAATAAACACTCATGTATCAATTAGTCGTTGCTGGGTAACAAACTACTCCAAAAACACAGTGGCTTCAAACAAACAAAAATCCTATACTGTTTTTCCTAAGTCAAAGGAAGGCTGGACCCACTCATGCATCTGTAGTCATCTGTGGGTGAGTAACGATCACTGCTGGTCTCAGTTGGATAAAAGAGAGTGGGGCATAACACTCCAAGGCAGACACAGCAGTGCTAGGAACAAAGATCCGACTGGAAAGTTAGAAGACGCGTAAAGAAACTAGGTTTCATTGGAGCAACAGAAACTTATTAGTTGCTCCTGCCAAAATAATGCCACATGCAAACTACCAAACCTCATTAGCTGGGTGATGCTGATGGAAATTGCAGTCGGTGAAGATTGGAGCCAAGTTGGAGATCGGTTTAGATCAGTTCCATTCTTGTTCATTCTGGGAGCCAGGTTTGCACGTCCAGTGCCAGGAAAAGCTCTCCTTAGGGCAGACAACTGTAGTTTAAGACCCACACGATCACACTGACAGTCTCTCCTTGCATCATATCTAGTAGTTTTTTTCATGGCCAAACACAATTTTCAATGGAGCAAGGACGAACCTTCACTCACCATGAAAGAGTGCTTAGTTTATGAACAATAACCCAAGATATGAGAGAGTAGAGAGAAATGGCGACTTAGAAGAAACCAAATGAGAACATCATTGACTGAATAATTAAGTCGAAATGAGAGTATGTGTAGCATATGGCATTTTCCAAGATGGCCCTCGTTCCACACACTCTTGTGGAGACACAGTGTGACCCTGAGTCTCCTCACAAAAGTGGCGAGGTCTAGATCACCTCCTTTGTCTGGGGGCCAGCCTCAGTGACGCGTCGACCAAAAGCATCTGGTGACAGTGATGGGGTGTTATTCGCAAGCCCAGGTTATAAAAGTCTTCACACCTCTGCCCACTTCTTTGGAGGAATCACAGCAGGCCCTCGGCCGCCGTGCCAGCAGTCTGACTGCCTCTGGGGACCAGGCCGTGAGGAAGCTCAAAGTGGCATCTGTAGAAGGACCCCACGGAGCAGCTCTGCCACTGCAGGACACAGTGGTGCCTCGTTTGCTCCAGGAGCTTCCTTCCCAGACAGCCTACCTGGGAGTGAAACCTCCCAGGACGCTCCACGCCAGAACCACCTCCGGGATTCCTGACTCCAGAAACCAGGAAAGATAGATACTAAAATGGTTATTGTTTGAAGTCATGTAGTCTGGGGATTATGTGCTGTGCAGCAATAGATACGTGGGGACATCTGGTAGGGCATAAACACCGCAAGGAGGAGGAATTGGGCGCCAGTTTGATAAGCATTGACGGACCACAAGCTTTCACTGGGCAGGAGAGTAACAGGAGGGATGCGCTGTTTTAAGAAGTTGAGGCAAATGGCAGTGTGCAGAATCCCTGATGGCAAGAGTGCCTGGAACTGGGGAAATGACCTCAGAATGCTCCGGGCACCAAATGAACAGTCTTTGGCAAGGCTGGGGTTTTGCTATTTATAGAAACATTTCTCTTTTGCAAAAGTTGATGTGGGGGAATTTGCTCATATTTTAAAGATCTTGGCCCTTTAATGAATACCCTACCGAGTCATGAAAAATACAGTTACCTCCTTGTAAATCTGTTTCGTCAAGGTGGGTTCTCATTCATTGGGTCTGATGACCTTATCTGTTAGTCCCTTTGTTTATTATTTTTTAAATCTCTGGTTAGCACTGCTATTGTGTGAAAACCAAGAGATTTTATTAGCATCTCACGATATGAAATTAATGAAGCTACGTCAAACTTTTTTCTAAAAATGGTTTAAAGCAGCAGGTTTTAGCACACATGTGGGCATTTAGGATGCTTACGACCGAGCAGACTCTAGTTTGACGGCATGAGCACATCTATTGCATCAAAGTGGTAAGACTTTGGTAGGTGTTTTGATTATTGCTGGTGCCCAGTAGAAATCTCAAAGTGCGAAGTGTGTGGTTTGGTAGCACACATAGCCTGTGTGTGCTTTCTTCCCTCGAATCGAGGCCCACCTCCATCTATCACATTAGGAAAAGGAGCCGGGGTTATCTCAGAGCTGCCTTTGTTTCTGGCACGTGGTGGCTCTTCCCAAGCACCATCTGCCCTCCCCCCGCTCCCGACTTACCACAAAGGATCCCTCACGTCACTACCGCTTACCCACAAAGAACGAAGAATTCTCTAGTCTGGCCATTTCCTGCATTCGGTGTCAGCTGAGAGGTGTATGTATATCCCTTCATTTCCTGGTACTTTTATTCTCGATCCAGAACGCTCTAGAGAATACCAGACTTTACCAAATGGCCCCAGAAGACAGATTTAACCTAAGAGGGAAACACACTCTTAAACTGCACAACAAATATGTGATTACTAGTGTCCAGAATGGTGTGATTTTGGAATATATGTGAGGTCAAGCTGTTGACCGAGAAAGAATTCTCGAGACATCTTTAGCACAAAAAAGGTGATTTTGACATGGGAGAGCTTGGTTCTTCTCTCACGGGGTCGAAGAATGAATCTGGCGGACAGAGCAGAGTGAGTAGTGAGAGGGGTCCCGACAGGGTTGCCACTGGGGGCTTGTAGGGTGGGTGTTTCCTTGAGAGCCAAGCAGGGAACCTAAATCCTTTTAACATCTCCATTGAGATCACCACTGAGTAAGAACTGCTGATAAGGTCTTTAATGGTTTTCTTCTTCCTTAGGGTCTGGCTCTTTGTTGGTCACAAAGGACTACTATAAAAAGACACCCTTCCCGCCCACACCTAGGGGCAGGGTGGTCTGCTTGTTTCCCCATCTTTGGTTTTCTTAGGCCTCAGCATTTTGGGGATGTTTGTGAGCCTGCTTCCGCCCTGCCCAGCCCCATTCATGCCTAATTCAGTTCTATTAAAATACAATAAAATAGGAGGGATAGGACCTGTGGGCAGAAAGAGACTGCACTGGGGTTGTGAGGAGTAACTGGCTGTATACTTGGGGGTTGGGGGAGTAGGGACAAAGAGAGGTTTTCAAAAGAACTCTTGTATGCTAAAGAGGACCTAGCGACAGGGGGGGCCTTGCCCTGTCAAGGTAAGATGGTTTTTCCCCCTAACAAAATATTAACATTCAGATAGTTGGGAATTTACTTCTGGAAATTTGGTTATTGATTGGGATGCTTTATCCTTTTTTTTTTTAATTTTTTTTTATTGGAGTTCAATTTGCCAATATTTAATTTTTTTTTTTTTTTTTTTTAATTTATGATAGTCACAGAGAGAGAAAGGCAGAGACACAGGCAGAGGAAGAAGCAGGCTCCATGCACCGGGAGCCCGACGTGGGATTCGATCCCGGGTCTCCAGGATCGCGCCCTGGGCCAAAGGCAGGCACCAAACCACTGCGCCACCCAGGGATCCCCCAATTTGCCAATATTTAGCATAACACCCAGTGCTCATCCCGCCAAGTGATGCTTTAATCCTTCTAAACCACTACAACATTTTGTAAACTGAGGAAGACTCATGTCTTGCTGTCTGTGATCTCTATTTAGTTAACCATTTGTTTTTTCTTTTCCCTTAGTTTTAGGACATGAGGAAGGTCAGACATATCCCACCTGATCGTTGGGGGAGGAGTTGCGGGGTGTCAGCCTGTGCTCTGTCCTCTGCTTGCCTTCTGCTCCTTTACCACAGAAAGTCATTTCTTATGTTCAGAGGGTTCTGGAATCCCCACACTGATCTTTTTTCTGTGTTTCTCTTTGAGAATGGTTTCTTCTCTTTTTAAAAATTCTATTTTATTAATTACTCAATTACTTACCTACTTACTTAATTAATTAATTAATTTGAGAGAGAGAGACTATAAGAGAGCAACAGAAGGAGGGGGAGGCCGAGGAAGGCAGGGAGCCTGAGGTGGGTGGATCCCAGGACCCCGGGATCATGGCCTGAGCTGAAGGCAGGCGTTTAACAACTGAGCCACTCAGGTGCTCTGATTTTCTGCTTTTTCCAATCTTTATCAGCAAAGCTTTATTCTTCTTTTGGGGACTTCTACCCACTATCCACAGATTCAGCCCCAGGATCTAACTTCCTGCTCTACATTTCCCAAAGTCAGAAGTATTTGTTTATTCAAGAGCAGTGATGGGGGAGTTTCATTCTTCTGCATGTGGATGTCCAATTTTCCCAGCACCATTTATTGAAGAGACTGTCTTTCTTCCAATGGATAGTCTTTCCTCCTTTGTCGAATATTAGTTGACCATAAAGTTCAGGGTCCACTTCTGGGTTCTCTATTCTGTTCCATTGATCTATGTGTCTGTTTTTGTGCCAGGACCACACTGTCTTGATGACCACAGCTTTGTAGGACAACCTGAAATCTGGCATTGTGATGCCCCCAGATATGGTTTTCTTTTCAATATTCCCCTGGCTGCTCGGGGTCTTTTTTGATTCCACACAGATCTTAAGATTATTTGTTCCAACTGTCTGAGGAAAGCCCATGGTATTTTGATAGGGATTGCATTAAACGTGTAAACTGCCCTGGGTAGCAGAGACATTTTCACAGTATTAATTCTTCCAATCCATGAGCATGAAATATTTTTCTATCTCTTTTGTGTCTTCCTCATCATTTGCCATCAGGGAAATACAAATCAAAACCACAACGAGATCCCACCTCACACCAGTGAGAATAGTAAAAAATAACAAGACAGGAAACCACAAATGTTGGAGAGGCTGTGGAGAAAAGGGAGCCCTCTAGCACTGTTGGTGGGAATGTGACCTGGGGCAGCCACTCTGGAAAACTGTGTGGAGGTTCCACAAAGAGTTAAAAATAGACCTGCCCTACGACCCAGCAATTGCACTGCTGGGGATTTACCCCAAAGATACAGATGCAGTGAAATGCTGGTACACCTGCACCCCGATGTTTATACCAGCAATGTCCAAAACAGCGAAACTGTGGACAGAGCCTCGGTGTCCATCGAAAGATGATGGATAAAGAAGAGGAATATTCCTCAGCCATTAGAATTGACAAATACCCACCATTTGCTTCGACGTGGATGGACCTGGAGGGTATGATGCTGAGTGAAGTTAGTCAATCGGAGAAGGACAAACATTATAAGGTCTCATTCATTTGGGGAATATAAAAATTAATGAAAGGGAATAAAGGGAAAGGAGAGAAAATGAGTGGAAATATCAGTGAGGGAGACAGAACATGAGAGACTCCTAACTCTGAGAAATGAACAAGGGGTAATGGAAAGGGAGGTGGGCAGGGGGTTGGGGTGACTGGGTGACGGGCACTGAGGGGGGCACTTGGCAGGATGAGCACTGGGTGTTGTGCTATATGTTGGCATATAGAACTCCAATAAAAAAAAAAAAAAAAAGAAGAAGAAGAAAAAAAGAGTAGTGATGGGGAACACCTGCAGGGTTATGGAGGTGGCATTTACCAGCCGAGTGTCGAGTGTCATAGATGGTGTAGTCTGATGCCCTTTTCCATTATTCGCCAGGATGAATTACAGAGGCTTTGTTCTTCAGATTGTGGAATCTCTTTTCCCTCCAACTCCATTGGTCAAGGTCAAGTGTCAACTGTCAGAGATTATATAAACTAGCTCTTGGCATTGAGCAAGAGAGTGGTCCTTAACTACTCTTGGGTCGAAGATGCTCCTTCACTGTATTTTGCAAGCAGTGCTAGGTTACTGAGTGCAGTCTTTTTCTCCGTCTCTTACATATTTTGCCCCATCAGGTGTATTAGAATTAGAATAGATCTGGTGGCAAGCCACTTAACTTTTAACTTTTCTTGAGCTATGGAAAACATTAATCTAGAAATTAAGCCAATTAAATATCCAAGACACATGACTATTGGGACTATTGGGACATGTGCCTGGGACAAAGAAGAAGAAAGGTTTAATTTTCAACAAACCACAATACCTGAGAAACCTCTAATTCTCTTGGCTAAATGCATGTTTATTTCCTATTTTATTCATTTATTCATGAGTTTAGAATATATTAAATGACAAGTGTTTGCCATATGAAGATTTGGGTTTAGAGCATTCCTGGCAAAAAATGCAGCTGTTGTACACAAAAGAATAACTTCAATAGAAGTTTGAAGGAGGAAAGAAGGCCAGTATGGCTGGAATCTAGTATTGATCATATTTTCCTGATGTTTTATTTTAAAAAAACAAAGAATGAAGAAGGTGAATATGTCTCATATAGAAAATTAGTACTTTTATTTGGAAAAAAAATCGAGGTTAGAAGAAAGTTTTAGATCTTTCTTCTTTTGACCACCAACCATATCCAAGATCCATCCTATCATGGGAAATCCCAATTATGGGAAGAGATATAGAACATTTTGTACCTTTTCCGAAATAAGGAATAAAAGTCTTTTCAACTTTCTGTACCTGGGGAACTTGACCTGGCCTCTGACGTGTCACTGTGGCTCAGTTTTTGAGATGTTGATGTCGAAACCTACATTTTACCTAAAATATGATTTTATCCTTTCTGGAAAAGCAAGCAGTGTTTAATATTTAACGGCTTGGGTAGAACAGCAGGAGAAGTTTACTAATAAAAGATTTTGGAAAAAGAAGTAGGAGAGAGAGGCTGGCATGATTTTTAGTGTCAGCATGTAAACAGTCCCCCTGGAGGGCATCACTGTCTCCTGCCAATCATGAAGATTCTCCTAGCTGTCAATCACTAGGATGCCTGGACTCCGCCAACTCAAGGAACCTTGCATATTCTGAGTTGGAGGCATTTTTTTTTTCTTTAGCAGCTTGAAGCTCCACAAAAGTATTGTTGAAACGATTGAAATCGTACGTGCTTGCTAGAAGATTTTACAACCAAATGAAGTATTTTTTTCTTCTTTTCTAGTGGTCAAATTCTTTCCAGTGTATTAGTTGGTTGTCATGTAGCTTTTACTTAGAAATGGATGTAAAAGTGTATGAGACTCTGAGGCAAGGTGATCTTTTGTTTTCTAGGAACCCAGGAGAAATAAAAATTTAGGTCATGACTTTACTTTCAATGATGTTAGATCATTACTTCGCCATACACCTACATGCACATAATAGTTTTGTTCACGAGAAATCTTTTATAACTTATACATTCCTTTAAGATTTTATTTATTTATTCATGAAAGACACACACAGAGAGGCAGAGACACAGGCAGAGGGAGAAGCAGGCTCCATACAGGGAGCCTGATGTGAGACTCGATCCGAGGACCCCAGTCTTGCCCTGAGGTAAAGGCAGATGCTCAATCACTGAGCCACCCAGGTGCCCCATTTTCAACTATAAAAAACAAAAACAAAAACTATGTAGCTTAAAAAATTGAATTTTTACTCAACTTTCATCAGTTACAAGATAAAATTTCATGGTCTTCCTTTCTTTGCAGCTCAGTGGGTACATGGTATAGTTGTTTTCTTAATTCACATCGACTTTTGGTGTCATCGGTGAGATGATCAAATGCAGAGAGCTGTCTGTGACAACCAAATTCTGAATAAGTGTCCTATTTACAAAAAAGAATTTAGATGTTAACGTGAGGGGCTAAAAACTGATAGCACTAAGGTCATACCACCAGAAGGAAAATAGAACGAGATGTCTCTGAATCCATTCATTGATGGACTGATCGCTTTGCTCAGAGGGGAGATCCAGGACAAATGACTTTTCATTGAGTGGAGATACAAATTCCTTCCCCACTTTTCCTCTTTCCTGTTCAGCTATTAATATTCAGCAAGTATGACTCTTTCTCCTTACCGTATTCTTACTCATTTTGACTTAAATGTGCCAGCTTTAGGTGGAAGGCTTCCCCCTCCGCAACCTTGAACTCTGGCAGCCTCAGAGGCTGTCTGGCTCGCAGATCTGCTGCTGCTACTTAATCCAAAGCAGTGTCAATATTGGATTCCATATTTTCATCTATATTTATGAGATTTTAAAATGCATGACATTTTAATCTATAAAAAGTCCACAATTAATGGACTTTTAACAATTATTTTACCAATAAATAAACTAGATGATATGAAAAGGTGGGAAACCTAGTATTTGAAAAAATAACAACCAATATGATAACCACAGGCAGGACCAGAAATACCTCACGGAAAAGTCAAATTATTTATTTTTGCATAATTAAAACAAACAGTCCAAACTATCTTTAATTAAATTCATTTTCATCCTTCTCTTATAGGTGAGTTCAGACATTGCAATTTGTACCTGTGAGCACAGCCTAAGGAGTAAACACAATTTTGTTTACTGACATAGAGAAATTGAATCTTTGTCGATAGCAATCATATCTTTCAACTCAGGATCTGTCCTCCCTCTTCCACTCTGAGAATATAGCACCATGACAAGACACCAGTCAATTCTCAACAAATGCTTTGTATTAATGTGTGATTTGAAAAAAAAAAAAAAAAACAAAACCAAACAACTATCATCTATCTATTATCTATCTATCTATCTATCTATCTATCTATCTATCTATCATCTATCCATCCATCCACCCATCTCTCTATTACATGTCTGTCTTTATTTCTTTGTTCTGACTCTAAGTCTGCCTAGTAGCCTTGGTTTTTAGGGCGGAGTTTTAGTTTCATATCAACATGAATAAACACATTCTTAGAACGTTATTCTTGACAGATGTAAGATAAAGTAGCTCAGGAAAAAAACGATCTTTCTTTTTTAACAGTTAATTTGCTTGACACAGTCCTGATATGATGTCATGTGTAATTGGAAACTCAATAAATTAACTTTGATTTAATTCAATCCTGCTAGAGAGAATACTTCTTCCTTTTATCATCTCAGGTTTTTTTGAGGTTAAGCTGAGGCAGATGCCTACCCCTCATTATTGTGGAGAATGTTGAACTAAGTACAGCGTAATCTTTCTTAGGACATAATTCCCTGTGAGTTTTTCATAATTCTGTACAGCATATGAGCAGCAGCACTGACAATCTTTTTTTCGGAACTATTTTCAAATATATTTGCATAGCAAACACTCCTGTATGATAGAAACCATTTCACCTGTGGAGCAAAGATCAACTTTGCTCATAGCCCATTATATCAGAGACTGGAGTTTCCTAAGCAAGAGGTCCATCAGCTGTGATGCCAACCCACTGCATGCACACTATCCCCTTGGGTTCTTCTGAGTCATCCCCTGGGATTTGGAGAGGACAAAGAGTTAGCATGACCATGTGGTCCACATTTCCTGCTGCACTTTGAGTAATCAGCTCCTTTGTTTCTGTGCCAGGAGTCTCGTGTCTCCTGTCAGCTCTATGAATCTCTGACAGGCTGACTTGTAATTGTGCAAAAAAGACTACATTCTCAGGCCCTTCACAATTCTCAATACATTTGTGATAAACAAATCAGTTAACATTTCATTTTGCCAGGGAAGAGGAAGCTTAGGGGGCTTATAAGAAAGTCTCCTTAGTCGTTTTTGTAATTAAGCACTCAATTCACTTATTTTTCTTATTTCTTATCTTTTAAATGGTCAAGAAGAACCAGTTTACAGAAGCACAAGGCAGGTAAAAAAGTGTTTGTGTAAGATTCAGAAGGCTTTCCTAAGGTGGTGTCAACTGCCGAGTGTACAGCATTAGCCGCTTAGCGGATAGAGTGCCAAGCATGTATGATTCCTAATAGAAAGAGACATGCCTTTTGTTCACTAAGCACCTTGCCCATTTTGTTATTATCAGCCCTTTTTTTGAAAGGAGAGGTAAATATAGGCTATATTCATAATTTATCTTTGTATGGTGACCAGCAGTGCGTTCGTTATATTTTTCTATAAAGTCAAGTGAGACTTTATTTTGTTTCTCTTTTCAAGTTTGGCTTAACTGAACCTCAATAATTGATCTCCTCCCTATTGACCTCTATCCCATTCACCCTTTTTTGATATGCTTGGAAGCAAACAGTCACAGTTTTAAAGATCACTTATCATCCTGACATATCAAAGAAAGCAGCTATTTAAGCTGTAATTTTTATATGTCAACATGCGACTAAAAAGTCACCATCACCCCATATTTTGCACATCACAAAAAGCCTCCAAACAACCAGACTCCATCAGATGCATTAATATGCTTGAAAGTAATCTGTTTTATAGCTAGTGGATTTATTACGTGTCAAGTTTAGAAACCAGCATATACCAGACAGTCAGTTTTCAATGTTAATTTTTGTTTTCAGTAGAAACATTTAATAAAATGTATTGACAGGCTCAAGCTCCACTATGAACAGATCATCCAATCCAGAGCGATCTTCTCTGGTTTGTCCTTCTGAGAAACAGATAGAAAACTGAGAAAAGCTCATTCCTGTGATATCTTCACAGATAAGGAATAGCTTGATAGATGTCCTCTTAAGTTGCATTTAAAAGAATTTTAAGTGCGCTCTACAGAATTGAAATTGTGCTATAATTAAGGAAGAGTAATTTTAAAGTTCTATTTATATTCTTATCTTGAATCAGATAAAACGAAAACCCACTGTACAGCCCTTAAAAAGTAAATTGACCACCGAAGACCAGGGTTGACATTCTTCCTTTTTGTAGGTGTTTAAATATGCTTTACTCTTCGGGTGGTTTAATATTGTTTTTAGTTGTTTTAGAATCTTTGCCATCAATATATCATCACTGGCCCTTTTGCTATTAGTATGGACAAGTTTTGGTCATGTTTTCATTCCACTTAGGCATATCAAGTTTGTTTTGATGTTTGTTTAACTCATGTAATAGGCTTTTCTTTCAGCAATTCATGAACCGGGCAGCATCCAACTTGTCAGGTAGGATTTTTTTGTTTTTGTTTTGTTTTGGTTTGGGTTTTTTTTGGCTTTCTCCTTTCTATTTGTAAACACCTCAAATTTCTATGGAACATTCGGGATTTGATCATAAAATGAAGACCCACAGGATACATTATACTGAGGAAATTGTTACCTGGATTTACCCGAACACAAATGTGGGGCTAACCAATCTTTGTGAGGCTGATGTGTCTGGATCTGATATTGGTGGCTGAAGCCCACAGGCAGGACACAAATTGGGGAACTCACGAACAAAGCACCTGGAACTAGCAGAGCTGCAACCCTGAGAATAGACTGGAACCTACATCGACCCTGCACTGCTCCCAAGGCTCCCACTTCAACGATGCTCATCCTGCAGGTGAAGTTTGTGTTGTCTTCAGGGTACCCAGCAACCTGGCCAAGCAATGGAGAAGCTGCCTTGATAGGTCTGGTAGAGGCTGAAGAAGCTGGGGGCCCCCATGGTGCCCGGCGTGACCCAGGGGAGCCAGGGGAGCCACAGCAGCCTTGAAGCTGCCGTGACCTCAGTGCAGGAACAGGCTGCTGCTTGACTTCAGCCTTTCAAATCTCATGCAAAATGCGACTTTGGCTTTAAACTGACCCTGGATTGTGCAGAGAAGGGAATCCAGTCCAAGGACAGAGATCCAGTTTAGCTCAAGGGGAGCACCCTTCAAATCCACCAACAGGAAGCACCTAACCAAAATTAGATGTCACCACAATTTAGAAACAGGCTGGGCTTCTGTCTTTCAACACTTTTAGAAAACCTAAAATCGATCAATCAATCAATCATATATTTGAACATTTAGCTGTTCCTATCTGTGCCAAACACAAACAAAGCCCTTACCTATTTAAGATAAACCTTCTGCCTTAGACGCTTCCCCTATACTGATTTGATTTATTCCACCATCTTGCATGTAGTGAAATGAACCGGAGTCTGGGTTTCCTCATTAGTAAGAAGGGGGGAGAACATGGAGCTGCTTCAGGTGGGTGCTGCTCCAACCCTGGGTAGCCATGGGGCGCTGCGCAGTCTGCCCCCCGGGGGGCCTTCCCGCCCTCAGTCACAGAGGGGTGCACAGTAGTTCAATGGTCAGACGCGTACTGGTCTGGAAAGATTTTTCTCAAGTCCCCAATCAATGAGAATTCTCAACTAAAACCTCCCGTGATTAGCGTTGATGTTTGTCCCCCACTGGGAAGTGATAGGCGTTGTTTGCTCTGCCAAGTTCTCTCTAGCTATCACATCCCGTAACCGGGTTTCGTTCAAACCTTCCACAACACTGAAATGCACTCATGTAATCATTTAATGACCTAATTAATCTTAAGTGAAAAGTCTGTTAGTTGGTTGTGAGCCTCTGTTGGTGAAGTCTGCACCTTTCCTCTCAGCACTCAGTGATTTCATTACCGTGTGTAAAGATGTATGCATAAATATTTTATGCTGTTTTATGCCTTGGTTCTGTTATTGCAATGTTCAATATTTATTATTTATTTAGTTTATTGTGTGTGGGTTTTTTTTATTAATGTGCTTGCATCCTGGCTCCAGGGGTACCATGATGTGAAGAAACAAAATAGGCTAATAATTCTAAGAAGTCTCTTATTTCAGACTTGCCTAATTAGAACCAGTTTTGGAGACAGAAAAGGAAATTAATGAGAGCAACAAGATATAATATGTGTGATCTTGGAGGACTGCTCAAGATACCTGGGGACCTGGAGAGGGAGCCATTCACCTCAGGGGAGAATTTCAGATGGGGTAGCCCTCGAACCTTTAACAACACCCTGGAAGTTGTACATGCACTTTGAAAAAAATTATAAAGAATATAGAAGCCTGTTAAGTCATAAATGAAAGAACTAAATGTAATGTGGTTCCCTGGATTGGATCTTGGAGCAGAAAAATTAATGAGAAAACAGCTGAAATCTATCGGAAGTTTGAACTAAGTGGTAATGTAGTAATGTTGGTGGTTTTCGTTCTGAGAAATGTCGTGTGGAAATGTAAGATATTAATTATAGGGACACCAGCTATAGGGTATCCAGAAACTCTTTGTATTATCTTTGTACCTCTGTAAACATAAAATTATTCCAAAATAACAAGCTTATTTTTTAAAAAGTTAAAAAAAAAACTTTTTCTTTTATTGATAGTAGGATCATACTAATATATCCCAGCATTGCAAGTATGCTATAGGGTAGGCTTTCAGTTTATTTGGCAATGTCAAGGTCACTGGTAACACAAACAAGGATAGTTTTTGCTTTTCGGTCTGTTTTTGGATGTCAGGTTCAAGTGCCACTTGGGATCAGTTTTTCTAAAAAATCTGATGAACTGTTTTTTTTTTTTGAATGGTCAGTATCTCATAGCTTTTCTTAGGGTTTTACTGACAGTTCCATTTTCTCTTTTTACCTATACTATCTGTTTTTTGTTTGTTTGTTTGTTTGAGAAAAATACTGAAACCTTTCTACATTTCTCCCTCCAGATCCCATTTTCAGATCAAATGTCCAATAACCAAATGCAATTCTTATTTTAAAGCAACAACTCTCAATTATTACTCTTTTATTATAGTCACTTCATTCTAAAATATCCACTTCAAATAAATAAATAAGTAAATAAATAAATAAATAAATAAATAAATAAATAAATAAATAATAAAGCATCCACTTCATGTCCAGTTTAATAATTAGAGTGGTAGACATTATCTTTTGCCCAAATCCTCTTTTTCCTTCTTATCTTGAACTGATGTTAGATGTCTAAACACTCTCTACCTGCAAGGTGAGTTATTTCTAGCAGTAGGTTGGAGCTGGCTGTCACAAGCTGCTGATACACACTTATTGAGTTTTCAGGATTTTTTTGAGCCAGTTACTATAGACAGAGATTATTAAAAATTAAATGATAACATTTTACGCTTACATAATTTAAAAACAAAACTAATAAATATTCAGCATTTGTGGCTTTCTAATTATTTTGCTACTGCCCCCGAGGTGATGTCTGTTGTATTTATATGGTGGAAATATTATATAATATGGCGCTCCTGTTCATCTCTTCTCAGCTTTACATTTGGTGATGTCAGTTGGTAGCTTGAAATCAACTACAGTGGAAGAATTGACATTATGATATTGGTAAACACTACAAATCAGAGTCTGATTATTTACATTTATCTATCATCTATCTATCTATCTATCTAATCTATCTATCTATCTATCATCTATCATCATCTATCTATCATCATCATCTATCTATCAATCACTGCTGGTTTGTTATAAAGGATACGACTCGGGAACAGCCAAAAAGACAAGCTATGGCAGGGACTGGAGTGATGTATGGAGTTTCCAGACCTTCTCTGGGCCCAGAACTCTCCCAACATCTCAGTGAGTTTACCAACGCAGAAACTCTCTAATTCTTTTTTTTTTTGGTATCTAGATTGGAGAAGGTGGTGGAGAAAATGTTAATGATGCTAAATAAACTTAAAGGTGCCTTGTGTCTGTAGCTGTTATGTTGTCAAGAGCAAAAACATGGATAAAATATTTTTATGGAATCAAAAGTCTGTTATCCAGTCAATGAGAAAAGTCCTTAATAGACTAGTGAAATTCCAACGTGTGACTATATTATTTTAATGTCATCTTACTTATTAATAAACCATCCATCATTCATATCAACCAAAATTCATGTTGGAATTGCACTCATTTAATTGCTAACTTAGATTGTATAGACAAAGTTTGGCAAAAGTTAAAGCGTTTTGTGAGAATAAATTGGCTATAAGAATTTTGCAATAAAGATTAATGTATATTTTATTATTTGCAAGTTATATGCTATATACCTTTCATGTCAGTTAAATTTATAATAGATTTAGGTTTGCATATTTATGTATTTATGTCTATATATGTGTACACACACACTTTTTTTTTCAAAAAGCCAATTATTAAACATTTACCATATTTTCCTATTAACTCACAGAAACTGCCTTCTAAGGTCTCTATGAGCCAAAATCTAAAATGAATACACTTTTAGACTTTATCAGAAATTCTTGCTTTATGTTTATCTTTCTAAAAATGATCTTTAAAAAAATAAAAATAAAAATGATCTTTTCTGTTTTCACTCACTGCCATTGCCCCAAATTTCATTTTGTCATATGTTTACAAAATCATTCCACCTTCCTCTTCCCATATCTACTTGGGCAGGATATTTATCATACAACTATTTAGCCAATTTTTATTTTGTAAAATTCACCTGGTTTCCTATGTTTGTCTTCCTTAACCCTTGTTGTGAAATTTAATTGGACATATTGAAGTTCTACCCATTTTGTTCTCATCATTGAATGTTCTCTCATGTACTTTAGCTTTTATTTTCTCTCTAGTGTCTGGATAAAATTAATAACTATGTTTCTTACTTGTAAATTTTTACTAGTTTTCCTATTTGTAAATGTTGTCCATACCATAAACTTTCATAAGTATTTATCCCAATTCCAATTGAAAAGGTCACCCATAATTCTTTAGTTGCTGAGTAGAACAGCCCATTCAGTGTTTCACTGAGCTATCTTCCTCTGCTATTGGGAACGATTGAATAAAATCACCTGGAAACTAGGGAGTTCTGTGATGACATTTATTTCCTTTTCTGCACACATCTTCAATTCCTTTTTTCTTTTCTATTTCCTTCATTTTTCATTTTTTCTAGACAAACTATCCCTAACCGATCTCCAGCCCTCACACCCTAGACCAAGTTGCTATACTCTCGTGAATTGGGGTCCTTCCTTTAAAAACGTGTGTCATTTGATTCTGGTTGAATTCATATATTGAAATCCTAACCCTCAGTGTTTCACAGTGTAGCCCTCAATACCTCTGACATACTTGGAAATATGGTCATTGAAGATGTAATTAGTTAAGGTCACACTGGAGTAGAATGAGTCCCCAAACCAAAATTACTAGTGCCCTTATAAAAAGGGGAAATTTGCACACACGTGCATGCACACACAGATCACCACGTGAACATGAAGGCAGAGATCAAGACAATGTGTCTACGACCCAGGGAATAGACTTTCTAGAAAAGCCCCAAGAATCTCAGAGAGGAGGCAGGAACAGATTTTCCCTCACAGCCAAAGGCAGGAACCAATCCTGCTCATACCTGCTGATCTCAGACTTCTGGCCTCCAAAACTGTGAGACCATAATTTCTGTCCTTTAAGCCATTCAATTTGTGGTGCTACTTTTTATGGCAGCGAGCAAACTAATTTATTTAATTGAATTTTTCTTTAATACCTCATTCTGCACATATGAACAAAAGTTTTCTGAGAGCAGCAGCTGTGTCTCTTATTTACAACTGTATCCCTTGTGTCAACCATAGTACATGGCATATCATAGATGCTCAATAGAAAATGATTGATTGAATAAAAATCCTGTACTCAACAAAAAGTTTACTCCGTTAATGATTAGGAGAATTTCACACATATTTTATCTGTCAGATTTTCTGGTTGCAAATTCAAGAGGATGCAGGATGTCTTTGGCAAATTTGTCCTTGACATGGGTAAAGGAAGGAAGCCTCTTAGTTGCGTGGGATGCATGTCTCTGTGATGCTAGGGGTCCTTTGTTTTCACATAGGCTAAATTTACTCATTTTTTTAGCCATAGCAACAGAATATGTGCAAAAGCCTGAGAGAGTAGTGTGTGGAATGTGATGACAGCACCATATGGGGAATTGTGTGGTATCTGGGTGACATGCTGTATTTTAATGTTTAATTTAAGAAGATCTGATTTTGACAGTAAGAGCTGGGAATTAAAAAAAATAGAGCTAAGGGATAAATATGGAATAAAACTATGTGCTAATAAAAAAAAACCTAGGAATATGATAACCCATTATTTTCTATTTTTATATACAATGTCTTCACATAAAATATTTCAGCTCTCTCATTCACCTACTCTACATTATTATTTCATGTTGTCATTTTGCATGTGAAAAATCTTTCCTATTTTTTTTTCTAGTTTTTATTTTAGGTGATTATTTTATTGTTGACTTTTTTTAAAGGCATTCTTTGTTAGCTATTTCTAATCTTACATAAGTAGGATATTTAAATCATACTACACTACAGTTTTGACTATAGAATAATTCTATAAATTAGAACATATGGATCAGCATAAGGAGTAAGACAAATTAGAGTTCATTCCAAGGAGCATATGTCATTTTAGTGTTTAGTGTCACTAACATTAGATAGATAAAATCAATTTGATTACAAAATATTTTTAAAATACATATACGTTATCACACTTTGAAACAGGATATTTTATTTATGAATATAGTTCACACATGCATTCATCATATTTTTGTGTTAATTAAGTGCAATTTTTCACCCATCACCCAGCATGTCTATGCAATTATGGCTTCATTTGGTAAAAATATATTTAAGTAATTTCTACAATATCATATTTTAATGTTTCATTAATATAAGATTTCAAATATAGGAGAATACATGTAAATTCAACTTTCTCACATTTAGGAAAAAAAGTGAGAAAGTTGTTCTAGTAGGTAGACACACATACATAGCACTTCTCATAAAAATCATTGAATCAACTCAGGATGCTTTGCAAGCTAATTTTACCAAGTTTATCCAAAATTTTTGAGTTTGCAAAATAATCCTTTAGGGATTTCAGGTTATGGAAATTAAGATAATTTCCAATTCTCTAAGAGTAAATTAAAACAAATTTAAAAACTCAAACTTTTTCCTAAACCTCATAAAAACTTACATAATTATGCATATTTTCAGTACACATGAAATTAAACATTAAGTTTCTTTTTCTCTATTTCTAAGTGATAGATTAAGTATTTAGCAGGAGATGCTTCAAAATGTGAAATCCAAAAAGTCAAACTTTCACACTTTTTAGTATGACTAGATATCTTCTCTTACATCAAGAGCCAGCATGACAAAATAAAACATTGCGTCAGAAATGTTTAAAAAAAAAAAGAAATATTATCCTTAAATTTTAAAAGGTGGAGACTAGAAAGTTGCATATTTATTAAGGAAACATTTAACAAATTTTAAGCATGGGTTTAAGGTGAAAAACTCCCAGAGAAAAGTAGCATAATAAGTGAAATGTCTTGCTTCACAACCGCCCTTATGTAAGTCATTGTAGGGCTGGAGAAGAATAGTGCCAATGAGATGAGAATAGATGGCATTGGCCGTCAAAAGGAAGACAGCATGCCAACAAAATGAAATCAAATTGTTCTCTGAATTGTTTTCCAATTGACCTTGACCTGTTTAAGTTGAAAACCCAGAACTGGCCATGGGTTTCACGTAAAGGTCTGAGTTGTGCTAAATAAAACTGAACTTTTCTCTACTTCTTACACTGAGACTGTTAATCATACAATATCATTTAGAAGAGGCCACAAAAAACACTGTGCCCTATTACTACCAATTAATTATTTTCAAAGTGTGACAAAGTGTCTTTGGTGTTCCTTGGGGACTCTTGTTAGGTGTTAGTAATGGACCTGTAAGACAGAATGGAGCACCACAAAAGCATTTTTACTCTTTGCTTACTAATTTTGTTTTTTCTTCCTCAGTTCAGGAACAAAGCTAGAAAGTAATTTGGGGTAGACTTTCTGGGATTTTTGTCAGTCAGGGACTTTGACAGATCAGAGGTAGGAAAAAAATATTGTTTACATTTACAACATTCTAACTGGGTTCTTTTTGGGCTTCTCCCAAGCCTGCAGCAAGCTGGGTCAATTTGTCTAAGCGCCTATTATTTATTGGGAGGAAGGGATCAATAGTCTCCAAACATCTGTCGCTAGGGCTTAGAGCTTGAAACCACTTTTGGAATGGATTTGAGTAGATTCAACCAAAGTTTCGGGTCAAGGACATGCATGAAGACCTCGAAATAACCTTGTCATGATATCAGAAAAGAGAGGCATTGAGTGGGTTGACTTAGGTAGGGAGATTGGGAGCAGTGAAGAAAGGAACAGTGTTCCAAATGAGGCCCTGCTGGGAATGATTTGCACCTAGGAAAACAGCTTTATGTGAGAATTAAAACAGCAGGTAGTCGCAGTTATGATGATACTTGGGGCTGAGTCAGATGGCCCTGGTGCCCTCTTGTGAGCAGACTTAGCCTAAAGAAATGCTTTGGCATCTGTGCTCTGCCTCTGTGTAGACCAGTTCTTCTCTTAGACAGGGCTTCCAGATATTGTCCTGAATCTCCATCGCTTCAAGCTTTTATGTATGTGGGATGGCATGAAAGAACTTAACTTTCCGGGTCCTGGCTAGATTACTGGGGAGTCCTTTTCCCTCTCTTTAAATGAGAAACTGGGGAGATCTTGGGTGGCTCAGTGGTTTAGCACCTGCCTTCGGCCCAGGACGTGATCCTGGGGTCCCGGTATCAAGTCTCGCATCAGGCTCCCTGCATGGAGCCTGCTTCTCCCTCTGCCTATGTCTCTGCCTCTGTGTGTGTGTTTGTGTATCATGAATAAATAAATAAAATCTTAAAAAAAAAAATAAGTGAGAAACCAGTCAGCCAACATTGATCAGTTGAAGAATTGATGCTGTAAGGACGAGCTGCCACCAAGCACCGTGTTAGCTACTCGAGCAGGGGACTTGGTTTAGCTACAGTGCTCATTACGGACACTGTTGGTTGAGGATAAAGAAAAAAAAATACATTAGATTTTAGATAAATCATCAGCAGCAAATTATTCATAAAACAGAAGAAAAATATGCTAGAATTAAGAACAGCAGGAATAGAACAATCACATCATTAGATGAACATTAGTATATTCTAAAGTTTTAATCATTTGAAGTTATTCAACTTTGCAAAATATAAATAAAACATTATTCTCTCCAATAATAGATGAACTTTGGGAAGTTCGATACCTCTGTACAAGAATCTGATTTGTAATAGGGTATATTTCTTACATTTATATCTTTCAAATAAATATTTATCCCTCAATTTTATGCCAGCAATATGTCAACGTTTCAGACCTTACTAATATCCTGGAATGGCTCTTTGTTCTATCTTTTTTTACCATCGAGAAGAATGTAAAACTGAATTATTTTATATAAAAAATGTTCCTTATAGATACTAAATAAGAAATATTGTTAGCAGTCACCTTTTCATCTCATGGGTACAGCTATCAAAATGTATTACTAAGTTTACATTAAAGGAGGAATATAGAGAGGAATTTTTAATAAGCTTTCCTTTTTATATTAAATTTTAAAATATTAGATTGCACTGAAAAAATGCCTATAAACCACATAGTTAGCATTAAGATGTATAAAAACTGTCATCTTATTATGACTAGACTGACACTGTACAATCATTTGAACTTAAAATGAAATTTTTATTCCCTCTATAGAAAGAGTAGGCAAGTTTGACTCCTTTAGAGTCAATAGGAAATACAAAAAGTGTTATTTTTAAGAGCACTCTAAACACATAGTACATATATCCATTTTGTATATTTTATTCTCATTCATATCATCCACTTTCTCTGTCAAATACTGGCTCAGTCCATTCTGTTTCCTTTTTGAGTGCTTTGCTCAGTGTGAGTAATTGATCCAGGGATCTGGTTTGCCATTCCTCTCTCACAAGATTTGATTAGATAACCATGAGAAAAAATAAAAGAGGAATGGGAGGTGAATATTGAAATGGACAAATGCGATGTATAAAGGGGAAGAGGAGGGTCATTATTCAGAAAGCAAACACTAGTATTTCATTAGTTTGAAAGCTATGGCTCTTAAAAGTCTTCAGTCAAATGCATTTAGTTAGAAAATAACCTCTTTGGCGCAGCTTCTATGAGATCTGCCTCTACCTCAAGCAATATTTCTGAAAAATGATCTTTCATTTCCACTTGTCCATTTGGAATTTCAGTTGGTCATGAACAACTTCAGGGCCTATTGCATTATGTCCCCGACTGCTGCTGCTTTTTTTTTTTTTTTTTTTTCTGCCAAAGAACTCTTACTGAATAACCTGAAATTGACTTATCATTATCAGTTTTGATGATTATTCCAGTTTTGTTCCTTGTAGGAATAGTTGGATTTTACAGAGATCAAAATGTACACACTAGTAGTAAGTTGTTGATGTCAGTCTAGTGGATTTTTTTTCTTTCTTTTGAGCAATGTTCATAGCATTACAGGTGGAAGGAAGGCATGAATTTTGAATTGCTTATGAAGAAGCGGTGATGGAATACTCTGGGTATGTTTTACTTCCACTCTCTTGCTTTTCTTTATGTGACCATGCAGATGGCTTAGAAAAGTTGGGAAGCAGTTAACTGGCCTCTAGTGCCTATCAACACCTGAACCTGATAAGACATCTTCTACAGCAACAAATTGGATGGACTCAGACACACATTGGGACATAGACATCACTCACCATGTTCGGCCAAGAAATTAAATCTTGCATGTCTGCCGTGGATAGGATGTGTTCAGTACATGTTTATCGAACAATCATGAATGAATGAAAAAACATAAAATAATATAGACCCGTGGCTGACTGGTTTCAAAATATTTCCAAACTGGTCTCACAGCTAATAATTGAAGCCTCAGCAGAGACTCAATTTCACATTAGAGCTTTGGACTCTGAAGAAAAGACAAGGAAGAAGGACGTGTCAGGTGGTGTGAGGGAAGAAGGCTGTAGGCTGGGATAGGGGTAAGTGTACTTACTATTTACATCGTGACAAAACAGTTGGGTGTAGGTGCTCCCGCCCCCTCTGCCACCTAGGCATCTTTGCTGTCTAATCTTTTGCTACTCGTCTCTCCCTCTCTCCCCTGTAGAGTTCACCCGCATTGCTACTTTAAACATTACTGGGACACCTGGTGGCTCAGTGGTTGAGCGTCTGCCTTTGGCTCAGGGCATGATCCTGGGTCCTGGGATCGAGTCCTGAATTGGGCTCCCTGCATGGAGCCTGCTTCTCCTCCCTCTGCCTGTGTCTCTGCCTTTCTCTCTGTGTCTCTCGTGAATAAAAAAATAAGATCTTTATAAAAAAAATAAAAGATTTCTGATTGCTGGACACTTGCTTCCAACTCCAGGGAACACAGGACTCATTTAGAGAGGTGTTCTTCAGAGAAATAGGGTGCATTTAGAAGACAAAATGATTGACATTACCATTCCCGCAGTGACGTCTGCGTAGAGGGGGAAAGAAGATTTGTGCATCGGTCTAGAAACCAAAGTATAAGTTGTGATACATGTTTCTGCTGGAAAATGTGCTCTGAGGTTCAGTTAGCGTCAAGGCATTTTTGAAGCATGATCCATTGGTGAGCTGGAGGTAATGATTTAGAATTCAGGTTCAAATAGAGATCAATTAGCAGAAATGTCAGCAACTCTTTTGTATAGCATAGATACAACTCTGTTGCCTGCTTTCTTTCACTAGTAGGAATATAAATTAAACACTATTCATTTTTATTAAATCACATTTTGTCACTAATTAAAGACATTAATGAGTTTTTTCTTGATAATCTAACCAGAAGGTCAAAGTCTTGTGATTTACATAAGCCTTTTTTTCAATAGTATATTATTGCTTTTGCCTTTAAAGACATCTAAGTCCCATCTGATTGAAGTTAATCAACATAGGACATTTTCACATTCTCACCAAACTCCAAAACATTTGAAGAAATATTTGAATTGAAAAATCAGAATATACAGGCTCAAAAAGATGCCATGTATGGCATTTGTAAACCTCCAATGTTTTAATTTACCAAACAATAATTTAGGATGATATACTGAATACTTTAGATTTTGCAGACTTACACACACACACACAAAACTTTCATGAAATCAAATTTCAGTGGTGAATTCTGCTTGGCAACCTTTTCTCTAGTTTGAAATATAGTAATCCCTTCCCAATACGGAAGTCATGGTTCTATCCTATAGGAGAAGTCCAATTGAGGATCTTAAACTGTGTTAGAAAAATAAGTTGGAAGGCCAATTAAATGACTAATTCTATAAAGGCACATAGAAATATTTTTATTTTCATTGAAGTAAAATAATATATGGGTAACAAAATTAAGTGAATTTTAATACTATTTTATATACTATAAATTAATATTAATAAGAGGCATTTTACAACTTTTAATTACATCTTTTTATCAAAGGAGCTTTCAGAATCTTTCTTCCCTAGAGTTTACAAATGCATGTGTGTTGCTTTTGATGGTGTTCACAGTAAAAGTTTATATTCCCTTAAATTTACATATAGAACATTTCCTTTCTGTTGGCTCCCAATTCCCATTTCTTCCAGTCATGAACCCAGACACAGAGTAACTCGGATGCTTGAGATGGAAGCATGTGTACACATGCACACTGCTGGAGAGCCTTTATTTAACCCCAGCAAAGATGGGCTGTTTTTCAAACTTGTACTAATAGACAGATACTTTCTTGTGGAAACTTCATTCCAGAGTTTATACCATCAGGCTTGTTTACACATTTTCTGGCTTCCTCTTTTTTTAATTTATTTTTTTAACGAAGCAAAGAAGTTAACTCTAAGACCAAAGTTCACTCTTCATGGTTACCTGTCTAGCAGTCAAGCATTTCATCAGGAACAGTCACCGTTGAAGCAGCGAGGCAGTCCTGCCACACGACTGTGTAAGGACATGGTAAGCCCCGATGGATTTAGACAGTTTGCTACTCACAACACAGAGGGTGGCATGGATTTAATGTCACTTCCGTTGTTCTCGGAGTCCCGAGCATGTACACTGATGTCGAATGGCCCCAGGTGAATGCTGCACATACAGTACGTTCTTGTTTTACCTGAACTTTGAGCTTCAGAAAATCCCAATCTTCAAAGAAAGGAGACCACTAACACATCTGCCTATCTTTCCCTCCAGAGACAGAACCTCTATCACCTCCAGGAATGTCATTAGCTTTATAATCATGGAATTTAAGCAAATCTGCCCCTTGCCCAGGAACAGCTTTGGAAACATCCTTGGATAAAGTCACCGATGATGCCTTTTGCTCAGAAGATGTGCAGAAATGGCAGGTCCTGGGGCATCATCTCCCAACACACTTTTTCTCACCTATGGTTCCTTTGCAGCAACTGTACCCCTGTTTCATCTTTTACATTTTTCTTTGTATTTGTGTATGACAAAACAAAATTGTATTATTTCCTCAATTATCCTACAAGGTAGCAATTCTCATGCTTTACTAGGTAGAAACAACTGTGTATGACATTTGAGGTAAAGGAGTTTTGCGATTAAGGAGGAATTAAAGTATTTTTTTTCTTGATTGATACACTTAACTCTGATTACTTTTTCATGTTGGGGAAGTGTTAGCGAGGCATTTGACTTTACAGAAATAGACATAAATTTGGAAGTATGCCCACAGCTTTGGAAAATGCTAATATGATGACTTTAAAGAACCGTAGGTATCCATGTACCCCTAAAGGATCAATGAGGGGAAAAATATTCATGTCAAATTAACAAATACTAAATTACAAAAGTGTGGTCTATTAAAAATAAGATTGTTAGGTACAAGGTCATTCTTTCGTATCTCTTATAGAACCTGAAATCAGCTCAGGTTAAGTCAGGCACTCTAAGTCAAGTCCATAGTGTGTTTTTATGATTAATTACTTCCCCCTACAGGCAGAAGTCTGAGGATGATTGTTGGAACTTGTAGGATGGAAGTCGTAGGATGGAAGTTGGAACTTCATGTATCTGGCTGATAGCACTCACATATCAGTTGGTGGAGTTTAGGAAAGTGTTTTTGTTTGGTGAGTTCCCCCAAAAACGCTGGCAGGAGGCCTGCTCACATTGGTGTTTTTGCCTTAGAAATTCTTAAGAATTTTTGTAGATCCCTAACTTCATTTACTGATAGGGATCTATATGGAAACTCGGAATTAATACTTTTTAATTTTTTTGAATTAATACTTTATAGAGGAGCAAAAAGTTAGGATCTGTTCCTTGATTCAAATTTGGCTGGGCAGTTGAGCAAAGGGTCTTAATCTCTCTCAATGTTAGAAACATGTTGTTTGGACACACAAGTAGATTTTTTACTCCATTGAGGAAAATGAGTTCTAGTAAGCAATCAGTAACCAATACAGTATTCTGAGTCTATCAGGAGGAGGGATCATGCATGATAACTCACCTGGTACTTCTTTTTCTAGTAGCAATGGGATTGGGAAGTGCCTTTGTGGAGGGTGGGCTGGAGATTCATCACTGCGATGATGACTCGTCTCTGAATTTTTGGAGTTCTACATAAGGCTGAATGTTAAGCCAGAATAATTGTAAACATTAGTCCTTCCAGCTCAGCAATAGCTTCAAAATGCATTAAAGTTATGGGTTCAGATTTATGACTTTGGAGAAACTCTTTTATGTTTTGTCATTTCCAAACGTTTTCTTCTTGAAAGGAGAGCATTTTCCCTCTTATTAACGAATGAAGAGATTGAACGAGTTCATTAATGAGAACAGTGGTTGAAAATATGGGATGTGGTACATAAATATTATGTATAATTAAGGAGGTAGTATAATCCTCAATAAAGTCTAGATATTAAATTTAAATGCAAAGCCCTAATCAGAATTATTACCTTTGAAATACAGTTACACTATTATGCATTCCTAAGTGAAAATCAGAGTTAGGCACTATAAAAGAATATTATAGTTAACAAAATGCAAGGTCACGAACCCATGTTCTTAAAAACAATTGTGTTATGAATCTGGAATATGGTGTGCATCAGAGTCAGTCAGCTATTATAATATGATGGTACTGATGTGAGTGTTTCATCATAGTTAATGCAGGGAAGGAATATTTCGTTTAAGATCATTGACATGGGGGGATCTCTGGGTGGCTCAGCGGTTTAGCATTGGAGTCCCAGGATCGAGTCCTACATCAGGGTCCCTGCATGGAGCCTGCTTCTCCCTCTGCCTGTGTCTCTGCCTCTCACTCTTTCTCTGCGTCTCCCATGAATAAATCAATAAAATCTTTTTTTTTTTTTTTTAAAAAAAAAGATCATTCACATGTGGTCAGCTTGAAATAAGAGCTTCTCAGTGGCATGAAAATTGTGGTTTTGTAACCAGTAATTCAATCAGACCAAAATAAGCTGTGCTAAAGCAGCATTCTGGAAGGGCACTGGTGCTTGATTTTGCTCGTTCTGGACACTGCAATCCTGATTTTAATGGTTAGGGAGGTTCTATCAATTCTAAAGCAATACCAGAAGGGTGCCTGGGTGGCTCAGTTAAGCATATGAACTCTTGATTTCGGCTCAGGTCATGATCTCAGGGTACCCAGATCAAGCCCTGTACAGGGCTCTGCACTCAGTGGGTAGTCGGCCTGAGATTCTCTGCCTCTCCCTCTTACCCCACCCCTGCTCTGTCTCCCTCTAAAATAAATAAATAAATAAATAAATAAATAAATAAATAAATAAATCTTTAAGAAAAAAATGAAGCAAAACAGGAGCATGATGAGTTCAAATTGCCTGCATATAACGCCGGAGACATCGTATTCAGCTTACTTGATTACCAAAAATATATGTACAATTTGCATACACGTTACCAGAGTCGAGGGTGCTAATATGAGCATACCTCTGATTCCAAAATTCAGACTGATAGAGGCCCCATTTTCCAAATTAGGAGAAAGGCTGTCATCGTTCCTGAGACATTTCCTCACTGCCTGAATTGTTGAAGTGCCACAAAGACTTACTCAATACCACTCCAGCTTCCCCACTGTATTTAAAGACAAACTAGAGAATGGATTCCCTGCACAGGGGAGACCAGGTGCTTGGCTGTTGACAACATTACTGCTTCCATTACCCGTCTCTCCCGCGGGCTGTTCCCATGTGGTCCTGTGTGGGGACAACACGCGGAAGCTGGCACAGACCCTGGCTGCCTGGAAGGTGGAAGGCCTCATGCCTGGACTTCTCGGGCCAGAGTCCTTGGTTAATACTCACAGGTTCAGACGTTTTCCCCAAAGCATGCTTCCTTAGCCCGGATGGCCTGTCCAGCCTGGGCTCCTAGCCACGCCTGCTCATTTTCCCAGAACCAGCCGCAGCGTGAGACTTGCATCACCAGCCCTGACCTGCTCGCCTTCACACTGGCCTCCCCTTTGGGGGCCCCTGATGCCTTTTTCTGCCACTGTGGTTGGGGCAATCTCAGTCTTTCCAAGAGGGTTTACATTTTCAGTGACATGTTATACATCTTGGTCTTTGCTCCAGAGAAATAACGAAGCCCTCAGCTCTTTACAAAAACCGAATTTTCCATTTATAAATCTAACTTTTTAAGCATTGAGAAAAGCCATCGCTCTTGACTATTTTTATCTGCTGGATTCCATTAAGAAGATTTTTGAGAGACCAGCGGGAGTGCGAGGGGTGGATGATCATGAGGGGCAATTTCCTGACATACCAGAAAAGCCACAACCACTTTAATCATTAGTTATACAATTGTCTAAGGGCAGAAAAAGAGAAGATTCTGTTTTAAAATGACAGCAGCCCTGGAAATCTCATCTAAGAAACTGGAAACAACTTGTCAGTATTTTTTTTTCTTTATGCTCTAAATTCATTTTTAGTACCAGTGGAAGCAATTTGAAATGAAATACAACACTTACAGCAAATGAAACGGAAGTAGAATGCCAGCAGTAAATGGCAAGAAGAAATATGGTTCAGTGTGTTCTTCAGAAATCCTGTCTCTTGGGACTGAATGTCGAAAGTTTAATTCTTATTCTTATTTTAGAAATTTAAAATCCTGAAGCTATCCATTGATATTAAAATTAGTTCTATTATATTATGTCCACTGTTCTCTTAATAACACGTTTGGCCTCAAATAGACCTGAAATCAAATGAAATTCTTTAATTTCCCTTTAATTTTCTTAGAGTGGGAACAAAATTGTTTCTGAGAATTAAACATAGTATTTGATGCTAGAGCTTTCCTATATGGTAGGCACTCACCACACGGCAGCAATGATGAGTAGCATATCTAATATTAGCATAATAATAATGTGTTTTAGTCTTTGAGGTATTAGTTATTTCTAATGCCTTTGTGGTACATGCTTCCATACACAGTGTTTTTTTTTTTTTTTCCATACACAGTTTTAATGTTTGAGTGTCCAAAGTTGTAAGAAGCAAAAAGATATTTGACAATAACTTAGTCATAATCACCGTGGAAATTAGAGCCATTGAGTAATAGATAAAGATTGACACAAACACTGAGGGTCACCTCCAGTGGAATCACTTTGAGAGTCAGTGTTTACAATGAAATTAAGGCATTTACCATAGAAAAACGTTGAGAGCGACAGAGTTTGCTGGAAAAGTGCCCACAATTAGAAGTCGGGTGTCTGGCATCTTCTTCAGTTTTCATGTTTCTTTGAGACCTCTATTGTCTGCCTTCTGCACCATTCCTGTGTCTTTTTTTCTGTAGCTAAACTAAACATTTTTCCTTGAATTCTATCCCCTGGTCAGATGTGCTTTTGTCTAATGGAATCCCACCAACCTTCCCTACTGGATATTTTAACAATAATTTAACAAACATTTGTTTGACACTTTGTGTACAAACAAGCAGCTTTACACAGAATTCTAGGAATACATATGTAAATAAAATTTGGTCTCTGCTCTCAAAAAAATTGATCTACTTTGAAATACAGTAAGAAAACAAACAATTTTACCATAATAATATCATTTCATGTAACACAACCTCCTAGGGTGGCATTGAATGAGGGGAAAAAGAAAATGTTTCTTGGAGGAAAGTGAAACTTTGTTCAAACCTTATGAATGAAAAGTTTATGAGAAAGATAAGTGTAGGGCCAGAGTTCCTAGGGAACAGCATGAACAAAATTACAGAAACAGATGTGTAGGTGATGTGTGTGGAAAACCAAAAATAATTTGTAAAGTAGAGGGTTGGAAGTAGCAGGAGATAAAGCTAGAGAGACGCACAGGTGCCACATGAGGAGGACTGTATGTTTAGCCTAAAGTGCTTAGATATCATCTCAAAGACAACAGAAAGCCCTTGAAAGTGCAGGTTAAGTGAGGGATGGCACGCCATTAAGAGTCTTAAGTACCGAGTAACAGTCATTGACCATGAAAACCAACTCCGACCCATTCTAAAGACATTGAAAGTTCAGAAAGACCTTGGAAACTACAGGGCAAAAAATGTGCTGAAAGTCTAGATTAAATCCCTACCACGTATGGCATTTCGTACACTCAAACCCAACATCTCCTGAGAAAAATCCAGAGGAGACACACTTCGTCAAGGATTTGAGAAATACAGCATTGAGGAAAACACATGGTCTATTTGGAATAGTGCTTTATTCCTTTTTTTCTCTCAGCTAGAAATGCTGATAGAAAACATTGCAAATGAAATGGGCCATTAGCTTGGTTTCTCATCAAAAGAGCCAATGGGGGGAAAAAAGGAGCCAATGGCAAAAGCTGCTATTAGGGAATGCAAAATCAGGAAAGCAGAGGTGAGGCTGAGAAAGAGGGAGAACAAATATCAGGGTCTGAAAACACATTGGCCACTGTTGGGTTATCAGGTGAAGCTGACAGCTGGATCTTGTGGGAATGTCATAGGAACCGCGTTCTTAGGAAAGTTCTTCGAAGAGGATGAGGGGAGAATAATTCATCCATTGATTGTTGTCTCCTTTGCAGGCCTCATTTTGCATTTGAAGTCCCTAAGACTCTGTGCTTGGTTTCACATCTGAAATTCCACATCTGAAATTCCTGGGGCAGGATGTGAGTCACATGTGGTGATGTTGGCATGAGGGAACACCCTGTTTGCTTGTACTTATATGAAGTTAGTAAAAGCCCATATATACTAGATCGCTTCTGTTGTGGCCTGGTGGAGGTGGTTGTGGTCAATATTCCTGGAGACAGCCGAGGTGGAGAAGAATTTGATACAGGCCCCTGCGGTCAATGGACATGGAACACTCACAGTGTGGCAGAGATGAGTAGGAGTACGTTCTCTGTCAAGAGAGATTATATATCCCTTTTCCTGGTATCAGACAAGGCCTCACTGTGTTCAAAGACACAGAATGTTTGAAGGAAGAAAACAATTAGGTTTCCTTCAAGAAAGACCTTGTCATATGACAAGGATATCCAGGAAATCTTGTCTGTAGACTTCCCCATTCAACTTGTCTTCATTTGCATTGATGATGGGCAGTGGTAAATGGAAAACACCAAGGCTTTACAGGAGTGATTGGTGTTGGTTATGAAGTAACACTAGTTTCTCAGGACTCAAAACAGTACTTCAATAGTAGATCAATCTTGTCCCGAGGCTGTGCTATATCTTCCTTTTCTCCCCCCACCCCATCTACTAGTATATAAAGGGGTTTTTATAAGAGGCAAGAGATGCAAATATTTGAAAGAAGGAATAAGAAAGATGTGTAGACCCAACCTTCCAACCCAAATGTACATGAGGTATGAGGAAATGAGCAACTTCACTCGAGAACATGTCAAGGGAAGAGGGTTCCTCAGCAGAAAGCCAGGTTTCAGTTCAGTCAAAAATGGGGTTGCCATTTAGGAGACAAGCTGATAATTCAATGGGGATTTTATTATCTTTCAAGAGAAACTTTAGTGAACACGATGTTTAGCAGGTGAAGAGAAAGTGCTAAAGAGAGAATGAGAGTGCATCAGGTGAGTCTGATTTAGGTCAAGAGAGTGCAATGAGTGATGGGGATGAGATTGGTACAGCAGAGTCTTCTAATGTATAACTCAACGGCCCTCTGGCAAAAGTACGTAATCCACCTTCACCTTAGATCTAAGTCTCAGACCAAGCATTTGAATTTATAATAAGTGCTGTGAGGGATTTTCATAATGAGGCAAATGTGAGACGTGCAGCCTCAGAGTGTATGTGTGTGTGTTACGTACATGGGTGCTGACACTTCGGACACCTAACACTAACTGTTAAACAGAGACAAGAAATTTAAACAATCTGAGATGTACCTGTTTCTGGGATTTCCACGGATCCTTGGGCCACACAGCACCAGTCACAGCTTGGTGGTTGATGCTTTTTCCTCCAGCCAGGGTCCTTCAGATGTTCCTTTCGATGCTTCTGCTAGTCTGTATGGTCGGTGCGGTGGAAGTGGGCTCAGTGAGGAGAGGGAGTGTAAGGTGAGTGGTTATGTGCTTTAGAGGCCTGAAGCTCCAGAGGCTTGCAGCAGTTTCAGTCCAGCTGCTGTGATCTCAGGGAGTACCCAGGTTAACATTGTTGGCTCCCTGAGTACAGAGCTTTTATGGTGCTCAGCCAGAACTTTTTTTGTAAAGCTAAATTAGGGGAATCATGATGAGAGCCAAGAAGAGGGACAGAGTCAAGAAATATTTGAGAGGAGTTTGCGATCAATTTTAAGGGACAGATACAGAGACATAAGAGTGTTTTTCTGCCTTGGAAGACTCGGTAACTAGTAGCACCATTGGCTGAGACAAGAAATGCAGGATAAGAAAAAGGTTGGCCAGGGTTGGAGACGTCAACTTTGGATATTTATGTTACCTTCTCATGAAGATGTTCAATGTTATATATTTCTAGGATACATTAGTAAGGTACAGGTGGAAGATTTAGATTCTGTAGATTCTTTTATGTGTCAGCTTGGTGGGGCCACGATATCTGGTCAAATATTATTCTAGATATTTCTGTAAAAGTACATTTGAGGTGAGATTAACATTTAAATTGGAGAACTTTGAATAAAACAAATGATTCTCCGTAGGGTAGGTAGGCCTCATCAGTCAGTAAAGGTCTGAATGGAACAAAAACTTACCTTACCAGAGCAAGGGGGAATTTGGCCAGCAGACCACCTTCAGACTTGGACTGCAGCTCTTCCTGGGTCCCCAGGCTGAAGTCCTAACACCGCAGATTTTGAACTTCACATCCACAATTGTGTGAAAGAAACAATTCCTTAAAATTAATCTTTCTGCCTATATATATTTTTGTTTGTTTCTCTGGATAACCCTGACTGATGTTCATAGTAGTCAGTGGTAGGAAATATGAAGTATGGGTCTTGTGGTGGAAGTTTGCCTTAAGATGAAGAGTGACATGGAAGAGAAGAGAAGTGGGGTGAGAACAGAATCATGGGGCAAGGGCAATGCTTACCAGGTGAATAATGTCATCATAGGACCTCAGGAAGCCTGGGAAGGATGAATCAGGGAGACATGGAGAATGTCATAAAGTCAACTGGGCGATCTAATCGGACAGAGTCAAACATTTCACAGAGGATTGAAACATAATGTTATGATGTGGTAATTAGAAACTCCTTGGTTATCTTAGCACGAGTAGTTTGGGGAGCCCATCCTCGTTTTCAGTCTGGAAAGGAATTAATTGAGAAGTGAGAAACCAGAGATTTCTCCTTGAAGATTTCAAACGAAGAGGGAAGGAGAAAGGACAGTAGCTAAAGGCCAACTCAGGTCCAAGAGTCTGCAAGTTCTTTTGTTTTTGGTTTTGCTTTGTTTTAGGTGTGAGACTCCTGAGGCACATTTCCAAGTTGCAGGAATATCTCCAAAAGGAGGAAGAATGGTGCTTGATCATAAAGGAAGAATGCTGGTTTGTCTAGGAGGTGACTTGGCAGGATTAAGAGTACGACGCTGATCTTGAATATGAGGAAACACATATAATCCCTTCGGGGACTAGAAGAAAGCCTGGAAGTGGAGACCAGATATGAAGATGGAGGCTTAGGAGGTATGCCATAGAAGTAGACCCCCGACTGAGAATTAGATGGTAAGGGTCAATGTGGGGGGATTCATAGAAGGGCAGAGCTTTGAAATTGCAAAAACATGGATGGATCTCCGGGGCATTTTGCTAAGTGAAGTAAATCAGACAGAAAAGGACAAACACCATGTGATCTCACTTATATATGGAATCTATAAACAAAACAAATGCAAAATAAAACAAAACCAAGAACAGGCTCATAGATACAGACAGCAAGCCGGTGGTTAGCAGAGGCAGGGGGTGGAGTACGGGGAAGTAGTAAAAGCAGTCAAGAGGCACAAACTTGCAGTTATAAAATAGATAAGCCCTCAGAAGGTAAGATACAGTGTGGTGACCACCATTAATAGTCTTGCATATTTAAAAGTTGCTAAGAAAGCAGAACTTGAAAGTTCTCTTAACAAGAAAAAAAAAGTCTGTAACCACCTGGGGTGACTAATGTTTGATGGACATTAACTAGATTTATCGCAGTGATCATTTTGCAATGTACACAAATATGGAATCATTACATTCTTTTTTTAAAGACTGATTTATATATTTGAGAGAGAAAGAGAAAGAGCATGTGCGGGAGGAGGAGCAGAATGAGAGAGAATCCTCAAGCGGCCTTCCCCTGAGTGTGGACCTGGAAGCTTTAATCTAGGACCCAGAGATCATGACTTGAGTCAAAATCAGATGCTTACCCAACTGAGCCATCTGGGCACCCTCAGGAAATATCATATGTAACACCTGAAACTAATACAATCTTATAGGTCAACTCTACCTTAGTAAGAAATAGAGAGTAAAATAATTTAAAAATAAATAAATAAATAAATAAATAAACAAATAAATAAATAATAAACAAATAAATAAATAAAATTGTTGCTTACTAGAGCAACTTGATGAAAGACAAGAAAACAATTGATAAATTATTGTTTAAGGGGTAGGATTAAAATATTGGAATCTGTGTTAACAACAATCCTTGGAGGGTTTCTTTTTCTATAGAGCACTGGTAGCCTAAAATCAGAAGTAAAGTGAGTGTTTCTCTGTTTATTCATGGTTCTAACATAAGGAAATGCCTGCAAGTTAGATGAATGTCTTTGTGGGAAGAAATTCAGGCAGTCATCAACAGGGTCTAGCAGAGTGGGGAACAGGTGATGGCAGAAGGCAGCAGGTAGAAGGGATAAGAAAAAGGGTACATTTAAAAATCTCCCTCCCTCACTTTGAAATCCAAACTGTGTTCTTAAGGCAGACATTTTCCCTTCCATGGCTTGAAGAATTACCCCCAAATTATCCACTACGGTACTTGCTAATTGACTCAGAGAATTATTCCAGGTGGCTACAACTCTCACCATCTGCTTGGAAGCCTCTCTCCAGTCTGCTCTCCCAGATTCCTCTGCCATTGACATCATTACTTGGAAGCCTTCTGTCTGCCAGGCCCCAACAGATTGATTACCTATTTGGACAGTCTTCTGTTCTCTGGACAATCGCCACAACATGTGCTGCTTCTCAAATTACTGTCATGGCAACTGTGACCACAGTGAAAGGTGGCCCACCTTTTAACAGCATTCCCAGGACACACACTGCACTTCCTTGGGGGGTGGTGTTGAGAGCTCATAGCATGTTCTTATGTTTAAGCAAATTTTGTGTCCAAATTTCTTATGAAAACTGAGACATGATTAATACATTGGTGATATGTATAATACTCAGGACCATACAAGGATGAGGCATGAATGCTAGAGGGACATAAATATTAAGCATTTAGGATCCTTGATGACACAACTATTGGTGATAGAAAAATGTAGGTCCTTTCAGAAGATAAGTTGCTGGGCTTAATCTCCCATATTTTACAAAGAACTGAGCTTTTATATTTATTGGATCATTATTGTGCTTTCTGTATTATAGGAGTATGCTTGGTTAGGATTAACATCATTTGGAGAATCTATAGAGTTTGGGGGTAAATTTGAAAATAGGAAACATTTAAGTTTCGATAGCTCGACTTTATAAAGGGGACAGTTGCAGACCTGGTTCCGCTTTCTTTTCAGGGAAAAATAATTGATATGTATTATGAGGTCTTCCATCCGATACAGAAATTCAATGAACAAGCTAGTGCTTCTCATAGCCGTGCAGTAAATACGGAGGATACTATTCTTCATTTATCACAGATGTCTGAATCAGCATTATTTTATCATGGAGGCAATACAGTGTCTGGAATCTGTATCTTCTTCTTTCAGCTCCTCATGCTGTCACCTTGAGAAACTAGTCATTTTTAGGCCTCTAGTTTCTATATCTGTAAATCTGGTCCATTGTTCTCATTGTTAAAGTGAATGTAGTCATCTACAATAAGACATAGCCTATCGTTACATAATGGACTTTATTATTTTACTTTCAAAATTATGTTAAATATACTTAAACTTAGTGATTTTCCTGGAGATTTTCTTCAATGATGTTTAAGTAAAGAGAAACTGTAAATAGAATAGCTACATGCATGCCAACACTTCTATTTGAAAGTGTTTTCTGGCCTTGTTTTACATATAAAAAGTGATTAAAATTCTATATGTTACCAGCATGTGGTAGAAGCAAATGACAGGAAAACTCCAGTGTTGTTATCATTTATGGAAAAGTAAGGGTTGAATATATCCGAAATTTTCAAACTGTGTTCTTTCAGATGTGGCCATTGTGGGCCTTATAATTAAAGGACTATTTTTTTTTCATTAAGCCACCATTATTGTTGAAATTTAAGACAGATTAATTTAACATCTATTAATTTCCATTTCATCAGTGTCATCAGAGGAATGTTAGCTGCAGAAAGAATTACTCAATTGTTGCCAGATCATTCTCTTCAGCTAAAATGCTTGCATATTGATTTTGGGGAATAATGTTTTATTATGAAATGGAATAACACACTCTCCCTTCTACAATCACTTTATCCAAGATGCAAATTTTCTAATAAGACACCATTCATTACTAGGTTCATCCAAGTAACATGTGAAGTTTATTTAGGTATTATGACATTTCTACTCTTGCTGCAAGGCTGAAAATAGACTATTTTATATCATCACATAAGTTTTGTCTTTGGTTGCCAAAGAACAAATATATACCAGTGCTTCTTGAAGTGTAAACATTTGACTGCGGAAGGCCAACGTTTCTATAAAAAATGACAGTGTACTCATGATCAATTTCTTCATAATAATTAAAGACTAGGTAATGAGTTGTGGAGTTTAATGGGAGTCTGCTGTACTCACCACAGTGGTCAAGGAATCCTTCAAATATGAAGGAAAACTTTCCAGTGTTTAACAGTTCAGCATGCAACATGTGATTCTGGCCTGTGATTTATTTCTTTTAAGAAAATAAAACTTTATATATTTTTTTCTAGTTGTTTAATGAGTAGAACTAAGAAGAACTAGCTAACTAACTCTATCTCACTCACTCATTAACTTGAACTAAGTTTTCCCAAAAGAAATTTCTGACAATGGAGGGCACAAAAATAATTGCGCTGTACATAGAATGAGCTCTTCTATGTCTTTCAACAAACAAATACAAGTGACTTTAACTCCAACACCAGTAGATCTATGAAGATGAGTGCTCATTATAAGAAGACCAACATTGATATCTCCTATTCCAAGAGGTAGCTTGTTAGTCACAAGTTTCAGACCAGATCTGGCTATTAGGTGAAGGAAACTATTTTGTTCCTTTTTGCATTTGACCCTAAGACTATTTTTTGAAAAGAAATTACAATACACAAGTCACTTAATTTTTTTAGCTATTTTATGCAGCTTCCTATTCTTGATACACAAATAGGCATCTTGTCTGAATACTTTATGTAGGAATAAGATGGAAACATTAAATATTTTTCTCTTTAGCATTTTCTGTTCACTTCCTTCAATCACTTACATTATAAGACATTGAAGTTATTCCTTCAATAACTTACATTATAAGACATAGTCTCAGGAAGACTAAGATATTATAGAAAACTCTTATAAGACATTGAGTTTCAAAAATCTAGGGCCTGATATGACTCAAGATTTATAGAAAACATTTGGAATTGAAGGTCTAGATGAAGCCTTTTCAGGTTGTTGAAAAGGAAGTAAAGTGAGTCAAAGGAGAAATGAGTATATCTGGAAAAGTTGATGACTCTCAAAAAGGATCACCATACTTTGAACACAACTCCATGGTTCTAAGTCTAACGGACAAAGATGCTGGATGTACTATCAGGTCAGTTTTGTGGGAGCTGTATGAATAAAAACTGAAGTTAGAATCCCTGAGGACAACCAATTAGACATAAATTTCAGAATACAAATAGCTGCAAGGTGTTCCTGAATATTCTTGAAGAGTTTTTCATAGCCCAATGTGAATTATAAGCTGGGAGATAAATCCCTATGTGCCAGAGAGGACTACAGAAAAGGGAGAGGAGTCATTCTCAACCTAGACCCCTTAAAAAAGAAGTGAACAACTCAGTGTGACATCTGTGGGCCTATGAACTGAAGGGGACTATAATTATCTCAGCAGATACCATTATGGATAGATAGTGGCTATGAGCCAGAGATGCCACTTTCCAACCTCAAAACAAAACAAAACTTCAAAATATATAAACAGTCTTAAACAAAACACCTAGAAATGGGAGACCAACACAAATGGACCATGATTATTATTTTATTCCGCTCAGAAGTTTGAAATAGAAATTAAGGTGAGTTGTTTTTTTTTAAATTTTTTTTTTAATTTTTATTTATTTATGATAGTTACAGAGAGAGAGAAAGGCAGAGACACAGGCAGAAGGAGAAGCAGGCTCCATGCACCGGGAGCCCGATGTGGGATTCGATCCCAGGTCTCCAGGATTGCGCCCTGGGCCAAAGGCAGGCGCCAAACTGCTGCGCCACCCAGGGATCCCGAAATTAAGGTGAGTTGTAAAGAAAAGATTAACACTTCTGTGTTGTATTCACTACAATGATCATGCTCCCTCCATATTCTAAAAATCTTTAAATGGCTCAGATTGATTAAAAACAGATAGAACCCAGAATAGCTAAAACTGTCTTGAAAAATAGGAACGAATTTGGAGGACTCAAGCTTCCAGATTTCAAAACTTGCCACAAATCTAAATAATCAAGACAGGATGATAATTGAAAAAAGAAAAGACATATAAATCAATAGAATACAATTGTCAATCCAGAAAAAAAAGAAATTAACATTTTTGGCCAATTGACTGTCAACAAGTGTTCCAAGACACGTCAGTGTGTGAAAGGTAGAAAGAATGTGACTGAGATTACTGGATAATCCACACACAAAAGAATGAAGTTGGAGTCTTTGCTCACATGTTATTCACAAGTTAACTCAAAGTTGATCATAGATCTAGAAGCTAAAATTATAAAATACTCTTAGAAGAAAACCCTAAGAAGACATTTTTTAAATGATTTATTTATTTATTTGAGGAAAAGAGAGAGCGAGTTACTGTGTGCATAAGCAGGGAGAGGGACAGAGGGAGAGGGGGAGGAATAATCTTAAGCAGGCTCCATTCCCATCACAGAGCCCAATGCAGGGCTTGATCTCACAACCTTGAGATCACAACCTGAGTGGAAATCAAGAGTTGGAGGCTTAGCCGACTGAGGCACCAGGGCACCCCTAAAAAGAAAATTTCTTAGGTGAAGAAGTAAATTTTGGTGCCTTGGGTTACGTATAAGTGTTGTTTTTGTTTTTAAGCTGTACCACCAAAAGCACAGCAAACGGAAGAAAAAATATTCACACTTCATCACAATATAAAATTTTGTACTTTAAAAGATACTATCTAGGAATTTAAAAGACAAACCATGAAACAGGAGAAAATATTTGCAATCCATTTATTTATTAAAAAAACTTTTATACAGAACATACTTTAAAAAACTTTTAACAACTCAACAATAAAAAAGACAAACAATCCAATTTAAAAATGGGTCAAAGATTTAAATATATATTTCTCCATAGAAGATATGCAACTGGCCAGCAACCACACGAAAAGATGTTCAACATCACTAGTCATTAGGGAAACACAAACTAAAACTACAGTGTGATACTACTTCCTATCCACTAGGATGGCTACAAGTAAAGAAACAGAAAAATAACAAATGTTGGCAAGGATGTGGAAATATTGGAATCCTCATACTTAGCTGACGGAATTTTAAAATGGCACAGTCACTTCAGAAAGCATTTTGGTAGTTCTCAAAAATGTGAACAGAGTTATCATGTGAATCAGCAATTCCACTCCTAGGCACATACCCAAGTGCAATAGAAACATATGTCCACACAAAATCTTGGACATGAAATGATGACTGTGGTTTTATTCATGATGACCAAAAGGTGGGAACAACTGAAATATCCATCAACTGATGCAGTGGACAAACAAAATATAGTATATCCATACAATGGAATATGATTCATCAAAATAAGAAAAGAAAAGAAAGAAACGAAATACTGATACATATTATAAATGGATAAACCTTGGAAAACATTATGTGAAGTGTAAGAAGCTGCGTATTGTATGATTCCATTTTATACGTAAAATTCCATTTTATAGATTGTACAGACAGAAGACAGATTATTGGTTGTCAGGGGCAAGAAGGAGGGAGGAATGTGGATATATTGCTAATGGCTATTGAATTTCTTTTTTTTTTTGGCTAATAAAATGTTATCAAATTAGATAGTGGTGATGATTGAACAACTTTGAGAACATACTAGAAAGCATAGAATTATACATTGTAAAGCTATGCGTTTTAAGTTTGTGAATGTATTTCACAACCAACAATAGACTAGAATAAAAGGAAAGAAATCCTAAATCATTATTTCTAATTGTGGGAGAATTGTTGTCAGTGATGAGATAGGTGCTTCAGTATTTGTGGATAACTTGGAATTTCCATGGCTGCAGGATGAGAAGAAAATTGGTCAAGATAGAAGAAAATTGGGAAGATAGAAGATGATTTTCAGAAAGAAGAGAGGATGAGTAAAAACTGACAATTTTCAATTTTCCAAGTGATATTTCTGAGAACACTTAGACAAGAAGGGTTGTGAGGGGTAACTTGTAATTCTTTATCTTGCAATAGGAATTTAAAAATACTGGTGATTATCCACAACAGGGCTACTGTGTGGTAATGCAGAATGACAGCTTAAAAAATAAATAAATAAAAAAAAGAAAGAAAAGAAAGAAAGAAAGAAAGAAAGAAAGAAAGAAAGAAAGAAAGAAAAAAAGCTGCAAGACACAGTCTTTCTTTCCTTTTTAAAAAAGATTTTATTTATTTATTTATGAGACACAGAGGGAGAGAGGCAGAGACAGAGGCAAAGGGACAAGCAGAGTCCCTACAGGTAGCCCAACATGGAACTTGACCCTAGGACCCTGGGATCACGACCTGACTCAAAAGCAGATGCTCAACTACTGAGCCACCCAGGCGCCCTGATACAGTCTTATAAGGAAAAGTATTTAGGGAAGCCCAAAGACCAGAGGGGAGACAGAAATAGGGGCATTAGAGGAATGTGAAGCCTCCATCACCTCTAGCTGCAGCAAACATTAGACAAATCACAACTAGCTAGGATAAATCCTCATATGAAACGACTATCTCAGTTCTTATTACCTAATATGGCATTCCTGGCTTTCAACAGAAAATTAAAGGTCATGCAAAAAGGCAAGAAAAAAAATGCAGTCTGAAGAGACAAGGCAAGTGCTGGAGGAATCAAATGGAGATAAGAAACAGATGCTGGAATTATCAGATAGGGGGTTTAAAAGAACTGTGATTAAAATGCTAAGGCCTCTAATGGAAAAAACAAACAAAATGCAAGAGTAGATGCATGACATAAGCAGAAGATGGAAATACTAAGGAAGAATCAAAAGGAATGTTTAAAACATCAAAAATGTTTAAAAAAGACTAGAATAGAAATAAAGAATACCTTTTGGGGGATCATTAGTAGATTTAACTGAGAAAAGAGTCAATGAATTTGGAGATAGGTCAATTTGTATTTCCCAACCTGAAATGTAAAGAGGAAGAAGAATAAAACAATAGCAACAAACAAAAAGAAAAGCAAAAAAATGAAAATAAAAACAAACAAAAAAGCAAGACAGAACATTCAAGAACTGTAGAATAGTAAAAGAAGATGAGATCATAATATGCGATTAGAATACCAGGAAATGAAGAAAGAAAATTGAACAGAAGAAATAACTATTTGAAATGGTAATGGCCAAAATCTTGCCAAAATTAATGACAGACACAAAACCACAGGTCTAGGAAGCTCAAAACCATCAACCATGATAAATACCAAAATCTAAAACAAACCCAAACCAATAAATAAAAAAAACCCTTCACATAGAGGTATATCATATTTAAAGTAATGAAACCAATGAGACAGGAGAAAATCTTGAAAGATTAAGAACACTGGAAAAGAAATAAATGGAGGTAAAAGTAATATCTTTTATTTTTCTTATTTTTAATTGATCAGAAAGACAACTTGTTTACAGCAATAATAAAAATACATTTGCTGATAATCAAATACATCAAGTGTTCATAGCTTGTAGATCAGTGAAATATATAGAAGCACAACGGTAGCAGGAGAAATTGAGAACTGAGTTATAAGGCACCTGCACTACAAGGGAAACAGTAGAGTGTCAATTGACTTAGATTAGTTATAAATGTGTTTTGAAAACTCTAGGGTGTTAAAAATTTATAAAGCAGTATAATTTATATACTAAGAGAGGAGATAAAACTAAGTCATACAATGTCGGTTAGAACCAGGGAAAGCAGAAAAAAGAGGTGGGGATAGGATAATGTACGAATAGAAAACAGTTACCAACATGGAAGATATTAACCCAACTGTATCAATAATCCTTTAACATCTGAACGGTCTACGTGCACCAATGAAAACCCAGATTGTCAGAATGGACGTGATAAGGAAGTATAAACAATTACTTTGCACACAAGAAATCTACATTAAATATAAAGACCCAGATTGATTAAAAATAAAGGGATGGTGTCAAGAAAGATATGTTATGCTAAAAATAATCAAAAGACAGCTGGAATAGTTACATTAATTTCAGACAAAGCCAGTTTCAGAACAGGAAGGACTGCCAGAGATAAAGAGAGGCAAAGCGTAATGATAAAGAGTCCAATTTTCCAAGACACAGTCATCCTAAATGCATCTGAAACTAATAATACACTGTCAAAAAAATTGAAGCAGAACATCTACCACCAATTGAATTAGGTAAAGACAAAATATTGACATAAAAAAGATAACTTTTTCAGTAGACTTACTGTAAATATAAAATACTTTCACAGTTTATCAGTCATTACATAACTACAACTGAAAATTTGACTGGAACCATTTCTTGAGATGAGACCCACCACATCTACAAACTTGAGAACAGATTAAATGCTCAGCCTGTTTTATTATTTTAAAATGTTTCCTTTTCTTACGAGATGGATAAAAACGATGAGCAAAAGATAGATTCAGGAAAAATGGGAAGCATTTGTAACATGAATTTAAATAGCTGGAGTAAGCAAACATAACTCTCGTTAGACTCAGGAAGGAGAAAGAAAGAAAGAACGTTATAGGGATTACTATTTACTATTTTGTAACTAGCCACTTAAAGGTATGAAAATCCTGGGGATCCCTGGGTGACTCAGTGGTTGAGCATCTGCCTTTGGCCCAGGGCATGATCCTGGAGTCCCAGGATCAAGCCTCCCATCGGGGCCCCATGGAGCCTGCTTCTCCCTTTGCCTGTGCCTCTGCCTCTCTGTGTCTCTCATGAATAAATAAATAAAATCTTTAAAAAACAAAAAAGTATGAAAGTCTAATCAAAAGGGAAGAGTTATAGATGGAAAAAGTCTTTATTCCTTCAATATGTCCTCCCATAGGGCCATTTCCCTGGGTAAAAAACCCTCTAAATTCATCTTTAAAGGTATTCCTAAAAACAAACAAACAAACACACAAAAACCAAAAATATATCCCTATCGTTTTCAAAGAAGTAGAGCAGGGGACGTAAAATTGCTAATGTGAATATAAAGACTCTCTTGTTGACCATTCTTGGGTTGTCTAGCAAAGAAGGAGGGTTAACAAATTTCTTGACTAGGGAGGCCTACAATTTAGAATAAATTTCTTTTAGGAACATGATTGAATTATTTTTAATAAGGTTCTGATAACTCTAGGACAAATCCACTATTTTGTACACATTATAGATTTTTTTTTAATCTAGAAGAAATAATAGGATTCGCGAATCATGTTAATCATGTAAGACTCACTTTCCTCTTCTCGTGTTGTATGGTTTTTCTTTTAAAAAAATTTAAATCGTTAAATCTTCTGGGCCCTTACATTCATGTACAAACTAAACAGAGTAAGTGTTTTACCGACAGCCCAGCAGTAGCACAGCGCATGGTGTCTTCCACTTCCAAGCTCATTCGATGCATCACCCAGTATAAGCTCAGTTGAACAAAAATGGAAATGAGTTATTTAGGGCATTCGGTAGTGATATAAAATCACGTTTTACCCATTATTTCTCATTAACTTTGTGTAAAATTTCCCGGCAGAGATCTTGAAAAGCCTCTCTTGGAACTGGGGCCAGCCTGGCCAGGGGAGGAAAGGAAACCGTGTCCATTTGGGCCATCGGTCAATGAATAAGCAGCTTGGTTCCAAATGGAAGACTACTACCGCATTATCAAGTAGGGGCAGTTATTAACCGGTCCCTCAATGGGCTAGGTTCTTCCCATCACCCTCACCTCTCCTGATGAGCAGATAAATGGACAGAAAAACATGAGTTGACCAGAACAGACGGAGCTGGAGATGACCTATTTGCAAGGCACCAACGTGTAGATGAAATGACTCATGGCTTCTGTTGTGTCTGAACACAGTTTGGTAAAATTAAGTCAAGGGATAAGAGCCTGCTGGTGTGTGACCGCCTAGCCCAGTTCATGTTCATTTTGGATTTGGGAAAGTGAAGCGCAATCCAGGAAGAAGACCTAGATCCTAGCCTCAAGGGGCTTGCAGCGGTGAAAACAGAGAAAGTGCAGAAGCATGATACAGTGAAGGAAGTGGACGCAGGGGGTTCCGAGGTGTGTTGGCAAGAGGCCCCACCCGTAATATTGGGGCCAGAACGCCTTCCTGGATTGAGTTTGCAAGAATGCATGAGGACTGGACAGATGAACAAGGCAAGGATCTTTTATGTGGAAAGAGGAGAAAGGCAAAAGAAAGTATATTGGAGGGATGCCTGGGTGGCTCAGCAGTTGAGCATCTGCCTTCAGCCCACGGCGTGATCCTGGAGACCCAGGATCGAGTCCCTCATTGGGCTCCCTGCACGGAGTCTGCTTCTCCCTCTGCCTATGTCTCTGCCTGCCTCTCTCTCTGTGTCTCTGATAAATAAATAAATAAAATCTTTAAAAAAAAAAAAAGAAAGTAGATTGAAAAAGCGAGGCAGGAATGCAAATTATAAGCAGGCCCTTTAGCTGCCTGGTGTGGAGGGTGTGGAGTGAAGAAGAGGCAGGTGTGCCTGCAGGGAGGGTGAACAGGGACAGGTTTCTGGAGGTGAGAGGAAGGAATTCTAGTGCAGATTCGGAATTGAGAGTTCTTTTATCAGGGTGAACAGCCTACGTGTAGGCGGAGGGGAAGAAATTCAACAGGAAAAGGTACAGGACACACAGGTTTGCGAAGGGACTTTTCGAAATGACCGGAGTGCTACCACTTGAGAGTGGAGGTAAAGGAGGTGAAGGGGTATTGGACTGACAGCAGGAGGGGAAGAGCCGCTGAAAAAAGTTCTTGACACATGGCCTCTTCGACCCTAGGGCTGTGCTTGTCAACCAGGGGCAGCTGTGCCTCCTCAGTGGATATCTGGCAACATCTGGAGGCACCATGGGTTGCCACGTGGACAGGGGTGCTGCTGCCTAAGCATCCGACATCCCTCAGCACAGCTCCCGTCCCTCCCCAGAAAGGACTTTTCAGCCGCAGATGTCAAGGGTACCGAGGTTGAGAACACAGCTTTAAGAAGTAGTGGATGGGGCCATCTGCCGATTTAGGAGTGTGAGAAGACCGCGACTTCCAGGGAATGGACTCAATTTGGAACAGCTGCCCAACAAAATGGCGGGAATGTCTAAGATGAGTGAAGGGTGGAAAGGGGGGGCCCAGAAGTCGAGCGTGTCTCCAGCTGATGGGCCGACCTGCACTGAATTACCAAAGGATAGGTGAGGAGTCCTGTGTCGTGGCTGCCGGGAGCAGGGCCGGGCCACAGGGCGCCCGGGGTGGGCTGGGCGCAGGCCAGTGTGGGCCTCTCTCTGCTGGCTCACCTGCCCCTCGCACCTCAGCCCACCTGCACTCCACTCTCCACCACCTCTTTTTTTTTTTTTTTTTTTTTAATCAAACTATTTCCTCGGCTGCGTGACCTTCCTGTCCCTTACTTCAAGGGGCAGGCCTCCGAGCTCCTCTCCTTGGCACTTGAGCACTGGCAGTGCTGACCGCCCGGTTCGTGAAACAACCTCCAGTCTTGGCTCCTGGGCTGCCTGAGCCTCACGCCTTTCTAGCCACTGTCTTCCAGCTTCCTTCCTGGCTTCTATGTCTCGGTCTGATTATTAAAAAAGAAAAAAGAAAAAAGAAAAGGCTCTGTCTTAGGTGTTCCCACGCCCTTACCCTCTCCATCTGAAAGCTCCAGCAGCAATCTCAATCCTGTGCGTTCAGAATTGAATTCCTTTATCTTTCTCTGAGAGTCCTTGTTTTGGGGTGTCTCGGTCCTGAATGATGCCAGCCTAAAACGGGGCTGCGTTGGTTATGATGATGAAGGGGGGCACCTACACCGCGGCCAGGGTGAGCGCCCAGGTTTCTCTTCCGTCGGCTACAGAGGCCAGAAGTCAGCAGTGCTGGGCTTGCGTGATGGCTTTGTCAGTTTTTAGGCATCATTTCCTTCCACGCTGTCCTCCTGCCCCCACCATCCGCACCCCCCAGACCTTCTCCCAGTTAGCATCATTGGGGAAGGAGCTTAGGACAACACGCCTTGAGACCAGCCACCAGACAGAAGAGAAAGAAGGAAGGAGCCCATTTGCTCCATCGCAGGACACTTCTGGTAACTCGCACACGTGGTTTTTGCTTCTGGCTCACTGGCCAGACCCCAGTTGCACGCCTGTGCCAAGCTTCAAAGGAACCTGGGCAACGTGGCCATGGCTCCAGGCCTTGACCCAGCCCGACAGAGTCATGTCATGGGACGGACCCTGGGACTCTTAGCATCTCTGCTGTGCAGTCCAGGAGCTAGAAATTGGGGCACAATTCTTCTTTCTGTGACCACTTGTCCTTCTCACGTCCACTCAGTCCCATATTTGATTCCCAAATTTATTTATTTATTTATTTATTTATTTATTTATTTATTTATTTATTTATTATTTATTGGTGTCCTCCCTTCTGCGATAGCCTGTTTCCTTGTAGGTAGACTCGGATCTAGCAAGTCCACTCGCGACACGGACACAGTTTATCAACGTGAGAAACCAAACTCCAAAATTGAATAATAAGCTGCTCCGCTTTAACAAATTATCATCAGCTGCAGGATGAGGTCTAAATTTATGAGTATCATTAATCTCTATGTCTCCCACGATCCCCTTGGCCCCTTAAGCTACAGAAAATTGGTTTCCAGAATGCTCTCCCGAGATGTGTTGCAAGCCTGAGACCTCGTGCAACTCTCAGTGTGTTTCCAGAAAACTTGATTTCTCACCACCGACTCTGGGTCAAAGCTTCTGCCTTCTGGTGGTGATTCATTTTAAGGATGGATGATGTTCCTGCTCCGCGGTGGGTCTGGAGCCAGACAGGCCTCGGCTGCTTTCTTTGAGTGACAGACCGAAAGGAATGACTCAATGTGGGTTGTGTGTCAATAAACTGAATATTCGACGATACAAAACACAGTAGCACGGCAGCAACATCATAATTCACAGCTACAAGAAGCTTCAAGGTGATGAATTCTTAGTTCCAAAATTCCTTGTAGCCACTCCACGGTGTGCTTATTCATTTTCCTCTTTCTTTGCTACAATACTTTCCCTACTGGTCATTCCCACCACCGTCCTCCTTTCTTCATCCCATTAATCCCGGCATATTTCCAGTGCAGTTTAGTTTTATGTCTTTTGTGATCATTTGTCTGAAGTTTCCTTTTCATAGGATGCTTTTTATCCCCCCATTTTTTAAAAAAAGTGGGCAGTGAAAACCTAGTTTCCATCTATCACTACTAGCCTAACACACTGTGCTTTTTCTTCCCTTTTTTTTTTCTTTTCCCTTGCATTTAATTCCTTAGGTTTAGTGTATTTTCTCTCCTTGGTCTGCAAACCGTCCCGACTCCCGACTCCCTTCTCCGGCAGCTGGCCTCCCCTCCCTGCCCTGCGCTCTCCCAGTTGGCGTCGCACTCAGCCCTAATAAGAACTGTGCTTTCCCTACCCAGGCCAGTGTCTCTGCCAAGTTTAGGGCCCCTCCTCCACCCTTACACTCTTTTGTACATAAGGAGACAGTGGTCTGGGAAATTGAAAGACTCACACAATAGCATGAGGAGTAAATATAAGCACTGGCCTAGCGCGATTTTATTTAAAATTCTGGGAGAAACTATGCACCAGGAGATCCACAAAGACACTCGGACATTCTGATTCTTTAAAATTTTCATTCCTAGCATAACACATTCCCTCTACTGGTGTGAGTGTGGGTATAAATAAAATATTCTGTTTCCTATTTCTCTGCTACCTGGGAATTAGTGGCTCTTTGCTGTTCTATTTTTTTCAAGATTTTGAATTCTGTTTAAGGAGCATTTGGAATCCATATGGCTCCAATGGTCTGGCCCTTACTCTGTGCCCAAAATTGCTTGTTTATTCATGTGGACCATGGATAGTTTTATTATAGAACTATGACTGAGGCATCCGGGAACTTGGGAATTTGCACTGCTATCGTTTTAAGGAACAGATAAAATCCCCTTCTGTATCAGTTGAGGGATTTCAGCACCTACCGTATCTCTGGTTAATAGTATTGCTTCTGCAATGGTTTATCTCGCTGTCCGTATTCAACTGTATAAAGAATCCAAAAAATATTTCACTTAGTTAACGACTACGACTTCATGATTTCAATGAAAATAGCAAACTGTTTTAGATTCTTAAAGGGCTATCACATTTCTTGGCTGTGGATATCACGTTCATTTCCATGTTTTTAAAATAGCTTAAGAAATAAAACAGCATGAAGAACTTGTAGAAAGGTTTTGCCATTCGTGATGGCAAAACATTTGACATCTCCTACCGAGGAAGGATGGAAAATACACAATGAGCAAAGAATAAGCAACAATGTTTTGTGAGAAACAGAGAAGAAAAAGCAAAATTTGCAAATGCAATGCTTTACTTCTTTGGAGTTCATATTATAACTTTTCGAGAAGTAGGTTTTTCCATCAACCTATTTTCTGTAGTTATTCCTTTGTGAAATCAGTCCATTTCCAGCCCTTTATTACTTCCATAGTGCTTTAGCTGTGCTAATCACAGCTCTCTGCCAAGGATCTGGTTTTAAGGAATTGTAGTTGTTTACAACAATAAGAAGAGAGGATCTGTTTTTGGGGGGAGTTTGTTTTGGTATTTCAAGAGAGAATTTTTTTTAGAGGCATTAAATTTAAAATAATCCTGGATTAGCTAAAAAAACACTTGAATTTTTAAAAACCATTGCCTAATTTTTTTTAAACACACTATTAAAAAAATTTAAAAAATAAACAAACTATTATTGTACAGTGATCTCCAGTGTAAACAGTTAATGTGGTCATTCATTTTAATAATAATGAAATTGAAATGAGTTATTGATATTTATATAAAGACTGAGATCAAGTGTGACAATATATGAATAATATATATACATGCTACACATATGTTATATATGTAATATATAAGTATAATATATACAGGTATTGTATGAAATGTATATGTATGATATGTGTTTTTTCCAAGAGCAAGAGAAGTTTTATTTTATGAGTAGCACATTTCAGATGACTGGATTTCATAAAGTCTCGTCCTGAAATAAAGTCTAGTCCTATTGCTGATTAGATTTTAGATAACCCAGTTTTATCTAAAATTCAACTTCATGCTAAATTTAATTTTTCTTCTTTCTTATATCTGTCCGTGTCTGCATGGTTTTTTGATTCTTCAGCTTGTCCAATCTCTGGATCGTTTTATCTCCTCTTTTCATGGTGGCCGTTATCAGCCATACGTTCATTTCTTCCCTGGATTTCTGGCCTCTCGCACACCTGCAGCTTTAGTCATACTCAAAGACACTGCTTTGCTCTCATGCCTCACCTGCTTGAAGCTATCAGTGACTCCTTCTTCAACCAGGATGAGGTCAGAACTTCCTCCACCAGTTTTTCATGCCATCCCAAATCTCTTAACCAAACGATAATGCTTGCTCCTTTCCAACGAGGCTTGTTTGCTCTTACCACGTTTGTCTTTTAGGTGCTTAGAGACACTCCCTCCGCCTATCTGGTTTCATTTCTTTTCATTATCATTCCTCTATTTTGATGTAGTCAAGCTTAACAATAATGTAAGTGGAACGTCGATCAAGGAGACCATTTGAAAACTAATCACGATGAATCAGTTTTTGATGAGAAGTCACTTAACTTGAGAGCTTACTTCTATGAACTCCCAAGGGGGGAGCTTTCTAAGATAGCCTTTTTCTTTGTTTTGCTTTGCTTTTGCTTGTCGTTCTCTTCCTCCTCTCCTCCCTCTTTTCCTCTCTCCCTTCCTTTTTTGTCTTACTTGCTCTCAGCCTCTAATTAATTATGGTTTGGAACAATTTATCTCTCCACTTTTTTGGCTTGGTGGGCTTTAACACTTGATCTTCCTCCTACCTCCCACAGTGTTTCCAGAATTTAAGAAAATTTTTAAGTACATAATAGTGTCATCATAAATACTTGCTTATTTTCTGACTAAATAGAAAAATAAAATCTCAATTACTAATTGTACAGAAGGAAATCAGTTTCTGTGGTTAGCAGTTCTGTAGGAACCCACAGGGAAATATATGAAAATATAGAGAATGAGGTCATTAGTAATAATTAAAATAATAATAGTTATGTGGAACTAACTAAATGCAGTGTTCTAAGTGCTTTACTATGTTGACATTAAATCTGCATAACAAACTTATGAAGTAGGCACTATTATTTCTTTTGTATACATGAGAAAGTGCAGATTTATTTTGTAATAAAAGAAATGACAGATGAATTAATATTTCTTACAAAAAAGAAAGATGTCCAAGATGTATTAGAAATAATGAATCTGAGAATGTGGGCACCATTTTAATAAATAGCCCACAAATATGCTTTTTTATTTTCTTATTTTTCTAATTGTTTTTAAGTAGGCTCCATGCTCAGCATTGAGGTGCATTATTTGTTTTTCTAAAAAATTCATTCTTTTTTTTTAAAGATTTATTTATTTTAGAGAGAGAGAGAGAGCACGACAGGGAGGGGCAGAGGGAGAGGGAGAGAGAATCTTAAGCAGACTCCAAGCGTGGTTCCATCTCATGACCTGAGATCACAACCTGAGCCAGAATCAAGAGTCAGATGCTTAACCGACTGCACCACGCAAGTGCTCCACAGTTTTAAAAATTACATTCTTAAAGTGTTTTTTTTTTCATTCTTAAGGTTTTTAAGATTTATTCATGGAAATGATAATTACTATAATTTTAGCAACTCCTACCATTTATTGAGTTCTTATCATGTCAGATGCTCCTCTAAGTTCTTATCACACAGCCTCATTTGATCTCTTGGCACCAGTAAAGACCCATCTCAGCCATGGTCATTGAAGCTAAGTTGCATCAACAGACACCTGGAATGGTTGAGTGGCTTAACCAACAGAGGTTTCCTTCATGCAGTGTATCCCAGGTGGGCTTGCTGAGGCTCTTCTCTGCCTTGTCTGAGACAAGGTCAGACATCATGGCAGGGGGACAAGTTCCCATGAACCTTGTGTTGCTCCTCTGATCCTTCAGTTTGACCATGATATACACGCCATTTCCATGCTCACTTCACTGGTCAGGAAAGGTCACACGACCAAGACTGAGTTCAACAGGTCGGGAATCTGTAGTTCTTCAGCAAGAAGGGAGACCAAAAGGAGAGGTGGGGAATAACTGGGAATGGAAGTGCAATCCATCACATTTTCTTCCCTTACATGAAGAAGTTTGGGCACTACAATGTAACTAACTTGTCTCAGGTCACACATGAGATAAGCTATTAGACCAGGAGTCAAACCTGAGCAATTTGATTGCCCACGCATGATCTTATGTTGGTGCCATGAGCCTCTGTCCTGCTACAATATGGCTAAGAGCTTCGAGATTCCTCTGGCACTGAGAACATAATGAATTATGTTTCCTAAAGTATGTACAGAGAATCCTTGTTTATCAGAATCATTCTACATTAAAAATGAAATTCAGCACTTTCTGTTTTCTTTCTTTTTTCATTTGTCCGTGTCAAAGCCATCTTCACACACAGTTCTCATCGGCTTCTTCATCTACAGCAGAATGCATGAGTATGTGGAGGTAGAAATGGTTAGGAAGAGAATGTCAGTGTTTAATGAAATATAAGATACCATGAGGTCATGGGAAAACCAAATATGATGTTTTTTAACTTTGAAAAGAGATGACAGTTTGGTTCTGATCATTGTGGTTTTAGTTCCTAAGATTATTTTACATTGTTATGCTTTCTAACTAAAGAGTTTAAGTGAATTCTGGAATTACTTATTTCTCTTCAATTACTGTGGAATATCATAATACCACTTAATTAGGCAGTCGTGGGGACAAAATATTCTATGGATGTTTTAACAATCACAATGGCATTTCTAGCATTTATGTGATTTTCTCTAGAGAATCTATATTATGTAAACATTATGTGGATTATTCTTTCTCATGGAACAAATTTATATTTATTTGAATTTGGATAATTCTCTCTTCATAACTCTCTAGCTGTGTTACAAATGGTGAATATATTCTTAAGTATATGTATTTTTAAAAATAATGTAGAAAAAATAGTTCATAATCTTAGGTTTCTTTATTATTTCATTTGTTAAATGTTTTGGGTGCATGACAATTCCCATATAATATCATAAAACAGATTCTTGGTAGTGCTAGGGATTAACTGTTTAACCATTACATTCTCAATTTTTTTGTTGCTGTATGGGAGTGGGTTTGGGAGAAGTCAAAAGCTGAGAAAAAAATTTTGAGGTTGCAAAATAGGAGGAAAATCATGATTTATTAAGAATACTAATCCCAGGATGCTAAAATCCATAAAATGCTATCATATTTTACAGCATTTGAAATTGTCCAAATTAAATGTCTTATTATAACATTGGCACCTCTAGTGTACATTTGCCTCCACTTAAACATAAATTTTTCAAGGGCAGGGCTAGGTATTACTACTACTTAGCACAGCATTTGGCACTAAGTATATACCTTATGTTATAGATTGGATAAATAAATGACTATATCTTAAAGAAAATAACAGAATCCTAATCAAAATAGAAGTTGCATTTAAATTAACACGGAGTTATTTATTTGCAATTAAGTATAAATGTTTATAATTTATTGGAGATTATTTTATTAATGGAAAAATGATGTATCAATTTGAAATAAAAATTACCCTGACAAATAATTATACTTTAAAATAAATTTCAGAGAAATAGCACAGAATCTGAAAACTATTTCCAGTGATTTCTTTCTTTCTTTTCTTTTCTTTCTTTCTTTCTTTCTTTCTTTCTTTCTTTCTTTCTTTCTTTCTTTCTTTCTTTCTTTCTTTTTCTTTCTTTCTTTCTTTCTTTCTTTCTTTCTTTCTTTCTTTCTTTCTTTCTTTCTTTCTTTTTCTTTCTTTCTTTCTTTCTTTCTTTCTTTCTTTCTTTCTTCTTTCTTTCTTTCTTCTTTCTTTCTTTCTTTCTTCTTTCTTTCTTTCTTTCTTTCTTTCTTTCTTTCTTTCTTTTTCTTTCTTTCTTTCTTTCTTCTTTCTTTCTTTTCTTTTCTTTCTTTCTTTTTTCTTCTTTCTTTCTTTCTTTCTTTCTTTCTTTTTTTTCTTTCTTTCTTCTCTTTCTTTCCTTTTTTTTTTTTTTCTTCAATATTTAACTTGCCTGGTAAAGCACTGAAAGTCTTACAACTGAATCCTAAGTAATAAATGCTCACTATTTCTGGTTTCAGAAGATTAATAGCATTATAGGATTCTATTAAACTTTCCAGGCACGGAGTTCAGATTTCTGCAGTCACAAGAACATCTATTTAGAGAACAGATTTGTCTTTCTTAAATATTTTCTTTTAAATGTAAGACAATCTCACTTGTAGGTCATGTCTCATTAATATTATTTTTATTGGAAATAGAGTCATTCAAGAACAAATTAAACTTAATGCATTCCAAGTAATTTTCTGATGTATTTACCAGATTGCTTCAAAGTATTTGGTCCATTTGGCTAGATAAACATGCATTTTTTATAGTGAAAATTCAATAGGATAATAAGGTTGAATGTTAAAATTTAAAAATATATTTAATTATTTGATTTGCAATTTTATATACCTAAAAATATTTTTTAAATGTTTGTAGCTATAGTTTCCTATTATTTCTTTCCATGTGTATGGCTACCAAGCTGGATCTATTAACTATGTCTTTTTTATGTAGTGATATGCTTTTAAACATGAGTCAGTCCTTGTGTTAGAAGTTCATAATCTGAACTCCATATGTTCAGAAGGCCTTTTTCGTTCATTAAATCACCATTACAAAAACGATTATTTTTATTGTGAATCACAATTTTCATAACCTTTCTTTTCTCTCATGTGATTCAACAGTCACATGTCGCAGGCTCAATATTTGTCAACCTTCCAAATTAATAAGACAGACTTGGAGAGGTCATGTGACTACCGATGCTCACAAAGGTGGTAAAAATAGAATCAAGACTTCCGAATCTAGTTCTAGCTTCCTTTCAGCAGGGCATGCGATCCCGGGAAATGTAATCTGCTCAGCTAATAGTTTCTTTAGGACAGAGACAGATCCCCAGCTTGCATTGTTAACAGTCTCTTAACTTCCCTGCTTATCCTACATTTTACAAAATCCTGCAACACTGATTTTTCTAAAATACAGTTCATAGATTCCTTTATTGGTTAAAATAAATCCATTTAAATTCTAGAGCATTCTAGAGTCTAGTGTCAGCCTGTTTTTCCTCCTGTTTTTTTCTCTCAGTTCTGGCCAGACAGGGGCAGTTCTTCTTTCTTATATATACTGTCTTGGTTATTTATCTTTGCTCAATCTGTTTTGTCCAAGTCAATTTTCTAGCATTTTAGCCCATCAGTGTCCTATCAGTTGAAGCATAACTCAAATGTTGCATTCTACATCAAAGCTTTTCCTGATTTTCCAGTTCTCGTCTTCTCCCACCCCACACCTCAGTTGAGTAATCTCTTCATAGTATGAACTCTGGTAAAATGTTATCGGTAATCTTCTGATGACACTTTTTGGTTTCTAAATAACAGGCAGCTACTTCGCGGCAGTCACTTTCCTGTAACCCAAGGGGTAGACAGGGAGAGGAAAACACAGGTGACTTTTTGAATTCAAGGAGATGTAGGTCTAACAGGAATAAAGGCAAATCACATAATATAGAATGCAGAGAAAAGATGGAGGGACGGGGATTTAGAAGGTAAAGGGGTCAGTTCCAAATTACTGATGGGCTTCGTGTGCTATGATTTGGAGTTGGGACATCTTCCAAACTCCCATAAATCTGACAAATTCTCCCTTACTACCTTGAGGGCACTATTTTTATGGGATAGATTCTCTGCTGTATTCAATTCTTCATTAGGCTTAACATTTTTTAATATAGTAAAACCAACTTAAAGTTTGTAATACATACTGTAATAGGGTATAAAACATAAAAGAACAAGGATTAGGTAGTTACATATGGGAATTTTTCAATACTAAAGAGTGTACTGATAGATCAAATAAGATGAGATGAGAAAATAGGACCCAGATTACACAGTTCCTTCATCACACTATTTGGGAAACCTCTTGGTATTGGCTGAAATTGTGGAAAGCAATTTTGATTTTCCGGATTGATCCAAACTTGTAAAAAGACAAAGAATTTCATTTTTTTTTTCAATTGGCAATTCTATTCTGTGCTAGAAAATTAAAAAACCCCAAAACTTCCTTCTGTCACTTTTCTAAGTGTCAGATCCCCAAAAAACTCCATGAATGATATTTCATGAAATGGATATAGTTATATTTTCTTCACAGTAAAAATATTTAAAGAATTCACAGATTCAGTCATATAAGACTATGATTACTTGTGAGGGATCAAACATAACAAAATGTAGAATCCTACAGAAAATGCAAGTCCAAATAATCTATCTAGAGACTAAAAATATGCCAATGAAAAATTGCCTTAAACCTGTAGTTGAAATTAAATGTAAGGAACTGGGTATTTGGGAAAAAAAAATGTTCTCTTTTGCCTATTAGACTCATTTAATTTCTCTGAACTAGTGTTCTTATCTATACAATGAAAGAACTAGACTCCAGGTCAGGGTTCTTAAAAAATAACAAAATTCATATATGTATGTAATATGTTGTTTCCATTTGGAAATGTAATAGTGCATCTATTAGATTTACATCCCCCCCCCCAAAAAAAAAGATTTACACACACTCAGATTTAGTGAGAATTTCTAGACCCTGTCCTCCTTGAGGGAATCCATAAGGGCTCTTCCAATGTCTCTTCCAATTTCTACTGTTTTGTAAATTAGGGCACCATAATTTCACAGGTTTTAGGTTGCATGAGGATTTCTTTAATACTATTTGAAAATATTCTTACTTTTTGAAAAAAAAAGGCACAAACATTTTGTCTTCAGTTAGTGAACTCAAATATTTAAAGTGGTGAGCTCTAGGGAATTTGGTGACTAAATCCAAAACCCCTATAAATTTAAGTTTTATACAATGTTGAGTGCTAGCGATAAGGAATTGATCTCCATGATGTCTCCCAAGAAACCCTCAAGCTATACTATCTCATATTTTAGATAATGAGACTTAAACCAAAATCTTTTAAGTTTTTATGTAGGAACGTACCAGAAAATATTTTAGTTACCTACTACTTTACCATAATATAACTAGATAATTCACATATGAAACCACTTTGACAAAAGAAAGAATTTTCAGCTTCTGCTCTAAGAGTATATTGAGCCACAGGAAGTTAGTTGTTGCTCAAAGCTTTGCTCATTGTATATAATGAGATTTGCAGCTCTAAGACAGCTAAATTATCCTTAAAAAACTATCACCCATTCAAGGATATGGTCATTATCTAAACTTGTATGTAAAGAAAATTAAATGATTTGGCTCTTATAGAACAAATGAAAAAAATAATATATATTAATCCAAAAAAGACACGTTCATAAAAAACTATAAATAGACCTATGCAGTCATTACCTTAGTTTCAAATGTGTACCTTATTACATATAATAAAGTGCAAATCTATATTATGCTTATGGCTATGTGATATAATGCAAAGCCGTAGAAGAGCCTTGTAAAGAATCGCTCCATTTCATTTTTCCCAGCACAAGGTATATTTAAAAATCAATGTAAATATATATTAAAATTCTTCAACATCAAGGTCGATTACTGAAGCTGAAAATGCTTGTCAGTACAAGCCATAATACTTGTTATGATATGAACCAGAGCACATAGCATTTTAATGACCAAATTGGTCGAAAAATTTGATGTCAATTTTAAGGCATATGGAGTTTAAAAGACGACTTAAGGTGGTGGTTTGAAGCAGCCTGTAGAGCAAGGTTGGCTGGGTTGGAAGCCTGCTGCCAACTGCGTCACTGTGACATTCGCTCGCTGTGTGGTCTTGGCAAGCTCACATCCTCACATCTGTAAAAGGTATGATTACGGCACCCAGTCCCCAAGATTACTGTGGCAGATAGATGGGATGATATGTATGAAGCATTTAGAGCGTTGTCTGAGGGCTGCTAGTTCCATAAATCCTTGCTGTTATTATCATTATAATTACTGTATTTTCTTGTCTTGACCAATGAGGTTTAAATTTATATTAAGATCACAATGAAAACTTAATTGATATCCCAACTTTTGCACCATGGCACAAAATATTGGTTGGTACAAATAGAAATAAGATTTTAAGCAGGTTCTCATTTCAGTACTAACGAATGCCAGTTGTCTGGCAAAGTGATCCTCAATTTTTTTTAAGTCACAGACTCCTTCAAGACAAATTTATCGATTTTTTTAAACTCAAAATAAATGTATCTTGTACATAGATTTGCAACCTCTTAAAGGGATATGAAGATACTATATTAGGGATTGATAGAGTTAATAATTTTTAAATGTCAGATTCATTTTTATTCTTTCCTTGATGAAATATTGAGTAATTTTGTATATTTAATAAAATTTCATCCTTTCAACATATGGTCTATGTAAATAATTACTTACTGTATTATATAACACAGCATGATAAATGCTTCCTTGTGTATTCTCCATGAAACACCCTAAAACACCCTAAATTTGCAGAATTTTATGCAAAGGATAGCTCTGCCATGCTAATTAAAAGGTCAAATAAATCTGGGTGTCAACTCAATTGAAAAGGTTAGGCAAAATGCTGATTGTATCAGACACCAAATGATGATGCTACAGCTCCTTGAAGTATTTATTCAGAGCAACTGAGATGTGAGATCTTTTTTCCCCTGAGAACAAACAATTCCTGCTGAGTAGACAACATTTTTGCCTGTAACTTCACTCTTCTGTGATGGCCACTGCAAGGATTAAACTTGCTTCCGTACAGTTAATGTTTTAGGCGTTGAGTAGAATTATCATTTCATAATTTTAAAGACATCAGTGAATATAATTTAATTGATTTGTTTCCAAGGCTACACCAGCCTAAGAGAAATGGAGCTGCAGGTAATAGAATCTCCTTTCTTTATCCTGGGACTTCCTATCACCCTGGGACTCCACCCCCTTCCAAACCCTTCCTTTTTATTACTGTTCTCTTCGTTGCAGGGCTCGGGAATTGGTCCAACGTGGTTTCCGCTCAAGGATTCTCTCTCACTACTCTATGATGCTCAAGATAAAGTACTTCTCTCTCAGATGTTGGCACCACAGCAAGCCTGTATAATGTAAACTTAGTTCTTGTCTCTTTGCTACTTTGGGAACAATTGTGATTAGAGTACTCAGCTGCATGTTCCCCCTTTTGCGTGGGTCTGCGTATACAAGGATGAGCTTTTAGAAATGGGAGAAAAAAATGTAAAACTTGCCTATCCTTCAAGTGGACTCAGAAAGCCAATGGTTTTATATAAAATTTCATGAATGCTGACAACTGTCTACAGTCCTATGCCCACGACAACGATCAGAAGACAAATTTGATCATTTAATCCAGACAATTGAAGACAATTCATATCATTCCCAAAAGTTTCCATGAACTCCTTTGCAGTCAGTTTCTTCTGCTATCCACGGCCCTAGGCCGGCATGTAGTCCGCTATCATTCTTTCACCTTTTCTTGAATTTCATGGAATCATAAAGTATGTAGTGTTTTGTGGCTGCCTTCTTTGACTTAGAAAATTTCTAAGAGAATTCTGGAGATTTATCCCTAACCTGCCTGCATCTTTAGTATATTCCTCTTTCTGGCAAAGTAGTATTTCACGGGGTGAATATGCCACTGTTTGCAGATCCGTTGAGTAGTTGACGGACGTTTGGTTTGCTTCCAGTTGTAACAATCATAAACAAAGGCTTCTGAAGAAATTCACATAAAAGTCTTTTTGTGGACATATATTGCACATTTTCCTTGAGTCCGTTCTAGAAGCATGTTTGCTGGGTCACATGGTAGCAATATGTTCATCTTTAGGAGAAGCTGTCAAATGATTTCTATCAGTTTTAGATTCAATGAAATAAAATTTATTATTTTTTTGTTTTATGAGTAATGTTAGTTATGTCCTTATCTTTGTCTAATTATAATGTTATAAACAGTTTCCCCTATTTTCATCTATGCATTTTATAGTTGGTTTTTAAATTCAGCTCTGTGATTCATTTTGAGGTGAACTTGAGGTACATTTTTAAAAATATGGCTTTTATGGACTGAATGGTGGCTCCCCAAATTCATATATTAAAGATCTAACTGCTGGTACTTCAGAATATGACTATATTTGGATATAGGGCCTTTAAAGAGGTACTTAAGGGTATCACTGTGTGCCCTGACCCAATCTGACTGGTGTCCTAATTTCTTTACTTATCAGAAGTGATGATAATGGACATCATTACCTTGTCTTAGATCTTTCTTTTCTTTTTTCTTTTTCTTTTTTAAGATTTATTTATTTGTTTAAGAGAGAGACAGAGCCCACAAGGGGGTGGGAGGGGTAGGGGGGAGGAGGGAAGCAGACTCCCCACTGAGAGGGGAGCCCTCACAAGGGGTTCGATCCCAAGGACGCCAAGATCAGGACCTGAGCCAAAAGGAAGTCAGCTGCTTAACAGACTGAGCCACTCAGGCACCCCTACCTAGTCCTAGATCTTAGGGGAAAGCATTTTCTCTTTCACCAAAGAGATGTCATTGCAAGTTTGCATTGATGTTCTTTATCTGGCCGAGGAAGTTCCCTTCTATGTCTCATTTGCCAAGAGTTTTCTTTTTAATATAAATGGTTGTTGATTTTACAAAGAATGTTTTGCAATTATTGAGTTGATCATGTATGATTTTTATTTTTATTTTTTTAGCCCTCTGATATGATTTGGAATTACGCTCACACCCACTTAACACTCCCTGACTCTGAAGCTCAGTTGGTCATGATGTATTACTATTTTTATATATTACTGATTATATTTGGTAGGGTTTGTTTACATTTTTTGTGTTTCTGCTTCTACAAGATATTGGCGTCTGGTTTTCTTTTCTTTTAATGGCATTCTCATCTTGATGCCAGTCAAGCCATTTGGCTTCATAAAGTCAACTGTAAAGTATTCCCTTCTATTTTATAGAAGATGTTCTGTAAGATTGGCTGTAGATCTTCCTTAAGTGAATGATAGAATTCATGAGAAAGCCATCTGGACCTCGAGTTTTCTTTGTGAGGAGGTTTTCCAATCACGAATTCAATTCCTTTAATAGATAAAGTGCTATTTAGATTATTTATTTCTGGTTGAGTGAACTTTTGTTGGTGTGGCTTCAAGGATTTTGCCTATTTCACTGCAAGTTGTTAAAGCAATAGCGTAAATTATTTGCAGTATTTCTTTATTGTTCTTTTAATGTTTGTAGGATCCGTAACATGTCCTCTCTTTTATCCTTGGTATTGGTAATTGCTATTGTGTCTCTTTTCATAACAGCTAGCTAGGAATTTACACATTTTATTGATCTTTTCAAAGGCAGTTTTCAGTTTCATAAATTCTTCTTTATCATTTGATGATTTTCTAATTCACTGATACTTTGCTCTTACCTTTACTAGCCTCTGCTTACCTGGGGTTTTATTTTATCTCCATTTTCCAATTTTTGATATGAAATCTTAGATAATTGATTTCAGATTTTTATCTTTAACAAATATAAGCAATTGATAACTATGAGCTTATCTGCAATCAACATTCTGTTGCATCTCATAATTTCAGATATGTTATTTTCATGGAATTCAAAATAGTTGCTATCAATGTCCTTTTGGATTTCTTTTTTAATTCATAAATGACTAAGAAGTAGGATTGCCTTATTTAGAAAACCAAAAACAAGGATAACCAGATTGAATTTCAGATTAACTTTTTTAGTATAGTACTGCCATGCAATATTTGACTGCTGTGTAACTAGAAAGTCTTATTGTAGAGCTGAAATCCACATTTAAACAAGTGCCATGTATTTTATCTTACAATCTTACTTAAAAGCCTTTTCCTTACCTTATAAATATTTAGTGATTTTCCAAATATCTCTGTTATTGATTTCTAGTTCAATTCTGGCATGTGTGTGCACATGTGCATAAGCACCTGCGCATGTGTGCACAGAGAATACATGGGCCACAATCGTAATCTTTCAGAATGTTTTGAAACCTACATTATGGCCCCCAATGGGGCTATCTTGATGAATATTGAAAAGTATGTGTTTTATGCTACCGTTAAGTATTTTATAAATGTTAATTAGAATAAAAATTGGTTAATAATGTATAAGTCTCCTATAATTGTATCAGTCAGAATTCAACTAGAGAAGCAGAATCATTATGAGATAGGTAGATGATAGATAAATAGATAAATTGATTTGTTCCAGAAAATTCACCTTACACAATTGAGAGCTCTGGTTTAACAGTCCCTGTAAGGCTGTTGTCTCCACATCTGATGTTGAAAGTTGAAGTTTGCTGGGAAGGGCATCAGTAAGGAAAGTTGAATTTAAAGTGGAGGAAGTCAGGGCATGGTGCCCCCACTAGCATGAACTAGAAGTCCGCAGGGCAGACCAATTCCCATTCTCTCTGACCTTGGTTAACACAGGGTTTCTGCAGAAGCAGAGCTAAACACCCCTGGTCCAGGAGTTAGAGAAGCTAAGGGAGAGCCTAGGAAAAGGTACAGCAGTTTCAGGTGCTGCTTCGTGCCAATGAAGTAGTTAGCAGATGGGCAATAAGGGTGTGGGGGCTTCCAAACAGCTGTGGCTTCCCTCGCATCCTCCAACCTTCCCCAAAGCCTTCTTGGTGGCCCACAGGACCTGGAAACTTGCAAGTAAGGGAATATTGGGAATGAGGTTCAGCCTAGGGAAGTGGACACATTACAAAGCCGTGATAGTATGCTTACTGATCTTTCGTCGACTTGTTCTGTCAGCAACTGAGAAAAAGTCAAAATCTCTGAGTAATTGGTTATTTCTTCTTTTAGTTGAGTCATTTTTGCTTTATGTGTCCTGAAGCTTTTTTTTTTAATTAAAGACATATATTTAGGATTATTAACTCTTCTTGATGAATTGACCATTTCATCTCTATGAAATGTTCCTCTTTATCCCTGGCAATATTTGCTGTTCTAAGTTTTACTTGGTCTGATGTTACTTAAGTCCCCCAAGCTTTCTATGATTAGCGTCTGAATTGTGACTTTTTCTATTCTTTTACTTTACCATCCCTGTATCTTTATATGTAAAATGAAGTCATATAGATAGCATATGTTTTACTCTCATTTAAAAAAAATCCAGTCTGGGGCACCTGCATGGCTTAGTCCGTTAAATGTCTAACTCTCGGTTTCAGCTCAGGGCATGATCTTAGGTTGGTGAGATCCAGTCCCAGGACTTGATGGGCTACAGGCTCAGCAGGGACTCTGCTTGAGATTCTCTCTCCCTCTCACTCTGCCCCTCTCCCACTCTCTCACCTTGTCTCTCTCTCTCTCAAATAAATAAATAAATCTTAAAAAAAATCCAATATGACAAACTCTGCCTGTTAATTGGAGTTTTTAGTCTATTTATTATAATCATTAGTATGGTTGGATCTAATTCCTTCATCTTACTATTTGTTTTCTATGCATATTATCTGTTCTTTGTTTCCTTTCTTCATTTTTCTGTCACATTTTGGATCAATTAGATGTTTTGGGAATTTTATTTTCTTCCTACCACTAGCTTATATCTATACCTCTTTGCTGTATTCTTTTCAGTGGTTGCTTTAGGGTTTACTATAAACATCAACTTCTCACAATATACCTCAATAATAATGTAGGTACAGAACAGTGAAACAATAGTACTGAAATATACTTTCATTTACACATCTCATCATATTTGTTACAGTTGTCAGGTATTTTATTTTTTAGCTATTATAAACCCCATCATTTTATTATAATTTATTATTTTCTTTTAAATAATATTCTTTCCAGTAAGTTAAGAAATGAAAACAAACAAAAATCTTATTTATTTGTTTATTTAAAATATTTTTCTACATGAGTATGGTTGGCATATACTGTTGCATTAGTTTCAGGTACACAACATAGTGATTTAACACCTCTATGTGTGATGCTAAACTCACCACAAAGCCCTGAACCTCCTTATTCTTTTAAATAAGTTAGGATTATTCTCTGATATAATTATCCTTCTACTAGAAGAACTATAACATTTCCAGTTGCCCAGTTCTTATGGCCATGAATCCATTCAGCTTTTGTTTATCTGAAAAAGCTTTTCATTTTCATTTATGAAAAATATTTTCACAAAGTATATACTTTTGACTTGAGCATATATATATATTTTTTTCAGTACGTTAAAAATGCTGGTCATTGCTTTCTGGCCTGGATACTTTTGGCAGGAAGTTGGCAATCATTTTAATCTTTGCTCCTCTATATTTAACATATCCTCCCTTCAGCTCTGACTGCTATTATGATTTTTTTCTTTGCACATAATTTTAAGAAGTGTTCTTACAATGTGGCTTAGTATGATTTTCTGTGTATTTCTTATGATTGGAGTTTCCTGAGATTCTTAGGTTCATTGGTCTCAAAGTTTCATAAAAATTTCAGAAAATCAGCCATTATTCCCCCCACCACACACACACACACACACCACACACACACACAACTTTGTGTGTATGTGTATGTGTGTGTGTGTGTATGTTTTTCCTCCCTCTTCTGGGATTTGAATTACACATATATTAGACTACTTGTTATTTCCCACAGACCACTTGTGCCTTGCTCGTTTTCATTTTCCATATTTTCTTTTTAACACTTTATTTTGGATACTTTCTTCAATTTTATAGCTATTTTCTTTCACTTTATCTAATGTCTGGTCATCCCTTTCAGAACACTTTTTATTTAGATATATTATTTTTCATATCTAGAGCTTCTGTTTCTTTTTTCTTTTCTTTCTTTCTTTCTTTCTTTCTTTCTTTCTTTTCTTTTCTTTTCTTTTTTTTTTTTGGTAGATTCTGGGTTATGATTTTCTGTGCCTGGAAATTTCTAATTGTATGCCAGACATTAAGCATTTTATATATTTTGTTGCTGGGTTCCTTTAGTTGTGTTTTGATTTTTTTTCTAGTCCAGAGGTAACTGGAAGGAGTGTCATTTTCATTTTTCTGAAGCTTGCTTTCATCTTATTAAGATATGCAGATTCACTCTAGGGATAACTTAACCTCACTACTAAAGCAATATACTTCTCAAAACTCAATTCAATGCCACGTAAGTTGCCAGGTTTCTTGCTCTGATATTTGTGTCACTTCAAATACCACTGGGTAGGTTTTTAAAAATTAAATGAATATCATTTTAATCATAATATTTAGAACAAAATGCTTAAGATTTATACACTTCTATTTAGGAGACAGTTATTATTAGAGATAAGCAAGCTTTTATTTCCAAGATAAGTAGCACTAATCAAATACTTACGTATTCCTTTTCGTGTACTATCTTCCCTTGTAATCAGATTGTAATCATATAACTGAGACTGATGAAATATGAGCCCTATTTCTGGGTAGAGCCCATTCTGTATGCCTCTTCTATTCTTCATTTTCCCTTTAGATGTTGGTCATGGAAACCACATATTGAAATGGTGACAGGGACCTAACACTATGGAAGCAGCCTGGACCGAAATCATCAAACAGAGCATAACTGACCATAGCATCATCTTACCTATCAGATGGTGTATTCTCGAGATGTAAAGTTTTGTAGCATTAAGCTACCTAAATTTTAGGATTAATTTGCTGCTGAAGTATATTTTATCAAATACTGCCTAATATAGTTCTTAAGCTGAAAGATTTAGGTAATATCTAGGATAAGTTGGTCCAGTATTGATTAGAATGCACACTTGATATTATATACCCTCAAGCACTTGCTTCTGGCATCGTTCTGGGAAGCTTTCTGATACTTTAATAAACACCAATACTTTATGTTGTTATCATCATAATTAGCCTTAAAATACAGATAAGAAGCTAGTAGTGTATAGTATTCTGATTGAGAAAACCAATAGTTTCTTCCTGGACAGAGCTATATGCCCAACCCCAAGGAAATATCAGTTGGTGAGAAAATAATGCCAGAGCCATGAAAAAAACCATACAGGCAAAATCCCAGTCATTTGAGAGAGGGGAATGATTAAATATAAGGGGATAATCAAGAGTCATGTAGCATTTTAAAATCTTTTAAACTGAGTATAGACATCAAAATGAACAAATAAGAAACTCAGAAAGGAAAAAAAAGTCCATTTGCTAGGCTCTAACAAATTATAATAAACTTCGTTGCTTAAAACATATATATTAATTTTTTTTGCCAGTGTTTGTCCTGGGTCAGGAGTCCTTTGGTAGTGTGGTTGGGTGTTCAGCTCAGGGTCTAATATGGCTACAATTAAGGTGTTAGTTGGGCTGCATTTATATCTGTATGCCAGACTGGGGAAGACTGTTTCTAGAATACTCTTATTATTGACATAATTCATTCACTTGTAGTTATAGGACTGAAGGTTATAGGACTAGTTATTCTGACTGCCTGTTAACTGGAGACTTCCTAAACTCCTAGAGGTTGCCAGACTTTTAGAGTCTGCTCACAGTTCCTAGCCCCATGAGTTTTTCCAACATGGCCACTTACTTGATCACATCAGGAGGGAGAGTCTCTAGAGTGAGTCTACTAGCAGGAAGGAGCCTTGCATACTGTAACATAATCATGAGAGGGAAAATATAAAGCACAGGAGAAAAAGTAAGGGCATTTGTAGATGGTGCTGACTGTGCTCCCACAACAGTGCATCTGGCTTAGGCAGAGGCATGTTCCAACTGGAATGAAAGAAAGAGTGTTCCAGAAGAGGTATTGCCAAGAAAGAAGTCCGTTAATTGATGTGTTTGATATAGTAAATAGGCGAAGCAAAGAAGATGTATTCATTTAGTGAATATGAAAAGCTGTATAAGAAGGAAATAATAAATACTAAATACTGAATTCACCAAAATTATAGTATAATATTTCAGAGGCCAGATAGAGGAGATGTGTATAGGTGTATATATCGCTGGTGTAGGAAAAAAAAAAGATATCTTAATCCTCATATTCCATAGCAGGGAATCATTAGCTTAGTATCAAAAACTTAAGAAAATATAGCAGTATAAGTACCTTAGTGTAGAATAGGACATTAACTAGATCGGACACAGAGCTGAAAATCATTGCCTATGATGAGAAAACAGGAAGATGCGTATATGAATGGCAAGGTCTGCTAATTTTGTTATACCCTTCCTCATTTATTTGATTTTTAAAACTATGTACATGCATAGTCATGATGAAAATAAAAATTAATTTAAGAATTAGTATAATGAGAACATTAGCATTTTACTCCATACCCATCATCATTACATGATTTTTTTTTGAAAGTTATAGATCTTAAATTTGTTATTTGTTATTAAAAACAGTAACATCGGGGCAGCTGGGTGGCTCAGTCAATTAAGCATTGGCCTCTGGCTCAGGTCATGATCTCAGGGTCCTGGGATTGAGCCCCACATCAGACTCCCTGCTCAATGGGGAGTCTCCTTCTTCCTCATCCCTATACCTGTTCACGCTCTCTCTCTCTCTCTCTCTCAGATAAATAAATAAAATCCTAAAAAAAAAAAAAAAATCTCTCTACTTCCTCCATACCCCATAAAGTCCAAGATTCCTGAGGAGACAGAGAGAATGTTCACTGAGGATGAGATAGAATGGAGACAATAGTTGGGTAGTTGTAGGTGGGGAAGGAAGCTGGTGGACAGTGAGGAAGAATAGATTTCCTAAGCTTTCCAATTTTCCCCAGGCTCCGTGGTGGATTAGAAGAAGCCAGGTCATAGGCAATGAACTTCATCAATGTTCTACTACTGTGTTAGGCTCTGCACAGATACTTGACTTACATTTCTTTGCTTACGTCTCACAATAACACTAACACCATGAGACAGAGCTTGTTTAGCCTGTAGTCACGGAGGAGAGGGCTCATGGTGAGAAGTCCAATGAATCTCTCAGGCAAACCCAGCCTCTTGTGTTGGGACAAGAAACCAAAGAAAGGCTTCTCTGATTCAGAAGCCTCAGCTTCAGAAGGCTCTAAACTGAAGGCCTGCTTAGCATCAATCTTTACCAGAAAAAAAAAAAAAAAGCTACATTTATCATGTGAAAACCTCCTTCATTGTGTTAATTAAGTATGTCCTCTACAATCCTGTTTATGTGAATTCATTTGACAATGGACAGGTAAATTTTAGTTTTGTCCCTGTAAAATGTTCCAGCCCAGAATTTTATATCTATTTTCATTAAATGTGATATATTCAAATTGATAGTGTTTTACCAAGTGTAGGTGGTTAATTAAAAAAAAAATTGCTAAGCATAGTATTGGGTTCTTTTCTAATTTTTAGCTAATTATATGGCAACTTGATTTATCTGTTGTTATCTGATTAAATCTTAACACTGATTTTAGCAATACATCAATATTTAATGAAGTGATTAGCATATAGTTGATATCTTGCTAAATCTTTGCGTAAGACCTTGCTCGTTACGAGTTTAAATAGATCTGCTGCTGGCTTTGGTGAGGTAAGAAGAGAAGTTGTGTTCTGTTTATTAAAGAATCCATACATTTTGCCTTATTTAGGACGTAGCGTGAACAGTCTTAAAGAATCTCAAAATGGACTATGTTTGGCCCTGACCCTCTGCATTTACTGCCGTGGCAAAAATAAGTAGAGGTGTCAGAGAATAGTGACATTGAAAATCATAAAGAGATTAACCGCTCATTGTGGAAGAGGTTCACTCAGGGCTGTTCACGTGCATAAGGAAGCCTTGCAGGCAAACAAAGGGTGGAAGGATCACAATGCTTCGTGCTGACACAAGCATGGGCCCTGTTTTCCCGGAGCACAGGCAGGCAGCAGAGGACAACAGGCCCGGCCTCGGGTTTTCCTGGAGGCCCCTCCTCTTTACTGCGGAGGATAAGAGCTGCAGCAAAACGTGTGGCTGTGCATAGGCATATGTGTGTGTTTAAATCTGTGATTTGGACTTTCCAGTTGGTAAATAAGAATGTATTTGTGGATTGCTGATCACAAACAGTCTCATCAGAGTCGAGGCGATGGCTTATCCCTGCATCTGTGAGCCCTTCCTCCAGTGAAATGATGAACAAAGAGACCACTATGTCTGACTTACACTGTCAGCTTTTAAAAGCGATGGGTGTAAGAGTAGGTTCTCTATCTCTGTTTGAAACTATATTTGATTTTCCTTAACATTTACATTTCAAGAGACTTCCAAGTGGTTGAATTGTAAAAGGCACAGACATTTTTTTTTTTTTTTTGTCTCAAGCACCAGGGTTCTGGGGTCCATTGGGGAAGGAGTGTGTGGGTGTGGGTGTGTGGGTGTGCATGTGTGCACGTGCTCCTGAGCCCCCCCTCCTACACTCAAAGATCCAGAGAAGGATTGGATGTGAATGAGTGAAGGGAGTGCAGGTTTGCACGGGGCAGGCTGGATGCTCCCAGATGGCCCCTGGCTAACTGGTCGGCCTCACCACCCCCTTTCCTGTCTCCCCGGCTGGAGCTCATTTAACGGCGGGCTTGAGGCAGGCGGCAAAGAGGGACCAGCTGAGCCTTAAAGCCTTTGTTTAGCCTAATAGATCAGGTTAGCGTTTTGCAGATGTTGGGTTTCCAAATCAATAATCCTGTTGACGGCATCTCACAGCAGGAGCTATTAGATGATGTAATTTGGAATTTGATTTGCTTCTTAGGTTAAGACAAACAAATCTCATTTGCAGTGTAAAATATCTAACATCAGGAAAACAATGCCTTCCGTTTTGCTTTCGCACCCGAGGGCATTTTACAGAATAGAAGTCAAGGTTATTGTGACAGTCGCCACACTGCAGAAGACTGCAGACGCAGAGCACGTTTGGAAAGCATGCGGGTTTTTTTCCCCCCACTTATTAGGTTATTGCAAGTGGTAACCATGCTAGTAGAGGTATTTGTAGCTTTGTATTGTGTTAGGAGAAATAGAAACCCCCGATATTACAGCTGCACTTTTGATTTGTCATTTATTTGGAATAAATAGAGGGTGGTATGCCAGTTGCTATGGAAACGAGTTCTACTTTGGAGCAGTGCAAGACCTTCAAGCACGTTTGAAATTGCTTCTTTTTCATTATGTTTCAGCACTGAGGAAGGTGTAATGTACAATTAGATAGAAATGAAGGTTTAATTTAAAAATTAAATTACATTCTCTGGATTGTCCTTTGTGTACAGCAAGCTTAAGAGGCAGAGCGCTGCTACCACGTATTTTGGAAAGAAAAAAGGATCATATCCATTGCTGTGTGTGTGTGGGGGGGGGAGAGAGAGAGAGAGAGATTTACGATGACTTCTCTCTTAGAAGTTTATTATGAAAATGCCAATGCTATCTAGGACATTCTGGAAATCCTGGTAAATATATGCAGGGTTATAAAAGGAAGAATATATGTTTGGGTTTGTTTGTAGGTTATATAAATCAAGGGAGTTATGTATTATGCTGAAACAAAAAGACAACACTTAACTGTTCAGATTTTTAAAGACAATCTTTTAAGGAAATTAGTGAAAATAAGAGCTTGCTATGAAGTCAGGGCCCTGAAATATAGGAATTAGAAAAACAGGAATCTATGCACACGAGGCAGCCAAAATATGCGGATGAAAGCCAGAAGAAAGGTTTATTATAAAACAGGAAGGGTATTTTATGTATAAAGAAGTGGTATATTTTAGCTTCTGAAGTTGAACGTGTACAAATGTTTGTTTAGTCTTATGCATTAATCACATGAGTTGTCCCAGAAATATTAATATAGATTACTCAACGGAGATGTCTTAGTCGTAGCTGTATGGTAAAGCCTTACCTTTTTAGGACTCTTCACAATGTATGAAGGGCTTCTCCACACGCTATTCCGTGTGCTCTCAACAAGTTCAAAGTAATGGTTCAGAGCCACCATTAGCTCCATTTTACATAGAAGTGACTTGCCCAGAACCCCCCGGGGCAATCGGTGTAACTCTTGGGAATCATCGTCTCTTGGCTTCCAGGTCTGTGATCTTTCCATTCCTAGAGTTATATTTAATCTTGGACTAAATTTCCAAACCATCCTATTTTGTCTTGACTCTCTGAGGAAGGCATCATAAAGTATTTAGGGATCCAATTTTTGACTGCTCTTCAGGGTTACGGAAAGCATGTGATGAGGTGTGCTTTAAAATGAGATTTCCTGTTCGAAGCATCCTAACATCTGTATTTATTTTTTGCAGCTTCAAAATGGGTTTCCCAGCTCATTCCCCCTGTTCAGGCATAGTGGATTTGCTTTGTACGTAATTGAAATATCCCTGCTATAATATGATCTAAAGGGTTGTTATTTTTGCATGTATGATGTGTCCGGGCCACTAGGTGCTATTTACGTCTAGTCGTTGTCTGCTTAATCAATCCCTCACTGGCCACGGGCCCTCACGGCAACAGAGCCCCATGCCATAAAAAGATTGCATGGAGAACTGAAAATAGGGTGCTTGCTAAGGACAGGAGCTTCTTTGCTAGTGAGCAGCTGCGGGCCCAGCAGTCCCGGGACCTTCGCGAGGCTGCTCTGAATGTGTTCACAGCAGGAGCAGGACGAGGCTGCTTCCATGCTGCTAAGTGCTGCATCCTCAAGCCTGTCTGCTGGAGAGGCCTGGCTTCATCCTGCTGAATACAGAGCCAATCTTAAAGGAGACACTTTATGCTTCTGTCAAATACAAATTAAGCCGTTCGGTGTGTAATCAGCGCCTTCGTGATGTTCCCTACAGAAATTAGCACTTAGGACATCTTCTGGGAGCTTGTTGTTGTTGTTGCCAAACGTGAAGGTTCTCCTGTCACAAATCATTGGTTAAGGAGCTCCATTGCGGGGGGGGGGGGACAAAAGGAGGGATCGGTCGTTTTCTCAAGGCCTATTGCCTGTGCTCCAGAATGGGAAGATTTAATAAAGTGTGAGCTGGAGATGGAGATGGTGGTCGTGCCAGATGTCAGGCTGGAACGTGTAGGGGTCTAGACTGTTCTCTGTGAGGAGAGGCTGGCTGAAAGGGCCGGCGCCCAGGGCTTTGTCTCCTGGCAGGTGTCTACTGCTCGGGCCGAAAACAGCCACAGCTGGCTTCTTAAGGGGTTCGCATGAATGCAAAATAAACACCCAGGAAGCCAACCTAAAAATCTAAACAGGTTGTGCCCATTCATAAGAGTAATAGTTAATAAGGTGTAACTGCTAATGGAAAAGTGCACTGGTCATAAATGTGCAGTTTATGAATTTTCTAGAGTGAACAACCTGTGCAACCAACATCGTGAACAAAACAAAATATGACGGTTACTCCATAGGCTCTCCGGGAGCCCCATTCCTGCCACTGACAAACCCAAACGCAGCCAATGCACTGACTTCTAATAGCACAGGTTAGATTTTCCCAAATTTTGAGCTTTATAGACGTGGAGCCATATAATACATACTAATGTGTTCAGCTTCTTTTACTCAACGCTACATTTGCGAGATTATGCATGCTTTTGTGACTATAGTTTGTTAATTTCTATTACTGTATATCATGCTGTCACATGAATATTTCCAATTTATTTAAGCAATCTTTCTGTAGATTGCTGTTCGTGTTATTTCCCAATGGGACTGCTCTGAACATTCTAGCACATGTTTTGCTGAGCATATTTACTCACTTCCATTGGGTACATACCTTGGGGTCATTGAGTTGGTATGTTTGGCTTTTGTAGATACCAATTATTGTTTTCCAAAGTGTTGGGACAAATTTACACTCTAATCAGCCATGCATAAGAATTACAACTGCTCCACTTCTCACCTGTATGTGATTTTGACTGCACTTTAATCGTAGCCATTTGAGTGGGTGGGTGCACGGTGTATCATACTCTAGGCTTAATTTCACTATCTGATCCAGCTCACTATTAAAATAAAGCAAGTTTTCATATGCGAATTGGCCATCCAAGGTTTTTTGCTGGATTATCTATTCCCATATTTTGCCATGTTTCTATCGACTTTCTATCCTATTATTTATAGGTACTGATTTCATAGTCTTATTTTTTTCTAATGCATGTTTTGTTAATGTTTCTTCCCACTTGAAAGCCTGCCTTTTCTCTTTCATAATTCAGTCTACTTATTTATGGCTAGCACTTTTTTTTTTACTTCTATTTAAAAAATCTTTAAGATTATTTAAGAAAACCATTCTATTTTCTTCTAAAAGATTCATTGTCATAACCTTTTGCATGCAGATCTACAACTCATCTGGAATTGATTTAGGGTAAGTGGTTGGTAAAAAAAATAAATTACAGGAGTTTCTCCATTGGATTGAATTCTCAATTGCATTGCATCGTCATATTTGTCATAAATTGAAAAATCACATATGTGTGGGTTTGTTTCTGTATTCCCTATCTGGTCCTAATGGACTATTTGTCATTTCACCAATACTATTCTTCCTTTATCACTATAAATCTTTTATGGGTCCTTCTTTGTGGTAGTATAAGTTTTCTAAATTTGCTCTTCTTTTTTAAGATTGTCTAGACTATGTGGGCTCTTTGCTTTTTCATACAGATTTTAAGTTCAGATTGCCAATTTCCCCAAAACAACCTTCTCAGGTACTATTCATATTATTCTGACCAATATGATGAATTTGAAAGAATTGATGTCTTTATAGCCCACGAGCATTTTGCATACCTTATTTATTTGTTTATTTAGCACACTCGATTTACTTTAATGGTGGTACTTCAAAAGATAATTCTTTAAATAAATGATTTGTGCCAACTGGATAGCTATATGAATAAAAATGAATTTGGCTTCTATGTATTAGAGCCTCACATTATATATTAGAGCCAATCCTAGCTGCATTATAGATCTGAATGTCCAAGTGAAAATTTACATTTTTATAGAATAATATTTATGACTAAATTTATGACCTTGAAATGGAGAAAGTTAAGACCAAAAATTGTTTTTAGATGGGACACAAGCAGCACTAAACAAAAAGAAAAGAATAGCATTTTGGATCTTCTCAAATTTAAACCTTTTGTTTATCAAGATACAACAGTAAGTGTGTAGAAGTTAGGAGAAAATATTTTAAATATATAGTACCAGCAAAAGGCTCATGTCTGAAATATATGAAAAGCTCATTCAATTCAATTAGAAAAGTATGACTCTAGAGAATTGGACAATAGCTTTAATACGTGTTTTGCAAAAGAGAACATTCAAATGAGCAATAAATACATGAAAAGGTGCTCATCAGGGGAAAGCAAAATAAAACTTGTTCATAATACATACCATTACTCATTTATCGCAATGGTAAAAGTAAAAAGAATGTTAATATCAAATGCCAGTGAAAACATGGGGCTTTAGGGACTCCCTCAAACACAACTCATGGGAATTTATTTTGGTAAAGTCACATTTGAAAGCTGACATTATGTCTTCCAGTTGAATATACACAATCCCTATAGCCTGACATTCCCATCGATAGGTGTTTACCCAACAGACATCCACACATGTGTACACCACGCATCATGGATGACGATAGCACCATCAGTTACATCCATCAAGATATAACAATGACTCCCATATACACTAATACTAGAAGAGTTAAAACATGGCATGTTCGGACAGTGGAATATTATGGTGACGAAAATGAATGAACGACTGTCCCATGCAGCAACATAGATGGATGTGATGATACAATGTCGGGAGAAAGAAATACAGTCTGAAAGAATAATACTTGCACTACTTGATTTATCTTAAGTTCAAAAGCAGGCAAAATTAATCTATGGCTTTAGAAATCAATCTAGTCCTGATATTTAAGATAAAGGGGAGAGAGGAGCCTCTGCAATTCTCCAGTTGTTTATTTTTATTTTATTTTTTTCTCCTGTTGTTTAATACCTTGATCTGTGTTGCAACTGCACGGGCCCCCTGGCTCAGTAATCAACCATTGAACTGTAGCTCTATGACCTCTGTGCTCTTCTGAATCAGTTTTAGATATCATTAAAGAGGTAAACATCATATTTACATGTATATTATGGAAACACATCTTTATGTGTTTCATGTGTTGCTCCATTTTATATATTGGGATGTGACACTGAACAAAGCAAAAGGAGTAGCTATCTTTTTAGAATATACTTTCTTTTTTTTAAGATTTTTTATTTTTTTATTTATGAGAGACACAGAAAGAGAGAGTCAGAGACACAGGCAGAGGGAGAAGCAGGTTCCATGCAGAAGCCTGACATGGGACTCGATTCTGGGACTCCAGGATCAGGCTCTGGGCCAAAGGCAGGCGCTAAACTGCTGAGCCACCCAGGGATTCCCCAGAATATACTTTCATAGTCCTTTTTTGTCTTACCTTTACTGAGCTATAACTGACACATAACATTATATAAGTTTAAGGTATACAAAATGCTCATCATTTGATACACTTATCTCTTGAAAAATGATTTTCACCTTATAAGCACACCCATCAAATCATAAATTATCTTTTTGTTTTGAAGTGAGAACATTTAAGATTTCCTCTCAGCAACCTTCAAGGATATAATAGAGTAATACTAACTATAATCGTATATTGGATCCCTAGGACCTACTATTTTATAACCAGAAGTTTACACACTTACAATCTTCTGTGGATGCGAAAGTATCTAGTAAAAATACAGATGGAAAAGGTTTATCCATTTCAGTCTCGTGACAGAAAGAGAGAGATGGGATTAGAGAGGAAAATAAAAGAGAACATCAATCGCAGATCCAATATCTCACATTGCAAAATGTTAGTTTTGCTGATTTGTGAATTTGTTCATGTATCCTGAAGGATAGACACTATCCTTAACTATGTTATCTTAAATTTCCCACCAGTATGAAAAGTTTTTACATAAAGAATTGAAAAAGCTTTTTTTGTTTTGTTTTGTTTTGTTTAGACACTGGCAGTACATACACACAGAGACAGACACAATATCTTAAGGGGCTTACAAAAAGTCACAGTTAGATGAACAGGAATAAGGACTTTGATCTAACAGAGATTCATAAGAGCAGGGAACAGGAACCACGATCATAAAGCTCCTTGAAGGCAACACTGGGGAATATTAACATTGTCTAAGAGCCATTGAAGATGTCTAGACAGCATCAGCTTTATTTCTAGAAATTCCTCAATTGATTGTATACAATGACCTGAGCAGGAATAGCTTTGGAACAGTGGAAATAAAAACAAAGTCTGCACCAGAAGTCCAGAAGGGAAATGATACATATTAGAGCTACAGTAGTGATATTGGGACTGAAGAGTTTTGGAAGTTTATAAGAAAAAGGAAACACATGAAAGTATGCCACATGCGATGATAGAATGTGAGCATTTGAGGTCACTAATGGAGTCAAGAAAGAGATCCAGATTTGTGGAGTTAGCAGTAGAGAAGGGGTCCTGACACAGTCACTGAGAGGGTTCTGTTTCAACTCTGGTTGCAACTGAGCTTCCAAGTCTAGATAGAATAAAATAGAATTCTTGACTAACCACCATCCCCAACTCCCCACCAATCCCAAAAAACCCTCTCTAATGAAATTCAAGATATATTATTAGCAAATTGTGTTATTTCCAATTCACAGAATAATAGAAAATTTATGAGGACAAAAGCTGTCCTATGAAACAATGTCTGTGGCCCTTGGTTTATATGCTTGTAAAAGGGTAGCAATGTCTGAAAAATTGGGAAGGAGAACAGCCCCATTAAATTAAATAACTATAGTTTTCAATCCATTTGAAATGTCAGTTAATTGGTCAGTTTCATTCAATACACTTTGCTAAGACTTCAATTTCTATGTTATTTTAAAACATTTAAAAAATTGTGTTAGTTCCACCCACAATGGGTTATTCTTACCTCCCTCACACACAACCAGTAAAGGAAAAAGAAAGTTTTTTTCTACGTAAAATTCATTAAGATATTCTGTTGGACAATCTTAACAATTCTCAGCATCAAACTCCCAAGTTAAGTGACTAGACTTTTCTGATTTTTGTAACTTTAATAACTGCTACTATAACTGGTTTATTCACATGTTTTTGAATAAATGAAAGACTTGTACCACAACATTTTCTCCCACATGTAAATATTTCATTTGACCTCATTCTAGACAACATAACTATTCAATTGAACAATATTTCGGGACGCCTGTGTAGTTCAGTGGCTGAGCGTCTGCCTTCGGCTCAGGGCATGTTCCTGGAGTCCTAGGATTGATTCCTGCATCAGGCTCCTGTCATGGAGCCTGCCTCTCCCTCTGCCTGTGTCTCTGCCTCTCTCTGTGTGTCTCTCATGAATAAAGAAATAAAAATCTTAAAAAAAACAAAAAACAAAAATACAATAGTTCAAAAAAGGAGACATTAATGTGCAATAAGACATGCATCTTATTAAGTAAAAATTATTTATTGAATATAAAAGTCTTTTATAAAATAAATTAAGAATCACCTAAAAATGCATGATATTTCAATTCTTTTGGATCAATAATGCACATTCATTGGTCTGTTAAGTAATTTGCAAATCTTCCCTTAATAACAAAGTATTTCCCAAAATGACTATTGGTCATAGTTTAGACATTTACCCAGGCAATCTATCTTTGGGCACTTAATAAAATGTGACCTATCCAAACATGGTCACATAAGTGCAAAGCTCATTAATGAACTACATAATTCTATAGAACCATTTTAAATATTATCTATTTATTTTACACTCACAGTCCACATGAGCAAGTACACACAATAAAAGAGAATTACCTTTATAGAAGAGTATACAAAGCAGTATGCTTGGTATATGTTAGCAATAACTGAGCATTAGTTAAATATTTTTATTTTATATAAATATTTGTGTTCTTTTTTGTGATGTCTGAGGAATAAGCTTTAATTTATGTAACTTAGAAGTACATCATGGTAGGTATTGTTAGCTTGCTATTATCTGTGAATTTAGTTCCCAGAAAATAAGATTGGTTTAAGCCAACAAGGCAGTCCTATAATTTTTTGATGAATACTTATTTTTCTAGTTAATCAAACTTTACACAAGTTAGTAAATGATTTGAAAGTTATTCATATTTGTATCTTTTAATTTTTTACCCATTTTTAATTAATACATTCATTTCTTTTGAGTAACTGATTTTAACCCATAACTCTTCCCAGCAAAAGCAGTGATATATATTACAAGCCTTATTTTCTTTCATATTTCCAGTGGGTTTATATATAGTTCTCTAAAATGATCAACTGAAGCATCCAGATGGATGGTAGGAATTTATTTTATTATTTTGTGTGATTCACACTTAGAATTGCTCGTTACCATTTTGCCCTTTTATATAGAACAATACAGGGAGACATATGAGCATCATTTTGACCAAATAGTTGAATGACTAACCAAAGATTCACTTGTTAATGTCATCAAAATAATTTTTATAAACTACATATTCAGTGACAATCTTGGCCGTCTTTTAAAATAATAATCCAGTCTCTTAGTTTTCAATAGTTTATCTTAAAAGGTAATTATCTACAGAAACTACTGTTGGTTAACTATCCAGCATATAATTCTTTCTACCTAACGGAAGTGTAATTTTGTTTGAGACTAACTTGTACCTCCCACAGCCCTACACTTCTCATGGTAATAACCATAAGTGTAATAGCTACGTCATGGAGCTCTTATGTATGCCACACCGGTTTTATGTACTTCAAATGTAGTTAATCCTCATAAATTGTATGAGATGCTATCATTATCACCAATTTACTGAGAGGTGGAGGTAATCTGCCAACATGTCAAGTAACAACAACAAAGCTACAATTCTAACGCAGTCAAAGCCAGGGTCAATGCATCTGATGACCACCCTAGCTGCAAAGACGTGCTCTAATTTTTTAAGTCAGTTAGAGTAAGAATTTTCCAAAAGCTAGGACAGGAACCCAGTTTTAAGCCATGAAGGATATATATTTTTTTCCACTGAAAACTCTTGGCAATATACAGGGCTGGTCCTTTGAAATACCCAACCAGTAGGGTTTGGAAGAAAAATCCGAAAGAGAAGAGATTTATTCCAGGATTAGATTTCTTTCTCTACCCCACTGGACATGAGAAGAATGTATGTTCCAAATGACCTTATCAGTTATATTACATGCAAAAGGCAAGCGGGGCTCAATGGACATCCTAAGCACAGAGAACTATAGCAGTTGAGAGACGTGCCATATTTATTGAGGATACTTTGTGCAAGAAGCAAACTTTTTGAGTGTATATTCTGGCAAACACTTAACAATGCGGTCAGCAGACATAGTAAAATAAAATGGTCAATAGAAAAGATGTAAAATGGTATCGAAAAATGAAAAATTTGCAGTGTGTTCAGGATGATTCCATACGGGCGCCCTATACGTGGGTGTGGGCTTATAATTCTATGTGCACACATACAGGTTCATCTAAACACACATGTATTTGGCTATTCCACGTTTGTTCACATGGCACTCCGATGCTCCTGTTGTTCCTTTTCAACTTAATAACCTAATATGTATATAATAGGTATTAACAATAATAGACCATTATATTATTAATATATGATCTTAATGTATATTAATACATTGATATGATATAATATAATACATTATTAAATACTCAGGCTTTTAGGGGCTACTGAATATTCTAATATATGAATAAGGTTTTTCTTTAATTTCGCTCCAACTTTCACTAATGTATAAATGAGGTTTAAGTTAATAAATACAGCTTTTTAAAATATCAGGCACCTACAATTACTTTTGAGGACAAATGATTATGTACCTTTTAAGAAATTTGATTTCCATTATCTTTGTAAAGTGCATGAGAAAGTGTATGTCTTCATACCTGTCACTTGACATTCTTCTTTTTGTCACTTGACATTCTTCTTTTTCATTGAAATAGGTTGAATACACAGTGAAATGCACATATCTTAAGTAGGTGATTCAAGGAATTTGGGTAAGTCTATATACACCCTGTAAACACCCACTCAATGAAGTTATAGAGATTTCCATCATCCCATAATGTTTCCTCATATCATCGTTCAGTCAACTACCACCCACAATTGCCCGCCACTGTTTTCATTTCTATCAAAATAGAATAGTTTTTCTATTCTACTTCAGATATATGGAGTTCTATGACATGCTTTTTCTATCTGACTTCTTTCACTCAACATAATGTTTTTGAGACTCGCCCATGCTGTTTGTGTATCACTAAGCTGTTCTTTAATGCTAAGTAGTATTTTATTATATGAAAATACTTCATATTCTTTCTTATTCTCTTTTTATTTTCCTCTTCATGTATGGCCACTTTTTCTTAAATTGAGGGCTATTATGAAAAAAAATTGCTATAAACATTTTTAGACAAGTCTTTTGTGGAAATATTTTCATATCTCTTAAGTAAACATCTGGAAGTGGAATTGCTGGGTCATATGATATGTAACTGTTCAACTTTAAAGCAAATTGTCAAAAAAATAAGTGAATAAAATAAAGCAAATTGCCACATCGTTTGCCAAAGTGGTTCTAACCAGGTTTATGATGATTCTAGGTGACTGTTTACAATAACATTGCAAAACTTAGACATGCACTGCTAAAATAATTTTAATTTTTAAAGATGAGAGAAATTATATAAATATCCAAGCCCTGGACGTCTTTAGATATATTTGACTAGACCACAGAAAGAGTTTATATACACTTCAGTGAGAATGCACTCTGACCTAATTGCTAAGGTAAGTATGATTAAAAGATATTTAAAAAATATTCTGAAAATTCTACATGTCATCTCATGGCCTCAAAGTTGGCCATTTGCTTTTGGTTTTAGAGTTCTTCTTTGCATGGCTATATTTGTTATATTTTTATTTTTAGGCAATATGTTCCACTGATTTATTTAAATTTACTTCACAAGCTTAGTATTTTGTGCACTAAGAAAAACTAAATTGAAAACAGTATGGGTAAAATGAAACAAATGCGTGTTGGATTTTTGTACTGGTAACAAGCTTCCAAAAACATTTTTAATTATTACTTTTTAAAAACCCTTAAATTATGGAATTTGGTGAAGCTCTCAGATCTTTATGATAAACTAGGCACTTATTCTGGAATGCGTTAACTACATGTAAATGCATGTTACAATGTAAAATGTATGGGAGAACAAATGATCTTTAATCACTGGAAGCAATATCGATGCATTTGAAGGGTTGGTTTGATTTATAGCAAGTATTCATTATTCATATGGAAGCCATTGCACTTTATTCTTGAGAGAGATTCTCTTATGTCAGGAGCCCAATAATTTAATTCTGAATTCCTGCCTAAAAATTTGTGATAAGACTTTTCCAGACAACTCTATAATTGATATCTTATTGGTCTTTTCAGTGACCTGTAATCAGGCACTGTAGACATTTTTTCTTTCAGAATTCTTAGTTTTGACAAATATGTAAAGAAAACAGATTCTTTTAAGGTTACAGAGATTGTAATGAAAATATAGTGGGCTAACACAAGCAGAGTGTTTTACTTGCAATAATGATCAATGTAGATCATGAAGAAATGATTTTACAATGAGGAAGAACAAGGTCTTTTGACTATCACCTTTGACTATTACAATGGAGGGTTTAATTCTGAGAATTTTTACATTGGTATGACAATTGCCTGGAAATTCTTCATTTATAATTATGTACCTGGCATAAAACATTAGTGTGTTAGATTTCTTAGAAACAAATATTTTAAAAAATTGTTGCCCATAGAACGCATAACCTTTCTAGGTTTCAATGGGCGTATTTTACAACACTCTTCTTTTTCTTTGCAACATAACATGCAAATTAGATAGAACAGATATATTTAACTGTTTTGTTTGCTTTTTTAGTAGATACAGAGTTTAGGACAGTTTCCTAAATTATAGCAGAAATAGAATAAGGATCCCAGGTATTTTAATTCTAAGCTCTTTTTTTTTTTTTCCCTATTTATTGTCACATAGTTATAAATGCTTAGTGTGTTGGAGGACGGTGTGACTATCAAAGACCCTAACCCTAACCCCTAACTTTGGAGCCTAAATTTGTGTGAAGATTTCCTTTTCTTAAGACATTTGTTTCTGAATTAATTGACATGGACCTTTTAGGACCAATGACTAAACATAGTTTGTATATGACAGAGAGAGGTCCTACATAGCTCTAATAAAGACAAAACTTGGAAGCCATCCTTGATTTATTCCCTGTCTGCCTTCATCATGTGGCCAATTATAATAACTGTAACTTCTTAATCCACTTATTCCTTCAACAAGTATTTATTGAATGTCTACCATGTGCCTCACGTTCTACTACACGCTTTGTACACACATTCCCAGCTCCATGGATAGAGATGGGGCAACAGGTTATCAACCATATAATAGAGTAAAATATATGGAGTAATATCTAAAACCAACAATGGGGGGGAGAGAGATAAGGGAAATTGTAATTTTAGATAAGGTGCTTATGAGAAAGTTATACATGAGGAAAGATCTGAAAGTGGCAAGGGAGTGAGACTTACAGATATTTGAAGGAAGAACGTTGGAGGGAGAGGAACAGAGATTGCCAAGTCCCTGAAGCAGAGATAGAGTCTTAAGTATTAGGAAAAGAGCGAGACAATCTGTGTGGCTACCATGAAGTAAACTAGTTTGAGAGTCAGGGAGTTTGTGAGGGCCATCGTGTGTAGGGTCACTGAAAACACTCGGGCTTTCACATGGCGTGAGACTGGAAGCCATTGGAGGGTTTGGGGCAGAGGACTGACACAACCTGATCTTTACCGGAGTCACTCTGGATAGCCTGAAGGAGGCAGAGATAGAAGCAGAAACCAGTTATGAGATTATTTCAATAATCTGAATTGAGGTAATAATCCAAACTGACTTGAGTGCAAGTAACAGCAGGGAAGCTGGTGAGGAGTAGTCCAATTCTGGATGTATTTTGAAAGGAAAGCTGACAGGATTTGCCAAAGTATTGGATGTGAGGTGTGAACAAAGGGAAGAACAGCCAATAATGCTCATTGGTTTGCTTTCAGAAATTAGAAGGATAGAGTTGTCGTTAACTGGTGTATGGAAGACTTTCCATGGCTGCTGCCAGACTCTTAATTCAAGTCCTCATGACTCCTCAGCAGGAGACTCCAACAACCTCCTCATTGATTTCTCTGTTCCACTGACATTGCCCAACCTATTCTCCATCCCATCACAAGATTTTCTTTCTGAAACGTAGTCTGATCTTATCTTGCCTGCTAAAAATCTTTCAAAAGCTCTTGAGTCACCCTAGAAGAAGGCACAAACTCACATTTGGCTCTGGGCCCTTAAATTTATTACTTTGTCTGCTAGAAACTTCCTTCCATTCTTTACTCAATTAAACTCATTTCCTATTCTTTTCCTTACGTAACTCTTACTTTCTTCCAAGATTCAAATATGGTCTTTTTCTCCTCCGGCAAAATTTCTTTCAGTCTCTGAAATACATCAGACATAAAATATAATAGCCTGTATTGCAATTTTCCTTTTATTTTAATTGAAACTCTTATTGCAATATACAGTGACATATAATAATATTTGGAAACACAAGATTTTCCCTGCTTGGAAAGAAAAACATTAGCTTTGTGTGTGTGTGTGTGTGTGTGTGTGTGTGTGTGTGTATTTTAAGATTTTATTATTTATTTGACAGAAAAGAGAGAGAGCAAGCAAGTCCAACCAGGGGGAGTGGTAGAGGCTGAGCAAGAAGCAGGCTCCCAACTGAGCAGGGAGCCTGACATGGGGTAACTCCCAGGACCCTGGGATCATAACTTGAGCTGAAGGTAGACACTTAACTGACTGATCCATCCAGGTGCCCCCCACTAGTTCATTTTTTATATATATACAAAAAAGTATGCGACTGAGAGTATGCAACCTGAAGTCCTAGAATTTCATTTGGCATGTTTCAAAACTTTATATAAATGACATAAAGGGTAAGAACGTATGTTAGTTCTCTAATGCTGCCTCATACATCATCCCATGACTTAGTGATTTAAAGCAACCATAATCTGTTACCTTTCACAGCATGTATGGGCTATGAATTCAGGGACAATTCAGTGGGGGAACTTCTAGTTTAGGGTTTCCTATGAGTTTGCATCTATTTAAAGACTTCACTAAGGCTGGAGTGTCCAATTTATATGTCTGGCAAATGGTTTCTTCTCCATTAAGCCTCACCGTGGGAGGCTTGCATGCCCTTTTGACTCTGAGAACAGTTTTCTCCTGAGTGAGTGATGTGAGAGTAATGAATATGGAAGCCTCTTTGCCTTTATCACGTAGCCTTGGACAGACATAAATATGCATTACTGTATTCACATACATAGGTCTATCGATGTTCTTCATAATGTACATGTGTATTCTATTACTCGCATTAGGCAGCCAGCCAGGATTCTATGTAGGAGGAGACAAATTAAATTTGTAAATTCCAATAGGCTAGGATCATCATAGGCCATTTTGAAGGAAGAACATTATAGATAGTGCTCTGGGCACCAATGATTTACATTCTTTCCATATTCAAAATGTTCTCATCCTCTTCCAAAACTCCCCAAAGTCTCATCTTACCACAGCAGCAGCTCAGAGTTTAGGACCTCATCATCTAAACTAGATCCAGGTGTGCAAGTGTGTTCCTTAGAGCACAGTTTCTCAAGTGCAGCTCCTTTAGATGGAAAGACCTGTAAATTAAGGAGATAAGTCATCTGCCTTCCCCCTGTGTCATGGTGGGACAAGAGTAGGATTGTCACTATAAATACTCTCATTCAAAACAGAGAAAGGCAAGAAGAACAGAGGAGTTGCTGTTCTGTAACAATTATGAGACATGCTAAGCATCGGTTGGCCATTCCTTGATTAGGGCTCAGAACTCCTACTCTCTACTAATAATTTCCCGTAGTTCTTGGCTCTACCTTCTTGCTGCTTATGTTATTCTTTTTCCATAAAAGATAGCCTGTTTACAGATGGATAGGCCTCTGAGTCCATTTGGGCAGCTGTAGCAGAATACCAGAGACTAGATGGATACATTTATTTCTCATAGTTCTGGAGTCTGGGAAGTCCAAGAGCAAGGTGCTGGCAGATACCGAGTCTGGTGAAGACCCACTTCCTGCTTCATAGATGTTCATATCTTTGCTGTGTCCTTATATTGTGAAAGAGCCAAGAGAACTCTCTGGGCTCTCTTGGAGGAAGTCACTAATGTCATTCATGTGGGTTCCACCTTTATGACCTAAACACCTCCCAAAGGTCCCACCTCCAAAAACCGTTCTACTGGGGGGTTAGGTTTGAATGTAAGAATTTTGGGTAGATGCAAACATTCAGTCTATAGCAGTAGATTTCTTAGTCTGCTTCCTATCTGTGGAAGTTTGGGAATCCTAGACCTATTTTCATTTGGAGCTTTTCTGCTTTTGTAGTCCAAGCCAATACAATTCTTTTTAAAACTTTATGGGTCTCCCTTGATTATGTCTGAGTTTGCTTGTTCAGATAAAAGCGAACATTCACAAATCCCTCTGCAAAAAAGGGCTTCTCTATCTTAGGCTTCCATTGTGAGGTTCAAGAGAAGAGATCTTGGTTGGCACCCACTGAAAATCCTTAGAGGCCTGAGGCACTCCCCAAATGACTTAAATATTTATTGAGATTTTCTCTTCTTAGATACTCTGGTGAAATGTGTTTAAGTAAAATATATTATCTAAGCAAGTTAATACCTCAGCACCAAAGCATAAACTAGTGATTTATAAGCAAAGAAAAGTTACCTAAAAGGAGTGCCCATATGACTGGAAAATTTAACTCTTGAAAACAGTAGGAAAAGGAGTTTGTTAGCTCAAGAGAGCGTGGGCATGTGTGTCTGTGTGAGCACATGTGTGCACTGCATGGTGGTGGAGAAGAAATGGTGAGTTGACATTAAAATACTTGGAAATATTGCTTACCAAGAGTAAAAATTATTTATTTGCATTTTCTCTATAAAGGTTATGAATAAAAAAAAAAATTTAAAAAAAAGTAAAAAAAAAAATAAAGGTTATGAATAATATCAACTTCCATGACTTTTAGGACAATTAAAGTATAGAGATCCAGGTGCTCTAATTTATAAATAAACTCATAAATTGACATAGGTTAAAAAAACAAAGGACTAATTATTCTTCTATTTTTTTTTTCTTTTACCAAAACCTCTCTGAATTAGATATTTGTCTGCATTTCAAACAATACTAATTCAAATTATTCATAGAGGTTTTATTTGTATGTCTGGTTTGGAGGCAAATGTGGACAGTAAGTAGTAAAGAATTATTTTAATGAAGAATATTTCAGTTATACTCAAATATACTCTTACAAATAATTTTCTTCCCCTTTAATTATTATGAAAACCTCAAAAATTGCAAATGAATGAATAAACTAGCAAAATGAAATAAGCATGAAAACTGGTTTAATAACCTTAGCTATCAAACTAATTGTGAATAACTAGAAACACTTCATTCAGAACTGTTTTATAAAGTGATTAAATGTGATTTGCATAATTTTCTTTTGAAGTAAAAATAGATCTAAAATATTCTATAAAATGGAAGCAAGAAAGCACATCTGAACCAAATATTTCATAGCACAGTGTAGGAGAGTTAAATTTTCATTTTATCCAATTTTATGGAAAATATATCTGAAACGATTTATTCCATTTATTTATTCAGCTAGTCATTAAATCAACCATTCATTCAAAAATATTTTGAACTAGTTCTCTGCCAGGTTTCAGCCTGCAAATTCTCACATAATTGCCAAAATTCAAATTGGCCCTGTTGAAAGAGGTAATAAACAAACATTCTACATGTAACTAACACTCTGAAAGCTAACAACATATTGAGTAGTCCATTTGCAGGAAATGAAGGAGTTAGAATTTCAAAGCCTTTAATAGACCAATAGACTTTCACAAATGTTGCTTTTCTGTTTGTTTGTTTGTAAAATCGCAAGCCCTGAAGGGAAACCAAACAGCACAAAAGGAGAGAAAATACTTTTCCAACTTTTCATGTCTTTGATCCCTTCTCAACTTGGGAGAATGAATGAGGAAATCTGTATGTCAATTTTATTAATGAAAAGTGCTTTTCTTCTGTACTTACTAACTAAAATGGAACAAATATTCTGACAATATTAGGTACAATAGATGATGATTTTTACATATCCAAGGCAACAAAGTTGATACTTGCTCTGTGTTACTTGGGACTCTATTTTCATGACCATATCACCCATTTTTATTCATCTAGCTCTAAACAGACGTGACTGAACTTTACTACTTGGGAAAGGTTAGCGCCCTTTTCAAAGTTCTGAAGAAATCATAACATATCAGGAGAAAATGAAAAGCAGCAAAGAAGAAATGTAATAATTGATGAATCTGACTTGTCAATATCTCTCTCTCTCTCTCTTTCTCTCTCTCTCTTTTTTTTTTTTTTGCATCCTCAATTTGGCTTTTTCAGCTTCAGGTAGAGGTACTAGTGACAGATAACCAGGTTGGGATCAGTGATCACATGTACTAGTATGGTCTTTATTTGCTTAGTAATGGTTAAAATAACTATAATTTTTAAATTGCTTAATATACCTAGGCATTGATCTAAGCATTGAAGAAGTCTTTAACCCATAAAACAATCCCATGTGGCAGGTGATTGAATTTTCATTTTGCAGATGAGAAGATGGAATCTTTGATGAATTCAGTATGTTGCCCAGAGTTTCTTATGGGCAATACACAACAGAGTTGGATTTGGAATTGAGACTGAACTCAAAACAATTATACCACACTTCAGGACAGTTCCAGGTTTTGTGAAACCCAAAGCTGAAAGGACTTTGAGAGCCACCCACTGAGAAACCACATGACAAAATTCAAAATGTTGAATTAGATACATCACAGTGCATTAAGATCCGGGGCCATGCACTTTTAGGTCACGGTTCTGGGTTAGTTGGCACAGTGGGCAGTAGGCATATTACTGGAAGTCATGCTTTGGGAAGATCAGCAATCATTTAGGCATACATAAAAGTAACTGCAAACCACTGAGTAAGGGACAGGTGAGGCTAGGTAGGGAGAGATAGATAGGGGCTATGTGATCAGGCTCACAGAAATCCCCAGAATGCTGAGGTGTAAGGAAGCCAGAGATAAGGGATCAAACCAGACCACCCTGCCCTAAGGTGTGGGTGGGGAGGGTATCTTTTTATGACAGTCCTCTGGGACCAACAAAGAATAACCAAACCCTAAAGAAGAGGTAGCCATTAAAGATGTTATCAGCAGTCCTTTCTCAAACTAAGACATCACAAGAATGACAAGGCCACAAGCTCCCTGGTCAGCTCTAAATAAAAGACTGTCAGTGGAGGCCCTTGTTGGCAGCCCTGTTGGGACCCCTCTCACTCCTGAGAGCTTTTTCTGTGTCCTTGCTTAATAAACTTCTATCAGGGCACCTTGGTGGCTCAGCCTCTGCCTGTGTCTCTGCCTGTCTCTCTGTGTCTCTTGTGAGTACATAAAATCTTTAAAAATAAAAAAAATGAAAAAAATAAAATTCTATCACTTTACTCACTCTTTTTTATCTGCGAGATTCATTCTTCAACTCTGTGAGACAAGAACCTAGCTCTCCTGTTTCACCATTATACCTTGAATATATTATATACGTTACATTATGTATTACAATATATATCATTATGATATATTACATTATATTATATATTCCACATATACCTTCAAGTGCCCTGGATAATCCTTGTTCTCACATATTACTCTGGTATGTTTGTTAATTCCGCCCTCTTTAATTATTGAATATCTCCAAATTCGAATAACAAATCAAATGATTACCCCAACTACAAACTGAATCAACTCTGAGTCAAATCTTACCCAGGAAGAAAATTCCTTCCAACTATAACAAACAAATAATACAATAACTAATTAGAACCTGTGTTGATTTATATATTTATTGTCTTAAAAATAGATTTCCACAAAAGTTTGAAGAACAATGATGAGTTAATTATTTCTGTCTTTAACAAAAGAAAAACACCAACCAATAGTCAAATCCAGAAATATAAAGACAAAGAAAAGGCACAAACATCAGTAAAAATAAAAGGAGAAAGGACACCTTTCCAGTCATCAGGCCATTCACCCTGAAACTAGGAGCCAAGGTAAAAGACTCAGAAAATTCAAGTATGATATGGCACTTCTCATCCTGTCTCCACTTTTCAGAGGTGATATGGTAGCTAAAGTCACTGAATTGATAAAATTCATACCACTATTTCTCAAAGCTTCTAATTTGGACAGACAGAAGCCAAAGGATGAAAGAGGAAGTTGGGGGAACAGCCTAGTGAAATTTTGTAGTGTATTTTTATGATCAGATCACAAATTGTCCAAATTGTCCAAGAGAAGAAAGAACTGTGAGGGGTCATAACTTGCTAGTGCTTCCTACTGATTTGTGGAAACAATTTGAGTCCAAATATATGCCAACATGGGAGAAATACTGAACCCTGACTAAAAGCAATAACACATTTCACAGCATTTTGGAAGTGAGCGTGGACGCAATGCTCCATAAAGGCTGCTAGCCACTCAACTTAGTCATCCACCCTTATTCCTCCCTGAACTACATGCACGTCTTGTTCAAAATGAGAAGAACATCTGAAACTATTCCGTCTTTAACTCAAAAGAGTAAGGTTACACATTGTGAAGAAGTATGTAGAAAATATTTTATGTGTATGGCACCTGAGAGTGACGTTAATGTGAATGATGCTTGAAATAATAATAAATAACATGGTGACTGTGCCACTGAATGACAAGTATGGAAAAGTTAAAAGAAACGAAAAAAAAAAAAAGGAAAGAAAAGAAAAGAAAAGAAAAGAAAAGAAAAGAAAGAAAAGAAAAGAAAAGAAAAGAAAAGAAAAGAAAAGAAAAGAAAAAAAATAGCATAGAGAAGTAGAATTTAAAAATCAATTTAAATTTCATTAAAACCAAGGCATTCCTATACAGCAGTCCAAACTCTGATTCTCATGAGAAAGAACTTTAAACACACTTAGGGTATTTTTTTTCCTAATGTTTAACTTCATCTTCCATAGTACTATGTATAGAGTACAATATAAAGACTTATGAGTTGTGGACATTATTAACTTCTGATAGTAGACAGCGGTTTTAAAACAATTAAAATGCAGCTTCCCTCCTCCCTCCCAATAAATGTATACGTCCATGTAGTGTTAAAATATTACTCAACAATTTAACATTGTGATTAGGTAAAAGTAATATATTGTATTTTTTTTCCTTTAGAAGTTTTTGTTACGAAACTTTTCAATTTCTTTGAATCATTGCATAAGTCTGTCTATGCTTTCTATCACCCCTGTAATCTGATTCTCAATAAATTTTTTCCAATAACTTGTCTGACAATGTATCTGATCCTTTTTATTGCCTGGCAATAATCTCGCCACACATCCTTTATCTCCACACTTAGATTCTATGCTGGCTCTGTCTGCTTCCAAGGTCTGCTGCAAGGATGCCACACTGGAGATATGCTCCATTTCTTCTCATGTTAGAGCCCCAATTTCTCAGATTCTAATTATTACTTCTTCGTTTTAAGGAAGCTACTTCTATAGGTTGTATAAGAAATGGTATTTAGCTTTAATTCTCTTATAAGTGAGTGAAAATAATTGAGACACAAATGCTCTTAAAAATATATATTTCCTCCGAGGGCTTTATGAAATGAAGGAGATATTCAAAGAAAAGTTTGGTTAGCTAATTCCTGGGAAAACAGAAGTGATAGTGTTACTTTGTATTGTTTACAACAATTCATTACATAGAAGGTTTATAGTAATAGAAATATAATACTCTATAAATTATATAAATTGTGTAATTGGTATGCTATATAGCTAGTGTGGAGCTTTTAGAATTAAATTTAGCTTTGGGGTGCCTGGATGGCTCAGTCAGTTAAGCATCTGGCTCTTGGTTTCAGCTCAGGTCATGATCTCAAGGTCCTGACATTGAGCCCCACATTGGGCTCTGTGCTCAGTGGGGAGTCTGCTTGAGAATTGTCTCTCTCTCTCCCTCTGCTCCTCCCCCTACCTGCACATTCTCCCTCTAAAATTCAAAAAAAAATCTTTAAGAGAAAAGTATTAAATTTTGCTTTGAGGAAACCCCTGAATAATAGTGACCTTAAAACATGGAAGATTATCTCTCATTCAATAAACCCATCCTAGCATTATATCAGATAGGTAATATAAGCACACAGAAAATTAAATTAATACGGTACATTTGACCACATTACATTTTATTATAATCATATCTAAGGATAGAGGAACTGCCAAGAGATCTTGTAAGTTTGAGATATTAGTGGTTATTCATGCAGAAATTACAAAAGAAATTTGTGTGCAATGTAGATAGGGAAAATGAATACACGTTTTGATATTTGAAATCAGGATTCTTACTATGGAAGACAGATGTGTAAGTAGAGAGTGGGTGAAGTTGAAGAACTCCATGGTGTTGGCTTTCAGTTGGGGATATCGATGTGAACATGTAAGTTTTATGGCCATATATACCTCCCCTCTGATTACTGAAAGAGCCTGTAAACAATAACCATAGTAGCAACCACGTAGGGGTATGTAGGGTGGATCGTTATTCCCCAAAACCTGGTCCCACCAACAGGAACTAGTCATCTTAAGGAAATCTCTGATTCCAAATATAGAATGTGTAAATAAGGAGCTGAGCCCAGGATAGCTCGTCATACCAGAAAACAAGAGACATTCAAAGAATAATGGACACATGTTAAAAACAACAGCAACACAGATTTGCTTTAAGTGGGTTTCCACACTGAGCGTCTAATTTGAGCATCAGGAATAATGATGGTATTGAATAATAACACATCACATACAAAGATCCATATGTCCCACATACTACTCAAAACGGGAAGCTGGTGAGAAGAGAGGTAGCTGTCTAGGTAGAAGGAATGATAGGTTTAGAAACGTTACCATCTTGCAAACATTTTTGTGTCGATTGATTCAGACAAAGCTCATCAGTGGAAGATGTAACGATTGCATGAAAAGCTGATAGAGAATAGGATATGCAAAAGGCCTGAAAATATATAATATTTTCCTAAAAAAATATGTAATAATTATACAGTGAAAAGGAACCTCTGCAAAAGAGAAATTTGGCAGGTACCATCCTCAACAAGTCATCAAACTTGCTGTCATGATATATGACCTGCTGACCTATTCGTCTCCTAGAGTGAGGCAACACCAAGTATGATGTCAAGTATATTCACCTGTGTAATCACATGCCAAAGACACTTAACCTGATCCAGTTTATGTAGAAAGATTCTAGAATGCATAATATTCTACAAGGAAAAATTGCTCAGCACTTCAAAATATGGAAGTGATGTAAAATGTAAACAAGGTGAAGCAATCTATACTAAATGAAAGGAGATTGAGCATGTGTACTAAATGCAACTGGTAATTTTTGTTTGGATCTCAAAATGGGGAAAAACTAAAAAGGACAAATTTGGGGATAACTGAAGAAATTTGATCATAGTCATTTTTGAAGTAATATTATCTAAAGTAATATTATCTAAAATTTTCAACAGTGATTATTCAACAGTGCTGTTTTTTCATATAAGGATAGGATAACAGTTATGTGGGAGGCTATCTCAGGTTAGGAGATAGATGTTAAATATTTAGAGATGAGTTGTCCAGTGTCTACCTCTTACTCTCAAATGTTTGAATAGGAAAAAAAAAAAAAAAAAAGTGTGTATGTGTGTGTATTTCTTCCTGTAACCAGCTTGGTAAATCATGTTTTTTAAGAAATTTGTCTGTAGGTCTAAGTTGTTAAATCTATGGGTCTGTAAATAATCCTATTATTTTAAAATAATTTTTTGTGTACACAATTATCTTTTCAATAAAGGTTGCTGGTGATATCTCATTTTTTTCATTCTTAATGTTGCTATTCTGTGTTTTCTTTGTTTTTTTCTCTGTGATTAATCTTGCTACTAGTTTGTCAGTTTATTAATGATTTTAAATAGCCAGTATTTGGCTTTGTTAATCTTTTATGTCTACTTTATATTTCATTGGTTTCTGCTTGTTAATTTATATTTTCTTCTGAGTTCTTTAGGGATAATTTGCTAAATTTTTCAGGTTTCTTGAAATGAAAGCATATGACATTCATTTCAACTTTTCTTTTGTTTTTTTATATATATACATTAAATATATATATTTAGTAATTATATAATATATAATTATTAAATATAATATTTATTATATATTATTAAATATAATCATTAAATATATTATATATGTGAATATTATATGTAAATATTATACATAAATATATATTATATATTATATAGTATTAAATATATTATTAGATATAATTATTAATATATTATATATTTATATATATTTAAAGCTAAAAACTTTCAAATACTACTTATGTCTCCCAAATTTGGATACAATATATTTTATTATCATGCAGTTCAACCTAGTTTTTAATTTTCATCTATATGTGTTCTGTGACCCAGGAAAGAATTTTTAGAAGGGCCATGCTTAATTTCTAAATGTTTGGGAATTTTCTGACATATATTCTATTTTGGTAAGTTCTCGCTACACCTGAAAAACACATGTGTGTTTTGTAGGTGTTAGATGCAAGATTCTTCATGTGTCTACTTAAGTCATATGTTTTATATTAAAGGAGTGTTACAACTCTCCAACTTTGATTGTGGTTTTATCTATTTCCTTTTAGAATTAGTCAGTTCTTGCTTCATAAATACAGAGGTTATATTGGGGTACACACATATATAGGCTGTTATGCCTTCCTGAAGGATTGGCTGTTTTTTTTGTTACACTCTTTGGTTATAAATTTATTTTGTCTGATATGAATATAGCTAAACCGGTGTTTATTGTCATTGTTCTTGATATCATTGTATAGTACAATATTTTCTACAGATTATTTATTTATTTATTTATTTATTTATTTATTTATTTATTTATCTTTGTCCTTGAACTGAAAGTATGCATTTAGAATGTGTTATACTAGGGATGCCTGGGTGGCTCAGTTGGTTGAGCGTCTGCCTTCAGCTCGGATCATGACCTTAGGGTCCTGGGATCAAGCCCTCATTGGGCTCCCTGGTCAGTGGGAAGCCTGCTTCTCCTTCTTCCACTGTTTCTCCCCCTGCTTGTGAGTGTGTAATCTCTTTCTTTCTCTCTGTCAAATAAATAAATAAAATCTTCAAAAAAATAAAAATAAATACAATTGTTATACTGAATATGTGAGTGCCTTGATTGTGGATGTCCCAGCCTGTCAAACTCTAAGAAATATATTTCTGTTGTTTATAAGACACCAGACTATGATATTTCTGTTATAGCAGCCTAAACATACCAAGATAATATGGCATAGTATTTCAGTGGCTGTTCTTGTAATGATTATAGTACGTAAATTTGTTACTATTACCAATATATTTATTTAATGAGGCTAAATTACACTCCCAAGAAACCAAGTGTTGAGAAATCCCAATTCCTATTTTCTAGTGATAACACATGCTATTTAACAAATTGTTTATTACGGGGGAAAAATCTCTCAGAGTAACCATGTACATGATTTAAAGCAGTTAAAAAATATCTTCATGTTGTGATTCAGAACTATAAAGTATCTCCTTTATAAGTAAAATAACTAGTAGTACTAATTATATGTTACATGCTAAGTCATAATTTGAGTTATTTGACAGTTTCAATTTCCCTAAGATGTCAATTACTGTAAATTTGTCGTGTTTACACTTTGTTTTTAGTGTGGAATGAATGTGCTCAATGTAACTGCCTTTTTGATAATTATGGGTCATAAAAGATTGAATTAGCTTCTGAGCATTTAAAATTCTGTGAAGGCATAAGAATTTTAAAAATTATCACTGAATGATTCAGTCAGAATATGGTAGCATTAAAATATAACATATAGGTCCAAATAAACCAAGAAGATGACCAAGAAACAAATAGTTGAACTAAACTTGAGACTAACTGGAAGTTCACTTTTAAGCAGTGCTGCAGCCCAAGTGCAACCTTTTGCCATTGGAACAGGAAGGCAACTGGGTCTCGGGATTAGAAGGAGACAACAAGGTGAGATAGATGTTTACCTGTCATTTGTCTGCCTTCCCCTTCTAGCAATACTGGTTTGGACAGGAAGTGAGAACTCGGGTAAAACAAGCAATATTGATTATATCAGATCTGTCACAAGATAGGTATTGGTGAATGACACTTCTCTTTCCGAGGTGGGAATTGTAGTTCTCACTCTTTGATGTGTTCTTGGTAGTTTGATATTCTAAGTGACCATGCTTTCTGGAAGCCTATAGAAATGAACGGTAGATCACAGAGGAATTGGAGGATGAGGAAAATTTGCAAACGATAGGAGGAAGATAATGGCTTGAAACATAGAAATGAACTGAGAATATGAGGTCCGGCAGGAGTATGTCTTCAGAGTAAGAAGACCCTGGAGTCTGTTGTTAAAGAGGATTAATGCAACAATAACTAGTGGTGACTACGTGCCAGACACTCATCTACGTACTGTATGTGAATGAGTGAATTTAATTCTTACTAAATATTGAGGTAGGTATGATTCTAGAGCAGCATTTTACAGAGGAAGAAGCTGAATCATGGAGAAGTAACTTGCTCAAATCACTCAGTCATTGGTATATCCAGTTGAACAAAGATCTTGGTTCCAGAGTTGGTAATTATTCCCACTTCTTTAATGGAGAACCTCCAGAACAAAGGCAAGTATCAGAGAGGTTAAGTTTACTTTTACTGTGAAAGAGCGAGGCATGCTTAATTTGTAGCGAGGACCAGACCCAAAAAAAAAAAAAAAAAAAAAATCACTTGGTGCACCTACCAGCTAATGGGTCAACTCTCTGTTGTTGAAGGGTTGGGGGTCCTGCAAATGGATTAGGATGGAAGTATAGGTGATTTTGCCTCCCAAAGGATCAAAATATTACTTCCAGATCCAGAAAGATGTCATGGACCTCATTACATCTTTCAGCTTTGATAAACCAAATATAACTCAGAGTTATTTGCTGATATCATGATTGAGCTGCCCCTGCAGAGGATGGAGTGGCTGATTCCAATTGTGAGAATTTCAGAGATAATCCATGAGGCCACCTTATAAGGCAAAAAGCCAGTAGATGAGCATAATTCCCTGTGAACATCTACTGATAGGAGAAGGTGACAATGTCATAGGGTGGAAAAATAGATACATTTTTTTTGATTCTTAAAGTCATAGTTTCTTCCTCTGAATCATATCTCCACAGGTTTTTTTTTTTTTAAATTTTCTTTGATAATGAGGACACAAGTTCTTGGAGTCTGTTTTTAATTTCCCTTAAAATCAGGATGAGAATATTATCTTGACAGTGTCGTTGGAGTGTTACTGCCTGTAAGGTTTCTGCACAGTGCCTGACCCCTTAAATACTAATGTTTCCTGATAGCCTTTGAAGTTGTTTCTATACTTTTACTATTTTCATTTCTCAAAAAATAAATTTATCTATCTATCTATCTATCTATCTATCTATCATCTATCTATCTATTTATTTTTGAAGATTGTATTTATTCATGAGAGACACAGAGAGAGGCAGAGACACAGGCAGAGGGAGAAGCAGCTCCCTGCAGGGAGCCCGATGTAGGACTTATCCCAGGACCCCGGGATCACAACCTGAGCCAAAGGCAGATGCTCAACCCCTGAGACATCCAGGAACCCGAGATTGTTTTATTTGAGAGAGAGAGAGAGAGAGAGAGAGAGTAGGGTAGAGGCAGAGGGAGAGAAGTAGACTCCCCACTGAGTGCCAAGCTCCATGCAGGGCTTGATCCCAAGACCCTGAGCCCATGACCCCAGGTAAAACCAAAAGTCAGACACTCAACCGACTGAGCCACCCAGGTGCCCCAGTTTCTATAATGTTAGGTTCCAAATATTACCGATATTTATGTCCTGGCTTCCAATAACCATTAGCTAAGCTCATAAAGGAAAAAGTGAGGAAAGGGAAGTATTTTAGAATTGATTTTAATGTCAGCACAGGCTAGGATCTTATAACCCAGGGACTCGAGGAAGAGCCCAGGGCAACTGGGTCATCCATTGAGGGACTGAGCATCCTCTAGGATACGGCCCTCAGGCTTGGCCATACACATGGAAGGAGCTTTCTGGGGCCCAGCATCACACAGCCTGTGATCTGGAAGCAGCCTTTGTCTCTTCTGCTTTCGTTGCATGATTCAGAGCTGGAAGACATGTTACTGTAGACTGGCTGCGCGAGGTGAGCTCAGGGAAAACAAAACAAAATGAATACCTGCCATTTAAATGGCGTCATTATCAATGCTATGATACAGGGATGAGTAGATTACAATGAAAGCACAGATGAAGCAGCAACTAATACTTTGAAGTAAAGAATATCTTTGCCTACCCCTCATCTTTATTGATTTCTTTTAGAGTTTTATCATGTTGCCAGGATACACATACACTTCCCTTTCATTGGTTTGTGTGCAAGTGTACTTTTTGGTGTCAATTTTAAGATATCTGTGTTATTTTTTTCTAATTTTTTATAATCTCGCTTCCCAAACCTTGGTGTTTCCCCAACATTTGCTCTTAGGTCTAGCATGCCGAAACCATCATCCTAAGGGTAGAAGTGTGCTCTTCAAGTCATTTAACTAACTGAGTGGTTCTTGCCTCAGTATACCTCCTCTCTCATTTTTTCACTGTTTAAGATGAAAATTAAGTATAAGCAGATGTTTGAAATTGGAGGAGGGGAGGAGTAATGAAGTCAGTGGCCTCCAACCCCAGGGGGAACAGAGATGCTGACTCAATATCATTGAAACACGGGATCTGGGGAGCGCCTGCCTGGCTGGCTCAGTTGGTTGGGCAACTGACCCAGGTTTCAGCTCAGGTCATGATCTCAGGATCTTGAGATGGAGCCCCATGACAGGCTCCCTGGTCAGTGTGGAGTCTGCTTCACATTCTTTCTTTCCCATTCCCTCTCCCCTCCTCTCTTAAAAAAAAAATAAATACAATAAATAAATAAATAAATAAATAAATAAATAAATAAGGGACAGAGGAGCTGAACTAGAAGAGGAGAAGCAGGTGAGGAATTAGGATGCTAAGGAAGGGCCATAATGGGAATCTGTTGAGTTGATTGAACATTCAAATCACAAGACTTCCTAAAAGTCCTCTTTTCAAGTATCATTTTGAGTCCTCGCATTACCACACCCCCTCCCAACCTGGCCCAACCATGGATCAAATGCACTAAGAATGTTATGTTAACAAAAGTTATTACTTCTTTCTTATTCAAGGGGTTTTGTGTGTCTTCTGAGTTTCAATTTTATTAAGAAGCTATTAGGAACACATTTAGGAACATTAGTTGATATCTGTATGGCCCCCCCAATGTAAATATATTTTGTGATATTACAGTGATATAATTTTGCACATTTTTCAAATACTGTTAAACACCTATCTTACACAATAGGAAAGTTAATTTTCCACAGTTATAAAAAGTGATATTTTGTAAACATACCTAGAGCTGGATTTTCTGGGTTTTAGGTACAATGTCTTTAACTTCACCTGTTACTGCTACATTTGGGTTAATCCCCTTTACGATTAACTTTGTATAAAACAGCAGCTGACTTTCCAAACATAAGAACTAATTACCAAATGATTCATCTTGCAAACAAGGCTTCTCTCTGATATTTTCTTTTTTTTTCTGGGTAAGCCCCTTACCTACCTACTCTCAGAGTATAATAGAATTTTTTAACACATTTCTTCTTAAGAATTCATATTTTTTATTTGCCTTTCATATCACATAATGTAATAACTCCATTCTTAAAGTCAAATATATTATTGAAATAGTAATTTTTAGGGATGTTAATTTATAATATATAAGCACTTTTTTTTTTCCCTGAGAGATGATAGGCTTATTGGCTCATTTAATATAGGCACTGAAAATAAAACAATGTCTGTGTCTAGAGTGCCCTTCAAATTTATAAGTAATGCTGAAAAAAAATCAAAGATCCTTTATACACATTATAGGCAGACATAAAGAAAGATCACTAATTTTGCTTCTGCAGATCTATATTTGCACACGTTGCTAGGCAATGGAAGAGAATCACAGCCCTAAAGTTCTAGATTGCCTTTTTCTGATATTCATTATTTTAAAAAACACCCTCCCCCCCAACACACACACAAGCCCCCAACAAGCAAATATGTTTTTGTGTTGTAGATATATTTTGTGATATTACAGTGAAGGGATTTTGCATAATAGTTCTTCAAATGTTGTAAAACACCCCTATCCTAGACAAGAAGAAACTTAATGTCCCACAGTTAGAAAAAAGTGAAGTTTCTCATTTTCTCTTGCTTTTCGTGTGACACACTTTCAGATACTGTACTCAGCATTATATTTAGGATATGACAGGTTCCTTCTGAAAGTACAAAATAGTGTCCACTAGACTCTTGGCATTTATAGGTTTAATATTCGAGCCTTTAATTTTTCATGAGTGGCGTTATTGATTATCTATATTCCCTACTACTTTTGCTGAAGAATATATATGAGAGCAGGCTTCGCAGACCACTTGGTGCACTTATCTTGTGTGCTTCATGTTTCTCTACATAGGCTCTTTTTCTTGTGCATCAGAAAAAAATGACCCTTGTGATATTATCTCCCCCCTCACACATGCACATGCTATTTCAACTCCAATGGTGGTAAAAGCCATAAGGTTTGGTTCATATCATTTCTAACAATAATAAAAAAGAGCCTGGGTGATGGCCAACCTTGAGACTGCAGGTTTTTGAGTGCTCTAGAAGCGTTCCTGACATTGGATGCCATTCACTGTGACATCTGTAGGCAAGGATCAGAGCTTATGGGATTTTACTTACTTATCTGAAGGCTACAGATGTGTCTACAGCATTCTATTAGGGACACAAGCCAGACGGAAGAGAGAGCCTGTCAAACTCCCTTCAGGCCTTGAGGGCTACGGTACACGACTGTCTCTCTTTCTTTCTGAGAATGGGCACTTCCCTTGTGTTTTGTTTTTTCATCTGCTGTAACCCACCTTCTTACTGGAACTACTGTCCATGTCATTTTGTCTTAGGCCTTCCTCAGTCCTTCATTTGTGCTTAAATTGGGGTCTCCTGCCCTGTGTGGCCATCATACCCCGTGCATCCCTTCTGAACATCATCGCCTTGTGTTATAGCTGTGTATTTACCCCCCTCCCACGACTGCATATTTCAAAATGGCAGAGTCCTTACCCATCCACTGTCTGTAGCAGTTAAGTGTTCACAAAGTGCCTGGAACACAGCAGGGGCTTCCTAACCATGTATGCAAACAGAGTGGGCCAGTAAAAGCACAAATTCTGGAGCCACATGGCTTGGGGCAGAGTTCAGGTTCATTTTATTGCTGTTTGTTTGTTTAGAGAGAGAATGAGAGAGAGAGAGATCAGGGAGGGACAGAGGGAGAAGGAGATAATCTTAAGCAGGCTCCATGCTTAGGGCAGAGCCCAGTTTGGGGCTCGATCTCAAGACCCTGAGATCATGACCTCGGTGAAAATCAAGAATCTAATGCTTAACTGACTGAGCCACCCAGGTGCCCCACAGAGTTCAAGTTCTAATACTGATAAACCTTATTTATTTACTTTTCAGACTTCTGCATAGGGCCTCACACCTTACATATCGCTCTAATTATTGCAAACCATTTACATATACTACACTATAGATGGTCAAACCTGTAGTCCTCATTGCTCATGATCTCGGGGAGTTATTAAATTTCTCCTAGGCTTGGTTTTCTTTTTTCTTTCTTTCTGTCTTTTTTCTTTTTAGAGAGAGAGAGAGAGAGACAAAGGGGCACAGGGAGAGGGAGACAGAGAATCCCAAGCAGACTCCATGCTCAGTATGGAGCCCTTGGTGGGACTCTATCTCACAACCCCAAGATCATGATCAGGAGTCAATCACTTAACTGACTGAGCCGTCCAGGTGACCCTGGTCTTGATTTTCTCATCTTAAAATTAGAATAACTATAGTCTATACATCAAAGATGCATAAAGATTAACTGAGTTAATATATATCAAGTGCTTAAAGCATTGCCTTTACAGAGCAAGCACTCAAAAGTGTTATTTTAATTTTCTTTTTCAATTATTAAATGAGAGGTGAATCCATCACAACTGTTGCCTTTCATTCCATTAACTATATAAACCATTTACTTTTTCCACTCTCTTACTGAATGATCATTAGATTTTTCCCATTTTTTTATCTTTACAGTTATTTCAAAATAAAAAAAGCAGGCTGATTCATGTCTCCATGAGCACTCATCTCCATGAGACACCTAGAAATGGAATTGTGGATCCAAGGGCACGCACCTGTTAATCTAACTAGCTAGAGATTACTTGCCTCCCGGGATTCCTCAGATCTTCACAGTGCTTGTTTTATTCCTTACCAGATTGATAGGTGTGAAGTATTTCTCTGGTCCTATACTAGTTTTCAACTGCTACCATACCAAATCACCGCAAATCTAGTGGCTTAAAATAACCATTTATTTTCTCCTGTTCTTTAGATCAGAAGTCTCAGAATAGGATAGCTCAGGTGGGCCCCGTCCTTAGAATCTCACAAGGGAAAGATGGAGGATTTTGCAGGTCTATGTTCCTTTCTAGAGTCTCTGGGGATGAAACCACTTCCAAGCTTGGTCACGTTGTTGGTTGACTTCAAGTTCCTTTCCCATCAGGGAAAGGTCAGGGACCAGTATTTATTCTTATAGACTATGTTCACTTATTCTTTCTGTATATTTTACCTCCAGCAGTGATGGCTCTTGTCCCTATCACCATGAATTTTTTAGAGTTCTCCTTATACTTTACCTCCCTCACTCCAGCTGGAGAAATTTCTCTAATGTAAAGGCTCATTTGATCAACTTGGGCCCATGTAGATAATCCAAACTCTCCCTATCTTAAGGCCATCCCTCAATCATACATGCAAAATCTTTTTTTCCTTGTAAAGTTCTGAGTTGCTAGGAATCAGGGCTCAGGAATATTTAGAAGGATGTCATTCTACTACCACAATTACAATTGCTGACTACTCTTTAGGGTGAGCATATTTTCTATGTTGATTGGCCATATTGGTTTCCTGTGCTTTGAACTGGATATTCATATACTTTATCCAATTTCCTATTGGGTTATTTATTCTTTCTTATTGATTTGTGTGGTTTACTATGTATTGGTCTAATAATCATTTAGCAGTTATGTGCACTGAAATTTTTTTTTTTTTAATTATAGCTTAACTTTTAAAGGAGTTCGTCAAGTCTTAAAATAGTCAAAGACTTCAAATTTTGCCATGGTCAAATTTGACCGTTGTTTTCCCTAACCCTAATATCACAGGACTTTCATGTATATCGTCTTCTAAAACTTACAGCTTTCCCTTTTTTTCATTTCCTTTTCCTACATGTGTCTTTAAGCAATTTGGAGTGAATTTTAACACATGAAGAGATATAGGTATGATTTTGCCTTTAATAGAATTTTCATTGTCACTATTTAATAGTACTAAAATCTATTTTGGGGATTGATGTTAAATTCCCATATACAAAATTTATATATATATTTCTGACTCTTAACTCTGTACTTTACAATTAATATCATAATAACATGCCATTATGAACTGTAATAAATCATGCAAACTGGTAAGGAAAATCCTTCTTAATTAATCTTTCTTAAATTTTCAAGGGCTGGATCCCTGAGGGGCTCAGTGATTGAGCATCTGGCTCAGGGAGTGATCCTGGGGTCTGGTATCGAGTCCCACATCAGGCTTCCTGTAGAGAGCCTGCTTCTCCCTCTGCCTGTGTCTCTGCCTCTCTCTCTCTGTGTCTCTCATGAATAATTAAATAAATAAAATCTTTTAAAAAGTTTTGTTTTCCCCCCCCAGGGGTATTTTCTTCCATATCTGCTAATTCTTATGTATTTTAGGACCAGTTGGGTAACTTTTGTGAAAAACTGTTTAGAAATGTTAAATACTATGTTGCATTTGTAGTTCATATTATCAAGAACTATCATCTTCATAATACTAACTTCCTTTCATTAGAAAAAAAATTTACAGTCATATATATTTTGTTTGTTTTTATTTTGTTTTTGTTTATTTTGTTTTGTTTTGTATTGCTGTTATAATATCAAGGTTTGTGTTCTCCTAAAATAGGTTAAAATCCTAATGCATCAATGGTGGTATTTTTGGGTGGGGCCTTTTGGGGGTGCATAGGTGATGAGTCTGGAGCCCTCATAAGTGGGATTAGTGCTTTTAAAAAGAGATCCCACACAGCTCCCTAGCCCCATCTGCCATGTAAGAATAAAAAGACAAGTCTACAACCCAGAAGAGGGCCCCCACTCAACCATGCTGGCATCCTGAGCAGAGACTTCCAGCCTTCCAGAGAAATGAATGTCTGTTTTTTTTATAAGCCACCTAATCCATGGTGTTTTATTATAGCAGGCCAAACAGACTAAGACAATAATTGTTATACTTCTTCCCTTGAAGTTTTTGTTGTAGTTAGACTAAATTCAAGAAGCTATGGCTTTTGTTTATAATTCTGTTGATTTTAAAATTTTAATTACATTAATTGTTTTTGGCTATGTATAGGAATAATGTTGACTTTGTATATAATCTGTATCAATAAACTGTCTAATTTTTTTTTACTTTTAGTAGTATAGACTATATTTTGAATTTTCTATGTAGACAAACCTAACAGTTGTGGATATCTATAATTTTGTTTCTTTGTTTCAAACCTGTATGTTTTTTTTTATCCATTTTATTAATGTCTCATGGTCTTTTGTTATTGTGCTTCCTCAAACTCCCATAAGATTATGAAGAGTGATGATGATGGTTAACCTTGTTTTGTTCATTCTTAAGGTTCACAAAACTTTTTGATGCATTTTTGATATATATCCTTCATCAAATTTAAAAATGTCCTCATATTCCTATTTTTCTAGGAGTTTAAAATTATGTGTGTGTTTTTGATTTTATATTTGATTCATTTTTTCTAATTGATTAATAGTATATACTACATTAACATTTTACTAATGTAAAAGTATCCTTGCACTTTTGCTATTAAACATTTAAAAATTCAGTTAAAAATGCATTGCTGGGGTGCCTGGGTGGGTCAGTTCTTTAAGCCTCTGCCTTCTGCTCAGGTAATGATCCCAGGATCAGGGTTCTGGGATGGAGCCATGTCCCCCTCTCCTGCCTGCTTCCTCCTCCTTGCACTCTCTCTCTTTAAAAAAAAATACATTGCTGAGCTTAATTTGCTCACTTTTTTAAATTAATGAGTAGCATCTTTGTTCGTAAGTGAAATTGGCTGAAATTTTCTCACACCATCTTTGGTTTGAATGCCTCATTAAATGAATTAAAGAAATGAAGATGCTTCTCTTTTTCTTTGAGAATAGTGTGCACATAAATTAAATACTAACATTTCTGTGACCGTTTCATAGAACATATCTGTTGAATTGTCTAAATCTCAAAGGTTTTGAATTCTCCTACCAATATTTCCATTTCTTTAATGGTTTTAGATGTATTCATATTTTCTGTCTCTTCTTTAAAAAAAAAAAAAGATTTTATTTATTTATTCACAAGAGACACAGAGAGAGATGCAGAGACACAGGCAGAAGGAGAAGCAGGTTCCTTGCAAGGAGCCTGATGTGGGACTTGATCCTGGGACCCCAGGATCATGCCCTGAGCTGAAGGCAGATGCTCAACTGCTGAGCCACCCAGGCATCTCTATTTTCTGTTTCTTCTTGGATCAGTATTGATTTTTCTAGTAACTTATCAATTTATGTTTTTATTAAATAAATGGAATATTATTCTTGATTTCTTTATGATTTTATTATCTATACCTTCCCAGTAGTTTCCTTAGGCCTCTTTTATCTTTTGACATTTCCTTATGTTTTCTGTCTTTTAAAAACATTTTATTAATGTCTCATGGTCTCACCTACAACTTTATCCCTAAGGACTCTCAGCCCTGTTCACCGCATCCTTCTGAAGTTGTGATTGTTGGCCTTGCCCACTTATGGTCACTATTGAACAAGGATGTTCAAAGTAGCACCTGGCAAGTCACTGGTTCTCTTTTCATTTCTGCCTCAATTTTGTCCATGCTATTCCTGATGGACAGTTATTTCTGGAGAGATAACACCTCCTTTCTTGCCTGCTGGTCCCTGGATATAAGGAGCCTAAAGTACCCAAGTGGAAGCCATGGCTTTTAATAAATGGGACTTTTGTCATGTCCCTCAGCCCCTTTCAGTAACAGAATCCAAGAGTTACGTGAGTAGGAAACACAAATTACCTCAACAGGTCACTTATACAGATGCTAAGGGTGGCCACTTCTACTTCTACCCACTGGTTTGTGGACTTCTAAATTCTTCCTATTAGGGAGACAATGCCATACAGAGGTCTCTGACTGAGTGTGTTATACCCTATTCTGAAAGAATGGTACCATATTGCTGTAGATACTGGCTCGTCACTGGCACTTCAGCTGCCAACTGGCCACCAGGTGGCTGGTTGTTCTCCTCTAGGTATGGTGCCATCATATTGGGGATTCAGCTTTAATTGCTGTGACTGGCATGCTGGTTCTTCAGCAGGGACAATGTGAAATCAGCTTTAGTGAGGAGATCTGCAGCATTTGGTTAAGTCCTAAATTGGCCATGTCTCGTTCAAGTCACCTCCCTGAGGCCAAAGTGTCAATAATCCCATAATAGGAGTCTTCAGGTTCATTAAAGACTTCCAGTGTTTCTAGGAAATTACCAGAAACCATATTAGATCAATTTCATTTCAGTCTGAAAAATCTGTATTTTACTAGAGGAGGATTGCATTTTAATGACAATGGAAAACCTTTAGACAGAGCACTGAAAAGAAATCAATTATGCATTTTAATTTGTTACAAACCCAGAAAGAGTAAGACAGTATTCCATAGAGCAGTGGCCCCTAAACTTCCGTGTGCCTTGCAATCACCTGTGAGGCTTCTTAAATACAGATTATTGGCTCCATCCCAGTTGCTGATTTAGCTGGTGTGGAATTGGGTTTTGATTTACATTTCTAACAAGTTCTCTGTGGTGCTAAGACTCTGGTCTTCTCAGGGACCACATTTTAAGAACCACTGCACAGAAGATCTTGCTTACCTGGCTTGCCTTTGCTAGACTCTGGGCTCTTGTAATTCACTGTGTTGAACCATCTACAATGTTCTATTTTCTTTACGTATCATTTGTAAGATTTCGCCAGCAAAGACATTTCAGGCAACAAAATCAGTTTTGATAGGATTTGATTCTTCTTCCTCTTTCTTTAATTTTTATATTTTGGTAATTCAAGTTCTGCTAATCTTTTTGTGTTGTGCTATCCTCCTCTCCCATGAAGCCTGTCCTGTTGTGTGTCTTTCTTGTCTGAACTGAGCAGACACCATTAAATCTCTACCCCAGCAATGACTTGCTAGATAGACGCCTGATAAAACTCTGCCTGCTTTTATGGTTCAGCACATCAGGGGGTACCTTTAAGCTTTTTTTCCTCTCAATCCTCCTAAGCAAAGAGCTCAGTGATTTTTGTCTCATTGCCTAGAAACTGGATTTTGCTTTCTGGTCTACCTTTCATTTGAACCATATTTCTTTTGGTTATCAGAGTGCACAGACCCTAAAAGCAACCAGCTCTGGCTCCCAGTCTAGATAAAAGTTTTGTTCGACATCTAACAGGCTTGAGAGAATACAGGCGCTCTTATTAAGGCTTTACAGCAATTTTCAGATCTCTTTAGTGGTTGTTCAATTACGACTATAAATACTGAGTCTTCAAAGAAGAATACCTAAGGAAATTCTCTACAGTGTTTCTCAATAGTCTCCTCCTAAACACCTGAAACCTCTTATTTATTCGATTGGTAGATTTCTGTCACTTTCTATACATATTTTTGGTGCCTGCCAAGCTTTTCAGTGAAATGGTTTTGTTGTGCTAATTATTTGGTAGCAAGGACATGACAATGACCTCTGTCAACGCTGAAACCGGAGGTCTTACTGAGCAGAAACGTTGTGATGATGCCACCTTGTATGATGCTTTGGGCCGCAACAATCCAGGATATTATTATTTAAAGAATGTCTAATTTTACATATACCCATTGTCCTATATAATGTTCACATTAATAAACAAAAAACACATGCTATTATACCTTACCTAGTTTTCATTTTCATGAGGATGTACTCTTTAACATCCTTGTTTTAATTCTCTAATGGCTTACAATATAATTAATAGCCCAAGAGGAAAATGTTGAAAGTTGGATACGAAACAAACCATTTTTATTTGCTGTACCATAGGTAACCTCAGTCCTCAAGAGCTAACGTTTATTATATCCATTCTCCCCACGCATTCTGTTTATCTTTTATGCAAATTATAAGATCATAAAGCATTCTGTGAACTTGTTAGTTATGCATGTTTTATGACACTGTTAATGCATCTGTGCACATCTAAAATGATACATTGGCAAAAAATTGATTAACCACTATGTATTTTACAAACTGAAACTAATGGTTTAACTGAGTGAATTAGTTAGAACCTGTTAGACTTCTGGGAGCACATACTGAATTGTTTTCATGCCTTTCTAATTTTATTATAACAAATTTTCTGCAAATAAATGCCTTTCAAAGAGTGCATCTCAATTTATAGGCAATATGAGTATGTCTAGTTTCTCAAAATATGTGTTAGAACTAATAAAAAAGACTAATGAATAGATTATTAAACTTTTTATGGAGTGCATTTGCCAGTCATATTAATATAAAACTAGTTTAGGGACTTGCAAACTATTCAAAATTTTAACTAAAAAGTTTGCTATAACTATACTCATTTTGAAAGCTTGACCTTTTCTCGCTTTATATCTTATGATGGTACCTCAGGGAGGAAATAATGAATTTCACTTAGCACTTACATTGGTATTATGCAGCTTTTAATGGTGCTCGCAGATGAATCTGCCTTGAATTTTGCAGCAGTGAAATCCATTATGGTTGTCTTTATGAGAATAAAATTTTCATTTTTGCTAAGTTTTCTCAGTGATATTCCTGCCAAGTTTAGATATATCCAACCTGAGAACTCTTACATGTGAAGAAGTCTTAGCATTGAAGACTTCACTTGAAACATAGAATTGATTTTTAATAACAGGGTCTAGATATTTATGATGTATTACCTGGTTGCAAAGAAATAGTTATGTTTCAAGTCTTTTATGATGCCAGCGATCCCATATTCTAAGTTTGCCAAACTTCCAAGCATTTAGATTTTATATGTGGTTTGTATCATTTAGTGTAAAGACCAAGCCGCAGTAATTAAAAAAAAAAAAAACTTCACAACTTTTAACATATCAAATAAAGTAGATGACTCTTCTCTTACGTAATTGTTCAAAGCTAGTAAGTGGTCCAGGGTGGATAGGGAGCTATGTTCTCCATGGTCATTCAGAAATTCAGATTCCTTCTCTCTTGCTGCTCCTCCATTTCCTAGGATCTTGCCTCTTTTACAGACTCTGACTTGCAGAAGGAGAAAGTGTGGAATGTGAGGCAATCAATTTCTTAAGGAAAAAGAGCAGAATGAGATCGGGAGCAGCAGTTTTCAGCCTGCTGTCTTCCCTTTTGAGAGAAAGCAGGTTGGTTTTACTATGTTCAGTTATAATTCTTATTATCAAATTAAAATTGTGTGAGAATATATAGTCTTTAAATTGGCATATAAAACCGCGGTGGTAAAATATTCACTATAGGAGTATATCTAGTAAGAAAACTCTAGCAAAGATACTCAAAATCTTTCTGACTATAACTGTATCGAATTAACTTTTCTATCTAATTTGAACATTTTTAAGTATTTGTATCCTTGAGGAGGTTGCAGGAACTGTTTAATGTTCTAGAACTTTAAAATGTGGCATTGAGTTTCCTGCCATCATATCTCTATAGCATTCCTCATAAATATGTCAGACGTATTACTTCTGACCTCACAAATGCATTTACTGATTTATAGAATTTACACTTACTATAAAAAAATGTGACATTAAAAATAAACATTAAACCAAACATTAAACATTATTTGCATTAATGACCAAGTTTAACGGAGATTTTAAAATTATGAAATAGAACTTGATTTTGAAATCATGCTACAGAATTATGTTTCTTGAATGGATAAGGGCTCAGAACCTCCTCGCTTTTTTTAAGTAAGTAATTTCCCAAGCAGGCAACTCCTCTAAGTATATACTCATACATATGTGTATCTCCATACATACATCTTTGCATAATGAAGGCTGAAAAATAATTTAAATTAAAATAAAATAAAAATTTAAGTTAAATGAAGACTGAAAAGTAATTTAAATTAAAATGAAATATAAATTTAAATTAAAATACAAATTTTAATACTAATTCTTTTTGAGTGGGATGAAATATTGCAAGTAATATTTTATCATTCTGCCTATGTGGCCACAGAGAAATTTTCTTCCTTTTTCAACATTTCTGAGAAAACATATGATTTATGCTCTGTAAGTGTGTTAAACAGAACAAGGGGTATTTATATATATTAGAACAGATGCCGTATGCTCATCCCCTTGGTTTCTGTAGCTTGAAGAAATTTCTAATTCTGCTGCTGTCATGAATTTGCATGTATCAGTTTTGTGGTAATGGGAAATAACCTTTAGGTGCTATAAGTTACCTTTAGAGACGTGTACCAGGATTAATTAAGGACTGAATTTGTTTCTTAAATAAGAAAATATGTATTTCAACCTGCAATAAGAAGATGCAGGTTGCATTTGTAAAAGCTCATAACTCAACTATGTGACATTTGGTTTAAAAAAGGAAAGGGAAAAAAACATGTGGGATTCAATCAAGTTTGCATATGCTGCTGTCTAGATAGTGTGGATGCTCAAATGCCAAATATAGATTAAAAGATATAAATGGGATTTTTTTTTCTTCTGATGATACAACATACTTCTAATACATGGAATTTAGAGGAGAAATACATACAAATCCTTTGACACTTTTAAGAGTAAAGGGATTCAAATTATTGTATTTGGGGGAAATATTTGGACAGATTATGTCAAAGAACTTCAAAATGTCCAAAGGTTTGGTTAATCTATTACATTTCAGAGTTGCAGCTAGGTGTATTATAAAAAAGCGGGACTTATTGGTTAATTTGGAAAATATTAAATTAAGGAAAGAAAGACCTTTTTTAAAAAAACTGTGAGACATCTCATGCTTTTAATATAATAAATAATAGTTAACATGGGTCAGGTCACTACGATAACCACCACGTTAGGGAGGCAGGAGTCAGGTTACTATGCAAAAATCTGCAGAGTAGTCTTATAGAATAAGTATTATTATTATTGTCATTCTGGAGCCTCAAAATATTTAGACTTTGAGTGGTTAAACAGTTTGCTTGAGTTGATGTGAACAGTAACTGCTAAAGTGAGTCTGTGGGCCAAACAGAACAAAATGGGAGTATGGATTCTGAACTACCAGAAAATATATCACCTCTCCTTATCAGCCAGTGTCCAGTCCCCACTGATGGTCAAATTTCTGGAATTGCAGACCTTATACTTTTCCCAAAGAATCTGAATCCTACTGTATTACACAATCAATTTTGTAAATATTCAAGTACTATTGCCTTACCTACAACCTCTAGCTACATCAGTAAACCTTTATTTTTTATAGTTTTTCTCTTTTCCTTCAAAATCAGAAGGGGCACGATATGGAAGAAGGAAAATGTGAAGGTTAGGACATGGGGAAATTAGATACAGAAGGACAAATATATTGTATTGAGTAGAAGATAGAATAATTGGCAATTTAAATCAAAGTGTGCTCTCCTAAAAAAAAAAAAAAAAGTGTGCTCTCCTTATTACTATTATTAAAAGTCATTATTTAAAGATTATTTATTTTTAATGGTTTGTTGCTTAGCTAAGTATTTGGCCCTGAAGCAATTCGTGAAAGAAAACCATTTTAAAAAGTCAAATTAACAGAAATAGTCTGAGGATGATTCCCTGCTGCTTTTTTTTCTGAAAATCATAAAATAACAAGAGGACCATGGAGTGTTTTGAGTAACCCCAGCATGGAGTATGCATAAAATGAAGAAAATATCTTCCTTGACCTATTTAAAACATGTATTTTCAACCTTTTTTCTCTATCCCTACTGCTTCCTCAGACAGGGAGTTGGTATATCTCAGTAGGAACAGTAGGTTGGTAAAATTTAATGCTGATTTTGCATAAACTAGAGCTGTTTCTCACTTGGATCTGGGAAGAGAAGGTGGAACCAGTTCTGTATAAAAGACCACATAAAAAAAACATACTAAATTATGTATTTTGACTCAAGGTAGTCACACACCAGAGAGTATCATCTCTTCATGTACATTTATTTATCTTCAGATTGAATTATTCATGCCGAATAGTTTAGTGAAAAATCTATTCCATTTTTCAGAAACCATTCCATTTTGCCTGAATTTTGCAGAGGTAAATGTAGTTGACTCTGAAGGAGTCAGGCTTGCCTTATAATAAACAGTTGACTTTCAGCTAATGACATTTTCTTGTGTTGGGGGGCTGTCAAACTAAAATATCTACATCCATGATATATTGGCCTCCAAGGAAGGAATCCTCAAAATGCCTTCCATCTCAATGTGATTACAGGTATCATTTAGGGTAAGCTTTTAAGGATCGTAGGACAGCACATATGTCAGTGCTTCTCCATGGCCTGTCCAGCAGCTGTGACAACTTGGAAAAGGGCCAACCCTGGATACTAGCTAATTAGAAAAAAGTCTTTTTTTAATTTTTAAAAATTTATTATTATTATTTTTTTTAGGAAAAACGTCTTAAAAAATAAATGTTCTTGGAGAAGTAATTCACATGTACACAAGAAAATTTCTTGGGTTTGAGTTTTGACTTACTTGAAAGTGGAAGAATGAGGCCATAGAAGTAAAGAGAATAAAACGGGGGATGGGGGAAGAATGTTTTGGCTCAGAGTAGGCTTAATTTACAGATGCAAAGATAGTAATATGAGATTTTATTTTCTTTAGCATTATGATGTATTCATGGAAATTTTTTTATTAAGGCAAGCCTAAGTGTTTGGAGTCTAGGCCTGTGTTTATTATATGCCCAAGTGTCAGGCAAGCCCCTAAGAATCACTTTGATTACCATTTAAAAATGCAAAATGAGGCCCCATCCTAAGAAATTCTGATTTAAGAGGTTTGAGGTAGGATTTAAGAAGCTGAGTAATAGTAATTGAAAAATCCCTAGAAGGTTCTGGTACACAGGCAACCATCCATGTCAGACCACACCTAACTGAAATAAATGCTTCTTACCCCATGATGAGACAAATGGGCTGAATCAGTATATAAGTAGAGTGAGGGTGTTTTTTAAGTCTTGGAAGCAAAAGTGGGTCAGTTGAAGCAGGCAGGGTGAAAATTTCCCCTAGTACTAATTCTCTTCTTGTTTCATTTTAATTGAATTTTTAGGCCAGTAGATAGACAATGAAAATAAAAATTACATTTCACAATCTCTCTTCCATCTACATGGGGCCATGTGATCGACTGAATTAATGGCTGGGGGACATCAGAGGAAATGGCATATGGATGTTTTGGAAACTGCCTCACTTTGTCATTCTTTCCTCTCCTTAGGTGTTTGCGCTATAGAAGCTACTAAACTGACTCATCATGAAAACTTGGGATGTGGTATGGTGAGCAGGAAGGAACCAGAACCCCAGAAGACTTTCTAGAGAGCTACCCCACCAGCACCAGCCTGGATGTCCCTGGGTTTTTAAACAAAAGAGATTTATACTTTTATCTTGTTTTCCTGCTGTTCTTCACCTGGAACACTCCTAATTTTAAATTATCTGACTTTATGCACCTGAACCAATTTCAGGGATGCATAGTATAGAAGGGGTGGTACCCTGAGAGGCCAAGGGAAGGATACAGAATGACTTAGAAAAAATTCCTTCGCTATCCTTCATCACGTAACTGGAATCATTAAAAGGAAAAACTACTATTCATGAAGTTCGTGAAACATGTAGTTTGAAAATAGAGCACCTCAACTGAGGTAACCAAAGATTTTAAAAAATATTTTATTTATTTATTTTTGAGAGACACAGAGAGAAAGGTAGAGACACAGGCAGAGGGAGAAGCAGGTTCTCTGTGGGGAGCCCAAAATGCAGGGCTCCATCCCAGGACCCCGGGATCACGACCTGAGCCGAAGGCAGATGCTCAACCACTGAGTCACCCAGATGCCCGGACAACTGAAGGTTTTAAAGCATTTATAAAATATGCAAAAATAGAGTTATCATGTCAGTTTTCATTACTACTGTCTAAAGACAGTCTTGATTGGCCCAAATTAACAAAATTAATGAATGTGTATGCATATGCGTGTGTGTGTTAGTTTGAACATAAAAAATTTAAAGATATCCCTCTAATGAAAAGTAGAACCTTTATTTTTGTACTTGGCTTGTCATTTTAGAAGGGGGTAAATGGCAATAAATGTCATGTGCATTATAAGAATTAAATTATACATTGGGAAGACATGAGCAACCCTGCTCAAAATATAAGTAAGTGAATGATAATTTTGTTAGGGTGTTTTTGATATCATGATTCCAAAACCTCATAAAAAAGTCAGTGCTGGGAACAAACACTGATGGATGATCAGTGTGTTTTATTAAAATTAAATCCTGATAAGAATCTGAAATGACATCTTTGCCATTTTGAATTTCAGAGATAGTATTTTTGGTCTTGAAAATAGATTCTGACAGTTTATTCGAATCACCCAAAATTTGGTTTCTCATGCTTTCATCATCTCATGCTGATCATTTTGATGAAACAGCTTAGTTCTCCTAGTACTTTTGATGTACCAATCCTTTCTCATTGGCACATTATTAAGAATAAAAAATATTTTTCTTTTCACAATATGCATTCATTATAATAAAAAGAAAAGAAGGCAGAGAAACACATTGGGACATGGAAAACACTATAATGATACCTCCTTGAGAGAGCCACTTTCACAATCTTTGTCTATATATTTTGACTGTTTTGTTGCTTTTATTTTTAAACATCTGTTAAATTGTGTGTGTGTTTCAGGTTCATTACAAAAATGTCAAAATATCATATGTAGTAAATTGTATATAGTAAACTCTGAGCTCCTTCCCTTCGCCCAGCCTCTATTGGTAAACACTGTTAGTGAGTTAGAGGGCATCTTTTCAGGTATTTTTCTAAGCACTCCTAGGTACAAAGGTAGATGTATTAACACAAACACATACACACATAGAGACAAACATAATACCTCTTGTAGACACATTTTTACAATATATTTGTGATAGACCTCTCTTTGTACACACACCATGCACACATAGACACACAAATACATATTTCTGTGACCCAAAGTTTCCACTTAATAATAATACATCAGATTTCAGAGCAGCTGAGTGTTAGTTTCTTTACTTAAAAAATTTCCAATTAGGGATGCCTGGGTGGCTCAGTGGTTGAGCGTCTGCCTTCGGCTCAGGGTGTGATCCTGGGGTCCCAGGATCTAGTCCCATGTCGGGCTCCCTGCATGGAGCCTGCTTCTCCCTCTGCCTGTGTCTTTGCTTCTTTCTCTCTCTCTCTGTCTGACTCTCATGAATAAATAAATAAAATCTTTAAAAAATAAAACTAAAAATTTCCACTTAATACTGGTTAGTTCCAGTAACAGAACCTTTAATTCTAAATTCCAAATCTATGATTTTTTGTTTTTTTTTTAAAAACTGTGAAAGGAAGAGACATAGGATATCTACTCAATGCTGCACTGGAAGTCTAGACAGCTTAGTAAGGCTAGGGGAAAACAGACATGAAAAAGATTCTGATTGTAAAATGAAAATTAAAACAGTCTTTATTCACAGATGACATGATTGTCTATGTCAAAAATTCTGTAAGATATATATTTTTTAATTTATTTATTTATAAATAAATAATCCCCGAGTCCCCAGGATCACACCCTGGGCAAAGGCGACGCTAAACCGCTGGGCCACCCGGGCTGCCCAATTCTGTAAGATCTATAAAAACGTTACTAAAACTATAAACGAGGTTACCAAGGTCACAGGACACAAGGCCAACATACAACAATCTGTATAATTGAAATAATCATAAATTTAACTTCAACTAGTTTTTGAAGAAGAGCAGAATATTCCACCCCAAAATATGCCTTTTTGGTATAACAATTGTTTTAGACTGATTATTTTTATTTTTTATTTTTAGACTGATTAGTTTTTAAGAAACAGCGGCTCTATTAAAAACAAATTGAAGTTTTGTAAGAGATATTTACATTTGTAAGGGAAATTGCCATTTGCAAGGTTGTTTCCCTTTATGTACCAGGAAAAGAAGATGACTAAATTTCTAGAAACTCTTATTAATGGAGAAAGCAAGGATTTAAATCTGTATAACAGCCTTACTCTTGTTTACTGTGCTTTTCCTGATAACGTCTCATAACTGCTCGTATCCCCCTAACAGCTCTTTTGTCTTTAGCTGGAGATGTTGTTTAACATTTGAGGCCTTTTTGGGGGAGTTACTCAGTTTTTCTAGGTGTCTCCCATGCAGATAGGAGGTATACAAGTTATTAAACTTCTGTTTGTTTTTCCCCTACTAATCTATTATTCCTTATGGGGGGAGGGTAGGGAAGGGGTGGTGTCTCAGTGAAGAACCCAAAAGGGTGGAGGGGAAATTAAGTTTCCTCCCCTACACTTTTATTTACTGAAAATTATCTTTGATAGTATACTTCATTTTTAAAATGTTTGTTTGTCTTTAATGATGTGGGAAAAAAAGGAAAAGAAAAAATTAAATTTCCTACTGTCTACTGCCCATTGACAAGTCCTTGAAACAGGCAGTGTTCTTTCTCTAGGAACTCAGTGGCCTCTATGTTAATACTTTGCTAAAAGCAAGAGGCATCTTAGCCAGATCCCCCCCCCCCCCCCCCACACACACACCTAGGATCTACATAACATATAAAAATTCCTTTGGAGGATGCCTGGGTGGCTCAGTGGTTGATCATCTGCCTTTAGCTCAGGTTGTGATCCCTGGATCCTGGGATTGAGTCCTGCATTGGGCTCCCCACAGAGAACCTGCTTCTCCCTTTGCCTAGGTCTCTACCTTTCTCTCTGTGTCTCTCTGAATAAATACATAAAATCTTAAAACACACACACACATACACACACACACACACACACACCTTTTTGTACTAAAGACATCCCAAGAATTCTTTCTTGGCCATTGGCTCTAAACTCCATTTCCTACATCTTTAGGGCAATTAAATAGAGTTCTTTACAAATTAATTTTAGCACTATCACCAGGAGGTTAAATAAATCACACATCTGTAACAAAAATGCATAGACATAAACATACAAATGGAGATTTTAAAATTTTAGCTTTAAGACAGGTACAATAATGCAAAGCTCACTAGTTTATGAAAGAAGAGTCAGATTCAAATTGTGTTTTAAACATATAGGATAAGTTAATTTTACATGCTTAGATTGCTAAATTTAAAAAATATATTTATTTTATTTTTTATTTTTTAAAGATTTTGTTTATTTATTCATGAGAGACAGAGAGAGAGAGAGGCAGAGACACAGGCAGAGGGAGAAGCAGGCTCAATGCAGGGAGCTCTATGTGAAGAACCTAGAGTTCTTTGATCCCGGGACTCCAGGATCACGCTCTGGGCCGAAGGTAGGAGCTAAACCACTGAGCCACTCAGGGATCCCCTAAGTTTTATTTTTAATTGAAATTTAATTTTATTAATATTTGTGGATAAGAACTTTCAGATTTTTCATTCACTTAATTTCAAATTTATTTTTCTCCTCCTCCTTCTTTTCTTGACAAGAATTACGTCTTTAAGTTTATATTTCAAGAGATGACTCTGGGTTACTAGAGGAGATAAGGCAAATATTACATCTCAAAGATGCAGAGAAAGGATCTAAGTTTCTCCAAGAAGAGTTTTGCTTCCTAAATCTGGATCTTTTACAATATCTGCAGGCCTTTTGAGATAAACAAGAGAGGTTTTGGGATTGGTAAAAAGAAAAGATGGGCTTTTAATTGTTTCTAGAGTTGAGTTTCTGTTCTTAATGAAGACTGGATTTATAAGACAAATACAGTTGGTTTTCATTTTTCAAATAATTGAATGATAACCTGAAAGATATCAGGACCTAGCCGTCCAACTACATTACCCTCAATTTGCTTCTTTATATCAGGATAAGGATCCTTAAGATGAAAATGGAAAGATTTGTATGTTCTAGACTTCTGCTGTATTTCTTCAGAATGTTTATTAAATCCTTTCACAATGGCTTTAGGCTGTTTTCTTTTCTTCTGAGTACATAATTTCATTTTAGGTTAGGGGAGAAGGCCTACAAACTTTGTATCAGTATCTGAATATCAGCTTCCATTTGGGCTGAGTTTTGGGCATAGAGCAACTACAAAAAAATCTTCTTGAATATCTATCTTGTCAGGTTTCAGCCAAGACAAATAGTAAATGATGTAAGAAATGATTGGGGTTCGGAGCCAACAGCCAAGAAAGTATTCTTGAGGCATCTTAGGTGCAAAGGGTGTTTTTATTGAAGCACTGGGACAAAACTTATAGGCGGAAAGAGCTGCACCAGGGTCATGAAGAATGGCCCATTATAAGCTTTCAAGTTGGAAGGGGGTAAGGGAGAGCGGAAGTCTCTAAGGGATTTAGAATCAAGGTTTCCAGGGCCTCAAGGGGGCCAGCTGTTGTCAGGGAAAGGTCATTTATTACTGCCTAAAACACCTTAGTCATGAGACCCTTAGGATGTATATTGATAGGTCCTGTGCTTAGAGATGATCGCCAACATGGATCTTGGGGGTAGAGATAAAGGAAGTTTTCCATTCTTTTCTTTTCTCTATATGTTAAAGAAGACTAACAAGATCCTGGAGGGTTGGGATAATGTTAAGCTAAGATTGCCTTTTGCCCTTAGCAAGGTATTAACATTGAAGCAGTTGAACTCCCAGAGGAAGGTCACTTTGCTTGTTTCAAGGACTTGTCAGTGGGCTGTAGACAGTAAGAAAATTTAATTTTTTTTCTTTTGCTTTTGTTTTCTACATCAGTAAATATTCCAGGCGGTATCTGACAACCCCATACACACACACACATGCAAACATACGCAAGACATTTAAATTATAAAGATACCATTTATAGTAGCATCAAAATATTATGCATAAAGGAAACATCCATCTTGTATACTGGAAAGTGCAAAACATTGCTGAGAGAAATTAAAGAAAATCTAAGTACATGGTCAGATATACCATGTTTTGGAATTGGGAAACTCAATAGTGGTAATATGTCAAGTCTCCCCAGAATGATCTCTAAATTCAACACAATCTCAATCAAAGTCCTCACAGTCTGTTTTAGATATTGACTAGGTGATCTTAAAATTGATAGAAATGAGTATTAGGGGATCCCTGGGTGGCGCAGTGGTTTAGCGCCTATCTTTGGCCCAGGGTGCGGTCCTGGAGACCTGGGATCGAATTCCACATCGGGCCCCTGGTGCATGGAGCCTGCTTCTCCCTCTGCCTATGTCTCTGCCTCTCTCTCTCTCTCTCTGTGTGACTATCATAAATAAAAATTAAAAAAAAAATTAAATTAAAAAAAACAATGTGGCTACTATATAAAAAAAGAAAAAAAAAGAAAAAGAAATGAGTATTAGCATCATCAAGCAAAGTTGGGAGACTTACACGGCCTCATTTCAAGATATATTTTAAAGCTATTCTTCTAAGCAAAGTACATCAAAGACATATGATCTCAGTCATAGTGGAATTTAAGCAACAAAGCAAATGAGCAAAGGGAAAAAAGAAGAGAGAAGGAGGCAGACCAAGAAACAGATTCTTAAGAACAAACTGGTGGTGACCAGAGGGGAGGTAGGTAGGGGGATGAGGGAAACAGGTGATAGGCATCAAGGAGGGCTCTTGGGGGGATAAACACCAGGTGATGTATGCAAGTGCTAAATCACTATATTGTACAGCTGAAACTAATATTACATTGTATGTTAACCAACAGAAATTTAAATAAAAACTATAAAAAAAAAAAAGCAAGAGTAACCAGCAGTGTGATACTGATAGGCAAATAGATCAATGGAAAAGAATAGAGTCCAGATATAGTCAATGGGTCTTGACAATAGTGCAGAGGCAATTTATCAGAGAAAGGATGGTTTTTTCAAGAAGGAAACACAGCTGGGACAGGCCCATAATTTGCCTCACATACCTAAATTAACTGAAAATGGATCAAAGGCTTTACTGTAAATCTTAAAAGTACAAAAGATATAGAAGAAAACATGGGAGAGTAACTTTATGACCTATTTTTGTAACCAAAGATGTACTGGAGCACAGCCATGCCTCTCTGCGTATGTACTGCCTTCGGCTGCTTTTGTGATAAAACAGCCGAGTTGAGTAACAGAAATCATATGGTCTGCGGAGCCCATAATGTTTATCAGCAGGCTCTTTTCTGAAGTTGGCCAACTCCTGCTATCAGTCATAAGGAGTAGAAAATGCAGTGAGAACTGGCTGGAAGGCCGAAAAACCTGAACGACCAGGAGGAGCATGACTTCAGGGCTGTCCTCATGCTCTGGCTCCGAGTGCTGTGGGTAGGCTTCATCTTCAGACGGGGAACTTGAGGGCAAGGTTTCAGGGCACACAGCACAGGTGGGAACATCTTGAAGAATGATTTAAAAGTTGCTTCTTCCTGGGGTTGTGTTTTTAATTTCTGGACACTTTACTCTGATACTCTCAATAAACTAACTTCACGTGTCTCTAATATAAATGACAGAGTGATAAGAGGGTGACAATTTTCTTTCCAAATTACCTTCTTTGCCATGAACTCATGGCTTGGGCCACACTTCTGAATAAGCCATGAGTGGGGAATGGAATTACCCTTTACCAGTCAGGGCCACCTTGTAGCTGGGGACGGGTTGGTGAGAAGTAGTATGAAGTGACTGTAGTGATGCTTCATGCGTTCCTTCTCCTAGTACCCTAAAACCACTGCTTGTTGACCTTTCTCATGGTTGGATTTCTGGTGAGTTTTCTTTTCTTTTCTTTTTTTTTTTCTTTTCATTTTTTTTTCTCTCCTCCCCTCTCCTCTCCTATCATCTTTTCTTCTTTTTTCCTTTTTTTCATTTCTTCCCTTTTCTTTCTTTCTTTCTTTCTTTCTTTCTTTCTTTCTTTCTTTCTTTCTTTCTTCTTTCTTTCTTTCTTTCTTTCTTTCTTTCTTTCTTTCTTTCTTTCTTGTTAGTTTTCAGAGGTTCCATTGCTAAAAATGCTTATCATGTAGTAGGGTTTCATCTTTATAAATATTCTCAGTTGTTGGTTGGAGCTAAATACCCTTTATAATAAAAATGAAGCATCTTTCCATATATCATATTGTAAGAATTTTAATTAGAAATGTGTTCAAATTTCAGACGCCTTTCATTATATATTTAAAAACTAAAAAATTTAAATTTAGAGATGTGATAAATTATATATTTAGATTTTCTAATATCTTTCCATTTTTACATTTCTGGAAAGTATCTTTTTATTTGGAGCATTTATCTTTAAATGTACACAGATTACATTTTATTCATGATTTTTTCTTCTTTCTTTTATTAGTAATATCTAAGTCTTTATTTGGAGATTTCATTGGGTTTTGATATTAGTTATATAAGCTGTGATGTCAAAGCTCTATAAAATGGTTTTGAAGCTTTATTTTTTTTCTTTGAATTGGAATGCTATGAACAAACTTGAAATATTCTCTTCCAAGATGGTTTGATATGACTGACTCTTAAAACTGTCTTTGCCAGGCACATTGGAAAAAAAACACCATGATTTATTGGTCTAATAACATTTTGCTTCTCTATTTAATCATTTTTAGTATTTTAGTAACATACATTAAAACAGTTAATCTTTATTTAAACCGTATATTAAATATAAACTCAATAACACGTATATAAGTAAATTATTATATGAAAAATAATTGTAAAAGAATATAAAAGCAAGTCTTTTAGGGGCTAGAAAAGTTATGTCTATTTTAGAAATAGTCAACCTTGAAATTGGACACATATATTATGATAAAAATTAAAAATAAATCTTAAAAGTTTCATTAATAGTTAACATGAGAGCCAAATGGTTTCTTCTTCTTCTTCTTCTTCTTCTTCTTCTTCTTCTTCTTCTTCTTCTTCTTCTTCTTCTTCTTCTTCTTCTTCTTCTTTTCTTCTTCTTCTTCTTCTTCTTCTCCTTCTCCTTCTCCTTCTCCTTCTTCTTCCTCTTCTTCCTCTTCTTCCTCTTCTTTTTTCCAAATATTTTCTTCTTATGAAGAAAAAGAAAATGGCAATCCCAGTTACACAATACATGGGCTACAGTGGAGATCAGATACCTTGTCTCTAATGTAGTTTTATAAATATATGTTCTGTCTTTAGCTTGTAGAATATTGTAGGTATTTTAAGCTTTTTCCTTGCTTCACTGACCCAATATAGAAATATGCACATTTAAATAAACAATTTTGCTTTAGGGAAAATTTAAACTCACCTCCCAGGCATGATTATTTTCTGACAGTGTAGAACAGACCCACTCACTGCCCGTTAGGCAGCTTCCTGAAACTTCCTACCCTGGAGGTTAAGTTAGTCCCTTACTATATGGCTCCGGAAAAGAACAAACCCAGTTCAACTGTTTAAGAGGTTACTTTTGTATCAGAACTTTGCTAAGCAGACAGAAAGCCATCTGGAAAACCCCATACTAATAATCAGCTATTCCTACGCAAAGGTTTTGAAATCAGATTCCCCTCTACATATCTCTTGATTGCAAAGCTATTTGGCACTTACAATCCTATAATGCTGTGATTTGTAATAATGAGATCATTTAAACATAGAACACCTTTAGGATTAACTCAGAACTGTATCGCTTTTTTCTTCTAGAAGAGCAAATGCATTCAATCAGATCTTAAGCTACAGATTGCTTGATGTTCCTCTAGAAACCAGCTTATCCTCTATAAATGTGTATGACAATGTTATACTCATAAAATAAGATAATTAAAATTATAGAAGCTTTTCTGGAATTGTGGCTTTCCCCTTGGATACTTTGTATTTTTTTAAAGAGTATAATTTCTTTTTTAAAACTATTAAAGTTCTTAGAGCTCATTTAGCTGGATGAAAAATTGGACTGTTAAGTATCATTAAGAAAATAAATTAACACTGATATTAGAAGGCAAGTGTTTATAGTTTCTGAATGATATATGGCTTTTAATAAAAATGAAAGGATTAATTTTCAAAAAACATTAGGACTTCCAAAATTAGAGTACCCATTTCAACATTCAAGGTTATGGATGTGAATGCTCACTTTATGATGGTGTGACTGGTTCCCAACCACTATCTTTTTATGCCTAAAAGTCTTGCATACTTATTATATATAATTACTTATTTACTATTTCACTATTTGTTTACTTATTTATTTTTTCCTCTTGGTGAAAATCTTTGAGTAACAATTTCTCCCTATTTACTATTACTTTTAAGCAGATGGCACCAAAATCTCAGTATCTTTCTCAAAAAAGATAAGTTTCCCACAGTTCTCACAGAATTTCTATGAGTCCTCCCTGGTCAAAATCAGTTGCCAGATTTTTGTTCAATATTTCTGCTAAATTGAATGTAGGGACTTGCCAATTTAATTGGCCTCAAATGAGGTAATAATTGAATCTCATTACAGCCAATTAATTCTGCGCTAAGAGAGGTTACAAAGGGAGTCTCGTTTGAAGCTCACTCCAAGTTTTAGGTAAAGCTTGGCCTGCCTAACCACATCACACATATCAAAACGTGGGGCTTCTAGACAGGTTAGGACATATGACAATAAAACCAAATAAAACACAATTTTACCCACTAAATCTGCTGTGGAACTATCTGAATGCTCTTTAGCATAATCTTATATAATACATAATTGACCAATACAGTAACCTTTTGACTGGTTTTTAGATATATTCCTGCCTTGTCACTAATAGGCACTGAAATTATAACAATTAGGAGAAGGAAATCACTTCTGATTTAGAACAAAATCTCATGCGATGTACAGCTCCTCCATGTTCGGTGGTACAGATTGATCACTGCATTTGTGCCTTTGGAAAAGAAGATAAATGGGGCTGAAATTCATCTTGGGAATTACCCTTCAAGCCATTTGCCCTTGTAACAGCTATGTGCTCCAAAGGAAGGGGCATTATTCTAATTATCCAAAGGTGCAATTGGATGACTATAGCTATTGAGTTTGGGAAATTGATTTAGCCATAGAATATGTGATGCTACAATATATTAAGGCCATGTCAGTAGCATATATTAAAAATGAACTGAGATTTAGCCCTGGGACATAATCTTATATTTTTTCTATCAAGTGTGTTTTACTTTAACATTGTACACATGGAAATGTTTAAAATTTTAGAATAAACAGTATCATCTCTGTGTTTTAAGCTCTATTCCTTAGTAGGGTCTTCATAGGACTTTGACAAATACAACCGGGGGATCCCTGGGTGGCGCAGCGGTTTGGCGCCTGCCTTTGGCCCAGGGCGCGATCCTGGAGATCCGGGATCGAATCCCACATCGGGCTCCCTGCATGGAGCCTGCTTCTCCCTCTGCCTGTGTCTCTGCGTCTCTCTCTCTCTCTGTGAGACTATCATAAATAAATAAAAATTAAAAAAAAATTTAAAAAAAGACAAATACAACCGGGAATAACAATCAGTAAACCAAATAAGCAAAAATGATGAACAGCATGAAATAATCAATAAAAAATTGTTAGGTTGTAAAATGGAACTGCCATTTTGTGACTCAAAACAGTCAAAAGCACTGATTTCTTATGGTTAAATCTAATAAATGCTTTGCTAGTGAAGTTCTTCCATTAAGCTGTTTCCATGACCTGGGTGCTCCATCTTATACTTCATGCCCTCATCCCATTAAGAGCACAGTTCTGGATCCTTTATTGATTTGCATATTATTCTGTTTTTCACTTATGAGTACACTTATTTCTTTTCTTTTTCAATATTAATTATTGAACGCCTAGTTCTTCCCAGTCAAAAACATATGAGGGATGCATATCTTCATCTTTTAGGAAATATCAAGGTTTTTTCTTTCTTTCTTTTCTTTAAGATTTTACTTATTTAAGAGAGAACACGAGTGGGCACAAGTAGGGAGGTGGCGAGGAGGGGCAGAGGAAGAGGGAGAAGCAGACTTGCTGCTGAGCAGGGAGCCAGATATGTGGCTCCATCCCTGGACCCCAGAGATCATGACCTGAGCTGAAAGCAGATGCTTAACTGACTGAGCCACCCCAGTTGCCTTGTTTTTTTGTTTTTTTGTTTTTTTGCTTTTTATAGAATGTTAACTAGGCTCTAATATTTTCATTCCAAAATATATGTTTTTGAATGTGGGGGTTGGTATGTGTGTATAAAATAAAAATTCAGTTTGGTATAAAAATGAAGAGCTGTGAGAAGAGGTTGTTAGAGCCAGTAGCATGTGTCATCTGGGCTGACTAGACCATCCCAAAGACATCTTTCTGCATATGAAGAGAGAAAAGTAGAGGGGAGTGCATTTCATCTCTCTCAAAGAGAGCACCTGGTGACCCTCCATATCCTGGTTCTCGGCCCTATCTGTGCATCAGAATCAAGTGGGGAGGCTTAAAAATATATCCGAGGAGGTCTAACTTTTCTGGTTTTAGGTTCTACCATTGATATTTTTTAAAAAGCTCCCATGTTATACTAATATGCAGTGCAGGTGGAGACAGACTTTGCTAGAACAAGGCCAGCACAGGATGAAGGACACATGACTTTCATTAAGTAAAGACAAGGAATCAGGCAGGAGGGCTTCCTTTTGACAAATGAAAATTGTTGATCAGACGCTATTTGTTATTCTAAAACTCTAGTTAATTAAAAAAAAGTATTTCCAAATAACCTTTTAGGACACATCTCTGGTAGATAAATAATGCAGAATCCTAGGTTTTAAGAAATCCTGGGCAGCCTAGGTGGCTCAGCGGTTTAGCGTCGCCTTTAGCCCGGGGCCTGATCCTGGAGACCCGGGATCGAGTCCCACGTCAGGCCTCCTGCATGGAGCCTGCTTCTCCCTCTGCCTGTGTCTCTGCCTCTCTCTTTCTGTGTGTGTCTCTCATGAATAAATAAATAAAATCTTAAAATAAAAAAAAAAAGAAGTTAAGAAATCAGAATATAAAAGTCAGCAGTCAGGAAAAGTATGATACAAATCTGAAATTGATGTATCCTTTAAGTACAGCACAAAAAAATGTCTCTGGTTTCTAGAGGAATTCTCTTTTCTTTGCACACTTCCCTCCGACTCCACGAAGGGACCTGTTCCTAGGTAGAGTTAAAGCTCAAGATGATGGAGCATTAAGAGGAGGGATGTAACTAAGCCTTCTTAGAGCATATGGTCTTGTTCTCCCCTTCTTTTCTCAGGGTATTTGTATTTGAGGTCGACTTTATGTCTTATTGAAGTAGAAAACTATAACAACTAAGAAAGCCTTGGCCTAGGGCAGGGGACCTAATATTGCTAAGTTGGTATTGGTTCTAAATCCAGGCCTTCTTGCCCAGAGACAGGGTCCCTATCGATACTTGTATGCAACCTATTTCAAAGAGAAAACTGTATTAGTGTTTAGGTAAAAACACTTTGGGGGAGTCTTTGTCCTTTATGTTTCTGATGTCTTGAAAGCAGAGTCATCAATGCCTTTGTTCTATGCCATCTCTTCTAAGATGTCGGCACGATGAACAACAGCCTTAGAAGATAAAGATAGTGTCTGTCTCTGGAGCAAGGAACAAATTTGTTTACTGTCCAATATAGGAAAGATATATATGGCCAATCATGCTTACAGGCCATTACAAAAGATCTGGGTTCTCTAAGCTCGGGGAGTCACTTCTGTAATATAACCCACTCTCCCTTCTGTTCCATACAAAGAATCTTGTTATTTTTCAAAATACTGTTACCTTTGGAAGTTCATTCCTTGCCATAATTTATAAAACTTTTACTACTTTCTATTCAAGATGCCAAACTGAGCATAATGTTTATTTTCTCCCTTTTGTCAAAAAGTGTTAAAATGACAGAAAGAGAATTGAAAAGAACGATCGCATCATAGAGCAGGAAAGGGGCCATCGGATCATCAAATATGTATGTACATTTCTAGAAGATGGAAACCAAGTGGGATAATACTAACAAATCTGACAAAGAGAAAGCACGCACAGAACAGGATATTCAGAGGAGAAAGCTGCCAAGGATGTAGGAAATGTTTTTGTTGGCAGAACCGTAGAATGATGCCAGCATCAGAGTGGGAAAGACTGGGATTTCGCAAGTAATCAAGATGTGTAATTAGAGGATGTTGTAGAGAGCATGAGTGACAACACATCCCTTGCCACCTCCTGCAGGTGCAACAAGTAATTGTCAACCGTCAGTCTTCATCCTGCTATTATATCCTGAGAACCGTTACAGAAAGAAATTGAAGCAACTCTCTAGGAAGAGTAAGAGTCATTGCACGGGGGCTCACGCTCCAAGCTAAGGCCTTCATTGACTGGACACTTCTGGGCAGGAAACTCTGCTGGTCTGATCCTTGCTATGCACATCAACATAAACCCTGTCCATTGACTCACCCATCCTCTGCACAAAGCTTTACTCCACCCTCTCTTTCAGGGGAAAAGTATTGCGGGGAAATAAATCAACACAGTGGAAAATTTAATCAACCTAGATCTTAATTTGTATAAGTGAACAATCAGCTAGGATAAACAGAATTTTAAGAAAACTTACAGCTTAAAAGTTTAGGTTCAGGGGCACCTGGCTGGCTCAGTCAGTAGAGCAGGTAACTCTTGATCTCTCAGGTTCAAGCCACACCTTGGGCATAGTGCTTACTTAAAAAAAAAAAAAAAAAAAAAAGTTCAGGTTTAAAATAAACATAGAAACGTGGTTATTCAAATTAAATAAATATTCGAGGGACATAAATCAGTCTTTTTACTTTTTAGTATAGTCAGAAAAATTTAAGCTGATAAGACAAATATGGCAGCTTTGAGAAAAGACTATGTGAAAACAAGAGAGAGTTCTGAAATCAGAAATGTAAACATTGGGTCAAAATAATAAATGAACTTACTGGAAGGAAATTTTAGAGAAAATCTCTTAGAATATTGAGCAAGAAGTCAGGAATGGAAAATATGAGAATGGAATATCAATATAGGTAGTCCAAAATATAAAAATGTCCAGATGAAGCAAAAAGGAATCCTAAATCAAGGGAGACATCAGTAGAAAATAGAAGACCTCATGGATGTCATGAAAAAAGGTATATGTTATTTTTCAACATAAAAAATAAAATCAGTTGCAAAATATGGAAAAAATGTAAAAGGCCAACAGCATTCAAATAGAATGCTTCATAATTTGAACAATTAATAGAGTATAAAAGCAGAATCTTTTTGACATTGGCTTGTGTGGGAAGAAATAGATTTAATAATTTGAAATACACATTTTGTCATTTACTGAAAAACTCCCTGCAGGAAGTAATGGAGAAACTTTACACCAGAGATCTTCACCTTCAGTGCTCGACAGATCAGTTTTACAGTTTCTTTCATGCCCAGACAAAAAGCCAAATTTCCCAAAGTCCCTTTCTAAATGTATCCCTGACCTTGAGAAACAGGTCCTTCAGACGTAAACAAACTTCCTAAAACCCATTTCTTCGAAAAGATGTTCATGTATGAATTTGAAAAGAAGGAGAGTCACAGTAAATGACACCAAATGTAAACTTAGAAAAAAATTCAATTATATGTTTATCAAGAAAGTCAGGTATTATTAATTCAGGGGAAGGAGGAGTTTATGATTTTGAGGATCACTCATGAAGTTGCAATAGTTGTTCAAGAGAGTAGAATATGAAGGATAATATTTGTTGACTGAATTTAAATTTTTCGAATGTGGGGAAAATTATTTTGATTACCATAGGGTTGAATTATACCTCATCTGGACATTTAGAACCTTCTTAAACAGCGTGGTTTTACTGAAATATGTTACTTTTCTTCCTCCACGGCCAATGGTAATATACAGAGCTTTGAATATTGTTTTCACAATTCAATATGTTAAAGACTCATTCACGGGCTTAAATTGATGGGAAGTTCAAAGAGTTAAATTAAATCATTGACTATATCGTTGAAACAACACATTCTCAAATTTACTTCTCCAACTTAATCCTCTCTTTTAGGCACCAGATCTATAGGTTTTCGGGCATTCTGCTACATGTCATCCAAAACTTTGTAGCTATGTCGTTTAACTCTATTTTTTCCTCCCTAATACTGACTCCTATTCTTTATGGCCTTATTTCTCTTAATGCTACACATGTTTTTGTGGTACACATTTTTCAAAACATCATGGCGGTCTTAGAGCTTTTTCTCTTCTTTATCCAAATTGCTATGAGTTATCAACTTCAGTTGACTTCGAGCTTTGATTCCCTCTCATTTCCATCCTTTCTATAATATCAATTCACATGTTCCCAATTCAGGCTCTTTTCATCTCACATTTGGATTATTGCTGTAACCTCTTATATGGAAATTCAACATTCATCCTTTCTTCCTTTTAACCTCTACACGCTAAACCAGATTAAAATTTCTAAGACTCTGCTTATGTCTCTCCTCTGTATGAAAATACTTAATCACTCTTTTACATTAACACTCCTTAGCCTGGCCCTCAGAATTTGTCACTGTATGACACAAGAGCAGTCCCGAGAAGAGGCTTGAGGACACATCTTAGCTCCTTTAAGTCCTCACATGGCATTTTGGTCACAGCAAAAGAGCAATCAGAGTAAAGCAAGGTGTTTGCAACCAAAGGTAGCCTCAAAGATGAGGTCGGGCTTATCACTCTCCTTCCTCAGGGTGAAACCCTAGTATCATCTCCCATCTGACCCCAAACCAAAGTTCTCACAACTGATGGGAGATGGTTTGCTCTTGGCATCTACTGGGCAGGGCTGCTGCTGAACTTCCTATGATGCACAGGAAAGCCTCACACAAACAAACATTATCCATTCCTCAGTGTCCACACTTTGAGAAGCCCTGATAAGTTTGTGGTTTCTAAAGACGTGATCCTGATTCTAAAGCTTCTGGAATGATTTTTTTAAAGAAATACTGTGACCAGTCACGAGGGAGCCAGATCTTCAAAATCACCATATCTACTTTCACCAGAGGAGCTGTTCAAACAGTTGTAATAGACACTAAATGTTTTTATGGATCTAGATGAAAAAAGGCCCACCAACCAACAAATAAACCAAAAAAAAAAAAAAAATCAAGCAGACAATAGTGTGGTTACTCTGCAAAGTCACTGTACGAACTGGTTACCATATCAAGTGGGCTCGGAAGTGCAGAAGGCCCGGAATGGGTGAAGAGTGTACAGAAAAGGCACAACGTAATCAGCCAGATTTCATAGCTATGTGATGCAGAAGAGGGAGAAAAGGAATGTAATAAAAAGCTATCGGCTAACTCCTGAATCCGTGAGAAGGTGGGAAGAGTGACAGAGGAAGATCCTTCCAGACCAAGGCCCCCAAACACTGCAGAGAACTCAGCTGAAAGCTACGCCTTTCCCTAGACACTGCAGCTGGCACCCTGCCCTTCTGCGCTCAGCACTCAATTTTCCAGAACCTGTGTGCAACTGCAGCTGCTTCTTTTGCTCGGGGAGCCTGATCCCTCTGGGCAATGAGAGACAGAACGGATATGCCACTCAGCAGCCTCCCCCACAGGTGTTGCAACTCCCGACGCAAAGTTAGGCAAGTTGCATCTCCCCAAAGAAGCCTGAGTCCCATGCCAGCACGTCGGGTACAGAGCAGGCGAGGAAACCAGGGACCTGGGCTTTCCAGCCCTCAGAGGAGAGGTGTTCTGTGTCCCTCACCCAGACTCATAAAGGGAGAGGCGTTCTTCAACCAAAGGGCAAAGGGTACACGTGTTGGGCAGCTTTCCAAAGCCACTGCTAAAGGATATTTTAAAATTCATAAAGAGATCACTTTCCAATTTTAACATGGAAATTGATTCAAATAAGATCATTTATTAAAGTGGTTTATTCCTTTTGAATAAGAACACCAAGTTTTGGTTGTTGTTTTTTTTTTTTTAAGATTTTATTCACTCTTTTTTTTTTAATTCTTGATTTTTATTTATTTATTTATTTATTATTTATTTTTATAAATTTATTTTTTATTGGTGTTCAATTTGCCAACATATAGAATAGCACCCAGTGCTCATCCCATCAAGTGCCCCCCTCAGTGCCCGTCACCCAGTCACCCCCACCCCCCGCCCACCTCCCCTTCCACCACCCCTAGTTTGTTTCCCAGAGTTAGGAGTCTCTCATGCTCTGTCTCCCTCACTGATATTTTCACTCATTTTCTCTCCTTTCCCCTTTATTCCCTTTCACTATTTTTTATATTCCCCAAATGAATGAGACCATATAATGTTTGTCCTTCTCTGATTGAATGGATAAAGAAGCTGTGGTCTCTGTATACAATGGAATACTCCTCAGCCATTAGAAACGACAAATACCCACCATTTGCTTCAATGTGGATGGAACAGGAGGGTATTAAGCTGAGTGAAATAAGTCAATCGGAGAAGGATTTTATTTACTCTTGAGAGAGAGAGCAGAGGCAGGGAGGGGGCAGAGGGAGAGGGAGAAGCAGATGCCCTGCTGAGCAGGGTGCCTATGGGCCTCATTCATAAGACCCCAGGATCATGGCATGACCTAAGCCAAAGGCAGATGCTTAACGGAATGAGCCACCCAGGCGCTCCCCAAAACACCAAGTTTTGATCAAGGTAACTCTATATTTATATAGAACCGATTTCCAAATAAAGATGATTAAAATCTGATGATAACACACCAATTCTAGTAATTTAAGAATTAATGCAAATGAACTGCTATTCAAGGTGTCTTTGCTTACATTTTCCTTTCCTGTGCTAAGTTAATCATAGGCATTCACATACTACTGTATTATTTTTAAGTCACAAATCAGGTTGGAAAATGTGTAATTGAATTTTATCCCCTTTAACAGTAATAACCCATTCTTTAGCCTGTGAAAGGAAAATTGCATGCAATTTCCAGAGTCATTGCATCTATTAATATTTCGGTGCCTGGGTTTAGGTGTGCGAGAGAAGGAAACACAAATCAGTTCTCTGTGTTTTAAGGTTTAAAGATTGACTAGATCTTGCAGGCCGCATGCTTAATAAAGTTTACAGGAATATGAAGGCTCAAGGACATATCCTCGGGGTGGTTTCTTTGGAAGCTGTGGTGATTTTAATGCATGAAAAGAAAGCGCCCTATGTCTTAAGTGACTCTTTGAGAATATTTCTCCCTAGAGGTTGTTAATTTTCTGAAATGGAGAAAATTTCTTTTAAGTCCGCTATTACCACTGGCAGCTTGAAGAGTAATTCACATTTAATAGCTGCTTCATAGCATCTCATTCTTTGCCAGTTGCACAATCCTGAAAGTCTAATGTGCACCCAGGAAACAGACTAGCATCATAACAGTGCAACACTAATGCACTTGGAATGCGTCTTCTGATATTTTCATTGACATGTCATCAGTTATTACAGGAGCCACCTAAAAATACAGGAAGAGATGGTAGAGAGTGAAAGCTACTACTTCTTCTTCTTTTTTATTTGAGAGAGAGAGAGTGTGTGTGTATGACCAAGAGCCAGCGCACCAGCCCAGCGGGGAAGGGGGAAGAGGGAGAAGCAGACTCCCCACTGAGCAGTGAGAGGGGCTAAGATCCCAGGACCCTGAGATCATGATCTGAGCCAAAGGCAGACTAACCAGTTGAGCCACCCAGCTGCCTCATGTGAAAGAAACTTCTATGAATATTTGGAGCAGCCTATGAGTCCTATGACTTATCCAAAGATGTAATTTTCTCGCTTTTTCTCTCTATTATTCTATCCCTTAGGATACGGAAATAACCAAGTCACTGCCATGCTGCAATAATGCATAGCATATTTTCTAGTTGACTTTAACCTTTAGAATAATAGAATCCTAAGACTTTGCTTTCAAGTTGTAATTGCTCTGTCATTGACTTGGATGATTTACAAGGCTAACTGCATGTAGAACTTACTATATATTCTAAGTGCAGCATTTGGAAAGCAGAGCTATACTTTATAAGTGGGATTTTGTTTATTAAGTTGAACCATCTGAGATTGGATTTGGTAGGTCCAAATTGACCTTGATATTGGTCAATACCTGGGATATTGACAATGTCATGCAGCTTAACCAATAGAAATTGAGGTTTTTTAAAAAATTAGAATTAGTTGAGTGTGAAGCCAATTCTTTGCCCTCTAGTCTCCTCATTCATAAATTCAACAGATTTTGGGACCTGAGAAGAGTACAATGAATACTTCAACTTAGGCCTTCACTAAATTAGTGATTTCCTTTATAATTTGCCATAATGAAACTTACACGCTGTAGGAGTTGACACAAAACAAAACAAAATTTAACCACTCTGACTTCTGGCTAAACAATTACACAGTTTAAATTCTAGCAGTCCCAAACCCTATGCACTTTTATTTTTAAAAAAGATCTAAAACACCTTAATTTCTGACTGAAGACCTTTGCACCATAACTTTTTTCTTCCAATACTACTTATGTCTATCTTACTTCCAGGCTTCCTGCTGATCCTTCCCTAAGCTCTGGCTAATTACAAACAACTAGATGCGTGGTTTTTAAAATTTTGACATTTACATATAGCTTTCTATTGAATTTCAATAGGCTATATGATTGTTTTCGTTCTGTAGACTGACTCCTTAAAAAAAGACTTGCCTCTCTTTTTTTTCTCTTTTTCTTTTCTGACCTATGACAATACCTAAGAGGTATCTTTGCTCATAAGTCATTCAAATACTGATGTTGTTAATGGACAAATGGATCAAGAAAATGTGGTGTATATACATAGCTACATATATATACACACACAGTCCAATGCTATTCAGCATTAAAAGAAAAATAAATCTTGTAGGTTGCAACATAGGTGAAATTGGAAGGCATTGTGCTAAGTAAGATAAGACAGACAGAGAAAGCCAAATACTGCATGGTATCACTTGTATGTGGATTCTCCACTAAGTACATACATACATACATACATACATACTCATAGAAAGAGAGTAGAAAAATGGTTGCTAAGAGTCAGGGAGTGGGGTAAATAGGGGATGCTTATAAAAGGCTAAAATTGTAGTTGTAAGATGAATAAAGTCTGAGAATCTAGTGCATAGCACAGTGACGATTGTTGATAATATGTTATTGAAATTCGCTGAGAGTGGAACTCTATGACGGAATAGAATGCAAGCTGACCAACTTTAGCAATGTAAAAGCACATTTTTTGCCAGTACGACCTGGGACCTACAAAGCAAGTTGCAGAGTTAGGGGGCTCGTCTTACCAATGGTAAAGTAAAAAAATATATATATCTTCAGTTAATAGACCAAAATCAGAAGTTACACATATTATTTTAAGTTATAGTGCTAGGGATGCCTGGGTGACTCCGTGGTTCAGCACCTGCTTTCAGCCTAGGGTGTGACCCCAGGTCCTGGAATTGAGTCCCACATGGGGCTCCCTGCAGGGAGCCTGCTTCTTCCTCTGTCTGTGTCTCTGCCTCTCTCTCTCTGTATGAATGAATAAATACAATCTTTAAAAATAAATTAACAAATTATAGTGCTAATTTACAGAGACACAATGATATCATTGGGAGATTGAGTATTTTGAGAGTGATAGAAGATAGATAAATCCTTGTCTTTTATAGCAGGAAGTCAATAGGTAATATATGATATAGTAAGTCAAGGAAGAGCTGGAGAAACATGCTATTTAGGGTAAAAGCAACAACCACCAAAGAACTAAAAGTGGGAACTATGACAAGTCTCACCTGGAGAGGGCAAACTGGTGGTGATAATTGGGACAGAGATTGTGCCTTTTTATTATGAAGTTTTCTGTGCTGTGTGGTGGTGAAAAATTATGGTGTATCTTAATAAAGCCATAAGAAAGAAGCTCTCTTCTAGGGACAAGGACTGTAACTACAAAAACTTAAACTAACTATCCCTGATTTGTTTCGTTTGCCCACAACTAATAATCTTTAAATTTAGACTTAATGTTCACTTCCAGTATCCAATTTCCAACTCAGTCTCCCCTAGAAATGAATAGGTAGCCAAGAGATTGTCACAACAGGTGGAAGGAGCTGCACACACTATGCTTGTGACTTAAATGGCCCATGTATGTTGCACATAATGACAAGGACTATTACCAAAATCAAAACCCAAACCAGACATGAAGCCTAAAGTCTTATATCCTGAGTGAATGAAAATGGTAGATTTATATTTATATTTATATTTTATATTTATATTTGGCGTATGGTCCTGTGTATATTACCAGTTTACATATTTCATTTCTCTCTCAGTAGAGTGTAGTTTTCAAGAAAAGAGGCGTTTTTCAAGAATACTCTTACATTTTATAGTGCTGAACACCTTGATTTGGGCATATTAGATGCTTGAAAGTCCATTGAAATGAAGTGAATTGCAAAATGCAGAGAGAAGAACCCTATAAGTCTGAAACGATTGGCCAAATAGGTTAATCCAATTAATTCTGACTTCAAAGTTAGTGGAGGAGCCATTTCAATTGTCAAATTAACTTCTCAGAAACTTCTGAATCCCAGCCTGCAAGGTGCAATAATCTCCAGGGCTGGTTGTCTGGAGCTCTGATTTCCAGTGTCGGCCTCAAGCTGGCTTCCTATCTTCCCTTAGCCTCAGTTTTTCTCTCTGCAAAAGGATGGAGATTTTCTTCCACAGCAAATACTCTATGACACTACCTGGTATTCATGTCACTTTGCTTTTAATCACTGAGTTCCATGAAATGGACTCACACTACTGATCCAGTCTACTCCCCTTGTCTTAAATACTTGAAACTTGTACCACTCAGCTGGAGATACTTTTTGTTCTCCAAAGAAAGAAAGAAAAAAAAACAAACAAACAAACCTGTAGATATGTAAAAAGAAACAAATAATAAAATAAAAATAATTATTCATAATTCTTCCATGAAAAGTTTCCAATACTGAAATGACATTTATGTCTCAATGAAACCTAATGATGGCTTCTCAGATATTTTAGCACATACTAAGTATAATTTTGCTGCATCTATACATTTCTGCTACATATTTCTGTAGTAAGAGTTAAAATTCCTAAAAATATAAAAATTGCTGGTGCAATGAAAGGAAAAATACACCTATCATTAATTTTCCTCAGGCAACTAAGTATATGTATGGATGTATGTAATGACAGAAGAGTTCATGAGTTTCATGCTTATTATAATTTAATGAGTAAGATAATTTCGTAAGCTTAAATAGTCCATTACAGAATAATTTTTCATCACAGAATATTTTTATATTCATGTATTTGAGAACTGTTTGTCTTTTAATAAGAAAAAATAAGCAGAATTTCAAAAATATGAATTGTTCAATAGCACTATTTGTGTTCAAAGATTTTAAGAAAGTGTATCATAAGCCTGTTAAAATCCCATTTAAAACATACTACTTAAAACGTAAACATAGCTAGGATATATGATACTATTTTTGTTCAAAAACTTTAACCTGGAAATGGTAGCATTTAAATAACATAATTAAATTTTGGATGATAAAATATCTCAGCTACTATACAGATGCATGCTTTTGTAAATATAAAATTCAATTGATATGGGAAAATATCACAGTTCGGAATGTATAGTCTATATCTGTGTTCCTATTATATTTCAAATATTCATTCATGGAATCAATATTACCCTACCTATTCATGACTTTCTTAATCATTATATCTCTTTAATGTTCCAAAGTGTTTGAGGTCTTGTACATACACACATTAAGTTTAGATGATCTCACAAAACGCTTTTGATCCCTGAAGTAAGATGAAAGGCAAAAGGGCAAGAGAAATAAAAAAGGAGAAGATCCATTGCTACTCACCCGTAAAAAAAAATAAAAAAAAAAAAGAAACGAAAACAATTGCCCAAAAATTAAAAGCAAAAAACAAAACAAAACAAACAACCCGCTCCCTTTAGTGCATTATTATCTGATACTTCTCTCCTTCCGGACAGAAGTCCCTCCTCTCCTCCCTAAACTGACCTCTGTGGGTTGAGCCAGCCCTGACCATGGCAGGGAAGTTTGCTAGTAATATCCTGGCACTGAAGAACGCTGCTACTTTGATTTGGGACCTCCTGTGTCTTCAGCCAAATGCAGCCTGAGGGGGGACACATGTAGCTAGATGAGGAGAAAGGAGACACCCTCTCAGCTGAGCAGAGCTTTTGAACAAACCCTGACAATCAATACAGCAACAGATGCCACCACCAGCTTGTCGGGACATGCTATTCCCCGCCAGAGTGATTTCACTGATGCAGCCCCATGGAGAGGTCTTTCTGGGTTTCTCTAGTGTCAGGTGGTCTTGATTTTTGTTGCTGTCCAGCCTCAAGATCTAATAAACTGAAAGGGACAGAGGAGTCATATTTCACAAAGGCTGTCCTTAACGCTCTGCAAATCGAAAAGTAAAAGAAACTCTGGCTTATTTTAGTTAGTAATCACCATGGCCTCTCATCTCTCACCTATTCTTCTTTTTTCTCTCTTTAAAAAAAAAAAAAAAAACTTTTAAGGGCATTATATATAGAGAAACCAATTCAAAATCTAAGAGAAGTAAAAACAAAACAAAACAAACAAACAAACAAACAAAAACAACAGAAGAAAAAGACATTTAAGAAGTGTGTGTCTATAAAAGTAAAGAGAAAATACAGAGATGAAGAATCCCTTTGATCACCAGTCACCAAAAGTAACTTCTGATTCAATTGCAAATTTCGGGTTCACAGCCTAAGTACATTTTATGTAGTTGTTAATTCAAGTAGGAATTGGCAACTCAGTCTTCAGTGCATCCAAGTGCATTTCAATTGCATTTACAGTTTAGAAATTTCACCTCCTTTTCTGGGACATTTTGTTAAATCATCAGTTTGAATAATATTAATTGTTATAGGGTAAGTACTATATTTACCATATTTACCGTTATTTTATTATACATGTTTTTCTCATCCACGAGCATGCCAGCTTCATCAGCCAGGGGACCGTGTCTCCAGTCTTTCCTCTTCCAGCAGCGGTGCCTAGTGGGTTAGCCAGAGCCTAGTAAATACTTGTTGAATAAATGGTAAACAGATTCTTACATAATGCGGTTTGGATTTATTTAGGATTAACTGAAATAACTCTCCACTGGCTACATCTCAAGAAGGGCGGTGCTCAGATCTTAATACAATAGCCCCGCCGCTGTTTGGTCAGCATGTTTGACAATGTCCTCTCTTTTCACAAACCAGTGGTTTTCAGATATTTCTTATCTGTGGCAATCATTCCTTCAAATAAATCTGTATGAGGAATCCCAGCTTAATAAGAAGAGAAAACACAGCGTTACTCTTGCTAAAGTGGTATTTGAATCCCTTTAGTGGGGCTCACCTCTCTCTCCCCTACTCCTGTGTAGCAATTCTTGAAGTATCTTTAGAGAAACAAAGGAGAAAAACATTCCATTTGAACATTGAGAAATTAACTTCTTCTTTGGAGCCTCTGAATTCTGTCCTTAAATTATTAATGCCTTGACATATAATAAAATAAAAATAATTAATATTAAAATTTAATAGATTTAATTTAAAATTACGAATTCTCCAGTTTGGTCACATACCCTCCATCTGCTAGGCCTTTATGAAACGCATACTTGACTTCTATTCCCTGTAACAGTGAGCTAGTCTTTTTAGATTCAGTGCTACATCTTTATAAATACCCAGTATACTTTCTTCAAGTTTCCTAATGGGATTGGAAAGCTTAAAAATGTGAGGCAATAGCCAAGACAATTTTAGTAGGCGGTCATGAACTCAGAGGAGTAAAGAGTGTTCGAGCACTACAGTTGCACCACTGTTGTCCTAAGGCCATTATCTAATATCTTGAATTGGTTTTGGCTAACTGAAACCTAGAGACTAAGGCCCAGGACTATCAAGGTGAGGGGTCTTATCAGACATCCTCCTCACATTTACTTGAAAGATAGGAGTCTCGGGTGACGGGCACTGAGGGGGGCACTTGACGGGATGAGCACTGGGTGTTATTCTGTATGTTGGCAAATTGAACACCAATAAAAAATAAATTTATTATTTAAAAAAAAAAGAAAGAAAGATAGGAGTCTCTTCAGAGTAAGCACGAACCTGAGAAGTAAACCTTCCTCTCCTCCTACTTTTCCATATTCTTGGTTCTAGAGAAAAGAGTCATAAAAGAATTCACATAAATAGAAAGTTATACCATATTCAAAGAGTGGGAGATGTGATATTTGAATTAGCTCAGTGTTCTCCGAATACATATGTGGGTTTAATACCAAGCCAATCAGGAATTCACTGGGTTTGTGAATGTGTGTGTATGTGCACATGTATGTGTGTGTTGTGTGTGTGTGTTACATTCTAATGCAACCTAATGATCCTATTCTATTGCATATATGTGAAGGCCAAATATGATCAAAACGTTCTTGGAGGGCAGCCCAGGTGGCTCAGTGGTTTAGCGCTGCCTTCAGCCCAGGGCGTGATCCTGGAGACCCGGGGTTGAGTCCCCCATCCGGCTCCCTGCATGGAGCCTGCTTCTCCCTCGGCCTGTGTCTCTGCCCCTCTCTCTCTCTCTCTCTCTCTCTCTGTGTCATGAATAAATAAATAAAATCTTAAAAAAAAAAAGTTCTTGGAGAAGTAAAAGTTGGGAGAATTTGTTGTAAAAGATCAAAACATTATAAAACAATAGTGGTGAAGTTGGTTTGGAATTGGTTCATTGGCAAACAGACCAACAGATGGAAATAGAGAGTATGGAAACTATATGTGTATATATGCTCCTACATAGCAGAATTCATACTTTCACTTTAATATCTGTCTGCTAGGATATATTGACACTTTTTCTTCAATGCATTATGGAATTTTCTGACTTACTAATGCTGTGTGAAGAACATACTTACAATTCACCATCAGGCACTATGTAAATTGGGCTTTTAAAAATTTTGTTTTCCCAACAAGATAGAATTTAAATATTCATCTACCCCTTTTAGTTAATGTTAAATTTGGAGCACGTTATTTTCTTGGAAATATTTTCGAAATCGCAAATCATGGAAAAATGACACAAAGTAGCAGAACGATTAGAATAACAATAGATCCTTAGTTTTCTATATTAAAATGTTATCTCTTTCTCTTGCTATTCATCAACTCTAGAATATCTCTGGTATATTCTTTTTTTAAATAAAAGATTCTATTTATTTATTTGAGAGAAAAACAGAGTATGAGCAGGGGGAGAGGCAGAGGGAAAGGGAGAAGCAGGTTCCCTACTGAGCAGGAAGCCAGATCTGGGGCTCGATTCCAGGACCCTTGGGTCATGACCTGAGCCAAAGGCAAATGCTTAACCAGCTGATCCACCCAGGCTCCCCCAGAAATAGTTTTCAATGGGTATTCAGAGACATGATGTCTCAGTATTAGATGCAAATGACAGATACATTTTCCAGGTCATTTTTAAAGGAGAAGCTTACTTATCCTCTTATTGTTTTCAAGAGGAAACTGTTTTTCATGAAGGGATAGTATTGGAGTAACATTTTGGCATTTTGAGTTTATTTATACTTTCTTCCTCTCGGGAACAGAAATCACTTTGATTGTGTTGTGGGCAGTCCCGCATTCAATGGAGCAGTTCTTCTCAGACAACATGAAAGCGTGATGTTTGCTGTGCCTTATGACTTGTGACTTCACTCCTTTGGGTCATCCTCTCTCCAGAATGGGTCTGTTTTATTTCATGCTTCTGTCATCAGGTGACTAGAACAAGTCTTCTCTTCTCTGAAAGTAGGTGGCAAAGGAATCAAAGTCAGGATAAAGCAAAAAAAGACCAGCTGGGCATTGAACCAAGCTGCATCGTCAAATCAACAGTCTTTCAGTAGAGCTGATATTTTGATTCCCATCTGATGCTTCTTTCTATTTTTTTCATTGATTCTCAATGCATGGAAAGGAGAGTTGTGGTTTAACCTCAGAAGGCTCCATTCCAAATTGAAATTACTGTCAGGGACTACCTCTTAACCAACAGATCATTTAGATAATAAATACTTATTAAGAAACGGGTTCTTGTATTAATCCCTTTGTATATACTAAAACCTATATCCCAATTACTTAATTTTACTTAATTCCATTAAACCTTGGTTAAGAAAGTGTTTCACAGGAGTTCTAAGTTTAGCATGGGCATTATTTAAACATTCTTTTTCATATTTAAATATTCTTTTCACATTTTTTCAAATGTATGACTTCCAAATAAGCAAGAAAATCAAAGATTTTTGTTGGTATTCAAAAACAGCACATCATTTTCAACAACTCTGATCTGTTTTTCTCAATAGTCTGACATCTGGGTGGCAGTTATCCTTAGATTTGAGGTGAAAAACTCGAGACTATAAGGTATTTTGACTTTATCCAATACAATGATCTCTATTCTCACAACGGTCCGAACAAACTGCAGCCCTACATGCTCACTGCAAACTCTCTGGTGGACTGAAAGAAATTTGATTCAGCAAAATTAGAAATTAAAATTAGGGGTCTATCTATCTAATATGCAGATTTGTCATGTTGGAGGAAGACCAGAATTGAATTGTTTCACATTCCATGCACATATTCTATCAGGTTACACTGATAAATGTCATGATCATTGGAAACATGTTCAAAGTTCAAAACCTACTTGAAGGTACACCAAGCACAACCACCATCTTATATCCCAAATCATTTTGTGATATCAAAAGTTGCATTACTTGACACTTTTTTTTTTTTTTTTTTTGCCTGTATCTCCATCTCAAGATACATAGACTTTTCCAGTTGCCTTTGAATATATACTCTTTTTTTCTCCAGGAGAAATGCAAAATTACTCAAAAACACAATTTTGTTTTAATACATTATGAATGAGACAATCATCTTAAATAAAATTAAATATACCCTGTAGTGGGAATTGAGGTGATCTATCCCCTCTACAGACCAACATATTCATCCTCAGGTGCTGCTGCTGGGAATATGTGATTTTAAAGGCTCACATTTTTTGTTCCTCCCTGAGAAATACTTTGAGACTTTGGAAACTGCTTTACATCCCTAATTAGTGGCAACGTGTATCTAACAATTTCTCCTTGTGCCTAATCTTGAGTTCTTCACTTCCTTAAGTAGAGTACCTCCCAGGAACACTACTCCTGCATAACTGCTACATGAAGTTATTTACCTCGTCTGTCTCTGGAGAACTTGACCTAAGATAATTACTACCAAAAGGGGACATAGAAAGTAGAATTTTAGAGCTATATAATTTACCCTTTGGTTAGCACTGAGTACTCCATCACTGATGGTAGGTGGGATATGGAAGGAACCTAGAATATTTTAGAAATAAAATCATTGGACTCTACTTTGGTGATGACCTTAGATGGGATGCAAATGGAAGAAAATCATTAGTTAATGCAATCTCTCTGGTATTTGAGAAATATGAGAGAAGTTGTACTTATAAACAATAGAATTGAATGACTCTTGCTGAGTACCATTGAATCATTGATGAGACAAAATGACAGGGTCTGGGTGATAAATCACCATTTCGAGAGAAACTGAAAGCAGAGAGTCTTTTTGGTAGTATTTAAGGAAACTTTCATTTCTTGCAGCTGGAGGGCAAACAAATGAAGTACTTGGCTCAGGATTTAATTATGAAATAGTGGAACTTCAGAGAAGGTTGAGCTTTTTAGCCCTAACATCTCTTACACCAAATTTAAAGGACTCCTTGGAAGGGAGTGGGACCATGAATCTGAGAAGGGTATATTTAGGTAGATGCACTGGAGACAGTTGGTCAAGATTCTAATGAACCCACTAGCTCTGCAGAAGTGACACACATACACACATACAAACACACACACACACATTGGTTTGAGGGCAGTGCTTCTCCTTTTCCATGACTAGGACTAGTGTGAGGAAAGTGAGGTGTATATGGGACAAAATTTAAGGACCACTCATTCTCAAGGTGGTGCAAATGCATGGTTCTGAGCAACTCAGGGCACCTCACTCACCTCAGCTTAGTCCTGGCCCTCCTCTCTTGCTTGAAGATCATGAAAAGTACTCAAGTTAAACATTTCAAGACAATGCTCATACCCTCTCAGGATCTAACCTATCTCTCTTGCTCTCAACCAGACCAACAACAAAGTTTGAATTTCAGCACAGTGTGGATGAAAAGACCCTGGATTTTCTAAGAAAAGAGAAGGATTATGTATTGAAGAATCTGCAGGATATGTCTAGTATGTGCCAGCAAGAACGGGGACAGCGTTCATGGGGAGGAATCCTCAGGTGCTGATGAAGGGATGCAGAATGTGAAGGTGGATAAGAAAGAGTTTATAGCAATTGGAGTATTCTTGTGATAGAAGATTTAACACCTTGGCAGGGCCCCCTGATGATGTTACCAGTATGCCGCTAGGATGGTCCTTGAAATTTGATAAAAGCAATTGCTCACACTAAGTATTAATGCCACATGGTAGAGGAATGAGTCAACAGCAGGCATGTATATCCTATGTAGGGTTAGAAGACTCACCAGCTGACTCTATTCCATGGGTGGATCCAGAAGACACTCTGTTTACAGGTAGTTTATACAATCAAATAAAAAATCATGAGCCCATACAGGATCCTATACAAGTTCTCAGACTCAGAGCCCATTCATCTGAGGAGAGGCTGAATGTCTATGAGGAAGGGCCTTGAAATATTACTTCCTGCAAATAACTTGATTCTCCCAGTTATCTGTTGCCTTTTAGTCATGTGAATATGCATGGGGGGGAAGACCTTTCAAGAGTGCTGGACATTGGTTTGAATTGACACGGACTATGAGTTCTGCTACTCTTTTGCCTTCTGTCATAATACAGTTCAAAGGGACTAGACCACCTGGATATTCTGCAGGACAACCCATCAATCAACTCTACTGCCACTCTCATCTGAGTGGCACCAGGTGAGCAAGATGTGACTAACATATGAGAAATCTCAGTAAAAAAGATCTGAGAAGATGAAAAGTATACTCTACCAAGATTCAGGGCCTGCCGTGTAAATTAAATACTTTAAGGTTCAGTGGGCTGAGGTGTGCTGAGGCATCTTCCATAAAGGACACATTATTGAATTACAATCTCTTTCTATCACCAGGAAAGGTTGCCTGATATTTCATAAGCATGTCTCAGTTCAGGAGGCAGCATATTCTGCATTTCTCCATCTCATTTACTTAGTGACATAGAGAGCTACCAGCTTTGAATTGGACCTAGACAGAGAAATAATTCTACAGCAAATGTAGGCTGCGAGTCAATAAAAACCGCTGTTTGAGCCTAAAATTAGGCAGACCTTCTACTATTAGAGATACCTGTGGTGAAAAAAAAAAGATGTTTGTGTTAGTTTTATAGCCAACCTCACTTCAGTAGGAGGATCACAACATAGAGCCCCTAGGATTTTCAGACAAAGCCGTATCATCCATAGCATAGAAGTATACACTACGTGAGAACGAGCTCTTGTTGTGCTGGTGGGTGCTGGAAGAGATGGTTTCTTTGACCATGGGGTATCAAATGACTATGTGGCAAAGATAGATTCCATCAGAGCCGCTGAGTTCTAAACATGGGTAGCCCTAGTAATAAAACTCTGTCGATGAAAGTGGCACATCAGGGATTGGGCATGAACAGAACCGGAAAGCATGAGTGAACTACCAACCGGGTGCCCCAGAGCACCATCGGGTCGTCCACCAACATGCTGAACATAGCTGCATGGATACTACCTTGTGGAGGCAGTTTAATGGGAACTAGCCAGTGAGTGAGGATAAAGGAGTTCAGTTGAGAATATTTTAAGTTTTTGATGCCTGAAATGCATCCCTTTAGGAATGTTGATCAGAATGAGAGCTATGAAGGAAATGGTGGGAATGGGAAATAAAAGGGGACAAACTTTCAGTTAGGGGATGAATGAAGTCTCTTAAAATTTTCTAAGAGAGTAGAACATAGATGTTTCATCCCAAAAAGTAAATGGCAGGTACATGAAGTAACGGATGTGCTAATGAACTCAACGGGGACTCCTGTCACAATGTATATGTATATCAAATCATCATGTCATACACTTTGTAAATCTCACAATATTGTCAGTATGCCTCAATAAGGCTGGAAAAAAAAGATTGAGAGCTATGAACAGAGGCCTAGGTTGGACATATAAATTGTGAAATCGTTGGTATAAAGAAAGCTGCTGAAGCCATAGGAATGAATGAATGAAAATTGAATGGGATCTTCCTAACAACCTTGAGGAACTCCAACATTGATTTCCTGGAGGAAGAATATTAGCCTACAAAAGAGACTCAGAAACAGCAATTAGAGCCTTAGGTGGAGGACTTGGAGACTGGGGTCCTGAAGCTAAGGGAAGGAGGCTTTGCAAAGAAGACTGTAATTAGAGTGTCCTATGAGGCTGAGATCAAGTGAGATGAGAATGAAAACTGTCCCTTGAATATAGTGAGTTTAATAGAGACAATATTATTTCAGGGACAAAACTGAAAAGGTAGTAGATTGAATTGGATTCAATACATGCCGACATCGAATGGAGGCCAAGGGAAGAGTCAAGTCTCTTATGGCATTTGACTAAAGGAGAGAAGAAAAATGGACCTGTGTTTGGAAGGACCATGTCAAATTGTTAAAGCACTTTTGTTAAAGTTCCTTTGGTTTCTTCGCATAATGTGTGTTTTTTTTTTTTTTTTTTTTTTTTATAATGAGCTTTTTTAAAAAGATTGCAAAGCTGCAGCTCCCACTAGAGAAGCCTAAAGCTGGGGAGGGAGAATACTCCGCCCATCCTCACAGCAACGTCTAGTATCCACAGAGTCACAGTTTTTCTTGAACTTACCTGAGAGCTGAAGTTGCAGAGCTGCCTACTGATCCGAAATCTAAAGAAGGACCGTCATCTCCAAGGAGAAACTGGAAGTAAGTATTTGCTTCCAGGGACAGATGTGGCCAGATATTGATAAGAATTCAACTAAAATTTTAATTAATTATAAAGAGTGTGACCTGGTAAGAGGTCAGCATACAGAACCATATGTGGTCCAGGAAAACAAAAGTCATTGATTCCTACTTATAGGATCTTTTTTTTTTTTTTTAATTGAAGCGTACCTAACATACACTGTTTAGTACCCAGCATAATGACTCAACAATTCTGTGCATTACTCAGTGCTCACTGCAGTATGTGTCGTCATCCTCTGTCACCAAACAACGTTATTATAATCTTTTGATTATATTCTCTATGCTGTACTTTTCATCTCTGTGACTTACTTATTTTATAACTTGAAGTTCTCACCTCTTAATCCCTTTATCTATTTCACTCACCACCTGCACCCACGTCCTTTCTGGGTACCACCAATTTGTTCTCAGTTTGTATTTAAGGGCCTGTTGTTGTTGTTGTTGTTGTTGTTGAGGTTATTTGTCTCCCATAGGATCTTCTTAATAAGATTAGGGAAAGAATGAGAGTCCTATAAGAAAATCCCTCCTCTTGCAGTGAAGGCCTAAGCATCTAAGAACTATGAACAAACTAAGAACAAAATTAAATAATCTAAAATATATGTCATCAGAAACCCAGAAAGATAAGGGATGGAAGGGGGAAGAAAAAATATTTAGAGAAATAACAATGAAACTTTCTCAAAACTGTCTATATAGATCATACTTGGACTATACAAGAGATACTAAAGCTAAAATGTGAATTTAGCAAGATGGTAAGTTAGAGGATTAATATTCCAAGTCGATTATATTTCTATATGCTAGCAGGAAAAAAAATTAGAAACTGAAATAAAATAAAACTGATATGATTACCAAAAGCACTGATATGTGAAATAAGTATAAATCTCCCCAAATGTATACAATATCTGTACATGTGCTGAAAATAACAAAACACTCATGAATTTACAAAAAAATGTCATAAATGTAGAGATAACACACTGATTAATTAAATTAAAAAAGATGTAATGAATGTACAGAGACTCAATCTGGAAGCTCAATATTGTTAAAATGTCAACTCCCCCAAAACTGAACTGATCTATTGATCCCAAAGAATTGCAACTGAAACCATTTTTGTGTAAATTGGCAGGATGAGTCTCAAATTTACAAGGAAAGCAAAAACACACACACAACAGAGGAAGAACATGTCATGGATAACGAAGTTGAATTTTAGAAAGACAGACTTGCTGGTCCGTCTCTCTCTTCAAGGACACTTTAGGAGGAACGTTTTCCAGATGAACAAAACAAAGCCCAGAGAGCCGTACTGCTCAGGGATACATCACCAAGTAATAGGACTCTAGCTAAATCAGAAATTCTAAAATCGAAATGTTTCAGTACACTTCCTCAGAACCCTTACCTCTATCAAAGTGACAGAGTTTGCAGCGCTATTTACAAAACCGTATCTGCCAAATATGAAAAGAAACTAAGAGTTGTATTATGTATGTATTAAGCATAGGTCAAATCTCTGTAAAGTTTTAGAAATTGATTTAGAAAATGATTTTTTGAACAGTTACGAAAATAATTAATCCTATTATTCTATTTATAGAACATAATTGCTGTTACTTTCCCCCCAACTTCATTAACTCACTGTCTTTACAAGTGATGATTTTCTTCCTTTGGTGAAGGCACCTGTGACAAACATTGAAAACACGTCATTGACTGACGATGTTTCAAATCTCAGAGCTTGGGGCAGACTGTTAGGAAGGGATTGGAAGGATCACTATAGTTTATGGTGACAATTTAGGAATGAAGAATTCACTGCAATGTGGGAGGGGTCTCCAGAAAGCTCCCAGGACCTGAGATATACTAATTCATAGTCAGGTGCTTCCATCCAGAATGTGGAAAATTGGACGCCAAGGCTAGAAACAAATAATATGGTGGCCTATATCCACAAAAGGCGCATCAGGGACACCACATTTTATTTTATTTAAAAAAATTTTTTTAAAAGATTTATTTATTTATTTATTTGACACAGAGAGAGAGAGAGACAGAGAGACAGAGAGAGACAGAGACTGAGAGAGCACAAGCAAGGGGAACAGCGGAAGGAGAAGGAGAAGCGGGCTCCCTGAGGAGCGGGTAGCCGGGTGCCAGGATTGAATCCAGGACCCGGGGTCGTGACCTGAGCCAAAGGCAGACACTTAACTGACTGAGCCACCTGGGTGCCCCAGGGACACTACATTTTAAAATGAGCAGATGTTTTAAAAACTACTCAGGACGTGAAAGGATTTTAAAGCTTGCTGGAAAAAAAATACTTCTTACAGGAGGATACATTTAAAAATGCACATTTCAAACCAATGCTATGTGGATAAGAGGGGGAAAAATCCTCTTTAGGGGCACGTGGGCATCTCAGGGCATCTCAGGGGCTTAAATATTTGCCTTCTTTGGCTCAAGTCATGATCACAGGGTCCTGATCCTCCAGCTCCTGGGTCCATGGGGAGCCTGCTTCTCCCTCTATCTCTGCCTGCTGCTCCCCCAGCTCGTGCTCTCTCTCTCTTTCTCTCTTTATGTCAACTAAATACACAAAATCTTTTTTAAAAAGTCCTCTTTAGCTCCTGTTATTGTCATCTTCTTTTGAAGGAAAAGGATTTTCCAATTTAAAAAAGGGAAGACAAATACCGGTTACTCTGGGCCAAAGCTTGTAAACCTCGAAGGGATCGTGTGAGAAACTGGTTTGTTCTACTGGCCAAGATTAACTATATCCTCAGTCACCAAGAGTGCCTGGAAATATGAATTCCAACCACAATCAGTGCTTGTAATGATCTTTGCAAATTAGAAAGACCCCAGCAAGTGGGAGAATATAGAGAGAGTTTCTTGATGATATTATTTCTCCATTAGAAATGAACAAGAGACAACAAACATCATTTCTCTAGGGACTGTCTTAGGAAAATCAGCAGAATCTTATTCTTGTTCACAATATTAGTTGTGAAACGTGTTAGCATCCAATGATGCCACAGTCAAATTTGCCAAAAAGAGAGAAGGATTCACTTTGGACACAGCAACCTTTAGGGCAGCGGCCAGTGGGAAATGGACATCTACTTCCGCTGAAGCAATGAAATGGTTGGAACCCTCATTACAGATTATGGTGGCTGAGTGCACACATTTCTTGTTTAGATGATGATTTAGGACAACTTGACTCTGACTTTACTTTGCCAAGGAAGAAGAGAAGCCCTGGTGTGTCATCTAGCATCAGCCACAGTGTGACTGATGACTCCAGTTACTCGTATCAAGAACTGAGGAGAAGCCTGATTGAAGGTGGGGCTTTTGGCTTTTTTTCTTATTTTGTTTTGTTCATTTCAACCCCATGAAGAGCTTTGCTTTGAATCTCCAGATGTGAAGAGGACAAACGTGATTCGCCTCTGTGGATCCACGACGGGGGAACGAGGTCTGTCATTATTACTGAGACTGGCCTCACAGCTGGGAGCAAGGAGAAAGGCCTGAATGTTCTTGGCTTGTCTACTAGCGCCAAGTCTTCTTCAACAGGGTTCGTATCATCTACTCAGCTTCCATATCATCTGCAATCCAAATCTGGGATTACCTCTTAGGCCTCTGACAGAGCCTTCCAGATCGTGTAACTCTGATTTTCAAAATGAACAGGAAGGTATATTCCAGTAACATTGGATCAGCTAGTGTTTTGTGCTCTGGAATAAATTTATTGCGGGTTTCATTTACTTCATTTCTTTCAGGCAACCGTACCTGCTTTATGTTAGACGCCCTTTCAGGACGCGGTACGGCATTGACTCAAACACAAAACGCCTCACAGAGCTTGAGCGCTAAGCGATAGTGAAGAAGTACTTTATGGGAGTAAAACGAGAAGATGATAATCACCGAGCTTGTCTTTTATTGACCGATAAACAAACCAAGGGGAATGTCAAAGTCGAAAGCAAACGACTTGACAAGTCTTCTTGCACATGTCTTATATGTAGAATGGAGAAATAAAGACTAGAATGCTATACGGTTGGGATAATACTTAACAATTTTAATTAAAGAAAATAATTTCTGAATAGGATCAACAGTGAGATTTGCAGTGGCCCATTTTGATGACCTTGTTTTAGTCAACATTTTACAGCAACCTTACATGTATAATATTGTATTTTATGTTGGAAAGGGGGATGAAAGTGCAGTGCAATAAAAACATAAATGTGGAGATAAATAAAAATAGACAGAAATCACTGAGAAACAAATAGATCTAAAATATGCACCGCACATATGAGAAACTTCCAATAAGGACTGCAACCACTCCATGTCTCACTCTTTTTTTTTTTATTTTTAAAGATTTATTTGTTTATTTTAGAGAGAGGAGGAGCATGTATGAGCAGGGAGAGGGGCAAAGGGAGATGGAGATGAGCAGACTCCCCACTGAGCAGGGAGCCTGACCCAGGGCTGGATCCCAGGACCCCGAGATCATGACCTGAGCTGAAATCAAGAGTCCGATGCTCAACCAATGGAGCCACCCAGGGCCCCTTCATGTCCTGCTCTTGACCATCCCTCTCCTGTATCCTGCACACTGGCAGCTCTCCTTTCTCACTGTTCACTGAATGACAAGCAGAGCTCAGAGGAACTGGGGAACCATCTTTGATCCTGGAAAACCAAGGTTGAAATTCTGGTCTCTACTGCCCATCCGTGACCTATCTTCTATGAAATGCAAGAAACTACAGCTATTGTTCTCATGTTATGGTTATTTGGGTAATATTAATTTTAATATGTTCTTCTTCTGCTTGACATGGATTTAGGAATAAGAATAACTTAACTTTTTTATCCCTAGTGCATTGTAGTGTCTGAGAAATTCTCGGTTTTCAGTAAAGTTCCCTGAATGAATCCATGAATGAGGAACTTGAGATGATACTCTATTTGTGGATGACAGGACGTTTATGCAAGAGTCGATCATTTGAATAAAGGCATGTAGTCATAAAATGTGACTCACTAGGGTAGAGCTAGCAGGGTAAACTGCTAAAAGAACAAATTTATAGGGATGCCTGGGGGACTCAATGGTCGAGCGTCTGCCCTTGGCTCAGGGCATGATCCTGGGATCCTGGGATCAAGACCCACATCGGGCTCCCCGCAGGGAGCCTGCTTCTCCCTCTGCCTGTGTCTGTGTGTCTCTCATGAATAAATAAATAAAATCTTAGGAAAAAAAAAAAGGAAAGAACAGATTATAAACTTCTGTGAGTGCTCAGAGACAAATGGAACCCAGAAGGGCTCGAGGACATGTGAATTACCTGCACAAATGATGTATGTCAGCACCAGGGATGCCCCGAACCCTTTTAGGCATATGTCATTGCATTAGGAGAGATAAGGGAGTTTAAGTGGGGGAAATGGGTTAAGTTCTTAAAAATACAAAGCGTGAAACTTTATTCTCAGTTGAGACCCTGGATTTTGGAAAATGTTAACTTGCCAATGACTACATCAAAGTCAGGCATGAATTATTAGACACAGATGTGGGTCAGGAAGCAGCTGCTGTTGGGTTTGCCTGGCCCAGTCAAGGCCTTGGCACGATGACATTTTCCTTTTGTTGGAATTGTATGAAAGGATCCCTGGAAGGCAAATAATCCTAATATATAACTTCTTGATAGATGATTTCTACAAATGGAGTTTCTGTCCTTGATTAACAAAACAGGCTGTACACGGGGGCAGCATGTGGGAAGTTCGGGAGAGTCAGGCTCGGGTCCAAACGCTTTTCTGCACAGCTCACTGCAGCTCTCATGGACCGTCTTCCTAAAAGTTGTCCCTATTGTTCGGAGACAGGGTCTCTGATTTCGACTGTAACACTTTCTAGTATGTGCGCCTCTGCGTGGGAAGTGCTAGTTGCTTGGCAAGTGTCTTGAACCAGGAGTGTTACTTATGAAAGAAAACTGTTTCAAAGCAGAACTGGATGAAGCTAAATAAATTTTAAGTTCGATAAAGGGATATTTTGGGCAAAATAATTGCAGTGCCAAAACGATGCTTCAAAATTGGGTAGAAAGTGAGATTTACTTTGATGGCGTGGCGGAAGCAGATGAGACCCACTGCAGGCTTTGAAGAAGCAGCAATCGGAAAAGAGAGATGAAGATATCATCCCTTCAAGAAATGCAGTGTTAAAAAAAAAAAAAAAAAAAAAAAAAAGAAATGCAGTGTTGCTTGATGTGGAGCAACTGGTTTACAGTGTTCGTTAGGATATTCGTCCCCTGAAGTAGTCTTTCAGTTGATTCTAATTGCTATGTCAGTGTAAAAAAAAATAATAACATTAAAAAACCTTCTCCTTATTTTTATTAAAAAGATTTATCTTTTAAATTTATTTTGGGAATTCTCTGAAACTTTTATTTGTGCTAATCTAAAAATTCTATATGCTTGTTCGTTACTCAAATATTATTTTATTCTCCTCAATACAATCGTGTACTTTATGTCCAAATCCTTGGTACTTCTATTTACTATACTCCACTGTTTACATGAAAACCATTGATTTGTGGGCAATGTACCTGAATTTTAGTTTTGCTAGTTTTTTTAGACCCCTTTTCTCTTTCTCTCTCTCTCTCTCTTTCTTTCTTTCTTTTTTTTTGTGCACTGTTCCTGGAAGTACTGCAATACCAGGTCGATGCGCGGAGTGGATGGAGCAAGCTCCTATTCCATCTCCCTGCTCCAAAAATCCATTTAATATATTGTCCTCAGATAGAGGACGTATCAGATATTAAACTGATAAGAACAGATACTACACATGATCTTATCCAAAAGGCCGAGAAGCGATCTCTCTCTCTCTCTTTCTCTCTAAAATACGCACACTCAACCCTTCTCTTCCAGATATTCTTCTAGATACTGGGGATTCAAAAGTGAATATGGAAACAATGAGGAGGGACGCTTGGGTGGCTCAGCAGTTGGGCGTCTGCCTTTAGCTCAGGGTGACCCCAGGGTCCTGGTCCTGCATCGGGCTTCTCACAGGGAGCCTGCTTCTCCCTCTGCCTGTGTCTCTGCCTCTTTTTCTCTGTGTCTCTCATGAATAAATAAATTCTTTTTTTTTAAAGGAAAACACTGATGAGATACTACTACACACCTAGTAGAATGGCTTAAAAAAAATGACAATATCAAAAACGGGCAAGGATACGGAACAATAGGAATTCTTGTTCATTGCTGGAAAGAGGCTCAAAAAACTTTGGAAGAGAGTTGGTAGTTTCTTGAATTCTCACAAAATTAAATATACTCCCAGCATATTATCCAATGATTACGCTCCTTGGTATTTACCCAAGTGAGTGGAAAATCTGTGTTCACATCAAAACTGCACACAAATGTTTATAGCATATTTATCCACAAGTACTGAGACTTAGAGGCATCTAAGGTGTCCATTAATAGAGAATGGGATAAACAAACTGTGGTATATCCATATAATGTAATATTTTTCAGCAATAGCAGTAAATGATTTATCATAGTGGTAAGTGAAGGAAGCCAGTCTGAAAAGGGTACCTATCATATGACTCAGACTAAACGACATCTGCAAAACACAAAATTATGAAAATTCTAAAAAGATCAGTGGTTGCCCTAGGAGAAGAGGTGGAGGGAGGAAGGGAGATGAACAGGTGGGACTCCGTAGAGTGTGATGATTCTGTATGGTAGGATACCGTAATGGTGAATGTGGATACAAGCCATCATACATTTCTCAAAACTCATCCAATGCACAAATGTAAAGAGTGAGCCCTAACGTAAACTTTGGACTATGGCTCATAATAATGATCCAGGCTTGGCTCATCAGGGTAACAAATGCACTGCGCAGATGCATGACAGCTTGCACTAATGTCAGACGTGTGTAGGAGGATATATTGAGAACTTTCTGTGCTTTATGTTTGATTTTCCTGTAAACTTAAAATTACTGTAAAATAATATCTATCAACTAAAAGAATTAATACGAAAGGCGGTCCCACCCTCCTAGCACCTGCATTATGGTGAAAGGAGGTAAATGGTAAAAAAAAAAAAAGAGAGAGAGAGAGAGAGATGGTGATAAGTGCTAGGAGGATAGAGAGTCCAGACCCTATTTTAATAGAAAATGGTTTGGCATCTGTCTGGGGACTTTTAAATGTCCTGAGTAAAGACCTCTCGGACACATTTAAGCTGAATTAGAATCAGCTGTTTCTCAGAAAGGACGTTTGGGTCCATTTTTCCTTACAACTACATTTTCAACAGGAGCCCGAGCAAATCTGATTTAAACAGAACAATCTCTAAGTGGTTGTGCTGTTTCTTCGCCTTCTCATTTCTAATTCCTGAACGTCCAAGAGTGACCGTTTGAAGATACCAATTTGTTTATAGCAGTTCCCCGCTCAAAAGTCTTCGCATGACTTCTCACGTACAACACAGTACAGTATTCCGGCAAGACCCCCGAAGCCCTGTCCTAAGTAGAGCGTCCCTCTGTTCCAACTTAATGTCACACACTGTTCCTTCTGCTCGACTAAAATGCCATCCTCACTAACTTCCCACCTGAACTCTTTTCTCCCCCCTTGGAAGACATCAAACCCTCTGTGACCTCAGGGCCTTTCCAGTTGCTATTCCCTTTCAGGATCTCCCTCGAGTGCTTTCTGCAATGGCCCTGATGATCAGTGCTGGGAGAAGATTTTAACAAGGCAAATGGTGATAAAATGCATGTTCTTTGTTTTTGTGTCAAATATTCCCACGGGTCTCTTCCTCTGCCTTTGTTCAGATCTTGGATCAAAAGTCCTTTCCACAGAAGCTCTCCTTGGCTTTTCTGTGACGTGTTTCTCCTTTCCTACTTTTGCCCCCATAGACTCATCATGATCAAACACATGAACAGTTTTCTTACAATGCCCCACGATCTTCATGAGAGCAGGCATTTCTTGTCCCTTTTGTTCGGAGCTGAAGCAATTTCTCGTCCACGTTGATATTCGATAAATACTTGATGAGTGAATGAATAAGAGCACAAGGTAATATTTATAAAATGCCAACACTCTGGTTGGTTAAAAGTATAAATGGCTTGAATGGAAGTAAGTATCACCTTGTTTTAAGTTTTCTCTGAGTATATTACAAATCCACTATATACTTTACAAATTTGCATCTTCTTTTCCTAGATTTTTAAGTGTTTTTGGAATATAGATACTGCTTTCAATTTACTGAAATATATTTGGGGCTCGATCTGAAGTTTGTATTTGAGGCAGTTAGTCTGCTGACAACTGAGGGTGAGTAAAATTTTAGCTTTTACTATACTAGGAGACCTCGAGAGAATAGAAAGGATGTGCACTTTTTATTCCAGACCTACAAGACAGGTTAGTGAAAATAAGACACTTTCTATACTGATTGTTACAGGGAAGCTAGCTTTGACTGGTAATTTTATTACAAAATATTTTTGCTGCAGTAGTCAGAGGCAGATCACCTATTTTCTTATAGAATTGAGTCTCGCTGATGTTTTTCCACTTGAACATCTTAGCATCTTGTTGGACCCTTGACACTCGTGTAATTAGTTGCAATTCAGGGGAATTTTTTATGTATTATAGATATGGATTGGAGGCCGTTGGCCGAACTCAGATGAAACCTATTCTAGCTAATTTAAAGAAGAAGGTAAATATATGACAAGAATGAGGAGGAATTGAAAGAATTAAAGGAAACCCTGAGAAGCCAGACCTTGGCTAGGACAGATAATAAGATGACATCAGGGTTTTCCACAGCAGGAAGTGGGTTCCAACCAACTCCTGTGTTAATCTGGTTAGAGAACTAGGTTTGGATTGAGGCTCAGGTCTACACCCCAGGGGAATTGTGATTGGTCTGCCCTGTCTGATGCCCTAGAATGAGGGAACGGCTAAGTGCCACAGAGGAAAACAGAAAGCGTATTCCTGCGAAGGAAGGACGCATGTGGCCATCCAGCAAAATCTGAGGAGCCCATTCTGCTGATGATCAAATAGGTCAAGATAGGTTCCTCATGCCAAGAAATCACTGAAAAGAGAAATACCTTCTCAATTCAAAGAATTTGTGTTATAATGCCTAAAAGGAAGGTTTCTAAAATTGTGTTTTTGTTTAGTTTGGTTTGATTTGTATTTAGGTGCCTGATAATTTTCAGAACTCTGCATTGTTACGGACCTAACAAAGCCTGAGATCACTCCCTATAGTCAATTCGGACAAAAATTTGAAGATGTAGTTTTACAATGTTTTTGAGCTTTCGTTTGACAGGTAGTATTGCATGACTTTGCAAGAGGAGAATGATCTCTACTCGTTTCTCCTGAGAGATAGGCACAGAAGAGAAAGAAAACATGAGGACCTATTTTTGTGCTTGTCTAAACAAGCAATCCATTAAAATCCCAATGGAAATAAGCCTTTGTGGTGCTCATCTCCAAAACTTTGAAAGCTGGCAACTTTAGCCACCTTCCCACTGCTAATTCTCATGTTCTGAGTAAATGTAGTATTACCCTGCTTGCATTTGTCATGCACAAGGTATTACTCTCGTGTTTCATAGTGTTGTTTTTTTTTTTTTTTTTTTTTTTTTTTTTTTTAGTATATATATGGTTACAGGGAGAGAGAATTGTTCTCATAGAAATAAAGAATCAAGTGAACCTGTCCCTATATTTATGGTGCTTCCTCCCACTGTCTAGAGTTTATTTATGTGACTGTCTATGAGATGGTTTCCTTGGTAACCGAAAGAGCCTGGATCTGAGCGGCTACGTTGCAGGTTCACACTTCTAGACATCGTTTGCTTTCAAAAATTAACTGTTCAATGGAATATTCAGTAAAAACACGTGAAACATCATCACCTATTTTCTTCCAGAATTGAGTCTCGCCGATGTTTTTCCACTTGAACGCCTTAGCATCTTGCTGCACCCTAGATGCTCGTGTAATTAGTTACAATTCAGAGGAATTTTTTATGTATTATAGATGCCATTTCAGCAAGCTGTGCGAGGGAGGCAGTTCCCCTTTCCAAATTCATTTACAATTAATTGCAAGGTTCTATAACTATCATTTGAATCACATCTAACACTCAAATGTTTAATGATACCACAGCAGAAAATAAACAAAACAAGACGTGACGCGCCTTCATGTGCCACACTGCCACAGGCAAAGGCAAAGATAAATGTCAGAGGTAATAAAATATTGACTAATTTTAATAGAATGAAAAATCTTGTAAACAGCAGCTGGTTATCACTGTTTATTATGAAAGAGCAGAAAAACGTTTTCATCCTGATGCCGAACTTATCTACGTGGCCTTATTTCATATTAAAATTTTCAGTACTATCTCCTCCTGAATTGATGTTTAGCCAACTGTCACTTCTCTCTTTCATCCAGCTGTTCTCTTGACTCCCTCAGAAATCTCTTGTAACACCATGGTTATTATCTGAAATATTTGGTTTTAATGAGATTTTTTTATGCAATGCTATCACTCCAGAAATCAATATATGTCCCACGTATGAGATTGTAAAAACACAGCTCGCTCTAGAACCTAACCAAAGGATGAGGAGAGGTTAATGGGTTGAGACTGATCGTGGCAGGTGTAACTCCTCTGACACCTTAGCAATCATTTTAATACTTACATTATTCTTCTTTTCCAGCCTCTTAACATCTCCATGCAATTCAGATAGTGAGTAATGAACTGGGTCAAGGTTCCTAGCCCCCTGTTTTTGTGGTCAAAATTACTGAATCACTTTACCCTATTCTCTTCTTTTACTACTGCCCTGGATGCTTAAATCACAACCTTTGCTTTCTTTCTGTAGCATTTATTGTTCACATTATCTGTCACTACATTTTGAGATTAATCATAAAAAATTAAAAGATGGAACAACCCTCATACAAATAAACACCTTTCCTGACTCTGGGTCTCTTGCACTCTTTTTCTTTTCAATCTGTTGTATTGAAATTATGCTCTATACCAACAAAGATAGTCTCTCACCTTGCAAACACCTCTCCAGACTTGAAATCCTATGAAAGGATGTAGCATTTTCTTTATTTCCCAAATAATGGCTTTTGAGTTAGTGCACATAAAAGAAGATTCATTTTCTTTGATTCTGTGAGATCCAAATGCTGAGGCAAATCTTACCTGTCATGATCCCAGGAAAAGCTTGTGCTATATTTTCTTCTTCAATTCTTTCACTGAGATGCAAATAAACAATCATTTAAAATAGTGGTGTGTCCTGTGATATATTTCTACAGGTCTGCAGATTCTATGCATTGAGTTAAAAAGTGGTCACCTAGGTGATCCTGATGACTGTTTCATAATTTTCCTGAGAGCTACCCTGTATCTGAATTTTGCCGGTGTTGACAATGGGGTTTCAAATTATTATATTGCCAAAAGATGCCTAGATAGATTTTTTATGTAATTTCTATCAGGAAGAATGGTTGAGTCTCTAGACATACAGTTGATGGATATGCCAAAAACTAGAGGCTCTTGGTTAAGGAGCCTGTTCCCTATTCAGGTCATGGAACTGATCATTCCCACCAGCTCGTTGCATGGATGTCTAGCAACACATGGAGATTCATTTGCTTTGTTTCCGCTAAAAAGATCAGAGGAAGAGAGAGGATGGATTTTCTTTTAAAGATCTTTATTTGTTTATTTGAGGGAGAGAGAGAGAGAGAGAGAGAGGGAGAGAGAGAGAGAAAGCACAGAGGCAGGGGAGTGGCAGGCACAGGGAGAGGGAGAAACAGGCTTCCTGGTGAGCAAGGAGCCTGATGTAGGGGTTGATCCCAGGACTCTGGGATCATAACCTGAGCTGAAGGCAGACGCCTAACAAACTGAGCCCCCCATCCAGATAAGAAGATTTATACAGAGGTCCCTAGTTGGAAGGAGTTGGTCATTGAAATGAAGCTGTAAAAGGCCAGTGCATCAGAAGTGAAATGAACTGGGTGGTGATATGACCAGATAGGCTGGAGTATAAGCTGGGCTCAGCATAAGCACAGTCCCATAAAATAATTTTCATTTTATCCCAGAGGATTAATGATTTGAAGAAGACCTTTAAATATTAGAATATCCAACAAATTCTCCAAACCTCACTTCACTATTGGGAGTGGATTATTAGAAGGTGGAGAGAATAGAACGATGCACACTAATAAAGAGGTGATTGCAGGGCTGGGAACAGTTGAGATTTTGAACTGGGAAGGTGACAATGGAGCTAGGAGAGTGGAAAGAGTCCAGATACATTGTACAAAAAGAATTAATAGGATATGCTGATAGATAAGATGTTAGCGTAAGACAAAGGGAGGAACAGGACAACTATACAACTTCTGGTTTGAGTAACTCCCAGGATAGGTATAGCATGTAACCCAGGTGAGAAAACGTGGGATATTATTAGGATTTAGGAAGGATATTGAGGGCTCTATTTGGGACAAAATGATGTTGATGTGTCTATAAGACAGTTTGTAGAGGGACACCTGAGTGGCTCAGTGGTTGAGTGTCTGCCTTTGGCTCAGGTTGTGACCCCGGTGCCCTGGGATCCAGTCCCGCATCACACCCTCCCTCCCCCCACTACTTCTCTCTCTGCCTATGTCTCTGCCTCTTTCTCTGAGTCTTTCATGAATAAATAAATAAAATCTTAAAAAGTAATAAGATTGTTTGGTAGAGATGTTGAACGAGTCTGAATTTCACTAAAAATATCTAAATTTAAGAGTCATAACAATATAAATGATATGTGGCATGTGAATGAATGGGTAACAGAAGAGAACATGTGAGAGAAATGATAAGAAAACATGAGAAAAACTGCCGAGGAACTCCAAATTTAGATGTCGGACCAAGCATGAAGAACAGGCAAAGAAACCAGAGAGAGGCGCTCTGAGACAGAAGGGAAACTAGGGGAAATGCGGCATCATGGAAGTCGAGAGAGATTCCAAGAAGTGATCAGTGGTATCAAAGGTTCTTGAGAAGTGAGGACAAAAAATATGCCACTGGGCATAAGACACGCAAATCAGAGAGATGCCTTTGTAAGTGTTTTTATGGAAGTTGTATTTAAGAGTCAATGGAAGTGAAAAGTTGGGAGACTGTGTAGAGAAGCCTTTTGTTCAGACCAGTTGTAAGATGCAGAAGATGCTGGAGGGAAGATAGGGTGTTATAAGAGTGTGTTCTTAGAATAAGATATAAAAGATATAATAGATGGCTCTCTATGAATATTCCAGAAAAGAAAGAGAACAATGATGTAAGTCAGGAAAAAAAAATCTCTAAGAATGAAATCCTTGAGGAAGCCATAGAAGATGAGACCCAGAGCCTGAGAGGGATTATTGACCAAGTGTAAGAAAAGAGATGTGTAATGTAATTGGAATGGATCGGGAACGAATGAGGTCGTTAACTGAATGTGCGGGTGCTCACAGGGTGGGCTGGGAAATGTAGGCTTTTCCAGGAGAGTAAGATAAAAGATAATATTAAAGAAACAACAAAGCATTTCCAAGAAATGTGGAAACACTTTTGATGTTTTTGATCAAGCTCTTAAAGTGAATCTGCTCAGCCAGTTGTACGATTTTCTCGGGAGATGATCAGATGCTCAAATGCAGTGAAGGAAAAGGATGAGATCTGATTTCACCCAGGCTTGTTTTTTTAACTGAAGTATAAAGGAAAAAGAAGGAAGGAAAGAAATTAAAGCTTCTTCAGGGAAAAAAATTACAAAAATCGAGCAAGAAGTATAACCAGGGCAAGGGCAGACATGAAAACAGGATGAGACTATTGATAGTAAGAAACTGAGAGGATATATAAATTGGGTTATCTTGATGAGGTGAAAGCACCGTGGATTTTTTTTAAATTATGTATTTATTTATTTTTAAGTTCTAGTATAATTAATGTACGGTTTCATATTAGTTTCAAGTGTACAATATAGAGATTCAACAATTCTATACGCTACTCAGTTCTCATCTTGCTCTTAATCCCCTTCACTGATTTCACCCATTCCCCCTGCCCACCTCCTGGCTAGTAACCATCATTTTGGTCTCTGTAGCTAATAAATAGAGTGTTTTTTTTTGTTGTTGTTGTTTGTCTCTTTTTTCTTTTTTAATTCCACATATGAGTAAAATGATATGACATTTGTCCTTCTCTGACTGACGTATTTCACTCAGCATTATACTCTCTAGATCCACCCATGGTGTTGCAAATGGCAAGACTTCATTTTTTTAACTGGCTGAGTAATATTCCATTATGTATATATATATTACGTCTTCTTCATCCATTCATCTACGATGGACACTGGGTTGCTTCCATAGTTGGGCTGTTGCAGATGATGCTGCAGTAAACATAGTGGTGCATGTGTCTTTCTGAATTAGTGTTTCTGTATTCTCTGGGTAAATACCCAGTAGTGGAATTGCTGGCTCATAGAGTTATTCTATTTTTAATTTTTTGAGGATCTCCCTGCTGTATCCCATAGTGGTTGCACCGCTTTGCATTCCCACCCACAGTACAGGAGGACTCCTTTTTCTCCACATCCTCACCAACACTCGTTGCTTCTTATATTGTTGATTTTAGCCATTCTGACAGCTGTGAGGTGGTATCTCATTGTGGTTTTGATTTGCATTTCCCTGATGATGGGTGATGCTGAGCATCTTCTCCTGTGTCTGTTGCATGTCTACCTGTCTTCTTTGGAGGAATTGGATTATTTGTCTTTTGGTTATTGCGTTGTGTAACTTCTTCATATCATTTGGATACCAACCCCTTATTGTGTATATATAATTTGCAAATACGCTTCTCCCATTCAGTAGGTTTCCTGCTGATTATTTCCTTTCTCATGTGGAAGTTTGTAGTTTTTTTAAGGAATAGATTTATTTATTCATGAGAGACACAGAGAGAGACAGAAACAGAGGCAGAGGGAGAAGCAGGCTCCCTGAGGGGAGCCTGATGCAAGACTCGATCCCAGAACCCCAGGATCATGCCCTGAGCTGAAGGCAGACACTCAATTATGAAGTCACCCAGGTGTCCCAGAAGTTTGTATTTTGATGTAGTCTTAATAATTTATTTTTGGTTTTGTTTCCCTTGTCTCAGAAGACAGATATAGAAAACTGCTGCTATAGCTGATGTCAAACAAATTACTGCCTTTGTACTCTTCTAGGATTTTTATGGTTTCAGGTGTCACATATAGGTCTTTAATCCATTCTGAGTTTATTTTTGGGGTAAGAAAGTGGTCCAGTTTCATTCTTTTGCATCCTGCTCTCTGGTTTCCCCAATGCCATTTTGGAAGAGACTTTTTCTCATTGGATATTCTTTCTTGCTTTGTCAAAGATTAATTGATTATGTAATTGTGGGTTTATTTCTGGGCTCTCTATTCTGTTCCATTGATCTATGTGTCTATTTTTACCAGCGCCATACTGTTTCCATTACTACAATGTTGTAATATATTTTGAATGTGGCGTTATGATAACTCTAGTTTTGTTCTTTTTCAAGATTCCTTTGGCTATTTGGGTCTTTTCTGATTCCATACAAATTTTAGGATAATTTGTGTTAGTTCTGGAAAGAGTACTGATGGTATTTGCTAAGGATTGCATTCAATGTGTACATTGCTTTGGGTAGTGCGACATTTTAATAATATTTGTTCTCCTAATTCATGAGCATGGAATATCTTTTCATTTCTTTGTGTCATCTTCAATTTCTTTCAACAATGTTTTATAGCTTTCAAAGTACAGTTCTTTCACTTCCTTGATTCAATTTATTCCTAGGTAAACTTTATTATTTTTGGTGCAATTCCAAATGGGATTATTTTCTTAATTTCTCTTTTTGCTGCTTCATCCTTCGTGTATAGACATGCAACAGATTTCTGTATATTGATTTTGTATTCTATGACTTTACTGAATTCATTTATCAGTTCTAGTAGGTTTTGGTGAAGTCTTTTGGATTTTCTATATATAGTGCCATGTCATCAATAATTAGTGAAAGTTTTACTTCTTCTTTACCAGTTTGGATGCTTTTATTCCTTTTTCCTTCTTTTTCTTTCTCTGATTGTGTGGCTAAGACTTCCAGTATTTTGTTGAATAAATGTGACGAGAGTGGACATTATTATCTTGTTTATGACCTGAGGAGGAATGTTTTCAGGGTATAGGCATGATGTTAGCCATGAGTTTTTAATAAAGGGCCTTTATTATGCTGAGGTATGTTCCCTCTAAACCTACTTTATTGAGGGATTTTATCATGAATAGATGTAAACTTTTTCAAATACCTTTATCCCCATATACTGAAATGATCATATAATCTTTACCCTTTTCTTACTGATATGATGCATTACATTGATGGATTTGTGAATACTGAAGCACCATTGTATTCCAGGAATGAAACCCACTTGATTGTGGTGAATGATTTTTTGAATATATTCTTGGATTTGGTTTATTAATATTTTGTTGAGAAATTTTACATCTATTTACATCAGAGATATTGACCCGTGGTTCTCTTTTTGGTAGTGTCTTCATCTGGTTTTGATATCCAGATAGTACTGCCTCATAGAATGAATTTGGAAGCTTCCCTTCCTCTTCTATGTTTTGGAATAGTTTGAGAAGAATAGATATTAACTCTTCTTTAAATATTTGGTAGAATACATCTGTAAAACTATCTAGTCTTAGACTTTTGTTTCTTGGGAGTTTTTTGGTTACTGATTCAGTTTCATTGGTGGTAATCAATCTTTTCAACTTTTCTATTTTTTCCTGGTTCAGTTTTGGTAGGTAATATATTTCTAGGAATTTATCCATTTCTTCTAGGTTGTCCATATATTGGCATATAATTTTTCATAATATTCTCATTACCTTTTATATTTCTATTGGTTGCTATTTCTCCTCTTTTATTTCTTATTTTTTTTTATTTGAATCTCATCTCTCTCTCTCTCTCTCTTCCTTTGATGAGTCTGGCTAAAAGTTTATGAATTTTGTTGATTTTTTTCAAAGAACAGCTTCTTGTTTCATTGATCTGCATTTATTATTTATTTATTTATTTATTTATTTATTTATTATTTTAGTTTCTATAGTGTTTATTTCTGATTTCTGTGCTAATCTTTATTTCTTTCCTCCTACTGGTTTTGGGTCTTGTTCTTGTTTTTCTAGCTCCTTTATGTGAGGTTAAGTCATTTACTTGAGATTTTTCTCACTTCTTGAAGTAACCCTGTATTGCTATAATCTTCTCTCTCAGAACAGCTTTTGCTACATTCAAAAGATTTTGGATCATTCTGTGAGATGAAAGCATTGTTGACATGTGGCTATAAGAACAAGAGAGTTAGAATGACAAGAGCTGACAGTAGAGGAATTAGATATTTAAATTAACATATTTTTAGTGATAAAAGTACATATTATAATTTTGGAAGCAAAATCTAGAACTGAATAGAAATAAGCTATTTGACATCTAGAGTTATAGGACAGAGAAGTGGCACATAATAAAGAGATACCCACATGGATTTTTGGGCTCACCAAGAAGCATTAGGAACCTGGAGATAGTCTTTAACACAAGGAGATGGCAAGGATGTTGGTATATAGTAGGATTAAGTAGGAGGTATGGTATGTTTGAAGGCATGTGGCTTAAAGAGACAGGACTCTCCCTCCCTCTCCCAGAGGAGGAAGAAGAGGAAGAAATTACTTAGAGACCATACTGAGAGCAAAAATACACTTTCATATTGTCTGTTCTTGTGGCATGAAGGGACATAGAGGAAAAACAATCAAAGAAAAAATTCAGCTTTATGGAATGAAATTCAGTCTTTAGTTAACATAAAAAGGTAGTAGAAATATCTTAAGATGGTATTAAACACATTAAAACTTTTACAGCAAATAATTAATATTTATTTATTTTCATATATAATTATCATAATCACCCAGCAAGGTGATTGTAGAAGCTATGATTGTCTCTATTTCACAGGTAAGAAACTCATAGCACTAAAATGTTGAGTAATGTTCCCAAGGTCACATATCTTTTAAATATTGGTGCCAGGATTCAAAATCAGTCCATTTGCGTATAGATTCCAAGTAGAAGTCCAGCTGGCCAAAACAAGTAGAAAACTGGCTTTCATCCTGGAGTATACGCTGCTAGAATAGGGAGACATTGAGAGTGATAATGGATAAGCAGAAAGATTATACTTAGGGCATTAACTGAAGTAATAAGAATGTGAGTCTTGATAGTTTGATCCTCAATTGGAGGGGAATGGATGCAATTGGTTCTGTAACTGTGGTTGAAAATGCATTTCATTGTAGCCAGGATGCTTCTGGAATAGCTGCTCTATAAGTGGCATGTATGGATGAGTTGATCATAGAAACATGAACAAAATTTGTAGAATACAGTAGATATTTTAGTTCTCACCAATATCTGATTTTCTCTTCCTTTTTGGCCATATGAGAAAGTATACTTCTAGCCTCTTTGTGGTTAGGCAGGGCTAAATGATGAATTCTGTCTAAAGAGAAGTGAAGATGTGTGGTCCTCTAAGCTAACTAAGGCATGAATATCCCCAAGCAACTTTCCAGGTTTTTTTTTTTTTTTCTAATGTTGTGGCAAAAATGGAAGTCTCATGGTCAAATGACCTAGCGGCAAGATAGAAGTAGTTGAGTTGTATGATGGTTGGAATGTTGCATAAAGAACAGTTGCCCTAGAGTCATCTCCTTTGGCAGGGAATTCTTGTGTTAAGCCCCTGATACAGTCTAACTGAACCTGAAAAATTCAGAGAAGGAGAGAAGAAAGGTTGGATGAATGATATGGGAAAAGAACACAAAGGTTGAAATGAGCATGTAGACCCTGTCTAAGAGCAGTGGAAGAGATTTTTCTAGCTCAATGCTTCTAACTTGGTTTCTTCTCAGAACATAAGTTATGTTAATGAACATTTTAAGTTATGTTGATGGATATGTGAGGACACACGCTATTTTTTTGGCAACTTTTTTTTTGTCCCATAAGTGACCTCACATCTCCAGAAATTACAATTTGAGAATTACTTTTTTAAATATCATTTTTTTAGTGTGTTCAATAGATATATTAACTTCACCATTGCTTTTAATGATCCATTCTTAATTCAACTACATAAATTGATCTACCCAGAAAGATGATGAATGGAGGTAAGGGAGATATTAGAAAAGCTCATATTTTTATATATTTCTTTCTCAGGAGCTGCAAGCTACTTGAGGGAGGTTTTCAATCCACCCATCAATCCATGCATATATACTAACTGAGTTACTAGATCACAGAAATAAAGAATGTTAAACAATTTGCTACTTAAGGAGTTCTAGGGAACTAATTAATGTCTAGTGGTATGACCTATTATGTCTAGGCTAAAGTCATCCAGTACCCCAATGGAACTTATTCCTACCAATAAGTGTGTCTTTTTAATTGCCAGTCACATAGTGATCAAATTTATAACTTTTAATTTTTTGATGGACACATGAATACTTAATTTACAAGACTTTACAGAAAAAACAAACACATAAGCAAAAATACTTACACTGGCAGACACACATGTCCTTGCTCACAATAAATTTCATTGTTTTTAGGAAAATGTAAGTGCATGGAAAATTAAAGTATGTTAAATGACCAGGACCTGTTGGTGAAGGCCAAAAATAGGAACAAGAAAGGAGCAGGTTTCTTTTTCTTTTGTACCAGGCCCTCCTTGGCTTGACTATTCTATAAGAAGACTATTCTTTGACTGTTATTAGTCAGAGATAGATAGACAAATGGATTTTGCAGAGATTATAAGGAGAGATAACTTATTTTGTGTTCCAAAGAATGCAGACTCTCTAGTCCACTAGTTTTTTTTTTTCTTGTAAATAATTTCTCACATTTTCTTCTCCCCATATCATAAACATGTCTAGGAAGTGTTTCTCTTTTGTTTCCCATCTTCTCTGGGTAGTCAAATGAATTAGAATTTCCTAAGTATACCTGGTTCTCTCTTTCATTCTCTGCTCTATCCTCTCTCTCTCTCTCTCTCTCTGCTTTAGACAGTGTAAGACTTATAAATTCCAGGAATCCATGGCCACAATTCTCTGTTGATCTCTAACCTCTGGAAGAGACAAGCGGGGTCTTGGGTTTTGCGGGATCAGGGTTTTGAAGACATTTACTGCTGATCAGAATCACAGGGAGGAATTAATGGTGAATGGAAAATGAGACCTGAGTTTTAGAGTAGGACGGGCATATAGTAGGTGGGAGAATTTTTTAAGATACAGAACCAGAAGTGAAACCAGATGATTAAATGAAGCACAGAAGCAGAAAAATGTCTGACACAGTATTCCAGAATAGTGGGAGAAAATATTGAAAAATGTAGCTTGGAAACGAATGTGAGCTGTAAGCAATGTCATCACTAAAGAGCTTTGTGCTGGGCAGTGAGTCGGTGTTGTTTTCATTATCCTACACTCCTTTCCAATTTGTATATTTCCAATTAATGTGCATCAGAAATATTCTCAAGAAATCTGTTTACATTCACCTTCCCTGCTGTGTGGGTACCATCCACTCTTCAACTACCAGGTCTCCCCTCTCTCCTCATTTACCTGCCCAAACTGTTGTTGTAAAGGTCAGTTGACCTGGGTGGTCCCAATTCAACATTTGATATACTCTCACTTTCATCTCGACCTTTAATTTTCCTAAAATGCTTTACTACCAAGGATTCTTTAACACCATAGATCCTTGTTTTAACTACTAATTTAATTATCCTTTCCCTCTCGAATTCCTGTGATGGAGCATCTTATACTACTTGGTGTATAATTGTGGGGATTGCAAGGGTTGGGTTAAGATAGTATCCTCTTTTATATCTATGATCTTATTCATTCTTCTATGTGCAGAAAATTCTTAAATGCATTTCTCAGGTTAGGCTTTGGCACTCTTGATTTTATGCCCAACTTCTTATAGTGTATATACATTTTCTTTTACCAATACCTATTTATCTCAAGGTGTGCACCATTTTACTCAGATACTCAAGTAAAAATTCAGGAATTATATTTGATTCCTCATTTTTTCTTAAGTCCATATTGAATTAACCATTTCTTGGTTTTACCTCCAACATATATATGAATTCTAAGAATTGCCTCTATCTCCATTGCCAAAACATTACTGAAAGACAAATGATCTCACCAGGACTTCTGAAATAGCCTTCTGTGCAGTCTCCTTAAATTCACCCCGATTCTCCTATGTATTCTTCACAATATGTCTAAAATCCTACTTTAAAAAATATATTCATTCATTTGAGATAGAGATAGATGGACAGCGAGAGAGCATGAGCAAGGGGGAGAGGCAGAGAGAGAGAGGTAGAAGGTGCACACCTGCTGAGCCAGGAGTCCCACCAGGCTCAATCCCAGGACCTGGAGATCATGATTTGAGTTGAAAGTAGATGCTTAACTATCTGAACTACCCAGCGCCCCTCTGTAGTCCTACTTTTATATATCCATCAGACCCATCTATTTTTCTGCTTAAAAGTTTCCATTAGTTTTCCCAATACCATTTGTCTTTTTCCCATTGGATAATCTTCCCTGCTTTGTCAAAGATGAGTTGAGGTATGTTCCCAATAAGCCTATTTTTTGAGGGTTTTTATCATAAACCAATGTTGTACTTTGGCAAATGCTTTTTCTACATCCTTTGAAATGATCATATGGTTTTTATCCTTTCTTTTATTAATGTAGCATATCACACTGATTGATTTGCAAACAGTGAACCACCCTTGCAAGCCAGGACTAAATCTTACTTGATCGTGGTGAATAATTCTTTTAAAGTATTGTGAGATGTGGTTTGCTAGTATTTTATTGAGAATTTTTGCAACCATGTTCATCAGGGATATTGTCTTTTTTTAGTGATATCTTTATTGGGTTTTGGTATCAGAGTAATCCTGGCCTCATAGAATGAATTTGGAAAATTTCCTTCTTTTTCTATTTTTTGGAATAGTTTGAGAAGAATAAGCATTAACTGTTCTTTAAACGTTTTGTAGAATTTGCCTGTGGAAAAACTGGATGGCAACATGCAAAAGAATGAAACCAGACCACTCACTTATATCATACACAAAATTAAATTCAAAATGGATGAAAGACCTGAATCTGAGACAGGAAACCATCAAAACCCTGGAGGAGAACACAGGCAGTAACCTTTTTGACTTCGGCCTCAACAACTTCTTACTAGATGGGTCTCCTGAGGCAAGGGAAACAAAAGCAAAAATAAACTACTGGGACTTCATCAAAATAAAATCTGCACAATAAAGAAAATAATCAACAGAACTGAAAGGCAATCCACAGAATGGGAGAAGATATTTGCAAGTGACATTTCTGATAAAAGGGTAGTATCAAAATACCTAAAGAACTTATCAAACTCAACACCCAAAAAACAAATAATCCACTTCAGAAATGGGCAGAAGACATGAACAAACATTTTTCTGAAGAAGACATCCAGATGGCTAACAGACACATGAAAAGATGCTCATCATCACTCATCATCAAGGAAATGCAAATCAAAACTACCATGAGATATCACCTCATGCCTGTCAGAATGGCTAAAATCAACAACACAGAAAACAAGAGGTGTTGGTGAGGATGAGGAGAAAGGAGAACAGTCTCGCACTGCTGGCGGGATTGCAAACTGGTGCAGCCACTCTGGAAAACAGTATGGAGGTTCCTCAAAAATTTAAAAATAGAACTATACCCTATGATGCAACAATTGCAGTATTTAGGTATTTACCCAAAGATACCAAAATACTAATTCAAAAGGATACATGCACCCAGATGTTTATAGCAACATTTAACTTATGGAAACAGTCCAAATGTCCATCGACTAATGAATGGATAAAGATCTATCATCTATCCCCTCCAACAACCCTCAGTTTGTTCTCTATAGTTGAGTCTGGTTTGCCCTTCTGTCCCTCCCTCCCCCATGTTCATGGTCTTTGTTTCTTAAATTCCACCACCTGTAGCCTCAGTCTAACTGGTGAACAAAGTCGTGTCCTACACCAGTTGTGTCCAGTCGTGTTCTAGACCCGCTTCTTCAACATTGGTGGACAGGTTAGTCTTGCTGTGCCGAAGTCCATGTCCACCGCCCTACACAGCTGAATATAAGCTAGACTGTAGCCTTTTGTTTTAATATTCCCTGAATTACATTGGCCCATGTGACAGCACTTCTACTTGAGTTTTCTCTTCCTTCTACCATTCATCCCTTGGGACTGGAGATCTGTTAGGATGAGGAATCCATTTGCTTAAGTACAAATAGGCTTTCTAGGTCATGCCAGCTCTCTCCTAAATGGCAGCCCTATATCCAGAACCTTGCATCTACCTAATTCTGGAAATTGTAGGATCTTTCCAAAATGAAACAGCACTGTCAGCTTGGGAGCTGGAACTCAGACCACTGCACTTCTGCTCTGCCATTCCTGTTTGGCTCTGCAAATCAAAGGCATCAGAAGGAGACTTTGAGGCTAGAGAAGGAAGAAACTTGATCCTTCCCGTCTGTCTCACGTGTGCTTCCTGTCTGCTTGTGGTTCCTGTAAGCCTCTCTGCTACATTTCCTCACCCTGGTGGCAGCAATTATTTCTGGAGCAGCAGTTGAACCCACTCAGCAATTTTGCCAACTCTTACAGAATCAGCCTCATCTTCTCTCCCTTCCAGAAACATCAGTTCAGCCCCTCCTCAGAACTCTGAGTTTCAGCCCCCAGGGGTCCCTCCTTTAAGTTTCTGAGCTTCTGCCATTATTTCCTTGTTTTCTGGGTACAAATGCTTGTGGTTGTTCCTTAGAGTGGCAACCTCCATGACACCTACCTTAACATTTTCTTTTTACTGTCTATACTCTGTTAACAATTCATTATACTAATTCTCTCCAATCAAGTAGCAGGTGTGGTTCATTCAAATGGGTCCTCAATGCTAAATACTCTCACGCAAACAAATTTTTTTCTTTAATTTTCAGGTTGATGATCTTGAGTTAAGAAGTGCTTAACTAATAATCCATGTAAGTACTAAAATTCAGTGATTCTTAAGGACATGTGATTGGGCACATGATAAAGACAGAAAATGATCAATGAAAATATTAGTGAAAATGTGAGATATAGTTGTCAAGATGTAATCATCAAGTCCATTCTGTACCTATTTTGAACTAGAAATGGATTATAAACAGAAGTGATTATTTATAGGGAGGTGGAAGAGAAAAAGGAAAATTTTTATGTGATGGAAGTGGGGGAGTAGTCTTGGCATATGGTCCGTAGGAACAGAGTACAGATTTTGACCAGCTGAAGGCAACAGGAAACAGATGAGTGAAAAATATAATATCTTTTCAGAAAGATTTTTTTATATACATGCCAGTGATATAGCTACAGAATAATTTAAAAAAAGAACCAGTTACCTATAGAGTCACTCTTGATATGCCACAGGATTTCTTATCACAGCAATACAGTTGCTCAAATTCAGAACCCAGAAAGGATTTCTTACAAGATTCTGGCACTAAATGTCCCCACATCCATAACTGTCAGTAGAGTAATTGCACTGTCACTATTAGGAGGTTGTTATCAGCCCATTGCTTTACAATAGAGGAATTTCCACTTGTGACTCCTCAGTTCTCTTAATGCCTTCGTCTTCCCTGTCAACAGGAAAAGAGTCACCATAGAAGTACCAGTGGTTACAAAACAAATTAAAATAAACCAAAAAAACTCAACCCTTTTCCTCTGAGAGCTCAACTCCAAATAAGGAAGATAGAATCCAGTTTAACAAAACTGAAAAAATGCCCCGGAAAGAAGAATTAGGAGAAATCTCTACTAGAGTGACATGGTGTCGTAGAAAGAATACTAGAGCAGCATCATGAGCATTGCCATTGTCACTCTCCTTCCAAACACATCCTGATTTCTGAGGACAAGCTGCATCTCTGAATCATCTATCTCACTGTTGCCACTCACTGTGTGACCTTTCAGCTCTTCAAACTGTTTAGCATTCGATAGGATAAGAAAGAACTAATTTGGAAAGTTTCATTCTGTCCTTGAGTCCAGGTCACTGGGGATGGGGGCTGAGTAGTGAGGAACTCCATAGGGTCATCCTTAAGCTTACACAATTCAAAGTGACGGTCACTATATGTGTTTTTCTCCCTTAACTATTAGGCAGGTAAAAATAACAACAGCAATTAAAAAAATGAAAACAAAAAAACATTGAAAAGAAGAAATGTTTGAAGGGAAACATGATCAGTTCACATGTGACTGCAAAAGAAACACTTCACTTCCTATATGAGAAGGAAAGGGTAATGGGCCGGTTTCACTGTATCAGAGGCTGGCTTATTTAATGTTGTTTTATTTCCCTCCACTGGTTGAAGGGTGGATGGTGTCATCACTTTTGATGACACTTTGCAGCTTTTTCTGCTCTTATTCTTGAATCTTGAGCCAACAGTTTAGGTTCATGCCTAGCAAGGTCCATGTACAGCCCACCATGATAGCCTCTAACCACTTGTGATTATTGTAATTTAAGTTGAATTTAATTAAAATAAAATAAGTGGTTTCTCTAAGGCACTAGCTAACTTTCAAGTGTTCAATAGCCTCACCTGGCTAGTGCCTACCTGTCAGACAGAGTTCCGTCCTCTGCGTGTTCCATATGATATTCCCATCATCTCAGATGGTTCTATTAGGTAGCATAGACTCTAGAGCATCAACCCAATTACTGTTCCATGAGAGTGCTTTTCTTCCATTTTTCATCCCTATGAACTTTCTGTGATGAAAATTAGTGCTTCTAACAATTTTTTTTTTCACCAACTGCCACAGCAGTACTGTTGTGCAAGGGACAGGGGACTCATTGATGCTTCAGGTTGCATATTCAAGGCATTATACTTGAAGGATTACAGGTAGGAAGGCATACACGGTGTTTCCGAAAGCCATGAAGCAGATTTGAGAGTTGTTTGAGGGCACTTACCTTATGAAGTAGTAGTGCCACCAAGTGTTGGGTGAAAGAGGTTCAAATTTTTGAAACAAATTTGATGAAAATTCTGATTTAAGAGAATTAACAGAATTAACCGTGGTGGCCCCTAAGCCTGCATAGGTTTAGGTTTCAAAGCCTTATATACAATCATTCATTTACCATAGATTTTAGAACACAATGAGCATGGACATAGTTACAAATAAAATATACTTCATACCTTTTTTTTTAATTCTAGATAAAAGAGAGATACAGTATATCAACTTGAAACAGCTTGATCATTTTTTCTCCTTCACCTTGACTCAATCGTGTTTAGGCATTCTAATATATCCAACGCCGAACTGCAATGATATATGGCATGTGTCTCAGAAAGCATGAATTGTTGAAACAAGGTCATTGGCTCCTATTTTCTACCTCTTTCTCACTCTTCATTCCCCAACCTCCAACCTCCCTTCCTCCCCGTCTTGTGGACCACAGTCTGACTCTCTGGAGATTTTCATCCAAAATATGACGTGTGTTTTATGTCTGGAAAAAATGTAGACAGAAAAATGGTGTTTTTAAAAAATATCCCATGTTGTCTTTATCACAGAATGAGGGAGGAAAAGTCCACTGGTTTCTCTGCCTTATTTATAACTGCAGTGAAAACCTATTTTACTTGTCCTCCGTTGCCATGGTTACAAGCATTCCCATTTCAACAGGTCAGTACAAGCTTTCGGTTTACATAAGGTCATGGGCAATTCATCTCAGCATTGCACAAACAAGAATCCAGCTCTTCTCTCCTCTTAAAAAAAATTAATCTATCAAACCCCTGGAAGCACAATTAGTCCTCATCTCCATAATTTATTGCCCTCATTCTTATTCTTTTGTTTGTGGCTTTGAGCTTATGTTCAAGCTCTCCAAAATAAAAGGCAAGTCTTGGTAAAATAGCCACCTTAACACTTCTATGCACCACTAATGTTCTGAACTGTCTATTTTGCTAATGTTACTCCATTTATTTTATGATGAATATATTCAGCAAAGCTGGCATTTAATTAGACTTCACTTAAAAAGCATAATACAGGTCAGATGGGAAAAAAATCTGGCCGAGCATTAAGATATTTACTGGTGTTTGGTTCTCACTGTTGACCAGCTACAAGTAGGTGGTTGGTTTTTTTTCTTTTGCCCAGTCAAATAGAATAGTGGAAATCACAATACTAACGGCATGGATGGATGGTATGGTCAATCGGAATTCTCTTTCTTTGGGAGAAAAAGGTCTTGACTTGGGGCGATGGGAGAAGGAGTGAGAATCCTCATAATGAGAAGCAGAGGGAGATTGTCCATTATGTGAGAAATGTGATTTCAATGATAAACAGAAACAGTACCAGTATCACTGTTTCATTTGAGAATAATCTGTTCATTTTTTCAATTGAATCTTAGAGTTGATAGGATTTGTGAATTTTAAAATTTTTCGTGATTTACATAAGTTGATTAAAATAGAGACTTCTTGTACATCTGTGGTGCCAACATCGTCCAAACATCCCTAACTGTTGGTGTTATTCCTGCGTTGTCTTCTTGGCTTAGTTCAGAAACCTTCAGACTCTTTAGTCATTGGACTCCCTCTTACAAAAAATATTAGACCGAATTCCATTATGTGATGGCAGAGATGCTGCGGCCGGAACAGAGCAGTGGTGAACGGAGGCCTCCGAGCCGTCCTTGCTCTCTGTCCTTTTAATCTACTCCTCTTTGCTCCACCACGTTTGCCCCAAGACAACTTGTTAGAAGCCTAAGGCTCTGAAAACACCATCACTAAGAAGCACTAGTCTAATGGGAAAAATAGAGACTCTGTCAGAATTCAATTCAAATCCTGTTTCAACCTTTAGAACTGTGTAGCCGGGGATATGGCAATAAACTTGGTTATTTCCAGATACATTTGAGATATGGGGATGGAGTACAGAATTAATGACATAACTAGTGTTCCTAATGCATGTAGATATTTTCAAGGCTTGTGTATTCACCCTCTAAATTTCCTTCCTACATTACTGATTCTCACCCTGCCTGTGAACCAGAATCACTTGTGGACCTTCTTTTAAATAGAAATGCCAGGAACGCCTGGGTGGCTCAGCGATTTAGCACCTGCTTTCAGCCCAGGGTGTGATCCTGGGGTCCTGGGATCGTGTCCCGTGTCGGGCTCCCTGCATGGAGCCTGCTTCTCCCTCTGCCTGTGTCTCTGCTTCTCTCTCTGTGTGTGTCTCTCATGAATAATAAATACAATATTTAAGAAGAATAAAAAATACATAAATAGAAATGCCAGTTTCTTCTCAAAGCCTACTGATGGGGGATTCTCAATATTTGGACCAATGGATCTGGTTGTATAGCTACACAGTTGGTCACTGTTGAGAATACTTGCTCTGTCTTCTCTTGTGCAACTATGATTTCTTCTCTCTACAAAGTCTGTGTCTCAGCTCTGACCCTTTCCTTAAGCCCTACATGAAACATTTATTTGTGGTTGGTAAATTGGATGATAACACACTCTCTTATAGCCAGAATGTCTGGATTCAAGTCCTGGTTCTGTCTCTGAGGAGCTAACTAACGTTGGATACATTACTTCTTTTGGTACCAGCTGCCTCTTGTGAAAAATGGATTTGTGACAAGCAGCCAACAAGCACCAGATTAGTGCCCAGAACATAATAAGTAGTTGAAAATATTAACACTCATTATGAAAATTACTTGGATATTCTTTATTATTTCACTTTCATCCCTGAATTCATTTTTTCTTTTCTTAAAAACAAAGGAAAACAACAACAACAACAACAACAACAACAGAAGCCAAACACGGCTTCCCTCTTATATACGGAATTTTAAAATATGACTAACTTTCTATAAGTAATCCAGATTCAAAACCTGAGGCATTTTATCCTTTTATCTTTGGCTTCTATTTGCCATAGGAGATGTGTTCTTATTATCTAGTATCTATAACACAAAAATACCTTGTTGACTGTGATCTTTCTCTTTAATTCTCTTTAAATCTGCTTAATTCTCTCTGAATAATATTCCGTAGGTACTATATTTAATTACCATATGACTTCCTAGACATTTAAAAGATCTCCAGTGCCTACCAAGCAAAGCACTTTTTCCTTATTGCAGATTTCAAATATAATTCTAATAAATGATTTGAAAAAGTGGAGGATGTTATGAAAGCAGGTGAGCAGCATGGATATTTGGTGGGCAATCTGAGATTACACATTTTATAGAGTCCTACCTCTTGACACCTCAGGGCAGCGTTAACAGGTGTCCTATGGCTGCAATAATGAGAAATGTAGCTCACTGATACATAATCAGAGTTGTTTTCACTTTTACCTATTAGTCAAGATTTGCTTAATTTTAAAGTGAGCCTATTCAACACTTCTCCCATTATATTGTCACTAGATGATGGAAGTAGGTCTTGTTTCTAATTCTGTGAATTAATAATCCAATAATTTTGATATCTGTTGAATATGGTACATTTTATCCTTTTTTTGATGGATTTATAGCCCTCAAAAGTGAATGTCCAAATCTATAGAGAAAATAATTAAACTCTTGTCTTTAAACATCTACTGTACTTGGTATATCTTGCTTTCGCATTTCAAGCAGTGCAGTGAGCATAAGAGACTAGGTAATTAGCCTCTCCCACCCACCCAACACAGTCAATGGTCTGACTCATAATAATCTTTGAAAAAATTATTTACTAAATGAATGTGTGAGTAAAAGTAAGAACAATCTTCACACTTTATTAAAATGAGTAAATATAATTTAATTCTATTTGGTGTATTATTTAGGGGACGGCACTAATGTATTATTCTATAGTTAATATAGGAAGTGTGGCCTTGAGATGAGTTTAGTCTTGATGGTACTGAGAAGTCTTTCCATCTCCATTTTACTTTGAGTAATTGTTTTTGTATACAAAAAATGCAAGGTATAAATACTGATACAGATAGAAGTCCACACTTTTCTATCTGATTTGAGATCTACTTAAAAGTCACATGTAGATTAAGAGCATCAAACATTTTCTGTATGTATGTCTTACACTTGGGGAATTAGGCCCATATACATATGCATACATTTGTAGGTATTTATATGTGTATAAAGTGTGTATATATATATATATATTATATAATATGTATGTACACACACACAAATATATATACATACACACATTTTTGTTATGATTAAGATGATGATGGTGGTGATGCAGTATGTAATAATTCTCATCTGGACCAAAAAAATTGCTTGTTTTCTTCCTACATCCACATATAGAATTTTTACAGATACAAAGAATTCTGTTGCTATAAATATGGTTTAAAATACACAGAGGTCTTCCTTAAACAATTGTACCTAAATGCAAATTAAAGATGCGTTTTAAAAGCCAAACTATCTAAAATAGAGACAACTCTGTATCATTCTCCATTCTCTTACAAAGCTTACTTTCCTTTTTACCTCCGTACATGATAGAATGTATTTTTAAACAAATTATTGAGTTATTATTGACATGCAATAATAAACACTTAGATCAAACAGGAGACATACCACATGACTTCATCTATATACATGGAATATAAATTCTAGTTCCCAGAGAGGACTACTTCAGGATATTATCTTTTCTCTGTGGTTATAAAAGAAAGTAATTGTTATTTTATTCTCTTAAAACATATATTTTTTTAAAGTGTACTTTCAGATTTGGCCTATCTGAAAAAGAGGTTATTAATAACAGATACATAATATTTTTTCAAAGAGGGATCTGATAAAGAGGAGATATTATGATGTCTTTGTGCATTTGTAAGTGTGCGTGTGCATATTTTTAATTATTCTCACACTTGAAATGTATTGACTTCGTAGATAGCACTAGAGTGTCTCATTTGTGGGTTAGGACAGCAAAAAAGTAAAAAAATAAAAATAAGAAGTAATTAGTGGTGATCAGATTCAAGATGAGAGACATATTTTTGCTTACGAGTCTGTACAGACAAGAAATATCACTTCAACCCAGTGTTAATCAAGGGCATTGTCTGAAGGTTATATTGTCAAGAAATGTATGCTTATTTCCTTCTCTCTTCTTATGGGTGTTGGAGGAAATAATCAAGAGCACATAACCCACGGTTGACCTATGACCTGACCCTGAGTAATCAGATGCTCCTCACCCTTTCCCTGTCCTTAGAATGGTTGTTCCCACAGTAGGGGTCCTTTTCAAGGACATAGCCTTCACAGGACACTATTCTTGTGACTCTCTGGGCCGTGTAGCTGAACCCAGGTAAGGCCTTTACATAAACTTAAAATTCTGCCACATGGGTGCAGAGATCTAGTCATCTTGCGGCCACCCAAGACAAGCCTCATAAGTATGTTACTTCGCTTGTTACACTGTCACCTACCTGTCCGGAGTGGCCTGTCTCTTTCCTCGATCTCTCTGTGCCCTCCATATACTGGGCCAGTTTTACCCAGAAAATTCACAAGTTTGCAATCCCACAGTGGGGCTTGTCTTACTTTTCTCTTGCAATAGAAAGTCAAACTAACATGAAAGCTAGACTAATTGAACTCACGTTATTTGTCATTCAATCCTGTGTTTTTCATTATATCAATCACACTGTGCAGCCACCTGTAATTCAATGTGGATTGAAAAAAAAAAAAAAGGCGAAAAATACAAAGACTTTCCTAAGTATTCCAAGAAGGAGAATTTGGGGACGCCTGGGTGGCTCAGGGTTTAAGCATCTGTGTTTGGCTCAGGTGATCCTGGGTCCCGGGATCGAGTCCCACATCAGGCTCCCTGCATGGAGCCTGCTTCTCCCTCTGCCCATGTCTCTGCCTCTCTCTTTGTGTCTCTCATGAATAAATAAATAAAATCTTAAAAAAAAATAAGGAGGGAGTATTTGTATTTGGAAAGAAGGCTTAGGAAATATTTAATAAATAATAGAAATATAGGGCTTTATAGCTAAACAAAAATATAAAGATCATTTCTCACTTGTGCTTTAGCAGAGAACTCTAGCTAATTCTAAAATGATTACCTGTCCAGCACTGAGGGGACTTTCTCAGCTGAATTCCAAACTCAGGTAGGTCCTCCATCCTTTTAGATGTAAGTGGATGGACTACATAATTTTTATGAAAGGAGGTTAGCCTTCCATCTGGTTAAGTATCAAAGCATATGATCTGTTCTTGCTCAGTAATGAGGCTTTCTAAGTTTATGCTATATATTTATATACACCTTGGAATTGCTGAAGCCCAATACCTATTAAAAGCTTAGTTAAGGGATCCCTGGGTGGCGCAGCGGTTTGGTGCCCGGGATAGAATCCCACGTCAGGCTCCCGGTGCATGGAGCCTGCTTCTCCCTCTGCCTATGTCTCTGCCTCTCTCTCCCTCTCTCTCTGTATGACTATCATAAATAAATTTAAAAAAATAAATAAAAGCTTAGTTAAAAGAGATCTTTATGAAAAGTCAAATACTATGTAGAATGAAGAGGGTATTGATTGGCAATTAAAAGGTTGTACAGATCAGTTAACTTTCTTTTCTAATTATGTAGAGATAAAATAACTCAAATAGGTAAATAGAAAAAAAATAAAATAATATAAAATAAATATTGAGTAATAAATTAATAAAGTCTTAAAAATATATATTGAATCATATCCTTAATTAGAGATGGAAACTGACTTGAAACATAGAAACAGGGCAGGCAGCATTTGAGTTGATTTTTAATGCCAGGTTGATGATTTCTGGGCGTAGGAAAAAAGGGTAGGACAAAAAAAAGAAATTGTAAAATAATATTTTTTTTAATGAAAGAGAAGAAGAAAATGACCAGAAGGCCAACATATAACTTTTTTTTTTTTTTTACAACTACACAGAAAATAAAATACTTCTGTGTTGACATAGTCATGAAAGAGTAGGGCATGGGAATTGATGATAGATTAAAACAATATATATGCGTGTGAGTTCACCCTGTAGGAATGTGATAAGTGAGAACAAAAATATATTAGGGCATCCAGAGAGTTTTTGACACAATTTGTATTTGATATGTGTTAGAATCTTATCCCTTTGTACGAGATGCTTAAATAGAAGCTTCATAATGAAAAGGGAAGTTGAAATGTTTAATATGTGTAACCTGAATTAGTATTCTAATTTAAAAATACAAGATTAGACTTGCTAGATAATGCTTTTGTACTTGAGCTGTACAGGCAAAGCATTGTCATGGCAAACTATCATTTTTAAACAGGTACTTTTGGGGGAATACTGAAAAAAATTTAACACACTTGTTTCTCTTTGTTTCTTTTGCTCAACAATTCTTTATTTTTTTTCAGCTATATTAACCAAGCGGCATACAGGGATTCGGTTTTTAATTTTATGATGTCTTCAGTTGCTCACTTGATCTGATGACATTAAGGAAAAAAATCTAGTAAGGATAAATACCTGATGATTATGTTTAAATTAGTTATTTTAAACTAATAAAGAAACAGGATTATGTTTAAATTAGCTATTTTAAACTACCAATGAAGCTCCATATAAAGAAATAGTTAGATTTCCAGCATGAATTGTGGGCAAAAGTTTAAAGTATTACCTTGACATTATTCTAGATCATATTTCATTAAAACATAAACTACAATCAAACTGAATATAGCAAGTTGTTAAACTTTTAAAGTTATTTTAAATTAGAATACCACTTGATTAAATCATCAAAGAAAATGTAGATGTAGACAAATCCTACATAATTTTTGAAAACTATTTACTTTCTAAATATATGTTAGCTTTAGATGCTATTATTTCCAAATAGCTTGGACCATTTGACTTACTGACCTCTGCAAAGTATGTCACAACATCAGTAATGCTGAACACTAGTTCTCTTTACAGACATTTTTTCCTGAACCCAAAACACATTTCTTTTCTTTCTCTGCATATTTCCAATGTTACTCGGTATACTTAGTTCCTACTTATAGGCTCTTGCTCGATGTTTTCTGAAACCACTTTCAAAACTTGATTTTGAACATTACTCGTAGCTAAAATCCTTTCATGATACATCTTGTCTCAATAGTGGTTTTAGCTGAAAATGTGACAAAAATGGTATTAGGTGTTAGAAACAATTAATTATCTCACTTAAAATAAATTTTATGGTTGGTATTTCCAGGTTGTTGCAGCAGCTCAGCAGTGCCGAGATCGAATTTCTTTCCATCCATCTGCTACAACATCCTGAACATGTTGACTTTCTTGTCCTCCTTGCGGGTGCCTCATGGTTACAAGAAAGCTCCTTCCACTCCAAGTATCTCAATAGCATCCCAGGAAGCTGTATTATTAGGAAGGCGTACATCAGCAAATTGTTGTCACAAACTGTTAATTGGTATTTTTCACCATCAGAAGGTGGAAAAAGACTTAGCCGACTTCTTATGTCGAATTGATCAGATCTTTGCCATATATTCAATGCCTATGATGGAGGTCATACTCATCTCTCCTCCGGATTTCTGCCTATTTCATGGACAAATTCAGAGTTTAGTTATCAGAAAACAGGAAACTGCCCATTAGGTAAACAGTCATAATCTCAACCTTTGTCTCTTTTCCTAATGTTTCTATGTAAAAATTATGCAATTCATGAGAAATAGAGCTCTTACAGTTTTCCAAGTTCTTACTGTATTTGACATATTTGACAAAATTGGTTTGATTTTCTTTTAGCATGAATGGTATGAATTCTGTGAATGTAATAAAACACAAAAGAAAAAGGAGAAAAATACTTTTGCATATTTGTTTACAAAGGAAATAACCTGCCAATGCAAAGAGGGAGGTGTGAAAAAGCCATTAGTTCAGCTTTAATCAATATAATCTAATATCTTGTCTTACAAATAATGTCTTCTGGATGGATCTCCGTTGCCATTAAAATGATGTGTATGTTTATTATGATGGAAATAAATTGTTACTGTTAAATGAAAATATAACTACAGCCTTATTTTGTATATAAGGCCATAAGAAAGTTTCACGAAAGACTCATACCAAAATATCAATGGTGGTTTTCTTTGCTGGGTAGGGTGATTTCTATTCATATATTTTGGGTTTACTTGTTAACACTTTTAATTTTCTACAGAGAACTTCCATTACCATTAATAGTGGAATAAAGATAATGACATAGGGAAAATATCCTATTAACAAAGAGCTATTTATTTGAATCCTGTCCTTAAACATAGGTCAGTTCAGGTGGAAACTAGAGCTACCGGGGACCATATAAAGTTCTTGAAGCTTTAGATGAACTAAACAGGGATATTATCTAAGGCCAAACAAAGTAGAATTGCAAAATTTAAGAACAACATCAATGCAAAGAAGTCAGTCAGCACATTTAAAAAATGCCTTCCCCTGCCACCACTTTCCTCTTGCTCATATTTTAGACCTTATTGTAATTTGCAAAGAAAAAAAATTACTGCTGATTATTCCATCCATTATATGGTGTCTATTTCTTTTCTCTCAGTTCTGTTTTTATCTTTTGTAGCATTTATTATAGCTTGCAATGTTTTTTCTTTTTTTCTTTTTTCTGGTATACTCCCTCTTTTCTTTTTTGGCCTCATTTTTTTCCTTTTCCTTTGAAATTTCTCTGCTCCTATCTCAGTTTCTAGAAACCAGAGAAATGTATCCATTCTCTTCACTGTGTATGGAAAAATAGCTCAATGTCTACTACTGAGTAGGAAATACATGTGCATTTTTGAATTAATGACAGAGGTGATGGATGAATACATAAATGGAATCAAAATGGGGGGCCATTGGAACAATGGCAAAAGGAAATAAAGAGATAAAATTGGTGTCTGAGACAAGTATAGTTATGAGAAACAGTTCAATATAAAATGTGCATTATCAAAACAATAAAACGATAAATGCTGGGGCATCTGGCCTCTATAGAATCCAGTGAATTTTACATAGAAGTTTGTCAGTTTAAAGGAACTTATTGACCTGGGGGACAGAATCAAGCACTGTAATACAGTAAAACCTACCTGGTTAAGTGGCAGGATAAGATCAAGGTAGAAGCTTTGGGAATAAAATTCCTTCATAAATAAATCCTTCTTGGTAATTATCGCCTCTGAAAGTCTAATATGTTTTTAAACATAATCAAAGTTAAGACAAAGTATTTTCCAGAACTCAAAGTAAAAAATCTAATATTTTGTCATATGTTTCATGAAATATTTCTTTATATTCCTGTTTGCGATATGGTTCCTAAGACTGGCAGCATAAATTGTTGCTGATATAATTAAAAGACGTGTGCATTTATTAGTTAATCATGATGGTTTCTTTTTCTTTAATTACTGTGTTAAACTCTTCAGGATGTAACTCTTAACCTTAAATTCCTGGTATAATTTTAACTTTCTCTTCTTTTTGATCTGTTTTCTTGGTTGTTAGTACCTTTTAAAATGAGCTTGCTTCTAAGTGTAATACTACAAAATTGGTGACACGCAAACACAAATTTAATATAGCATATCACTTATAGAAACTTTCCTAGAGACTACAAATCACACGTAAGGAAGCACTCAATTGACTATTGATAGAATAAAAACAACTCATGTGCCATTTGAACAAAGAACATAACCATCGAAAAGATAGATTCAAGGGTATGGCTTTGAATCTGGGTGATATTTAGGCATCCTACTAATCTCACAGAGAGACACAGTATTCTTAAAATACAAATGCCTACTAATTTTTTAATTTTGTAAAATGTCAGTGTGAGGTAATCTAATAATACACAAGACAATGATAAAGAGTAATTTATGCAACTCAAACAAGAAAATGGCCACCACGAGGAAAATCCTACTCATTATGTCTTTGTATGAGTTTAAACAGCATGCTGTGTCTCATGCATTTTTTTAAGTGTAACCTTCAGAATGTGAATATCAAGGACAAATGATTTTACTCATTTGAAAACTAACATTTATCCAAGTGGGAGGAAAAGAAAAATATATTCATTTGTAGATACCGCTATTGATGTAATGTAATAAGATACAGTTTTAGACATTCAACCCCTTTCTCTAGTAAACTATGCATTTATTTTAACAAAATCAGTTTATATATCTGCTCTGAAGATATCTCCATTATTTGAAACATTCTTGTCTCCTTGTCTTTTCTTGAAAGTCTTATGTCACTTCTATTGCCTTAGCTTAATTTAAAATCTGTGCTTGTTAGTTCTCTGAACATTATACAACCAATTCCTAGCCCCTTGGGTTTTTACTATTCTTTCCCCCCCAGTCTTCTATGTTATTTTCTCCAGCAGTGAATACATTGGTGGGATGGCTTTCCTTTAATTACTGACCTTGAACTGTGGAATGCATTAGAGAATGTGTGGAAAGCTTATGTGCCTGAAATGTTGCACAGCTGTCATTTTCTTTAGGATAAATTAATGAGCATTGCTGTTTAGACACCTGGGTTATAGTTCCCGCTCTGTAACCAACTAGCTGAGTGGCATTGATCTAAGCCCACAGGGGATCTCAGGGCCTTCATCTCTGCATTAAAGATTTGTACTAAATTATCTCTAAGATCCTTAAATGTTTAATGGTTTTAATTATCAACTTCATTCATTTTTTAGCTTCCTTTCTTTTGTCTGCCTGTGGGTGTTGACACCTCCATTTCTGTGTAAATAGTGTACAGGATAATAAATACAGCTCAAATTTATAATTTTGGCTGCTCAGGGAGCTATAGTAAATAGCACTAAGTGTGGAGAATATTGAAATAAATGGATAAAATAGCCTTTGTATTATCAGTGGATTTCTTTTATCAGAGCTAATTCCTGCTCGTAATGCCAAATCGTGGCTGTAATATTAGATACATGTATTGTTTATGATTGCTTATGATTGTTTATGATTCCTTCTTTAACCATAAGAGCTAAATTAGCAACATGAGGATCAAGATCTTTGTTTTTAATGTAGGTATTTAAAAGAAGGAAAAATACGACCTATGTCTCATCTCCTCCTATTGGTGTTACCTTTGCATTTTGTGTGCTTATGTTAGCACTTACGGCATCACATCGTGATTGTCCAATTTCTTCTCATCGCCCTCAACTAGATTGAAAACATTAATGGATGGTAGGGACTATTTCTAATAAATCTCTGTTTCCTTAATGTCTAAAGGAGTGTCTAGCTCAAACTGGGGGCTGAGGAAATGTTTATTAATGAATGAATGAAAACCATTTCGTAATTCAGCGATACGATCTCAGTCTTATGTCAAATATACATGGTAAACATATGTGATACCAACTTGATTTTTTACAATTTGTCATTTTTTTTTTGTAAATAAGCACAGATAAGGTAAAAATTAATAATATAGCAAACCCTTATATATCCCTTATTATGTGCCAGGTACTGTTCCAAGTGAACTAATATATATTAGCTACTATAATTTTGCCACACATCTTATGAGGTAAGTGTCATTGTCATCCTCATTTGACATACAATGAAAATGAAGCACAAAGAAGCTGTTATCTACTCAAGGTTGTGGATCTCATGAGTGGTGGAGCCAGACTTTGAATTGAGCCCATCACAATCTGGACTGCTACGTCATGCTCCCTCTCACTAAAGTTAAAAGATATTTAAATAAAATGAGAAAATAAGATTTCCTGTGATTTCATAAATTCTTTATTTATTTTTTAGCATAACCATGTGGCAGGCATTGTTGGTGCAGTCTCTGGGAGCACAAAGGTGGAAAGATATGCTTTGTACTCTTGAGAAACTAGTAGACCAGTCAAAGTACAGTCAGAGCACACTTCATGCTGTGTGATTTGCTATAATAGAGGCATGTGCGTATTTTAATATAAACATAGACTAAAGGCCCATAAGTTGTTTGGAAGAGACAATGAAAGTATCATAGAGTGATTGACTATAGAACTGATTCTCTCTCTTTTTTAAGATTTTATTTATTTATTTGAAAAAAAGAGGGAGAGAGACTGAGCATGAGTGGGGTAGAGAAGAGGGAGAAGCAAATTCCTTGCTGAGCAGGGACCCCGACGCAGTGCTCCATCCCAGGACCCTGAGTTCATGACCTGAACTGAAGGTAGATTGCCTAACCAACTGAGCCACCCATGCCTCCCCTGCAAATCCAGCCAGGCATTCAGCCTCTACTGAGTACAAAAAAACAAAGATGCCCCTAGAAGTGATTCTTGAAGAAAGACTAGGAGACTGCTGGATGGAAGAAACCATTTCAGAGAGTGTGAAACACCTGTGCAAAGGTATGGAGAAAGGAACCAGCAAGTAGATCAAGATGTGGTGGCAGAAAGAAGCCAGAATTTCCAGTGCCTTCCTATTCTGCTGGTGACTTATTGTAGAATTTTGAGTAATGGAAGAATATGGGATTTTGAATGCAATAAGCTAAAACTGATAATGGTATTGTGTGTGGTCTGGAGAGAATCAAAGTAAGTGGAATGGAAACCTGTCATAGGAAAAAATTAGTGAAGAAAGTGAATCATGAATAGCTGAGTTGAGTAGTTTCAGTGGAGCAAGACAGGATAATATGAATTTAAGAAATGCTAGAAATATAATAAATTTTGTTTAATAACCACTATGATATGGGAGATAGATTGGGAGGATAGAGATAAGACTCAGTTGTATTGTCTGGGTATTTGGTGGAACCATTAAAGTAAAATAGGAAAAAAAAAAGTAAAATAGGAAATACTGAGGGGAAAACCTTTAAAGAGAATAAAGTGAATATTTCATGTTTCTTCCAATATGGTTTCCCCATATTCTTTCCAATAAATAACCCTGCTTCTATCAGAGCAAACAGTGAAGTCAGTAATTATTAATGAACTTTTTGGGCACCTGGATGGCTTAGTCGGTTAAGCACCTGCCTTTAGCTCAGGTCATGATCTCAGGATCCTGGGACCAAGTCCCACATGTTGGATTCCCTACTTAGTGGGGAGTCTGCTTGTCTTTCTCCCTCTTCATGCTCCCTCTCTTCTTTCTCTCTCTCTCTCAAATAAATAATCTTTAAAAAATTCATGAATTTTTACTGTTTCTTTTTAGTGATTGTTACACAGAAAAGTTTCAAACCGTGAGCATCCATGTAGTGGTACCTAGACCCTTATAACTTAAATTATCTAGAATATGGATCGAACTAGAGGTGAGATATTACAGTAACTATGAAAATGATTGATGACTCAAAAATAAGAGAATAGCTTCTTGTTTGCTGACAAGAAGATATGTTCTCTCTCTTTCTCTCTCTCTTTTTGATAATGGGTATAAATGAGAGCCTAGCCATTGCTACTCTAAAAGCAAAGAAGTACAAGATAGATGGCATAGGAAAGACAGAGGTAACTAAAATTGCAAACAGATGAAAATAATGATTAAGGAGGAAAAAAAATGAAAGAGCCAAGAAATGCAAAAATGCTTGTTTCTGTGATCTTAGTCCACCCATATTAGAATCCTGCTGGAATGCTGGCCCTTGCCAGTGGCTATGTCTATAAGTCTGTATGTTTCCCACATACAAGTAGTCTTTAAATTTATACTTTTGACCTTCCATTAACCTGAACATTAGGGGTTTAAGCATTGACACTCAGTGTTTTAAAGATGCCTATTCAGCCTATTTTGTGACCTATCCTTTGGTGGTCTACTGTAACAGCCAACAGTTCCATATAGAAGTTCCACCATCTTGGAATAGTGAGGTTTCTGTAAGCTCATATTTCAATATTTCATTGAAGATAATTTCATTCTGGTTTACTTATAGCCTTGAGTTTCTGCAGTTCCTCAAAGATATTCAAGGGACACATGGAGAGAAGATGACAGAGGTTCTATTTATAGCCAAGCTACACGTTGGCTCTTTAGATCATGTTTGGCTTGAAGAATGTGTTCTACCAAAAAAAAAATGAAAATTGATTTATCATATTTTCTTTATTATTTTATGGAAATCAAGGAGGCACAAAACAATAAAAATAAGAAAATGACTAACAGACTGATATCAGCTAAGAAAACTTGGAAATCATTAAACCTGACAAAAATGGGAAATTCTATCTTTAGTGAGATGATCAATAGTTTTAAACTGTTTAACAATTTTCAAGTGACACAGAACTTACCAAATTAAAGAATGTGGTACACATAGCATATTGAATAAACTTGTGGAGTTACTATGTTCTACACCTGAAAGATAAGACATATTATGAGAGGATCTCATGCCACATAAATAATTTGGTGATGAAGTTGTTATCAAAAAGCATTAACCAAAAGATCTGAGTAGATGAGGTCACTGCAGCTAGGACTTTTGCTGAATGGTACAGAGGTCAGTGAGAAAAGTGCACATTTTGGAAGCATTGAGATTTTGATGGGGAACACAGATTCTGAATTCAGGTAGGACTTTGCGTGAATTTTCCTTGTTACCTTTCAACTTGGAACAATTTACATAAAATCACCAAGCCTCTATCCCTCAAATTGTAAAATGTGAATAATGAGAATATGTACATCAGAAACTGGACGTATTCCTTCCCAAGGCAGCTTATTCCAAATGTAATTTGTCCTCCTAAATTATTTCCATAATTAAATTTCATAATCAGTTTATAATTTAATTGAATATTTTAAGTCTATACATAAATTTGATAACAAAAAATAGTAGAGAAGGGTATCAAACAAAAAGTAAAAGTCTCCGTTTCTTTGCCCAAACCCAGTTCCAACCCCAATCTTCAGAGGGTTTCAATTTTAAACTTTTCTGTCATATTTTTTCTAGCGATTCTCTTTCTAACATTTTTTCCTAAATATGTCTGCATTTCACAATTTATTAATTTTTAACAATATTGATTGCCTCCATTCATAAAACATGAAAGCTGACTTCTCTATTTTTTACCCTCTGAATAGTTAACATTTTACTTTTATTTCTTCTGTTGGTTAGATTTGTTGATCTACTTGATGTGTTTGATGCTCTATTTCCTTTATTAATTGATATTAGACATGTCATGACTTGTCTCTATGTAAGATTAAGTATTTGTGTATCATCTCTTTTTTTTTTCTTCCAATTTCTGTCTCCCATGCCATTGTTTTTATATTGTCAAGCTTTAAAAATACTCTGTTCTAAAACAAAACAAAACAAAACAAAACAACTCTATTCTACAATGATGGCCTTCCGTGGCTGCCAATTGACTGAATCAGCTTATAGACTAAGCATGGAAAATGGATGCACATTAGACACTCTCACTGTACCACTCATGGTATAGGATCTCTAACTTTGTAAAATGTTTTGTTCTGCATTAGATAATGAGCTACTGAAGATCAGAAATAGTCTGGGTGCCTGGCTGCTCAGTTGGTAGAGCATGCGACTCTTTACCTTGGTTGTGAGTTCAAGCCCCACATTGAGTATAGAGAGTACTTAAAAATAAGTCTTTTTAAAAATAATCTACATTTACTTTAATTAATCATTACTATTTGTCACGGTAACTGTTTTCTACAAAGCACTAAAACAAATTACAAGGATTGTAGTCACTATTGATAAGATCAAGCGGTGGGACTCAAGGCTCTGATTGTGTAATAGTTTAGGGCTTTAATCCTGGACACACCAGTAAAAACCAAAACTGGGAACTGGTCTTAAGAGAAGTGGGTTGTTTGGTAGCTTATTAAGTCAGAGAAATGTTGACGAATAATAAGGTCAAGCCAATTGATTGGAATTGGTGTGGTCGGTGGTTCAAAGAGGAGCCTTGTTTCCAAGGCAAGGTAGAGAGACCATAGTATCCAGCCTTGGGAGCCAGGTCAGACCAGCCACAGCAAGTCTGATCTGGATAGATGTGGATAGACGCTGGGTCTCTTAATCCAGAGGAGCCACTACACTAACTCCCCTGCTCACAGGTAGGAGTGGCCCGAAGCTTCCGGCGGGCATGAAGTTCTGTTGGCAGTTTAAGCAATTCAACTGTGAGGAGTGTATGGAAAGAGTGATTTTTTTTTCTTTGTGAAACAAAAATGCATTCTATTTTGGTACTGATATTTTTTTCACAACTTGCATACACAGCAAGGTTTAATTTAAAATATTACTTTAATATAAAAATTGTTGCAGTGCTAAATAGGCATAATTATATGAAAATTTTATTTTATTTTAAGATGTTCCTGCTCTTTGTCCCTAAAACTTCAATAAGTTGCCACATAGATTAAAGTAATAAAACGTTTCCAATTATTTTAATTTCGTTTTTATTGTTCTTCACCAGGAAATGAACAAAAAGATTTTTCTGCTACTTATCATATATATCCGCTGTCATTATAGTATGAATTTCACAAGGTTGTGATTCAAGTTGTAATTTTAATTATATTCATAAAAAATTTATTAAAACTCAGCATTTTTAAGTAAAATAAACTTCAGAAATATGTGTGTCAGTATATGTCTATGTGGCAGTAAATAAAGAAAATAATTTTTCTCCAAATAAGAATTACCAAGAGAGATTGGAACATAGCCTTTTGTGAGTGGCTAGTAGGCAATGATTTGAGCTGACAAGACTGTATATTTCATTACAAATATGAAAGCAGGGTTTCCTTATGCTAGTTACTGATGCACTCTGACATCACAGTTCTTTGTTCCTGCCTGTACTTGCTCTACCCAACCATAAGTATGAAACCCAAAGGCTCAGAATTTCCCATTTTCATTTTGATTATGCCCTCATATATTTGTTTAAACGATCACTTATTGCATGCATGCTAGATCACCAGGGTTTTTATCTCTGTCTCCTTCTTCAAGTAGTGGTCTTCTGAAGCTCCCAGCTCACCTCTTTCCAGTTTGGTAAACTAGAAAGGAAAAATAAGAACGCATCTCTCTGAACAATTTCAACATATCTGGGCATCATGTCTCACTTCTTGGCTTAGGTCACCCCTTAGTCCATTCCTGTATCAGTGGGGTAAAGGTTTGACAAAAAGGAGCAGAGTAGGTGTGCTGTCTCCCACTCTGTGGGTCCACCCCCATGTCCAGGAGGGAGGCCTGACAATGCCTAAACCACATGTGTTCAGAATAAGGGGGGAGTTGTTCCCCAAAAGAGAGTCAAGATGCTGCTGCCAGAAGGAGGTGGGTGGGTCCTGGACCACTACCCAAACTCACAGATGTCCACAGCATTGAATATGTACCCTGAAGCTGGAACTTGGCTCTCAAACCTTCATTAATATGGGCTTTGATAATATAGAATCGATGATACCCCTGGCATATTCTCTATAAAAGTACACATGAATAGTATAACAATAATTTCAGGTTAATATGAATATTACCTAAACATTCCCGTTGTTTTAAACATTCTCAAAGCAGATGATAAAATTGATTAGCCAATCACAAATCTATGCATCAATCTTATTTAGTCATCAAACTGGATAAACCGAAACCATCTTTTTCCAAGTAACACATCTTTTTACCTTAAATAAATTATGCTTACTATATGAAGCTTTAATCAAATATGAAGCTAAAAAAATTGATTAAGCAGTTTCCGTGATTTGGACTCATGGTTAAAGGCAGACTGCATCCAAATCTTGGCTTGATCACTTACCAGCTGTGTAATCTGGAGCAAGTTAGTTAACCTCTCTTTTCTTCACTTACCTAACTTCTATAATGGGGCTTCCTTATAACAGTACCTGCTTTATAAAAATGTTGTGAGAAGTATTAGCAGTAATGTATAAAGTGCTTAGAACAGTACCTGGCATCTAGCAAGTGCTAGAACACCATTTGGCTTTCTTATTATTATTACTCTGAGAAAATATGTACTGAACACATTTCCATTCTTGGAATCTAAGCTTTATAAACATTGTGATAAAAATTCTAAGAAATATACATTCTCTTGTTATCACTGTAGAAATTTTTTAGTGAAGCTGAGTAATTTGCCAAAAGTCAGACATCTTATAAGGGGCGATGCCAAAATTTGAAGCCAGTATTGTCTAACTTATGGTCTTACCAATTATGACATTCGGCCTCTGGAATAAATAGTATAGTGTGACTTAATCTCTATCAGGTTCCCTCAAATATAGAAGTAAATTCTAGCAATGTTAGATAGTAGATTCTTCAGTCCGATTTTATGACAGGGGTGTTTTTTTTTCCTTGAAATAATAAAAATGATATCAAGTTAAAAGTGAGTGGGTAGCGAGCATGGCCATGCAGGTGTGTGATGGCTTCTAGCAGTGGAATGCTGAGATGCAGAGCTTAAGGCCTTTCCCTTCGGAGCCAGTAAATTCCCTAAAAAATTAGCCAGAGTCAAAGATAGAATTCGAATTCTTCGGATCCAATTGAATCACTTTAGAAAGGAAAATGTTTTTGCCTACTTAACACAAGAAGGTTCTTTATATTTGCTGTTAGAGATTTTCTCTTTTTGGAGCTTCAAAATCTTCCCATGGCTACTTGAGGTGATAGCTCATACACAGGAAATTTTTTAAAGGAAAGAATCCTGTGAATTTCTACTGCCAGGATATGTAAATAACACACACATACACACACACACTCATTGGTGGGGTGGCGAGTGGACAGCTTGGCAGATCAGAACAGCTTGTATGGGGGTGGCCTTATATTTCCAGTCAAGGCTGCTCAAGTGGTGAAGAAGACAAACAGGGAAAACAGATTGTGAAATCTATGCACAAGGGAGAAGGATTTTTCATAAAAGGAATAAAATCAATTATCCAGCTTATGGTTTCTGACTTGGAAAGAACATTAAAAATGAACTATCCCAATGTTTTCATTTTAAAAACGAGGGAAAAAAAAAAAAGGATGAAGCTAAATGACCTCTTCAAGGTCACACTGAAGAGAAAGATCTAAAACTTAGGTCTCTAGCACTGGGAGTCTCTATCAATGCATTTGGTTATGCTGAATTTAAATATGAAACAAACACATCTCTGTTGGAAAGTGATACTTATTTAGTTCAGTAGATGGGATTAAAAGGAAGAAAAATTTTACCATTTAAAGTTTTTAAAAATAAAAGCTAGAATATTTAAAATCCTGGATTCTTGCCAGAGAGGATTTAGGTTTCTTTTCTAAATAATTTTCCTATCTATTGTTATTTGTACTTTGTCTTTTTTTTTTTTTTTTTTGAGAGAGAGAGATTGAGAGCACATGTGGTAGGGGAGGGGCAGAGGAAGAGGGAGAGAGGATCTTAGCAGGCTCCACACCCGGTGGGGAGCCTAAGTAGGGGCCCTATGTGAGCCTGACATAGGGCTTGATCTTAGGACCCTGAAATCATGACCTGAGCTAAAACTGAGAGTCAGACACTTAACTGACTGACCCAGGTGTCCCTGTACTTTGTCTATTCTGATAGCAACCAAGTATGATGCATTTTTTTTTTTTTTTTTTGCTGGAGTATAAAGCAAGCATTCTGAAATTAAGAATATTTTCTCTAATTTAGGGAACTTCCAAGGGAGCAAATAAGATAATTTCTTCCTTCAATGGTACTAGTCCTAATAAAGGCTATGGTATAGCAAGATATTGGACTGTTAGTAGTCCCTACAGTGTTGGTAGGCCCTGCAGTGTTGGTAGGCCCTCAGTGTTGGTAGGTCCTCAGTGGTGGTAGGTCCTCAGTGTTGGTAGGTCCTGCAGTGTTGGTATGTCCTCAGTGGTGGTAGGTCCTCAGTGTTGGTAGGTCCTGCAGTGTTGGTATGTCCTCAGTGGTGGTAGGTCCTCAGTGGTGGTAGGCCCTCAGTGGTGGTAGGTCCTCAGTGGTGGTAGGTACTCAGTGTTGGTAGGCCCTCAGTGGTGGTAAGTACTCAGTGTTAGTAGGTCCTCAGTGTTGGTAGGTCCTGCAGTGTTGGCAGGTTATCAGTGTTAGTAGGTCCTCAGTGGTGGTAGGTCCTCAGTGTTAGTAGGTCCTACAGTGTTGGTAGGTCCTCAGTGGTGGTAGGTCCTCAGTGTTGGTAGGTCCTGCAGTGTTGGCAGGTTCTCAGTGGTGGTAGGTCCTACAGTGTTGGTAGGCCCTCAGTGGTGGTAGGTCCTCAGTGTTGGTAGGTCCTCAGTGTTGGTAGGCCCTCAGTGGTGGTAGGCCCTCAGTGTTGGCAAGTCCTCAGTGGTGGTAGGTCCTGCAGTGTTGGTGGACACTGTAGTGGTAGTAGGTACTGCAGTGTTGGTAGAGACTGCAGTGTTCTTCTTTAGCAGCTTCTTGTGGCTCCAGCTGATACCTCACTGGAAATTGCTCACTGCTGCGGGGAATTACCTCCTAGGACTGGCTCATGTGAGGACACAAAGGCTCAACCATCACTGCCTTAAGGGTCACCTCAGCTCCAGAACTTGCTGCAGGATCAGCTGAGGCCTCTTTTATCATCACTACATCCAATACCAGCCTCTCTCTCTGCCTGGTGTGTCTTTCTTACCCCCTGCTGGGTATTCTACTTGAGGACACTCCCCAGGGAAGTCACTGACAGTAGACAGACTTGACAGTTACTTGAGGAAAATGTTAATGAGGAAAATGTTAACACTTTCACCAAGAGGGAACTGAAGGGGTAGCGGTGAAAAGGGATGTATCAGCTGATCCAACATTTTTGGCATGAGAGAACAGGAGGGAAAATATAATAGGGACTATGAAATAAGGTGGCTATTTAGGGGTGTCATGTATTCCTTGAAAAGAGGCGTGATAGGCAAAGTTTCTAAAATGCTTCCTTAGAGTTGTCCCATCCTCAACCCAAGAACCTATGTATATAAGGAGGCATCGCTTCTATGATTACGCTGTGTTATATGATGCTATCGATTGTAAGATGGGGGTCATATGAGTGGCCCTGACCTCATCACACGAGCCCTTAAAAGCAGCTTCTGAGGGAAGAAGTCAGGGAAATTTGAAGCTTGAGAAAGACTTGATGTGCCATTGCTAGCTTTGAAGATTGCGAGGGCGTGAGAAGGGACATAGGTGGGTAGTCTTCCAGAGCTGAGTCCCCAGGTGAAAGCGAGTGAGGAGAGAAGAGCCTTCATCCTACAATCACAGGGAGCTGAATTCTCCCAAAGATCTAAATAAGCTCCTTTCCTTTCCTTTCCTTTCCTTTCCTTTCCTTTCCTTTCCTTTCCTTTCCTTTCCTTTCCTTTCCTTTCCTTTCTTTCCTTTCTTCTTTCTTTCTTTCTTTCTTTCTTTCTTTCTTTCTTTCTCTTTCTTTTTTCTTTTCTTTCTTTTCCTTTTCCTTTTCTTTCTTTCTTTCTTTCTTTCTTTCTTTCTTTCTTTCTTTCTTTCTTTCTTTCTTCTTTTCTTCTTTCTTTTTTCTTTTCTTTCTTTTCCCTTTCTTTCTTTCTTTCTTTCTTTCTTTCTTTCTTTCTTTCTTCTTTCTTCTTTCTTTCTTTCTTTTTCTTTCTTTCCTTGCCTCCAGCTATGGGTCCAGCCAAGCTCACACAGTGATTTCCTCCCATGAGACCCTAAGCTCCAAATCCAGTCAAGCCCACCCAGTCAGCCAAACTACAGAGCTACGATAGATGGTTGTTGTTTTATGTTTATGAGAATTTGCTGCAGCAGTGATTGAAAACAATTACAAGAGATCACAACAGGCTCAGGGTATTTAATCATCAATTTACTTTAGGCAAATATGTCAGCTTTCTCCATATTTTTAATAATCAGTCATTGAAGCACCCAAACACACAGACTCCTTTGTGTCTATAATTCATAAGTGATTTTTTTCTGTTTGATATGATACATCATTATTTTAAAAGAGATTTCCATAAATGTTAAACTCCATACTCTCTATAGCTCCACTCCCTGCTCCCAGCTAGATCAGACCAGTATGGATGCTATGAATTAGACCCAAATGAGATCTTCCTGCATCAAGATTTTAGGCTTTTAAGTCCAAATTCCATCTCTCCCTTTCTTTTCCAGAATGTGCTATGTGCTTCCTGGTAGGTATGACAATGCAAAATGGGAACGTTGTTCCCTAGAGTCGCCAAGTGTGCGTTTCATTGCTTCCATAAACTCGTCAGAGTTGACCTTCCTCACACAGTGATAACATTCTGCTTTCAAGTTATTTCTCATGCTAATGATCAGCATCAGGGACATATTCTGATGAGAAGTGTCCAGAGTCTGTTTGGAGTAGCTGGCTTCTTAAGTGTTCCAGAGACAGATGTCTGAAGATCATTTCCAAGCCCTGTAACATAGCCTGCATCTTAATGACACATTTGAATGAGGAGACATATGTAAATTCTGCATCAGTTAAAGGAATATGACTTGAAATGAAAGTGAATAAATGATCTAACACAGCAAAAAGGATTAAGTGCTCATTATGAAGCCGGCTAAACCTTACCTATAGGAGAAAGTCTATTTTCCTTTGTGTTTTCACGGGATCAGATTATCTTTAAATACTTTGTTTTACATGAATTTACATCAATTACATTTTAATCCTTCTATAAGTTTTTTGTTTTTTTAATTTTGTGTATTTTTTACATACATTGAAAAAACCCTTTGTGACCTGAGCTTAGAATTAATCGGTTGTATTCAGGCCAATCGATTGCCTTTGCTGTGACAGCGTTGCTCTTGATCCTCAGAAGTATGCAGGACCACTCGCTCTTAGAGCAGTATTTGACAAGTTAAAAATAAATGTTCAGAATGAAATGCAAAAACACTGCTTCTAATCATATGCAAATTGCTACCAGAGTGTCAGAGATGACTTCTCACAAGTATCGGGGAATTCCAGCTAAGGTTATTAAAAAAACTACCATGATATATTTTTTTAACTGTTTGACTTATATTATTAAAAAACCCTACATATATTAATAAGGACATTTTCAACTCTTTGATAGGATGCAAAATCTGCTTTTTAAGTAAATGTAAAAAGTTTTATTTCCCAAGCCAAATTCCTGAGGACATAAAACTTTACTTAAGTGTTCTACCTTTATATAGTATATATATATTTTTCAGTATCTTTGTGATATGGTAGGTTATTGTGAACAGTTGCTCAATGAATATTTCCTTTTTCGGACTTCTACGCTCATTTCAACTTGCACTGATAGAGTTAAATTTCAAAATATCTCCCTCTTTAGATTTTAATATTTTCCCACCATCTGGATTATCTCTGAATTTATTCCTGATAAGAGAAAATATCATATTTAATCATTGTAGCTTTGTCTTTTCACATTGAAATTTTATCACTGTGACAATTTCACTTTCCTTTGGGCACAAATAGACTGTTACTAATTATTATATAAGATCTGTTTAATCAACATTAGAAGTAACAGTCATACAGAAGATACCGAGTAAGAATCAACGATCTTATCCATTTAGGCCTGCAGCAAGTAAATCTACGATGAGTACAATTTTGGAAAAAAAATGGTACTCAGAAAAAATGTTCTTGTTTTTCTGTCATTCTAGCAAGGTGAAGTGGATTATTATATAACCTCAATTTCTTGATTTTTTTTTTTTTGTGACACTTATTCAACCTCATAAATACACAGGATCCATTTTTTCATTCATATTATTCTAGTGACAGGTTAATTTTTCAGACAGGTCCTGCAAAGGTTCTTAGGATTCCCATCCCTGGGTATACATGTCTTATATCACCTCCTTCCCTCCATTTGAGTGTGGACTGGTTCTGTGAAGATGCTGGAAATCACAGTATGGCAAACCTGAAGACATTTTTAAAGACAATTAAGGCCCATAATCAGTAGATTTTAAAATTAATCACAAGAGAGATTATTCTAAAATTGCAGACACCCTTCTCTTCATGGAGTTGAAGAAACAATCCACCGTGAGGTCTACTGCAAATGAGTGAATTCTACTAACAACCCTAGGAGTTTGGGAGAAGCCCCAGGGCCTCAGATGAGAGAGAGCACAGCACCAGACAAGCCCATGAGACGACGTACAAGGGATTTAACTAAGCTGTGCTTGAGCTCCCCAACCTACGAAACTGATAGAATCATTTGTGGGTTGTTTTGAACTGTTAATCTTTTGGTGGTTTGTTATACAGTAATAAAGCTTATACACTCTGTACCCCTCCTCGTACTTTAGATCTGAAGGATCCCACTCTCCAATATGGAAACTGTCTCATACGATCCAGTAGAAGCTGACCTCGAGTCAATCCTTATTAGCCGTACTGCCTCCCTTTGAGTATGGAGTCAGGTTCAGAAATAGAAAAATGATGAATGCATTTGAGGAAAAAAATGTCTGTTCAACGTTATGGTTCCCCAATGTTAATATGAGAGAATATTTTCTGCGATTCTGAATCCATATTTTAGGTGACTGCAGGTGCTAGCGTGGAGTTCCTCCTGCAAAGTTGTGGGAGACAGCTTGATAGGCCCGGTGCACCAGGCACCCAAAATCCAGGAAGGGAGGGAGACAGTGTGAATGGTTCCCTCCAGATAAAGTCACACATCCACCTTCTCTATCTAGCCAATGACTCCGGCTACACTAGGATACTTTATTAAAAAAAAAAAAAAAAAAAAAGTCTTGGAATAGAGGCCTCTTCCAGGGACAGAATTGCTTCTTTTAAGCTAATATGCAGTAACTTAAGTCATCTGCTTTTAACTTAAAAATTAGCGGCTACTGGTGTGTGTGGGTAGCTCAGTTGAATGGCTGCCTTCCCGTCAGGTCATGATCTCTGCGCCCTGGTATTGAGCCCCTACACTGGGCTCTACACCCAACTGTGTGTGTTGGGTCCCTCTCCCTCTGGTCCCTCTCCCTCTGCCCCTTCCCCCTGCTCATGCTTCCCTCCGTCTCTGTCTCTCTCTCTCTCTCCCCTAAATAAACAAAGAGAATCTTAATAATAAACAAATTAAATGAACAAAAATTGGCAGTTACTTTTTTAGAAAAAAAAGTATCTTGAATTTTATTGTTGATCTTTGATACTAAATTTAGTACATCGACAAATTCAGAACCTTAGCTCTCTCTTAAAATTTCAGGTTCAGACGATAAATTTTATTCTAAATCCATAAATATGTAACTACTTTTAAGACGCCTTAGAGTAATTAATGATTAATCCCATTTAAAGTGCCACTTTAAATAAACAGCTCCAAACAGCTTAAATTGCTTTCAAATTCAAGATATTTTCTTTGTTTGTAAGAATTTTCAAACCCCTGATTTAATAAACACAATCCCCGTGAATCCTCAAACAGGCTTGAAAGCACAGCCAGTTCCCATCTGCCTCTACAGCTCAAAGAGGCGGCATGGAGCTCAGCTTCCGGCTCGTGTAAGAGCTACTTATCAGCTTTGGACCAACACTTTGTCTTTGCAGCAAAGACTCATCTCGACAGGGACACTTTCTTTCTTTAATTAGGGTCTTAAGCTGCCGTAACTATATTCAAAGCCTTCCACATTTGGGGAGATTACCTAAGGTTCTAATTCCATTCGTTTTTTTTTTTTTTAAACATATTTCTGTTTCATTAATGCAGACTAAGTTACCCTCTCTTTTCTCTTGAGTAATTGTTTTTCCAATGATTTAAAATTTAAGACTTGCCTAAGTATTAACACCTTTACTCTGTCACTAACGTACTTTCTCTCATCCTTTCCTTCTCATTGCTAATTTCTATATTTTCGGTGCATATCTTGAAGGGAAGAAAGCCCTCCACGTCTGTGGGCAATGGGTCACCTGAGGCTGGGAGAAGTAAACAAGTTATTTACTTTGCAGTTGTTAATTTTATGATCTAATTACTTTTTTTTTTTTTTTTTTTGGCTTTTCAAAAATCCTTTCAAGCTTTGGTAACAATTCTGGTATCAGCTTTTTTGATCCTTTTTCATACATACTTTAAGATAAGCTATAACTTCTAAGATGAGTATGAGTTCCTACTATTCTTCTTCTCACTTTCAATCTAACAGAAATGTTATTTGCAAACAGCTCTAGGTTTTCCTCTATATTCATGTGACAAATAAACGTTTAAAGATGGCTTCCATTTCCTTGCCTTCTGATGTTAGACCTTTGTGTGATCCCTTCACCTTGGCTGTGGGCAAGACTGACTTACTTCTAACCAGTCGAACGTTAAAGGAAACAGAAGCTTTGGATTATGTGAACGTGACTATGTTACATATGCTTGTAGTGCTATCTTACTTTAGTCTCTCTCTTTCCCCTGTGAGCAACTATGCTGGTGAAACCCACATGGCAAAGAATTGCAGGCGGCCTGTAGGATGTGAGCATGTGACCATAGCCAGCAAAGAAGCTCAGTCCTGCATCCCAAAAGTAGGAGGCTTCCAACAACCACGTGACCGAGAAGCAATAGTCAACCTTTCTCAATCCTGCAGATAGAGAATCCGGTCCTAGTTAACTCCAAGACTCCAATTTCCTGATTGAGCCTCAGAAGCAGAGGACAAAGCAAAGCCATGCAGAGAAACTGCGAGAAAATAAATGTGTGTTGTTTTAAGCCGAGTTTGTGGTAGCACTGTTATGTTATATAGCAAGATATAATGAATAAAATACAACACAAAATTTCAGACAAAATCATGGTAACAAGTCTACAATCCCTTCCAAATTTGGGGGTATTGCACCTCACTGAAGTATTTTATGTTCTTTGGATGAAAATTTTTGCTTATTTAGTTGATAATTTATTTAAATACTATGTCTTTTCTGTGTCAGATATATTGAGCTGACATTGTGGATACAATCAATTCTTTCAACCAATATTCACTGAATATCTACTGTATGCCAGGCACTCTCCCCAGGTGTTGAAGACATAACATTAAAAAAAAAAAATTAAAAAAAATGTCTGTTCAGTAAATTCTGGTAAATTTATCAATTCTGGTAAATAAACCAGAAAGTAGATGGACAAAAGAATAGGACAAAAGTAGATGACTGAATATATGCTTACTTCCATTCCCTCCAGAAAGAACAATAAATAAAAGAAAAATGAAATTAGAGACAATAGAATATTAGAGATGTCTACAAAATTCCAAAAGATGAGAAACCAGTGCATAACTGGAAACTGATTTAGTAAACTGGAGAAAGTTGAAACCTAACTGCCAAAGACCAGGAGTGATGAGGCCATCAGGAAGAGTATTCAACTAAAATTAAAGGTCTGTTCATGATGGAGAATTCCAGAAAGGCTAGAAACTGAGTTACTACGTAAGGGTTGAGGCTGAAAACAAAAGGAATTGGTTTACAGGTCTGTATTAAAGGACCAATTCCTTAACCCAACAACTGAGCAACTTATTAATAAGCATGAGAACAGGGTTTTTTCAGATTGTTTTTCAGATTGTTTACTTACTACTATTTGATCTAATATGATTAGCATATTTTTGGCAATATTGATAAATATTTGATAATGATAAGTAGAGCGATAGCCCTAATCTTTAAGTAGGATGATGAGAACCAGGAAATGTATATTTTTCTTATCATTCAATTGATAAAAATCCTAAGTTATAGAAAATGGCAATAGGAGGATAGTTGTAATATGAGAAGCTTGTCTATTGGAAAAATGACTAGTATTTCAGAAAAAGAACTGGCTCATTGTTCTTGCTCAGGTTTGGAATTTAGACAATCACAGCAAATTTTGTGGAATTTTATTTTATTTTTTTTTTACCTCTCAGATGCTGTGTAAGGCAGCTAACTTTACTTGCCTACCTTATCTCAACTACCATCTCCATCCATGGAAAGAAACACATGTAATTGTCCCTGTAACTAATTCCTTTCCTTAGGAATTATTTTACATATTTAGAGTGAGTTTGTCCTTGAATCCTAAAGATATCAATATATCTAGTCCATCTAAAATGTTTTCCCATTAACTATATTTGCACTGCCATAAATTTATTCTCTCATGTGCTTTCAAGAATACCAGTTAAGGCTCTAAGGCCAAGAACATACTTCCTGCCTGTTAGCTCACACATATAATTCTCAAAGCAGGAAATTAAAGAATTGATTCCTCAATTAGAAATTAAGTTTAAAATGCAGAGTTAACTGTTGAACTTTTCAAAGAGCCAATATTTAGTTTTGTTTATTTTCTCTATTGTTTTTAATTCTCTGTTTCATTTATTTCCTCTCCAATCTGTATAATTTTTTTTATTTCTGCTTACTTTAAGCTTTGTTTGCTCTTCTTCTTTTTTTAATATTTAATTAATTTACTTAGAAAGAAAGAGAGGACAAGCAGAAGGAAGGACAGAAGGAGAAAGAGACTCTCAAGCTGACTCCTCACTGAGTGTGGAACCCCATGTGGGGCTTGATCTCATGATCCTGAGGTCATGATTTGAGCTCAAATCAAGAGTCAGTGGCTTAACTGACTGAGCTATCCAGGTGCCCCAGCTCTCTTTCTCTCTCTCTCTCTCTTTTTTTTTTTTTTTTCTTTAGTGTCATCAGGTGAAAAGTTAGGTTATGGGTTAGAAATCTTTATTTAAAAAAAAAAATATAGGCATTTGGGGGCACTTCGGCTCAGGTCATGATCCCAGTCTTGATATCAAGCCCTGCATTGGGCTCCCTGCCCAGCTAGGTGTCTGCTTCTTCCTCTCCCTATGCATTTCCCCTTGTGCTTTCTCATGTACTCTCTCTCCCTCTCAAATAAATAAATAAAGTCTTTAAAAAAAGAAATTTTAAAAAACAAATAAATATAAGCCTCCATAGATATAGATTTCCCTTTAAGCACTGCTTTATCAGAATTTGATTTTGGTGTGTTGTATTCATCTCAAGTGGTTTCTAATTTGCCTTATGAATTATTTTTGGCTCATTAGTTATTTAAGAGTGAGTGTGTTAATTTCAACATATTTGTGACTTCAACAATTTGTGAGTTTCTAATTACCATTGTGGTACAAGAACATACTTTATATGATTTCAATCTTTTAAAATCTATTTAACCTTATATTATGGTTGAAACAATGGTCTATCCTTTAGTATGTTTTGCTTGCCCTTGGGAAGAACGCTGTTGGATGGAGTGTTCTACAGATGTCTGTTAGGTCTAAATAGATTACCGTGTTATTCATCTCTTCTATTTCCTTGTTAATCCTCTGCTCAGCTGCTCTATCCATTATTGAAAACAAGGTGTTGAAATGTCCAAATATTATTGCTGAATTGCCCATTTATCCCTTAAATTTAGATAGCTAGATATATTACAAACTCTCTCTGATCTGTGTTTTTTAGAAGTTTAAACGTTGCATATTTATATAATATACAAAGTCTTCTAAATAAGAAAACATAATTATCAAGACCATGTAAGAAAATTTTAATACCCTGTATTTAATTGACATTTAGTATCAAAGTATTTATAATAAGCAAACAAGAGAAGTAGCTATTGAAATAAATTTACATCTGGGACCTTAACAGCTTGCACTCTATTTGATGCCTGACAGACCTTTATCTCAGGTTCTTGAAAGGATATATGGAATCTATCCCACGATTTAATAAGGAGGTTTATCATCTCACTAGTGTTGGGTAGATCTGAATAGGAATCGAAGACCTATCTTTCACAGATAGTTTTAAAGTTTGAAGGGGTATGGCCTGGAGTGAAGAAGTGGTCTTATGACATCTTTATGCCATGACAAAAAGAAATGAAAGACTTGGTGGAATCAGGGATGTTGATGGTTTTGTTACACTCTGCAGGAAATAAATACACAAGAATAGAATATTATTGATAAATTCTACACTATATCCTTTATGGATTATTGTTAGATATAAGCCTTATATATGCACACTGATATAAATTACTTGAATCAGATAGATATCTGGAGAAAATAATAAATACTTGCAAATATTTGAGTGCTTCTGGCCAACTGCCCCCCCTAAAAAATTTTGGATAAAGAAAATATTTTTTCCCCTTAGATGAGTATCAGTATCTATTTTCTGCATATATTCATTTAGTAGTATAGATGATCCAAGTTTACATTATTCAACTGATGATAGAATGATTCATTTTCATCATAAAAAAGAAGTAGGTTATTAATATAAAAACAAGGATAAATAGCATTTGTAATTGCTGTTGTGTAGAGCTCAAATATCTGACACTTCCATGGACCTTTGTTCTTATTTTCACTGTTATAGGTATCACAGAAGCCCATAATGTATAGATGGATAAGGCTGCCATGTTCTACAACTTGACAATGGTGAGAAGCACCATAAAAATCATCATAAATGTAAATGGCATAATGGAATTGTACAGTGTATAACTTATGTAGTCTATGTTATGATCTCATGTATTTCCAACTTATTATCAGATTTATGTCCATGATGTCCTGAAGTTGTTCCAAATTTTGCTTTTAATTTTAGTTGCCTTGGCTTGCAACATTGATTACAGATTGGAGAATACTTTTCATTTGATTTTTGGCCATACTTAAGAGATTCGTATTTTTTAATTATAAAAAAGGAATTTTGGCTTGTTATAATTTATATTCCTTCTACTTGTTTTGGAAGTTAATTAATTTCACCCATATATGAACACTACTCAAGTTAGGAATTCATCAAAAAGAAATGGAAGTGGTTTCACACTAACTCCCACCCCATCTTACGTATAGTCTTACATATGTATTTGTGCATGTCCACTAAAGACATGTGACAGATGGGGAGGTAAAAATTGATTAATGATGGTAATAACACAAATGGAAGGCCATACTCCCTTGGGTTCCCCTGCCATCCCTTAAGAACTCAGAATGAGTCATACTCACTGTATCTGTTTGCATTTATAATTCCCTAGGTAAAATATTGTATTTCTAACAGTTTCTCTTACTATGGTGAAGCGATGTAATTGGTGTGTACATATGTATACATAATAATATTATATACATTATAATATATATTTATACAATTTTTTTCATTTGCAAGAAAGGTCTGTTACCTAAATCCTACAGCTTGCCTTGGGATTTCACTCATAAGAACCTAATTATTTCTTTCTGAATAATTCTTTCTTCCATGCATATAGAGCACATTTGACCATAATATCATATTTGTATAACCAGATGGCTCATAAATAAATCATTATAGGTTCTAAGATCCTGGGTTCTTAAATATTATGTTATTTCATTCATCCTACATTTTAACTGCTTGGGTGTGACTATGATAAAATACACTCATGTAATATTAATGAATGTTTAAAATTAAAAATCTCCTTTAAAAATAGCACAATATAACGAGTAGATTATTATGCATGTTACTCTTCAATAGAGATCTTATGCATTGTAATTTGAAAGTAAAGACATTGAAATAATTATACACTTTTTGAAAATATATGGATAGTTTATTTAAATCTATTTATCATCTTTCTCTACATCTGTTTTTCTTCCTATCTATAACTTGTACATAATTGAAAACACTTATACAAAGTGAAATATAGAAAAATTTCACAAAAAATTTAAAAAAGAAAGACTTCACATATAATTACTCTAAGCCTCTCTCTACCTGGGTCATTTTGCCTAACTGTAAGATTTAAATTAAGCCAGGTAATTAGCTGAGTAGAAATTAATATGTATTGTTCACTCTCTGCTCTTTTAAAAAATAAAAATATGTTTAATAAATATTCAAACTGAATACTGAATAACATTTTGTATAAATGGTCATATAATTTTCTCCTTTACTCTGTTCCTGGGATGAATTACACTGGTTGATTTTTAAACATAAGCCAGTCTTGTATTCTTGGAATAAACCCAACTCAGATGTGGAAAAAAAAAAAAAAATAGAAAGACTTCACGTAATTTTTTGTGTCACTTTTCCATGATAATGCATATTTTCCCCAGACACCAAGGCACAGTTGACTGCCATAGACCCCTTCAGAAAACAGCTTCTCTACACATGGAATCTTGTGTACAGCAGGTAAAATAATATATTCAATAAAGGTCTAGTGTTCTGCTAAATTTGTTTATAGCTCCTTAAATTCACATTTTTTTCTGACCCTAGAGGGACCCTCTCCACATCATGGAGCAAGAATAAACCAGCTTAGGTTCAAATTCTGTCTTGACTTTTATTTTGGGTCTGTGACCTTCAGCGAATTAAATATTCTCTTTAACTTAAAGCTCTTTCATATGTAAAACGATAATAATAAAACCTGCGTTATTTCTGCATTGTTCTGACTATGAAGCAAGAGCATATGTAAAGCTGGCACGATACCTGTTGCACAGTAATAAATATTAATTCCTTCCCCACCGTCTCTATAAAATAGGAGTACGAGATTCAATTTACAGAGTTGTTGTGTATAATAAATAAGATTATGTATAGAAAACAATTCAAACTGCGACTTGCACTAAATAAACAATTTCCTTGGTTCTCTATTTCATATGTATAAATCAGTAGGGATGTTGCTTCCTCCTCAAAATCCTCCCTAGACCAACACATCTTCCTAAAGTAGAAGTTACATATTATTCTTTTTGTACTCGTGTAGAAACACACATGAATTTCTACTAGAATATTAAGCATATTATTTTTTCCATTTATTCATTCCTATATGTTTATTTTTAATAAGATTTTATATATTTATTTTTTTTTACTTCTACTTAAGTTTTCCCAGAAGTTACTCTTAGTTTCTAGGAGTTTTTTTTTTTATTTTTTTTTAAAGATTTTATCTATTTATTCATGAAAGGCACACAGAGAGAGAGGCAGAGACACAGGCAGAGGAGAAGCAGGCTCCATGCAGGGAGACCGATGTGGGACTTGATCCCCGGTCTCCAGGATCATGCCTTGAGCTGAAGGTAGGTGCCAAACCTGCTGAGCCACCCAAAGATCCCAAGATGCTTTTTGTTGTTTGCTTGTTTGTTTTACTTGTAGCAAGAATTATTATCAAACTCCACTCATTGGGCTAGAGACCCTTGTGGTTTTAGTGCAAGACTTGTCCCTCATGAGCACTTCACCTATGCTTGTGAGTTCCTTGGTCAGTCGGCAGCCTCAATGCCAGGCTTTAACAATGTGCAGCCTGGGATGGTTTTAAGTCTGTTTCTTTTGCCTGTTTCAAAGATGGATATTATAATAGATATTTTTTTCTCCTAAGAAAGTACCATGAAATCTATAAGTTTGTGACGTAGAGTAAGCATCTTTTTCTACAAGACATATCCAGTTACACAACATGTAGAATTCCCTGTGTTCGAATTATAGGAAGACTAGATATAATCCAGTCAGTTGTCATAACATTTATTGAATCCATCCTAGATTCTGAGGTAAAGTTACAATTCTAGTATATAAGAGTGCACATCAGTCAAATAAACATGTGGGTGAAAGACAAGTCCCACAGAGAAAAGCTATGTGATACTATGACAGTGTGGAAAGGGGGACTTGGCCTAATTAAAACAGTGTAAGATAGCTTTGGAAGGGTGTGAGGATTGGACTAAGCCTGAAACATTAGTAGTACTTTGTGAAATGAAATAGAAGAAAAGAGACTTTCAGGCAGTTGTAATAGTTTGTGCAAACTTCTTCAGTGGGGAGATAGATAACTGATGCTGGGTGATGCTAATATCTGATTACAGTGTGGAATGTGCCAGGGTCATTTATTACCATCGTTCTCAGAGTGTAGGGAAGAGTTTCAGAAGCTTTAACTTAGTGTTTTCTAATGAGAAACTCTTGCCCTATAGGCCCCAAACCAGCACGGGAATGCTGCCAATGCCCTAATAAGTCCATCCCAGCAATTCACTGGCCATCAGAGATATGATCACTGGTGTATCCATGGTCTCAGTAGACTGTGCTGAGTGGACTAGTATCAGGACTTTATTTCTTGTCTTCCATATACCCTCACTCTTTTCCCTTTGGGGAAAGACTGGGGCTATATACATATATGACACATATATGATATATATATGATATATATATATATCCCTACTCTGATGTTGCAGCATTCTCTGCCTTGGAACGATAACACTCCCTTACAAAATGGGTTTTAGGTTTCAAAATTGGTCCAGGTCCGGCAGTTGGGCAAAGGGTCATAACTTTTTACTAGTTTCACTGTCCTCAGACTTCTGATCATCTTTTCAACAGCCTTGCTATTGGGGTGCTCGTTTCTACACAGTATCTGCATCATTAGACCTGCCTGTAGACCACAACCACCTATGAGTTTTCCAATAGTGTTGAAGTTCCTACCTCTAGTGCATGCTGATTGCTTCAGTCAATGATATCCTATGTCCCATTCCAGGCACTATAGTCACCAAGTGAGCTTTCTGGCCTTCTACAGAATAAAAACTCCATCATATTCAATTCTATAAATCTCTGACCTTTTCTTATATTGTTCTTGCCAAGACTTCAGATCCTATTCTCTGAGAGTATTTCTAATTTGATAAATAATTCCTTGTCCAACTTCATTTTTCCTTCTTGATCTAGTACCCTTAGGGGTCAGTCCTATACACACTCACCAGTCTCCTGTTGGCATATACTGCTGAGGTCTTGTAAATTGTTCTGCACATAGTCCCCCTTTTTTCTCCTAGAAAGGTCTAGAGCTTCTCTAGCCCTGGTATGTTATGACTACCCCAAAATGTGGGCACAAATACTGAGGGGACTCTTGTTTTATTGCAAAGCAAGGGTATGTGCATCACCTTCAGGGAAGAGGGCACTCATCATCCTTCAGTAGGATGCATTTGGGAGATACACGATGTTCAAAGGCATCAAACCAGATGTCACCATCCTCTGTATTGGGGTTTCATTTTTTTTCTGTGACAGTTCTGAACTCAACATAATGCACTTGCCTTATTTGAGAATATATCCTTATTTGTAGCTCTTATGATTAAACTCTATGTTATGTCCTTAGTTTTCTTTATCTTCCACCTTCAGAGGTGAGAGCTTCTTCACATTCTGAAAAGGTGGCCCTCTGACCTTTGCACATGTTTTTATTGTCATAATTAATTACTCTGAACAAGAACCACCCAGTTCCATTATGTTATAATCATTACTTTTTCAACTGTATTTTTATTACGTCCACTAGTGTATTTCATTCTATAGGCATACAATCCCCGTTCACCATGAAAGAAAGTTGAAGAATTATACTTTGCCAGAGACACTCATGGCTACATACTGCTGGGGGTGAAGTTCTCATGGCCAACTGGGTAATGGCAATGCTGAGCAATCCAATTCTAACATATCATTGTAACATCTTTATTGAATCCATCCTGCTACAGTCTGTTGCAGGTCAGGTTCTTGAACACGTCGATTGGAGTACGGGATGATAGTATTCTCAGCATCAACCGTTCTTGAGGGAAGGAAGAAAGCAGGGTATGGCAGGAGGAGAATCAGAGCTTCAATGACATCACCTTAAAGTTCTAGATCACATAGTGAGCTCTGAAGCTAGAATTACTCTTTGGAGTTCTCTGGCAATTGGAAGAAGGGGCAAGGCTTTATGGCCTCCCATTGGGCAGCTGTTACATGTGGGCTGCTCCCTGGAGGGATGCATTAACTTGGGCATGACAGCCTTCTTCGGCAGAGGGAACACCCTGGAGAAGGTTCCTGAAGACAGCCTGCAGCAATATTCCCAGTTCTAAATAATAAGGCCTTTGGTCCTGAAGGGGAATCTGTGAGAAGAAACTAAGGATCCACAACAATCAGCTTAGGACATACCATAAAAGGATAATGGAAATAGATAATAAATGTAACTTGTACCAGTGTAGAATCAATTATATTAATTGTATTCAGATCAACATTTTTCACTAGATTAAAATTAAAAAGTAGCTAGATACATACATTTTTCTCCTATATAGGCTCATAGTGCTATGTAGTATTCAACAAATCATTGTATTGATTTCATAGTGAATCAGGTTATAATGTCCTCAAAATATTATATAGAGAGATATAATACAAAGTATAATAAACAGAATGTATATAATTCAAAACATTTAATGCAAATCGTTATATAATACAAAACAGAAGATCATAGGGGAAAGGAGGGAAAAACAAAGTAAGATGAAATCAGGAGAGATTCTTAACTATAGGAAATGAACTGAGGGCTGCTGGAGGGGAGACAGGTGGGGGGTGCAATAACTGAGTGATGGGCGTTAAGGAGGGCACGTGATGGAATGAGCACTGGGTATTATACGCAACTGATGAATTACTGAACTCTATTTCTGAAACTAATGATGCACTATATGTTAATTTAATTTAAATAAAATAAGGTTTAAAAAACAATGTGTGTGAATTAAACTTATCACAGTAAATATTTTGATATTCAAATTAGGCAAAACACATAAGCAATAAGTTGAGAATTTTACAGGTCTTATTATGACCTGATATCATCCCATATTGGAAAAAAAAATACCAAAAAACTAAGTAGGCAATTACAGAAAAAAAAAAAAAAAAAAGAAGTAAATTCTCTTAAAATATCTTGCTAAAATAAAAGAGAAACTGAACAACACACTTTTTGTTGTTGTTGTTATTGTTGTCAGGATTTCCACAATGGGAGTCAACGACGTCTTTCTGCCTCTATTAAGATATTACTTTCTTATAATCCAACAAGCGTGAAATACTCTTATAGTAGAAAGACAAAAAAGAACACTTTTAATAAGGTTGTTAAGCTGAATGTGTTGCTTTGGTTCACAGGAAACTGAAAAAAGGGGACTTGGACCTTGATGGTCTATCATATTTGAACTTTGACCTTCACAGAGAATGAAGGTAAAATGTAGTTCATATTCTTTCATCAGAATTGGACAAGAAACTAGGCCTCCGCTCTCCAGACTAACACGGAATTCGATAAAATAGGAAGCAGAAGTCAAGCAGAACTGGAACCTAGCGTCTCCTCACACTAACGCACACAATGTGAAATTGTGCTTGGGGATGAAAGGGGAAGAGGTGCCTGGCTGCTCCCTGTGGGTGATGAGCCCCCCGGGGCGTCCAGGCCCTGAGTCTGCTTGGTGTGCACGGCCCTGGAATGCTCGGAGAGCACAGTTCTCTCATGATTAGATATACGTCCCCTCTTTTACCTTGGAAAATGTGGAAAGCATCGTTGCATAGTTTTTTCTTCTCCTCCTTGTCCTTCTATTACAGAAACATGGCTAGGTAAGTTTTGGAATGATGATGATTCGGTTATTGTCTGACTACAGGGCATGTGTTGTTCCAATAAAACCCTGCTGTCTAAACCACCAAAATCCAGGGGCAGCCCTCGCAGAGACGAGCACAACAAAGAGGTGGAGGGGGAGCACGTAGGCCGTTTGACGCTTGGGCATAGAGAGATAAAGCCCCAAATGGAAGATTCTGTTGAATTTAGCAATGGTTCATCGCTCCTGCTCGTATATTGTTTATGCGAAACGGGAGCTAAATAAACCAATCCATGACCTGATTTATCTGCCAAATGGATTGAACATTTACTCTCTGCCTCAAAGGCTTGTCATTTCGGTTTAGCTTTGCAGATGGTGCATCCATTTCCCCGAAACAGAGCCACTATATAGCAGCTTGCCAACATTTCCTGTTATTTAAAGTTCACCCTTAAAGTACACAGAGCCATGCTTCACTTTCCCAGCCAGTGCTCCACAGCACCAATCTGACATTGCTTGGTCTTTAGCAGAATCAGGGGATGAGGTGTCAAGCATTTCTCTTTCAGTTACTACTGGGAAAATGATAGCGTTAAGAACCCTACTTCCATTTTTGAGAAATGACTCTTTCCCACAAACCTGGAGAATCTTTGTGAATGTGTTCGACAGGAAGTATGGGATGAGAGTGTGTTGGCATTTTTCTGAGATAGTTTATGTGATCAAATGCCACATGAAAGAAGCAGTTTTGCTTCATTCGGGTGCGTTTCGTTGGAATATTTCTATTATAAACAGAATTATATGACTAGAAACATAAGCAAGTAAGGCATATTTCCATTGATGTCAAACACTTGAAAGGGTTTCTGGGGCTTCGGTGATGTTTTGTTGTACGGAGAATAAGAATATACTTCCTGAAGGGTAGACTAAGATCGCTCTTGTAGGTAGACGAAGACGACTACATGGTATCAGAGAACTTCAACCTAGGACATGTTCTCACTTTCAAAACCTCCAACTCTGGAAATTTTACACGTCGAAGTTTGATTTCTATATTTGGTATTTTACACTGAAATTTCCAGCCAATTATTTACTTCTACAGTTTATGTTGAGTAACTTGACATTAAGACTACGAAAAAATTAAATGTAGATGCTCACTTGCCATCACGGTGTAGGTCGTGCAAAGGAGCTTAGGTGACACAGGGAATGAAAATAAATGTTAGTAGTCCCAGGCAACAAAATCAAACCTCGTGCTTCAACCTAGACCAGTTGTAGTCAAAGGCATAAGATGGAGAAGATGGGTATTATTGCCATTGTACCAGCTTTATTTTCTGACATCTATAGACTTTAGAGAAATGGTAGAAGCAATGCCTACAAGTGTCGTTGAAGAAAACCCCTAAAAATAGAAAAGTGGGGGAACACCTACAAAGAAAAATGTATGAAGTGTAAAATAGCTCTGTGTGCAATTTACTTCTGTGTAATGCACAGCACGCGTTAGTATATCCCTCAGAAAGCTGGGTGCCTGCACCCAGTATTAAGTGTTCTGCGTATGTGTAAAGGCATGTGTCAGAACTTTCTCGTGCTTTGTGTATTTAGCTTGCATTATACCAACAGTGAAATTTGTAACATTCTCTGGTTGCTTATTTTATCTCCCAGTAACAAAATTGACTTGGAGGCAGCCAGTAGCTATTAACTTCAAATCATTAATTTTATGTGTCTTTCGCTCATTGTAATAACTTAATTTTCTTAGGCTGATACTGACAAACAGAAGGCCAACTAACCTGTAGGCAGGCCGTGAGATTTCTATTGATTCTTTGACCCGAGGACGTCAATGTGTCCAGGGATCGTTGATAGATATAAATTACTCTGTTGGCCACAAGATTGAAATAAATCTAAACAGGGAGCAGCAAATCATAATCTATCGCTTTATCTGCTTGATTTCTGCATTGTTGACTAACTTTCCAAAATAAAGGTATCTTCGTGGGATGTCCAATTAGTTCACGTCTTCCCTATTTTCACGGAGAGGAAGTGCAGTGCATTCTGTGCACGATGCTGTAAGGAGTCGCTGCCAGGGCTGTGCATTGATTCAAGGCTTGGGCGCCACGAGGGCTCCTGAGCTGTGAGCGCCCAGACTCTCCACACCCCGGGGGTGCTCACAGAGCCCCAGAGTTTGCGAGCTTTGGTCGGTTACAGAACGGGGATACTGAGGATTAAAACTGAGCGGTCAACATGCGGCCTACTGAACTGGTTGGGCTTACTGCGTGCTTTCATGTTTCTCTCTTCTAAGAAATCTCAGTGTGATGAGAGGGTGACATGCTATAGCCTATCAGGTAATACATTCGTTGTTTCCAGAGCACCGGGTAAGGACACTGCCAGATGTAAGACAACCATTGGCTCACAAACACCATTCAGTCTTTCCTCCGAGAGCACATATGCCTTTTGCTCTCTCCGCCCTGACGTGGATGTATTTGGAGTTTTTGCATTGGCAGAGCAGAAGGAAAAATAACAGGTCATATTTCAATGAATTCTCAAATTGTGGTACCTCCAAGTGCTGGAATACTCAGCCATAAAGAGGATCGACTTCCAGGTATATGCAACAGTACAGAAAGGTCTTCAACGACGTATACTAAGTAAAAGAAGTCTTGACGCATGTATACTGCAATGCCACCTACGTGAGAGAGACAAAACTATCCAGGTAGAAATATGGTCATTATTTTCTAGGCATTGGGGCTGGGCCTCGGGCAATCACTTCGAGAAGCACCAAGAGCCCTTTTCTGGTGATGGAAATGTCCTGCGTCCTGGTGGTGGTAGGTGGTAGCGGTTATATAGCTGTATATATTTGTTAAAACATGTCTAACTGCACACTTAGAGGGGGAAGGAACTGACATGGATTTAAGTTGCAACTTAATACACTGGACTTAATAAAAGAACCGAGTAAATAGTTACAGCTTTTATTCTGAGCAAAATTATATTATACCTACAATGTAATTAGACTGAATTTTATTTAAAAGAAAGTAAAAATAATAAGATATGTCAGTTACACAGAAATAGCTTTTTCTAGAGGAGGAAGTAAGGGGTCTTGAAGAAGAAAACACAGGATACTTCAATTTGTCCATGACATGTTATTTATTAAAAACCATCTGAGGGGCGCCTGGGTGGCTTAGTCAGTTGGCGTCTGACTCTTGATCTCAGCTCAGGTCTTGATCTCAGGTTGTGAGACCAAAAGCCCTGTGTTGGGCTCCACACTGGAGGCAGAGGCTACTTAAAAACAACAACAACAATAATAACAAATATCTGAGACAAAGATAATACATTGGGCAATTTTTTGACAATAGATAGAAGTGTTAGATTATCAATCGTGCTTATTTCTATGTTTTTTTTTTTTTTATAGTGTTTCTTTTTAAATGAACGCAGTGGTATTTAGTCCAATCTTGTGACCAGGAGAGTTCTACTAATATTATCTCCTTTCTGATGAGTTGGAAGCAAACAAAAAAGACAACAAAAAAATATTTTTCTCGTTCTTAATTTCATTCTTTCCCAGCTGTGTCTCATGTTAGCCTATCTTAAAATAGAAAAGAAAAAAAAAAAAAGAGAGAGAGAGAGAGAGAGAGAGAAAGAAAAGGAGGCACTAAGTATGACATATTGATGACCTGCTCGGAAACCTGTTTTCTTTGCTACCTGGTGACATACCTGCCCTCTTGGTACCAGTCTCTATAGATGTGGAGCCATCCCATGTAGTTCCGTCTTGGGACAGCTGTAGGCCTAGTGTGTTTAGCATCTCTGAGCTCCGATACTCCATGCTGTTTTGTCACCTGTAGGTTCATGGAGCCAAGCCTTACGACCCGTGTACTTGTCTGAACCATTTACCTCAAATTTCACATCCTGAGAACCTTATTTGGTAGTAAGGTCTCCTTAAACATGATCAAGTTAAGAGGAGGTTGTCGTGGGTTAGAAAGGTCTGTTCATCCAGTACGACTGGCATCTTTATAAAGGACGGGGATCCTGGTTGGGAGAAGAAACTTTACACTCACGTGCGCACAGAGAAAACACTTTGTGGTGGCAGAGGGAGAGATTGGAGAGATGCGTTCACAGGCAAGGGACACCGAGAATGGCCAGCAGTCCCCAGAAGCGAGGCAGAGAGAGGAAGGACCCCTTCCTGCAGCCTTCAGAGGGAAAGACCACAGCGCTGGACACCCAAGCTCAGACTTCCAGCCTCCAGAAAGGTGAGAATACACATCTATGTTCTCTTAAGCCTACCACTCGTTTGTTCTGCTGGCCATAGTGAACAAGTGTATCTTGGAAACTACATGCTGAAGACAGCAGATCCACAAGATGTAAGAGAAGTAAATATTTTAGACCTTATGGACGTTAGAAAAAATACATTGCTGAGCTGTTGACGTGTGTGGTTCTGTGTATTGTAGGAGCTAGTGTTAGTCTAATAATTAATCCATTTAGACTCAGGAAGACATTGCCTTGGAAATCAGGACCATTCCCTCCGTGTCTGGGGAGAGTACGTTCCCCTCCGCCTCACATATCCTGACACCCAAACTGAGAGCATGAGTACTCTTTGGCACCCTGTGTTCTCTAATTCTTATTTAAAAGTCAAAAAAGCTGACATTATTGAAAAATCTGATTTAAACCTCCCTATGTTTAAAGCTGGGAAGAGTTTTGCCAAATAATGTCTATGAGACTTAGAGTGAAGGAAATAGTCAACCTGAAGGAGAGAGAAGGAGAGAGAGAGATGGATTTAGGTGACATGTAGTGATCGTTACAGATTCCACAAGACACAACCATGTCCTAATGACAGCTCCCACCCACCCTTATGCCGTCATGCAGAACCAGAGCTGCTCTGGGCTATGGCAGGGGCTGGCGGGAACAGCATCGTGAGAGGCCGAGCAGCCCACCATTTCGTCTTTCATGTGGCTTTATTCATCAGGGGCATGGATAACACCTTGGCAATATCGGCAGAGCCATCAGTTTTCTCCAAGTCACACAAAAATAGAGGAACATCACCTCCCATGTTCTCCTGGCCTGAAATGAAATAAACCTTTCCAGAAAGTCTGGGCAGAGAACTACACGCTTTCTAATATTGTCCAGTGGAGCACCTAGTCAACTAGAGTTCAGCACTAAGAGTCATTTACTTCCCCCCTAAAGATAAACAAGTAGAAAAACAACAAAAACAACATGAAACGTATCAATCTGCTTCAACCGAAACTAGTAGGGAGTGTTGCCAGGTTGGAATTCGGTGACCTTAAAACACCATTTTTATTTACACCTATTGGTGTTGCCATCTCTTACTCTCAAAAATCGTGTGTGTGTGTGTGTTGTGTTCGCTGGAAATATGTAGCCCATGTTTGGAAAATAAGCACAGAGAGTGATAACAGTAAAACAAAGAAAATAACAGAATCAATAATGGAAAGTAGAATTTAAATTGTTTTTTTTTTTAAACTGACTCATACCAAGAAGTGGTTTTAATACCCATAGACCCAATATCAATTTTAGGATAAATAGGCAAGTCTCATTTGAATTTTCGTCAAAGTCCTTGGGGCAGTGACATTATTAATGTACTAACGTCATTAAATATTACAGTAGCCATTCAGGACCGTTGGCCTGAAATCGCTAATTACAGCCTATTTACCAGACTGCCTGGCACGTGACTCCAGATCCTACCTTTGAAACGTCTCCATAAGGGACCATGACTCTACCAATAGCTAAACATGAGACTCTAGTCATGTTGGTCTTATTCTTTGCACGGAAATCTTTTCAGCAATCACATTTGCACTTCTCTACTTCCAGTGTGTGTTTGTTTTGCTTTGATTTGTCTCATTGGCAATGATTTTCTTCGCTCTGTCCCTACATTTGCTAAAATCATACACCTACAGAAATCATGTCCAAGGGCCGCCTTTAATCTTTGTCATCTTTTCTGCGAAATATCCTCTATGGATTGTGGTCTTGCAAGGTCAGTCTTCCTTCAGCGAGTCTCTTAAGCATTTCCATTGCCTCATTCATTTGTTTATTTGTCCCAGAAGCCACAGTCCTGATTTCTCAAAGTCCTACAAGTTCTTGCATCTCACACTTCCTCCTCGTATAGCTGGCTACACTTTAACAGCATTCATGTAATCTATGCAAATGGAGTAAATATTTCACTAATAGTGACTCAAATTTTCTAGTCTCTGACCATCTGCCCATTTAAATATTTCTTTTGTATCTGAAATGCTTTCGTCTTCACATGTCTACCTACCAAAATCGCATTCATTCTTTAAAAAGTAATTCAAATATTATTTTTTATAATAATATACACATGGGTCCTTGTGATGCACTTTGAATTCTACTTTGTGTTTACTCCTCTATGTGTTTTTCCTTCACCCTAAAAGTCTGTATTTTCCTTAAGCTTTAGGTAGAAACCATGTTATATTTATGTGTATCTTTCAGAGAAACTAGCACAAAGACAGAAACTTTCCAAACAGCAATTATTTATTTTAATGTAATTTACAAAACTTCCAACTTCAAAATGTTTTATGTTTCCAAAGAGAAGGCTTTGACAAATAGAAAATGTGGACTACATTTATTTTGTAAGACTACCTCCAACCCATTAAAGCACAGAGATATATTACTAGAAGCATAACAAGAAACAGCTGGGAATTAATTATGAAGTATTCTTATCTCCTAAAAGTAAATGACAGAAAAAAAAAATGTCTTTAGGAAATAGCCATAATTTGAAACACTAAAATCCCTTCCGCTGAATGAAAGTAACATTATCCCATATTCTTCTGAAAACCTCACTGCCAATTTCCTTGTGTATTTCTAAATATAACCATTAGAAGAGTAAAGAAACCATTGTGATTCATGACAGGATAAAAGCTGGCCTCACTTCTCATGATCCTATTGCTATGGTCTTGAGATAAAGAGAAACTTTGTGTGTTACATAAATGTACTTCATCGATTGTCTTAAGTTATAATGCAGAGTTTCTTCACTTTTTTTTTTTTTTTACTAAGTTTTGGTTTTAATGTCATTTAAACTGCTAGATGTTATATTGTTTGCAAACCTACATGACCAACCTGATAAACGCTGCTCGTTGACATCTAAGGTCAGACCGAATAGAACCTAATCAATTGTTGGCAATAGATTGATGGACTGAGGGAAGCATGGCTAGCACCAAGTACCCGAGTGAGATAACTTTGGAATTTCCATTTTTCTTACTTATCTGTGAACCCATTTGGTAAACTATCAGCATTATTGCCATCTCTGAATATTCCTTTCCAAAGTCCATACATTTTCCTCTATTTGAATATTTCCATGCTACATATGAACAAATATATATATATATATACATATATAAATATTTTAAGATTTTATTTATTTATTTGGGAGGGAGATAGAGAACATGAACAAAGGGGAGGGTTAGAGGCAGAGGGACAAGCAGACACCCCACTGGACTCTGGGATGGTGACCAGGACTGAAGGAAGTCAGACACTTAACCCACTGAGTCACCCACGTGCTATATTTGAATGCTGAAATCTTTCTCCATTTTGTACAATATCTTTCTCTCATCTACATCAGTCAGAAACAAATAAGTATATTTATATTTATATTCATGTTCATAGTTATATATACACCCTCAGTAAAAACAAAAGTTCCTTAGAACTAACCTCACAATCTTGCTACTAGCCCAGAAGCCCACTTTCAAACAAATAATAAGGGAAGATTTGATACTCTTGGCATTACCCATTGGTCCTATAATGTATCTGATTAAATAGAAGTAATTCTCCTTACACAAAACAGTGAGATGGTTCACCCAGATTTAGGGGCAGAGCTGGATGGATAATTAAGCTTTGAGAGACTGGGATAGCATCGTAGAGGGGGCCACATATGTTTGGAATCAGAGAAAAATACTTCTCACTGTTGCATCTATTCTACTTGAAAAATATGCCTTTTCTCAATTCCCTGGGATCTTCTTAATTAGAGATTTTTACCTCCAGAGGAAATTAAAAAAAAAAAAAGTTTACCTGGTGAACAACAGCGGTTTTATTAAACTGAATATTAACATTTTAACCTGGCAAATTTAAGCTTCTTATCTACCTAAAGAAAGAAAAAAAAGTGGGTAATATGAAGTTTTAGGTGAATGACTGTCTATCGAAGGACCACATTCAGTTTGTTACTGCAAATGGAGTTTGTGCGACCACGTGCTGCGGGACCTACAAATGGTTAGAATCTTCAGAAATGGAAGGAGAAGGGAACACAAAGAAAGTAATAAAACCAGAGGATGTAGCAAAAGCCAAGGAACTGTGTTTATTACACAAGACAAAGGGTTCATGAGGAGGATTATGTAAAATTAAAGGCGTAGATCCTGTCAATAGCCTTCAGACTGGCTGCAGTTGTATATTCTAGATCCAAATAGGTAACTTTAGAATGTAGCTCAGAGATGAGAGACCACAGAGACAGGGTCTGATGAAAGAAAAAAATATCAGTAAATCAAGTTTTTAGGTTTGGAGGTGAATGGAGTAACAGATAAGATTTGAGTTGTCTCCTCTAAGAAACCGTGTAGTTTTGGTTCTCAAGGATAGTTGGGTTGTGATAAGCAATCATTTCCTTGAGAAACAGAAAGATGAGAACTGGGTATAAGTACATGGCATAATCAAAAGGTTATCCTCAAGTCCGATTTTCAGGGTAAATTTAATCCGAACATATACCCACTCTCTGTATTTAGGGACCACACCGTTGTTGGCATTGTCATGGACTCAGTCCTCATTTCCCATTAAGGAATCTAAAAATTGCTAGACAAGGGAGCTAGAACATTACAGTGCAGTCGCTTACCTGAGCTTCACCAACTGGACACCCACCCATTGGATAATCCCATCGGAGATGTTTAGTCTAATTTGAGTGAAACCAAGAAGCAAAATGCAGTTGATAAATCATTACCATCACAAGAGAAGCCTGTGTTTCCAGCAGTGCTTCCAGTAGTTTCCTCAAGCACAGAGTAGAGCAGTAGGATCCAACTAGGTTTCCAGCAGTCCTTCCCGCAGTTTCCTCGAGCACGTAGTGGGGCAGCACGATCAAACTAGTCTCAAGGCTGTGGTTCCAGATGAGCTGTCCTGGGTTCTTTTCATTCTAGTTCTCCAGTCTAATTTTCAACTCTGGAGCCTACCTGCAATTTCTGGAGACACTCATTCTATGCTTTAAGTTGTGCTTTCAGATGTGTATGTACATTTACTCATACATATATGCATACATACACATATAAACACATTCTGAAACTGTGTATACACACACACACACACGAACCCATTAAAAATACAGTTTTTAACTGTGGTAGATAATGTCAAGAACAATTAAATTAGTTCTTAATTAGATCAGGAAATTTGAAGCATCTCCATGTACTGCACTGTTAAAGTTGGACAGATCAATTAACTCATCTGCTTGCTTGTCTTTAAAATAATATGCTATTTAATGAGATCTCTGGAATATTTTTTTTTTCTGTTCCGTACAGGTTGATGAAAATGTGTTTGAAGTTTTCTATTACTGCTGATCCTTAGCTGAAAATAGTATGTGATTAGAAACCCTCTTGACAGAACAGTTTCTGCTTTCAAGTTACTAAAATTTCTGATTTGAGTGGTTACTTTCTATCGAGTAGTTTATTATGGTCACCCGAATATTAAATTGACAGTAGTTAATGGCATTCATTTTGGGGGAAAGAATCTTTACCAGCTACATTAAGTTATTGAGAAAATAACTTCCTTGAAATGCTTGTGGGAAATTTTCCCGGATTTTGGAATCCATCACCCAATAAGACTCTAGAAGACATGTTTTGTTCATGTTGCTATTGCTATACGTTTCCTTTTTTTTTTTTTAATATTTATTTATTTATGATAGACATAGAGAGAGAGAGGCAGAGACACAGGAGGAGGGAGAAGCAGGCTCCATGCTGGGAGCCTGATGTGGGACTCGATCCCGGGACTCCAGGATCGCGCCCTGGGCCAAAGGTAGGTGCTAAACCGCTGGGCCACCCAGGGATCCCCTGCTATAAGTTTCATACACGAAATAAATGTGCATCATCTGCTTTGTTATGAAAAGCAACTAATGTATGTATTTTTTGAATTTATGTTTAACTTAAGTCAGGGTAAGATTGAGGAGTACTACATTTTATATTAGAAAAGATGGCACAAAATAAGGACAAAAATGAGGGTGTGGTCCATTTATGGTTTGTTTAAAGATAAGCTTTGCTGTGATAGATACATTAAAGTGATGACGTTTTTTAGGTAGCATGACTAGAAAGGGTAGGCTCAGTGTGGTAACTTCTACTTCAGAGGTAGGCTGTCTCCAGGTAGGATACCTGGTTTATTTGAAAGCAAAATATGAAAGCAGAATATGACCCGCTTTTGGCAGTGAGAGAGGCCAATTCATCAGGGATGAACACTGGTTTAAGTAAGCTTTCTCAAGGTGCTTTCTCAAGGTGGACCTGTCTTTGTATCCTCTAGGTTATCCAGAAGTGGAGGCCTTCACTTTGCTTAAATTTTATGTATGTATGTATTTACTTATCGATAGAGAGAGAGGAGGGGGGAGAAGAAAGAGAGAATCTCAAGCAGACTCCCCGATGAAGGTGGAACTGGATTGGGGGCTCCATCTCCCAACTCTGAGACGGTGACTTCAGCCAAAACCAAGAGTTGGAGGCTCAACCTACAGAGCCACCCAGCACCGCTCACTTTGGTATGTTTGGAGGTACAATTAAGTTCTGCAACTGAGCCACGGCTTGTTTTAAACACTGTCAAACTCCGTATGTCTTAGTAGAGATACTTTATGAAATAAGGATTGTCGTGAATCAAATTTCATCCCCCGAAATTCATATGTTGAAGCCTTAACTCCCAGTATCTTAGTATGGGACTGTATTTGTAGACAGCATCTTTAGAAATAATTAAGCTAAAGTGAGACCAGTAGGGCGGGACCTAATCCAATCTGACTGGTGTCCACATTAGAAGAAGAGATTAGGACACGAAAATTTGTACAGAGGGAAGACCCTATGAGGGCTCAGACAGATGAAGGCCACCTAGGAGTCAAAGAGGTCAACCTCAGAGGGCACAACCCTGGCAACACCTTGATCTGGGACTTGTAGCCTCCGGAACTGTGACAAAATACATTTCTGTTGTTTAAGCTACTCAGTTTGTGGTACTTTTGTTATAGCAGCCTAAGCATATCCCCTGGCCTCTATTTTCCCTGTAAAACATTATGACCTGTGCCCACAGCTTGTGCAGTTCGCCCAGAGAGGCCACATCCCACAATGCCCGAGCCCCTCTACTCCCCTCAGTTGACATGTGTGATTAAGTGCCTGATGTTTTTGCTTACCCAATCTATTGTTGTCAGCTCATTTGCCACTGTAAATAATTAATCTATAAATGTATATGAAATTAGATGTGAGAGTATAAAAAAGAAAGAGGTTTGTTATTTCCATGAAAACTAAGATAAATGCTTTGGAAAGATTGACTAGTCACATGCACAGTCACCCTTGAATCATGTGTCTATAAATTAATTGAATATTAGAGCAAAAATTATAAATATCTGTAAGCAACGTGAACTCAGATGAATAGTATACTTAAACCTATATTCCACTTTAAAGAAACTAGAAATGTACATGATACACATTTATTTGTTTGGTGTAAAAAAAAGCATTGATGTGGAAATGATACCAACTGAGTTGTACTGAAATAGCACATTTATTTGTTACTTATTTATTATTTTTTAAATATTTTATTTATTTTTTTATTTTAGGGAGAGAGAGAGAGCAAGTGGGAAGGAGCAGAGGGGGAGGAGCAGAGGGAGAGGGAGAGGGAGAGAATCTCAAGCAGACTCCGTGCTGACCATGAGCCAACACGGGGCTCCATGCAGGGCTCCACCCCAGGACCCTGAGATCAGGACCTGAGCCGAAACCAAGAGTCGGACACTCAACCGACTGAGCCCCCAGGTGGCCCTGAAAAAAGTACATTTAGTTCAAAACAAAGTATTGAAGATATATACAGGTATCTTTTTTTGATTAATCTCTCTAACCCTTTTTAGTTAACTGTAATCTTAATCGGATCAAGTAAGGGATCGTCTGTTCGTCCAGCTATCCCTGTCACCCCCAGGATGGACAAGATTGAGTCAAAGCACGTTTCATTTCTGTAGCACTTTACTTAAGAAGCGGCCAGCATAGAGCTGATACATTTTTGAGGAATCACCTGAAGGGCTGGGAGTTTGGGTTGGGTTTGGTTCTGGGGAATGCACGCCGGGGTCTGAGGACAGTCAGGTTGCTTCTGCATGGCCCAGCCAGCTCTTTCACCAGCCCTGAGCGTCTGACACCTCAGAACCTTCTTCAGAATCCTCATTCTCACATTCTAGGGTCTGTCACTCGCACGATCCCAGTTCCACTGGCAGTTTCTCTCTCAATCAGGACTCTTGAGTTTTAAAGATCCACAAACTAAGATGCTTCAAACTAAGCATGAAGGGAATTAGCTGGGGAGATGTTGGCGTTCCTCCTGAAAGGAACAGCTGGGGCACTCAGTAGCGAAGATGACAAAATAACTCAGCGACTGTGGACGCTGCAGGCAGTGACACGAGCTCGACCAGGACTCCGTCTCATCCTGGGCCTCTTTGATATTAGCTTTATTTTCTGCAATAGAAAGTTGTTATTCTGCACACAGTGTGGTCAGCTTCAAAGAAATGTTACAAAAGGTAAACAAACGTTTACCTAACTTAAGGGACAAGATGCAGAAATGAAACTTCTCAAGGCCTCTCGGGCCCCTCTTTCCCTTGAGGAAATACTGGCCAGAGGGTGTGCGTGAGATCTAAAGGCCCTTGACTTGCCAGGAAGGTGCTGGAACCTGGGCAGACCTGGGCAGCCCAGAACATCTGCAAAGTCCCTCACCAGCTTCCTCCTCTCTAGCAGATCCTGGTTACAGAAGCACAGAAAGGGCACATCAGACTAATGGGTCCCATCTTTACACGTTCAGTTTTACAGAGTTCATTCCACATGGCAAAACATACATCCACAAATGCATGCAGTGTGTTTATGCCTCAGAACTTTCCAGGGAAGGTTTACGGCCAAGTTCCCTCTTACTTGGGGAACCCTGCTACACGGACCACTGCAGTGTCAAATCTGCTTTCTCCAAAGTGCCATCCCACTAGCTGTCAGACACTGGAGGCTGGCCTCTTTCCAGCTTCATCATGTAGAAAATATTTTTTTCTTTTTTTTTTTTTTTTTGAAAATATTTTTCTTTATGTCAAAAATGCCAGGAGACGGTACTGATGAGGTGACTTGGTTTATAAGCTTCCTTTCAGGACCACTCGCTGTTCCAAGGAAGTCAGGGCCATGCATGAAGATAACAATTCCTTTTCAGACCACAGGTAAGATAGGTAACGGGGAAGGAATCACTCCCTGAAAGTAAAGAACAGGTTTCTCCTTAGAAGGGAAAACATCTAGGCAGAAACGAGACTAGCTACGAGAGGTAGGCTGGACATAAACAGTGAGAGCTCTAAACACATAGGAAAGTATAAGAAATTAATAACTATGGACAGAAATTTCACTTATCCATAAAAGATATCTCTCTCTCTCTCTCTCTCTATACATATATATATATATATATAGAGAGAGAGAGAGAGATTTGTGCATATATATATATATGCACAAAACTTCCATTTAGGGTTCTTCAAAGTCATGTAGATTTTCCAGAGACACGTCTCATCATGAACTGTTTAATTTCAGTCTTTCCTCAGCTAATCCAATTAAAACACACCGTTCGTGAAGCTGTTGTTTATTAACGAGGGGACTTTGCTTGCCCTTACTGCTTTAATCCGCTAAAACGATGAAATAAATTCCCTTGTAATTCTCTCACCGTGCGTTGTGAGTACAAGAGTTTTTAATTTGTCTATGGAAATAATTTAAGCATAAGTTTGATCTCTTAATTACTTTTGCATTTCTGCACGAATATTTACATGAAAGAGAAACAATCACCTCTAAAGCTTTGATTACACTGTTTATATGGAAAGCAAACCTCCCTTAGATATTGGGGATGATGGTCATTTTATTTAGGAGAGATCCTGGAGAAATTTCACACACACACACGCAAAAACCCTTACACTTAGGTCTTTAAAACTCTTTGATCATCAGGCATCAAATTAGGGAAAACAGACATAAACTACCAAAACAGAAATAAAATCCCAAGGAAAAGTGTTTTTCAAAGGCATTTGACAGTTTTGGAATACTAATGTTATTTAGATACTACCGTTCTTTAGATAATGTCACTTAGATAGATGTGAGCTCTGGAGCCCGTAGCAACTTAATTTTCTTCCCAAACAGGAGGCAAAACCTCTTGTCTGGGGCAAACATAGCAGAGAAAGAAATTCATCAAAACAACTTGATCTGGCTTTTGAAGCACTCCTCGCAGCTTGGCATTGCTTGTAGATTTGAGGTTCACAGTTGCTCAATACCTAACTAAGCTGATAAGGGCTTGGGGAAAATATGTGAAGAAAAAAAAAAAAAAGAAGTGTTAAAGTATTTAGGTCATTTAAAAATATTAATGTTAAATATGTTTATCTGTCAACCTGAATTTTTAACCTATTTCTGCCTGCATCTCCGGATAAAATCCTGGGAGCCCACCTGGAGACAGTGGAAGTCCTTTAAACCTGTGGTCTCAGTCGTATTTCAGGAGCTGATCCCTTCCAGCCATCTTCTCTCTGCCTCGCAGGAGAAAGGTGAAGCAGGGGAGAAGAACTGCCAACGATAAAATATTGCAGCTTTTGGTTTTGTGGAGGCAGGGATCGAAACTCCAAGGTAACTGGAATTTTTCAAGACAAATACATGATTAATCCATGTCATTTTTAGCCAGACCAGATTTCTTAAGTCTTGAGTTTAGGCCATTAAAAGTTTCTTGCCAGGGTTGATTCATGGAAGTGGAGAAGGAAAAGGGAAACTATTTTTATTTATTGTGTGTTTGTGGGGGGGAAACAAGGGGCACAGCAATAGTATCAGAAGTGGATGTGAGTGTTGCGGAAAAGGAAGTGGATATAGAGGATGTTTGGATGATATTGCTGGAATGTAGGGCCGTGGAGGCGGAGTTGACCAGGTTCCAGCGTGCTGGGTTTGACCCTTGTTAGCAAGATGCTGATCCAGGCAGAACTTTTTGCCTTGTCCTCTGGGCCAAAAGAACATCCCGGATAGTTCTGGATCATGATATTTATTACTCTGAGTTGCAATCATAGCTTTATTTATTTTCTTTCCACTGTGCTGTAAGCTGCTTAAATTCAAGAACTCCATCTTCTAATTTCTTTATCCCAAGGCCTTGGCCCAATATTTTTTTTCTTGTTTGTCAATGGGGACAGCAAAGCCAGGGGATCATTGTGAGGATTAATGAGTTTGTAACATGGACTCAATAAATGTCCACCGCCATCACCTTCATGCAAATTATTCATTCCTCATCATACAGCTTCTACTTTTAAAATAGATGAAAGATTACCAAAATATGGTTCCAAAATTATGTTGAGAGCAAAGAGGTTCACTTATAAAACTGTGTTTTTGTGAAAAGAAGAGAATAGGGCAAATATTTATTGTCTGTATCACATTAATAGTGGCTTTCTATTTTATGCTTTGTGAGAAAATGATATTTAAATAGAAATTGGAAATTGCACAAATGCTTACCTATATAATCTTATGACTAATATAAAAGGTTATTCATGTTTCAGATGCTCTAACAGGATTTCCATGATTGGGAACCTTCCTTGTAAGACTCATGTCTCCTCCTACCCTTGAGCTTCTCAGTTTCTGATATTATCTTCAGAGTGCTTAGGAACTGCACTATCACTTCTCATTTTTAAATTGCCTAATTTACTTTATCATAATTATTTTTCTACATGCAATGTAATCTGTATTCAAAAGAGAAAAAAAAAAAGCATGTAATTACATGATTTTCTGCCAACTCCATGCTTTTAGCATTAACACCAGGGCTCAATAAATATGTACTAAAGGAGTTTGCCTAAATTATCCTAAAAACTTTGGCAGAGTATTTTCACGTAATTCAGTTTTCCACAATTTTATGTATTGTTAAGCATCATTTATTTACTAAATAATATAAATGAATTCTCACAATATGAAATCTACTGAACTTAACGCATTCATGAATAAAAAATGCGCAATCATTAGCTAACGACAAGGATTTCACACAAGAGCATGGAGGCAATGGAATGTAGGAAAATAAGGGATGAATATATAAAACATTAAGCAATATGAAAAGTAACCAAATCAAAAATTAGTTAAATGAACGAATGAATGAAATAAAACAAAATGGCATATGACAAAAATAGACTAGTATAGGTAAAATATACTAATAATTCATAAAACTGGGCTTTCTAAATCTATATTTATGGGAGAGCAAGGAATGTAAATAACATAAATTCATGGGAAATTATAAAACTCTAACACATTTGAGGACATCCTTGGCATTTTTTTTTTTAACCCGAGGACTCGCTTCAATCTTTTTATACTAATTTATGTAATGAATTTTTTACTTTGTTGTGAGAACTTCCTTCAGATAGTTACTGAAGTTTCCAATATAAGACTTGTTCAAGATCACACATTTTTGAAGATTGTGGAGGTAAGATAACACACACAAATACAGGTTCTTACAATTTTAAAATCTATGATCAGCTTTTACTACCTGATACCTCCTCAGCTGGGATGTGAAGAAATAGCAAGATTTTACAAGGTAGAATAAAGAAAATAGAGTATTCTGAGAAAAGCAAAAATAAGGTCTTGAGCAAAGTATCTATTCAGAAAAGGCGCACATACACACACGCATTCATATGCGTGCACATGCACACACATACACACGCATATGCACATACATAGGACTCAAGTTGCGAAGAGGTAAGCCAAACTTCAAGGAGTGACTGGGGAATATTACTTACTAAAATTCATAAACTCTAATTCTACAGATCAAGAAGCCTAGTGACCACCCATAAACACCACAATCCAATGCAAAAAATAAGATTAGGTGGATCTATATAGTCAACAAATTAATAATAAAATTAAGTAAAAATAGAGCAGACTAAGGTGATCAGAGTCACCATAAGGAGGCTTGGAATTTGTACATCAGGCTATTAGACAGAGGTATTGGATAACTGGAAGGCAAGCCCACATTCTGCCCACATTCTGCCCACATCTTCCTATTTGAGAATTTAATGGAAATTCCATTACAGTTTTTTCTTCTGTGGGATGGCTCAGGGTGTGATCCTGGAGTCACGGGATCGAGTCCCGCATCGGGCTTTCTGAAGGGAGCCTCCTTCTCCCTCTGCCTGTGTCTCTGCCTCTCTCTCTCTCTCCTGTATCTCTCATGAATACATAAATAAAATCTTTAAAAAAATTAAAAAAAAACTTTCTTCTGTGCTTCTAATGAGCTATAATTTCATGTAGTCTAAAGGTAAAGTATTAGTGAGCCCATTTCTCTGTAGATGTAAAGCTACATTGTCTGATGTGTGTAAGATTAATGGAGCTGGCATTTTGACCTCTATGTGGCTTCTTCCTATGTGAATTTCTTAAAGGTTTTGAGAAGGGGGTATGATTTATTGACTCTATACAATTCCAGCCAAGGACTTCATATGGCAACAAGTGTGTGTCCAAAGACTATGATATAAATGTGAGTGACAAATACAGGGATAATATTGATATTTTATATGTTGTAAAAATTTTTTTACACAAAATATATGTATATAATCCTTTGTTTTATTTATTTTACATTGGTTTCAAAACAATCATAAGCAGCCTGGGTAGGGATGGAAATTCCCTGAGAAAGATAGCATTTTTGCCAAACATGTCAACAATGAAATAAATACGGGCAATGTATTAAAGAGCTAACCATTCCTACTCCTGTGGGGCAGGTTGAGAAAACAGCAGAGGAGCTAGCCATTCCTACTCTCCTGTGGGGCAGATTTGGAAACAAAACAGCAGAGGCATATAGAAGAAATACAATTTCCAATTTACTTTGATAAAGCTGATTGTAGAAAAAGACTATGGCCCTGTATCCATAAGCAATTGCAGTTGCTAGTACTTTGACTCTGAATTAGACACCCCATTGTCAGGATTGGACAATCTCAAAGTTTCCCTAGGGAGACAGAGTCTCACCACATCTAAGAAGACACTTGCTTGCTACAAGCAAGTCAACTTGAAAAAAATATAATCTAAAACAACCATGCTCAAAGCTTTCTCCCCACATCCCCCAAGATATCACCCCTCCCATATGGAAGAGAGAATACTAGTGTTGAGCATAGTTGGGTAGGTTCTTCCCAAACATTTTGTTGTTGTTTTTATTCCTCCCACAGTGGAAGTTCTCTATCATAATACAGATAAGTGAAGGTAGGTAATGAATTCCTTCCAACAGTCAATAAGTCAATGGGTGATGTCAAGTCAGTGATTCTCATCCATCTAAGTTTTTTTTTAAGGATTTTATGTATTTATCCATGAGAGACACAGAGAGGCAGAGACACAGGCAGAGGGAGAAGCAGGTTCCCTGTGGGGAGCCTGATGAAGGACTCAATCCCAGAACCCTGGGATCAGGCCCTCAGCCAAAGCCAGATGCTCAACCACTGAGCCACCCTGGTGTCCCTCATCCACCTAATTTTTGTTACATTCTGTACCCTTCACACATTAGGAAACTAATTAGCCTGTAATCATATGTGTGCTCTTATTCAGTCATTTTGTGGCTTCTGTCCAGGATTACAGTCACACCTCCACAGTCATTTTAGGATCATTCATCATTAGAAAATGATCTAATCCACAGGGACAATTCATAAGTCTGATAGTTAGTTTAGAACAAAAGAGTAAAATTATTTAAAAAATGTGAAGGCAATCAAAGTCTATATCTCATTATGGATAAATTTGGTTTGCAAGTTCAACCATTAAGCCTATTGTGAATTATAGGAATATGTAAAAGAGGGTGATGGAAAGAGTATTCTGCCTATAAAATCACAGAAACAATGAATTATAGTGTCTTTCTGTGTAAATGGAAGTGGGCACAAAGCATGGATTCAGAATCTAATTTTGAAGTGAGTTGTTTGGACTTAAATTTCAATCAAAAGTGAAAAGGCTGTTTGAAAATGTGACAAGTCAAGATACGGATCTCATAATAAAAGTTATGGCTGATAACTGATGTTCCAAAAGATGTAAACTTCCCAAATTTTACAATATCAAGATTTCTGAAGACATATCTCCTCCTGATATGTGAAAGGCTTCGCTGCATTCTGAAGTGGGTAGAAAAATTATAGCAGTCATAATTATGTAGCTTGCTATCTCTTTAATGTGGAAGGAAATACGTTATTTGACAACTCTATACCAGATGGAATGCATATTTTTTGGGAAAAAACCTTCAAATGCTAATCTATAAAGCCTGGAAAAGAAAGACTGATATTTTCGTTTGAAACTAATGTGCCGGAAGATTGCCAAAAGAAATAATTGAATCTTTATCATTCAGCGTATCCACGGTTTCATGTATATCCATTTCCAACTCATTTCAAATTCAATTTTGGCAAATCAAATAATTGACTAAGTTGAGGCAAGTCTATATTAATTTAGCATTGTTAAACAACATGTCGGATTTCAACTGTAGTCTCTAACTTCAACTTTATCGTTCCTTCTAGGATTCCAGACCAGTGATTAAAAGCAGATACTGAGTCTGCGACCGTAGGAAGTTAACTATAGATGAAACAGAGAGCTGTCCTTTCAAAAAGATCAGAATATTTTCATTTTTAGGTAACTGTCTTGGGGTAAAAAAAAAATTGTTTCACCACCATTTACAGGTATAAGTGGGTTGTGATCCTTCAAGGAGTTGGTCAGTTTTATTTCCGGTCTTCTTTGGAAAGTTTAATTCAAGAGTGAGAAATGAGAAATAGGTATGGGGAGGCCTACATGAGGACAGTAAAATAATTATCCATTTGTCCCTTGCCCTATCCCTTCTAGTCCTTTTCTTCTGGACACTGCGCTTGTCTTGTTGGCCAGGAAGAAAGGGAATGAGATACACAAATTACAAACCTTTGGGTTGCCTGCTCTGGACATAAAACATGATAGGAGACAACCAGGCAGGAGACATGATAGGGAGAGAGCAAAAGTGTGGCTCACCGGGGATCTGCACACGCTACGAATTGGCCATCCACACCTTTGCGTAAGATCTCCTCCTGTGTCCTATTCATACAACTCTCAAACACTCACCTGGATCTTCCATCAAGATGGAGCTATTCAAATTCATTCTGCTTCCAGTAATTATTTGTTTTATTTTCTTATTGCCTCCACTCACCCTCCTACCCACCCATGCATGAGACCTTGGTGGGGTTTGTTTTAATTGAGACAGCTGGAGTGGGTGGTGGCTGTTTTAGTCACTGCCAGGCCCTCTGCTCTACTTGCTTACTTCCAACTGTGCAGTCACTGAAATTGTGCTTTCTCAGGGGAATAAAAGCAAAAATCAACCAAAACAAACAAACAAAAACCTAAAAATTCTACAGCTATTTTCTCTTTTCTTGCCTGTTTGTTTCAATGTCTGACTGCATGGCATGTAGCCATGTTCCTCTGAGTTTACTGATTTCATACTTCTTAATCCTGTAAATATATAAAACATGCAAGGCATATTTCGCTTACAAGTTATAAAAAAGCGCTTATTTTTATTTTTTTTTACAGTTAAAAACCTCCCCCTGTCAACTATATCAGACTCTACAAGGAGTTAGACCAGACCTAATCTGAGGTATGGGGATGAGGAAGAAGATGACCATGGAAATGAGCCTGCAGGCAGACACAAGGTTCAGGAGTAACCTCCTAGAAAACTTTGTCTGGGGTTGGCTAGAGAAACAACATGTAAGCCACCTTTTTGTGGTATATACGCTGCCCTAATCCATGACATTTTAGTAGAACATGGTCAGAAATACTACTTGAGGTTTCAGTTGTGGTGTGGATAGTTTTTAAAAGAGAGGATGGCTGGGGCCCCTGGGTGGCTCAGTGGGTTAAGCATCAGCCTTCGGCTCAGGTCATGATCTCAGGGTTCCTACGATCAAGCTCCACATCGTGTCCATCACATTGGGCTCCTTGATCAGTGGGGAATCTGCCTCTCTGTTGCCCTCTCCTCCTTCCCGCTCTGCTCCTACTCTCTCTATCTCTCTCAAATAAATAAAATCTTAAAAAAAAAATAAAAGGAGAGAAAAGGATGGCTTCTGTGGGCATAACTGATGGAGAACCACATTTCTTCCTCTCTCTCATGCACCTCTACTCGGACAAGAGGTGACCCTGGAAGTCAAATGCTAAGAACAGTGATGTCTAGCAAAATGGAGGTCTTGGAAGTTGCGACGGCAGCCTGACTGTGGATATTTTGGCAAGGTAAGTAGACTGGAGCAGAAGAAACTGAGATCACTGTCTCAAAGTATTTGTGAAACAGCTTCCAAGGAAATGCTTAAATTTCTAGGAAATGATTGGAAGAAGAAGACTGCCAACTTCTAAACATTGGAATGTTAGACCTCACAATAATTTCGACCACAGAAAAGGAATCAGAACTATACTTTCCAGCATAAGTGGTGAGACCTGGGACTGGTAATTGACATGATTTGATTTGGGGGACAGTTTCCTTAGCATAAGCAATTAGAGAATGTATATAAGTATAGAAGGGATAGAATTTGGAGAGCCGTAAAGGTTGGGCAGGGAAATTGGCAGTCGTCATGGAGATAACATAGAAAACAGAAAGTTTTTAAAACCGAGCAGTGTAGTTCAGAGATTGATCTAATTAGATGTCTATGTGGAGACTGAGGAGAAATGGGTGGGAACAAGAAGTAGAAAGATGGGGGAGGCGCCTGGTGGCTCAGTCGGTTACGCATCTGCCTTTGGCTCAGGTCATGATCTCGGGGTCCTGGGATCGAGTCCTACTGATCAGGCTCCCTGATCAGTGGGGAATCTGCTTCCCCCTCCCCCTGCTTGTGCTTTCTCTGTGTGTGTGTCAAATAAATAAATAAAATATTAAAAAAAAATAAAGAAGTACAGAAGTTGGAAGATAGGCCAAACGCAGACACTTTCAGGATGCTGACATTGTTCAAGCTATAACACATATGCTAAATATCCATTAGACTTTTGCTTAATTTTAAATATTAACCATGAATTAACTGAATTCCAGGTAATCTGGAAAGATGCAAAGAAAAAAACCCTTTACTTAATATAATGAATAATTGCTCTTGGATAAATCATCGATATTAGAAGGTAACCCTGTGGCTAGGTGTTACTGTTTTACGTGAGCATTTATTCCTTTACTACTTATTTAAGAGATATTTACTAAAAGTCTACTATTAGTCGAGGGTGATAGATGAAATGATGACTGATACAATTAAATTGTGTAAGTAGAAGCAAATTGATCTGGATGTTTCCTGAAAATGAGCTGTCATGTTTTCAGTAATATGCCAAACAGAATTATTATGTGCAATATTTGGACGCTAAAACACACAAATAGCTGGACAAAAAAAATAGTTAAAAGACATAGGCAATTCAACTCTGTGAAGGTGTGTGATAGCACTCGGGATAGCACAGCGAGAGCTAAAGACTTCTGTTCATGAGGAGATGGAGTAGACATCCTTTTCCCTATTTCCCTCACTATGTGTAAATAAACCACTGGATGTTATATGACAAGCATAGCAAGACTCTGAAAGGTAGAGAGAAATGGAGCAGACAAGCTAAGGAACTCAGGCCTGAGGAACGACGCGGTGGTGTTTCCTGGGGTTTCTTTTGCCTCATAAATCCCAAAGAAGCCAACAACCAGAAACACCAATAGGCACAGACCAAAACATAGTCATAGCAAAATCCCTTTCTCTCTGACCAAAGGACCTTAAATAGCAGCCTTAGTAGATGAAAAGAGAAATAAATTGTGCCCTGTTCCCACCCCAGCCAGCAAGGGTTGCATGGGGAATCCCGCCAGCCGTAATGAGGATCTCCTCTTCAGTTCAGTGCCCTTCCTTCCCCCACTGAGGTGGTACCAGAGATGGATGAGTAGGAAGCTGAGACTCTTATTGGGGTGGAGTTAGACACTTGGACCAATGGCAGCAATGCACGAATCCAGAAGAGCCACACAAATATGCACAACTGATTTTTCAAAAAGGTCAGAGCTATTAATGAAGGCAAGATAACTTTTCAGCCAATGATACTGGGGGAATGCAGCATCCATAGGCAGCAAAATGAACATTGACCTAAGTCTCACATGTTATACAAAAGTGAACTCCAAATCGTTCCCTAACTAGAATGACATCTTGCCATTTGCAATGACGTGGATGGAACTAGAGGGTATCAAGCTAAGCAAAATAAGTCAATCAGAGAAAGATAAATACCATATGATTTTCCTCATATGTGGAATTAAGAAGCAAAACAGTTGAACACAGGGGAAGGGAGGGACAAGGAAAATAAGAAAAACAGAGAGGGAGACAAACCACACTCTTGTTGTTCTTAATTCTAGGAAACAAATGGAGGGTTGCTGGAGGGGAGGCGGTAACTGGGTGATGGACACTAAGGAGGGCACGTGATGGGATGCGCACTGGGTGTTATATGCCGCTGACGAATCACTAAACACTTCCCCCGAAGCTAATAATGTACTATATGGTAACTAAAATGAATTTAAATAAAAAAAATAAAAAAATTGATCCTGAACTAAAATGTAAAACCTAAAACATGGACACTCAGAATTAAAAACAAACACGGAAAAATATCTTTAGAATCTAGGATTAGGAGGAGAGTTCTTAAACTTGTATAAACACATGCTCTTTAAAAGAACATAGTGAACTAGGAAAACGTACACCAGAAAATACAAATGAGAAACAAAGAAACACCTGTGCATGCCACCATGTACGTGTCTAGCATGAAACCTTATCCACGCCAAAGAATGCCAGACCGAGGCATTCACAAAAGCAGACAAACAAATAAAATGGTCCTGCTTGTGTTAGATTACCTGAGCACAAGTGGAAGCAAGCACAAAACTTTCTAAGGCCAGGTAAGCAGAGAGCAAGTCCCGAAAGAATGTTAAACTGAGCAAATTCCCAGAACTCCCAAAGTGCTGGAAATGCTTCAATTCTGACCAGAGAGACTAGAAAGACCCCACAAACACGTGGGGGTGCTCAAGAAAGACAGCAGGACAGGTACATTGTCATAGTAGGACTCCTGTAGCTCTAGAGTAGAGGCTATCGTAGGCCCTCCAAAATAATCATAATCGTAATCATAAAGAAAACAATACGTATCACACAGAGAACCACTTGGATGTTTTGGCTACAGTCCAGTTAATGAGAGTTAATTCTTATTATATAACAGAGAATAAAAAAATAAATGAAATAAAATAAAAAATAAAAAAATTAACAGAGACTATTAAGATAATTTAAATGCTTGGATATATTTGTAAAATAATAGTGGAGCTATATTTTTTTATTTTCCAGCACCTTAGGATTTCAAAACATTGTACTTCTTGAGTTATTTTTTAGGAACCGAGACTCAAAATCCCCATGTATGTGTATCACATAGAGAGAACTACTTTATAGATTATTTATTTGGGGGAGGGGGGACATGTGTGCAGGGGCCGAAGGGGGGTGGCGCAGAGGGAGAGGGAGACAATCTCCAGCAGACACCCTGCTAAGCTCAGAGCCGAACACGGGGCTCCATCTCATGACCCTGCGATCATGACCTGAGCTGAAATCAAGAGTCGGAGGCTTCATTGGCTGAGCCATCCAGAAGCCCCACGTAAAGAACTGCTCTAATATTATGGTAAAAAGCTTTTGTGGAAAAGAAAGCACATCCTCTAGGAGAGGGCAAAGCTGTTCTACTTGGGGCTGGCTAAGGTCGATGCTGGGGTTTACACATCTGCAGGCCGTGTAGGATTTAGGTCCTGGGTGGGTTCTGACACACACAGCAGCAACAAGGAAGCAGCGATCAAAGCCGGGTATTGGTAATGGGAATTATCAATATGGGAGACAGGAAACCTCCTTGCCAAAATCAATAGTTCAGGGACATCACTCTGACTTATTTCCTCTGCCTGGGGTCCTCTCCTGGCTCTTTGATGGTGACGTCTTGTCATAATACAGTTCACAAGTTAGTAGTGACTCTTGTTAAAAACTAAACTTAAAAAAAAAATAGAGTAGTTTTAGGTTTACAGAAAAGTTGAGAAAACAGTACAGAGAATCCCCAAATACCCCATACCCAGTTGCTCCTACTATTAAAATTGTCCATGAAGATGCTGTATTTGCCAAAATTAATGAACCAATATTAATACATAATCAGTGACTAAGCTCTACAGATTATTCAAATTTCCTTAGTATTTTTTTTTCTTTTTCATTTAAAAAACATTCTCTGTTCTAGGATCCCATCCAGGAAATCACATTACATGTAGTCATCATATTTCCTTAGGCTCTACCTGACTGTGACAGTTTCTCAGACTTTCCTGTTTTTTTTGGTGAACTTGGCAATTTTCAGGAGTACTAGTAACTGTTTTATAGAATGCACCTGTACATCAATAACTATTTTGTTTATTTAGAAAAAAAATAAGTAAAAAAAAAAAACACTGTGTGTATCTTCCTAAAGGTGAAAAATATCTAATTACCTTGATTCCATATAGTTTTTAAAATTATATTCTACAGTAGTTAAAGCCATAATAATGCTGAGGCTCCCTGATATTCCTGGTTTAGGGTAGTAAAGTAATCGAAACCCTGTGGCCACGGATGTAAGGTATTATGACTGAAAGAACAAGGGAAAAGTATTGTAGCATGTGAATTCCAATATGGAAAAACAAAAGCTTGCACAACTCCAAGAGATAAAAATGAATCCTTGTTTCCTTTTCAACGTACGTGTTCAGCAAATTTTCCTTTGTTAAGGTGACTCTAATCAAGAGATAATATATCTACAGTAATTCATGAAAATGTGATCTTAAATACCCAAAGAACAACTGAGAGTCTTAGAGACTGTAAAACATAGGGCAGTTCATAAATACAAAAAGGAAAAGCTTTGTTGGGAGAAACTTGAATATTATTATAGGAAGACAAATGGGTTGGACTTGAAAATGATCCCTTTAATCCATCCCTCGAGCATGTTGATCATGCTCTCACTCAGCTGCAAAAATAATTTAAGACTTATAAAATAAAATGGTAATGCGTCTCATATTATGTGCATGTACATACATCTGTTAGAATCTTTAAAGTTAAAAATCTTGCCTGTGTCCATTAAGGCTTTGGAAAGATTTGATTCTGGTGGCTGTTAGGAAGTCTTAGGTTCTGGAAGATGCTTCTTCCCGTCATATAAGTAACTGAATATTTAAGACGGAAAAGAAAAAAAAAAAGATACACTCACATGAGGCCTTTCCTGATGCTGATTGCTATGTGGTGATAATTAATCCTCGCCCTCAGTACCCATGAAATACTCCGAAAAAGCAAACCAGATGCAAATGTCACATTCATGCAAAACAACAAGGGAAAGAAGGAGATGTGCAGTAGAAGTTTGCCTGTTTGGTGTTTGTGGGAAACAGGAAGGGCTACAAGATAGACAAAGCAATGAAAATGCTGGTTTCTGGTATTTTATGATCTTCACTTGTGACTTCTGGCAAGGGAAGAAGTGTGACTGGCTCCAGCTTATCATGGAAAATGCCGTCATTGTAGCCAGACAACCAGTAATTGAGAACATGGGAGAAGGAGGCCGGGATGGGGCTTGAGGACACTCACATCACTGTCCCCCTACAACCTAAGCTTTCCCCCCGAATTACTTTCTCTTCCTTGTACCTACCTTTAGTCAGAATCAAGGCTGGTGACAGTATGGGTGATCCTCTTGAGTGGAAGGGACAAGCAGAGTATTCGTTGAGATGTGCAGGGAAACTAGCAGCTCATGGCACAACATCAGAGATCTAATAAGTGTGGAAGGATCTCCCGAAATGCAAAACTTCAGCTTCTGCGCTAATCAGAAAAACCCATCCACATTCTTTGCTATAAAAGTGCATCTTCAAGAGTCTGCCTGTGGGATGAAGAGCAGAAGGCTCTCGTCATGCCCCTCCCTGACCCCCCAGGTCCTCTGAGGGAACTCTGCTGTCCACAACCTGGAATCCACCAGTACAGAGCTCCGCCACCTGCACCTTAGTCCATTTGCATGCTCAATGTGAGAGACCTATTTCTCCTCCAAACTAAATTTTTTTTCTCTTCATTTATTCAAACTCTGCCCATCAGATCTATAGTATTTTTTTTAAAGACTTTATTTGAGAGAGACAGAGACAGCAGAGGGAGAGAGAGAGCATGAGCTGGAGGAGGGGGGGCAGAGGGAGAGGAAGAAGCAGGCTGCCCACTGAGCAGGGAGCCCAAGGTGGGGCTGGATCCCAGCACCCTGGATCATGACTGCAGTCGAGGGCAGACACCCACTCAGGCGGCCCTCCCTGGTGTTTCCGAGAAGCTCTTGTCTGGTAGACACTAGTCCCCGCTAATGCGCTAGAGTTTGCTGCTAGTCACTCCTCCTCGTGGTAACGGGGAAAATATGCTCTAGAGTGCCAAAATCCCTGGGCTAAAAATATTTTGCAAACCATTGGAACTGGAGGAATTTCACTCATAATATTTTCCTACACTGCTTTTTTGCCATAAAATTTTACTACGAGTTAATAGGATAATTAATACATTCAGGCAAACGTTTCCTGTTGGATTTGTAAGAAAGTTTTTTCAAAAACGAGGACTCGATTTTGAAAGAGGCCGACAGTTCATTCCCAGTTTTAAGAGATCTGATTATCTCTAAGGTTGAGATAAGATTTATAAATTATGTCAATATTAGCTTCAACGGAACCCCATGATTTCAATGTTTGACTGTGAATGGATTTTTCACATTCTCATAAAATCTGCTTATAAACAAAGATCTGTTGAGCTAATACAATCAGGGTTTAACAGATAAAAATGCGGTGTCGCTCCTGCTCCATATGACTGATGCATTCACTTAAATACTAAGGGAATTGGGGCACCTGGAGGCTCAGCTGGTTAAGCATCCAACTCGGATTTTGGCTCTGATCATCCGTCTCAGTGTCCTAGGACCCAGCAAGAGTCTGGCTCTGTGCTCAATGGCGGGGTCTGCTTGAGGATTCCCTCTGCCTCTCCCCCGCCCCCTTCTCTCTAACAATAAATAAAGCAATCTTTAAAATAAATAGATACTACGGGAATTAACAGAAAGGGAGATCATTCTGACTAATGTGATATAATTAACATGCATTAGAGAGGAAGTACATTTTCCAGTATTTCTTTGAAAATATATATTTTTTTCCTGAAATACCACTTAAGATTTTTGAGAATAGAACAGTTGCTTTTGCAAGATATTTTTTTCCTTTTGATTATATACATTCATCAGTCACTCAAGAAAAGTTCCCCAAGTTTTAGTGAGGGTTTGCTGATGGTTTGCAGAACTAAGTGTTCTCTTCGTGGAGCCGTAAAAGCAAGTTATAAACCAATGGGTCATAGATGCAGATAAGAAGTGATGATTAGCTAACTGGAACACATTTCAGAGATGAGGAGACTGGGATGGAAGGGAAAAGGCTGCTCTCCAAAGTCAGGGTCATGTGGAGTTGATAAAACCTCTCTAGGTTGGCTCAATTCTCAGGGTTAATTACTGGAATACAGAACAACACAAAATCAAATATCCTCTAGGTCTGAGATTATACTTCTTAAGTTCCCTTTACTGTTATCTGATTTTTACCGAAATGAATTACATGAGTGGAAATACGCAGCTGTCCTTGGACACTTCTGAACATCTTGAATGCAACTACAAATATTTACATTTTGATTATTTTAACCATAAGGGCAGTTTTTAGAGAATTAAATATTGCCAGGAACATTAAAGATATCCAACAGTCTACCAAGATCAGATATAACAACTTTTGCCAAACTTTACATTTTGTAAAACCTACTCTTCTATGTACTTTGGAATAAGTCAACCTGCTATTCTATGTACTTTGGAATAATTTCCTGTAATTTGATAGAAACTGGTTCTATCAAAGAAAAGTATTACTGTTAGTATAAACAGACTGAAATCTTTAATTCTTAGGACAACAGTGAGTAAAGAGCTTTATCTTATAGTTTTTTAAACTATACTTCCCCAAATAATTTTTATTATAATTTCCTACTGAGAACCTTACTGAAATTAAAAATTTGAAAATAAACAAAAAAATTTGAAAAGAGTGATACAAAAAAATCGAATGACATAAATATTTAGAGAGGGAGAGGAGACAAATCTTAAGGAAGGATTAAAATCATTTTCAGGGGATCCCTGGGTGGCTCAGAGGTTTAGCACCTTCCTTCGGCCCAGGGCGTGACCCCAGGGTCCCAGGATCCAGTCCCACATCGGGCTCCCTGCATAGAGCCTGCTTCTCCTTCTGCCTGTGTCTCTGCCTTTCTCTCTGTGTGTCTCTCATGAATGAATAAATAAATAAATATTTTAAAAAATCATTTTCACATATTAGATTCTTCAAAAAGGAAAACCTCTGAAATTGTAGGAAACCAAGACAAGAAATAAAAATTTCAACGACATGTTGAATGATGACAATGTGCCAGAAAGTGGGCCAACCTTATAATCATAATTAAACATCTTCACAATCACCACTGGAAGGATTTACCATTATCTTGATTTTAAAAGTGGGAAAAATGAGGCTCTGAGCCATTGATTGTTCATTCATTCATTTATCTAACAAATAGTTATTGAATATCTGTTCTACTACCTTGTTCCATGAGCATGGTTATGCTTAACTCCTGGGGTCATGGAGTTTACAATCTAGCAAGGGAGATAGTTAATAAAAATAGATATAGTTTCTAGATCTCAGTAAGGGTTAAAAGGAAAATGTAGGCGAGCAAGGAATGGTGGGTAATGACATGAAAGCTTGAGTTGCTATTTTAAACGGGTGACTGAGGTTGACAGCTCTACTACACCAGCACCCAAATAGAGATCTGAGTCGAGGGACGTAGAGAACTGGGGTGACAATCAAGTAAGAACATTTCAGAGAGAAGAAATGCCGAGGGCAAAGCCCCTGCAGGCAGATTACCCAGGTGACTGTGCTGGTGAACGATGGGACCAACATTTGAATCTTCCCCTTGAGGACTTTAAAGCCTATGTTTTACCAGCTACAGAATGGTGCTTTCTGGAAAGTTAGCACCTTCTTGGAGCCATGAATAAGGCACTATATACTATGAAGGCATATTGTAATGTGTGATTTGCTATAATATTGTGTAATAGAATGTGTATTTCACTATATTCTGATTATTGTGTTTTAAGTCCGTGCTTCTAGTGATGAGCATTCTGTTTGGAAAAGGATTAAATGATAATTTTGTGTTTCTATGCATTTGTACACTACAGCTACACTGTACTCTAAGAAATCCCGGTATGTGATTATTAAAAGTTGCAATCGCAATTTTTTCAACTTGAAAGATTGCTTAAATTATAATTTTCAGGAGCGCTGGGGTGGCTCAGTCAGGTAAGCATCTGCCTTCGGCTCAGGTGATGATCCCGGGGTCCTAGGATTGAACCTGGGTCAGGCTCCCTACTCAGCAAGGAGTCTGCTCCTCCCTCTCACTTTGCCCTTGCTCCTGGTCCTACTCTCTCTCTCTCTCTTTTTCTCAAATAAAGTCTTTAAAAAAATCATAATATTCAGAAAACATTTACACCTTTAGTGCATTTATCTTTTTTTTTTTTGATGACTAATTTGGGTTTCTGGGCCCAATGTTACCTCACATGTGTGTTGTGGGATGCTGTGGGAGGTTCCCACACCTCCAATGAGCAATGCTCTGGACCGATTGTGTATGCTATAATTTAGCCCAATTCTGACACTATCTACCTGGAGACGGCATCAGATCTCACAGGCTAAGATTCAGTCTTACAAGCCTGCCTCCCCTACTCCCCTCTCCCAACTTCAGTCGCCAATCACAAGTCCAGGTTGTTAGATCAGAGTTTCCAACTTCCCACGTCTTGAGCTGGTATAATTAGCTAAAGCAGCTCGTGAATATAAAGAAAAAGTTTACTTAATAGGACACTCGTTTATTGTGAAAGGATATGACTCAGGAACAGCCAGATGGAAGAGATGCATTAGGGCAAAGTTTGTGGGAAGGGGCTCAGAGCTTCCATGCTCTCTCCTAGTGTACCACTCGCCCTGATTCTCCTCGTCTTTACTACATGGAAACTCTCCAAATTCTGCCCTTTGGGGGTTTTATGGAGGCTTCATTACATAGGCATGCTTGATTAAATCACTGGCTCTTGGTGATTGAATTCAACCTCCAGTCCCTCTCCCCTTTCTGGTTGGCTCCGCTGGCAACCAGCTCCCATCCTTATGTGCTTTCCAAAAGTCATCTCATTGACATAAAATATACTTTTATCACTCAGGAAATTTCAAGGGTTTTGGGGAGTGGTGAGAACATGGTGGAAACCGTGTAGGAAGAGCAAATAAGATCAAATATGTACAAATCATATTCATGAAGATGATCAAAACGCAATTTTCTTATAAATCTTAATATCACAGTCACCATACTATTATATTTTCAATATAAAATACACAGGTTGTAAGAAGTGAAAGATTTTTTTTTTTTCCTCTTGGGTGCTCTCCACTACTCTCACTCAAAAAAAGTGTTCATTTTAACAGATTATCACATATCGTATCAAATACGTGATAGCAGATGTTGATCAATACCAGATTCTAAATTGGTCCCTAACAAGTACTACTCTAGATTTGTTTCCACAGTGGAACTTGTTTGGCTTCCCACGCTCTCAACAGCATTAGACTATTTCAGACATTTTAAGTTTTAAGAGTTAAAAAACAAAAATAATAGATTATGTTCTTTTCCTTTTGCAATTACAAATGAGGTTGAATATTTTTACAAATATACCAATTATTTGTATTTTTTCTATAAATTGCCTATGCAAAGTCACTGTGTATTTTTATGTGCAGTTGTTTATTTCCCTAAACTTAGACATATGGGCACACACTTGTATATACACATATGCCTATATATAATATTAACACTTCAGGTTACTACTTGTATTAAAATATTTTATCAGTATCTTATTTATCATTTAAGTTTTTATGGTGTTTTGTACAGATAGGTGTTCTGAATTTACACATAAATAAATATTTCATTTTTTTTAGCTTAACCTGGATAATTAAAAGTTATGACATAAAATACAGATTTTCTTACATTTCAGAATAAAAGGGTCACCCTTTATCTGTCGTCTATTTCTACCAACCATGATAATGACCTTTAAGGACTTCACTGAACTGACCTAATGCTGTAGACTCAGCCATCTTTTTAAACTAATCTTTTTGGGGCTAAGTGTTTTATCTATTATTATTTTGATGGATTTTTCACATTTTCATATAATTGATGTACTCAGTCACATTCATGGAGTATCGTAGTATTTTCTTTAGTAACATTGTTCCATGTGCTTTTATTTGTTTTTCCAAAAATGCTAGTCAGGTGTCTCAAAAAAAAAAAAAAAGAAAAAAAAAACTAGGTGAAGAAAATAAATGTGTTCAGTAGTCAAACACATTGAGGAAGTATTGTATATCTGTTATTCCATGGGGCAATCACAAGTAGCATTAAAAGGTCTGATAAGTCTTGAAGTAGAAAAGGAGTTTATCAAGCATTTCTCCATTTTTTAAAAAAGATATTTATTTTTTAATTAATTAATTAATTAATTTAGTTAGTTAGTTGTTAGTTAGTTAGTTATTTGAAAGAGAGAGAGAGAGAAATCAACCAGGAGGAGGAACAGAAGGGGAAAGAGAGGGACAAGCAGACTCCATGCTGATCATGGAACCCAGTGTGGGACTGGATCTTGTGCCCCTGTGATCATAACCTGAGCTGAAACCAAGAGTCGGATGCTTAACAGACTGAGCCACCCAGCCACCCCAAGCATTTTTCCATTTGTATAACTATAAATTTTTTATAAAACTGTAATTTTTTTTCTTATTACAGCCATAGAGAGCTGATACGAAACATTTTAGGAAAGTTTAGTCTGAAGCGAAAACTCCTTAGCATAATGGTAAAGGTGGTCTGATTTTGGCCTCAAAATGCCTCTCCTTTTCTATCACCAAGTTGTACATTAGCACACTAATCATGAAAACACCTGCCCCTTTTTGCTTTGAGGCCTTTATTTATGTTGTCCTGGTTTACCTGGTGCTCCATTTCTCCATGGCTCCTTCTTGGGTGGACTTGAACTTCACTAGAGACTCTATGTAAACCACAATCCCCACACGAAGACATCCAGTTTCCTCTCTTGAAAAGCAAACTGACTTCCACCTTGTGACATTTTATAACACTAATGGTATCTGATCTTCTGGTATGACTATTCGTTGGCAAAACATCTCCCCTCCTAGCTCATTTTAAGTGATATTTACACCACAGTTCCAATAACAGCACTTGGTGATGGCTCATTGGATTTTTGAACTAACGCATTCTATGGTGAGAAGAAGGTGGGTAATACAACTGCCTTGACTTCTCTCTGGGTATTAGCACTTCTCTCAGTTACTTACTCTTGCTCTAATTAAATCTTCTGATGTGAGCAGTGCTTATTAGTTCTAGTTAGTTTATTGAGGGATAGATAGGAGAGAGAAAACGATTTTTCTGCCCAGAAGAGGAAGATAATCAATAAATTAATCAATTTAGGTCATGATTAAATGGGCACAGGCTATCCATTCATTTGTGTCTCTTAAAAATCAATGATTCTAACAGGCCAATGAAATGAGTCCGATCGTCTGTACTAAGATGAATTTGTTACCACATTTTAGACACTGTCATAGGACACACAGACTATCTGTAGTGTTCTTTCCGAATTAGGAAGTTTCTATATAAGTAAAATAAAGGATTATAAAAGGTAACATCTAAGTTTTCTACTATATTGGTGATTCTATAAATTATAAATAATTTCAAAAATGTTTAGAAAAAGGCAATGAACTTGATAGTAATTAGCATAATAATTAAGAGCAGGAGCCAGGAAATTAAATATCTAATGTTACATCACATCTTAACCTCTTTTTTCATTTTTATTTTTTTAAAGATTTTATTTAACAATTTGAGAGAGAGAGAGAGAGCAGGGGGAGGGCGGGAAGGGGAGGTCGAGGGAGAAAGAATCTCAGGCAGACACCGCATTGACATGGGTCTCCATCTCATGACCTGCAGATCATGACCTGAGCCAAAACCCAGGGTCAAATGCGGGACCAGCTGAGCTATCCAGGTGCCCCACACCTAAAGCTGAGCAGCAACAGACATATACATTTAATCTATTGTTATAAAATGTTTCAGGGTAGATCTTTATAATCTATCCAATATCTTGTAGTCATGGTCCCTCTATCATGCCCGATATCAGTAATGTATGTCTTCTCACTTTTTATCTTGATCAGTGTATAGAGATATATCAATTTCCTATTTATTTCAAAGAATTAGATTTGGGTTGTATTGACTTTTCTACTTTTTAAATTTTTGTCTTTTATTGATTTTAATCATATTTTTATTTATTTCCTCTTATCTCCTTACATTAGGTATAATTTGGTCTTCTATCTGTAGTTTTTAAGGATGGCATCTTAAACAATTGATTTTTCACCTTTTTTTTCTCCTAATATAAGCATGTAAAGCTAAAAATTAGCAAAGTACTGCAACAAATTATAATTTTTAATGAGTTACATTTTAATTTTCACCCAGTTTGCAATATTTCAAAATTTATTATGCTATTTCTTCTTCTCTTTTATTTGTGAGCATTATTTTTTTTACAGTTTTATTGAGATACAATTGACATATAGGCATGGTATATGTTTGAGGAGTACAGAGCAATGATACAGAAGTGTTATTTAGGATCCAAATATTTGGGGATTTTCCAAATGTCTCTATTTAATTAATTTCATTTTGTTGTTGTTAAAGAACATGTTCTGTGTAATACCAAACTTTTAAATTAATTAAGACTTATTCATGATACTGATTATTGTCTATCTTGGTGTACATGCCATGTGCACTTGAAAAGGTTATTTTATCTGCAGTCGTTGAGAAGAATGCTATGTAAGTATTCACTAAAGCCAAGATGGTTGATGGTGTTCAGTCTCCTATATCCTTGTTGTCTATGTATTTTATCAGTTGCTGAGAAGTATTGAAATCTCCACCTAAAATTGTGGATTTGTTTGTGCTGTTTTCAGTTGTATCATTTTTTATTGTATGTGTTTTGGAGCTGTGTTATTAAGTTCGTAAGTAAACATTTAGGATTTTTATCTTCTTCATTAGTAATTAACCTCTTATTGTTATAAAATTGTCCTCAAATATCTATGATATGTTCTGAGTCTGTTTTTTTTCTGCTATTTTTCATATAAGTATCCAGATTTATTGTGGCTACTTTCTACTGTTAGATGTTTTGTATAATTTTCTTTTTATTTAGCTTATATTAGTCTTCATACTAAATTGGGGTTCTTTTAGACAGCATGTGATTGGATTTTTCTTTGTAATCCAGTTTGCAAAAGTCAGTCGTTTAGTTGGAGTGTTTAGTTCATTTATACTTAATGTAGGTTATCATATGATTGGATATCAACATAACATTTGGTTATTTGCTTTCTATCTGCTTGATTAATCCATATTCTCTCCTTTCCTTCTTTATATTTCTATTTCAGTACATTTTAATATTCTATTTTATCCCCAATATTGCCTGTTAAAAGCCCCTTTTGCTTAAATTTAGCTGTTGCTCATAAGTTAATAATATACATTTTATTACATAATCTGCCTTCAAATAATAATGTAGGCTCTTGACGTATAATGTAAAAACCATACATTATACTTCCATTTATCCCCTTCTATCCTTGTATTTTCATCTTACATTTTATTTTTACACATGATATAAATATAAGAATACATTGTTAAAATTTTGCTTTAAACCATCCTTTGTCTTTTAAAGAAATTTAAAAATAAGAAAAATCTTTTTTATCCTTCCCCACAAACTTGCTATTTCTGGAGCTATTTTTTTTTTCCAAGATTCCATCTGGTGTTATTTTTCTTCTGCATGAAGAACTTCCTTTAACATTTTCCATAGTGCAGATCTGTTGGCACTAAATTTTCTTATAGTTTCACCAAAAATGTTTGGATTGGCCAAGGTTGTTCTGTAGTAGCTTTCTCCAAAGAAAAGCTTGCATGTTAAAAATTATTCAACTATAGCATTTGTTTTTGAGGACTATTTAGTTTGTCCTTGGCTCACACTTTCTTTTCTTAAAGATCTTATAACTATTGCACCATTGTCATCTGTTTTTTGATTTTGCTATGAAGTTGGCAGAGCCAGATTTTTTTATTCCCTTGATATTTTTGCCTGACTGCCCATAAGATTCTTTCTTTAATTAGTAATTTATGTAATATATATCCCAGTGTTAACAAGTATGGGTCAATTTATTTTCTGACATACTGGATATCCTTCTGCAGAATTTGAAGACATCTCTCATTTTAGAAAATTGTCCTGAATTATAAATATTTTTATTATAATCACTTGATTTTATTTTTGGGATTCCAATTATACATATATTGAATCAACCTAATATTTTATATCTATAATTTCCCCTCAGTTTTTTTTTAAATGTTTATTTCCAACACATTTTATTTACTTTTCTTGTTTCTAGCTTCTATGTCTTTTATACTTTCTTAATGCCTCTTTTGTCTATGGTTTCTTCAATTTTACTTTCTTTTTGTGACAATTTTACTTTTTTTTTCTACTTCTTTTTTGAGTATTGCCAGAACCAGTTCAAATACTTCTGCTGTTTCCAACTCTTCCATGCATCCTTGCATTTCTGCTTTGTATTCTTACTTTTTAGAATCGATTGCTATGTATTTCATAGGGATAAATGTGATTTCAGTTTTCCTTTTCTGCATGGCAATATTTATCTGATATGTATATAGTTCTTTATCTGTTACTAAGCTACACTTCTGTATCCTTTGTTCCTAAAAATTTTTATGTAGATATTTTATCAACTCCTTTTAATTGTTTATTATTGAATGGATTGTGCTTCCTAGACCAGCTGTTTTTTGAGGCTCTTGTGATACAGTAGGAAGCAGAAAAGTATTAAGGATCTCCCCCTTCCAATGTTTCAAAGGCAGACTATTTCCAAAAGTATTTTACTAAATAATATATTAAATATATGTTACAAGTAATTTACTTAAATATAAACATATTTAAAATGACAACATATCTAAATAAATGCATATTAAATATAACTTACATGTAAGTAAGTATGGCTTCTGCACCATTTCTTTTGCATTTGTGAAATATGATACCGTAACAGTCTTTCTTTACTTACCCACTTTCATAGCTGTGTCCTAGATACAACACATAGCATTTGCATTGTGTTGTTTCACTGTCAGGAAATACATTCTTCTCGTTACTTTTTTCCTTTTAGTCTTTATTTCCAGAAGCCTGGGGCAGGGAAGGGTTGCTGACTTTAAGCATTCATTTTCATATTGGAATTATCACTTTAAAAATTCTTGTTACTATGTTAATTTACTTAATTATTCTATTGCAAAGTAAACAATTTGATAAAAATCAATAATCTCAAAATCACTTAAACTCCCTACTGTATTTTCATTGATTTTTCACCCTTGACTTTTCATCATATGCTCTTTGGAAAAAGTCTCCAACCATTGAATTAAGTGACAATAAAATCCTTGCAATTTATAGAATTGAGTTAATTATTATACCCAAAGACCAAAGTCCTCCTGTTTCAATCAAAAGCATTGCACACTGTCTTCTTCTATTGCATTGTTTTTCTCAGGCATATTTAAGGATGGAATATCAAGTGTTACTCTAAATTTACATGAGTGTTTTCCTTAGTTTTTAAATACCCACAGCACATTTACTACCATTTGAGTTATCATATCACAGAATGACCACCAAATACCAAATATTTCAGAAGTCTTGTTTTCGTTTAAAAAAATATATGAAGATGGGGTTGTGGGATACATAATAACGTAGAGAACCTTTATTATCATAAAGCAGGCTAAGAGAAATAATCTGAGAGTTCCTGCTTCAGAGCCCTTCTATGGAATTAATTAACTAATGTAAATTCAAATTGTCAAAAAATCAACATGTTTTGAAGATATTTAAAAATATCTACACTAATATACTTTGTCTTATAATAACTTTTCACTTTGCTGCTCTCCATGTATGTATATTCATATATATACCCTCTGAAAACATAGCCCATTGAAGGCACATTTCAAACTTAAATCTGTCTTGTGCAAGAGATTTAAAAGATATAGCAATGACTAGGCATTAATTTTGTCTGGTGATTGATTGTATCTTGTTTCCATGGTAATTAACACAGAGCCCAGTTGCCAGCCTATTAAATATAACTTACATTCAGCTACTAGAACTGGAGCCAGGTTTTCGTTAACTGTAGTTCTGCCAGAAAGAACTTCAACGTGGTGGTCCCTAGTAAGACTTGGTTTGCTGAAACTCTTAACAATTGTACTTTTTCTTCCATTTTCTTACTTTTTTTCTTACTTTTTTCATATTTATCACACCATCTTCTCACTGTGGACATCAACCTCTTCAGAGGATATGAAACTTGGTACGCAGCAAAGATCGAAGGTTGACAGCTAGGCTAAATGAGTTGATCATGACTTTCAGGTCTATGCTCATCTATCTTATATTCCTTGTCTACCAGTGTTTCTGTGTTTTCTCAGAGGCAAAACATTGAAGTAGTTGTGTTTTCTGTTTGCAAGTTATGTTTGATTCATAGGAAATGATTACATCCCTATAGTTTTGTACATGGGGGAAAATTAGGTACAAGGTGGCTTAATATTTGTGCATTGTCCATTCAAGTTCACCACAATGAAATAACTTCTGGTTTTAATTGCTGAGGTTGCAGAAATGGCTCTGAATAACTAGAGTAGATGAGACCTTGACCCCCAGGAGAAACCAATTCCTCAAGAAGTCAGTTTTGGTTTGGAGAAAAAAATAATAATTTTCCAGTTTTGGATAGTGAATAAGGGGAGAAAGTGAAAAGGTAATCAGTATTTTTTAACAGAATTGATGAGGGTTTTTTGGTTTCTTTTTTCTCTCTAACTGGACTCCCAAGTTGGAATTCTGCATACTTTTGCATTTTACAGCTCCAAGTTCAGCACGTTCTCCAATGTAGCTCAGACATTCTCCAATGTTTTTAATAAATCTGGCTAATGACATTAATATATATCTAGCATTTTACAGGAAAATGTCAAACCTGTGGCACAATCCTGTAGAGTACCTTGTTCCCGTTTTATAACTAAGCTCAAAGCTATTAAGTGGGTGGTCCCGTATTTTATGCCTTAAATTCTGATACTGTGACGAGTATGCAAGTTCTTACCCTTCCATCTTTCGACCTTATCTTCTGTTAACCAGGCTCCCGCTGCAATTATTTCTGCTTAGCTTACCTAGAGGGGCCGGAAATCATGTATCCCAAACCTCATTTATGTTACAAGAGATAAAACTGAACTCCAATATGATACTTATTGGCCCAAGGGTACAGAGTCATCGATTTGAAGAGAAACCAAGAGTGGCCTGATGTCTTGTTCAGTAGTGTCTACAGTGTGTGTGTGTGTGTGTGTGTGTGTGTGTGTACACATCCTGGGTAGTGGAGAAACAGGGCTGGGAAGACAGGGAATAAAATAGTACCTGCTTCATTGTGGGAGTGCCCTTTAGAAGAAAGAAAAACATCTAAAGGCCAAAAAAAAAAAAATAATAAAAAATTTAAAAAAAAAGCCTCTCCTTCAACTTTGCTTTTCTCATGCAATTTCTCTGCGTTTTGAATAAGGAGCTTACTTTTCCCCCAATGAAAGTAGTTAAATTTCTTAGGCTTGTTTTTTTTTTTTTTTTTCAGGCTTCCTTCTACTAAAAAGACAACTGTTCCTGAAGGTATCATCTCTGGAACATAAAGTGGACACTCTTCTGTCTCCATTATTTAAGGATTTCCTGTAAACTACTCAAAACGTGGAACTGGGTTTTGGGAGCAGAAACCTTAAAGTAAGGAGAGTTCTACGCTCAGGATAGAAGCATATTCTATATTTCTGTCTCTTTTTAAACTCTCTAAAGGGCTGTCTGATTTATGAGGTTTATCAAATTGGGTTGGTGGTAGTAGTTGGCCCTGAGTGTAGGTAAGAAGTCAATGTAGTATTTATAGAGAATGTAAACAATAATGAAACTGACTCTAATCAGTCTGATTTTTATTAACACCATGAACTGGCAATTTTGAACAATTAGGAATGGTAAAATATACGCCTCTGTGCCAGAATGGAAAGCTCCCATCGTTTCCACACCCGTCAATACGCCACTGCCAGAGAAATAACTCACCAGTCTTTATGTGGGTATCATTTCAATAATTTTGGCTATTTCTTTCTTTTTAAGATTTATTTAATCATGAGAGACACAGCCAGAGCGAGAAGCAGGCTCCATGCAGGGAGCCTGATGTGGGACTCGATCCCAGGACTCTGGGACCATGCCCTGGGCCGAAGGCAGGTGCTAAACCACTGAGCCACCCAGGAGTCCCAATTTTGGCTATTTCAAGATTGAATTAGATTGATGAGGAAAAATCCTAGGAATCGTATTTTTTGAGTTCTTCCACTTTCAAACATGACCTTCACAAATAAAGACGTTTGGCTAGGTGCGGAATACTTTAGTCACATTTTCTTCCCTATATTATCTTAAATGTGCCAGGTCATTGTTTTTTGGAATAGGAAGTTGCTGTTAGAGCCTGATGACAGTCCAAATTAGACATTTTTGCCTGGATACACAAGTGATATTTATTTTCTGGAAAGGTTAATTTTTATATTTATAGTTTTCCAATCAGTAGATTATCTTTGTAGAAGTTTCAGGCTTGCAGGAAAACTCAAAGGCAAGTAGAGAGTTTCCATTTACTCCTTCCTCTTGGCCCCTATTTCCGATGTTATAAATATCTTGCATAAGGGTATTACATTTGCTACAACTGATGAGCAAATATTGATATATTATTCTACCAAAGTCCACAGCTTATATTAGGCTTCGCCCTGTGTCGTACACTGTATTGACAAATGCGTAATGACTTGTACCCACCATTACAGTATCATAGAGTCGTGTCACTGCCCTGAAAGTCCTCTTGGCTCTGCTTATTCATCCCTTCTTCCCTCTCTCTTCCCCTGATCGATTTACTGTCTCCGTGGCTTTTCTTTTATAGAATATCAAATAGTGTGAATCATATAGCAGGCGCCCTTTCAAACTGGCTTCCTTCATGTAGCAATGTGCATTTAAGGGGCTTCCATGCCTTGATATTTTCCTTCTTTTCTTTTCTTTCTTTCTTTCTTTCTTTCTTTCTTTCTTTCTTTCTTTCTTCTTTCTTTCTTTCTTTCTTTCTTTCTTTCTTCTTTCTCTTTCTTTCTTTCTTTCTTTCTTTCTTTCTTTCTTTCTTTCTTCTTTTTCTTTCTTTCTTTCTTTCTTTCTTTCTTTCTTTCTTTCTTTCTTTCTTCTTTTTCTTTCTTTCTTTGTTTCTTTCTTTGTTTCTTTCTTTGTTTCTTTCTTTGTTTCTTTGTTTCTTTCTTTCTTTCTTTCTTTCTATTTCTTTCTTTCTTTCTTCTTCTTAATAGATTCTATTTCTTTAGAGCAGCATTAGGTTCATAGCAAAATTGAGCAGAAGGTACAGAAATTTGTCACTTACCCCGTGTTCCCACACACTCATGGCCCCTCACCATCAACATCCCTTTGCCAGAGAACTACATAGTTTGTTACAACTGATCAACCTACATGGACACATCATAATTATCCACAGTCCATAGTTTATGTTAAAGTTCACTTTTGGTGTTGTACCTTCTATACATTCAGACAAAACTTTAATGACACAGAAACCTCGTTTATAGTTTCATACTGAGTATTTTACTGCAGTAAAACATCCTCTGTGCTCTGTTCATTCATCCATTCCACCCTCCAACACATGGTCACTACTGATCTTTTTATTGTCTCCATAAATTTATTTACCCCTTTTCTGAATGTTATATAGTAGGAATCATACATGTAGCCTTTTTGGACTGGCTTCGTTAACAGTAATATGCGTTTAAGATTTCTTTGTGCATTTTCATGACTTGATAGTTCATACTTTTGAGCACTGAATAATATTCCATTGTTGGGATTCACCACAGCTTATCAGTTCACCTCCTGAAGGGCATCTTGGTTTTTCCAACTTTTGGCAGTTATGAGGAGAGCTGCTACAAACATACAATGTGCAGATTTGTGTGTGGACAGGAGTTTTCAACTCCTTTGGGTAAAACCAAGGAGCACATTTGCTGGATCACAGCATAAGAGTAGATATGAATTTGTAAGAAACCATCCACCGTCTTCCAATGTGGCTGAACCATTTTGCATTCCTACCTACAATGAATGAGAATCTCTGTTGCACCGCATCCTCTTCAGTATTTGGTGTTGTCGCTGTGTGAGATTCTAGCCATTGGAATAGATGTATAGTGGAGTCTCATTGTTGCTTTAGTTTGCAAATTCCCTAGTGACATATGATGTTGAGCATCTTTTAATTTTAATATATTTACTTGCCTCTGTTATCTCTTTAACAAGGTGTCTGTTCAGATTCTCTACCTACTTTTAAATTGAGTTGTTCATTTTCTCATTGTTAATTTTTTAACTGCTCTTTGTATATTTGGATATTAGCTTTTTAACAGTTGCGTGTTCTGCAAAGATTTTTCTCTGAATCTCTGGCTTGCCTTTTCATTTTCTTAACAGCATCTTTCACAGAGTAGAAGTTTTTAATTAAAAAAATATCCAACTGATCATTTTTCACCTTTGTGGTTTATGTTTTCTGCATCGTATCTGAAAAGCCAACCTCAAATCCAATGTTATCCAGATTTTCTTCTACGTATCTTCTAGGAGTTTTATAGCTTTGCATTTTATATTTAGGTCTGTGATCTATTTTGAGTTCAATTTTGTGAAGCATTCAAGTTTTGTGTCCAATTCTTTCTGTCTTTCTTTCTTTCTTTCTTTCTTTCTTTCTTTCTTTCTTTCTTTCTTTCTTCTTTCTTTCCCTTTCTTTCTTTCTTTCTTTCTTTCTTTCTTTCTTTCTTTCTTTCTTTCTCTCTCTCTTTCTTTCTTTCGAAGTTCATTGTTCCAGCACCAGTTTTTGAATAGATACTCTTTTCTCCTTGAAATCTTTCTCCTTGTCTTTCTCTTTGGTCAAAGATTAGTTGACTATATTTGTGTGGGTCTATTTTTGGACACCACTCTCTACTCTGTTCCCTTGATCTATGTCTATTCCTCCCCCAATAACACATTGTCTTGACCATTGTGGTTTCATAGTAAGTGTTGAAGATGAGTATGTCAGTCCTACTTTGTTCTTCCCCTTTGATATTGAGTCGACTATTGTGGGTCTTTTGCCTTTTCGTGCAAACTTTGTATCAACTTGTTGGTATTTACAAAATAACTTTCTGGGATTTTGTTCAGTGTTGTGTGATTATAAAAGTCAATTTGGGAAGAATTCACATCTTGACAATACCAAGTCTTCCTATCCATGAGCACAGAACATGTCTTATTTATCTAGATGTACAATTAATTTTTTTAAAGATTTTATTTATTCATGAGAGACCCAGAGAGAGGAGGGGGGGAGGCAGACACAGGCAGAGGGAGAAGCAGGCTCCATGCAGGGAGCCAGATGCAGGACTCAATCCTAGGACTCCAGGATCATGCCCTGGGCTGAAGGCAGATGCATTTAACCACTGAGTCACCCAGGTGGCCCTACAATTAATTTTTACAATTGGTTTTGTAACATGTAATTTTACAAAGTTAAGTTTCATAATTTTCCCAGGTATATATTTGTCTTTTAAATATTTAGTTTAATGTTTAAATTTTTTTATTTTATGAATATTCTATCAAATAAATTTTTTTTGTGTGAGTCTGTTCCATTGCTTTGGTTTTATCTTTTTGGACTTTACTTAAATGTATGTTGATCTTTTATGTATCTTCTTTTTTTTAAAGATTTTATTTATTTATTCTTGAGAGACAAAGAGAGAGAGAGAGGCAGACACAGGCAGAGGGTGAAGCAGGCTCCATGCAGGCCCCCTGATGTGGGACTCAATCCCGGGTCTCCAAGATCGCATCCGGGACCGAAGGCAGGTGCTAGACCTCTGAGCCACCCAGGGATCCCCTTTTATCTATCTTCTATGTCTATTATTTTGTCTTGAATCCATTTTTATTCCTCTCCATTTATTTTTAGATTTTAGAAATTGATTCTTTTCATCTTCTATAACTAAGACAATATCCATTACATTTATTTACTCTTGTGTTTTTCTAGTTTTGTCTTGCTTTCTGAAGTCTTTTTTCTTTTCTTTTTCTTTTTGTTCCCTGAATTTTGTTTCCCTTCTTCTGAACTCATTCTTTAGACCAATCTCCTGAGTTTTAGATTTCTTAAAAATATGAATTAAGTTACTCTTTCATGATTCCTATTATTTTTTAGTGTCTTTAGTCCATTTTGAAATTTACATTACAATTTTGGGGGGATTTCATCTTTTTAAAGTCTATCAGGACTTTATTATGTCTGATATTTGTGTGTAGAATTTGATTGCTATTACTTGTTTTAAGGATTTAAGTGCAATAAGTTTTTCTGTATCTTTAGAATTGAGAGAAAGGGAAAGATAACTTCCACTTCTGTTGTTTTAGAACTCTCTTGTATCGTTTTCACTGAGTGAGCAAAAAATAAAAATGTGTACTCCTTCCGAGATCTGCTTTCTCTCCTTTATCTATATTTTTTGTTTCTTAAGATATTTTAGATATCATTTTTCCTTCAATAATAGGCTTTGTTTCAGAAGAAAGCTTCAGGGATCCCTGGGTGGCGCAGCGGTTTGGCGCCTGCCTTTGGCCCAGGGCGCGATTCTGGAGACCCGGAATCGAAGCCCACATCGGGCTCCCGGTGCATGGAGCCTGCTTCTCCCTCTGCCTGTGTCTCTGCCCCTCTCTCTCTCTGTAACTATCATAAATAAATAAAAATAAAAAAAAAAATAAAAAAAAAAAGAAGAAAGCTTCAGATTGTTCGTTTCAAAAGTGCTTGGATCTCAGGCTGCTTTCAGAATTTACTATGATCCTCTTGCATTCCATTTACTAATCAGAATCTCCTGAAACCCTTTTTTATTTACAGCTGCTATTTTCAGAGAAGTCTGTGCATTTAATGGTAGAAGACTTGTTTTCTTATCCATCAGATACCTCTTTGCTTTTCCTTGCTTCCCCATACTCACAGCACATGGGCCTTGTAGCTGCCTTGCTTCGCCCCAGCTGCCTATATAACCACCAAGTTTTATTGGAGATGTCATGTTTGTGTTTGTTCTTGCTATCCTACTGGTTCTGCTTATTTTTTTTATTAGAGAGTAAGAAGCTTCAGAAACTATGCCAGTCTTGCCACCATCTTCCCAGACTTGATTCATAGCCTTTGTAATATTTTCTGAATGCTACATGGCTTCAACTGGGTGACTCCCTCCTACACACTCCTTTCTCAGAATACACCATTGTTTATTTCCATTCAACAAACATCCAACAAACATTTATTTATTGAGTGCCAGGCACTTTTCAAGCACAGGAGATTTAGGAGAAAACAAAGTTCATAATGCTTAAATCCTAATCATGGGTGATTTTTAAAATGAGGAAAATAAATAAGTACCTGCATAATATGGTGGTATGTGCTATGAAGAAAAAAAATTAAATTAGGTATGTGCAGAATCAAGAACACAGAAAGTAGGTAGGCTTGTTATTCTAAATAGGGGAGGCAGGGTAGACCTCCCTGATAGTTTCATATTTAAAAAGAGAATTGAAAAAAATAAAAAAAGAGAGAGAGAATGAGATCTGTGGCTCCCTGGCTGCACAATAAGTGAAAATTCCGGACAGAAGAAACAGTAAGCCAAGAGACCCTGAGGCTAGTGCATTCTTGAGGAACAGTAAAAGAACAAAATCTCCGGTATGGATGAAGAGGAGGCTGTGAGAGTCAGAGAGTGGGAGGCAAAGCCATGGATGTCAGTGTGTAAATCATGCAGGGTCTTGCAGATTATTACAGCAAGTCTGGATTCTTCGCTGAGTGAGATGGGAAGCTCCCGCAGAGTTTTGTATAGTTTAATAACACCATTTGGCTGATGCATTAACAACAACAACAACAAAAAAGATGATCAGTTCTTGGGAAGAGTACAGTTAGGAAAGCCAAAGCAGAAGTAATGTAGGGCAGGGAGACCCATTATCAGTCCAAGGCCATGAATGAAGTAGGAGGTGATAAAGCTTGGACGAGGGTGGAGGGGAACATGGAGAGATGAGAAGGAGTGGAGAGAATCTAGATACATTTTGAGGGTAGCAGTTTCGAGGTAGTGACCTTGATCTGAGACAGGAGAGCCGAGTGTTGGACCTTCACACCCAAAAGCCACATGTAAGTCTGTGTCAGTGTCGGACACGCATTCCAGTCCTTGTTTTGATGTTCATTCAAATCACTGAAAACAGCTCCAAAAAACACAATAATCATCATAATCTTTCAGAATAGGTTTAAAAGATAAATAAATCACTACACAGTGACTCTTCTCACATCGTGTTTGCTGACCTCTCGGATGCTGTCATACGTACCGTGCCCAGAAGCCTCCAATTTTCCAAAGCTCGGAGGCTTTACAGCCCTTCCTTTTGCTCTCCCTGTCAGATCTTCCCTAAGCAAAAAGAAACAGCCCCTTCCACTCTGCTTTCCCTCTCACGCTGGCCTTTTTACCTCTGGCTTCCTCTCTATCTGCTGATTATGCATTTCTGCAGCGCCAGGGAGAGCAGGCTTTCAGAGGTCGCACCAGTGGGAGGTGGGGGCAAGGGGACACATGCACGGAGGAAAAACGAGAAAGCCCAGTGAGATAACCCGCTTTGCTTTGTGCAGTCGCTGGAGGTATAGTGAGAATATTGCACATTAATCATCTCCTTTCTTTCTGCCCTTTCTAATTTATCTTGCCAGTCTTTCTATGCACCACCAGGACATCATTTGTGACAGTCTAACAACTTGAGACATCACAAGGCATTCTTGCTTTCTCAAAACCATGTCCTATATGGACTAATGGGGGAAAATTGTGATATTCTGGAGTGCTATGTCCAGCACACATAGGAAATGCGGGTTGAAAAAGATGAGGGACTATATGTAGCTCTAAAGTCCTGACACCTCTGTAGGCCCTTCATGCTTCTCCCACCAGCCATGAATTACGCGTGTTATGAACAAGCTCCAAGGGAAGCAGACAGTTTTAGGAGGAGAACAAGAGGAAGCAGGATCACACCTTTGTCCTTCAGACTCTGTCAGGCCAAACCCTAGGAAGGACCAAGAAATTAGGAAAACGGAGAGGATTCCTTCTGAAGGCAAGGGTCTCCACATAGAGCATCCTACTCCTCTCTGGTGAAAATGCTGGAAAGCAGGGACCACAATGAAGTGTTTCATGACAAAGAGACATGAGAAAAATGTAACCTTTTTCTAGGAAGGGCATGGTGGGACCTGCTCTATGAGCTGCAGAAAGGGAAGGAGCCAACGTTCCAACCGGAGCCTCATGGAGGAGAAGGGTGGATTTCGCCAGTGATGGGACTGTGGCTTATCCTGCAGGACGGTGTAACTTATCTGAGCTAGATGAACCCACACATCTGACCTCGGCCCCTCTGAAGGCCCCCTCGACCTTCTTCAAAGCCTGGCCACATTCACTTGCTGTCAGCTCCAAGAGAGGTTGTAAGATGTGATTTCTAGATGGGCGGTTGCCATAACAGTTTAACTCCTGGGTCCTCTTTCTTAAGTGATAAGAAGACAACGGATAATCATGGGGATTTTAGCCACTCTCACCCAACTAGGATTAGGCAGAGAGAACCTAGTACATCTGAATGCACTTATTTGTTATATTGCTTCACTCACATCAAGTCGTGAATTCAGAATCAGAAGTAATGCTGAGCTTAGGAAGAAGTAAACTAATGTTTTGCACATCAGGTGACATATATGAGGTACAGGCCCTGATACACCTTTAACAGGATAGATATTCTAATCCAGGTGTGTGCCTTGTATATGCAAGGGCATCTGTGAAGTTTCTCCTTTTGGTGGGAAAAAAAGATTTCTCTAACCTTCGTAGAACATCTGAGGTCACCTAAGCAGGTATCCAGCTAAAGTTCTCATTTATTCTAGTTATGGAAACCCGCTGGCAAGAATTTGGATGTGTCCACAAATGGGGTCCAAAAATATGATGGCATTACCACTGGAGCGGGCAGGGGATTAGATGGAATCAAAGAGGAGAAAATGGAGTCCCAGTGAAAAGCCTCTGTGAAGGGCTGGACACTTAAAGAGGAAGATCTGGGGAAAAAAGGGCCAGGGAAGGTCTGTCCTTTCTAGACAGAAAGATGAGTACAAAATGCGAAGAGGTGGATGATGTGAGAGCCTCCAATCAGTCAAGGCAAGGGACTTGGGCCACCAGAAAGGAAAGAGGAGTCATTGCTTCCATATGAGGATTGCTGACAGCATTAAGAGCCTGGTGGTGCAGAGCTGCCTGGAGGAATGAGAGCAAGAGACAAAGCTGGGCCCTCCTGACCATCGGATACCTTGGACTAGATTGATTCATCAGGACGTGGTAGACGGGGGTTTCCTGATAAATATTTGAGCTGAGAAATTGAGTTCTCATGTAATGACTCTCCCATAAATTTTCCACGGTTTCAAGTTCTATCCAAACTGTCACTCCACCACCTTTAGGAGGCTGTGCTCACTCACACCGTCACTTCCACATCCACATCACAGGAATCAAGAAGGGGCCACCGGTCAGCTTATGCAACCAAAAATGTCATCATTAGGGAAATCTCTTCCTTAAATGCAAATATCCGGCAGCAGAACACTGAGAGAGAAGTCACTATCCATTCAGTAGAATAAAATAGTCTATATCCATCCCTAAAAAAAGAATACCACAAAGAAATTTCATAGTTTCTTCTTAGTGAAATAAATAAAAGATATAAAGCATTCTGCAAAGTAAGAAGTCAACTGGAGGGCTGCAAACAGAAAGCAAAGAGAGAGAAAGGAGAGTGGGGGAGGGAGGGAGAAAGAGACAGAGAGAGGGAGAGAGAGAGGGAGAGAAATAGGTGTAAATGTAATTAAAGGTTAAAGTTGGATGGTGGGCTTCTAGATATACATAGCCCCTGCTTTCCGAAAGTTCAAACTGGGACACTTCACTTTGGCCAAAGATCTACATTAGGACCCATTTTCACTACCCAGAATGAAATCCAAGGGGCAGGGGGTTGCTTTTACTGAAACAGGCAAAAGCAAAGATAGAGTCCAGTGTGGGGTTTGCAGGGAGGCTTGCAGAGGCAGCGCACATAGAGCTCCAGCCCAGAGAGTGGCACCATCCAGCTCCTTATCCTCCAACCCATGCAGCATCCAGCCTTCATCCCCACAGCTTCGAGCTGTGTCTGTGAACATCTGGGCTTTATCTTGATGTGTTTTGTGCATCCATTAGCAAGATGGACATTAAGGTATCAGAACAGCCTGAGAAAGGTGATTTTGGGGCATCTGGGAATGCCCAAGAATTTTTTTCAAATACATGAATGGTAATTGGTTCTTTGGTTTACGCCATTTCAACTAAACTCAAGGCTTCATAGGATAGTGGAGGGAAACCAGTGTGTGTGTGTGTGTGTGTGTGTGTGCGTGTGTGTATATAATTTTTATTTTTTCTCTTTGTGTGAGAATAAAAATGTGTTTCATTTATACTGAAGATAATCAATGAATGTTTCTTTAAAACTTCTACTTCTGCCTTTCCCCAAGATATTTGTTTAAAAGACAACATTTTTAACATGGAAATGGGATTTTATTTTAACACATCTTCATCATCCTGTTCCTTCATTTGTTGGCTCAGAGGTAGTAAGATATGAATATTTCATGGCAATTTTTTTGGGCAATTTTTATATATGGAACAGCTTCCCTGTCTCATCACTTGACATCTATAATTTTGGACATTATAACAATTATAGGACACTTTTGAAAACTCTCACTAAAGTATACATATCTTATATGCTTGCCAAAACTAAATAAATGAATAAAATGAGAAAGAGAAAAGGAAGAGATGCATGAAGATCAAAGTCAAATAAGGATACCTAAATTAGAGAGACCTTAATTCAATTTTCACAGCTGTGATTACACTGGCAGAAGCTGAGTGATTTAAATGTTCAGGATGCATTGAGATATTTGTAGAATTCAAATGCTCTTTGTCTCAAACTCACACACATAGTGACCTTACGCCATCTTTCCCCCCTCTGATTGGGGCGGGCCTGAGTATCTCACTAATAGAAATATGGTTGGAGAGAGTACCCTAAGTAATAGATAATTCCCATGCTGCCCAAATGCTTAAGTGAATTTGAGGCATGTGTTCAGCTTGAAAGCCATTTGGATAGAGCAACCAACCACACACAATTGCTAGGACATTACACAGGGGAAAATGCAGAAAATGAAATTGTTGGCGAAGATAATTACTGTGAGTGCAGTCTGAGAGCAGGATGCTTTATGCAATATCACTCTGTCTATTGTGAGCCAGTAAAGAAAAGACGTGCTTTAGTTTAAATTTGGAACAAAGAGGCGATAGTATAAGACTCCTCCGTGAATTGGGTAATAAAAATGTAAAGGTTTTTGTATTTTGTTTTTTGTTTTCTTTTTTCTATAAAGTCACCAGGAAATTATAACCTGAGAAAACTGGCTCAGTGGGCAGAGTAGTAAGTGTTGAACGGGTGATAATCCTGTGGTTTAGAAGGGCATTGTTTTGGACTGGGTGAGACGCTTGTGCTTCCTGTGGAAGTTCCTTTCAATCATGAAAAAAGAGCAATGGAGGAGATAGAATAGCAGCATGAAAAATATTAATATGAGCAAAAATATAGGTAAAATTATACATTTGAAGAATTAATCATAGTCTTCAACATGGTGGAAAATGAAGAGATAAAATTGATTAAATGCTGGAAAATAGAGGAAGTCATGGGTTTTATATTCAGGAGGTATCCATTATGAGCATTCCCGTTAAAATGAGCTTGTGTGCGGGAGAAAAATAATCTAGCAGAGACATTCTCAAACAAGGCACAAACACTTGAAAAATATTGGATGGATAGATCCTGATTGATAAAAGATATTTGGATTTTACCAAAAAAATAGATTAAAAATCTATATTCAGCTTATATATCAGCTATCTGAAGTAAAATATTAATTAGCAGGTCAACAATGAAAAGCAATGAAGTAGAATCCCAGATCTCTGCATAGAAAAGAGGAGTATCTAAGGGTAGTGTTGCAGTTATCATGATTCATAAAGAAATAAACTTCTAAATAAATAAATAAATAAATAAATAAATAAATAAATAAATATTTAAAAGATAGAAGTAGGACATTAGCCCATCCCTCTATTTTGAAATTTTATAATCTACGATTAATTGTAAAATGAAGGAAATTTTTTGTTTTGTTTTCTTTTGTTATTTTGCTCTCATGGGAGTTGATTTATAAGTGGACAAAATGGAAAGGGCTCATCATATGAATGATAGAAGATGTTCTGATGCAATATATTACTTTTTTTTTCTACTTCTGCAAAGCCCTATAGTGTTGAGCTACAATGACATGGCCTAACAGGTTTTTTTTTTTTAATCCTGGTAAATGATTATTTCCAAATATCCTATTGATCCAGCTCCTGTTTACTACTGCCTCATCCCAAAGATCTCCTCTCAACATGAAGTCCAAATTTCCAGTCAAAAGCCAAGAGCACATTTATCTTAATTCTCATATTCATAAATGAGTTTGTTTGCTCTCCTACCATTACTACTTTGGTTTTCCAGTAGAGTAGACACAGTTGAATGTAAAACCTAGAGATGGACTTGAGACCTAGGTTCAGAAAAGCTGATGGGTACATCTTTCTTCTCTACCAAAATCCAACTAAAAGGAAACAACTGTAAAAATAAGAGATAATCCATAGCCACTAGACAACCTCTATGGCTACCATTAGAGAACCTGAAAAGGGAAGATGTCCAAAAGATGGAGGCGAAAAAAGAATTGAATTACCAAACTCATAATCTGCAGAAAATATGAGATATGTATGTATATACAGGAAAACCATTAGGCAGAGACAGCATAAACTGGGATAAATATCCCATGTGCAGGAGAGAAGGATTATGACCGAAGATTTCAGAATGGCTGTTTCAGAGTCCAATCTCAGAGGCCAAGCATTAGTGTCAGCCATCAGTAAGCAGGTCTATAAATGAAATAGGTTGACTGCTACTTCCAACATGAGAGACTGAGGCCAGAAGGAGAAACAGAGCAAGGTCCTCAGGTAATTTCCCATGGCCATAAAGCAGGAGCACCACCTCCCCAAAAGCCAAAGCCCTAACTCAGAGAGATCCTGACCAGCCCCAGAGGCCTATCTGCTTTCTCCAGCCAGGACTCTGAAACCAATAGTGGGTTGGATCACCAGCTAACACCAAGTACTGTAGCACGTGAGCAAGCCCATCCCCCTTGCCAAGACTGATTTGGTCTCTCGCATATACACATTTGCGGGTCACCATGAGTCAAAGACGATTTGAGGAGAATAGGTAATAAAGTAGAAATATAGAAAAAGCTACTGCAAGAAATGGAAAAAAGAAGTTTAAAAATCTGAAGCTAGAAGGAACTCAAGTTCAATCTAGTATAGTTCTAAAATGAGAAAAATCGCTAAGAATACACAATTGTAACATTAAATATAACAACTACTAGAGCTATGAACTTGAACTGCTCAATACCTGAACAGATATAGTAGAAGGATTAATTTTCATAATGATAAAGTTATTTTGCCTAGAACTAAATTTTTAAAAATGAGTACAACTGCCCCCGCCCCCAAATAAAGCATATATAAGAGAAGGGGGGTGGTGAGAGAGAGAGAGAGCACAATCATGTATCCAGAAACTACAAAGTTGACTTAATATTGATTCCAGAAATAGAGAACAAAGAATGAGGGAGCAATAATCAAAGAAGTACCTTTAAATCATCTAATGTAAAAGTAACTCATGCTTCAGCCTGAAAGCGCTCACATGATGTCTTCCAACATCGTGTTTTCGGTGTCTGGAGCACTTGGGGTGGCTTCTCCAGATTTCCCAGAGAGAACCCCTTTGCTGCCTGCATTGGGATAGAGCTGGAGCAGATGCTGTGCAGACAACCCATTGGCTCTCCACCCCCTGCTCCCTCTCAGGCTGGAGGTTCACGATGCCTGTTGGTCCACGAGGATCAGCCTCCCCCTGTCCATCCCTCACTGCACCTGTGCCCACCGTACTGCCTCCACCACAGCGTGTCACGTCATTCTGAGTATGCTCCTCTCTCTACTCTTGCGAGGTTTATTCAATGGGCTTTCTGGAAAAACAGACCGAGAGACCAAACTGTGATGTGTCCTACTTGTAAACCTTGTTCACACCCAGTCACGATAGGACAGAATGTACTGCTGGAAACCGAAGGCAATGAATCAGAGGCCACTGTTTCTGCTTCTCAAAAACTCAGCGGTTAAAAGACATATGCTTTGGGAAAGTACAAACTTGGGGGAAAATCCTCTTCTATCAGGAAATAAAATCCCTCAAATAAACAATTACAAATTATATAACCCCGATGATTATGTTTCCGGTCAGGTTTACAGAAATGAAAAGGATAGAAACTATCTAGAAATAAATGAGCTTCTGCAGCGTCCTTTTCACAATATACTGTATTCACAAGACATATATTAAAACTTGAGAATTTTGTTACTATTTCACTCAAATCCTTCATTTTTCCTCTTTTTCCAAAAGCATAGCAATATCATAGATAGATTATGTGCTGAAATATAAAATGCATGTGAGAATTTTGTTCATTTCACTAAGACTTAAGTTAATTAATATAACATTGGGGCACCCGGGTGGCTCAGAGGTTTAGCACCGCCTTCAGCCCAGGGTGTGATCCTGGAGACCTGGGATCGAGTCCCACGTCGGGCTCCCTGCATGGAGCCTGCTTCTCCCTCTGCTTGTGCCTCTGCCCCCCTCTCTCTCTCTGTGTCCCTCATGAATAAATAAATAAAATCTTTTAAAAAATCAATAAAACACCAAAGCATTTGATAAAGGGGTCAAATGCAATAGAACTAAAGTTTGTTTTTAAACTCTGAGCTATGATACCTACACATTGCCTACATCTAACTATAATTACCCAATTTGTATTTTCATCATTTTTCCCATATCACAAAATGTCTTATTAAATATTTCGATGAACTTAACAAAGGCAGCATGCTGAGATGACATCAGACACATTTGTGCTACAGTATTTCTGTCAGTACGACTTGTGATACGATGCAAACACTCCTAAAGACCTTCCTTCCCCCACCTACAAATAGGAATTGGGTCTGAGCCGGGCCTGTGCCTTGCTTTAACCCACAGAATGGGTAGAAGGGATGCTGGGCCAGTTACAGGCCCAAGCCTGCTGTGCCACAGTCAGAGCATCTGGTTTCCCAACACGACATTGTACGCTTCTCTGCGGCCTCCAAGCCTTGGGTGGGTGTAAGCTCTTTAGATCAGATCAACACATCTCTTTTTAAACATTTCTGCCCTGGTCTCCATGGGAAGCAGTCTGTACCTTGTCTGGAGATTATCTCTCTGATGTCATATATCACGGTCTAGAATATCAAATCTTTTTCCATGAAACCTACAAATATTATCCATGTGTCCCCCATATCCCCTTCCAGCTTTCACTGGGAAAAAGAAAAGAAAGAAAATTCTCCCTGTACGTCTAGTCTTCTGTTTATGAGACTAACCCTAAAAATACATACACACTCCCTCCTCCTGCCCTCCCCTCCCCCAATCATCCAGGGGAATCAAACATGCAATAATTGGTAACTTTCCTGACTCATCTCAAAATCCTCATGACGTGTCATGTGCGGTGCAGGATGTTTTCCTGTTACTCATGCCCAGTCAGCAGTCTCGTACCCATGCTCCTTAGATGGTGTCAGTAAGCCCTGCTCTCATGAGCCTGGGGCCAGGGAAGTGGCAAAAAGAAAGGCGGTTGTACCATTTTCCAAAAGTTGCAGCTTTCCATAGAACATTGGCACAATCTGGACAAGATTATTGTTCCGGGTGATGACGCGTTCAAGGAGGATTTTGTCATAAGTGCCTCTTCATGAATGTGAACCAAACATTACTGGCCAGCGCTGGGAAGCATAGAAAAGGCAAACAGAGAGGGTGCTTTTACACCTGCAAACCTCCTGGGTCCATCCATACTCCTACCATGTGCGGCCCACCCCCTGGGGAGCCTGCCTTTCCCTCCTCCTGCTGCTTGTCTAGCTTTGAGGTGGAGATTTGAAGATTTGAAGATTTGATTTATTTGTCTGTTTGTTCATTTGTTTATTTATTTATTTATTTACCATGAGCAGGGGGAGGGGGAGAGGGAGAGGCAGAGAGAAGCTCAAGCAGACTCTGCACTGAGCATGCAGCTCATGGGGCTCAGTCTCACCGGTTCAATCTCAGGACCCTGAGATCATGACCTGAGCTGAAATCAAGAGTTCCACCCTGAACTGACTGAGCCACCTAGGAGTGGAGAATTTTTTTTTTTTTTTTTTTTAATTAGAATGTCCTCCTCTGATTAGGCTTCCCCCTCTAGACTGCTGAACGAGGAGTTGTATCCCTACACAAAGCCTACTGTGTTGGGAAGGGTTTGTTGTGTGATTTGTGTGGTTTCAAATGTACACATTCTACTCTTCTGACTTTATTTCTATTCCACTTCCTTCTTATAAACAACACTATTCTTAGACTGATTTTGACTACCTACATCTCCAAAAGGTTCTTTTTTCTTCCTTCCTTCTCTTAATTAAAAACTTTAAAACTTTAAAACTGAAAATAAATCTAGAAACCACCTAAATTTCTTTATTTTGAAGGAAGCTAAAATATGACTTGCTCAAAGTCACCCAGTTAGTTGGTGGTAATTGGAGGAAAGCCCAGGCCTGGTGTTGATGCAGGGCTCACTGTTCTCTATTAAGTAGTGCTTTACAGATTATTTTGTTGAAACAGTCTAGATGGGCTCCTGGGTAGTTCAGCCAGTTAAGTGTCTGACTCTTGATTTTGGCACAAGTCATGATCTCAGGGTGGTGGGATCAAGCCCCTCATCAGGCTCTGTGCTCAGCGGAGAGCTGCTTGTCCTCTCTCCACTCCTTCCCCCTACTTGTGCTCTCTCTCTCTTTCAAATAAATAAATAGAAAAAAAAAGAGTCTAGAAACACTTTATTTCCAATTTACAGAGAATGGAGGGGTGACCATAAAGACTTCTCATCTTAGAGCCACTCAAAATTCCTGGCTAGTTTAGGTCAAAAACAAACAACAAACCAACACAACAACAAATATTATTACAGACAAAAAATTTGCTCATAGTTCTTCAATTCACAGAAAAGCTGCAGTAACTGTGGACTTCCTTACCAGGTGCAATATTACATAGATCTGTATCTGCTCAACAGATTGTTTCAAAAACTGAGCAGAGGGCATTCTATTTATTTATTGATTGATTGATTGGCAGAGGGGATTCTAGAGAGAGCTGTCCTTAGTAAACTAGCTCCTAGTCAGTACTGCACCTTATCCTCTACTTATTTTCTAAGAATGTCAGTAATTACCAATAGTTAGTACCTACCTGGTAGCAGCCAGCCTCTTTCAGCAAGTATGACAACTTTTGAGAGTAAAAGTTCCAAGTAATCCACTCTCCCCTTTCACACTTGGCACTTGCTGCTGGCATTCAGTATTCATTTTGGAGAAATCCATGGACTCCCAATGGGTCTTGTATCTTTTGCCTTGGGACTCACGTATTTGTCATTAATTTACCCTTTTTTTTTTTTTTTGGATTTACCCATTTTTTGTGAAATTTATATGATTTTATTGTAGGATAGACTCATAAGGCAGTGGTTTTCAGAAATTTTCTTCTTATTCTTATGGGAAACATTTTTTTAATTCATTCTTTCAGCACATAGTTGTTGAGTACCTATTGCCATTGCTTGTGGCAGATACTGGGGGAAAATTAGATTGATAGATAGATAGATAGATGATAGACAGATAGATAGATAGATAGATAGACAGATAGATAGATAGATACAGAGAACATACAAGAATGACAATGCTCCTGACTTTCTGTAGCTCTCAATATCTTACAGATATAAATGTTTAAGAGTGTCTAGTTAATATAACAGGACAAATAAAAAGTCCTGATAGGGAATAGACTGTTGGCAATTTACCTAGTTTTGGACAAATTTACCTAGAAAACATAGTTTTGTAGCACACTACTGGGTCATGTGTATGTGTATGTGTGTGTGTGTGTGTTTCATGAATAAGTCATCAACTTTTAAAATTTGGGAAAATCGGATCCACATCCTCAGACATTTACAGTTGGCTGCAACCTAGCCCATTGTGGCATTTGGTGTTCTAAACATCTGCTTCGCCCTTAAAGAAACCAAAGTTCAAAGACGTCAAGGTTATAGGTTAAGAAAGTTAAAGAAAAAAAAGCCACTTGTTGCTGGAGTCAACATTGCAACTCTGACGTTTGGCCCCAACCCTCATGTTCATTCCAACAGGCCCACAGATCCCGCAGCCATGGTGCAGAGATGGTGCTACTGAAGTTCACAGAAAGCTTGTAAATTGCCCAAGGTAGCACAGCTAATTAGGAAAAAAGCCAGAAGAAACTACATAAGAAAAAGTGCTTTACCTACTAAAACCAAACTGCTATCATATCCAGGTTCATTGAGGGTCCAATCTTCCTATTTCTTCAGCTGTGGTCCAGCCAGCCCTATCTTCCTAAGGAACATTATTTTCTACGATTTCTACAGCCAACCATGACCTCTAAGGTTACCCCTTCCATTTCTAATGTTCTGTTGTTTTGTGAAGTTTCTGAATAATCTTTATTCTATGCCAGAACCATGTCCCAAGAGAAAAACATCCTTCCTAATTAACCTCCTCTATGCTGTTAAAAGAAAAAAAGGAGCCAGTAAAGATCAAGATGCCTCTATTAATATTTACGTCCATTCATTATCTCTTAAATAATTACATCTAGTGCTCATGAAGAACTGTTCCAGGCACTGGGGAAATGGTGATGAACACACAGTGCTTCTGCTCTATGGAGGCTCACTTTATAGCAGGGGAGGTGAGATAATAGAGAAACCATAAAAAGATTTTTCAAAGAGGTTATGTTCTTGGAATAAAGAAACCAGGATGCGGGAAAAGAACATGATGATGAGAGCAAGGGGAATGGAAATGGAATGAGTTTGGGTGGTCGGGGGAGGCCTCATTAATGTGGAGATCATGTGCCACAGGGACCAACCCATCACCAGAGGATAAATACAACTTAGTTTAAGCAAATGCATTCCCATACAGCACACAGAGCCTTCGATATGGAAAGTAGCATCTCCTGAAGACTCTTCCAGAACATTTCCTCCACTGCTGGAAGGGGAGGTGTGCTCTGACACTCAGCTCTGTCAGCAGCAGGTCACATCACGAGAAGCTCCAACCACCTGTGAGCATGAGATTCGATGGAACAATACACAGGTAGAAAAAAACATCAGCCCTGATGACATCATTAAGCACCGAACCAACCCAGGAGGAGTGTCTGTCTGGATTTCTTGCTGTAAAAGTAAACCTCTCCGTACTCAAATCTGTGACTTATAACACCCTCACTGGCACAGAAGGGGTGCCTTGGTACAAGTGTGTAAGTGCATTTTTGTGAACACACAGAAAGTGATGTCCTTCATGGTGGCCGGTCATTATTGTCAACCGACTATGAACATTTCTTAGGGGAGCGGGACAATGTGGTAAATGGGAGAGCTAGCAGGAGTGACATACTGAAAAAGAATCAGAATGTTCAGGTGATGCAAAGTGATTGGAGCTACGTGACTAAGGAAAATATTAGTAGATGACGCTAGGTAAAATCATACGATCTGGCCTATAATATCTTGTTGTAAGAAAGCATCATGAATCTGGACAATCTCTGGGTCAAGCAGGGACTCTTCATATTAGCTAGATTACTTAATTACTGGTTATTTGCAAGCCTTCTGCAATTAATTTCCATGACTTGAGTGGAACTAAGGCATATTCATGATTTTATTTCTTTAAAAATACGTGTGTTTAAAATAATTAGTTTTGTTTAGGATACACACGCATATAAAGAACACCAGTAACTCTAATTTCCACCCTATGAAATCTCTGAAGTCACAGACAACTAGTACTTCACATCAGTCACTCCTGTTTACAAAAGCTGAGGCCTAATTCTAAATCAAGACCAATGGCAGCTTTTTCAGCAGCATCTGAGAACATTCCCTGCCTCCTCCTTCTGTCTGGAGCCTACAGCGTCCTTCTTGTGATTAAGAATGCAAGTCAACACCTGAAAATAGGGGTATTTATGCCATCTACTGGAGTTTTTCTAAAAATGCTTTTTCAAATACCAGATGTTCTCTTCTTTTGCAAATTTGGAAATGTAGGCTATTTTGATTTTTCTGCAGAGTACTGTTCAAATTCTCTGAAAATTGGAGAAATATCACATTGCTCTCACCCTGTCGACGTACAGCTCTGTGTTCTTCGTGGCAGTACCACCAGATGTCATGAGATGGCGGAGGGCCATCATTATATCGTTTTCAAAAACAAGGATATACCTAAATTATCTCAGGTGTTACTTGCCTTTTGTCGATGTTAAAATGGTTCCCCATGAAGCCATGTACCTTGTAACTTTTGAGACAAAGAGGTCAGCATGTGTATTATGATTAAATAAAATGTTACTTCCTCCGCTTTAAGTCTGGCTCCTGAATATACCTGATCTTTACGGCTGTATAAGCATCAGTGATGCCCTCCTAGTTTGCAGATTTCTAGTCTAATATGTATCTTTTCATCAGTCTTTGTAAGAAAACAAAACCAAACCAAACAACAACAACAACAAAAACAAACACAAATTCCTTTCCATCAAGTAAGGGGGGGGATCCTTTTTTCTGAGTCTTTAAAAAAAAATTAGACTAGATATTCTAGACTTCATGTACTTTTGTTTTAGATACAGGCACTATGGATCTTATATATAGATTATGGATTATAATCTGATGTTTATTATACATATTAAAATCTTTGCTGCATGGAAGACATTGCCAACAGAAGGAAAAGACAATCCATACTGAGATTTTCAAATCACGTTTCTCACAAAGGACTCATATCCAGAATAAAGAACACCAGAACTCAACGGTAAGAAAATGAACAATCTGCCCCCTAAATAAACAATCTCAACAGACACTTCATCAAACTGGGTGTACTGACGGTAAAAAGGGCATATGAAGGATGCTCAAAATCATCGTTATTGGGTGAATGAAAATGCAAACTACAGTGATACTCCAATACACATTTAATAGAAGGTTTAATTAAAAAAATACTGACAACAATGAAGTGATGGTGAAGGAACAGACCACCTGGATCTCTCTCCTTTTGATGCTGGGGACACAAAATGGCATAGCCTTTCTGTGGAAAACAATATGGTAATTTATCAGAGAGTTAAACATACATTTTCATATGACCTAGCAATTCCATACATGGGAATCTACCCAAGAGAAATGAAAATTTATGTTTACACAAAAAATTACATGCACATGTTTATAGCAACGTTATTCTCAATCAATAAAAACTGGATAAAAGTCAAGATGCTGTCTGGTGCATGGATAAACAAACTTTATAAAGTATATCCATACAATGAAATCTGAGTCAGCAATAAAAATAAATGAATTATTGATTCACCAAAGAATTCATCTTAAATTCATTTTTCCATGTGAGAGAAGCAGGCCCAAGAGCTACATATTGTTTGATTCAATTTATACAACCTTCTGGAAAAGGAAAGCTATTGGAATAGAAAAGAGAGCAGTGGTTGCCAGGGATGGAAGTGGGGCTTGATTAAACACGAGCAGTGGAAGAGAATATTAAAACCAACAGAACATCACAAGGAGTGAATTTGACTCTATGCAAAGTTTTAAAAACATCAACCACGATGTGGGAGGAATGCAAGATGGAATACAAATATACAACATTGAAGAAAAACAAAAACAGAAACATGAGCTCATTGAGGGTAACAAAGAAAATAACAAATACTTTGGAAATCAGACTTTTGATTGAATACTCTAGGACTAAAGAAAAAGTGCATTGTACGTAAAATCTGTATTTGTTTCATAAATCTGTTTTTCTCAGGAGAATGGGTATAGGAATCCTGAAAATACTTTTTGCATATACTAGCATTGAGCAAATAAGTGAATACACTGTAGTATCGACGGTCAGATTTCTCACCATTAGAGCAGATGCTGATAAAGAAATGGAAAAGCTATAATTAATCCTGTGCAGAAATGGAATCAGAGGTATCATTATAAGCCTATACTTTTTAAAGATAGATGATAGATAGATGGATAGATTGGTAGACATAATGCCTGTGTATGCCCTGGGTGGTATAGACACATCTATTTTCTTGCTTTCTCTGCTGAGGTCTATATTCAATGATGTGATACCAGCAACGAGCATACTTAGAGCCCAGATATTTGCTTCTAAATATTCTCCAATTAAAAGAACCAAGATTTGCTTGAAGAAGTGGTTGATTCCAGGGCTGGTGCAGAGTAAATGTCTGGAATAAGATGCAGTTATGGAAAGTTAGGAATTACTCAAATAAATAAATAAATAAATAAATAAATAAATAAATAAAGTGAACTACATGAAGTGATGGGTATGTTAATTATCCTGATCTTGGTAACCATTTCACAATATATATGTATATCAAACTACCACATTGTATAATTAAAATATATACAGTTTTATTGGTCAATTATCATCAGTAGATTAAGAAAAGCAGAGAGGCGCAAATAATGTGGAAAGAGCACAGGAGCCAACCTGTAAGAGATCTCTAGCAAAAGCTGGAACAATGTAAGCAAGAAATCATGATAATATTGGATGAAATTCACAGAATAAAATAAGCATTTTTAAGTTGACATTGACAAAAGTATGTATCTCAATAATCAAATGAGGAAGAAGGAATAGTTCTTCCTCACAGAAAAACTCAAATTGATAAATGTAGGCAAAAAGAGAAAATAGAAAATCACCACTGACATGGCATGGAATCGTTGCAGGCATGCTCTACCGAGGGACGCTAAAATTGATGGGCAAGACTGTGAGAAAAATCAGGATATTTATTAATTAGAGGGGAAAATAGTAATTACCAGTGTAGAAACCCAACAGGCACGGCCTTAAGTGATCAAGATTAATACCATTGATACGAACATCATGTACTTCCAAATCGATGCTCTCAGAAGGACACGTATTTCCATGGTATTCTTGCCAAAAATGTGTAATCATCACCTAAACATGAGAAAAATAAGATTAACCCAAATTGAGGGACATTCTGCAGAGTAATGTACTAGGTCTCATCAAAAGCGTCAAGACCATGAGAAACAAGGAAAGACAGAGAGCACTTTGAGGAATCAGAGGAGACTAAGGAAACATGACAAATGAATACAATGTACTGGATCCTGGAACCAAAGGGGAAAACAGTGGGGGGAAAAAAAAAGGAAAACAATGGGAAAACTAATGAAAATTCCAGTAAGTCTTCAGTTTACTTCATGATATTATATTCATGTTAATTACTTGGTTTTAATAAAGTTACGTTATATGAGATACTGGTATTGAGAAGGCTGGATGAAAGGCAGATGGGCATTTTCTGTACTGATTTTACAATTTTGGGGAAATTTCTGGTTATTTCAAAATAAAACTTAAAAATAGTGTACACTCAAGAAAATTAAAATAAATAATAAAAGATAAAATAAAAATAGTGTCAACCCCTACTTTTTTTTTTAAAGGAGTTGTCTTATTAATATTTAACTACTAGTATTTGTGTGCATGTGTGTGTGTGTCTATGTTCATTTCAAATTTAAAAGTGTATGTTTTGGACCATTTTATCTCAATTTTCATTCTTCTATACTGCTACATTCAGTTTTTTATCTAAATTTTTCATATTTAAAAAAAATTTTTTTCATATTTTATTTTTGATTTAAGACATTAACTTTTAACTGCTCTTTATTTGTCTTGATCTTTTGCAAATGTCAATCTGGTATATCAGCTTTTTGGAATCAACTTTCTCTTGTATTGATGAATTAGCTTCAATTTCCATCTCCTTGATGTATCTTTATTTTTTTTTTATTTTTTTATTTTTTTTTAATTTATTTTTTATTGGTGTTCAATTTACTAACATACAGAATAACACCCAGTGCCCGTCACCCATTCACTCCCACCCCCCGCCCTCCTCCCCTTCTATCACCCCTAGTTCGTTTCCCAGAGTTAGGAGTCTTTACGTTCTGTCTCCCTTTCTGATATTTCCCACACATTTCTTCTCCTTTCCCTTATATTCCCTTTCACTATTATTTATATTCCCCAAATGAATGAGAACATATAATGTTTGTCCTTCTCCGACTGACTTACTTCACTCAGCATAATACCCTCCAGTTCCATCCACGTTGAAGCAAATGGTGGGTATTTGTCATTTCTAATAGCTGAGTAATATTCCATTGTATACATAAACCACATCTTCTTTATCCATTCATCTTTCGTTGGACACCGAGGCTCCTTCCACAGTTTGGCTATCGTGGCCATTGCTGCTATAAACATCGGGGTGCAGGTGTCCCGGCGTTTCATTGCATTTGTATCTTTGGGGTAAATCCCCAACAGTGCAATTGCTGGGTCGTAGGGCAGGTATATTTTTAACTGTTTGAGGAACCTCCACACAGTTTTCCAGAGAATCCAGAAGTGGACCCTGAACTTTATGGGCAACTAATATTCGATAAAGGAGGAAAGACTATCCATTGGAAGAAAGACAGTCTCTTCAATAAATGGTGCTGGGAAAATTGGACATCCCTATGCAGAAGAATGAAACTAGACCACTCTCTTTCACCATACACGAAGATAAACTCAAAATGGATGAAAGATCTAAATGTGAGACAAGATTCCATCAAAATCCTAGAGAAGAACACAGGCAACACCCTTTTTGAACTCGGCCATAGTAACTTCTTACAAGATACATCCACGAAGGCAAAAGAAACAAAAGCAAGAATGAACTATTGGGACTTCATCCAGATAAGAAGCTTTTGCACAGCAAAGGATACAGTCAACAAAACTCAAAGACAACCTACAGAATGGGAGAAGATATTTGCAAATGACATATCAGATAAAGGGCTAGTTTCCAAGATCTATAAAGAACTTATTAAACTCAACACCAAAGAAACAAACAATCCAATCATGAAATGGGCAAAAGACATGAACAGAAATCTCACAGAGGAAGACATAGACATGGCCAACATGCACATGAGAAAATGCTCTGCATCACTTGCCATCAGGGAAATACAAATCAAAACTACAATGAGATACCACCTCACACCAGTGAGAATGGGGAAAATTAACAAGGCAGGAAACAACAAATGTTGGAGAGGATGCGGAGAAAAGGGAACCCTCTTACACTGTTGGTGGGACTGTGAACTGGTGCAGCCACTCTGGAAAACTGTGTGGAGGTTCCTCAAACAGTTGATGTATCTTTAGATATTAATTGTTGCACTATATGCCACTGTCTTTTGTTTTTTCTTTTTATCTTCTCAAATTTGTCAACCTACATCAGGAGGTAAATCAAGGCAAGTCCAAATGACCAGAAATTGAGTTTTTAGGGGGCCAATAGAAGAGGAATTGCAATTTGGGAAATGCAGGCTGTATGAAGTACAGGCAGGTCCACCGAGGCTTTGGCGTGGCCTGTATTTATGGGCAGGGGATGCCAAGAGGAGTAACCCCAGCTAGAGGTCAAGCAGTAAGGTCATTGGCTTGAGGATGGGGAGAGATTCTTGGTGGATGTTCATTGGTCAGAAGACACAGCTCTGTGTTCTGTAAACCAGGCATTTATGGGGAAATCGGTCTTTCAGATTTTAAGTTCAGTTCCTCTCAGGGCACATGTGTGGGATCCTTCATTTCATGGCCTCTGGTTCCATTGAAATTAGAATCTTTTCAAAAGTTAAAACTGTAAATATTCCTGCAAATCATTTTCTTTTAAGTCTAGAGGTTTTATTTTCAAGATTTTATTTATTTATTCACGAGAGACACACACACAGAGAGAGAGAGAGACGCAGAGACACAGGCAGAGGGAGAAGTAGGCTCCATGCAGGGAGCCTGATCCGGGACTTGATCCTGGGACCCCGGGGTCACGCCCTGGGCCGAAGGCAGATGCTCCACCGCTGAGTCAGCCAGGGGCCCCTAAGTCTAGAGTTTTTGATAAAAGTAACGTCCTATTGTTCTGTGCCAGATGGTTGGTAATTTCATTTTTAATTCATTTTAAAGTCAGATATAATTTAGGGGTCATCGTTAAAATTCCCAAGTAAGTGGCCTTTGTGATTATCTTCTAATTTTCGTATTTGATTTCTAATTTATGGCACTGTGGTTAGTAAACACGGCTTAAATGTATTATTTTGAAGAATATATTAAGATTTTTTTTTTCAACAATTGCATGACCCCCAATTCTGGGGCTTGATGCTCTTTTATGAATATGCAGTAAGTAGCATGTGTTTTCATACCCGATCATGATTTTTATTATTGCTAGTTAAGAAAATTTTCACATCTCTTTTTTTTTTTCTCCTCTCTTTTTGACATGCCATGTAGAATTTTAGGATTGCTATTGGAGAGACCCCCTGTTGGGGCTTTTCCACTTGCGAGCTATTTTCTCATGGATCAGAGGGTTTTGCAATTCCTGACAGGAATTCCAATTAATTCTGCTTTGCTATATTCCCATAAAAAAAAGACTTAAAAATGCCTAGCACATTCTTTTATGCACCTTATTTTTAAATACATTTCTAAGAGGAGAGGCCTTCCATTTTGACTAGGCTTTGTTGAAAACCAACCGAATCCACCATTACATGCTTAGACTGTCCATACCTGAAAATTTTTTACAGGCTGCCTCTGACGTCATCCATTCCAAGGCTGGTTGCTCCCTCACTGCCCTCCTACCTCTGGGCCAGGGGCTGCAGGGCATCTTCATTTCACGGTGCATCCTCTGGACCAGCGCCTGCGGGTCCCGGTGCACAGTGAGTTGGCGCAGGGACCATAGACATGGTCATGGAAGCCCTTACACACCGGGAGGGCCACCGGTCATCCTCTCTGCTTCAAGTGACCATGAACAATATACGTACAACCTACTGAACGCCAGCTAAGTGTACCCTCCCACCAGCCTCCCAGACATCTCCCTCTCGGGCATCTCCTGGGCCCCTTCATGACCACGCACTGGAGTCAAAGCAAAGTCACTTAGATTTAAAAATCACAGTAAAACTTCACTACTTTCTTATTCCAGTGATGGTGCCTTTCCATTTTCACCCTCCTCTATGTCACCCCTAGAAAGAGTTGTTTCAGCAAGAGTTAATCGCATAGACTATAAAAATTCAGCCAAAGGAATGTAATGTGAGTTATTTTTGTAGGCAGCGATTTACACACTTCCTATTCTGGAATTCTGAGGTTGCACTGGCAGCCCCCTAGCAAGGTATGCAGGCCTTTGTTACTATTGGCAGAGCTACGGGTAGACTTGGAAAACTCCACGTGGAGGCCGTGGCATTAATAGATCACAGAAGGCTCGAGAGAACACCTGAGGGCCTCGGGAAAACACTCGGGCACCACCACGCTGTCTCTTGGAATTAATTCACTGGTGCGGCATTTGTGGTTGTGAGTGTGAACGTGAGCAAAGAAAATTCACTGTACTGATGACCATGTTGCTATTATACATGACCAGTTTACTCCAACTATGGGTCAGTTTTCAGCTTATATGATTAAATTCTATTTCCCTGTAGTCCTCATACAGATGTAGTTTAACGGTGCCTACTTTGGGCGCCCTGTTCTGAACTTTTGAATAGGATCGTGGTGTACGAAGAGCTTGCTGTGAGGTGATTCCTGATAGCCTGTGGCAACTTGAAATGCTCGAAAGGAATGCGAAAAACATATATATCTGATTTCAAAGCTGAAGCTTAAAGTCTTGCTGGTATGATAATAGTGCTTTATTCTTCTGGATTGCATAGTGATCCCCGCGGATCCCTTAAGCCTCTGGAATCTGCAAATCTCTTCTAACAGGATCTTCATTTATTTTATTTTATTTATTTTCTTGCAAAAGCTGCCTATTCAAGGCTACCTCCAAAGGAGTATTTTCTACTTATGACATAATGGGGATTAAGTAATATCCTCAAGTAATGAATACCCATTTTGTCAAGGCTCTTTTCCTGTACCGTGGAAAATTAGATTATCATTCTTGGCCCCGAGGATCTTCTGACCAATGGAAGAAGATAATGGCACAAAGCAGGATATGCTTCTTTAACAGGTGTTTACGTTGTCGAAAAGGAAATTGGAAGCTGCATTTGATAACATTCGACATAGGTCCTCTTTCTTTTCTCTCTCTCTCTCTCTCTCTCTTACACACACAAACACACACACACAATTACATATAAAATCAGGATCAGTAAGACAGTGCTCACTAGTGCCACTATTTAACATCCACTGGGCATGCAAGTCAATGCAAGGTGGTAAAATTAAAATCAGAATCTAACTATTAGAAAGAAATCAAACCACATTATTGACTGCATCTGATTTTACTCTATACCCCTAAACTCCTTAAAAAGCACTGCAAAGGAACAGGAAACCATCAAAACAACAAAATGTAATTAGAAGCAAGAAGAAGGGATCCCTGGGTGGTGCAGCAGTTTGGCGCCTGCCTTTGGCCCAGGGCGCGGTCCTGGAGACCCGGGATGGAATCCCACGTCGGGCTCCCGGTGCATGGAGCCTGCTTCTCCCTCTGCCTATGTCTCTGCCTCTCTCTCTCTCTCTCTCTCTCTGTGTGTGACTATCATAAATAAATAAAAAATTAAAAAAAAAGAACCACGAAGAAAAGCCAACAATTCAATGGGTGCAAATAAATATAAATACCTAGTTCACTGCTATTTGTAGAAGTAGCAGACAAAAAATATGAGAGAAGCAGTATTACCATATGTAATAAGGACAGAAATATAACAAATTAAAAAGCTGAACAAGATGTGGGCAAAACTTTTATGAAATCTAACATATATTTGGATAGTTAAGGAAATAAATAGAAAATAGCTTGTGTTAGGATAAGGAAATTAATGACTGCATCGACAGTTTTCCTCCCTGAATCTTTATCTTCTATGTGAATCTAAATCTAATTTTAAAATATGAAGACTAAAGTAATCACACAATCATGAGAAAGAGGAGTAATGTGTGAGATTCATAAAAAATGTTAAGTGTAAAGTCATCATGATTAAAATCTTTTGCTACGGATAACGAAAGAAACCTACACCTCAACGGGTCACATGGAAGCTAGCAATAAACTGACATACACTTATTCTGTGCAACAGCGTCATCTCACATCAGTGGGAAAATGTAGGTCACATTTCTACTTGCTTCTTAATACAAAAGAGATATTTAAAAATGAATTAAAATAGTTGAAGAAAAAAATGGTTGACAAGGAGTGCAGGCAGCTTTGTTAGCAGAACTGTAAGTGAAGAAACCACACACACACACGCACACACACACACATTGCTGATTTTGACAGCCTAAACACTTGAATATAGCAAGAAATACTTAAGCAAACTGAAAGTTTATTAGAGCAAAGATGTCATTTCAATATTTATCCGTAAATTAGAGCAACTATTCTCACCCCTGTGTGTACTTCACAAATAAAAACTTCAAACTGAAAGGATTGTGCAGAAGTTATTTGCAAGGTGTATGATAAGCACGCACACACACAAACTTTTATTTCTGGGACTTAGGTTGACTAGATCTAGATTCTCATCAGGGAAAATAGCAATCTCATGTTAAATTCAAACGCTATTCACTGCACCTTGGGAAATTCCCTCTGTCAGTGGTGAAGAGATTTATTTTCTAAAAAAAAAGTCACACACATTACATCTATTTGTACAATGCTCCCTCTTCTCCAAGGATAGTTTCACTGAAGTTCCACATTTCTAGTATTCCTTGTCTCTGTCTTCTTTAGGCATTTCAAAACATTGCAAAAATGACCAAAAAAAAAAAAAAAAAAGGAAACTGAATTCTTAGAGAATGAAAGGTACTATCTATCCCTTTGCAAGATATAGGTGCTATTAAGGAACAAAAATTCCTGTAATCTCTCAACGGTCACCAAAACAACACAGGTATGTTGTCAAGGGTTTTTGTTACTGAACCCTTAATATCATAATGGCAACTTCATGGTGGTCCCCACATTCTCTTACCATATCTAAGGACATTCATAATCGTTGAGGACATTTTGACATTTTTCCAAAGAACTTTCCAATTTTCCTGAATTCTTTGGCCAGGTCACTTCATAACTACCTCTTCGATTGATTTCAATTTTGGCAAAAACTCTTTAACCTTCCAATTACAACTCCGTTTACTCCTCCCAAAAGACCCTAAACTCATAGGTAGACACAACGTGTCTCTATGAAGCTAAAGTAATGAATGCTTCCATCACTTCAACATGGCACAAAGGTAAGCGAGCCAATCAACCACCAACCACCCCATCTGCAAGTCATTACTTACATTCCTACTCCTTCCTTCATGTTGGGCTTCATAACAGTTCCAACACTTTTAGGCAAAGCCAGAGTGGTATATAATTGATCCAGAAAAGGGGAAAATGTATTAAAACAATCAGGAAGATTAAAAAAAGAAAGAAAGCATGCAGATTTCCCCTGCAAATTGTAATGATATCATGGCTTCAACAGTTGATCAAGAAGTTAGAGCCGCAATTCTCATTTCTGGCAGCACGTTAGAAATCCCTGGCATGAAAGTTTACACGCTGAATCTCAGGCTCCACCCAAGACTAAATGAATCAGAATGTCCAGTCCAGGGGTGCATATGTAGACATTTTTAAAATAAATCATTCCTGGTGATTTTCATACGCACTCATGACTGAGAACCAGGAGATTAGGTATATGACGTAGCTCACCTCTCAATTGAGACAGTTATCTCTGGAGAATATGACCTATCCCTGCTGCATACTTTCCATATCGACCTTCTGTGTGATCATTCTCTCTCTCTTGACAAACACATTGCCATTAGCCGTCACCGCATCCGTGTCCGTGTCCCCAGCAGAAGAGAAAGGCATGATGGAATCGAAGATTCATTCCAGTTTTCTTTTCAGAAGCTCTGGGGGTAATAAATGGGCAAGCATATTATTTGAAGCCGCCATTTCACATACCCCACCTTCAACCTGTAAGAGAGGTGCATCATTAGTATTACCTGCGTGTTTGTCATTGGGTCCTTAAATCCTCATCTCTCAGAAAGGTCCTCTTAAAACTAAGCGTGGCTGGCAAAGAAGCTGTCATGACCTCCATGAAAGACACTCTAGCCTTTTTGGTCTTTGTTCCTTATTTAGTTTCATTTTCAAAAGACTTTACACCTGAGCGAGCATTTACTAATTTTAATATGGACTATTAATAACTACTAACTCTGGATTCTCATAAAAATCTTTGTGTCCCTATGAATATGCATCCTTAAATCAGTACTGTAAGCACCAGCTGGAAGCTCTTGTGTCTGCCCAGGTGTAGACTGGTTAAATCCAGTCTACTTGATTAGGTTGGTTGGTTTATTGGGAAGCATGTTATTTTTTCTATCTCATGAAATGCATCTTATTGCTTGTATGGAAGGGAAAGAAGATCTGTTGACCTTAGGTGATGTCAAGGATGAAACTTTAATCTTGATTCTCAGAGATGCCAATTTTTTTTTTTTCAATCTGCTGCAAATTTGAAATTACTGCTCTGCAGCTGGGAGTTATTGCTATATATTACTTCTTAACAGTGGTGGCACACTGTATAGCAGGTTGACCCAAATAAAGGTAAATCAATGTATTCTTATCAAAATAAAAATGAGGGCAGTCTCTTAATGGTTTAAAATACTTAAGCGTTTGCCAAGGGGGAATTTACAAGATATATTCCCTAAAAGAAATTCTATTCCTGCCATTAAAATATTCATCATTGTTATGAGTATAAATTTTTTAATGTTATTCTTTTTTTTCCCTCAAGGGTCATAGCAGAGATCATTTTTCTTTTTATTAAATTTAGAACTCCGACATAATGCCAACAAATACAATTTAATGTCCTTACATTGAGATTTAAAAAACAAAATGCAACATCTAAATACCTAAAGGGGAATTGTAGATACGAAACAATTTTCCTGAAATTTTTGAATTATGCTTATCCATTTGTTCTCCCATTTTCTGAGGTCTTACAAGTTGGACATTTGGATTGGATTTTTATTTTTGTGTCTTGTTATGAACATATGGCATAGTTTAAGGTAGAAGCATATACTAGTTTGTGTTCACATGAGATATTCATCTTAAGTATTCCATTAGGCAAAATAATGAAACAACACCTCCAATGAAGGATACTACCGGTGAACTGAATTATCACTGCCTAGGAAAAAATCTGGAGCCTTTTTATATCCAAAAAAACAAAATGTGGGCATGGAGTGAAACAGAATTATTTGAATAAACATCTTGATTCAAATGGTAATGTCACCAAGAAACATTTATTTGAAAATCCGCAAGTGGTATTACCATTTGAATAAAATGATAATTTTATTTTATCGGTAAAATGGTTTGTGCATATTATTTGGGAGGGCTTTGTTATTGAATTATAAAGCTATTTTAATTTCCTGGCTCTCCTTAAGCATTGCAGATTAATACTTAATTAAAATCTCAAAAGGGAAGTATTTGATCTCATGATTAATAAAATTGTTATCAGTTAACATAATTGATTCTAACCCCTTTCTCACTAGTATTTTTAAGAAAGGATTGTGTTTGGGAGCCAGTGCTGTCAATAAGCACATCACCATATACATACGAAGTCCTACAATTGTTATGGTGATATAAATTTATAGTCTCCAACACTCCCATAGTATTTGAAATAATAAGTAGGCACAGCAATCTGTGGGACAAAATGCTACATGTGGTTTGCAAACATTGTCTCTGGCCTTGAAAAGACACTTGGTTTAACCAGAGAAAGAGCCTGGGTTTATTGAATCCAGGCTCTCTAACTATCTAATCCCATGACCTTGGATTTATTTAACCTTTCGTCTTACTTGTAAAATAGGGGCGATGACACCTACCTCATAAACTTGTGGTAAGGAATCTGATAGTGCCTAGAAATTCTCAGGGTCAAAAAAACCAATGAACCAACCAACCAACCAACCAACAAAAAAAATAAATAAATAAAAATAAAAAGAAAGAAATTCTCAGGGCACCCTGAAAATCAAAGTAGGGATATAATCTCAATTCTGTTGTCCAATACATCGTTATAGCACGGGATAATCCTGGATGCTAACAATTTTTTTTTTTCATTTTCTTTGTCTGTAGCTTTTCTTACTGAGACTGTGTCATTGTATTCTTTTGGCAGTAAAGGTAGAGAAGGAAAAATCTGAACAGATGTGTATGCGTGCTCTTCTTTTAAATGGTTGGTTTATGATGTATCCATAATTTCTCCCTTCAGTATAACAATTCCCATGAATAAAACAGAACAACACTAAAGTATCAAATGACCCAGCAAATAAATAAAGGAGGGAGGAATGAGGGGGAGAGAGAATGAGAGAGAATGAGAACCCCCCCAACCCAGTAATTTTTGGGGGAATATTAGCTGAGTTCTTTACAACCAACAATCCTTACTAGGCATCAAGTACATAAAGGAGTGGAGATTATCTTTTTTACTTTTCCTTACTAATTCTAAATGGATACGAAATTTTGTAAAGTTCACTTTGTAGAGTGTCACTTTTGAAAATTCACTACAGGGGCACCTGGGTGGCTCCCTCCACTGAGCATCTGCCTTTGGCTCAGGACGTGATCCCGGGTCCTGGGGTTGAGTCCCACGTCGGGGTCCCTGCTCAGTGGGGAGCCTGCTTCTCCTTCTGCCTCTGCCCCTCCTCTCTCTTCCCTCCTCCCTGCTTGTGCTCTCTCTCTGTCTCTCAAATAAATGATTCTTTAAAAAGAAATAAAAAAAGAAGAAGAAAATCCACCACGATGCTCTAAAGAATGAGTAGCAAGATTCCCACAGAGCTCTTGGTCTAACATAGTTCCATGCAACGAATGATTCCCACACATGTGAGGGTGAATCATACGGTGAGCCCCTTGAAAGCATTCTGTGTTATTCAACTGTAGTGTTGGCCATTGCTTACTTGAATTACAGAAATAGTCAGGAATGGGCCAGAGAGTGAATGTCATTCCGGGTCAGCCTCCAGCATGGTGTTGCAGTGGCCACTTTTCCTGAGATCAGGGAGTATCTGAGCTCAGCCTCCCCTCCCTGGTGGAAAAGACTCAGTACCTCCTGACAAACTGGTGACTTCTGGACATGGGGTTGTATTCAGAGGCAGCAACAGCCCTCAGCCTCCCTCAGCATCTGACCATTTTTCCTCCAGGCCCTTGAATAGAGCTCATCCACTCTCTTGGTCAACGGAGCTCCAGTCTTGAACACACTCATGAGCAAAGCGACCTGAGACGTACATGCGCCGCCTCCCCCTTGGGTGGGTGACAATAGCAGGTCCTAGGGAAACCATCCCTTCCAAGGTGATTGCCTTAAGTCTTCATGGTGCATAAGCAACGGATTAATGATTTCAAACTGTAGCCGGACTTCTTGGATTCTTGTAATGAACCCGAGGAAGCTCTCTTTCTTTGTTAGCAGAGGCTAATATTCATTAGCATTTATTTGGTTTTCTTTTCTAGCATTATATTTTCTGTTATTTTCACAAACACTCCACTGCTCACCCAGCATGCACCAACACCTCTAAGCTTATGTGCACACACACATCCTCATCCACAAGCTGGCCATCGAAAGGCTCTGTGGACATTTGTATGAAACCCTGAGAATTTGTACCATGAAAAAACATGCACACACCTTGAAACCTGGGCCAACAGACTTGTTTCTAAAGGACACAATTGCTGTTGAAAACTTGACTACTGAGCAATGCTGATGTAGCTATCAGGACAGTTCAATTTGTCGATAAGGACAAGAGTGGAAAGCAGAGGCGATATCCATTCTTTACGAGGCTGGTTGCCACCTGCTATGAATGCTGTGCCTATGGTTGCAAATAGGAGAATAATTCCAATATTTCATGTTCCTCTGAATACGTAGGAGCTGTAGGACAGTCCTCGTCTTACATGCATGAATAGGCAAATAAAGGATATGGAGGCTCCATTTGCATGTACGTATCGGATAATTCAGCAGCTCGGCAGATATGGGTGACTGATGGAAAGGCTGCTGCTGCGTCTGATGTGCGGTGTGTGGCTAAGAATAGGCCTGTTAGGATTTGTAGGATGAGACACTCACCTAATAAGGATCCAAAGTTTCATCATGCTGAGATGTTGGACGGTGCGGGGAGACCAATGAGTGAGCTGTTGACCATTTTGGCTAGTGGGTGGGTTTTTCGAATGATGGTCATTAATGTTCTTATAGTTGAAACACAACGATGATTTTTCATGTCATTAGTCATGGTTAGATTCTGTGTAGGAATAATGATAACATATATTGTTTTTATTTTAAGTATTGTCGTTGCAATGGGTTTTGTGGGTTTTGCCATGACGGGGTTTTAACACAGAAAACACGGATTGAGGAACACTGTGGCAGCTAAAGAATCTGGAAAAAGGACACCGAGAGCACATCTGTTATTCGGTTGGCAGTCACCCAAACTGTATGAAGCAGGGGTCCTAAAAGCATCTTCCCTGTGGGCCTTCCCCTGGGTCTCCCACAGTCACCATAACAAAGTACCATCCGCGGGGGGCTTGGCCGACCCAGATGTATCTTCTCCGGGTTCCCCCCATGACCCAGGGCCTCAGTCGGGGTGCACATCCTGAGTGTCTCTTCCCCTTCTTACAAGGACACCGATCACACTGGAGGACAGCACACCCTTGGCACTGCCCTTGTGCTGCATCACCCTCTCTGGGACCTTATCTCCCACTAAGAGAACATTCCAGGTCCCAAGGGGGGGGGCGTATTTCCAGACCCCAGGGCTCGGCAGACACAACTCAGCCCCTGGTGCTGCCCATTCTGCTTATAGGGTGAGCACCTGAAGGTCCCTATAAGGCCCTGGTCTGAGACAACACAGCTTTCCCATCATCCATTTCCTTTTAGGGAATTTAGGATTGCACTGTGCTTTCTGCCCCTCCAGCAATGCACAGACTTATAGGCATACAGTAAAATCTCAATATATGTGTGCGTATATATATATATTTTTTTAAATAAAAAAATGCATACTGTGAGACGACATCATTTGAATTTACCCAGCTGGCTCCTTCCTCTCAGTGACCTGTCCCTTTACTGTCATCTGCTTCAGCAGCTGATTCTGTTGCATTTCTGAATCCCACACAGAATCTTTAGAAAAGGCCGGGGCACTCAAGGAGCTAATGGCAAAGAGAAGAAAAGAAAAAAAAAATTGAAAAATAGATAAACATATGCTTCTGCTTTTTAAAAATTAAGTGATATAAGGGCCGTGGCACTGCAGTCAGCAAAGTGAAATCTGAAATTAAATTTCACTTTTAGGGTTTGAAGGTACAAGACACAGGAGGGAAGGAGGTGCTCTGTTCTGCAAGGGAGACAGTGTCTTTTTCATCCTTTGAATTGGATTTCTATCCAGGTTTTAGAGGGAATTGCAATTGGTGTGTGATGACAAAAATATAGGGGGGAAACATAAAATCAAACTTTTTAAAAATGATTATTGATGTTTAAAGTGAAGGACATGAGAATTCATAGCTTCTTCTTAAATCAGAAATGACTCGGGAGGTAAAGGGACAAGTATAGTCCCTGGGGAAGGAAAACAAATGCACTGAGGCTCGGACCCCAGGACACTCCCCGTGGGGAGGATACATTTCCCGAGGCCCCAGGACCCTTATGTGCATAGTCTGTTACTGTCACTTTTTGCAAGTCCACATTCACTTACACACGCAAAATGTTCTTTCAGGTGCTAATTTTGCTTCATCGACTGGATTAAAAGATCTGGGTACTAAACCTGAAAAATCATGAGGTAACTATGAGGGTTTGGCAGCTTTCTTTACTCTCTTATGAATTTCAAGTCAAGTCACGGTGTAGTCTGGGCTCCGCAGCCCTGGACTCTGGAGTTTCCATGATTTATTTTCTTTCTTGTCTCACCTGCCCGTCCTCCCTCCTCCTCCCCTGTACATCCACCCTCCCCGCCTCCCCTGTCTGTCCTACCTTGGGGTTCCCCCAGCTGAGCAGCTGTTGGTGCTGTTCCCTCTTCTCAGAGTGCTCACAGAATATTCTCTCCCCTTCTTTTTCCACCTCCCTCCCCACGTCCCCTGGCTAACATCCACCATGCTCTTGCAGTTGGTTTCATATAATTTATATATAAATATAATATATATAATATATTTATATAATTTATATATATTATATATAATATATTTATATATAAATTTATATATAAATAATATATATAAATAAATTAAATATTTATATTTAATATAATATATTAATATGTATAAATAAATTAAATAAAACTATATATATATATATATATATAATTCCCGCCCAAAGCCAAGTGTTTCCCAAGCCCCACCCTTATTATTTTTGGTGTGGTGGCCCGGGAGGCCGGGAGCACCTGTCCTGTCACCCGGGGCACTCAGGGATGCACGCACCTGGGGGCCAAGGCCTCTGGGCCAGTAGTTGGGAAGGGCCATGTCCTGCCGGTCCTTCTACCGACAGCAGCACGACAGCCGGAGCCTAGGTCCTTGCACACGTCAGCCTCGTGAACAGGTTATTGCAGTAAATCGTATTTACAAAGATTCCCCCTCCCATTATCATAATTTTAAAAAAAAGGTGGCAAAACTGGTGTTAAAGTTTCCAGGGTGGTCCTTGAGTGAGTGAGATGGCCAACAAAGCAGGAAGACAACAAAGGGCAGAAAGGTGTGCTGTGCTAGGTAATATGATAAGTGAAGGTACATATTAGGTATAAAATAGAATATACTGGAATGTGGCGACACAACACACCACAGCGCAGAACGACAACACGGGATGCATTTGCTGGACCATCATAAAAGTTCTCTTTGTTTATAAAACGTGGGGCTAAGAGGAACCAGAGTTGGTGACGTATTATAACTCAACTTGGGGAACTTATTATAAGGGGGTGTCGTGTGCATCTATTTTAAAGTGTTGCATAAGAAGGAAAGAAATCTAAACGGGCGACCTAAGCTAATATAACATCATGCATATTTCCTTTAAGGTCTTAAATTTGTGGCTTAGGGTCAGTGCATGGTGACAATCAAGTTCAGACTCGGTGGACAGGTCTGTTTCGTGACCACCCAATAATTTCCATGCACGCAAAATGCGAATCACCTAAACCCAAATTATTTGTTCTTTCCCACAGGATCCTAACTGCAAAACTAGGAACATAGGCTAATGCGTCTAAGGAGACTTTGAACTGGTTAACCCTGGGCTGTGAGAATAGAGGACCCCTAGGGCTCAGCGGGGCTGATGCTCGGACCTGCGTGGCTCCACATTTAATCCAATGAGACTCTGGCAGCTAAAATTTTCAAGTGTGTGTCCGGGCGGTGAACTGCCTCCAACCTCACCCGTCTTAGAATCTCTCCCCGGTACAAGTGATTTTTTCCACTGAAATTTGGGGTTAAAAATACTCAATGCAATATACTTGATATTCATAAAACCACCCAGAACTCTCAGCAGTGCTGACCTTACTCTAACCCTTTGTTATGTAATATTTTACCCCAATTCAATAAATCCATATGTGAATTTCGAAGTGGCTGAGTGTTTGCATAGATGGTTGGGGCGTCCTTAGGGTGTGGAGGTGCGGACAGACCTCTCGCCCGTCCACTGGGTCTGTACGTGGGTGTGCACGAAGCTGTGGCCCAGTGTGCACAATCTGTCTACTTTGCTTTCACTCTGACATGTCTCGTTTATTTAAGGAAGGGAAACTCTTCAGGCCTCTGCAGAGTTTCCTTTGTCTGGGCTGTGTTCCTGAATTTTTAAATAATACGGTATTTACACTTCAAAATGCACAATATGCAAAGGCCTGTGCCTTGCTGACCTGTTCCCATCAATAATTTACTAAAGAATTCATCTGTTCTGCTATTTTTTTCTTCTGTCAGATAAAACAAAAACACACAATACATCAGCGTTACTTACACAACGAAGTTTGTGGGATTTTTAATTCGCATAGTTTTGTTACGCAATGCTACCATCTTGTGGCCACTTGCTCAATTTTTAAAATTGCCTGTGCACCACCAGAATGACTCCTAAAAGCATTAATATTGCATTTTCCAGCATCATGGAAGGTATTTACTTTTATAAATAATACCTTCTTACCTATCTCTCAGCAAGTAAGTCATGATAGCTATTTTTTGGTATTTGAAAGTTTTCTATAATTTACCCCAAATTCCCTTACTTCATCTGATACTAAATTCTAGCTAAACTGATATTAAGTTCTGCCTAGAAAAAGAAGAAAAGAGCTTTAAATGCTGCCTTTAGGCTTTTGAGTAGTGTGTTCATACAAACATTTTTTATGAGGCATACTTAGGATGTGTATTTTATCATGTGCCTCTGCAAAATAAAATAATTTATATTAATGAGCTAAATTCACATTCTTAGAACAGACGTATCAAGTAAAGAAAAGTTGTATCTGGAGCTAGACGTATGTGGTGTCAGGCATTATTACGTGCTCTAGGTTAGAGAGTAATTAAAATATTTGGCTCAATTTCATGATCGTCTATGGAGCTTAGAGTTAGGAAAGAGTTTAGTCATATTTTTTTCCTAGATGAGGCCTTTTGCATGTTGGGTCAACTTTCCTAATTTTCAAAGACTTATTTTTTTAGAGCCGTTTTAGATCCTCAGCAAAAGAGAGGAAGGTACAGAGATCTCCCACTCCCATCACCCCCAGGCCCGACTCGCACAACCCCACTCTCAACATTTCCCAGCCGAGTGGGATATTTGTTATAATGGATGGATCTGCACTGATATAGTGTCACCCAAAGTCCATAATTTACAAGAGGGTCGCTCTTGGTATTGTCCGTTCTACGGGTTTGGACAGAGGTATGATAACACGCATGCATCATTACGGCACTACCAGGATATTTCCCTACCCTGAAGCGTCTCTGTGCTGGACCTGTCCATCATTTTCTTCATCCTTGACTCCTAGCAACTAATGATCTTTTTTGCTGTTTCCATAGTTTTGCCCTTCTTATATTTTTCTTTCATATTAAAAGCCAAATATTCAATATAGCCTGTTGTTAGTAAAACATTCTCTTGTCCCTTCAACACAATGATGCCACAAAGTAAGATCTCGTTGACCTCAGTTCGGGGTCTGGGGCCCATGCCCTGCTTTCCACTGGGATGGCTGGTGCCTGGCATCCCGCTTCAGCCTTTGGTTGCGACTTCACATCCTTCTCCTACCATGAAGGGGAGCTTTGTGGGAGATCCAGCTTCAGTTTTAGCTCAGTCTCTATTGGCTCCCGGCTCTCCCAAGGGGAAGCATAAGAATAGTGGGAACTAAATAGTGATAGTTTGATCACATTGTTCAAAACGTTTATAGAGCCTTCTGCTTTTAATTTAGCCAAGTAGGCATCTAAACCCAACAATATGTATTTTAAAAACACACAGCATAACACCTAGTTTATTACCGTCTATCCGACTGTAGATGATTATGTTTTACTGGGTCAGAATTGGTACAGCGACTTGGGGCTTTCTGAAAGCCAATAAAACAATTTAGAAAGAAATTACTAAATAGAGATCTGGCTATAAATATGCAGATGTATGCATGTACATGTATTGGAGCTCATTGTGACGCAAATATTTTTTTTCTGAAACATAGATGTGAGCGTACTTAAAAAATAGTGAAATGAGGAGCAATAGGGACACATTAAAAAGTGTTCCAGTGTAACTCATCAAGGTAAAAGGACAGACTGTGCTTGAATTAAAACAAGCAAAACACAGATGAGTTTATAGGACTGTGTATAGGCGTTAGCTCTTCCTTGGTAGAATTACAATAATCTTTCACTAAAGAATGAACATGTTCTCGGGATCCCTGGGTGGCGCAGCGGTTTGGCGCCTGCCTTTGGCCCAGGGCGCGATCCTGGAGACCCGGGATCGAATCCCACATCGGGCTCCCTGCATGGAGCCTGCTTCTCCCTCTGCCTGTGTCTCTGCCTCTCTCTCTCTCTCTGTGTGACTGTCATAAATAAATAAAAAAAAATTATTAAAAAAAAAAAGAATGAACATGTTCTCAAAGCAGCATTTTCTTGATTTGTGCAACTCAAGTCCAACCTGAGGAAGTGTGTAATATATAAAATGTTGAATCTATCCCTGCTCATGAAAAGGCATAGGTAGGTCCTGTGGATACTCCTTTGTATCGTGTTGCTGGCTCTGGGGAAGGACCGAGTCGGGTTACTATTCCCAACTACCTAACGATTAGGCAAGACCATATAACTAGCAATGACCAATGGATTATGAATAGGTGGCTTGTCACATTTCTTGTTTGAAACGCTGATGCCCAATATGAGGGCTGTTCAGCCCTTGTTTTCTACGCAGTGTCCGTCAAGGATGACACATATTCCAGATGTTGCAGCTTCAGCACGTTGGGGTCTCTATTTGCTTGGGTCGTTGTGTTAAGGAAGCGAAATCTGAGGCCATGATCTATCACCTGAACTAAAGATCATGTTGAATCAACTAAAAATTAATCTTTGCTACGTCAAGCCACTAAGTTTGGGGAGTGTTTTCTTCTTACATGGTAGCCTGCCATGACTTACACAAAACACTGAAAATTCATATATTTGTATCTGTTTGGCCACTTATTTTCTTAACCATTCTTTGCACAATTTGACACAAACTGGCATTAAGATAAAATGATTCTGTTCTCTCTCCACTAAGAATTTGGCATACAGTGTGCTCATTAAACACAGTGACAACTGGGAACATCAAAGAAGAAGATTCAGACTTTGAAAAAATAAAGGGGCCCATGAGAAAGTTCTAGAATGATGGGAGGAGAAAAAAGGCAGAAGCCATCTGCTGCCCCTCCATTTCCTCACCTCCTTCACAGGTAAGGAAGATTGCTTCCCCTGAGACCTTGAGTGTCTCCAAAGCCCGGGACCAGAGATGAGTAGCTTTGGTCCTGAGATTACTCACAATTAATTACTCCTTTTCCCTTTTTAGTAGGTCTCAGTTGCTCTTGAAAGAGCTTTTCCATATCAGCAAGGATAGTTGACCTATTTTAGTTTCTTGGACACTCTCAGAAGTCCACAGGACCCAGCCGCAAACTCTGAATATAAAAGAGCAATTACAGTCTCATGTGTTTAACATGCTATTAAATTCCGGCACACCATTAGGGCACTGTTGGTTGAGCAGAGACTTATTAAAGCTGATATTGAAGAGTTGGTTCTGCTCAGTAATAATACCAAATTGAGCAATTTAACTTATCCTCAGTGAGGATGTTTCCTTACTAGTCAATTTGTAATATAATACATGTTGCCCGTTGCACCTCAATGCTTATAGCAGCAATGTCCACAAGAGCCAAATTATGGAAAGAGCCCAGATGCCCATCGACTGATGAATGGATAAAGAAGATGTGGAAAAGAGGCATCTGGGTGGCTCAGTCGGTTAAGCATCTGCCTTTGACTCAGGTCATGATCCAAGGGTCCTGGGATTGAGCCCTACATCAGGCTCCCTGCTCAGCAGAGTCTGTTTCTCCCTCTCCCTCTCCCTACCCCTCCCCTGCCTTTGCTTGTGCACATTCTCACTTTCAAATAAATAAATAAGTAAATAAGTAAATAAGTAAATAAATAAATAAATAAATAAACAATTTCAAAAATATGTTGGGGATATATAGTGAAATATTATTCAGGCATCAAAAAGAATGGAATCTTACCATTTGTAGTGACATGGATGGAACTAGAGGGTATTGTGCTAAGCAAAATAAGTCAGTCAGAGAAAGACAAATACCACATGACTTCACTCATATGTGGAATTTAAGAAGCAAAACAGATGAGCAGAGGGGAAGGAAAGGGAAAATAAAATAAGATAAAAACAGAGAGGAAGACAAACCATAAGTGTTTCTTGAATATAGAGAACAAACGGAGGGTTGGTGGAGGGGAGGTGGGTTGGTGGAGGGATGGGTTAAGTGAATGATAGGAATTAAGGAGGGCACTTACTGGGATGAGCACCAGGTGTTGTACGTAAGTGATGAATCACTAAATTCTACTCCTGAAACTAATATGACAGTATGTTAACTAACTTGAATTTAAATAAAATTTTGGAAGAAAAAACATATATGTGTGTTGCTGGCATAATAGCCACGACTTTTGTTTTGGACGACTCCAGGGGCTACCCATTACCCTGCAGTCTATATTACTGGCATCCCCTGGCATTCAATTCAATAGGAATACGTTGTGCTGATGCATCGTGGAGCTACGCCATGAGGTGGCCGGAAATACCAGGCACAGAGAAGATACTTGATGTTGATGCTTGTTAGTTTCTTCAGATTTCCATAGGCTCTTATTTGAGGGGGCAGGTGGCTATTAATATTTATCTTTTAGGGGAAGCAGATTCTAACTGAGACATGTTTGATACCTTCGATGCAATCAAAAAGTTGGCTCAAGTATTCCACTAATAAGAGTTGATTTGCAATATGATGTATCGCGTTCTGAAGTCTTTTTCAAGTTAATCATAATAGCTAAGACTTATATAGCACAGCACCTACCAGATGTTGCTTCAAGGTATTTATGCAGAGTAATTCAAAAGTCACATAATGTTATTATTTCTGCTTCTCAGATTCAGGAAGTGAGGCACAGAGAGATTAATTACCTTTTCCAGAATCACAAGCACATGAGTATTTGAGTTGCCATTTGAACTCAGACAGCCTGGCTCCAGAGAGCCTCTCCCTAAGTATACATGTTCTCTCGCTTCTGATCCGTTTCTCTTGCCCACTGTATTCCGCTTCAAAATTCTTTTGCTGATATGAGTCTAGTGTTGAAAATTTGGCCAAAATGGAAGCCAGTCACTTGGTTTGTTTCTTCCAAATAATTAATACGTGGGCTATCCTGTCCTTGCTCTCATGTATACATGACCCATGGATATGTCTAAGAAATGGCTTATGAGATAAAATTGGATCATCAAAAACCTAAAACATATAAAAGTGAACACATTTTTAAATTCTCACATTTTTTTGTTTCTCTAATTGTGCTTATAAATAGAATACATTCACTCTGTTTATATCTGACTCTAACATCTAATCCAATCATGTGACAATTTCCTTAAGATTTGATGTTTGAACTTTTAATAATAATAGAATATATCTACTTACAGAGCTTCCTTTTATGACCTGAAGAGAAATTTTGTAAAACAACATCAACAACAAGAACAGACACAGTGTAGAAGGAATCACTGATGCATGTATACGCCAGAGAAAATAACCAGGAATTGTTCCCAGGGGGATGCCCTACCAGAATCCAAGAGGAGTGCGACCCATGTCCATCTCCCAGATTTGACACCCTTGAGATGTGCTCTGTTTTGGTCAAAGGTGGCCTGAGGAAGAAAGTGGACAAGGGGCCTGACCTCAGGGCAGCATCCAGTTTCTGGAGCTCTAGTGGAGCCTTTGAGAAAGGAGCCATGGTCTGAGAGTTTCAGCAGAAATTTCCAAGATCTTGGGCATGAAAATTCTGGCTCTGTGTCCAGATTGCAAATGGCTGCATGAAGTTAGGGCAGCAATTATTCATTCCAAGAAAAGCTTAGAGTAAAGATCTGTTGTGGAAACTTGAGAAAAAGTGGCTTTCAGGAGGGAATATCTGGATACAGTCCTCTTGGTGCTTGACACCGAAGTTCCCACTCTGAAGGCACAGTGGAGGGCATGATGATGCCAGGGAGCGGCTCCCAGAACATCAGACGTCAAAGAGGAATCCAGAACAGGAGAAGCACGGATGGGTGTTGTGCAGTGGTTTGTTAAAGGGAAGGCAGGCACGGGAGAGGTTCTCAGGCACGTTCGAGGGTCAGTGAGGCACGGGCTACTCTGGCGAACCCAACATGAGGTCTCATTTTCCTCCCTAGTAGCAGACCTCTGATTTTTGGAGCCATGTTGCCATCCAGAGTAAAAGACTACATGTCTCATAATCTCCACCACTCAGGGTAGGCATGCCACCAAATCCTCCACAGTGAAATCTAAGTGGTGAGTTTTATGAAGTCTCTGGGAATGTTATTAAATGAATTTGTTTCCTTAGGAAGAGGTTTTTGAAGTTGATTTCTTTTGCCCTGGAAAACCAACTTGATGCTAGAAGTCCGGCCATTTTGAAACATGAGTTGACCTTGAGAATAGAGGTCAAACACGGACTGTGAACAGAAACTCAGGTTCCGGAGTCTCTGATGAATACAGTGTATTTACTCTACCTTTCTTGAGCTGCGTATCTGTGGGCTGCATTTATGTGAGTAAATAGACATAATCTCTACTGATAAATTCATGGAGGAGGGGGTTGGAATTCCTCATGAAACAATAGGAGGACAAAGAGTCAATCAGCTTCATACAATATCGTGTGTAGCTACAGTCTGACTAAGCATAACTATGTTTTGACTATGAGTTTTATAAATAATAATTCAACAGTAAGCCACAAACCTGGCCTGAAGGGGTTATGCTTCCAACAACAATCACTAAGAACCTCCTGTTCGTGACGCCCTATGCAGACATGGCAGGTGGGGGTCAAAGAAACGAATAAAACTTTGTGCCTGTTCCCAGTGTCACATTAGGCAGAAGAAAGACATGCATTCATTTTATGTGATGTAAAACATTTTTTAAAAATATATTTTATGGGGTGCCTGGGTGGCTCAGTCGGTTAAAGCATCTGACTCTTGGTTTTGGCTCGTGTCATGATGTCAGGGGCCTGAATCCAGCCCCATGGAGGGCTCAGTGCTCAGTGGGGAGTCTGTTTGAGGTTCTCTCCCTCTCCTTCTCCCTCTGGCCCTCCCCTTCTGTGCACACAGTCTCTCTCTCTCTCTCTCTCTCTAAAAATAAATAAAATATTTAAACAAAATAAAATAAAAAAAATAAAACTGTATTTTTTAAAGCAGCTTTTGGTTCACAGAAAAATTGAGCAGAAAGTGTAGAGATTTCCCACATACCCCCTACCCTCACACGTGCGTATTCTCTCCCTTTATCAATATATCCCATCAGGGTGGTACATCTGTTACAATCGATGAACCTACAGTGACACATCATTTTCACCCAGAGTCTATAGTTTATATTAGGGCTCGCTCTTGGTGTTGAACATCTTATGGGTTTTAACAAACGTATAACGGCCTGAGTCGGCCTTTATGATATCATACAGAAGAGTTGCATTATCCTAAAAACCCTCTGTGCTCCATCTTTCAAAAATTTTAAAAGTGCCGCCAGTGCACAAAGAAGTTACATAATAGTTGGAGATTCCAGGTGCTGAGACGTGCTGGCGATTTCATTTATATAAATGCAGAGCCTGTGATGTGTCTTGTCCTTGGCTTGTCTTCCTGACACCGTCGAGATATTAGAGTCTCTGCAAGTCTCTAGCTGCACACAAGGCAGGTCCCCTTAAGAATTCATGAAACAGACTGTAGCAGATTCCTCGGGCTAACTCCAGGACGTTGTTGGTGATTAGGCAGTCAGTTGATTGACATAAGATCCTTGCATTTGCTTTCCGGACTTGGATTTCAGGCTTGCGTCTTAGAGCACACCATACAGTGCGGCGCCCTTTCCTAGACTTCAGAGCCGTGATGGCTAAGCTGGCATCAGGCATATTTGATTTGTACACATTGAAGGAGATGCTAGCAAGCTGCAAAAATGACCTAGTCCTTCTCAGGAAAAATTCCCAAGCAGATAAATGAACACATTTTTTTTTTTTTTTTTTGAGAGATTGGAACACTTACAAGGGGGAAGGAGGGATCATTAGAAGCTAACAGAAGTTCACTAAGAGAAGACAAGCTCGAGTCCTACCCATGAGATGAGGTGAACGCCGAAGATGTCCGTGTATCATTGGTGGCAGCATATTTTCAAAGATGTTCTCTGTCCAATAGCAAACCCTGGCAAAATTGAAGCGGGATGATGATACCAATCAGAAAGATTTACATCTAAAGACATGACCTGGGATTTCTCAGAGGCTCATTTCTTTCTCTCCCAGTTGTCAGTCCTCATTTATGTAGATGCAGGGACCAGGGATAAGCCCATGGTGAGCAGTGAAGCGGAGGCAGATGTGATGGGAGAGCACACAAATATTCTTCCCGAGGTAGGAATGGAAAGAGGTAGCAGCTCGCAGGAGTAGTGGACTCGGTTAGCTGAGTTTTGGATAGAGCAGGGCTTTTTCAATGGAATGTTTTCCTGTTAGTTACGTATGATTAAATCTGACCGGGGGGACTCAAAAGACAATGATTTCAAGACATAAAAATCATCTAAAATTATGCTTGCATAATTTTTAGGTATCTATGTTTCTGAGGCAGATTTTGAATCACCAGTGGCCTATAATGTGTCACCCATCCTCAGTCCCCCATGACCTCTCTGGCATTGAATTGCAAGAGCCATGATGAGTGATGGGCAGTGCTGATTCCTGGATAACAGCAACTATTTCTTTTCCTGGATGCTTGAGATAAAGCTTTATATTTTAAAGAAACAAGCATATTTTTGGCTGATGCATGGGCTCACAAGCATGCACTTTTCTCATTAAGGATAAAAATAGTTAAAACTAATCTCAAAAAGTCATCCTTAGTTGAAATGTAGTATTATCTATATCTATGTTTTTCATTAAGATACGCTTATTAGAATGTATACAATGTTATATGCCAACAATACCTCAATCATGCTGGGAAAACCAGGTATGTTTACTGGAGCTTTCGACTTGGCATGCTCATGGTAGGCGATTTTTTTTTTTTTTTTTTTTATGGTAGGTGATTCTGATTGTGGTTTACCTTTCCTTCTCCAGTGACACATTGCCTTTATTCCCTTATTAAAACAACAAAGTATTAAAATTGGTTTGTTGTCTCGATTTTATTTTCTCATTTTGCCATTCTGGTTAAAGTTAGCTTTGACCTCTAGGTCATAATAAGAGTTTTCTTCTTTCCTTTCTCTTGAGACCTAAGCTATTTTGTTCCTTCCTTTTTTGAGTCCCTCTCCCTCAGAATACAAAACAAGTTTTGAGAGTTATTTGTATGAATATACATTTTTGCCCTTTGTGGGTGGGCATTTTAGGTGTTTTTCTTTTCTGCACCTTTTTGCTTTTCAACTTTCCTCCATGGACATAACCTCTTACAAGGCAAAGCTTTAGTTGAGTAAAAATTTCCCCCCATATACACTGATTTATTTATCCCACAGCATTTTGTATGTTATTTATTGTTTCTTATCCTTTATGTTAAAAAAATTTGTCAGGGATCTAATTGGAAGAAGAGAAAATTTAAAACAAATTGCAGAGTTCTTTGAATTTGGACTTGCACAAAGAGGGGATTACTTTGTGCAATTAGCAAGTCTTTTTTTATGATTAACATTTATATATCCAAGCATCTCCTTAAAGCCCACCATGACTTTATGTGAGGTTTAAGAAGTTCTGTTAGCAATAGAAGTGAAGGCAGTTGTGTGTGCTCTAGAACTGTAACATACCGAGAATGAAAACTGAGAAATATTAAGTCAAATAAGTTCACCAAGAATCAGCTTATAACTCAAGGAAACGCAAAATTATTTCCCATTAAATAACACAATCAATAGTTTTTTCGAGTACCTTTAATTTTTTTTTCTTTAAATTAGTATCACACTTCATTTTATTTTGAAAGTGGTTGTGTTTGGGAGAAGAAATGCATTTTAACTTAGGAAAGATTCTTTGTGAAATTATGTACTCTGGCGGAGAAGTTGACAGATCTCAAATTTAGAAAAATTTTATTTAAGTGCTCACTTGAGTAAGAGGTCCATCTCTATAATTCCTGATAAATATTCCTCAGTAAATATTTAGTGAAGCCACAAAAGCCCGTTTGAATTTTTCTCCATCTTATGTCCTCCTTCCATTTAGGTTAATGTTTACCAAGATAAATTTTGTATTTCTTGTAGAATAACAGATCACCGGTGACCCCCCTGGATGCAAAGTTCTTTCTACAGTAAGACAATTGGTTATTGTACCTTCACTCTGTATCCCTGCTTGCCCTTGCCAGGACCTGTTCACACTGACATTTTGGGATGTGTTCACTACTCAGTTGACTCCAAAAATAACACACACTGCCTGTGCATGAGGTGCAAGGCTCTGCTTTTTCTAAAGGCCTGCATTTCCATGGAAACCAGACAGGCAGAAAAGAAAGGATAAGTGCATGAAATCACTCAGCACTTAGAAACAAAGCTGAATGCAGACCAACTGCCTCATCTGAATTCAGTCTGTGAAAACCGGGAACCACCTGACCCTGGACTATGAGAGGGAAACATGCTCCCCACTGGCTTTAGGCCATGAGAAACACATCTTTTTCCTACCCTGGGTATTCTAAAGGCTAGAAAGGCAGGATTTGAAATCCAAAAGTCTGGATTATTTCTACTTTCTGCCATTCTTTGGTTATCTGTTGCTCACACATCTATTCTGTAAAATGCAAAATCATTAAAAACATTCCTGAATTGCTTATCATTTCAAAAGAATTTTCAAGATTATTTAAATCTTAAAGCTTAATGAACAGTGCTGCGAAATCTTCACAAAATACTGTATTAGACAAACGATCCTTGCCCACGGTAGCTTCATCAAGCCCTGGATATTTGTCAAAAGTCTATATGTCTTGCTACCGGCAGGCAGGAGTGTCTCTATTCAGAAACCAAAGAGCTGTAGATCCAGGGGAAGAAAATTGTGCCTGCCTCCAGCGTCAGACCTTCCTAGAGGAGTATGCAATTTTGATTTAACTGATGTGAAGAATACTTACTGGAACCACGTGTATGTTATGAAACATTAGTTGGTTCTATTTGTTTGTAAAAACCACCCAACCTTTTCTCTTTGTGATAGAAAAAACCTGCCATGATGGTGCTGAGTAACTTTTGCTCTTCTTTCCACCTCCACTTGATCCCCACACCCTAGCATTAGGGCCACATCCCTCCCATGTTAAGAGGACTATAGCTTGTCTGACATGTGTACTCCGGGTTCCAGAATAGAAAAACACAAGTGTGGTTTGGGGTCATTCAGTTTGGGTTTCCCTCTTTAGTCATATCTGGTTTTGTAGTTCAAAGATCAGTTGAGACTCTATTAATCGATTATATCTATTAATCTGTGTGCACAAGGTAAACTATTCTTCTGTGGTGTGGGGCAAGTATGAGTGTATCAGGGCTATTTTGCCACCACAGAATTTAGATATTACAACTCTGTTAAAGTAATTAAACAAGGAGGGCATTAGACTGAGGTGGCTCTAATGCATGGCTGCCTACGTAAGCAAACCACAGTCTAAGTCTGTAAATGCCTGCGGGTCATGAAATCAAAATGCTCAAGACAATCAATCACCAACAGCCAACTGGGCTTTAAGCTGAAGCCAATCAATAATTTCCATTCCTTGCTTCCATACCTTCTCTGCGTTAGCCTCTTCTCTGGATCATTTCGGCAAAGCTCTTCTCTAACCACATTAGGTTTGGCATCACCTGATTTGAATACGTTTTTGCTCAAATAAACTCTGAAACAATTTCAATATGTTTCAGTTTATTTTTTAACAGCCAAGCTGGCGAGTAAACATAACTAGTATCTGTAGATGAAACTCACCCCCAAAGGGAAAAAGCCAAAGAAGATACATGTGGCCCAAGAAAAATACATAATTTGAAGAGACTTTGCTATGGGCCACTCAGTTTGAGTCCAGTTTTTCTAGAATCACAGAAGATTGTTATGTATTAGAGGCTATAATAAAGAGTGAGAAATATGAAGGACAATATCAAAGTTTTGAAGATGGAGGATGAGTCCTGAGAAGAGAAAGTAACGTAAGTTGGAGTAGAGACTATTTCCTCTATCTCCTCATGTGATTCTGTAGTATGTTAGGGAAGAGCTCCAGAGAGAAGCCTCACGACATTTCTGAGACAACCACTACAGTGAAAAAAAAAAAAATGCATGTCGATATCACATGGGGAGATGGCGGAATGTAGCTGCTTTTAAAAAACACCTACAAGATATTCTAGAAATCACAAGGAATTAGAAGGTAAGGATTTGGATCTGAGGTCCCTGAATTCTCTGGGGACAGGAGATAGTATTTCGTTATTTTTACCTTGCTGTGGTGATAGGACATTAGGGACGCATTTGCTGTTGTTCCCTCAACGTCTGTGGATCTCTAACTCTGTTACAACCCAGGTCTCCATGGGAAACTGTCAAGCCAACTATAGGACAAAGACATAAAACTGTTGGGTTTTAAGCTTTAATAAAATTTAGCTTGTTTGTAAAACAGATCTAGATGGGATACCTGTGGAGGCATAGCCATCATCCTTCTCCTCTATGCCCCACACCCAACATTTATGGGAAGAAAATTCTACAGAGAAGTGAGAAGACCAGTGGTTTTTTGAAAAGGGTCTTGTACTTGGGTTGGCTGCTGGTGCTAGCTCCGAAAGGTAGGGATGATGGAATCTCTACATGGTTGGCAGATGTGAGATTATAGGAGGTCTATGTTATACCCCTGTCTTGTCCTAGCAGGTGATTCCCATAGAATATTTCCTGTTTACCATGGCACGGGAACGGCGTGTGGAGAGAGGCACATGGATCCTACTGAGAGGGAGCAGCCTAGATTCAATAGATTTGAAAGAACACATACACACAGGACACGGAGGGACTGATGACCTGAAGGACTCTTGTCATCTTCCCAATAACAACAGTTCAAACATAATGGAACTAGAGGTAGGGTGGGGGTGGGGTGGGCAGAGTGACTTCTGTGATGCCACTCTGAGTAGATATACATCCACATCCAAGGACTGATACTATGCATCTATGCATCTTGGGGACATTCAGAGGCAGCGTATTGCAGTGACTGGGTTCAGAATCAGAAGCCAGAGTCCTCATTCTAGCTGTAGGACATTTGGCAAATAGCACCATTTTTGTGACTCAGATTCCTCAGATAAAAAATCTACGGAAAATCAACACATGATAAAATGTACAAAACAGTGTCAGGCACAGAGTAAGTAAGGACTTTAGATATAGAAATGATCACTAATGATCCAACATGACATGGCCACTTAGGATAGATGATCACCATTACCCTCAGAGGTCTCGTCACACCCTCAGTTTCTCAACTTGTGTGATGATATTTCATGTATCCTCAGAAACTGACACTGATCTCTGGGGGAGAGGAAGAGGCCAGAGATGGGAAAATCCAAGTACACTGTGTTCATCTGGAGTTGATTTGGACTGTGTAGTCTCTTCTCTTTAGAGAGAGATGAAGTTGGCCTATTAAAAAGTAAGTCATATCATTTAAATAAGTTTGAGGTTCTGAAAATGCATACCTGCTACATTAAATTTTACCTGAACTCCAAATTTCCCCTTTATCAGCTGTTCAATTTTGTCTTAGTTACTTGGATTTTCTGCCTCTTTCTTCTCTCCTCATAAATGGTGCAAAAATTCCCAACTACCTGAAGGCATAGAGTAGACCTAGATGACTATCCTTTATGTGTTTTTTGGGAAATATATGTAATATTTTGGAAATATGGATGAGTATCCTAGTATTCCTAGCTTGAATTCCTAGCAAGGTTAAAAGAAGGTTAGTTGTGTATAGGAAATGTACCCATGCCCCTTGGGAATCCCAACACTGCATCATTTCTTGTTGAAAACATTGCCATCAATTTATCTTAATTTTAAAACTTTTAAAACAATTATTTTTTATTTTAAGAGATTTACATTTATTCATTTATTCATTTATTCCATCTTTCATTTACTCATTCATGCATTAAAGTTAAAATTATTTAAAATTAAATGTTTCCAGGAGGAATTATTCTTTTAATCTCCTTGTGTAAATGGAGACAGATTCATAACACAGTTAAAATTGGTCATTTAAGATATTCCATGAACAAGCAGGGTAATCAGATACTGTCACACAGTTTATGATTCTTAGGTTGAAAGTTTAAAATACATTTAAAAATCACAGGATTTTGGTTTGTTTGGTGAACTAAATGTGAATAACAAAAGGCATGTCAGAAGGAAGCAGTGGATAATGAGACATCGTAGAAGAACGTTGTTTAAACTTTGGTGACTTAAAAAAAAAATAAATAAATAAACTTTGGTGACTTCAAAGAGATTCTTCATGATTTTACTTTTCTCATTTTCATATAATTTTCTTTGATTTCAGCGTATGTGCAATGACTCTTTAGAGTAGTCATCAGTCTTTATGTATCATCATCATCAACATCACTGTAAGCATTTATTTTGCACCTAATGTGTTCTTGAAGACATACAGCAGTACTGGAGAAAGGAATCCAAGCCAAGAGGAAGGCCAATCTCAGCAAGTAATTTGGTTCAGAGATCTTGTTTGGAAACTTGCTTACTGATCAAAGAAAATGACAAATTTCATTTTAATTAATACACCATGCGATGATAGAGTATTTGATCCTCTAGGTAGTGACAAATCTCAAAATCCATACAAAATGCTGCCAAAAGTAGTCCACAGTCTCAGAGCAGAGACTAATAGACTGGTCAATACAAGATGAAAAATCATGATCCAAACATTCCTGCAGAGGTCTGGGGCCCACATAACTGACCACAACCAGCAGGTTCCAGCCTCATTTCCTCCCCACCAGCACCTCAAACGCGCCGATAAATACAACTCCTTTATCAGGAATTACATCAAAAGAATAAGCTTATTTGGCCAAACAGAGACAGCTTGACTCAAGCCCTCAAGCATATAGAAATACGCTTATTAAACAGAATAATCCAAGGGCTCAGATGTTACCTCTTAGAAGCTGGCCAAGGGCTAGTTCTGCTTTTCAATGTTCAAAGTTTGAGCAATGGAGACCTGCTGAATTGACAATCTCCTACCCACTTCTGAATCTACAAATATACCTCTATCTACATCACTGCTTCTTTCTTCTTTATGGTACAGTGGAAGTGATGCCTCTTGAGCTATGACCTAATTCTCCACTGAATTATCTTGTTTTTATTTCATCACGGAATGGTGCTAAGCATGCTTAAATTTTATCAATCTGTGTGCAACTCTAGCAGCATCCATGAGCGTCAGAGCAAGCAACTACATTGATGTTTTGACGTTGGTTAAGAACACTGTGTGAAAATCAATGATCTTTCTACTTATCTTTAAGGAAATTATAATAATTGTTCTGTGTCATTAAGATTATGATATTATTGATATAAAGCTTTTCTTAAAATCATCTATGTTTTATTGACAAGAACAATAAAAATATCATCAACAGAATTTGGCTGGATTCTTGCATAATTACAGCCATAATTTAAAATCAGAAACAGGTGCCAAAAACTATTATGTACAAATGGAATGTTCTAAAATATTTAAGATAATATTATAGAAAGAAGAAATCAGTAAAGCATAAAAGAAATATTTAAAAAATACCTGACAGCTTTATTTTTCAGTTAAAGAATGCAGATGATTGTCCCAAGGTCATGACACACTATTTTAAGTGATGTATTATAATAGCTGTGTTTTTGACACATGCCAAATGTTGTAAGCGTCTTCTTTAAAGAATGCATTTTTTCCCTCTAAATGGGAGCTCTGTAATGTAAAGGACACCAGGGTTAATCTCTGAAGTCCAAGTTTTATGACCTCGTCCTGCCCTTATGACATGAGCCTGGCCACTTAAGCTCACGTCGCCATGGTTTCCTTGCCAGCTAACCTAAAATATACTCACCTCTTGGGGCTACCTGGTTGATTAAATGAGAATATATTAGGAAAATTCTTTAATATAATAGAATTTAAAGTTCTTACTAATCTATACATTTTACTAACATTAAAAATAATTAATAATTTTCTACTAATCATTGGCCCCTGTCATATTTTTATTATGTATTAATTTAGCTAATATGGACATTTAATAAATAATCTTTAGTTCTTAGAATCTTTTCAAATACTTTGTTTACTTCAATTTCTTTATTATTTTTCTTGACTTCTGTCTCATTCTTTCTCGAATTTTCTTGAGTCTGTTATGCACTCATTACTTACTCGTCAGCACCTCCATTCATAAGCAATCTTTTTTTTTATTCTTAAAGTTATACTCAAATTTTTGTGGAAATGGAGATCATGAGGGAGTAAAATTGACAGCATACTTTGGCAGTAATTTATATTTTGTGATGTGTCAGCACAATCAATATTCTTGTTAAACTAGTTTCCTGTCACATTTAACTAAGTAATACCGAATTGTCTGATTTAAAATTTCATATTTTAATTCTGTATGGAAGCTCAGGAAAATTCTTTTTTTCCTGTTTTTAAGATACTTTTTCCTTTTATATTTATTGCTAAAGGAAGAATTTGGTTGTTCAGTAGATGTCACTAGAAGGCTGTTGTACTGTCATTTTATCCTCTTATAGTAACAGAGCTGAAATACAAATATTTTCAATTGCTTTAGTATTAAAAAGCACTTTAATGTCTCAAATCTAATTGAACAAAGGAAAGAAAAAAAAAAGATCGCACTTAAATAAAAATAATTATTTAAGATAATTAAACATATACAATTTGTACATTTTCATTATGGTATGTTTTTAGACAGCATTATACATGTGTCAACATATGGCAAGTTCCAATTAAATTATCATACAAACTTAAGTTGATCAACTGGCCTTAATAAAGGGTGAAAGGAGTTTATTTATTTTTTTTAAGATTCTATCTATTTATTCATGAGGGGCACAGAGAGGGAGAGAGAGAGGCAGAGACACAGGCAGAGGGAAAAGCAGGCTCCATGCAGGGAGCCCGATGTGGGACTCGATCCCAGGACCCCGGGATCACTCCCTGAGCCAAAGGCAGATGCTCAACTACTGAGCCACCCAGGCATCCCAGTGAACGATTTAATGACTTGTTCTCTGTCATTATCTATGTAAGGTTTGCTATTAAAGAAAACTGTGTTCTATATTCCCTTTTTCTGTACTCTGTCATGAGAAAGGAACTTGCTTTGTATTTTTTAGGTTTTGCTTAAGAACAGGAAGTTTACAGAAACAGCAGGTTGATTCTGTCTTTTTCTTCCAGAAAATTCTCTTTAGACTTTAATTTTTATATTGCTACCTCCCTTTTAAAAACACCCTTTTTAAATCTTTAATCATCATTATCATAGGTTTCCATAAATCTCTCAGTCAACAAGTATCTAGCGTTTGATCTCAATCTTCTCGTTTTTAGCAACAGGAGACACTTGTTCACTTTGGGTAACACGCCTTACAATGCTCCTTGGCATGCTTCCCTAGTCAAGATATCTTCACTACCCGAGTTCTTCCTTCATTATTATAATTAGTTTTAATCTCTCTTTTTTATCTAGTTTCTACAGTGTGACTTTAAATCGAAATGATTTACCATGTCTATTAATAATAATAAAAATAGCAGGTGTTAACTGGATGCTGCTGTATAGCAGCCTCATTCCATAGTCTAGGTATTACTCATGCTGCTTTAAATGCTGTAGTCGTCAGGGCAGGTCAACTGTGCGAGGATCTCGGTAACACAACACTATATATATAATATACACACACATATATGCATTTACAAACTCAATCACTCACTCACATCAAGCCCAATGAAAATATTCTTTGTATGATTTCCCTTCTGGGCTACTTTACTCCAGGATTCAAGGTTCCTTTTATCCCGACACAACTCCTCTCAACACCTGGCCCCAAAGCCTCCAGGTAGGTAGAGGAAAAAGCAGTGAAGGGAAGTGGGCTGGATAGTGAACCATCTTCACCAGCCAGAAAATATCAACTATCTCCAAGTGAGGTAAGAGGGCCAGGATTTGCAATATAACTTATGATTTCCTCTTCATGACTTCTATGCCTTCATATTATAAAATATGCATTTAAAAGCAATACTCAGCTTTCCTCACCACGCTTTAAGAAATATCCATTGTCCTACCACAATTTTGTACAAAAATCATAGATTTTGTGCCACTGCCTATAAGATTTTAAGATTTAAATGCTAGCTCAAGAAAGCTCAAAAATAATGGTAATTCTCAAAATACAATATTCCAGAAAATTTAATGTTGAAATAGATTACTGTAAATGATTCTCATCTGTTGCTATCTTCTCTAAAATATATACTGAATTTACAGTGAAATAAATTTCTCTAGTGGACTGAACAGTAGTCCTTGGTTAGAAATGGGATAATATGGTGGCAATTATACAGCCAATTATGATAATCAAGTTGATCTTGCTGGGGGCACAATTTTGTCAGCAGTTACTTCTTACGCAACATTTTCCTAAGTCATTTAGCTTCTTTATACTAAGGCTAATTTTACTTGCCTAATTTTATATCTAGAATTTATATACTTTCGTCCCTTTGGTAGATTATTGGTATATGTAGCAGAGTTTGGTTGTAAAATTGTACTGCATTAAAAATATAGGTTAACTTGTCAACATTTGTTATAGTAGAACCCAAAATACGTAGCGTGATGCTTAATGTCATTTAAAGTAAATTATTAATTATTAATTAGTTACGTGAACTACATAATTTTGAAATTCTATGTTGTCTCAATAGAACTAAAACTGCTAGGAATAGAATGTAACTTTAAGGAAATTATTTTGCTCCAAATATACTTTATACTTTAAAATATGCAGTACTATGCATCTATCTGAGATGAGTTTGACTGTGTGTGTGTGTGTGTGTGTGTGTAATTAAAAACCAAAAACCTAACTAAGCTAAGTTAGTTTCCCAGATAATAAAGTAACAGAATCCATTATTACTGTTTTATCTCCTCTCTGTCTGTGTCTGTCTGTGTGTCAGAGAAAGTCAGCAAGTGTCGAGACATTGCTTAATGCACCCTGTGTGCCATAAAAGAAATTGGCAAAAAAAGCTCTCAAGTTTTTACCCTGAGTTCAGGAACACAAAACAATTTATAAACTATTATCTCTATGATGAGAAACGAAATGAAGTGTTTGCTCTGTCTAGCTTTTAGCTGATTGTAGCTTAAGTGTATATTATATTGCTGATGTTGAACAGAAGACACTTTCCGTAACTGCTCTCACTTGGGTAGTCTCCAAAAAAGGATGCAAATATTTTACAAGATTATTCCAGGAGGCTGAAGAAAAATGTAGAGGAAGAGAACAATAAGGCATGCGATTTTCCTTCTCGTCCAAGACTCCTCTGCCCCTGGGAGACTACACTGAGCTGCTCTTGGCAATGGACAAGCAGCGGCCGGGCTGTCCTGAGGGCTGTTGTCACACATGTGGTAAGACGGCACTGACGTGGGTCGTCTCTTCAAGGCAGTGAGACCTTCTCTCAGTTCATGGTACAGAGATGTGTTCCTCTGAAAAAGATGTAGGTGGAGTAAAGAAAGTGAGCTCGGTGGATCACAAACTCTAAGTACATGTACAAGGAGTACCTCTGGAGTTTCTCTCTCCTGGTATCTACACAAATACAGGTATAGATGGGTATCTAGTGCAAATACATATTTGATAATAGAGGAATTGTCTAAAAATTTAAAGATTTTATTTATATATTCGAGAGAGAGAGAGAGAGAGAGCACAAGTGTGGGGGTGGGGAGCAATGGGAGAGGGAGAAGCCGACTCCACGTTGAGCAGGGAGCCCTATGTGGGCTCCAGCCCCGGACCCTGGGATCATGGCCTGAGCTGAAGGCAGACACTTCACCAACTGAGCCACCCACATGCCCCCTTATATATTTTCATATTCACTTTTCATAACAACTCATTGAGTTGGGCATGATAATTATGCCTATGCAGCAGATGAAAAGAACAAATCTCAGATACCCAAGATTATAGAATTCCTAAGTGAGAGAAATGGGATTCAGATCCAGATCAGCTACTTTTGTACCATAAACTTTCAGGCTAAAGAGGATTCAGTGGTGCTACTTTCGAATCTGTGAACAGATTGAGAAGCCCCAGGGAGCCATGTGCTCTTAGGAAAAGTGTGTCTGGAGGCGTGTCCATTTATGACTAATCACTGATGGGGGGACAAAGTTGATAGTTGGTGGTAGCAGTGATTTTTACATCCCCTTCTCTAAAACAAAACACAAGAAGAAACTTTAAGAGTCGAAGCACTCCAGTGTCATTTCTGAAATTACCTCTTCCAGATACAACACATCTATAATGTACAAAAAATAGTGTTGTCCAGCAGGAACTATTTTAGATCTTTGAGGCTAATAAAAAAATTTGACTTTGTATGTCTAGATCTCTTTTATATTTGAAATGACTAGATTCAAAATTTGGGTTTAATTAAAAACCAATGGTGTAGTAAAAAAAACTCAACTATTATATTTCCTATCTAACCTGTCTGTGATTTAAATAATGACATATACAAGTATATATTTATTAAATGGAATTAATAAAATTTTTTCAACCATCTTATTGGTATTTTAGAGATCGAAGACAAAAATCAAGTATATAATCAGTGATCTTTTATCTTCTAAGGCATTTTGTCTTTAATATTACTTTATATATTCTCCTATTTCCAGTTGCATTTCAACAAAGAAGGAATTTATATGATGCGTACTCTTCAACAGGGATGAATATATCATAGATTAGATGAGGGCAGCATCCATCTGTTGGTTTTCTGTTCTCAGGTCCTTAGCAGAAGCTAGAGACTCAAGAAACAAATCTTGTGGTCATCACGTGTCCAGATCCTTGAAGTGTTCATCCACGTTGAACTGGAGGGCAGAACGAGGAGAAGGAAGTTTATGGAGCATTTTCTTGCTTCGTGTTCTCACGGGATGTGAATTTATCTACCATATTTTTATTAGCTTGTCCAGATAAATCGCAGCTCCAAGAAATTTGTTGTGTTAGTAGTTTTAAAAGTATACAGGGTCAGGTTATCTGATTTTGGCGTATATCTCTAGAAGTGCACCCCGGCCACCAAACGTGCCACAAATCCGAAGAGTCATCACCACTAGTCATACTATCTTATGAAGTGAGGGAAACTTCTTCAGGGAACAGGGACTCAAGCAGGAGAAAAGCTTCTGCCGACAGAGGCTCTTTAGCTAAGTGACTCGGTTGTTTGTAAGTGTATCCAACTGAACTCACGCCCCATAAACTAGAATACACCCTTCCTTTCTATTTTCATAATATCCAAAGGCATTAACTACTGATGTACTCTCCGGGCTGTATGATAAATTATTGTAAAACATACATACTCTTGCAGTATCAGAACGTATATAATTAGTGTCCTCTCCAAGAAGAATCCATGAATTCAGTCAACAATGCCTATTTAGCATTTTAGAAAATTGTTTATATGGTTCAGTTTGATGCAGCATTGAAAGAACAGCTACAGGTTTGAGTGGTGTGGTTGCCTAAGGGCTTTTGAGCAAAAAGATGCACGTTTTTCTCATTAGGTGAATCTTGATTGAAAGCAGTGAAATCAGAGTAATGACACTCAACTCTCTGGCTTCTTAAAGTGATGTTAACTTGGGTTATTCATGAAGACTACATGGCATATTTGTCAAAAGGCAGATTTCTAGCTCTGAGCCAGTGCTATTGAATCTAACACTGTGTGGATGGAGATTTGAAATCTGGTTGTAAAAGAAGATACCACATATAATTCTTATTAACCTTGAATTTTAAGAACCTTTAGTTCCTGTTGTCTTAAATAGTTACAAAGTATCACATGAGAGCACGCTATATGTCTAAAATATATTATACATAGCATATGTGTGAGATATAAGTGCATGGAGTTTTAAAATCAATGGTCATGATAAATATTATTGAATTAATATATATAAAGTTAATTATCATTTTAGGTCATAGAAATAATTATGCTGACTATAAAGTTAAATTCAAAGTAAGGCCAAATTATAAATTTCAGAGAAAATTATTTCAAATTTGAATTATTTGGTAAATTATCTTAGTATCTAATTTAAGGACTGGTTTAATCCTTATGAACTAGTTTTTTTTTATAATAAATTTATTTTTTATTGGTGTTCAATTTACCAACATACAGAATAACACCCAGTGCTCATCCCGTCAAGTGCCCCCCTCAGTGCCCGTCACGCACCCATTCCCCCCCACCCCCTGCCCTCCTCCCCTTCCACCACCCCTAGTTCGTTTCCCAGAGTTAGGAGTCTTTATGTTCTGTCTCCCTTTCTGATATTTCCCACACATTTCTTCTCCCTTCCCTTATATTCCCTTTCACTATTATTTTAACAAATATTTGTTGAATAAATGGATAGGAGAGAATTGGATATTATACTTTGTATTATCACAGTTAAGCCTAAAATATTTCCATGCATTTCTATACAGTTTAATTACAGGTGCTTCATTCCATTCTATTGGGATTTTATTTGCTGTTTATAGTGTCCATCATCGGAATTTTTGTTAGGAGAATTATTTTTTAAAAATCCCATAATGAATTAGTATAGGTGGTGCAATGAATCCACGCTAGAGAATATTAAATTGCCTCTATTGAATTTTTGGATTTAAAGGGCTTCATGTTTAACTGGGAAAGTCTCTCTAACTTCCCAATGAAGTGTTTCTAGGTAGACGGCGAGGGTTTGCCAGACGGAATAGATATCCACTGTTCCTGGCAAGGCTTTTTACGACTGAACTAATACTTGCACACCTCCAAGACGGGATTGTAAAGTGACTGTGGATTGGATCCATGTACCTGCCCACAGGGGAAAATAGAGGAATGCAATCAGATTTGAAAAAGGTCAGATGGAGAAAGTTATAGTTGATTTTGGCAGCAGGAGCGAATGCTTTGAGATGTTTCTAGAGGACTGTGTGCTAAGCACTGGGCAGATTGTTTTTATAGACTAGGGTTCTTATCTGTGGTGCAATTTCAATAGGAGTGAGCCTACTTATCTGCTGAGTTCCTCCAAAAATTTTAAAAGTCAGTGACCTGTGGCTCTAAGAGCCGACACTGAAAGACAAGCGCTTAAGAAGTTATGTCACAGTGTTGAGTTCAAAAAGGAAAACATATTTTGACTTCCTTCTGTACTAGCATCATTATTTTCAAACTTTTTCAGGCCATTTATCTACCTGAGCACCAGATTGCCCAAATAATTATAATTCATAATGTGGCCACAGGGTCTTTTAATCTTTTAATTGACTACCCTAGGAATTATACGTACATCAAAGGGTAACATTACAGGGAATAATAATGCATCTTAACATAGAGATTGCATTTAAAAAGACTGTTTTTTTTCCCTTCGGTGCTTTCTCATTCTGACATCTAAAATTGCTTTTCTCAAATCTGTCGACAAGTTCACATACAACATAGTTAAATGAGTTTCCCAGCTATTTGAGGAAACGATGAAGTTCTGTTTGCAATGAATTATATGACTTTAAAGAAAAAAATACAACCAAGAGTCCTTCGTTCCATAGTTTTGTTTGAAAATTTTTTTAATAAAGTTTAATCTCAAAGGTCCCATTTAAATGAAAATAGAGTTCGAAAAAAGGATTTTTCTCTATGCTTTTATTCTGTGGACATGTGAAATCATAAAAAAAAAATAGAAGTTTGGACAATTTTACCTAGATATAGTGCTTCATACTACCTTCTTTAGCTTCTAACTTGTTTCCCCACCTCCCCTGGAAAAGCATTTGGTGCAGCTAAATAATCAAGCTGCTCCTGCTTTTCATGACCTTTCTAAGGAGAAAAAAAAAAAAAAAAAAGCAACTCTTTTACAAATTTAGGTTCTCTAAAATAGTTAATTCTGAAAATAATTTTGTTAACTGAATCACAAGATTTTAAATCTTAACCTGTTGGAAACAATTTTCATAGAATTATTGAAAAAAATTCAGTTATCTGAGTTTAGTTCAACAACCATAAGATGTGATTGTCAAACTATCTTTGAGCTTTGTCCTTTCACAATAAGACAGGTATAGTTTTCTGAGCTCTAAAGAGTTGATAGTTTATTTGCATTTGATACCAACTGTTCTTCCTTGGTAGTGGTAACTGGAATTTCACCAAGTATTCTTGATCCACTACCATCCTATTAAGTTCAATAGAAATATAATATTTTCCTCTGAATACTCACATAAGATTTAAGATTAGATTATAGATGTGAATATATTATATGTAACTGCTTTTTGCATTTATCTTGGTGAGAACAGAATTCTTTTACAGACTAAAACCCAAGATTTCCATGATGGAAACTTCCTCACCAAATATCTATCTATCTATCATCTATCTATCTATCTATCTATCTCCCTCTGAATTCATTAAATTCAGTATCCATGGTTATTCAAGTTTTACTACAAACCAAATCAGAACTTGTGATCAACTGACAAAGAAGATGAAATATTGTGTGGTCTGGATGAAGCCATTATTGTTGAGTGAAAGTTTTAATTTTTAAAATTTAACTTACCATATTTATTATGATTTCATCAAATCTAACCTGCAGCTACTTATTTTATTTGCTTGTCTTCATTTCAATGTTTTGATTTGAATTTTAAAATTAGAACAGCAATCTTAGAAACAAACATCTACATTTTGGTGTTTGGCTGAAATGAAGAATAAAATTTTGTGTATTTACCTTGCCCCCTGGCATCTTGCGATATAAAATTTCAAAAATTATTTGTATGAAAAAATGTTAGGAGATTAGAAAGAAAACACACAACTCCACTTCCAAGTCACCGACTCTTCAGTTCAAAGCATTAGCTTTGAGGTTTATCAAAGGATTGTAGCCTTTGACTTCTCTTTGAAGATACTGTAGTGAAGTACACTCTAAAAACCTTCATCAGTATCAACAGTGAAGCTTGGAAGGTGAGAATTGAGAATGTGAAATACTTAGTGGCCTCAAATAAAATTATTAACTATTCTGATTGATACAGTAATGGTAGATTCATGATGCCATGCCTTTGCTGACACCCAAACAACACAAAAGGCGAAACTTAATCTCTGCAAACAAAAACAAAAACAAAACAAAAAACTCAACCAGGTGGTTTGGGGAATCCCAGGATGAAATGCAAAAGTACCATGATAAAGTGCTCAACTATGTTACAAACGTGCGACATGACCTTACTGAAGAGGGTAAAGGAAAACATATTGACCAGAATAACTACTGGTTACAGGCTATGGAGAGAATGTTACTTGTTCTCACTCTTCTCTTCCCTGTGCTTATCTTAATCTCTATCATTCAGTAGAAACCCATCAAGTGTTTTTTGAATTAATGTTGACTACAACAAATCAGGTATTCGAAAAAAAAAAAAACAATAAATCAGGTAGTCACTAAAAAGTCATCAGCAAGTAAGCCTCTTTAAAAAAAAAATATTTTATTTATTTATTTATTTATTTATTTGAAAGCAAGAGCACATGAGTGGAAGGAGGGACAGAGGGAGGAGGAGAGAATCTCGAACAGACTCCACACTGAGCATGGAGCCTGATGGGAGGCTCAGTCTCACAACCTTGAGGTCATGAACTGAGTTGAAACCAAGAGTCCCAGGCTTAACCGACTGAGTGACTCAGGTGCCCCCCAAGTGAGCCTTTAAATGGTGCACTACTGGCATGGCATACAGAATCAGGCCAATTTGCTCCCAAACATGACATTCTCAGGTAGTGACTTTCAGTATTTTGGTGACTAGGAGTGGGGGAAGAAGGAAATGTTTGCCTTGCTCCTCATGCTAAGGGCAAAGCATTCAATGTCTCATCACTAAATTTAATGTAAACGGCAGAGTCTTGAATACATCCTCTCTTGTGTCAGGAAAGCTACCTTCTATTCCCAGATTTTTAGCATTTTTATCATGGATGCAAGTTGGCTTTTATTAAATGCTTTTCCAACATGCCTCATAATTGTGTTGTTATTGTTGAGAGCCAAGCATGTTCTGTGGGGCAGTAAATACTAAGGTAATAATCCTTACGTGTGAGACTTTATATTAATCTCTGCGTGGGTTGCCCTGGGTTATTTGTCATGGCCATTATCTCCAAAGCCCTCAAATTTCTCTACTGGCCTTGTTTGTGGTTCTTCTCTTGGCATTAGGGCTTCCCTTTGTGCTTCTCTGCCACGAGTCTCTCTTTCACAGCTCCCCTGGTTGGGGTTCACTGTTGCTATGAAACCTTATTAGCATGGTCGTAGGATGTGGGGATGGGAAGTTATTCTCTTATCTTTTGATTGGTTCTCAGTCTTTAGAGTACAAGGGCAACTTGCGTCTTAGAGTTGTGACCTTCACAAATCTTTCCATCCCTCCTCCTGTAGAGCTTCCCCAACCCCCACACCACTTATATTCCTTCCCTGATTGTGGCACGTATATTCCCCCTTTCTCCCTTTGTGTCCTTGAAGCCTTCTTCTCCATAATTATGTTCTTTCTTTGTCTTTTAATTGGGACAAGAAGGCTGGAACAGGGCTGGAGAGGCAGTGTTTCCCATGCCCCAGCCAGAATGGGGTCTTCCTGGTGGCCTCTGATGAGATGACCTTCCTAAGATTAAACTAAACCTTTGTTCCATAGAAGAAAGGTCTAGGTGGATTTCACAAGGGCTGCTCCTTCTGTTCCCCTCTGGAGTCTTGGGGTTCACCTTGATCTTCACAATGAGAACCTGAGAATACCTGAAGTACAAGCCTGTGAAGGCCTCTGGAGAAGGAGGACTCTGACCGTGACTGAGAGGACTATCCTACTTGTCGACATTTGGTTTCCAGCAGTTCAGAAACATCTCCAAAGTTCTGGCTGGCCTCGAGGCACCCTGTAGCTTCTGCTTTAGGTAAGTAAAGTGTAGGTCCTGTGTCTCCCTGGAAGTAACTTCTCTCTAGATTTCAGGGTGCTGGCTCACTCTGCAACCTCTGTCTTCTGATGGGTCTCAGAGAATAGTGGTTTTTGTGTTCATCTAGTTTTTGCTGCCATTGTTGCCGTCGGGCAGAAATGCCGAATTCCAAGCTACTGTGTTGGAACTGAGACCAGAAGTCTTGTATCAATGCTCCTGACCATTCTTAGATAGTCCGTCTATGAATGTATTTCTCTTATTTATTATGACAAAGTATAATAAAAATTATGCAAACTATTGACTACTATTTACCATTCTAGATAGCTTATTTCATCAGCCCAATTCTTACTTAACATGGATTTTATTACAAGTCATTGCAGAGGAGCACAGTCATCGTATTCTGTACAAATGGTAAAATAGAAAATAGAGAAGTTAGTCTCTGACACTTTGGGTGCCGGTCTTGGGGATCACTACCTTCTGTCATTATTTAGATAATGGAAGATCTCATTATGAATGGAGATCTTGCGAACCATCTAAAAGTTAATTTTACTTTATCCACACATGGACGAAGTTTATAACAACAAAAATAATGCAACACGGTGGCACAAATACTTTTGAATTACTCCAAAATTGCACAAGATTGAGAAATAATGGTTGTAAATGCTGCTGAGATGCCAGAGTAAATTGTTGGTAAAAGAAGTATAGATCAGTGAGTTTGCCGAAAGCATAAATCTATAAAGGAAGAAAAATTCCTAAGAGTAATCATAAAATGAAATTTTATGTAAAATAAAACCGTTTCCAGTACTCAGACTTCAGGAAGAAGAGTGTGATTTATTTTCCCAGGGTGGCAGAAAGCTGGAGTGGAAAAATCTTCTCAATGGGCTGATGACTGGTGAGATGAGCTTCGAGAGTCAGGGACGCTAGGGTATTGTCCCAAGTTATTAATTTGCAATTTGAAAACTGGGATTTTTTTTTTCTGTGTTTCCCACTCAAGACTAATAAGTGAGTGCAGGCACTGTGAGTAGACTCATATATATATATATATATTTTAATAACATCCTCATGTGAACCATTCCATGAGCTTTGAAAATATGCCTTAAGCCATCTTGAGTGGCAGTTGCTATCGGCAACCAAATTTTCAGTCACTGCTCTGGATTTCATACTGTTAATAAAAAGGGCTAAAAAAAAAAGGCTAATGTGTATTGGCAATAGGATGGTCAGCTGTCCCCGTTTGCCTGTGACTGAGAAGTTCCCTACTCATGGGTCTTTCAGTGCTAAAAATAAGAATATCACAAGCAACCAAGGACACTTGGTTGCTTTGATTGGTACTTACTGGGTCCTGGGTATTTGTTTTGTCTCCTCCCACTTCATACTCCCATGAGGCCCCTAAGCTGACCCCTGGATTGTAACCCACAGAGTTGCCTCTCCGCACCCGCATTCCTTCTCACCTTGCACAGGACGCTGCAGTTGCTTGGGGTTTGGCTTCTGAGTGGATGGGAGGAACAGGACACTGGTTTGCGTTAGGTGCGGGACTATCCCCATTCTACTTGTCTTGCAGATGGGGAAACAAAGGAAGCAAAATAAGCAAGGAGGGCCCAATAAGCAAGGGACCAGTGTAGAGGCGCATCTACTGATGCGATGACTGGGTTTACGTGAGTGGTGCCCCGGGAAGCAGCACCTGAGATGGATATCCGCCGTCAGAGCTTGTGGGGGAGTGAACACCCGTGTGCAGGGGAGGGTACGTTGGAGGTGGGTGAGGCCTTGGGAGGGGTTGGCTTATCCCTTAGTGACAGCCAAGCAGACCCAGTGACCTCACAGGCACCGCGAGGCTGAGGTCTTCACTAGTGGCCTACGTGGAGCCAGCATCAGGACACTCGTCACCTGGGAAACCAGACTATTACTTGCCTGGGACCCACGTATGCAGCACGTGACTGGTCGGTCACTGGATGCAGACGGCCCATGAGCCGGCTACACGGCGGGAAATAAGTTAGGGCTATTTGCTGAAGAGACCCGAGACTAACTTTCCTTAGATCCAGTGAAATTTCAAAGATTTCAATTATTAAAGGTGACGCGGGGTTAGTAGCAGTCCTTTTTGGTATCTCTGTGTCTTAGGAAGTTGCTTCATTTTTTTTTTTTTTTTAAGATTTTATTTCTTTATGACAGCAAAGGAGCAGGGGGAAGGGGAGGGGTGAAGGGAGCAGCAGACTCCCCCCCAGCAGGGAGCCCCACACCACCGGTCGGCAGCCAGGCCAGGTCCCTGAGGTCATGACCTCGAGCCAAAGGCAGGCCTGCAGCCGACTGAGCCCCCCGGGTGCTTTATGGTTCTTTAAACACGGCAGCCAGCGACGGATTGACAAACCACCCGACTTCTGCAGCCCTGAGACTGTTACTTGTCCACACAGAGAAAGCACGCAGATGCACGGCCGCAGACTGAACTTCCATTTGAGGCCTGAATGAAACTGCCTTACAGGGGCCCTGCTGGGGCGTGGCGTGCTGTGCTGTGCGGCCACCCCTCCTGGATCCTCCTGGCGTCTCGATGCTGCCTTCATGATCGAAGATCTCAAATTCGAAACCTCTTCAAAGGAGCCTGCCAGGCCTCTGGCTTTGGGCGCGGTGGCCGGCCTCATCGGGTCACGGCGTCCAGGCGCAGGCCCCAGGCCAGGCTCCCAGGGCCCTGGTGCACTAAGGGCGCTACACGTGAGAGCAGTTTCTAAACCAAAAGACACAAAAGGGTGAAAACACATGCTAGGGCTCTTGGTCACGTTCAGCTGTCGCGGCAGGGTCAGGGCCTGCCCCCGGCCAGTCGCCCTTGGCAAGCGGTCCCCCACCTTCACCTCTACCGGGAGCTTATGAGGCCCAGCTAGTGAGGCCGCGTGGCCCGGAGCCCTGGCCTCCCACGACCTGCGGCAGAAGTCCCAGGCCGCGTGACACAGGGGGACACGGCCGGCGTCGTGTGTGAGTGCCAGGTAGGGCCGGATCGCACAGCAATTTCTGGCCTCTCGGCGGGGTGGGGAGCTGGAGGAATGACGTCGAGGTCACGAACCGGTCCAGGTTTTTATGACGGTCTCCAAAGGCAGGTGCAGCCAAGAGCAGGTTTGTTTGTCCGTCTGGTCTGGCGTGGGCAGCGGCACAATGTCACCTGCATCGACTCAATACAATCAGTATGTATTTTTATCTCTCATTTTGATTTTTTTTAAAAATTTTGTTAAATAAGTAACTTCCCAGCTCATCTTCCATTGGTTTCCTTATGCTGGGAGTACAGCTCCCGTGTATGTTTTCTTTTCTTTTTTCTTTTTTTTTTCTTTTAAATAGTCGACATGTAACAAGTGATAAAATGTCACTAAAAGCCACACATCTGTTCATGAAAGTTGCGACTTCTCATTTTTCCACCTGTCTAGTTGGCTTGTCTCAAGCAAACGTACAAGCGTGGATTGAGGGACTCTGGGAGAAACTCGCCAACTGCCACTGAAATCACTGAGCAGACCGAGGTGTACGCACTGGAGGCCGAGCCCGGAGAGGGCAATTTATCCGAGGCGGTTGGACGGAACCCTGCGCCTTTCCCGAGCATTCCCACACCACACTTCTAAAAATCAATCCGGCAAGTTTGTACTCGTCTTTTCTCTGGATTCAAATACTCTATTTATTTGCATAAAATGTAGTGTAATAAATGTATCGGTACCTAAAACAGTATTTTTCTAATGTTCTTTCATTCCGCTTTAAGATGACCTTTTATGATTTCGAAGATATTATGCTTTTAGATAAACTGTGCTTCAGTTTTGGTGGATAAGGAGTAAGTACTTAGAAAATGTCTTTAAGCTACATGAAAGTAAGGGCAAGTTGGACATGAGGGGTGCATTATCTATCTAATCCACCATCTATCTATCATCTATCATCTATCAATCATCTATCTATCATCTATCATCTATCTATCTATCTAAAATGTACTTATATGTCAAGTGTATTTCATTTAGACACAGCGATAGTGGAGGTTGGTCGGTAAGTACTTTCACGTTTAATTTTGACATTATCATACTAGTCATTGTGTTTCCTTCCTTGTTGTTTCACGACAGACGGAAAGGTCGCTAATCTTATACTTTAAAAATATAGGGCATTTTAAATTGACATCCTGAACCACTTTGAGTAATCACTGTATTTTTACTTAGTTTGCTTAATTTCTACTTGACAAGGAATCTAAGATTTATCTTTTCACGCTGGGAGATATCTTAAAAATATCTCATTTGCTGAAGAAGGTTTAGGTTCTTTTGGTAAAATGTATATTTTAGTTGTACAAATATCATTTGAAAGGAGAACCAGTGTCATCATGTTACTCCAAGACTCTACTTTGGGTATACATGGTGTTTTCTTCTTAAGACCACAAATCATTTTTATATATATCGTTTCATTTGCTGTTGGATTTTCTTAAATTGAATCCTTTTGTATTGTTTTCCCTATGGACAGCCATGAAAGCTTTCTCTATGTTCTTGTTTTATTGAAGAATAGAAACAAGAATTATTTTCTTTTACTGTAGAAATTGCTATCGAAAAGTCTACTTCCCCATATAAATTATCTCACATTTTGTTGGTTTTATGCTATTCCTCATCATAGTAATACTCACTGAAAACAACTTAATAAAGACTAATTTCTCTCTGACCTTTAAAAATAACATTTAGTGGCTATTTACATTTGGAAATATTTTTATTGACTACTCATCATCCCAGGACTGATTTATTTTTCTTTTCTTTCAGAATAAAAATTCAGCACTCCTTCTTGTGTATAGATTTTCCCTGAAAAAACTCTTTTCCTAATGGATTAGCTACTTATATTTTAAAAATCATGTAGTCGCTTTCTTTAACCTTTTACTTTTTTAAAAGAAAAAATATAGATTATAGTGACTGTTGAGTGGATGAGGATGGTAGTGGGTGGGACGAGGCTGCCACTGCATGTGTTTGGGATTTAGGCCACTATACTTGGCTCAAGCACAACTGACAGCCTTGGTGCATTAATCAGATTAGAAACATCTTCCTTCCTTCCTTCCTTCCTTCCTTCCTTCCTTCCTTCCTTCCTTCCTTCCTTCCTTCCTTCCTTCTTCCTTTCTCTTTCTTTCTTTTTCTTTCTTTCTTTCTTTCTTTCTTTCTTTCTTTCTTTCTTTCTCTCTTTCTTCTTTCTTTCTTTCTTTCTTTCTTTCTTTCTTTCTTTCTTTCTTTCTTTTCTTTCTTTCTTTCTTTCTTTCTTTCTTTCTTTCTTTCTTTCTTTCTTTCTTTCTTCTTTTCTTCTTTCCTTTCATCCTTTCTTCCTTTTTTTCTCCAAGAGAATTAAGGTTTTGTAGCCTAGATTCTTCTTTTTTTTCCCTGGGGTCTTTTAGGGAGAAAGTAGGTTCATATAAACTACACGTAAATTAATATCATGATTACACTTGAAACTAATATGGTATATGCCAGACTCCAGAAAAAGAATTTAAATAGACACAGTAGAATAATGAAATTAGATATCATAATTCTGATCTTCGTAAAATCATCTGATGTTCTGTGTTTATATTCCACAAAATATATATATTTTAAAGATTTTGTTTATTTATTCATGAGAGACACACAGAGAGAGGCAGAGACACAGGCAGAGGGAGGAGCAGGCTCCATGCAGGGAGCCCCACGTGGGACTCCATCCCGGGTCTCCAAGATCATGCCCTGGGCAGAAGGCAGGGGCTAAACCGCTGAGCCACTCAGGTTTCCCCTCCGTAAAATAATTTTTAAGCACTGTAAAAAAAAAAATGAAAGCCATGAAGCTTATAATATGCATTATTACTAGAGTGGCTTTCAGGACATTGAAGTGCTAATAATTGTAACTGCCAATGCTATAATGATATGTTCTGAGTTTTTGGAGATACATTTAGAGTATATTTAGAGATACATTTGGAACAAAAAAGTTTTTATTTTGCCAGAATCTCATAGCTAGAAGATATATCGAATGTTTCAGATGTAAAATTAAAATAACCTTAATCTATAAAAAATCAGATATTGTATACTTGGAGCTAAGTTAAAATTATAGCAATAATCTTACAGGAAAAATATATTACAAAGTTGTGACTCTATCAAGTGTAAATCCTGAGAATATTCTCTTTGCACATATGTGCATAGGAAGTGCTTCATGTTTATACAACCACCTTTCTCCCTTCCTCTTCTGCGCTTGCAGAAAACTTGAAATTTTTCATTACCAATCTGATCATCTTTCATTCATAAGAAACTTTGTCCTTGTTGTCTGGAGGCCCCATGTTATTTTCCTTTTTTAAAAAAATAAGTTTAATAGTTTTACAAGAACATATCTAAGTTTTTACTGCCCTGGAATGATTTTCCTATATATATAGTATTCATTTTGAATATATGACTTCAAATATATTTTTTAAGAAAGCTTGTTTTAATTGTAGATGTTAGCACGTGTCATTTCCCATTGCTCTAGTTCCCTTCTGTGGTGATGGATTTTCTGTGTCTGTCTCTTATGTCCTTTGTCTTCTCTCAAATCTGTTTAATCTAGGCTCAGTCATGTTATAGTCAGTTTAGTTTTCCTTTTCATGATCATTTATTTCTTCTCTTTCTAAATCTTTTCTACTGGATTCTAATTTTTTTCCTTTGTCAGTTTCCCTTTTGTTTCTCATTTTCATGCACCCATTCATAACTTAGTGACTCTAATGGTGCATATACTGTTCTTCACATCTTCTGTTGTGCTCTTGATTACTTTTAATTTGTTTTGGAATATTGTATTTTTGGTTTCCATGTTTTGTGAGCATGTCTTTTTAGTGTCGTCATGCCCATTGGGCTTTCATTCAGTTGATTACTCTTTCTCATCCTTTTTGATCTTTGGGTGAGCTTCAGCTGTACCCTACTCATATCTCCTGTTTGAACACAATGGCTTTTGTGCTCATTTACACAGATGTTTCTGTGTAGGTGACCTTGAGCTGGGGGATAGGCCATATTAAATTTGTTAACTTCCTGATTCTAAGGTTCTTTGTTGTCACCAAAAAGTATTTTTTAATAAAATATGCTTCTATTTTTTGAGATCTTCTACTCCACTTCTCAGCATGTGTTTGAATCTTCTCTTACCTAAGCCCCTGGTTTTCTGATTTTCCTCCTGGAGGCTTCTCTTTCTAGAACAGAGCATAAGCTATTGACTTTCCTGAGCTCTTCCCTCCTAGGTCACACCAGCACCAACAGCCCTTCGTCATCCGACCCTTTCCAGGTTCAGCTCCGACCTCAAGTCATCTACTAAGATGATTTCTGTCTTTGTTAGGGACTTCTGGGTTCCCTGATCTCAGGATGATCTGTGATTTCATCTCACAGAGTTTCTTGTATCATGTCTACCAGGTTGCCAAGAGTGGCCTGACTTCCTGGATTTTGAGGTTTATAAGATTTTGTCATTTTCTTTTTTTGATGACATTATCCTGTTATTGTTTTTTTTCTTTTTTTTTTTTCCTAGTCATTAGAGTTACTTGGTTGTTTTGAGGGATTCATTGAGATTGAAAAACTATGTTGACATTGCAATCTTGATCTCCTCATCCCATGACCCCAACCCCATCAGTGCTTGTAGTAAATATTCAGCAATATAATTATTTTTTTAGAAGGAGGAAGTGTCTTACAGCTTATATATAAATATGTATATAAATACAGATATAGTTATAGATATGTATAAATATCTCAAAGACCTAGTCATATATGTCTTTGATTCAAGTGTCCTGTCCAAAAGTCCTTTTCATGATATGACTGTAAAACACCATTTTTTCCTTATTTTCATTTTTCTTTACATTAAACTAATGAAAGCCGTCTTGAAGCAGCTGAATAACAACAGGTGAGAAGCTTCACTCTAAATCTGAACATTACACTAAACCTCATTATTTATCTAGAAAGTTTTAGTAGTCTTTGTTGTCAAAGTCTTCTGAAATCCAATCCCTTACTGTTTAGAATCTAAAAGCATCCAGTTTTTCCTATCGTAAAATTCCTCACATTTCTGGATACTTGTTTTCCTTTTATTTACACTGGACAAGCAGCCAATTATTTCTGGAATCATCTACTCTTGCTATTATTGCTTTCCAGACTCTTGCAGGAAATAGTTGCTGCTATAAAATATTTGCTACTACGGAGAAGAATCACTCTAAGTTCTAAGCCTGTGGAATAAGTTTTCTCATTAGTCCTCACAATCCAAGACTCCTTATTTTTATTTAAAACAATTTTTAATAGGGGCATCTCTGCTCAACATGCCTATTTCTGTACTGCACAGAGGAAAATAGGAAGAAACAAGTCTCACTTGAAATACCAGTGGCTTAATAAAATAAAGGTACAGGTTTCACTTGCCGCGCTGGGTGACGGAGGACAGCCAATTTTTGCCCACCCTTTTCCTCCAGTCACTGGCTCTGAGATCTCAGTTCTTTCCATTGTATACATGTCTGTGCCTACTCTAAGGGGTAGCTGCTTTGGCTTCATGGCAGGAGAAGAGAAGATTGCATCTTTTTTAGAAGGATCAGGTTTGGAAGTGACCTATCACATCTGATCATCTTCCACTGAACCAGATCTCAGTCATTTGGTTCTAAACTATGTAATTTTAATAAAACATTTTTCCTAATCAGCTCAAAAGTGACTTCAATACTATATATATATTTTTTTTTTAAAGATTAGATGCTGGGGCACCTAGTTGGCTCAGTGGTTGGTATCTGCCTTTGGCTCAGGATGTGATCACAGAGTCCTGGGATTGAGTTTCGCATGAGGCTCCCTGCATGGAGCCTGCTTCTCCCTCTGCCTGTGTCTCTGCCTCTCTCTCTCTCTCTGTGTCGCTCATGAATAAATAAATAAAATATTAAAAAAAGATTAGATGCTATAATAGAATACAGTATATGTAGAAAACCCTAACAAAGCCTGGAAAAGTGGATGATGGAAGGAAGTTAAAAGTGTGGATATGTAGGGTGCCTGGGTGGCACAGTTGATTAAGCATCGGACTCTTGGTTTCAGCTCAGGTCATGATTTCAGAGTCATGATCTCAGGGTTATGAGATCGAGCCTCGTATCTGAGCCTGCTCAGGGGGATTCTGCTTGGAATTCTCTCCCTTTGCACTTCTCTCCACTCATGCACACACACTCTCTCTCTCAAATAAAATAAATAAATCTTTTTTTTTTTAAAGTGTAGATACCTTCAATGAGAAGGCAATAAGTAATGCTCAGAATAAGATCTGAAAATTCTCAATGTGGTGAGCACCAGAGGTAAACTAAATATTTAGCATCATACCAGTAATAGAATTAAAATTTTATATTCAGATTATATAACTTATTTAACAAATATATATAGTTATAATATATAAATATATTAAATGATAAATACAATAAATATATTTATTTAAATAGGGTTGAAAGACTCTTCTAGAGAAGAGTCAAAAATAGATGTATAGATTTTGAGTTTGTCTTAGAGCTTTGTCAACCTTTAATAACTATATTCAAAGTGAACCTATAATATATTTTATAATGAAATTTCAATAGTAGAAATAATAGCTCTTCTAGGACAGATGCAGCATTTTTCATATATTAACTTAAAATAATGAAATCAAGAAGAATGCTACTACCACCATTTGCAGAACAGAAAATTTAGTCAAAGAGAGACACAGATATGCAGGTAACATATATTATCCTGTTTTATAAAAGTTTACATTTTATGACATTTTATTTTGTGCAATATGTCATATTTATATAGAAGGAAATATTATATTTACATCTTCAAGAATAAGTGTAAAGCAATAGTTGTATAGTTATCATTTAGTTTAAGAAACAGAAAATTCAGGATCTTTAAAAATACTTAAACCTATGTACACATTTTCAACCACATGATCTTTCTCTTTCTTATCCCAGAATGTAATAATGTAATGTTTTCTTTCTTTCTTTCTTTCTTTCTTTCTTTCTTTCTTTCTTTCTTTCTTTTTTCTTTCTTTCTTTCTTCTTTCTTTCTTTCTTTCTTTCTTTCTTTCTTTCTTTCTTTCTTTCTTTCTTTCTTTCTTTCTTTCTTTCTTTCTTTCTTTCTTTCTTTCTTTCTTTCTTTCTTTCTTTCTTTCTTTCTTTCTTTCTTTCATTTAGTAGATTTTATTTATTTATTAGAAAGAGAGAGCAAGAGAAAGCATGAGCAGGGGCAAGAAAAAGAAAGGGAGGCTCCCCACTGAGCAGGGAGCCACATGCGAGGTTCAATCCCAGGACCTAGAGACCATGACCTGAGTTGAAGGAAGATATTTAAATGACAGAGCCACCCAACTTCCCCAAAGTCTCAATTTTCCAATAATAATTACTCTTGCTTTTAAGCAAAAGCAATACATGTCCTAGATATATGCACAAGGTAAATGTCTCTTGACTTTACTATATAAAGACTCCCAGCCCATCACCCCAAAGATAATCACTCAATTTTTTTTTTTTTGTAAACTTTCAATATACTACATTTTGGTACATGAACTAAAAATAATATAGTTTTTTAATTTATGCAAAAATGATTATATTATATACAGGCCTCTGTCCTTACTTACCTAATGTATTTTGTACTGCTTTATATGTCAGCACTACGGATACACTTGATTCCATCTAAAAGTAGAGTGTTTCATTATAGACCTAAATGACAATTTATCAGACCTCTGTTTTTGAGAAGCTGGTTGTTGTCAGGACTTGTTTTGGGTTGTTAAGGATGCTGCAATGAATATCCCCACACTTACATCCGTGGCATGCTTATTTGAGTACATCATTTAAATTATTTCCAGCAGTGTACTTTTATAAGAACAATTTTTTAAAGATTGTTGGATGGAGCATATAAAAATCTCTGGGGAGTTATTTTTAACTGTAAATAGTGCACATTTTTAAGTAAGTGCTATCCTCCTGAGCATACCCATTTTTAGTAATTGGAGAATTTCCAATGGAAACTGTGCTAGGCACATATCCTGTTGGAGATGTAATATAGTATAAAATCTAAATAGGATTATATTTTCTTAAATTGGCATGTACAGTAGGGTCATGCTGTCATGGAGAAATATATAAATTATTCTTAGTCCCAATTTAATCTAAAATACTGCATCACTAAAAATAAAATCATGAAACTTCTTTAGGTTCTTACAAATAATATACTTTTCTGAAACTTGATGGTTTACTTACAATCTATATTACTGTTTGTGTAATAAAGAGCCAACTAATATATAACTAAATAAAGGTAATTTTGTGTATAAATTTTGTTTTCAATAAATCCTTTTCATACATGGTAATTAAAATAAATTGTTTTTATGTATATCTGCTAAGAAACCAGGATTTACTCAATAAGATTGCATTTTTTTAATGAGGTAACCAAAGCCAAAAATAATCTCCATTGATTTGTTTTTTTTCAGTAATATTGTTTATTTCCAGGTAGTAATATCATCAAAAGGAAGAGGGAACCAAGTGATTCAGCATGTATAAGTATACTTTCAGTTTTCTTTATTAAATTGAACAATTTAATATGAAATAGTCCTTTACACATGCTATTCCAATATTCAACATGTGCTATTCCAAGTATTTCTAAATAAATTTTCATCCTGTTGGTATTCATCATATTCTGATTCAATGTCCTTCTTGTTCAATGGAGAAATGGGAGAGTAAAATGTGAGATGCATAGGTAGGTTGTTTGTTTGTTTGTTTGTTTGTTTTAGATTTTTAAATATTTTATTTATTTATTCATGAGAGACACAGAGAGAGACAGAGACACAGGCAGAGGGAGAAGCAGGCTCCCTGCAGGGAGCCTGATGGGGACTTGATCCCAGGACCCCAGGATCACGCCCTGGGCCGAAGGCAGGTGCTCAACTGCTGAGCCACCCAGAGATCCCCACATAGGTAGTTTTTAGAAATGTTCCCCACCAATTAGCGTAAAACAAGAAATATGGCCTGTATATTTAAATCAATAAGTTTTATATTTTCCCTTTAAACAAAAAGATATTTCTTTAGAGATTCCTAATAAATAAAGACTTTAAACACATCAAACCTCAATAATATTGCTGCTAGACTGTGGCCCTAAACAAAGTTTATCTTTATCTTTCAACTATTGGGAGATTGCATTAAAAAAGTAACGGGCATCATTCTTCCACTTTCAGGGTGCAAAATAACAACAGATAGTACTCTAGCCCTGTTTTGTTCTAAGCAGCAAGCATCTCTCCTTCCCTTCCTCCCTTCTTCCTTCTTTCCCTCCTTCCTTCCTCCTTTCTTCTTCCTTCCCTCCTTTTCCTTCCTTCCTTCCTCTTCCTTTGGCCAATTTGATAGTTGATCTATTTGTGAACATAAATCACATATAAGACTATAAATATTCTAACTATATAATATGTTGCCAATCATTACTTTATTTATTCCCAATCCTCATCCTTAAATTATAACAATATAGTTAACCAAATCTTTGTGCTTAATTGATTCTTATACTGAATATTTGTTATGTGCAATAATAACTTTTTGATGTAATTGTTTTAACCTAGAGTGGATAGTTTAGAACAGTGTGATAGTGGAGAGAAATTTAAAATTCTTTTTCCAAAAAAAACAAATAAAATAAAATAAAATTCTTTTTCCTTCAAGTTTTCTCTTTTGGTCATTCAAAGATAGTTTATGTCGATATTTCCACTGAAGTTTTTTATTTATTTTTTATTTATTTTTTAATTTTTATTTACTTATGATAGTCACATCAGAGAGAGAGAGAGAGAGAGGCAGAGACATAGGCAGAGGGAGAAGCAGGCTCCATGCACCAGGAGCCCGACGTGGGATTCGATCCCGGGTCTCTAGGATCGCGCCCTGGGCCAAAGGCAGGCGCTAAACCGCTGCGCCACCCAGGGATCCCTCCACTGAAGTTTTTTAAATTAATATCAGATATTTTAATTAAAGCCAGCTAAAATTGTCTTTACTGTCTGGATTTAAAGAGATGAAGGTAAGAGTATGCTCAGACACAGGAGAGTTAACTTGTTTTGCAATGCTTTTCAAAAGGTTTACTGAAGGTGTTTCACCCTCATTCGAAAAATTAATTCTATAAAAGTGAAAAATAATTATGTAGCTGAAAACAGCTCTAAATCTTATTACCTAAAATCGCAATGAACATATTGCCTTTTTTGAACTTCCTCGCCTCATTTTCTTTCCCCCTTACTATGACCAATCAGCACACATCATATAGGTCTCCCATGTTTTCTGCTGCTAAATGAAGGGTAGATTAGATTATTTTATTTTATTTTTTTTTATTTTTTGATTAGATTATTTTAGATTATTATTCTCCTACATAGGATACCAGATTCTTAACCAGATGTAATGGGAACCTTTGTGCTGTTATCTGAAGTTGAAAGGATTTAACTGATAGAGTGCACTTATTAGATGTGTTAGCTTCATTAATATTAACAATATTGCTAATTATTTTCCTTGAGGCTTGTTGTTCTCTGTCTTACTTTTGTCAGCTCCTGAAATTTTCAATATTTGTGGTATAAAATAATTAAGGAACAAAATTATAGACTGTTGGAGCTTAAGAAATGTATTTATGTATTTATTTTACACAGAAAATGGCATTAATTGTGTATTTGCAAGCGTGATGCATGTAGTGAGCATGAAGGTATTTCTTTCTTCGCCCTGTTTTTATGCAAAATCAAATTCACAAGGATGAGATAGTTGGATAAACAGATACACCCATGGCACAGAGACATATTTATCAGTAGAGCCATAGAAATATTAGAAGAGGACTCTCTGAGGTCGTAAGTGAAAGGTGGCTGGCATCTTGTAGAGAGTAGATGACAACCTCTTTCACTTCCAATTGATGAAGTTTCTTTTTTTTTTTTTTAAGCTTTTATACTTAAGTAATCTCTATACCTAATGTGAGGTTCAAACTCACAACACTGAGATTAACAGTTGCATGTTCTTCCAACTAAGCCATCTGGACAGCCCTAATTAATAAAGTTTCTCACTAAAAAGCCTAACATTTAAAAATTGGAAATGCAAAATTCTAATATTTATTTTTGTCATAATGTAGGGTCCTAGAGCAAGTAAGCAACCATCACTGAAAAATAAGATGGTGCAAAGGAGCATGGATATCATAGAAGAGCACTGTGGGTCACTGGGGGATGAGAGATGCAAGAGAATATGGAACCAAACAACAAACACAACTTATTCTATTCACAATGGTACAAAGTTAGATAATTCTGATTGAGGAAAACTCAAATATTATAGCAGGGATCACTTATGTTCTTAATATTTTATGATATATAATTTTGGAAAAACAAGGAAATACAGAGGCAAATGTAGTGGCTATATTCATTCATAATGAATATTTTGTTCTCACTACAAAGTATGGAAATATAAATTTTGTGTGATTTTCCCTAAATATAGCAATGTATAAAATAGTTCTGTGAAGATTTTGTGTTGAACATTGTAGTAAACATCCTGAACTTCTGAGGATGTTGATCAGCTAAGCAAACCTTAGAGGACACTGTTGTAGATTTACATTAAGTCTAAATAAATTTTAAGAGTATGTAATTAAAAAAAATAAAAACCACTTTCTTACACCAAACACAAAAATAAATTAAAAATTGATCAAAGATCTAAATGTGAGACAGGAAACTGTAAAAATGCTAGAGGAGAGCACAGGTAGTAGTAACCTCTTTGACACCAGCCATAGCAACTTCTTTCTCGATATGTTTCCTGAGGCAAGGGAAACAAAAGCAAAAATAAACTATTGGGGCTACATAAAAATAAACAGTTTCTGCACAGTGAAGGAAACAATCAACAAAACTAAAAGGCAACCTTCAGAATAGGAGAAGATATTTGCAAATGACATATCTGATAAAGGGTTAGTATTCAAAGTACCTAAAGAGCTTATACAATTCAACACCCAAAACTAAATAATCCACTTGAGAAATGGACAGAAGACATGAATACACATTTTTCCAAAGAAGACATACAGATGCCAACAGACACACGGAAAGATGCTCAACACCACTCATCGTGAGGGAAGTGCAAACCGGAACTACAATGAGAGGGACGCCTGGGTGGCTGGGTAGTTGAGCATCTGCCTTTGGCTGAGGTTGTGACCCCAGAGTCCTGGGATGAAGTTCCACATCAGGCTCCCTTCAGGGAGCCTGCTCTCCCTCTGCCTCTCTGTCTTTCTGTGTCTCTCATAAAAATTAAAAAAAAAAATAATAATAAATAAATAAATAAAATCTTTAAAAAACTATAATGAAATATCATGTCACACCTGTCAGAATAGCCAAAATCAACAACACAAGAAACACAAACAACAAGATGTTGGTGAGGATGGGGAGAAGGATGAACCTTCTTGCACTGTTAGTGGAAATGCAAACTGGCACGGTCAATCTGGAAAGCAGTATGGAGGTTCTTCAAAAAGTTAAAAATAGAGCCACCCTATGATCCAGCAATCACATTACTAGATATTTATCCAAAGAATACAAAAATACTACTTCAAAGGGTTACATGCATCTCCATGTTTATAGCAGTGTTGTCAATAATGGGCAAATTATGGAAACAGCCAATGTCCTTCGACCGATGAATGGATAAAGATGTGGGATATATGCGCAATGGAATATTATTCAGCCATAACAAGCACGAATCTTGGCATTTGAAACTACATGGATGGAGCTAGATGGTATTACGCTAAGTGAAATAAATCAGTCATGGAAAGACAACTACCATATGATTTCACTCATATGTGGAATTCAAAAACAACAAATGAGCAAAAAAAAAAAAAAGAAAAGAGAGAGGCAAACCAAGAAACAGATGCTTAACTATGCAGAACAAACTGATGGTTACCAGAAGGGATGGGGTGGGGGGAGATGGGTGAAATAGGTGATGGGGTTTGACGAGTGCACCTGTTGTGATGAGCACTGAATGGGGTATGGAAGTGTTGAATCACTATATTGTACACCTGAAACTAATGTCATACAGTATGTTAACTAACTGGAGTTTAATAAAAACATAAATATAATCATTTTAGAAAAAAATTTTAAAAAATAAAAGCATTTAATTCTTGTTATAGTGGCAGTTGGTGTGTGAGAAAAGATATTTTATCAGTGGAAACCCTGTCAAGCCAATTGATGAGGCCTGTTTGGAATGGGTTTGAGAGCCATTCAAACTAGATGATTCCAAAAGTCAGTTAGAAACTTACTGGAAAAAAAAAAGCCGGGGTGGGGGGGGCGGCAAAGTCACCCAGCAGAGTCCATTCCAGCAGTTCCCCATTCTAAAACATAACTACTATCAGAATTCTATGGATGATGGTATACCTATATTTTTAAGCAAGCATTTCAAAATAGGCTATATATTATTTTTAAAAAGCAATATAAGTATTGCATATCATTTGAAAATACAGCTAAAAATGATTAGGAAATAGAATATTTTCATCCCTCTGAATTTTCCACTAACCTGCTAATTGCTGAGCACATAATAGTCCTGCAATGAAATGTAGTTGGTGAACGAGTGACTCGATTGATTAATTAATAATGCAGACTTCGGAAGACATTGATACAAAGCACAAGTATTACAATATATTAAAACATTTAACAGTTTTGATGTTCATTTGTTGAATCGGTACAGATGCATTAATTGTTTAGCATGTGCCAATGGCACTAGAAATCAGAGGAGGAGAACAATATGACAACAGGGTCTGCTGCATGGATCTGGGGCCCAAACAAGGCCATTAGGTCTGAATATTTCCATTTCTTCCATCTGTCCTTTTTCATGTTGGCTTCCTTCCCAGGCAGCCCTTCTGCTCCCACTGACCCCCTGGCAGCTCAAGTGTAATTATCATAGTTCTGAGTCCTAGGCAGTCATAAAATTTCTGGAAATCATTCTAATTGGACCAACTTGGGTCATGCTTCCATCCCTGTGACCATCTTTGCAGAGGCTAGAGGGATGCAATTAATTGCACTGTCACTTCGGGGACACGCACTTCTCAGAGGAGTGGGGTGCAGGCCTACTCAAACCACATAGACGGAGGATAAGTAGACAGATGTTTCCTGTTGGAATTCCAGGGGAATGTCACCCAGAGAACTGGAAATGAATAAATGCAAAAACAGCAAATTGCCTACTAAAATTTAACTATGCAAACAGGGTGGGGAAGTTTCACACAGAGGAAACAGCATACGCTGATGCTCTTGTAACTTAAAGAGCATGCAAAATACCAAAGAGCGGATGAATGAAGGCTAGTAATATTGACCTTGAGAGGAAGCGCATCACAGGTACAGGTAACCTGGATAAGTAAGTAGGCCTCAGATTGTGTGGAGATTTATTTAGCTCATGTGAAGGACACACGGAAAGTGACTAAAAGATTTTTTAGAAGGTTGTGTAGCCTATTCACATTATATTGGGTGTTTTGTTAATGGTGTATTTCGTAAGTTAAATTATGTGACTCTATTTAGAAAATAAATGTGTTAACTTTTGGAAATAAATCAGTTTCGTCTTTAGAAAACAAGTGACAGAAGAGTGGTATTCCTATTAATGGTAGTTCTAAATTACTATGTAATTTTAAGTGTAGTTATCAGTGCAATGTTTTTCCATATCGTTGGAGACAATGGAATCTGATTATATGTTTACAATGTTGATTGCATTCATTTTCTCCCAGATTCCTAAGAAAAGTATCTCATAAATGTATCCTTAGATTAAGGGAGATAATGTATGTTCTGCCAAATTCTTGAATCCGTGGATAGAATCTGTACCCATATGTAAGGCCATCTCTAGAAACTAGTTTTGAGATGGGTGGATCATATTATGAATTAACCATTCGGGAGGAAGCTCACAATGACAGGTGAGAGAAGGCCTGGAAAAGTGTTAAGAACAAAAGGAAAAATATTTTTCCTAAAATAATGAAGATGCTTGATTTTTCTTTTCATAAGGAAATTCACAATATAAGAACAATAAAAATGCTTTCATTGATTTATTGTAAGTGCTGCTCTTTGAAGCTTGGGACTTTGTTTAATTATTCAACTTGAGATCCGGGGCAGTAGCTATAATGTTTGTTTTAATGTAAGTTTTTTTGAGAAGGCTAATTATTTAAGCTTTAATATAGATAATGAATAATATAATTTCCTAATTAAATAATATTAATTTATTCAGTTAAATTGTTTATTCTCTTAAATCTTAATAACACAGTTTAGAATCTGTGTGAAAATTTACAAGTGACCCAATGGGTAGCTGGAACTTGTAAACAACAGATGTTGCACAGCATCCAGCCATATCATTAGCAGAAATTACATGAATTAAAAAAAAATCTCACCTTGGTGCTTAAACAAGTTTTGTTGTGAGTAAAGACTTTTATCTAATAATTCAAAATGAGAATGATGATTTATATTATCTTTATCATCACACTTTACATAAATTATCTAATAAATATCTACCACAAGATATGAGCTTTAGATGGTGCATAATGAAATCATTATGCTAATTGTGTCTACAAATTCACAAATGCTGTATGAGCTTAATACGTAAAAGTTGTTTCACATCAATTCTTGGACCTTCAGAATCTATAAGATATATTTGGCTCATACTCTGAAGTGCTCATTAGCGCTTTTCATCTAATATTTCTGGTTTTTTTTTATATATATATATATATTTTAAAGATTTTATTTATTTATTCATGATAGTTACACAGAGAGAGACAGAGAGGCAGAGACACAGGCAGAGGGAGAAGCAGGCTCCATGCAGGGAGCCCGACGTGGGACTCGATCCCAGGCCTCCAGGATCGCGCCCCGGGCCAAAGGCAGGCGCCAAACCGCTGCGCCACCCAGGGATCCCTCTAATATTTCTGGTTGACCCCATTCTGGGCAAATGTTGCATTGAGCTTTTAATGCTTCCTTGGGCTTTGGGGGAGCCATGTGACTTATTCAGGCCCAAACACTGTGAGCCAACCTGAGTATTTAATCGCTCGCTGAGTGGGACCCCTTTCCAGCATCCTCTGTTTTTTTTTTAATTAATTAATTAATTAATTAATTAATTAATTTTTTTGCATCTTCTGGTTTTCCTGGCATGGCAATCAGTAATGTTCAAGATGATTGTTGCCACTTCAGCATGAGTTCTTGAACAGCAACAGTGAGCTAAGACTTCCCGTCAGCCTGTGATGGAGGCATTGTGTGGATGAAAATGAAAAGTCACCAAGCCTCTCTGTACTGTTGCAAAAATTGGTACAGAAAGAAGAATTTTGCCATCAATAAAAACTTCAAACACATGCCATTGGCTTAGGGGTTAGATTGATGGTGGTGAGAGCAATGTTTTCAGAAGTGAGGGGAGAAGACGATTCATGCTAGCTTATTGCCAGAAATAAAACGTAATAGAGAAGTCCATGCTTTGAGGGACACTATAGCTTGAAAAGAAAACTGTTTCTCAACTTTAAGAAGCAAGCAGTAAAATTATAAATGGACCCTTTAAGTAATAAAGGCCACTTAAAACCCAGCCTTGCAGGAAGGAGGGCTCAGACTTTCCAATCAGGTGGGGTGAGGAGGGTCACAGCAAAGGAGAAGTCAGGGCATAGAGCCAAACTTCACAAAGAATAACAGAATTTGGAGAGATTTGAGGAGAGATGCACAGCATCAAATGGGATGAGGTATGTTTAAAAACTTGGAGAAGGTCAAATTTCACAAAAGCAATACAGTGCATATAATTTTCTTTGCATAAAACTGTGGGGAAGGAGACTGGGACATTATCCTGTCTTCAAATGCACACAGAGTTCTACACTTCGACTTAGGGCCATTTTACCAGGTCAGGTTTTGTTGTTAAAGACTTTTGGTTCTCAGACTTCTGGGAGTTTCGGCATCATGGAGAGGGAGGCTGACCTGGAGCTCCCCCAAGCAAAGCAGTGGCTAAGTCTCGGACAGAGGAAGAGCCTGCAGTGAAAACGTGAAGCCCCAGATTGTTCGTCCATCTCAGGCACGTGCAAGAGGAAACCAAGAGCTTGATGTCTTCCCATGCAGTATGTGTCTGAGCCCGGGAACGTCAAGGCAGAGAGGCCTGAGGTTAAGGTCACAATCCCATGATTCCCTGAGAGACCCGGGCCCCTGTGAGCAGAAAATTGCAGCACCTTCCCTTGACATAACTGATGCCTTAGGGAATGTTGTTGTGTCTTGTAAGCTCTTAAATTACTCTGGGCTGAATTTTTCACAACATCAGAGGCCTGAGATGAGTTCAATAAAAAAAAAAAAAAAAAAAAAAATGAGAATAGCTGGGAGTGAAAAGGCTTTTTCCATATTCCCAGATGAAAACTGACAACAGGCAAAGTTGGCCTATAGCTGTGCCACAGGACCTGAACTTCTCACACACGAGAAAGCACTGCCTGTCCGTGAAATACCAACCCAGTGCACTAAGCTTCTAGGGTGTATTGAGCCGAGAGTAGGCCAACAAGTGCTGACTTAAGAAAATCCATGACCTAGGGAAAGGAATGCAAACACCATGCAAAGGGTAGGAAGAGCCGAATGAAGTGAGAATCCTGAGTGGATAGTTGATGACTCAGAATAATCAACCAGTGAGTCCACTAAATCCAAAGAGCACACAAGGACATCACCTTAGGACATAAAGATACACCTCACAGCTCAAATCCTTTTCTTTCCTTTTTTTTTTTTTTTTTTAAAGATTTTATTTATTTATTCATGAGAGTCCTAGAAAGAGAGGCAGAGACACAAGCAGAGGCTCCTCAGGCCACGCCCTGAGCCAAAGGCAGATGCTCAACCACTGAGCCACCCAGGCATCCCAAATCATTTTCTAATTTTACAATAAATCAATAAATATACGGAAAGCATGGCAAGTAGATAAAAAATATTAAAATGCAGCACAGTTAAAACAAATATAAAGTCATCAAAAATGAAGTGCCAAGAGAGGAGAGAATTAATGAGGGATGGGATTATTTATATAAGGAGAAAAGGGGACAGATGATAGAGCAGCAATAATCAAATAGGTAGGAAAAAAAGTGATCTCAGCAAACCAGTGATGAAGGTTTCAAGAGCCCTTTATACTCCCGTTAAGTGCTCTTAAGTGCTTCATACTCAAGTTCTGAAAGAACTTTTATTTATGTGATTTATATCTATTGATATTTATTATATTAGGGAACAAAATGGAGATTTAAAATGACATGAAAACATACCTTAGGGTTGCCTGAGTGGCTCAGTCAGTTAAGTGTTTGCCTTCAGCTCAGGTCATGATCCCAGGGTCATGATCCCAATGTTACATCATATTTTTGTAAGTTTCTTTAATGTCTGGCTTATCAGAAAACAGCCAATTTCATGTCCACTTCTGCATTCTATCCGTTGTAATACATTATTTTGGTTGAAGTACATAAAAGAAATCTGACTTCACATAGATTGTGTTTGGAAAGGTGAGAGTGTTCTAACCCTTTTCAAATAATTGTTGATAGTCTTTTTTTTTGTCACTATCCAACAATTCGATGAGTGAAAATTTCTTAAAGGTTAGTAGCTATGTAGAATGTGAATCTGAATCGATGAATTTTTTGTACTCTTTTACATGTAAATCCATTGTCCCATCTTGCACTTTGAATAGCTCTTTTATCCATGCACAGATTTGTGACTTCAGGCATTGATCAGTTGGAAAATAATGTCTAACTGCAGATCTTCTAAATAGTTATACGATTCATCGTGCTTTATCAAAATACATGCACACACAAGAACATTCATTTATTTTGGAATATCTTTGAGTATTGAGAAGTTGCCAGTTTCTCACTGGGGGCATACATTTTCTAAAATTCTAAATTTTCCTTGGAACTCAAGTTTTATTGCCATCAATAAATACGGTCCTTTGTTTCCTTTTGCCAAAAATTCATGTTTGAATAACCATAGTTTGTTGTCCATTCTTTCAAGTTAAAAACGATGTTCCATGGGGAAAGGATCTAGCTCAAGTGCAAGGTCACATGGTTTTATAAGCGTTTTTGCTGGAAGTACCAATTATATCGGTATGTAGTAGAAATGCTTTATGAATATTTCCTGTCTTCATACAGAATATTACAAAGACATATAGAAAGGGTCGGAGTTTGATAGTGTGAATAATTAATATTGTTTCCTCAAGGACATTCTTAACAGAACCTGGTCTGTTTTTTTTTTTTTTTTTCTTATGAGTACTTAGCAGTGAACGGTGCAATGAACTTGTACAGTTTGATGCCAACACTCTTAAAAACCGTTTATTAAGTGGTGTCTTAATATTATTTGGAAAAGTGGATTGCACTCACAAACAGCCTGAACATGTCTTTGGGACCCTCAGTGGTCCACAGACCCCACTCTGAACTACCAGGAAGAAGACATCCCCTCTCTTCCCACTCTTCCCCACCCCACAGCAAAGCAGTGAAGTTAAGGGACATAGAAGTTTTATTTACACCCCAGTTTCACTAGTGTAATTTCTCACTAGGGAAATTCTGTTTCCTGAGATAAAGCAGGAAGCTGGTTTCTACCATGTTGTGGTTAACATCATCCTCAAAGAAGTTGTCTTCATCGGTGTAGCTGCCGTCCTGTCTCTGTTCAGCTCGTGGGAAGAGTAAAGAAAGGATCATTGGAAGCTACCAATGATCTTTGTAAGCATGTAAAATGGAAGGTGTACACAACTTTTCAACCATGTTCCATTGACAGAAACTTGGTTCAGCCTAGTTCCTGGAAGAGCTAGAAAACTAGACACTAACTAAGGGGGCATATGTCCAGGAAAAAAGAAAAAAAAATGGATATGGAAAGTGTGTTGTGTGTATGTGTTTGTGGAAAAAAGAAATAGACTGACTAACTTTTATGATTTTTTAAAATTTTGAGTATTTTTTTTAATTTGAAGCTTCCAAATTGATGGAACAATTTATTTATATTTCAAAGAAATCATCAAAATTGGTAGCGTAAGAATATCAGTAAGTTACTTGGGAAAAAGGGTCATAGAATCTCATGGGCAGATGTTACCATTTACCTGTCGAGTTGAAAGAAAAACCAGAGACTCTAATTTGAGTTATCTCATCTTAGGAAAATGCTTCAGAAAATACTCAAAATAACTATAAGTGACTCAAAATAGGTATTTTAAGAGGAGAGAAAATGAAAGGCGAAGAATAAGTAGTGACCGATGACATTTTATTATGTAGTTAATGCAGTGATAGTGTGCTTGGAATTTTGCGCTATCAAAGCTATGCAAAATTTGCTGATGTAGAGTATTCATAGAGCAAAGAAAAAAAATAAAATTGAACTATAAATAATACAATATCATTTAAGAAAGCTAGATGTGAAGCAGGAGCAAATGAAATATTCTTTTAAGGTTAAAAGCTCTTAAGCAAGGTAAAAGATTATTTTATGTAATGACAAAAGACAATTCATTTGAAGGACACATTCTTCAGAAAATAGTAAGCACCAAACCACTTAGCATTCCAAACAGGAAGCCCAACCTATTAGAAATGCAGGGAGAACTTGATAAAAGTAGAATTATACCTAGGGCATGTAATATATCTTTTTTAGAATTAGAAAGGTCTAGTAGAAATAAATAAGTGAGAACATATAGGAACTGAATACTGTAATAAACTCCACTCAAACATAAATATCTTATTTTGCATTCTATGAATATTGAATATATATATTTTCTTGGTTTCTGAGGAACATTTATGAAATCGATCATGTACTTGGGTATAAGGGAAGTCTTAAAGTTTTTTTAAAGTACATATTTCAAAGGCTACAACCATTTCCATAAATTCAATAAACTTAGAAATAATTTGTAAAAAGACTATGAGAATTTGAACTACTTTGATATAAAAAAACATGTTCATAAGTAATGTTTAACTCCTGAGGAAATACTGAAATTACAATCTTTGGGAAAGTCAACAAAAGGAAGTATGCTTAATAACAAAACTGATGGACCACTCATTTGAAAATGTTTTAAATGCTTTTATATTCAGATTTGACTGGAAATAATTGGGAAAAATCTTATCTTGGGTTAACCAACTTTGCTGCATAACAAATAAGCCTACAGTCTTAGTGACACCATCACAGATTGCTTTCTTGCTTATGTTGTCAGAGAACTGCATTGATCATGGCTTTTCTCCGGGTTGTTGGACTATGAACAGAGACTTAGAATAACATGTCAGAAACTGGGGGGAGACCCATTTCCATGGCTCAGGGAGAGGCGACAAGGACATAATTGCATTTTAAAATATTTACTTGCACTTTTCCACCCAGATGTTACTGGCCAAATAAATCACATGGCCAGGCCTGATGACACACACATTATTTACTCAGAGGCACTAAAATTCAGAGGACAGGGGCAGGCAAACATCCTTTTACAGGTATAAGAAGGAGGAGAATAATTCTGAAAAATAAAATAACCTTCCAAAGTATCTTACGTTCAAATTTTAAATAAATTACTACCACAGGTAGTCAATTGAGCGCCAGAATAATTTCGATCTATTTTTTTTTAATGGAGGAATAGAACCAACACTAGAAAAAATCATCAAAATAAGATTATACCATCAAATTGTATCATCAAATTGGTTTTAAAAAAGTCATGATCTATTAGTAGTTGCTTAAAGGGAGCTTGGCAAAGTCCAAGCATCATTCTTAATAAGAGTGTTAAGTAGCATGGAGATAGAAGAAACTTTATTACATATTATAATTCTAAACATCGGTATTAGGCTCCTCTTGTAAAAAAATAATGGTTTGTTAAAGCTCACCTCAAATCTAAGTGGCTTCCAATAACCAGTTTCATTTCCTTCCTGTGATTGTTAATTTTTTTTTGTATTAACTTGACAAGGGTATGGTTATTTGGTCAACACTAGTCTAGATCTGTGTGAAGATACTTGCAGACGTGATGAACGCTTACAATTAACTAAAGCAGCTTACTTTCCATGATGTGAGTGGCCTCATCTGATCATTTGTAGGCTTTAAGAGTAAAGCCAATTCCAAAGAAATAATTCTGCCTCAAAATTGCCACAGAAATCCTGCCTGGGTCTCCAGCCTACTAGTCTGACATATAAATTTCAGACTTGCCAGCACCTACCATGTCATGAGTCAATTCTTTACAATAAATTTCTGTCTCTCTTCCTCTGCCAATGTGTCTTTCCTTTACATATCATATGCATAATTCACGTATATGTATGTATAAAGATGTCATTACAAAATGACAAAGAATCTCTAAAATAGAGTTAAATTCAATAGTAAATCTACTAGACTTAAAAAAGGGCAATAAATTTGGTTGCCACTCTTTTTTTTTAAGATATTTTTTAAGATTTTATTTATTTATTTATAAGAGTCAGAGAGAGAGAGAGAGGCAGAGACACCAGCAGAGGGAGAAGCAGGCTCCATGCAGGGAGCCTGATGTGGGACTTGATCCCAGGATTCCAGGATCACGCCCTGAGCCGAAAGCAGACGCTCACCCACTGAGCCCCCGCAAGGCGTCCCAAGTCTGGTCTTCATTTAACCATTCTTACCAAACACACTTAGACGATGAACAGAAATAAAATTTCTCTTCTCAGATTCCCTTCATCCAAGACTTTCTCAGCTGCCACATCAAACAAATCTCATTTTTAAAAAGCTGTTTTATTTATTTGAGAGAGAGAGAGAGAGAGAAAGCAAGCATGAGTGGCAGTGGGGGGTGGTGGGTAGAGGAAGAGAGAGAAACAGAGTCCCCATGAGCAGGGAGCCGGATGCAGGGCTTGATCCCAGGACTCTGAGATCATGACCTGAGCTGAAGGCAGATGTTTAACTGACTGAACCGCCCAGGCGCCCCCAAACAGATCTCATTTAATTCAAGTCAGTTCCACTCATGTTCACAGTATGTACTGGGTGATTACAGCGCTCCAGTCAATGCAGTAAGGATGAGAGACAGGACGCTGAGAAACGAGGCCCTGTTCCTGCCATCCTTGCATTATTCATATTATGGGACGATAGTAATCAAACAATTACTATCAACTCTCAGGAAGGTTCAGATGGTGCAAATACACAGGATCGGAAGCATCTATCCAGGGCACATATCTCAATGTAAGTGGATCAGTGAGGTTTTCGAGAAAAAAAGTGGGTCAAATCTGAGTCCTAAATGAGAAATGTCTGCACTTTGTGGTTATCGAAGAGGATATCACAAATACTGTTCATAAACAAATACCACACTTGAGGTGTTTCCCCTTTATTCTGGAATGAGAAATACATTGATTTCAGGCCATGGAAAACTCCAGAATACTAGAATAAAGTAAAGTGAAGCCAGGATTCTCATTGCAGAGAAAGATTATGCTTTAAAGAATAATGGCTAGAACTTTCGAAGCCTTTGCTTTCACCTTACTCTGTGAATCAAGTGAATGTGTCCTACAAAAACAAGAGAAGAGAATTGAAAGTATGAATTCATTTGCTGAGATGAAAGGTATACAAATGGGAAGAACTTCTAATAGGAAGTAGAAATTAAAGGGTGCCTATTCATGATGAAAATTATAATAGCTACCCTAAAATCTTGTGGATGAACTAATTATCTAGCCATCTCAAAAACTCTATGAAGCACATTATATGTTAGGAAAATCAGAACGCAACAGTAGAATTTAAATCAGAGCCCAAAGCGCTACAGACAAATTAGTATTACAGGACAAAGAAGGAAATAATAAAATAAGTAATTATAAGTGCAGAGAATGGACTAAGACCTTCTACAGGAAGAGGCCAGACATGCAGGACCAAAACCCAATCACACATTTTATGGATGAAAACTTAAACACCTGAATCTGGAGATGGAAGGAATAGGTAAGATGAGAGGAAATGCTCTAAAGCCATTTGACAAATGCTGTGAATTGTTGGAATCCAGAGACAGAGAACCCTGCAAGCAGGCATCTAAATAAAAAGAAAACACACACACACACACAATTATACTTACACATACTAGAATATGGGAAGAGTAATTATAAGGTGTCAGCCTCTCAGTTTTGAGGAGCACACAGAGGCTGGGACTGAGTGGTCTCACACCAAGGTCAAATCAGGCTGCTACTAGCTGGACTGCAAACAGGAACATTGATCTCAAACACAACCCTTTCTGGCCTCCAGGGCCCTAGTCACTGTCATAAGTTGTAGGGGCACCAGTAGACCCTACTTCAGCCCATCAATTCTGAGGCCAGTCTATGTCCATTATGACCCAAGGAAGAGTGTTTAGAGACCTGCTGATCTTTGGGGGTAATGCCAGTAATTACAAAAACTAGGCCAACTAGCAACTGCCATCCCCAGTGGAGGCAGTCCACGGCTCACTCGCTCTGTTACACAAACACAGAACCCAAAGGGCATGGGTGATCACACTTTGAGATTTGTCATTAAACTTGACTTGATCTGATGTAGTCGATGGGCCAGGAGGAGGTAGAGACAATGCCCCATGTGACACATTCTCTTTCACCACAAGGAAAATGAGCTAACTTTTTGCAGAAGCTGCAGCCTGGGATATAGAAACACAGAGTCCTTTACCTCTTGACGAGTCTGTGAGGGGACCGGTTTCTATGTCACGTGTGACGATGGCTTCAGTGAGCAATGCAGCAAAATGTGCAGCACAGGCATGATCAGAAGGTTGGTTCCAGTTGGTCTCACCTATATCACATATGAGCATCCATGTGCATGACCCGGACTTCTCGGTCTATAGTCCTGGTTATAAACCCAAAGAGGGGGTATTTAGACTGCTGGTCTGCAGACTTCCATGTGGTGGACCAGATGTCTGCGGCAAGGACCACAGCTTCAATGTCAGTAATACCACCTGCCAGGTCTGGAGGAGAACTCTGCAAGGCAAAGGCAATGACCTCATGTATCCCATTGTGTAGACTTGGCTCTTAGCACAGTGGCATTGCAGGGCTCTTCTGGAATCCGGATAGTTGCTCCCACCCACATGACAGAGGCGGCCTTTATCGTCACCACCCAATTAGTCAACCAGGACCAGGCGTTTAGTAAGAGAAACTCTGTAAATCAAGAAGCACATGCAGCGCATGGTTATGCTTCAGAAAATTGAGGGAGGGATCATTTCCGGAAAGATTAAACTCACTTCATGTAAAGTTGAGATGATGCTGAATCCAGGTTGACTGCGGTCTTGAATGGAGTCACCATTTTCTGCGAAGACTCTTAGTCCCTTCCCTTGTTAGTTGTTGAACCAAACTAAATGGGCTCAATGAGTTGGGGGGTCAGAGTCTTCAAGCAGGTTAATAATCTCTTTTTTAGTTTGTTTTTATGTAGTGTACGTGGGGCTCTATCAGGTGGGTGGTGCTCTTCCACTGGGACCAGGTTCTCGGAGTTTCCATGGCAATTACATCTTCAAAATTGTGATTCCTTTGCCTCTTGAGACTCTGTGTTGCCTCCACTGGACCAGCCTGGAGGGAACAGAGATCATCAGCTGTCTATGTGCCTACGGGGGGCTGTCCCTGAATTAGGAGAATTCCCTCTCATGCTCGATGGATGGAAGGGCAAATGTTTCAACAACAGTAATGGTTCCTATTACGTTCAATGTAATGTAATAAACAACAAGAGTCCTTTCAATACTCTTCCAGGCTTCATGGGGGCGCTTCAACTTCTCTTCCCATTGCAAATCCCCCTTCATTAAATTTGAACACTTTATCCCTGCAAAACATAGACCAAATTTCTTGACATATGTGTGAGTTTGGGCAACAGCAACACGCTCTTCCTTGGCTGGGATTTTGAGAAGTAAGGGTAGGGGGAGGTCTGGTAGGAAGTGGGGGCAAGAGGTGGAAAGGAAACTGAAATTGTCTTAACTTTTGGCCACTTTCTCTCTGCCTTGGCATGGGCCACCCCAGCCTCATCCTGTGGTCCTCAGTGTCTGCAGCCTATCCTGTTCCCAATGCTCTTTCTCCCCAGACCTGGTGGGAGGTGACCAAGAAGTCTGAATGCAAGAGACATGTAAGTGTTTGAGTCCCTGCCTTCTCAGTGTTTCCATGTGGAGCTGGAAGGGTGTATGGCTTCCAGTGTTCCTGGGAAACAGGGAGATCTCAGCTTAACCATCTTTCTTCTAAAAGCAACTGAAATCGAGAGGGAGAGAGAGGGATTCGATGCTGCATTTCTGTTCTGTCTGGAATGGCTGCCTCCTTGGTCTCTACCAAGAAAAACTTCTTAAGTATTTTACTCAGTCAAAGTTCTATATTGAAAATCATTAATAGTTTTTTTAAAGATGAGGTTATTAATCTCTACTGAGGGTAAATGATCTCGTATGTGTCCCATATGTCTTGAAGAGTTTGAACTTCATAGAGGTGGTATCTAATCACTAAAGAAATGTAAAGTTGTTTTTTTTTTTAATCTTCTGGAATACTAGGAATTTTAATATTTGGACATTATGAATCAGCCACATTTGGTAAAAGAATATCGGCTGTCTATAACCAATGCAAATATTTTCAACCACTATTTCTAAATTGCTGCCTCTTAAATTATTAAAGTCATTAATTCCAGTCACTTATTTATATGTTCCTATACATTTCTAAACATATGACCATTGGAAAAATTCCATAAAAGGATTGGTTTAATCTGTAATTAAAATAGAATTTTTTTTTTTTGGTTCTGGATAACATCAAAAAGAGAATCTCTGACACCTCAAAAGTAGGTACATTGCCTCTGATCATCTAGGTTAGATTTTTGACTTGTTTTTGAAATTCTACTTTATACTTGCTCAATTTCTCTTCAAAAATAACGGAGCATCTAATGATACTTCAACAAAGATATAAGCAGTGTGCACTGATTTATTCTCAGGAGAAGCTAGCACAAATGGCCCCTATTATCCTGTAGCCTTTTACAGAGCTAGCCACAGAGATAAACCTCGAACAAGTTTCAATTTACATTGTTTGGTAAGTATTGAACTCAATAAGGAAACTTAATGCAGAAGCAAAGGCAATAGCTGGCATGCAAAATGAAAATAGTATTGTCAATTGCAATCTACGGCTAACTTATTCACGAAAATGCTAACGATGTTTTATCATTTCAGGATCTCTTTCCCTGCCTCACATTATACCTCATGAGTAGCACGCATTACTGAATTTCCCAGTTGTGTTTTTTTTTTCTTATAGACTGTAAAATGGATTGCAAGATTAAAGGGACTTTAATGAAAGGGGCTATAAAAAGTCAGATATCGATTTTAAAGAAAACTTCAATTGAACTGGGCCCTTTTTGAGGTAAGGAAGACACATAAGCAATGAAAAACCCATGGTCGTTGTCCTCCTGCATCCTACAGCCTACTAGGAAAACCATGGAACGTGATAAAAAACATAGTAAAATATATAAAATGTCACGGGAGATAAGTGCTAGAAAGAAAAGTAAAACTGAAATTCTCAGGAGCTGGTTGATGGGATTACACGTAAATAAGTGGCCAGAAAAATCCTAAGGGAAAAGGTGATGTTTAAGCAAAGAAATGAGAGTTCTCAGAAACAAACGGCCCTGTGTTTTGAGGACAGCAAAGGGCTTTGGTGGAGGAAATTAGGCAAAGGATAAGAGTGGAGATCAGAAAACTAATGGTGGTGTTACTTGCTGCTCACCCAGATACTTAAAATGAGTCAAGAACGCACCCAAGACATGGGTTGAGTAGCTTGAAGGATGTGGTTGCCATAGACTGGGATAAGGGAGATGGTGGAAGGGAGCTGCACTGAAGGCAAAGATCAGGAATTTGGTGTTGAGTTCACCCAGATTAAAAGATGTCTGTTAGGTCGGCAAGCAGAGGTATCAAGTGCAGAGATAAACAGAGTTTGAAGTTCGGAGAGGAGGTGTGGAGAGGGGATTAGATATTTTATTAAATAGAGATTTCCAGTTTGGCTATTGTGGACATTGCTGCTATAAAAAATAGTGAAAGAGAATAAAGGGAAAAGGAGAAAAAATGAGTGGGAAATATCAGAAAGGGAGACAGAACACGAGAGACTCCTAACTCTGGGAAACGAACAAGGGGTGATAGAAAGGGAGGTGGGGGGTGGGGGTTGGGGGTGACAGGGTGATGGGCACTGAGGGGGGCACTTGATGGGATGAGCACTGGGTGTTATGCTATATGTTGGCAAATTGAACACCAATAAAAAATAAATAAAAAAATAGAGATTTCCATATATTTAGTAAAATATATGAAATTATATTTCCATGGATTTTTTTCTCTTTTTTGAAGGAGGGAATATTTCATAGAGTCATGTAGGATATAAACAATATAGAAGATTATAACATGCAATACGCTGAGCAGGGAGCCCGAGGCAGGGCTCCATCCCAGGACCCGGGATCATGACATGAGCCCAAGGCAGACACTCAACCACTGAGCCACCCAGGTGCCTCATTAATATATTTTTGGGGTCAACTTTTGCCTACTAGGAAAACAATACGTTTGTTTTATTGGAATGAAGTGATGATGCATTTTGTGTGTCAACCTGGCTAGACCACGGAGCTCAGTTGTTTGGTCAACCACTGCTATAGATGTTAATGTGAAGCTTTGTCGTTGTGATCATCATCTATAATCAGTTGATTTTTAAGCAAAGGAAATTACTTTGATAATGGGGGTGAGCCTCATCCAATTAGTTGAATGCTTTTAAGAGCAAACGCTGAGGTTTCGCAGACCAAGAAAACATTTTGCCTCAAGACTGCAGCATAGAAATTCTGTAGTAGTTTCCAGTCTGCCTTATTTCTGACTCAAAGCTACCTCAAATCCTGTCTGAGATTCCAGCCTGAGGGTCTGCTCTAAGATTTCAGACTCGCTCGCCCCAGAACTGTGTGTGTAAGACACTTTCTTAGAATAAATCTCTTTGAGGATACATACAGATAGATTCTGTTTCTCTGGCATCCCCTGACAGATACCAGTAGACAGCCTGATTTTTATTATGTCTTCTGCCTCTTTTTCATGCATAACATAATGCCTGATGCATAATATGCATTCAACTTCAATAAGTAGTTGAAGAGCACTGGATTGCTTTTAGGAACTGGAAGGATTGATGATGTTGCAGATGCAAAAAGTCTTACAGTTCTATGCTGTTATGAGCTCCCTGCCTCAGAATGATTCTTCGTATGCATCAAGCCCTACATAACGTCCAGCATGCAGTGTGTACCTAATAAATATTTTTGAACACCAAATCTATTATTTAATAAATTAGTAAGGGAATGATGAGTCATCATTCTCTCTCTTTTTTTTTTTCCTCCTGAGGATAGAGCACATTGAAGGAAAGTAAGACTATGTTTCTAAAAGCCTGAGATAAAGTCAAGATCATACAACTATTGATGTAACAATAACAGCAGGTATTCTTCAAGGACAATCCTACTAAAACTGTTCATGAAATACATTCACAGGTAATGTGTAATACCACTTACACGTTTCACAAAATAAAAAGAATTGAATTACTAGTGAAATAAATCTTTCCTTTATCATAAGCTCCTTATTTAATATTAACTATTGTAATGAGTAATTTTAGAGTGAGCCTTCTGTTTATATGCTCCATGAATCTGTTGCAAATGTGAATTGCTATCACTCTATCTCATTCGGAATATGACTTTGGAGTAATAATAACAGGTTTTGAGAGTCACTTAAATAAGAATCGTATTTTAAATGACCTTTTTGGGAGAGGAGAGTAGGGGGATGGGATAACTGGGTGATGGGCGTTGAGGTGGGCTTGTGACGTAATGAGCATTGGGTGTTATGTGCAACTGATGGATCACTAAAATCCACCTCTGAGACTCATAATACACTATCTGTTAACTAAATTGAATTTGAATAAAAATTTTAAAAAAATGATCTCTGTTACATATTTGTCCACTATATACTTTGCTGCGTTAAGAATGACAGAGACCTAGTAATAATTCTATACCTATTATGTGTTCTTTTTGCTTGCTTTTATTCTTTTTATTTTTCCTTTTAACTCAGTCATATGCAAGCAACTGTTTTCTGACATATGTACTGTATGGCTCTACCTAATTAGGGCTGAGTAACATGTCACCAAATTCACCTCAACTTTTCAATAACTGACAAGTGAGCTATTATTAATGTACTACGGATTTTCCAAATAAAACCCGGTGCAGCATCAAGTTAACTACTGTTTGTTAACATAATCATTCTTAAATCATTAATTACTCAGTAATCTGCCAAGTGATAATGACAAACGGCACATGAAATCAATTTTAATATTTAAAGCTGTATATTCGTTAAGTTCCTAATTAAAATACAGACACTGATTTATAGCTTTAATTTTAATATCGGATCTATATAGCCAAATAAGCAAATTTTCTTATGATTGATCCCAAGATTTATACAGGTGGATAGCAGAAATCTCTACCTACTTTTCTGAGAGAATAATTTTGGAGAGGTATATTTAGAGTCAGCTATTTTTATTGACATCTTTTCATTTGCTCCCAATCAACTGTACCATTAACAATAAGAACAAAAGAACTTAGGTTACAGCTTCCAAAAGTAAATTGCATTGAAGAGTATCTCTTGTGCTATGAAGAAATTTTATTTTAGATCTTACAAGGTTAGATAAAATGAGATTCCGCTTTGAAAGTCGGTAAGGTAGGAATGGCACATGTTTCTTTGTGAGCATGTAACAGGTTTTATTGTGATAAAAAAATATCAAGTTGTACTTTTTTTTTTCTATTTGGAAATGACATGCTACATTGTATTTTGCATAATATGGGATACTTGATTAAGCTATACCCTTGGTGAGATTTACACCTGATGTGGCAACTCTATTTTGAAAGGAAACAGCTGTTTTCCTAATGTTCCTGTGGTTTTATGAACACAATGTTTCCTTTATGAGACAAAGTGGATTCAAATGAGCTTTCCCAACTCCCTCCAGAAACGAATTTCTCAAATGTTTTGTAACTTACTATTGCTTGATAAATGTTATATTGCAGATTATTCTAGGTGTTATGCCTAGGGCTCCTTAAGTGCTGCCATTTGCTTGTTTATTTTCTTCCCAGGCTGGGGAATTGCTTTATGAACTCCAAGTCATAAAGGAGAGCAGCAGAGTGGGAAGAAAGACATTTGGTATAATACTTCGTTGACTGAAAAGGAAATTGGATTTTACCTATTGCAAAGGAGGTCACAAATTTTATTGTTAAATGGGCTCAAGTATACTTATTTAATAAGACGTGGACCTAAAATGGAAGCGTTCTTTAATCCCAGGCCTCCAGCAAATATGCAATAACGTATTTTTCAAAGAATTTCCACATTTGGTTACCTAAACTTTTATTATCAGTTTGATAGATTGTTTTCCATATTTGTTTGCGACCTTGCTATATGGATAAAGTACACTTGTTTAAACACAGTAAACCTTATGTGGGAAGTAGAGTTATTTATATTTGACATAGATTCCAGGAAGTGATTTATAAGGCAGCTAAAACGTATTAAGCCAATGCTGAAAGGGGAATGTCGTTAAATATATGTGCACAGTGCTTGTGCAGGCAAGAATTCCAATTTAGTCTTTGTCTGAACTGCTTAAGAATAGTTGTCTGTGCTTTAGAGGAACTGCATGGAAAGTAGAAAACAGAAATTCAAATCTGTATCTGGTATCGAACCTGCTTCTTTTAATAGTTATAGCTTCAATATTGCCTATGAATTCCTATACAGTATATTATGCATATATTATAATTCTCTTTATAATTTACTCTGAGTTTTTTAAGATTATGTTGAAAAACACAGTTGGGGGAGGAAGAGATTTAGCAGGAAAATGTAAATATGGGAATTTCAGAGTCAATAAATAAAATGGGTATATATATATATATATATATATATATATATATATACACACATATATCCCCAAAACTGAGGAAGATAATAAATATGGAATGACTAACAGTGACTAATTCTTAGTGACTACATGGTAAATCATCATAAGTACTAGGTTGTTTTTTTTTTTTTTCTCTCTTTCAAGAAAGTGCAAGAAAGAAGTGTAAGTGAGAAAATAAATGTTTGGAAGCTCTAAATTTCCATTAATAAAACAGGGGTAAGGTCACATGCTAGACCATGTGATGTTACTTGTCCTGTGAAGGTCCATATCATTGAAGGTTGCTAATATTGCATTTCCCACATGCTTTTAACCCATGAGTTACTTGTGGTGCCCTTTTCTTCAGTAACTACATTACAATTTCCAGGAATTCACAAATCTAGGAAGTCAAACAGACACATTCTCTATTCTAACTATTCTGTGAACCCTTATTTCAGCTTATAGATTTTCCAATCAATCTGGAAACTCTTGGAAGAGAATTTGCTTCACATCTATTTCCATCAGAATCCATCTCACAGCTTGTTCATCTATCTTGTGAATTTTAACTCTTTTCTGGTACTATAGCTGCTGTCCTATTCCCCCAGTAAAGCCACTGCTTCTTTACCAAACACCTAAAAAAAAAAAAAAAAAAAAAAAAACAAACAAAAAACAAAACAAAACAAAACAAAAAAAAAAACAGCAAGTTCCTAACACACAGCTGTTGTGTGTTAACAGGTTTTTACTGCAGGTTTGGGTCTACCCAGTGGTAGTTCTGCACAGCTTAGCAAAGAAGACAATTCAAAATTGGAATTTCTAACTAGAACTATCTCTGCTGCTCTTTGACACAAGAAATGTCTCATGGGGGCTGGGGTGGTAATCATTTCTTACGATGACCTTTCTCAGTTCCTCTCTCTCTCTCAAAACTCTCTTTCTCTAAATTCTTCTCTCTGATTCAGTGCCCCGAGACTCTGTTCTGCGAAGCCTGCTTTTGGGAAGCACTAAATTTTTATTTCTTTGTTTCCCACTTATACAGTGTTTGGGAAAGTCTGTTTATCTTTTTCAAAAAGTACTTGCCTTACTAAAATAATATTCTCTTCCTACAGATATCAATTAAAACAATATATTTCCTGTTATATTTACTTATGGATTTATCCTGTAATATAATTTAAAAAATCAAATGCTAGAGTTAATGTGCATAAGATACCTATTTACAAATAAAAAAGCAACCATGAAATGTTCAAAAATCTCTATGATAGCATTCATAAAAACTCCAGTAGCAACACTTGTTAGCTGATGTTCATGACTATAAATTTTGGTGAAATAAGATATTTTGCATAGTAACCTTACCTAATTATATCTTTGGTACTATTGGCTATAGTATGTCTTTTAGAGTTCTTGCACCCAACTCCCATGTGGCCAGAAGGTGGGATCCCACAGACAACAGCAAGCAATTTTTGAACACCAGCAGAGTGTCCAAGAATTCAAGTCAATCCTGACATTATCTACCTGGATGTGACCTTCGTTCCACAGGTTAAGGGTTCAGCCCTACAAGATTGCCCCTTACCCTGCCACTTCAGACTCCAGGCAGAAGTCCCAGGCTATTGCTCTGAATTAGCAGATAAAGATTGGAGGTCCCAACAACCTCTTCCTTAGGTGTGATTAATTTGTTACAGCAGCTCACAGAACTCTGGGAAACCCTTATGAAGGTTTATCAGTTTATTAAAGTATATGATAAAGGATATCAACAGCCAGAAGAGGAAATACATAAGGCAAAGTTCCAAACAAAGGAGCTTCTGTTCTCATGGAGCTTGGGTCCTGACTTGGTAGCATGTGGGAGCACTCTGGTTCCCCAAGCATGGAAGGTCTCCAAAAGGGATCAAAAAGTTGTCCTTTTGGGTTTTTATGGAGCCTTCATGACATTGTCAAGATTGGCTAAACATATGTCCATTGATTGATTCAACCTCCACCCTTCTCCCTACTCGAGAGGTTAGGGAGTAGGACTGAACATCCCAACCCTTTAGTTAAGTGGTTGGTCCTCCTGGCAATCAGTTCCTGTCCTCAAATGGGATTTAAACACACGCTCAATGACAACAAGACACTATTCACTTTTATGACCCTAATCCATTTCCAGGAACTGTGGATAAAGACCAAATCTATCTGAAAAATAAGTACTTCTTATAAATCATTATGTCAGAGTTATTGTTTGGGTAAACGACTGACAGATTTAAAGTCACAGACTTTTTTTATGTTATGTTATTCATGAATCTAGATATCAATATCAATAACTACGAATTTGTAATTCTCTAAACAGTAAGTTGTGTTTAATTTGCAAAATGACTCTTAGAAGTGCATAGCTACCATTGTATTTTGGGGTAAATAGGGTGGAAGTTTTAGCTTTCCTCTTCACAACCCTAGGCCAGATATTCTTGGAAGGCATACCCACACCTCCAAATCTGCCTAAGTTCCCTTTGTATTCCAGGTACCATTGATTTCAGCATGGGACAAGTGCCGTGTGTCTCCTCATGCGGTGTGTGGGCATCTCATGGAAAGAGGCCACAATGGCTGAACTCCTATGTGGATAAGACACCTAAAAAGTTTTGTATTGATTGATGTGAGGATGAAACCAACTGTCATAGTATTTTTGAAATAGGCTTTATTTTAGACTTACAGAAAAATTGAGAAGATAGTACCAAGAGTTCCCATATACACCACACCCAGTTTTGCCCATTATTAACATTTTCCATTAATGTGGTACATATGCTAAATTAACAAGACAATGTGGATACATTCCCATTAACTAAGGTCTATTCTTATTTTTTTTTCTTTTTTAAGTTTTTATTTAAATTCCAGTTAGTTAACATATAGTGCAATATTGATTTCGGGTGTAGAATTTAGGGATTCGTCACTGACATTCAACACCCAGTGGTCATCCCAATAAGTACCCTCCTCAATTCCCATCACCTGTTTAGTCCATCCCACACTCACTTCCCTCCAGCAACCCTCATTTTTTCTCTCTATAGTTAAGAGTCTGTTTTATGGTTTGCCTCTCTCTCTCTCTCTCTCTCTTTTTCTGTTTAGATTTCCATTCTGGTAGCATTTTTCCTTTTATAAAATGCATTTGAATTTCCCAGGATTTAAATTTATTTAAATTATAACAACGCTACTAATTTCTAAATAAGGTGTTACCTACTTAGATGTAAATGTATTTTGAGGTAAATATATTTTAACCATATGGATTGTTCTCAAAGAGTTGGGGCTGGTACAGTAACAGGGCATCAACATTTTATCTTTAAATATGATATAGAAATGACCAAAAGAGATCTTTCAGGTTTTGAAAGACAAGTAGAAAATGTAAAAGGCATCTTGAGAACTGCTGTAGAATTTCTTTTGAATTCTTTCAAAAAGTCATTTTAAAGTGCTTCTATCTATTGGAAAGAACCAGCCCCCCAAATACTGCCTTTTATATATATAAAGGTCTCATTTTCTTCCTCTTAAAGCCAATTAGATAAGATATTAATTGAGTTCTATTTGGGTAAACATATTCAATTGTGAAAAATATCTGTACCAGCTGATTTTTAAAAAGGACATTTTTAGTTTCATAAGTTTTCAATTATTTTCTGAAACCACAGCAGGGATGAGTGTGTACTATGGACTAAATGCTTGTTTTCCTCAGAATCCTTATACTCAAGCCTTAATGCCCATCTGGAGGGAGGGCCTGTGGGAGGCGATGAAGTCATGAGGGTGAGGCCCTGGTGAATGGGATCAGTGCCTTTATAGGAAGGGACAGAGAGAGAACCTCTCTGCCTGGAGGAGGTGGAGCGTGGAGTCTATCTGCCTGCCACTAGCAGGCTGGCCCTCCCAGGGAACACAATCAGACCTCAATCTTGCACTTCTCAGCTCCAGGAACTAAGAAAACCAATTGTCATTAAGCCACCCAGTCTATGGTATTTGTTACAGCAACCCAAACTAAGACGGTATGAAAAAATATATGACTTCTGGAGTAGTACTTTTCTAGGGGATTCTCATATTAGGTGTGTAAGGAAATTTGAAACCATTTGTTGCCATGGAAATGTGTTTACAGTCACAGGAGAATGTCTGTAGCCTCCTAGGAATATTTTTAAAGGGAAAACGAGGACACTGCTGAGGTCTGCTGGGCACTGCCTTTCCAAAGTAATTAGATTTTGACTTTTTAAAACTTGTTGATAAAGCGAATGTGATTAATTTAGATATTGTTAGAGTCATAAACCTGATGATCAGAGAAGATCGATTTCTCAACCCATGCTTGGATATATCATGACATCAACCATATGCTTGAACTGGCATATTTTACTCTGCATTTAAGTCTCAGTGTATTAAAATGATTTTTTAAAAAGAGTGAGCATCCCCCCCAACTCTTTCAGCTAAAGAAGACAACAAACTCCTGGATCGTCGTCAAAGGGAATGGCACGTCCAACTCTGTAACCCAGGCAGTTTTCTCACCGTTGGCTGATACCAGCTCCATATCACCCTAGTAGCTTTCTTGCTTCCTACAAATATCATTTAAGACATAAAATGTATTAAAAAAAAAACTAGAAATGTACCAGGCATATTTATGGAAAGCTTTTTGACCTTTAAAAAAGTTCACTTAAAAGGAATGTAAAGTTTCTGAGAAACGTTGCTGAGTGAAGGCATGTACAATATTTTCATTTCCATCATATGAATATTCCAACTGTTTTAAAAATGTGGTTTGGGTATGTATTATGCTGTTAATGAATATATATACATATTCAATATGGATACGATTATGCTGTTGACGTGTGTGTTGAGGTTGGGAAGTAGCTCTCTTGGGGTCTCTCTCCCTGCAGAAAAGGAGGAATGCACATTACGTAGCCTTATCTTCACACCAATATGTTGATACTAGAAGTTCTGTTACACAAATTAGTGACTTTGTTCAGAGATGAATCCTTACGTCTGGGGTGCTTTTGGCCAGATGTCTCTAGTTTACAGTGGCTTATCTGAACCTCGTGTCTGTGGATGAAGAAGGCATGGACCCTGGGAAAATTTACCAAACTCTGTAAATATCTGGATATAGAATAAAAAGTGTTTCATGATATAAATGGCTTCCTTCTGTGAGATGCTTGCTGTGCTCCTGTGGAGGCCTCATCTTTGATTCTCAGCAATCGATATGGGTCTGAGGGAGACAGTCTCTGAAGAGTTGTGTGGACTCTTCTGAATCTCTCTCTATATTTCTCCTGGGCCTCTTGATGGCCTATGGCCTAGAAATTATTTGTAAAATGTATCATTGGGTAAGATATTGGATTGTGTGAGTCTGAGGGTCACAATCCTCCTATCTGTTGTGTCATCTCAAGAGTACACATTGCTGCTGAGCCTGCACATGTGTGTTCCAGCTACTGTAGAGCTAGCTGACCACGGCTCACAACAGCGTCCCACCCTACAAAATTGCCCTAGGCTGCTGGAAGCCACGTTGCTGGGAGATATCTGGATGGCATTGCATCATAGAGCGACCCTAAATCTTCTCGCTCACTGTATTCGCTTGAAATGCTGCAAACCCAGCCTTATAAGCTCTCTTCTTCCTTCCTTCTGCTCTTCTCCTAATGGTTAGGTAGATTAAATGATCTTTTCTGACTGTCCTTTCTTCTTTCCTTTTACACCCAGCTTCTCATGCCTGTTTATATGACTTTGATTGGGTTCTTTTCATTTTTATTTATTTTTAATTAATTAATTAATTAATTAAATATTTTATTTATTCATGAGAGACACGCACATAAACAGAGGCAGGGACACAGGCAGAGGGGGAGAAGCAGGCTCCATGCAGCGAGCCTGATGTGGGACTTGATCGCAGGACCCCAAGATCATACCCTGGGCCAAAGGCAGGCTCTAAACCACTGAGCCACCCAGGGATCCCCTGCTTAGGTTCTTTTTTTTTTTTTTTTTTTAGGTTCTTTTTAAAGTTGATTCACAGGCAGGTGGTATTAATTTGGTGACTAATCATAGTAGATAATTCCATGACAGTAGTTGGTAATAGTAATTGGTAAATAGTTTTTATTTTTCATTGTAAGTGTAATGCGACTGTATAGTCCATGTTCATGCATGTTGCTAATTTTTCTATCGAGGTCCTTGTGTTTTCACTATTTTGCATGAAATCTGCATATAATTAAGACTTTACTTACTATGCTATATATCTCAGAGATGGCCCTTCATTCTTGACTTCCAATGATTGATTTTTAATAAGTTATGTCTCTTCCTTTTTCTTCTTTGTTTTTAACATAAGTAAGCACCTCTAAGTTTGAGTTTACAGAGGAAGTAACCCATCAATATCCCTGTGCTCCCGTACATTCCTAACCTTCCTTATAGTTAGGCTGATGGTGGATTTGTTCTTGTTAATGGAATGGGCCAAACTATCATTTACCACTTCCAGTTGCTTCACTGGGAGGGAAGCTCTCTGAGATGGTAGAGCCACACAGAGCAAAAAGCCCAAGCAGCAGCCCCAGCCCAGGAGAGTTTGAATCCCATTTGAGTGTCAACTGAGTGAGAAACAAGCAAGCAAACACACGAAACTTCCGCTGTGCTGAGATTTCAGGAGGGCATAGTTAAGTAAGTAGCTTCTCATTCAAGCTCAGCTCAAATATGAATTGTCACAGCCCTTCAGAAAGGGGAATAATTATGAGTTCCTTAGATTCTTGTTATTCCCATTGTATGATGTTATAATCTATGTAGAACATAGAAATGTATATAAGGACATCTATTACAGCCCTACTTGTAGTGACATAGTGGAAACAAAGAAATACGTATCAATTGTTTAAATATGTGTTAATATTGCCAACTGTGGAATATTATGCAACCACTAAAATAATGAATTTGATTGGTAACAGGTGAATGGGAGACATTTCTATGACATTTTTAGTAACTGAGAAAATTAAGGCACAGAGAAACACACAACAGTCAAACAAAACACCACGTATGTATAGCTGCCTAAGTCACAACACATATTTGTGACTACTTGATCACAGATAAGGAAATGGGAGGATGCATGTCACATTGCGGAAGGTAACTGGGGAAGAAAGAAGGAAAGGGTGACATGGAGGAGACAAAAAAAAAAAAAGGATAATATTTATTGAGACATCTCTAAATTAGTGCCTAAATAAAGAAATCTGAAGAAGAGATGAAGACAGACAGAAAGGAGGGAAGGAAGAAAGGAAAAGAAAGAACAAAAAGAAAAAAAAAACAAAAGAAAAAGAAAAAGAAGGGAAAAAAAAGTAAGAGAATAGAGGGAGGGAGAAGGAAAAAAAATGGACTTATCTCTATATTCCTCAAAACAAAGCTAAATTCTTCATGCGGTTCCATAAACTGGGTATTATATTCTTAGTTGGGGAACATCCAAGGGAGTAAAAGAATCACTCCACATACAAGGGGGAGAACACAGAGGTGTTTACTAAAAATACACATTTTCTGAAGGTTTCTCTCCTCTATCTTCTCGGCTTCTCAGCATTTCATGGAGGAAAGAATACATGCCTTTGGAATCACTGACCTCATACTTCCTACTTGTGCCAACTGATTCAAGTTTCCCTCCCTGAGTCATATGGATTTCCCTAGTGATGGCTGCTGCATTAGGCCATTCAGGCTACTATCATCAAATACCACGCTCTACACAACCTAAACACAACAGGAATTTTTCTCATGGTCATGGAGGCTAGAAGTCCAGGATCAGGGTGTGAGCATGGGTGGACGGGGACATTCTTTGGAGTTGCAGACTTCTTGCTCTACCCTCACACAGGAAAAGGGGCCGGGGATCTCTGCCAGGACTCTTTCAGAAGAACCTAATAGCATTCATGAGGCTTCACCCTCATGATCCAAGCCCCTCCCAGAGGCCTCACTTCTAAAATCATATTGGAGATTGGAGATCAACATATGAACTTTGGGGGAACTCAAGAGGTCAGACCATAGCAAATATCACTAATAATAAAATATATAACCTCCATCCTCTGCTTCTTGAATGGTGTCTTCCTTTATGTCGACCATTTAAAAACATGCCTACCAACTTATTCCACTCTTGAAAGCAGAAATAGATTTCTTTTCATAGAATTTATCTAACACACCCACTTATATGTTCATCATTTATGTATGGGGTGTCTGTGATGTTGGAATGGAACTGCCCATAATGGTGAAAACATTCTGGGCAGGAGAGACCGTAAAGGAATCCTTACAAATCTCCAGGTGGTGATATGTCCTCTGAATAAAAAGATAGTGGAGCAATGGGTTGAGAAGTCCTTGATAGACTGTGTGTCTGTTTTATAGAGCCTGGTTGGGGAAAGCCTCACTTAAGATGAGTTTAGCGGAGACTTGTATGTAGAGATGAGATAACCACAGACTTTCCTGAGAAAGACAATTTCAGGTGGCAAGGATCCCCAATTCAAAGGTCCTCTGTTAAGAGATACTTGGCCACCATGGCTGCAGCACGTGGGTCCACGGGAAGATCGGAATTGCATAAGGTGTAAGAGATTATGGGGTGTAGTAGATGAGGTCAAGCTTTTGAAGTCACTTTAAGGACATTGTGTCTTACTCACTCTCATAGGAAACCACTGGAGATTTCCTTACTTTGTCACAACCACATTTTCTACCTTTTATTTTTTGTTTTATTTTATTTTATCTTAATTTTGCAGATGAGAGCACCAAGTGCACTAAACCCACCAATTCCTGCTAAACCAAAATGACTTTTGAAATAGTCCACATACAGAAGATAAGATACAATTCCTCTCTTTGAATGGATACTGATGTTTCCTCAACATTCTTAAGAGAAAATAGGCTATTAGTTTAGGAAGATGGAAATCATAAATTGGGATAATTTACACGTGTGGGATTATTTCTGCGAGAAGAGAAAATGAATGTCACAGATTTGTTATCTTGATTTAGAGAGATAAATTCTCCTATTAATAGGTCTTAGTGTTTTATCTCTGTTGTGCTATTTCTAGGAAACTTTTATAAAACTTAATAGTGCATTTTACACACTGGAGCAATTGTTCTTTATTAGACTACAATGTTTTACGGGTGCTGCAGGTTAATTGTGTCAATGTTTCAACTTAAGAACTATAATTAATACGACCCTTTGATTTCCCTGTGGGCACGGGTGTTCCTGGATATACAGATGAAATGCTGTGACTGGTTTTATAATTGAGAAGCAAATTTCATAATAATGAAATGTTAAGAAACTATGAATAGAATAACAATTACTTGGTGAAAAATATAATTTTTAGTATAGCAGAGAGAGGACTGTACGACTGTTGTGGCAATTGTTGAATCTAATAGACAATACCAGTTTCATTTGAATTTAAGTGGATGCAAGAATATTCAAGGACAAATATCTTTAAAAAACTCTTCACAGTGTTACAGAGAAATAATAAAATGAATCTAAGTTGAATGACATCTCTCACAAAATGAAGGAAAAAATTAAAATGAGGGGAATATACCAATGGTGCAAATTATTTTCTAATTTGAATGCTGGTAGTTGTGTGGTGCTTCTTCAAACATTGGATGAACATTTAAAGATTTCTGCCCATCTGCTTTAAAGACGCAGAAAGTCAGGCTGTTCCTGAAGAATAAAAGTGATTCCAATCAATGCTAGAAGGAACGACATCCAAAATAGACTTCATGAAAATATAGCCTACACTTCAAATTATTTCCATTTATGAGAAAGAGGGAGACATTTTTTTCCTAAGCGGGCCCTTTGTTTTTTTCCCCTTGTTGTTGGTGTTGGTGGATGAAGTGGAGTCCCTCTCATTTCTTCTTCATCTAACTTTGTGTAACTTAGAATAGCACATACTTAAAATCTGTTCAACAAAATGAATTCTTGGTCATAATGGTAAAAGAAGCTACGGATTAGCAACAGTTCTTTAGAAAACTCACCATTCCCAAAGTTTATTGGACTCTTCCTAAATCTCTGTAGGCCAGAGACTGTTTATTATTATTACTTCTACCTTTTGTGTGCATGTGGTTGTGAATGGCTAATTGAGAGGTGATTGGCACTCATTGTCTTTCCTCTCCTTCCACTTAGAATCTGAATGTGGTAGGGAAAGCACTCCTCCTCTTCTGCATCACCCTGCTGGTAATTCCGCCCTAGACCAAGATCTTCAGGGGGTGCCCCAGCGCTCAGCATCCTGCCTCAATTTGATGAAGTGTCCCTGTATTTGGAAGTCACGTTTCATCAATGGTGCCTGGATCTATAGCGTTTTTAACCAAAGGCAAATGGAGCACCCAAAAGGGAAAGGCATCACCCAGGATGCATAACTGTGCGAGTGAGAATATTCTAAGGAAAATGACAAAGTTCGATGTAGCACTTACTGTCACATATTCCTAGTCTGTTCCTCAGCGTATTTTTCAGGAAATAGCTGAGCCTAAGAACAACAACAACAACAACAAACTACATAAGCCAAATAGAATGAGAATAGAGGCAGCTCAAGACCTCTACGGATAACGCCAACATTGAATAAATTGTATGAATTGGAATACAGAAGCAAAAGCAAAAAGTAGGAAATAGCAGAAACTTTGCGAATTACAAAATGGAATAGAAGAAACAATTGAACAAATGTATTTGGGAGATGATCACAAAAGAAATTCTTAAAATAACCACTCAAAATAGGATCTCAAGAAAGTCAATTGTCTCTAAAACCCAAGGTTAAGGGGCCGCTGCAGGGCTCAGTGGTTGAGCGTCTGCCTTGGGCCCAGGTAGTAACCCCGGGGTCCCGGGATCGAGTCCCCCATCGGGCTCCCTGCAGGAAGCCTGCGTCTTCCTCTGCCTGTGTCTCTGCCTCTGTGTGTCTCATGAATGAATAAATACAATCTTTAAAAAAAATTAAAAATAAAACCCAATGTTAAAATCCAACAGTCATTCAAAGCAGGGAGGCACACACCCAGAGATAAAGTCCTTGCAAGGAATCAGCTAATTTGAGGCACTGAACTGCCCTTTCCTCAATTCTCATGTCTATTGCTTCCTGGATTCTTCTCTTCCTCTCTCTCTTCATCCCCTTCCACCTTCTTGGATGCGGGGGGTGCTCTTACACTTGGGACGGGTTTTTGTTTTTGTTGTTTTTGTTTTCCCCCTGAGTTTGCAAGTTCCATTTCAAAAGTATGTGTTCCAGACACAGTATAATTGTCCAATTCTGATTTGGGGATTTTCTTCCTCTGTGGGGTAAAACATGACGCCCCAGGCGGCTAAGGGTCCACTCCCCCAATCACCTCTGCTGAGGAGCTTTGGGAATCTGTGCTGTAAATGTCCTTGCATGAGATGAGCCCTTTTCTCCCAAGGCATCCTGAGATATCGTCATGTAAAAATACAATTCTTTCTTTCTTTCTTTCTTTCTTTCTTTTTTCTTTCTTTCTTTCTTTCTTTCTTTCTTTCTTTCTTTCTTCTTTCTTTCTTTCTTTCTTTCTTTCTTTCTTCTTTCTTTCTTTTTTCTTTCTTTCTTCTTTCTTTCTTTCTTTTCTTTCTTTCTTTCTTTCTTTCTTCTTTCTTTCTTTTTTTCTCTCTTTCTTTCTTTCTTTCTTTCTTTCTTTCTTTCTTCTTTCTTTCTTTTTTCTCTCTTTCTTTCTTCTTTCTTTCTTTCTTTCTTTCTTTCTTTCTTTCTTTCTTTCTTTCTTTCTTTCTTTCTTTCTTTCTTTCTTTCTTTCTTTCTTTCTTTCTTTCTTTCTTTCTTCTTTCTTTCAGGTTTTATGCATTTATTCATGAGAGACACAGAGAGAGGCAGAGACACAGGCAGAGGGAGAAGCAGACTCCATGCAGGGAGCCCGATGTGGGACTCAATCCCAGGACCCTGGGGTCACAACCTGAGCCGAAGGGAGATGCTCAACCTCTGAGCCACCCAGGGCCCCCCAAAATATGATTGTTTCATACAAATGCAGTTTGTACAACTTATTAGTTTTTGCAGCATACTTTATTGCAAGACTGAGGTGTGGGTATCAGTACTGTCATGGTAAAGAGGAGATTTGTTTAAAGCGTCTGCTCCCCTGGTCCACGGATGATACATGATCACACAGAATTGTGTAATTTTTAAGAAAAGGACCGCATTTTCAAGAAATAAATCGAACAGACTAGGTTGTATTTGGGAAGGAAATCGGATTGCTGTCTGTGATTCTTTTATCACGGTGGAAGTGCAGAGTAGGCAAAGCATAATTCTTTGACATGGAATATTATAATAATTGCTTTTCTGAAATAAAACATTTAGATCTGCTAAGAGAGTGTCTTAAAAAGTGGGAGCAGTTTGTTAATGCTTGCTCTCTAATAAAAAGTAAAATTAAAAATATATTACTGACCTGCTTTTGAAAGAAAGAAAACCTGAGCTTAGTTCCAAAGTCACTGTGTATTTTTATTAAAATGTAATGGGCAAAGAGATGTACACATAGATGTTGAAAATTTTATATTGTAATAATGACTGGGAGAAAGAACTGTTATGACAAAGAAAAAATCTATTAAGATTAAAATACAGCTGTCAGAAATCTTATTCTAACCTATCTGAGGAAATAATGAGTATCTCCAGGCACAAAGATTCGCATAAACATTATTCCACCCTTGGCGTAGGATACCTAGACTATTAAAGGAGGATACCTAATAGAATATGGAAGGTCTTGTGGCAAAAATCCTATAGGGCACGTTTATGCATTATTTTAATTAAAATTCTTAACTGAAAATGTGCAGCAACCCCTTATTACACTGAAAAATAGAACCTCTACACCATTGTATAGATGATAAATGTCATTCCAAATACTTTGAATAGGTTTGTCTGACAAAGATGGTTTTTAAGTCAGAAAAGAGGATGAGCAGAGCTTAGATATTGTAAGGCCTCTTCATATCCATGAAATTTGTCTTCTCAGAGATAGTATGAAATTTGAGAGAATTGGATTCATGAAACACACACACAGACACACAACGACATATACATACTCAGGCAAATAATTTGAAAAAAAAATATGTTTAGAGTTTCCGTTGGGAAAAAAATAAAACTCTACAAAAAGAAAAGTTAAATTATGATTAACCTTTTAGAAGTTCTACTTCTTTCTTTTCTCTGCATCCGGTATGTGTGTCCACACGGCCCTACACACTTAATTATTTCAAAGGCGCGTGAGTATAAAATAAGAACTCAAAGTTGACTTCTCTGATTATGCCAAGCCCGTCTTCTCATCGGGGTTCAAGGACTGAACACTCCTGCTTAAGTTATTGACTTCAAGCAATACCGTATTGATGTTTTTCTTCAAAAGACATACTACGTCTCTCAAAATATAACTCCTTGGAAGTACGTTCTGCGTCATTGCCAGAGTTGCCACATGAGTTTTAGCTGTTTTATTGGTTATGTCAATGACTTTAAATATTGTAAGTGACATTGTCTTTACTGAGCCTTCAATCTTAAACAATACCTCACTTGTTGGGATGCATGGGTGGCTCAGTGGTTGAGCGTCTGCCTTCAGCTCAGGTCGTGACCCCGGGGTCCTGGGATCAAGTCCCACATCGGGCTCCCCGCAGGAAGCCTGCTTCTCTCTCTACCTGTGTCTCTGCCTCTCTCTCTCTGTGTCTCTCCCGAATAAATACAATCTTAAAGAAATGTATATCTCACTTGTTCATATGATGGAAGATGAAGAAATTTATGCCTTTACTTGTCTTTTGCTGGTCTTCACAGTTGTCTTTCAGCCTCTGTACAATATAGTTTTTCATATTTTTAAGCAAACATTATTTGAAATCACCTGTATCTGTTCCTAAGTTGTTTGGACTAATGGTCAATGCAAAATTGAAAAGCAAGAACTAGCTTCTGTAATACGATGCTGTGGAAGGCATAGCCACGGAGTGGGATTGAAACTGGATACAAAAAAGCATGATTTTTTGGTCACTCACCTTGTGTCACCTGATGGAGAATATCAAAAATAAAAATGGGGAGTCAGTGGGAGATAGAAAACAAAAATATATCATCATAAGAACCAAAAAAAAAAAAAAAAAGAGAGAGAGACACAGAGAGAGAGAGATTGCAGTTAGTTCACAATACACGTATAGTTTTTGCTTTAGGTTATTTGTAGATTTCCTTTCTCAGTTTAAGACTGTTGCCCTCATATTTCTACTTTGCTACTTATTTTGTCAGGCATGGATGCTGAATTTTGAAGGCCGTTTGGTTTTTTCCATTTTCAGTCTGTTGATTGGCTGAATTACATTAATTACCTTTTTTGAATGATAACCCAGCACTGCCTGTTTAGGGTTCAACCAACCTGTCCATGTATATTATCCTTGTTTGATGTATGACTCAGTTTTATTTACTAATATTTTGGTGAGGGACATATTCCTTGAGGATACTGATGAGTAGCTTTCCCGATGTGCAGTATCTTGTTCGGTGTTGGTCTCGGTTAAATTCAACTTAAAAAACAGCTTGAGAAATGTTATTTTCTTTTCTGGTCTCTTAATCAGTTGGCATAGTTAGTATTAGTTCTTCCAGCTTCACCAGTGAACTCATTTGGCCAGAAGTTTGTTTGTTGGTTTGTTTCCAGTTGGGATTTAAAAAAAAAACAAAACTCTTTATCCTGAAATAAAGCTATACTAACTGAGGAATTGCAAAGATAGTACAGGGTTCCTATAGACCCGCATTCAACCTCTCTTCAAGTTGACATCTTATCTAACTAGGGTGCAATTCTCAATGCTAAGAAATTAACTGTAGTGTGTGACAGTGAAGTATACTAGGAACTTTATTTGGATTCTATTTTTCCCCAATATCCTTTTTTTTTTTTTTTTTTTTTTTTTTTTTAAGATCTGATCCTGGATACCATATTCCTTTTAGATTTTCCATTTCCTTAGTATTATACAGTCTGTGACACTTCCTCAAATCCTTCTTTGTCTTTCTTGGCCTTGAACATTTTTTTTAAATAATAAATTAATTTTTTATTGGTGTTCAATTTGCCAACATACAGAATAACACCCAGTGCTCATCCCGTCAAGCGCCCCCCTCAGTGCCTGCTACCCAGTCACCCCCACCCCCCGCCCTCCTCCCCTTCCACCACCCCTAGTTCATTTCCCAGAGTTAGGAGTCTTCATGTTCTGTCTCCCTTTCTGATATTTCCTACCCATTTCTTCTCCCTTCCCTTATATTCTCTTTCACTATTATTTATATTCCCCAAATGAGTGAGACCATATAATGTTTGTCCTTCTCTGATTGACTTATTTCACTCAGCATAATACCCTCCAGTTCCATCCACGTTGAAGCAAATGGTGGGTATTTGTCGTTCCTAATGGCTGAAGAATATTCCATTGTATACATAAACCACATCTTCTTTATCCATTCATCTTTCGATGGACACCGAGGCTCCCTCCACAGTTTGGCTATTGTGGACATTCCTGCTAGAAACATCGGGGTGTAGGTGTCCCGGCGTTTCATTGCATCTGTGTCTTTGGGGTAAATCCCCAACAGTGCAATTGCTGGGTCATAGGGCAGATCTATTTTTAACTCTTTGAGGAACCTCCACACAGTTTTCATGAATCTTGACTGATAGAGAGGCTGGTACTTTCAGCTTTTAGAAGTGGAATGCTGGTTTTATTTAATAACAAAACTCCTGGCAGAAAAACATAGCTGGGGGCATCACAATGCCAGATTTCAGGTTGACCTTGAACTTTTGAAGAGAACTTGCCCTGCATTTTGTAGAATGTTCCCTCAATCCCAGTGAGGGTGTTTCCACAACACCAGACACTTCTCAGGTACCAGCTGGGTACTCTACAATTCAACTCAATTCTAGGAATATCTACCTGGAGAGACAGCAGCACCAGATCCTACAGGAAACGGACTCAGTGCTATGAGACTGCTCCTCCACCCCCCAATTCAGATGCCAGTCACAAGTCTGGGTTATTACCTGTGCTTCTGACCCACGAGCTATAGATTGCAGGTTCTACTGACCCTTCCTCAGGTAAGAGTCATTTAACAGAGGAACTTCACGGGACTCAGAGAAGCATTTTACTTGTTAGATGACCAATTTATTACAAAAGGACAGAACTCAACAACAGCCAGATGGAGGAGATGCACAGGATGGTGTGTGGAAAGGGCGTTGGGGCTCTCTTGTCCTCTCCAAGCATGCCACTCTCCTTGAATCTTCCAGTGTCCACCAACTGGGAGCTCTCTGAACACCAGCTTTGGGGGTTTTATGGAGACTTCATTATGTAGCATGATTGATGAAATTATTGACTATTGGTGATTGACTTCAATCTCCAGCCCCTTTTCTCTTGCCAGAGATCAGCGTTGGGACATAGAGTTCCAACCTCTAATCATGTGGTTGGCTCCAGTGGTACTTTCCAAAAGGTATTTCATTTAAAATAACAAAAGACACTTTTTTATTGCTTTTATCACTTAGGAAATTCCGAGGGTCTTAGGAGTTCTGTGCCAGAAACCAGGACAGGACAAAGCCCAAATAGATAGTTCTTTTTTTTTTAAATTTTATTTATTTATGATAGTCACACAGAGAGAGAGAGGCAGAGACACAGGCAGAGGGAGAAGCAGGCTCCATGCACCGGGAGCCTGACGTGGGATTCGATCCCGGGTCTCCAGGATCGCGCCCTGGGCCAAAGGCAGGCGCCAAACCGCTGCGCCACCCAGGGATCCCCCAAATAGATAGTTCTTATTATAAATCCCAATATCACCTCCATATTATGAGCTTGTGTGGATTTTTTCTGGTGGTTAGACTGATTTTATGACTATTTGAGAAAATACTGTCTTATTGCATCATATCAGAGGATATAGACTATAAATATATCTTATTACTGATGACTTGATCAGTTGAAGTTGAGTCTTCCAGGTTTCTCCACTGTAAAATTATTGTTTCTCTCTTACAATATTCCTTCAAAATGAGCCACTATTTACGTCCCACACTCACGCTGAGTATTGGGATATAAAACTTCATCTCGTTGAGGGAGAAGTCAAAGAATGTGGGGTTCTGTGTTAACACTTATAGAGATCAATGAGGGTTTGGGGGAGAGAGTTTGTGCATAAAAAATTCTCTTTTTTCTCCTAAAGGTTCACCATGAATTTTAGCATTCCCGAGTGGATCTTCTCCGTAGTAATTATTACTCATATCTCTTAATGGCAATTTCCTATTTTTCTCATTCCTTCCATATTTTTAAACTGCAATTCTTTTAAATGAATGAGCTGGATTTTTCCCCCACTCAGTTATTTATTAAACATTTATTTATATTGTCATGAACCTATGAATATTTATTTTATTCTTTGGGTTATAATTTATTATTATTAATTATTATTATTATTATTATTATTATTATTATTATCTTGGAATTTTCCAGTTTTGGCTTCTCAGAGCTTTTTGAATTTGGGTCCTTTTGATCTTATTATAGGGCTCTTCGAAGAAAAATTGTTTTTCAACAATCCTTACTTTTTGGAATCTCAAGAAAATACATTTTGTTTTCCCTGCCTCTGTCTATGGATAACAATTTCTCCAAGGACCCCTAGCTGCTTTTAATGGAGGAAAATATTTAGAAACCAATATCTACATGTGAGGTGTGTTCTTTACTGCTGAGATGTTCCTTCTTCTAAGCCCTCCCATTAGACAATATTATGAAAGGTAAGTATGAAGACTGCACACATATATGTTTTTTATTTCTGTGCATGTATACATATTTTCTATGTGTATATGCATGTATATAAATGTGTATGAATATATGCTATACATATATGTACATGTGTACAAGCATGAACATGTACGTACATGTATATAAACATATCTGAGACTGAACCTGTATCTTTGTCTCCAACCGAGCATGCAGGATTCATGTTGGGTAGTTTTTCATAACAAATGTAACTTATTTATTAGATCTCATGTTATTAGATTTCCTATGTCTTCCTGATTGAGTTTTGGTTATAATTGCTTTTCAAGAAGTTTTTCCTCTAATTTAAAGTTATTGGGTTTAATGGCATAATGTTCTTCCTAATATTCTCTGTATTATCCTTTAATATTTGTAAAGTCTAAAATTTCATTTCTAGAATTGGAAATTTGTATCTTTGTTTTTCTGATGATTATGGCTAGAAGTTTATCATTTTTGTGGATACTCTAAAGAAATATCTTTAGTTCATTATTTGCTGTTTATCTCTTTTGTTTCATTGATTTCTGCCTAATTGTGTTTAATTCATTTTCTTTTATCCTGATTTTGTAATTGGAAGTAAAAATCATTGCCTTGAGGTTTTCTTCTTTTAATATAAATATTTTATGCTATAAATTTCCCTCTAAACACTGCATTAGCTGCACCGTACACATTTTAATATATAATGCTTTCATTTTCATTCATTTCAAATGTCTTATAATTTTGCTTGTGGTATTTTCTTCTACTTGTGGATTCTTTGAAAGTGTGCTGTTTTATTTCTACAGAAGTAGGTATGGTGCAGATACATTTTTGATAATAATTTCTTGCTTATTTTTCTTTTTATTATCCTAAATATATTGAGTTTTGGTTTCTGGCTCACAATATGGTCTCTTTTGTTCACTCAGTCATGTGTACCTAACAATATATATATATATAGTCTGTAAAGTTTCACACAGCATAATGCCTTTTGCCTCTCAGTTTTATTGAAGTATGATTGACAAATAAAAGTCATGTACATTTAAAGTGTGCAACATGATGTGTCAATAAATATATTAATACATCTATCACCTCACACAGCTATTCTTTTGTGCATGTGGTGAGAACACTTAAGATCAACTACTTAGCAAATTTCAAGTCTACAGTTGCATATTATTGACTATAGTCTCCATGCTTCACTTTAGATCTCTAGAACTTAGTCTTCCTGCATAACTGAAACTTTGTATTTTTGATCTTCCTCGCCACCCATTATTTCTGTCAGCAAGGTCACTCCTGTCCTTTGTACAAATTGGGTAAAGCTTTTCCTTTGGGAGGAAGCTGTCATAGCTCAGAGAAAATGACTTCACCAGTAGAAGACAGGTTATATTTCATACTCCACTTACTAAGCATCTTCACAGAGTTTACAGACAATACAACTGGGTTAGGGTTGTCCGGTACTCAATGATCCATGACCTTGATGTTTTATTGAAATATATTAAAATGTGACCAGTCAGAAAAGCACAGAGTAAACAGCAAAGATCGCTTTACCTACAATTCAATGCATGCAAGAGAACATGACTAAATGTAAAAACCTTGATTGTTAATTGCAGAATAATTGACATTCGATGTTATTTAGTTTTAGGTGTACAACACAGTGATTTGACATTATTCAATGCTCACGACAATACATGTAGTTACCGTCTGCCACCATGTGTGGTTGAGAAAAGGCCTTTCAGCTCAAACTTTAGCATTTTTCATTAGATGGAAAGCATGTTAACTGGTGAGTTTTATCCCAGACATTTAACTATTATACATCACTTAAAAAGTATTTAGGTACACAGTTATCTCTTATGAACATTTATTTCTTATATCTATCATATTGCAAACAGTTATTTATTCCTAAAATATTTATTGAATGCCTATTGTATGCCAGGCACTATTATAGGCATTTGGAATACATCAGTAAACACACCCACACACACACACATACAAAGTTTTTCATATAGAGCTAATAATATTTTAGTAGTGAGATATGGAAATAAATCCTAATATAAAAAAATTTAAAGGCATATAATTGTTAGAAGGTGCAAAATGCTATGAAAATAAACCAGAGTAAGGAGAAACACAGAGCTGAAGACATATGTTTTGTTTTGAAATTGTGATTTGCTTATTCTACAGATTTTAAAATATTTTTTCTTCAATTATAACAGTTTCTCAACTTCTCTTTTTTGGGGGGAATCCTTATTAATTTATTAATTTTCCACCTTATATTTTACTTTGTTTCAACTTTTTTGGGGGGTTCTTTATATGAAAGCTTAGATAACTTATTTTACAGTTTTTAAAATAATGTATGTGAATATAGCTTAATAGTATAGATTTCCCTGAGTGGCAATTTAGCTAAATCCAATCGATTTTCATGAGCAGTGTTCTTTTGATTTTTTTATCTTTAAATGATTTTTAACTCCTCATTAGCTGGAGTCATTTGGAAATGTATTTTTAACATATTAAGTGTAAATATGCTTGTGTATCTGTGTATAATATTTTTTTGTCACAATTCTGATAATATTACCTTGTGGTCAGTGATCATGACATATACAAAATTTGTTTTTGGAAAGTATAGAGTTTTCCTTAAAGGGATATTCTATAAAAGAATTTCTTAGTTATCTTTCAAATGCTCCCTATCTTCTTAACTATTTTTGTAATTTGTTGATTCCCAGGAGGTGTATGTTAATTTCCTCTACCACAGTACTGTATTTGTTAATAACATCTTATGCTTACTCAGATTTTGTCTTGTGTATCTGGAGCTTGTGTTGTGTTATTAATAAAAATTCACAGCTGTATCTTATTGATGGACTATAAACTTTATGATAAAAGATACCAATCTTTGTTCCTTTTTATAACAGTTATATTGAATCATATTTTATTTGATGTTTATATTGATATGGTTTTTGTTTTGGGGGGGTTTGCTTGTTACAGTCCTTCTCAAATCCTTGTTTTATTTTTTTTTAAAGATTTTATTTATTTATTCATATGAAACAGAGAGAAACATAGGCAGAGACACAGGCAGAAGGAGAAGCAGGCTCCATACAGGGAGCCCAACATGGGACTCGATCCCGGCTCTCCAGGATCACGCCCTGGACTGAAGGTGGCACTAAACCCCTGAGCCACCTGGGCTGTCCTCATCATTGGTTTTAAGAACTCCCCAAGGAGGGGGCACCTGCGTAGCTCGGTCATTTAAGCCTGTGACTCTTGATTTCAGCTCAGGTCATGATCTCAGGGTGGTGAGATCGAGCCCTGTGTAGGGCTCTGCACTCAGTGCAGAGTCAGTTTGAGATCCTCTTCCTCTGCCCCTTCTCCTGCTCACAATCTCTCTCTGAAATAAATTAAATAAGTCTTAAAAAAAGAGAAATCTCCAAGATGTTTTATTTAAACTCTTAACATCTTTTGGCAATTATTAATATGTTTGCCTTACTATATGATGTCTGAAATCATCTCCATTTAGTACATGTGGTGCTAGGCAATATGCTGAATTTTTATATGCCTCAGCTTTTCCATGGGGGGTTACGAGAGTTAAAATAATTTAATATATGCATAGTTGTAATAATATTTTTTGACAGGCTGAAAGCATTCAAAATCATGAGTCACATTTTTAATATTTACAAATATTTTATCATATTTTAATTGATCAATATTTCATCATTCAATATTTTAAAATAGGTTACTTACACTTAAAGTTTCTATTTCTCTTGAGGTTAAAACCAAACTTGTGGTACAAAAATGTAAAGCTCTATTTTTTTTCTTCTGCTTGTCAGAGTGTCATTAGCTGTGTATTTTTGGAAAGGAAAGTAATCCTATCTTTTATTTTTCTCCCACCTATGAGAGCTTTGGGCTGCAAACACATAGGGGTTGCACCACCTGTGGCTTTTCCACCTTCATACCATCCACAGCCTCCAAAGGTACAGAGTCTTTTACTCATCACCGCCATTTCTAACTCCATGAGTTCAACACTTAAAAATCTGGGTTGTATTTAACAAAGTGTTATGTTTCTGTAAGTACACCACTGAAACACACATCCAAAGGGGGTTTTTTAAATGAAAAAATTACAACATGGTAGCCATACTAGCCTGAACTGTGTTTCACTTTTTCTGAAAATATTTTGAAATTATTCCAAGTCAATCTTCCTCCATTGAGAATCCCTCACATTCATTTAATTTTTTTAACAGTTACATGGTATTTAATAATATTTTAAACAGGACAGCCTGGGGGACTCAGAGGTTTAGTGCCACCTTTGGCTGAGGGCGTGATCCTGGGGACCCAGGAGTGATCGAGTCCCTGTGTGGAGCCTGCTTCTCCCTCTGCCTGTGTCTCTGCCTCTCTCTTTTTTCTGGGTCTCTCATAAATAAATAAATAAAATCTTTTAAAAAATAATAATATTTTAAACATATCCCTTTGCCACATTAGTCTCCAGTTCTTACTGTAATAGCAATAGTATTTTAATTAATACATACACAGATTTCATTTTTGTTTCTGTAAGATAGAGTCCTCAAAATGCAACTAGGACCTTAAAAGTGTATGTATTCTTTGTCAAATTATTTTCTAAACATGTCTTGGTAATTGATATCCTCCAAGAGAATATCAAAATTCCTCCTGTTGTAAACTTTCCTAAATACAAAGCTTCTATATAAAGCCCAATGTCCAAGACACTATAACTTAATAAAACCAGTTGGTTATTCTATTTAAAGCTCATAAATGATTTTCAATTAGATTTACTTCATCAGTCACCTCTGGAAGCTATATATCACAATCACTCATTATGTTGAGGTTTTATGATCTTATCTTTGTAGTTTAAGTGTTTTGCTTTATGTATTTCACTACTATTGTCTTTGGTTCATTAAGATTTGTGGCTGATCTGCCTTTCTCAAAGTGTGGAAATTTATTTAGCAAAAATGCTCCCAAGATTTTCTTTAAAGGCTGCTGCCTCTTCATTCCACTTTATTGGATATTTGGTTTACCATCCTCACAAATTTATTTGGATTTGTCTGATGTATATTTGACTACCTCATGCCTTTTTCACTTTGCTTTACCTTTGAGTTGATGTATTTTTATTATAAAATATACAGCTGATTTTTTTCTTTAATCTGATTTAAGAGTTTGTCATTTGATGGGCAAATTCAATCCAAATTTTATGTTGGGTTTTATTCCTTTACTTTTATTTTATGACTGAATAAGGTCTTCCTTTGCCTCAGCTCCACAGTATAGGCCAGGAAGCAAAGACTATCCCAAGCTACATTACCAATGAGTCTGTTATTTGTCATAACAGTGCTAAACTTATTTGCCCAAGTTCATCACATAATACTTAGATATTCTAGTGACTTCCTGAAGTTTATCACTTTATCACTTAAACTCTTTTCCTTATAGTGTTTTATACATTGCCTTATCTTTTGCCATCTACTTTCTTACCCTTGACGAGCAAATTCTCTGTTGTCCATCTTGAATTCCTTCAATGTTTGACAAAACTGTCTCTCAAACCTTTTCTAAAAATATCACTTCTACCTACTTTCTCTAAGTGGTAACTCGGTATTCTCTAAGTGAACTCGTATAGAGCATATGTCTCTGTCACACTCCACATACCCTATGGGCAGAAGTTGGAACATGAGGGTAAAACCTCCTGCTCTTTTATAGCTTTTATTATTCAACTATACAATCTTCTTCCTATCTCACATTTACCTACAGAATTCCCTCATTCTCATCCCTTACAGATAATTTGAATATTGACCTTGTCTTCCAGTCCACTCTGATTTCTGTCAAAGCTCTGAAAGTATCAGAATCCATTGTATGATCCATTTAACATGGTACAGCCTCAGTTTCTTGACATTTTCACCCTTGCTTTTTTTCATTTAATTTCATAGTCATGTCTTAGGCTACAGCTCGCCTTCAGATAACTTAGGGATATGTTAGGTAAGATAAAATGGAGATAAAATAGGTCTAGGCCCAAAGGAATTTGTAGGAAATGTGACAAGCAAGAGATAAAATATAAAATAGTTAAAATTTGGAATTCTTATAGATTTGTTTAGCCAAAATAACGCTAGTCTTCAGGTTTATGTCATCCTTTATGTAATCAGTTTGTAGATTTTGACTCAGAACAATTGCTTCAGAAAACATAAATATAATATATATATATATATATATATATATATATATATATATATATATCTTATATGATATTTTTCCAGCCTCCAAGCTCTTGTATATTTACTGTATGGTTATTGAATTTCAGTGGATCTTCCAATGAATTTAGTGCCCTGATTCCACTTAACTCACTTGCCCTGGGCTTAAACTCACTTGTCTAGCATAGTTGCCCAGGGTCCATTTTTAAGTTGCTTTCCTCAAAATATGTATAATCTCTGTCTCTTTCTCCATCCTAAATAACTAGGAACTTCAGTGCCAGGTGATCATAATTATCTTCTGTTTTTTGTATTTTATCTAAAAAAAAAAAAAAAGACTCTTCCATGCTAGCTGTGCTTTATGATGAACTACACAGACTACAAATGGCTATAGCCCATCCCAGCAGTTTTAATTGGGTGGCTTAGTGAGTTATGTTTTGATTTTCTGGGATAACAGTATTGAATTTCCTCTTCTCTTGTCAAACCTCCTACTCCTCCAAATCAATTGTGTGGAAGTATTCAATTTACCATCAGGAAAACATTCTCTCTGATCTTGTAAAGACTTTGGTTCCTTCCATAGACTTTCTTTCCACCCTCATTATCAGTTTTCTATTCCAGCAGATAATTTCCAACCACCTTTTTCAACTTTATTCTTCTCCATGCATTCCCTTCTCTGGTAAGGGGTTTACGAGCCATCTTCCTGCCCAATACTAAAACCTAGGAATCATATATAATTGTGATTATTTGCTAACATCCTAAATGCAATCTCAGTAAGTCTTGTAAAATTATTAAAAATTATTGTGAATATAGTCAAGATCTCAACTTTTCCATCACTACCTAACTAGATCAGGACATCATTATTTCTCTCATGGAGAACTAAAACTCACCATCCACTTTTACCTCCTACAATCCAACCAAATAGATGGAGTGATCTCCTAAAAAGATAAATGACAATATAACATTCTCATGCTTAAAACTTGCCAATGGTTTCTCATTTTAATTAGGACAACCCTTCAATTCCTTTCTATTTTCTAACAGATTCTACAGATTTTCTTAAAATATTTTATTTATTTATTCATAAGAAACACACACACACACACACACACACACACACACACAGAGGCAGAGACACAGGCAGAGGGAAAAGTAGGCTCCATGCAGGGAGCCCGATGTGGGACTCGATCCTGGGACTCCAGAATCACATTCTGAATCAAAGGCTGGGGCTAAACAGCTGAGCCACCCAGGGATCCCCAGATTCTACAGATTTTAACTATTGTTTACCTCTCTGATGTTATCCTCTACTAAGTTTAATTTTATTTTTGATATAAACATATTTACATAAAATGATCTTTTTTCTATGCTTTCATCATGCACAGAAATGTAAAAATCCCAGAAAATCAGACATAGCTTCAAATTTATTGTTTGCTTTTTTCTCCATGAATGTTTTCTTCCCCATTCTTTTTATAGGTGCCCCCTATGATTTTGGTTTCAGATCAAATACTACCTTATTAATGAGACCTTTTAAAACTATTCAAGCTAAACAACCTCATTCCTCTATGCTAGGGATTATCTATCACATTTATTTCCCCTCAAAATACTTTTAAATTTTTAATTACTTTTATTTGTAAATAAGTTGTGCCACCCTTTAAAAATATGTTTTAGGGGCCTCTGGGTGGCTCAGTCAGTTGAGCATCTGACTCTTCTGACTCTTGGTTTAGGCTTAGGTCATGCTTTCAGTGTCTTGAGAGGGAGCCCTGGGTCAATTGTATACTCAGTGGGGACACTGCTTGGGGATTTCTGTCCCTCTCCCTCTGCCTCTCCCTCTGCTCACGTGTTCACTTTCTAAACTCAATCAATCAATCAATCAATCAATCAATCTTTTAAAAAAATACATGCTGTATGATATCAGGGACTTGTCATTACAGTATCCTTAGAACCTAGAATGCATTACTGGAAAAAAAAGAATAAATATGAATCTTACTAGCACGAAAGCATGCAACCACATAAAATGAAAAAAAAAAAATCTAACAAGCAGAGGACCACAGATCTGGTCAATAGAATATAAGAAAAAGTCTGTCCTGGAATGTCTGAGAAAAGTTATTTGCTTTCCTAAAAGAAAATCAGGAGAGGCATGGCTCTACGAGGCCATGCTACACTTTGAGGTGCCAATCCCATCTGTAGACATAGAACAGTTTCCCTGCTATATTACCTGGGCATAGATCCTAAAGATTTTAAGTCTCAATGTTTGAGGCATTAATGTGCTACTCTATAGACACTCTCCTTCAGGATTGTTTCAAAAATAGTGTTTCCCTTAAGGTTTAAGCTTCTTTTAATTTTCTCTATATTTAAGCTTCTATTAGTTGGTCTTTCTGTTACTAGCAGCATTATAACAAATATGAACTCTTTTTTTATCTACTCCCCTTTGCAGAAAACTCTTTAAAAAATTGCGGTGGTGCATTATCTCGAATTCCTCACTTCAGTTCACTTTTAGCACACTGCAATCTTGTTAGCATCTCACTACTTCAGAAGTCTACATACTGCATGATCATCAATGATCTCTATATTACCAATTTCAATGAAGAATATTGTATTCTCATTACATTACAAATTCCAGAACTTTGAACCATAGATGGCTATTTTCTCCTTCTTTGCATTCTTGATATCCTTGGGAATTCTTTCTTTCTTTCTTTTTCTTTTTTTTTTTAAGATTTTATTTATTTATTCATGAGAGACACACAGAGACATAGGCAGAGGGAGAAGCAGGCTCTTCACAGGGAGCCCAATGTGGGTCTCGATCCTAGGACCCCAGATCACTCCCTGGGCCAAAGACACACCCTCAACTGCTGAGCCACCCAGGCGTCCCTCCTTGGGAATTCAGTGAGCATTTAGTCTTAGTCTCCAGTTCTGGATGTTTCTTCTCTCTAAATTTAGGAGCCCCATAGGCTAGTTTTTGCATTTCTAAAACAACTTCTAACTTTCCCCTTTTATCCCTTTTCATTTTTTTTTTACATTTAAAAAAAATATTTTATTTATTTATTTGAGAGAGAGAGAGAAAGACAGAGAGAGAGAGACCATGAGTTGGAGAGGGGGACAGAAGGAGAAGGAGGAGCAGGCTCTTCACTGAGCAGGGGTCCAGACATGAGACTCCATCCCAGGACTCTGGCGTTGTGACCTTAGCAAAAGGCAGTTGCTTAACTGACTGAGCCACCCAGACGCCCCTCTTTCCATGACTTTAAATAACACTTTATGTGCTTGACTTCAAGTACGTATCTTTAAATCTCTACTGGGAAATCTGCCTATTTGGCAGGTCAATTTGAATGTTTAATAGAATCACAAAGTTAGTAAGTCTAAAACTGAACTTTATTTCAACCTCTTGAACCAAATGTGTTCTTGTACTTGGGCTTCTAGTAAAAAACAGCTTCATATGCTGGGCTATAAGAAAGAGAGAAAGACACAAAGAAAGAAAGAAAAAAGAAAGAGGAATCAGTGTGCCATCATTGACTATCTTTGATATAAACACCTTACCTTTCAATCAAAGAGCAAGACCTCTAATGTCAGGTCACTATCACAAATTTCCCCTCTGCTTTGGTCCATAGTCTATGGAAACATTTTAGTTCATTTTTTGCTTAAAATAAACCCTTTTGGTTTAAGCAAACTTAAAACTACATTTAAGCTCCATGCATGTAGTTAAATGCACATTTAACTAACATCAAATACTTTCAACATATCTACTACATTTCACATCTTTTCTATCTGAAGCATGTAAACTTCATGTTTATACACAAAGTCCCCAAAGGCCCTATTGATCATCTCTAACATACGCAATCACTACAGCAGGCAGACTTTGTGAGGGAGAGGGAACACACTATCTTATCCTCCTACTAAATGTGGATTTAATGTCATTGTGCCATTTCTCTCATATTTCACAATACTCATGAGAGACAGGCTTATAATCATCATTAGGTGTACACAGTTCTTGTTTTGCTATCTATTGATTAAACAATGTTGACATAGACTATGTACAATAAGAATTAGACAATAGTAACAAGAGACAAACAAACAGACATAAAATGAAGCAAAGTACAATAAATAAGATTCTCTAAAATACGACCATATTTCAATTTCTGGAACCAAAAACGTCAGAGATACCACTTCCTCTGAGCTAGGAACTTACAGATGCAGTATAGCCTTTGAGGAAAACACTTATGGATTATCAGGTAATTGTGAACTTTCACCCTAGAACATGAGTTTTCACGTACTTACCAGTTCATGAGGTAATTTCCATATTCAGAATTTCTGCTATGACATTGGCTACTAAGAAGATGTCTTTTCTCAACAATCTCAACAAATCACGGATTCACTCGTATGGAGCTGATGTGATGTAGCAAGACATTTTAAGGAAAGCACTGTTGACCTCATTTTTGGAGGAACAAGATTTCATGATGTTTGAATAGGCAGAGATACTCCTCTTCAATAGGTCATGGGGTCTCTGCTAATATGATCTTCTTGAAGCCTCGGTGAAATTTCTATCAGATTCACACATGGGAACCAATGTCAAAACCAAGACTGGGAATGGTCCTGCCATATTCCATTCACTTGCTTGATCCTCAACACAGTTAGACTGTGTGTCCTAAACAGCTGTATCTGGTACAGCAAGGAAGTGACTGACGGGCTTCTGTTGCTCAGAAATAATGTGACACAGGGCTCCATCTTCCCGCACTGTGACTCACTTAGCCGTCCTCCTATCAGGCTCCTATTTAGAAACTAATGTCAGAGACAAGATGTGAGGAACGTTTGCATATCACTGCGCATTCTCCATCCTTCTTCAGCTTTAAAATGACAATGAACACCACTGAGTCAAACACAGTGTGCTAAGAGGGGGGAAATTGGGTCTGGAAGAAATATCCCATAAGGACTCATGATGCCGGAATCTCTAACATCTCCCTCACATTACCATGCAATTGCCAACTTCCCTGTCATTAAAAAAGTCAGTGCCTTTCAATCAAAAAAGGGCTCATGCAACATAGATTTTGACTGCTGTCAGCCAGAAAAGTACCTGATTAGTTCTCACACTTAAAACCTAGTAGTTGTCATTCAATAGTTTCCCTCTCTGCTTTAGACATATGGGATTTCATTGTTTTGTCTGATTGTCAACTTTTACCTATGGACTTCCAGCCAGGAATGCAGGGATTTCTTCTCTTTTGAAGTGTAGTATAAGTGAAGCACCGTCATCGATTCTTATAGTTGCCTACAAATGTCACCAATGTCTCACCTTTGCTGGGCAAATGACATAAGGTAATGGGAGTGATTTACTCTAAAGCTCTTTTCTCACCATAAAACAGAGAACGAATTCTTTGCAAACCAGTTTGGTTTTTTTTTACTATTTTCCACTAATTCTCACTTCATTATGATTCGTTATTCATATTTATTTTCATTTCAACCAAGGCTCATTTTCATGTCCATCATTAGCTACTCTATACAAAACCTTTATGTAAATTTTTAAATGTATCAGCCTTTCTTAGGAGGACAGAGTTCTATTGCACAGAGTTTATATTTAGTCACCAATTTTCTCGGCCAGATTCCCTCGGGCAGAGCACACACTTTATAAATGCATGTTGGTGGCCATGACTATAGCTACACAATGGAGGAATTCACAGAAATTTTCAAATTTAAAATAAAAATTAGTAAAAGGGTAAAGGAAAAGTTTATAGAAATGAGGTGTAGGAGTAAAGGATAGATCTTAGGGAAGCATAAATGTCAGAAAATCACTCTCTATATCTTCCTAAATGGGTAAGTGATCTCTAGATAATGCCTTTGTCTGCTTTCATTGAAGAATAACAAGGATTTTGGTTTGCTATTTCCTCATGAGAGTCTCTTCTATTTTTCTGCTTTTCTCTTTTTTAATTTTGCCTTTTCTAAGGCTTTGAACGGACAGGATATCCACATTGAGCTCTAATGACATTGAATTTATGCGAAAGGCATCTAGTTCTATACCATATAATTACTGTGCTTGTTCATTAAGAGCTGATAGCAGGAATGAACTTCAGAAAAAGGAACATTGCTGGACAAGCATGCAAAGCACTATGACTTACACTATGTAAAGTTAAGCTGTGCAGAAAATAGATACACTGACCTAAACTGAAGAGCAAATAAAAGCAGGTGACATCATTACCATATAAAGAACAACTAAAAGATTAATAGTCCTAATATATTCAAAGTCTTAGAAATCAATGAAAAAGACAATAAGCAACATAAATATGTCCAAAAATTTTGAAAAGGCAAATCAGCAACGATTTTGTTCAGCTGATAAAGTATGTGTCTGCACTAGTGATGAGATAAATTGTATGAAATCAGAGGGAAGGGCAGCCTGGGTGGCTCAGCAGTTTAGCGCCGCCTTCAGTCCAGGGCATGATCTTGGAGTCCCGGGATCGAGTCCCATGTCGGGCTCCCTGCATGGAGCCTGCTTCTCCCTCTGCCTGTCTCTCTCTCTCTCTCTCTACTCTCTGTGTCTCTCATGAATAAATAAAAAAATCTTAAAAAAAAAAGAAATCAGAGGGAAAAGATAGATTTTTCCAAAAAATGGGGTTGGGGAAACTCGCTACTTAATCAGAATTAAGGGATTACTGTCATTAATGTCATTTTTCATATTAGTAATTTCCAAGTGTATCAAAGTTTTAAATGTGGAATTAGGACTAAAAGTGTTATATAGAAAACACAGGCAGACGGCCTCTCCTTTGCTGCCCTGCTTGTGGTGTGTTCAATGAACTTCTGTCTCTTTAAAAAAAAAAAAAACACACACACACAAAAAAAGCAAAACCAAAAACCATAAACCAAAAAAACAAAAACACAGATGACATTTTTTAATTAACAAAACTTTTATATTCAAGGTATATATCTTATGAGGAAAAGAATGAAATGATTGTTTTATTATATAAAATAGACATTTTCCTTACAAAGACCAACCACAAAACTTTAAAAAATGTTAAAAAAATATTATGTAAACATGGCATAGAATAATTTCCTAACATGAATTACTTCATTCTTAGATCAATGAGAAAAACTCTTCAGGAAAGATGGGTTAATGACATCAACAGGAGTAAAGAAATATGAATGACAAGCATTAGAAAGTGTACGCTGCCTCATTGATGATGCAAAATTGCCGAATAAAACACCTCTCATATATTGAATTTGTACTGATTAAAAATGATGAAATTACACTACGTTGGTTAAAGCATGAGAAAATATTTCATCTTATATATTCCTGGGGAGAAGATAACTGAATATCCAGAGATACTTGTCTCCAGTCATTATGGAATAATTAATATTCTCGTCCTCTTTCTGAAAACAGAAAGAAAACTGAACAAAACATAGGAAACAATTTTCAGACATTAAATTTAGGCAGTATAAGATTCTGATTACTGAGAGAAAGAAAACAAATGAGGTGATTTTAATATTTGTGTATCAGTTTCTTGGGCCCCATAACAAAATACCACAGGGTGTCTTAAAACAATAGCAAATTCTTACTTCACATTTTTAGATACCAGAAATGCACAAAGTGTTGGCTCTTCTCCCTCTGAAGCCTCCAGGAAATAACTTTCTTGTCTCTTCCTACCCTCTTATGTTCCCAGGCATTCCTAGATTCTGTTCATCTTTTGGCTTGTGACAGCATAACTTTACTTTCTGCCTCCAACTTATCTCTGTGTGTCTGGGCCTCTCTACAACTTCTCTTATGAGGGTATCAGTCATATTGGATTTAGGGCCATATTGGATTTAGGCCAATCTAGCATGACCTAATATTAACCAGTTACATTTGCAAAGACCCTACTTTCAAATAGAGTCACACTCGGAGGATCCGGGTTGTTATAGACTAAATGTTAATGTCCACCCCAAATTCATATTTTGAAGCCTTAACCTCCAGTATTACTGTATTTGGATGTTAATTACCCTACCTAGGACCTTTATGGGGGAAATTAAGGTTAAATGAGTCACAGAGGTGGGGTCTTGATCTAATAGAATTATTATAAGAAGGGACCTCCTTTTTTTTCAGCAATATGTCAGGAGGGGAGCTCTCATCAGAAAATGAATCAGTCAGAACATTAATCTTGGATTTCCCAGTCTCTTAGAATTATCATTATATATATATTTGTCATTTATGTCACCTGGTAACTATATAGTATTTTGTTATAGAAACCTAAGCAGCTAATACATTGGTGGGTATGAGGTGGTGGGTATGAGGTTTTGGGGGGCACTGTTCATACAGTACAAATTGTTTAGCTTTGTGCTTAAATATGTTTTCCAGGACTGAGCACAAGGGGTGAAGGAGATACCCAAACAGAGGACCATGATTTCTCTGAGTTGAGGAAACAGAAAGAGATGAGAACTTAGAAATACTGTAATGTCTGCTTTTGAGTGATCGAATCCTGGAAAGGGAGAACCTATATAAAGAAAAAGTTGCAGACATCTGCACCAGTGGCATTAAATCTTTGTCTGAATTTTAAGCTTCACAGGCATAAGCTAAAATTCCATTATACTGAGGAAATTACAATCACTGAAGAGTTGTAAGAAAAAGTATTATCAGATTGTACATAGGGCTGGGAAACATTCAAGTGCCCAGAAACTATGATGGAGAGATGTTTGTGAGCCCCTTGGGCATCTAGCAGAATAGTATCAAAAGAGTCACTCCTGAGTCGTGGGTACAAATACACAAGAAATTACAATCTACTTTAAACCTATCCTTACAAAAATTCAAAGAAAAACAGTCTTGACAAGACCACAAATAAATGAACTGCCTGCCAAAAAGAAATTTAAACCCTTTAAAAAGAAATATAACAAAATCCAGACACTCAATAGGGAAGAATTCACAATGTCCAGCAATAGAAATTATCTAATTAATGGAAACAGAATAAGAAATGACAGAGATAATGGAATAAGGAGATAAGGACATTAAAACATCTATTACAAATATGTGTAACATTTAGAATAAAACACAGACACAATGAGGTGAATAATGGAAGATATACAAAATTGTTTCGTTAAAAAATATAATTTCCCAATATAGTCTCGTGGAGAAGGTCATTGGTATATCAGAAAATGGAAAGGGAAAATATCAATTAACTTGAAAACACTCCAATGATAATATAAAAAATGAAACTGAGTAATATTTTTTAAAAAGGCTGAAATAGAGGGATAAAATAATCAGTCTAAAATCCTGTAATTGGAATATCAAATACCATTATCAAAATGGAGTTGGAGAGTATATTTGAAGCAAAAATGTCTGTACATTTCCAAATTTAATGAAAAAAATCAGGCCGTAATCCAAAAAAACTTGACACACCATGAGTTAGGAGGGCAGGGAAAGTGAGAGACAACACAAGGCATTTCTTAATTAATTTGCTGAAAACCAATAATAAAGAGAAAACACATTAAATGCAATTATAGAAAAGACAAATTGTAGCCATAAAGCAATAAGAAATTTCATCAATTTCAGATTCAAAACAATGAGAGTCAATGGACAGTGGAATGATATGTTTAAAGCACTGAAAAACTATCCCATCAACTAGAATTCTATATCCAATTATATCTTTAAAAATGTGAGGTAAATTAAAGCCATTTTTAGACATAAATAGCTGAACAATCCGCCCCTTATACGGATAGTAAAAGAAATGGTATTGAAAGTTACCGCTGAGGAAGAATAATCAATATCCTGGGGGAAATTGCATCTACCCACAGAAATAGACACTTCCAAACATGGGAAATATATACATTAAAAGTAAAGATTTTTGTTTTCTTATGTTTTAATTTCCTTAAACGATTACTTAAAGCAACAATGATAATAATCTATTATGGCACTTAAAAATATTGCTGGATATTTCTTATGTTATGTATGAGGATATTTATTATTTAAAAGTAGACTGTGATATTTTAAAAGTCACATTGTAGAATGAAGAAAAACAGCCACATTTTTTCTTTTAAAAAAATAACCCAATAAGAAAAGGAAGAAATACTAACAAATAATCAATCCAAAAGAAGTTAGGAAGAGAGAAGAAACAACAGATAAATAGAAAGCAAATAACAAAATGGTGGATTGAAACCCTATAATTTTGAAAATTATATTAAATTTCAATATTAGAACACCAGATTTAAATTCAATTTGTCAGAATAGACGAAAAAGAATTTAGATCTAACTCTGTGCCATTAAGAAGCAGCACACTATAAATATAAAGAACACAGGCTCAAAGTAAACGAATAAAAAATAAATATCACATAAACAATAATGACAAGAAAACCTGCATAACTATGTCAATAAAAGAGAAAGTAGAATTCAAGACAGGAAATACCACCAGAGATTAAAATAGTATTTTATAACCCTAAATGGATCAATTCGTAATAGCCATCATCATAAATGTGTGTGTTCCTAAGAACATGAAGTAAAAGCTGAAAAATCTGAAAACAAAACAAAACAAAACAAAAAACTAAACAAACCAAAAAAAAAAAAAAAAACAAAAACATGATCACAGCACTAGCTGGAATTTCAACATTCCTTTCTCAATACTTGATAGAATAAATAAGCAAAAATCTAATGAGACAATAGGGGATTTGAAAATCTCTGTTAACCTTATTAATCTTACACAACACAGTTACTAGATTTGTTTGTTTTTATTGTGATATACTTCTATCCCATAATTACTGCCATTCAGCATAAACACTAACTGGGAGGGGAGCTCTCATAATTCCAACGATCTTGCCTCTCCCCCACCGCTTCATGGGCTCATTTTCTCAATATTAGCAGAGTAAAATTCACCACAATGTTCAGGATTTTATCAATCTTCTCACTAAACATAATTCCTACATTTGTACCCTAGTTGTTTCCTTCACTCCACATATATTAATTACACTATCTAACTGCACACAGGTCGAGTATATGGCTCCTTAATATGTTTGGTAAATGTTTTAGCATAGGAAATTGTGATTCTTCAAAGTCCCTGTGATCAATGCCTACTTTCAAGAGTTCTTTAAAATAATAAGAAATAGTAGCATTTTAAAAATACTAGAGTCCGTTGATGGGCAATGAAGAGGGCTTTGATGGGATGAGCACTGGGTGTTATAGTACATATTGGCAAATTATATTCAAATTTAAAAAAAAGTAAAAATAAACAAACAAACAAACAAATAAGTAAATAAATAAAATACTAACGTCCAATATGGCAGAGGAAAATGTTATCTTACTCTTCGTTGTAAATCTTGGGCTGACTTTTTTGACTGACCTCAAATTGCTATTCAGCATGTTTTTTGTTTGTTTTGTTTGTTTTGAATTATTAAATGAAGAGATATATTTAGGATGAGAAGATCTTAAAAACTGAAATATGATATTTGACATTAAAGAAAACACCTTTCTGATAGCTTGTCTCATTTTAGTAAGTAAGATCAGAATTCGTAAAACGTAATACATTTTAATAGATAAATGCCATATTGATATATCGGCTATGCCCACTTTCCCCACATTCTAGGCCATATAGAATTTTTGAACGATGGTTCTCATATCCCACAGTTCATTTTTGCTTGACCTAACCTTTACAGAGAGTACAGCTGAGTGTGGATAATCAACATTACATCACAATTATATATACTTTTAGCAGCCATGAATGATATCCTGCTTTTGTAAAAAGGATGTAAATAATTCACTGCTCTTTCAAACCAAAATATTGTGATATTTTATCCTTTAGAAAAGTGTTTTTTGGAAAAATCATGCAGAAGATATATTTTGTATGTGTATCTGTAAACAACTGCCAGTACAATTTTATTTTGCTTAAAAGTGCCACTACCTGGAAGCAAAATATAAGTATTGTTTGTTTCTGTCTTTGTAGTCTGTATTCTTCCTATTAAAACAGGTAAGTGCTGAAATAATATTCCTACCAGGAATTCAAGCTATGATGTAACCTGAAATAGATGATAAAAAATAACATAAAAATATCAACAAAGATAAATGATAGCTTTAAATCACATACTGCCTCCTTTTTGGTTATGCTAAACTGAATTATCTTTAAACAATCGATCGAATGCTTTATAGTGAATTCAAATTCATTTGGGGGGTTCATTGTATTTTCAACATCATGTTCTTAGACACTTATGTATATATATGACTAAATTAAGTGACTTGGAATGGAAGGTACCAATATCATCAAAAAAATAATTATTTTTTTCTTGTACATCTTAAAGATCATCTCATTATGCAAATTAGGTCTATCAATTATTATGTACATCCTTTGGATAAGAGGCAGTGTATGATTATGTTTCCAAAATGATGCATCTGTTCTGCTTTAATTTAACTACCCATCAGTGACTATAAATCGTTTGGTAATTTTGTCTGATTGGCAAAATAATTTTACAGCACTTTAAGCAATATTGTTGTATATGTGCCTGAATTTCCAATGTATTTTTTTTTCCTGTGGCATAAGTAGTGAGAAGATACTGATAGTCTATTTCCCCCATAAGTCACTTAAACATATCCTAGGAAAAAATAAAACTATCAATTTTACTTTAAGTTAAAGAGTTCTCCAATATAATATAATCCAGTTTTGTCATATTCAATATTGGCTATATAAAAATAATAATTTTCTCCTTACATTTTCCTTCTGAGAAATTAAAGCATCATTCTTTATGATGAAGGCAATAATCCTTCAAGTCTCTTAAATCAAAGACTGTAATTACTGTCTTGGACTCTTCTGCCTCTCTTATGCTCTACAGCCAAGGCACCGACAAATTCAGTTGACCCTATCTTCAGTTCAGTCACAAAATCTTACTGGCTTCTTACCTTCTCTGCCACTACAGCTCTAGTCTAAGCTGTCTAAGTCTAGTCTAAGCTGCTAAAGCCCAGATGAACTTTCATCCGTGACCTCTGACTCCTGGCTTCCTCCTTTGGTAATTCTTAGTGTGTTCTTACCACCATAGCCAGAGAGATCTTCCACTCAAAAGCATGTAATGGTGTTTCATATAATTCAAAATAAAAGCCAAAATCCTTAATCTTAATCATATCATCTTTATGATTTCACCAATGTTCCCCTTCTGATCTTATCTCCTGTCACTTTCAACATGCTGTGCTCTTAGAGAGGATCCTAGGAGGTCGCTTGGTGCTCCTAACGCACACTCCATATAATCCTGTCTCAGGGCCTTTGCACCTGCCATCCCCTCTACTAGAGCGTTTTTCCCTCCAGTTATGGTCATGGTCAGTGTGCTTCCATCATTCAGTTATCCGTTCAAATATGACTGCTCCAGAGATGCTGTTTCTGGACATGCTAATATATATATATTACATATATTAAATGCATTATGAATGTGTTATACATATTTGCCAGAGTGTGTCTAAATATTCAAGATAGCTTCAGGCTGTGTCTCTATTTTCCGTTTTTTGTACTTTACTTGGCCTTACGATTCTTTATGTCATTTATCTGCACCTGCCATTAGACAAGTGTTGTATAGTTATCATCTCTTTCCTCTCTGTTAGAACAGGAGCTCCAAGATAGGAGGGAATTGGATTTCTTCCTGGAAGTATCCTTAACATGGAAGTCAGTGTCTTCTTCCAGGTAGGTCCATAATAAATAAGTGCTGAAAGAGGATGTTCTCCATCCGTGTGATTGTTCAATCAAATGAATTTAAAAGCGAATTTATGTTATTCAACATGAAGAAAAAGGCTATATAGTTAACTAAACGTTACATGAGACGTTACAAACTTTGATTCTAACGCAACTATAGTGCTGTAGGTGCACCGAATCACCAGAAGATCTTGAACTAGGTCTAAATTTAAAAATAATAATAATAAATTGTGTGCATGCTATTTTCATTTTGGTTTTAAGACTGTTTCCTGGTAACTGTGGAGTGATTTTAGATCTGAAGACTTGCAATTCTCTACTGTCTTGTCTTCCTACAACACCGTGGTAGAGAACAAAATATTGTTATATCACAATTCTTAAGAAACACTTTTAAAGAGGAAAGAATAATGTCAAAACAATTTTGTTTATCTCACCGTCTTCTTGAACAGCAAATAGTTAAGAAACCAAAAACAAAAATTACAAATATTCTTAGTGAACAATTTCTTTGAAGCGGTAGAGGTGTGATATTGTAGCTGTGAGTATAATCAGCGCCTATTCACAATTACATTCCTAAGGAAATATTAGAAAAGCAAAGGTGAGTCTTTAGTTTTTATTATTTTCATTAAGGAAGAAGTCACTTTAGTTATGATTTTTTTAGGAAGATTGAAATCAAATTTAATACACATCACACCATCTCTTTAAGTCAGCCTTTCTGCATTTAATAGAATCTTGTTAATAAATAAGTAGAAAAGAAAAAAGGGCAAAAATTTTAGATTACACAATTTTGTCAGATTTTCAGGAATCTGAAAGAGAGGATTTGACACTTAACAGAATGTTAAATATACCTGGAGAGGACAGAGCGGTAAGCAGGGCTCTCCCTATGCCCAGGACCAGCGATTGTGCATTTTCTGTCATCTTGTCATTGTTCTGTATGCAGCCTGCCCATATTGCTAAGACACCCATAAAATTAAGAAAAGTTAATAAAAATATGAGTCTATACTTGGAAAGATAGGTCTAGGTATAGCTGCCCACCAAGTAAGTAAATGAATTAAATCTCGATTTTTGTTTCATCGATAGTTCTCCTTCACCTTCAGGGGAGCCAAGATATTAAAGCCACATTCTTTCCCTTCTGTCCGTGTCCTCTCCTGAGCAGTTCTTCTGGGCTTTTTGTTTTTGTTCTTTGTTTTTTGTTCCCTTGAATCCTCAGTTGCAGACATCACAATCCACAGATGACACATATACAATTCTCAGGAATGGCCCAACCTTCTGTGTCCCTCTCCAGGTGACTCTAAAATATGTTCATCATATGTACTTCCATCCCGGAGGATGGAGGGTGTTCTGTGTAGCTCTAGACTCTTCCTCTGTTGTTTGGAGAGTTGCACATCTCTTCTGGAGGCCAAAGGGATGTTTTCTCGTTCAGCCACTGCTCTGCGACTTCTGTCCAGAAGTCTCACCTCCACTTCATAGAAACAATTTTGTAAGTAAAGGAAAGGAAATCTGCTGGAACCTCAATAAGCGTGGTGCAGATGGAGAGGAAATGCAACATCAGTAACAAAAGGGACACAGTTTTAGTTTTTTACTGTCTCTAAAACCTCCTATCTTGTATATTAAGCAAAGATTTCCTTCTTCTAAAAGGTATCGCCGGTCAGAACCTTGCTGACAGTCTGCTGGCCCTGGTTCTTTCCCACACACCATCAAACTGCACCCTCACCCCTCATAACACTGCTTCCACGTCCTATCCGACTATATGGAGCCTTGTTTGGACCTGCATTCTATCAGGAATAACAAAATGTCCACAGCGTCAACCGTCAGCGACTTCCAACATTTATTTTATACAATTAGTTCGTGCACATCTTTAATCCGTGCACATGCATATCAATTATGTTATTGAAAGTAGGTTTTCCGAAATGACAGCAGATGTGTTCTGAGGCAGGCCAAAACAAATAAGAGAAATTTGTCAGAGCAAAATATGGAGATGTGTTGAAGAATTAGGAAAGGAATCGGAAGAGCTAGATTAAAGGATGCGGTTAAACACCAGCACACAGGCAAAAATACTTGCACAGGGAAGTTTACTGCTTTACAACTGACAAAAGATCTTAAGAAATACAATATTGCTCATTAGTAGAGAAACTCAGAAGAGTAATGAGTGAGGTTTGAAGAGTAGGTCATAAAAGAACACATCTGACACCAAGGCACAATGAAATGCAATTAAAATGTTCTCAAGACAATTCGTAAAAGGATGAAATGTATTGCACCAAGTTTTATGGCCTAATAAAACTAAAATGTACCTTCATTCTGTTGGAAAGGTTTATGAAGAGGAAGGAGAGAAGAGGTAATATAAACAGGCGGTTTCTATGGCTTCTGAGGTACTATCTAAAGGGACAGATGAACTCTCCTTCATTTATAATAAATAGAAACATACAGAAGTAAAAATACTAAGTCTGTTATTCTTTTTATTTAAAATGGAAACAAATACAACTATATTTCACCGAAATCTTTGCAAATCAAATTTAAAACCTATACAATTTTGTATAGCAATTCTCCCTAACGTCTCCATCTGCAATTAATTTAAGATATATATTCCTTTCTTTATAAGATAAATAGATGATAGATGATATAGATGGATGGATGGATGGATGGATAGATGATAGATAGATAGATAGATGGATAGATAGATAGACAAATAGATGATAGATAGATGATTGATAGAAAATTCATGCTACATTTTCCCAGGAAAAGTGGTTTTCCAATAAAATAGGTAATGGAGAATAAAATTAACACATGCATTTATATCTGCGGTTGCAAATAATTACCGTTATACTATGATAGAATTGACTTCATGATGTAATTGCCCTTCATCTTAAGAAAAATAAGGGCAATTATTTTAACATAATGTAAAAGAATTGTGATGTTATAGAGATCCCACTTCCGGTGAGTTTATTAACGGTGTAAAAAGCCAGGTGGTTCCCTGGGCTTCTGTATGCTCACCTGAGGTGCTCCTCTGCTTTTAGAGTTTCAGGGATGACACTGTGACGTTGCTTAAAATATGGCGCCTCGGGTCTTGATAAGAGGAGGACAGGCACAGACAGCAGAGAGCACCACATGATGATGGAAGCAGAGACTCAGGGGCTACAGCTGTAGGCCAACGAGTGCCATGGATTGCTGACCACCACCAGAAGCCACGTAAAGGCAAGAAGGAACAACTTCCTACGGGTTCCAGAGGGACCTGACCTTGGTGACACCTTGACGTTGCACTTCTAGCCTCTGGAACTACAAGACAATACATTTCTGTTATTTTAAGCCAGCTAGTTTGGGGTACTCTGTGTTGGCAGCTCTAGGAAACTAATACAAAAGTGTCTAAGAGGCTTATGTACCAGATTCACTGTTCTCTAACAGACAAATCAAATATTCTCATAATATAACAACTCTCAGTTATTGATGAAATTGCAGCTAATGAAAGACTCAAATATCTGAGGTATTATTCCACCAGTGTAAATAATGTCTTGATTCTCAAGTGATCAAAAAAGTCTTGTTATTATTATTGCACATCCTTATAAGAAATAAGTGCAAAGAAAAAAAATGATTTTGTTTGTAAGTTGTGCTTTTCTTTCATAAAAGAAACAATAATAGAATATAGTTCAGAGTATGATATAAAGACAGTCTCTAATTTATGACAGTTCAACTGACAAATTTTTGACTGTGATGATGCAAAAGCAATGCATGCTGAGTAGAAACCATACTTGACTTTGGCTAGCAAGCTGTGTATGATCCTCTCTCATGGTGCTGGATGGTGGCAGTGAGCCCCAGCTCCCCGTCAGCCACGCGGTCATGAGGACCAACAACCGGGACGCTGAGCCCCATCTGTACTCGTACAACCATTCTGGTTTTTTTACTTTCAGTACAATATTCACTAAATGACAGGATAGTCAACACTTAATTATAAAATAGGCTCTGTGTTCAATGAATGAGCCCAAGTGCAGGCTACTGTGAGAGAGCTCAGAAGGGAAGACAAGCTAAGCTATGATGTGAAGTAGGTTACACGTATTAAATACATTTTCGACTTACACTATTTTCAAATTATATCCTAATACCCACATCGTAAGTCAAGGAAGATCTGTATACACATTATTAATGTTTAGGAGAAAATAAAAATTATTTACATATTTTGTTTTTCTTTTAGTGTTGCAATGTCAATTCTTCTGAGTTTTTACAGAATAGTGATTCTGATTTGCAATATGGCTCAAATATTTCTAAGTTGTCCCTTACACAACTCCTTGCCCCGTTTTAATAATTACCTGATTATAGACAAGAAGCATGTAGAGATATAAAAAAATACTAAAACAAGTTAATGAACTTGTTTAACTAATGAGTTAAGATAATTTTACTTGCTATAACTGATAAACCTTCAAATCTGTAGGGCCTAATACAATAAAAACCAACTGGCCGTGGAGTTTGTGGTCAAAATGGCTCTGTTCCACGTGTACACCTAGAAACCCCATCTGACACAGGTTCTATTTATCTTCAGCTCATGTCTCCCAAAGTTACCCAAGAACATCAAATCATCAGATGATCTATGTTGATGACCATCTGTGTGAAATCCCTTTCTTTTTAACACGTGAATTTGCTGTCATAGGCATATCCAGAGACCTACTGACACAGCTTTGAACAGGGAAGTTGAAAAAATATATATCGAAAAAGAATCCCTTGGGGCACCCAGGTGGCTCAGTCAGTTAAGCATCTGCCTTTGGCTCAGGTCATGATCCCAGGGTCCTGGTCCAGATGCCCCACATCGGGCATCTGCTCGGTGGAGAGCCTGCTTCTCCTCTCCCTCTGCTTGATGCTCCTCCTGCTTGTGCTCTCTCTCTCTCTCTCTCTCTCTCTGTCAAATCAATCAATCAATCAATCTTAAAAAAAAAAAAAAAGAAAAAGAAAACGACCTCCTCAGCATGTTTTGGTCTCAAAATCTGTCAAGCAAGCTCTACTCTCTCGAAATGGTGACATATTAAATAAAAAGACAAAACAGAAAGACTCTTACAATCTATTTTTATAAAATGTGGATCGGAACTGGGGTGTCTGCAGTAAAACGTCCTTTGGAAAGGAAATCTAATTTTGGGTGTCTTTGCGAGGTTCCTTTTCTTAAGAGGAAGAGTCCTCGATTAGACCCTGATTTGTTCCTGGGAGGCTTTTTGGCATTTTTCATCCTCTTTGGCTACACAAAAACTGAGTGTGCTGTCTCCTACAGTTCTACAGTTTTCAGCGTGTTTCCTGGACGTGCATGTTTGTGGGGGCCACATGCTTCTGTGTGGTTTTCATAGATGAATTGGCCATGTTTATTTTAGCCCTAGCTTGGAAATTTCACTGGCAATACTGGTTCCTAAAACGTGTTTGTGAACTTCCAGTGTCTTCTTCTACATAGGGTCACATCCAAATTTCTAGCCCCAAATTTCTTCCCTAAAACCTGTTCTCAAGGTCACTACCACCCCTTTGGCTGTCCCCCTTCACTATCACTCCCTTGGCTTTCTTCCTCACAAATGAACGGCAGCTGTTCTGAGACCCTTTATCTCATGTTGACTCACGGTGGAAACACAAACACTTCATTCAAGTGAGAAGTCTTACTGGCCTTTGTTGCTCAAGACCAGTTTAGTCTAATTGTCTGTTGTTGAGATCTAGTGGCATTTATCCTTTCCAGTTACAAGGCTTTTGAACCTTGAGGTCCGTACCTGTTTCGTGTGATCACTCTTTACAACCCAGCCAATTCTTGCCCGTGCTCGTTTTGTAGTCATAATAGCTTGTTAAAGACAAATGACATACACAGTATTCTGGTTCCTTCCACTCATTTCATTCAGAGATACGGGCTTAAGTGCATTTGTTCTGTCTTTCAAACAGGTTCACTTCCTAGCAGGTGTTTTTTAGGCTGGCCATTAAGAAATTGTTACCTTTTTTATATTTTTAAAAAGGCAGCAAAACCATTTTGAGGTGACATGCCTGTATTAGTTAGGATAAGACTCATTAACTGCTGAAACAAAAAGTCTTCAAGCCTCACATTCTTTTCTAGAACCAGTAATATGGCTATATTAACTAATGGCCTATCTATCTATCTATCTATCTATCTATCTATCTAGGAAAAATATATTGATGAGTCCTAGAAATATCTGCCACAAAATCGATGCCAAGCTTGGACACTGAAATTTTCTAATTTTGTTGCTTGCAAAATTTCTACTCCCTATTTTCTCTCTGATGTGTAGTCTTAAAAGAGCCAGAGTGACACCTCTAAAAGATGTCACTCATTTACTTAAGTCTTTCAAATGGCTTATCACCTCTCATAGAATAAAAGTCAAAGAACTTTTCAAAACTTACAAGGCTTACAAAACTTGTAAGGCAACCCCAGTTCCCTCTCTGACCAAATATCCACCAGGCCCCTCCTCACCCACCCTGCTGTACCCACAACTGATAAACTTGATATTCACCTCAAGGCAAATACCCTCCTGTATGATGATTCCTGTAACCATTATTCCCTCTGGCCCTGAGTGCTCTTTTCTGATATATTCAAATGGCTCACGGCTCAGGCTTTTCTAAACCTCTGCTCTTTTCTCAAAATCGGGGATCAGCAAAACCTTTCCTGACTGTCCTGTACAGCAAAGATTTTCCTTCTTGCTTCTAGGGCTGCTCTTGTGAGATTCCTGCAGCTCACACAGCTTCTCCAGATTTGCTGCTAAGATCAACACATTTTAGGGATATAATCTATGAATTTTCAGGAACTGTATGCTGACCAGAGCTATAAAAGCCACTCTATCCATACTCACATTATGGATACTAAAAGTTTAATTTTGTGATCATGTTACTAAAGGTTTTTTTTTGTAATTACATTAATGAACGCACCAACATTCATTATTTTTTTCTTCCACAATTAACATTAGATCACTTCATATTGACCAGGAGTGACTGGATTATCCCTTTAGGTGTACCAGGATCTTACATCATTAAGTGTGTGTTTTAACACTTATGCTAACTATCGAACTATTTCTCTTTGTCTAGATTAATTAACCATATAATTGCTCATTTTCACATAATGAAAATAATGTAAAATTGTGACTCTATACATAAAACATAATTTTGAAAATGTTAACTGAAAATATTGTAGAAATCCTCTGTTATCGGCAAATATCGTAGAAATCCTGAGTCATAAACTATTGAGATACGTTTTCCTAAGATGTTGCTCACGTTGACAGTTTTATAAGAGTTAACATTCTGTAGACTTCCTGATATCTGGCAAGTTATATTTATTCATGCCCAATTCAGTGTGACAGCAGAAAGATTTCCTCTGTTGATGAATGTGTGCACCATGGACCCATTTCTTAGAATGTTGACAATGTGAAAGCTATTGAAACCATGAATTGCATTTTTTGCTGTCATGCTTTTTTATGATCAACTTCCAGCATTTTGTGTTCTGTGAAATCAAATAAGGAAGATGTGTGTGTGATCAGAGTGCAGGTTTTTTTTTTCCTAGCTGGTGTGGACACAAATTCAGTTTTAAACAATCTTCCACTTCCTCAAAATTGTAATTTATGGCTATAAATATTGCCAGAAGTTTTGACACATTTATTTTGTCATTACTTTTGTAAAGTAAATTTTTAACAAAAATCCCCATATAAAGTCCACTTTGGAGTTGTGGGTCTTGTATATAACCTGGTAAAATACATCATTTACAAAGTATTTAGTCAATTCAGTTCTCTTACATCCTTCTACATATTCCGAAATGGAAGGACTTTCAAGCATAAAATCTATGAATTAGATGCAGGTGTGTGGAACATGTTTTTTTTTTAAATCTTGAAAATGTATGTGGAGTGATCTGTTGCCAGGAAAGAGGGAGCAAGCTTATCCCACCTTATTCCTTCTATTGATTACAATGAAAAATCTTTGAGTCTGAAAAGTAAACAATAGCAGGCATATTGGAACAGGAAGTCAAAACTGAGGACTGATCTGCTGGTGGGGTGTCCCATTTTGTTTTTCCTTCATTCATCACCCAAGGTGGTCCAACTGGAGGAACTGTGAACCACATGTGAACAACAAAAACTACAATTTAAGCTACAAGCTGAAGAGTTTAGGGGAACACAATTGTTTTTCTCCCTGTTCTGCCCTGGAGACAGCATGATCCATTGGACTGCACAGTCGCAGTGATGTTGCAAGCAGCTCCCATCTATGACAGAGCTCCTGCGTCTCTGTCCAGAGGAGTCAGGAATTAGTATCCATGTTGTCCAGAGTGCAGGAAGAGTTCTGTTATTTTGCCCTCCTTTTGCTTGTTGCTTTGCTCTGAGCATAGCTCAATTTGTATGAAAATGTGCAGCAGAGTGAAGGGGATAAGACTTTGAGACAAATCTGTGTTTTTGGCCAGAAAAATCAGGAAAAATGGCCCCCAGGATTCAGAGACTGCAAAGGAAATCCTGGTGAGAGATGACCCTAATCCTGGTCCTGTAATTCTGATCCTGTAATTCTCTATGGGAACCAATCAATATCTCAAGCTTGCTATTCTTAGAACAGACTCCAAGAAGCACTGCAGAGGTTTCAAGAACTAAATAGTCTATAAATCAGCTTTGAGCAACAATGTCCTACAGAACAAGCCAGCCCATGGATAGAGTTTGTACAGTCCATGAGCTAAGAATAGTTTTGTATTTTAAGAGTTATAAAACAAGTAAGCAAGCAAACAACAAACAAAAGAGAATATACAACAGAGGCCATACGTGGTCCACAAATTGTACAATATCATCTAACTCTTTATAGAAACAAACTGCTGAATCCTGATAGGAACCATCCAAATCCCAGGTGATATACACTGGGTAGCCTGTGCGAGAACGACATAGCACAGGCTATGAACACTGGCCTGATATCGGAATCACCACTTACAGAGATGAAACCGAACTGGGTTCATTGCCTGAAAAAAATGAACAGACAGACAAAATTTTAACAGGCTTTCTCCAAATGATTTTAAAAGAATCAAATGTCTCCAAAATAATGTTGAAAATGTCTGAAGTCCAATCCCAGATTATATGACATAATAAAAACTACAAAATATGAACAATTAACAGCTGCAAACTCCAAATTGAGAAAGATTTTAAAGTAGATATTGGAGCACCTGGATGGTACAGGTGGTTAAGTGTCTGACTCTTGGTTTTTGCTCCAGTCATAATCTCAGGATTGCAGAATTGAGCCCTGTGGCGGGCTCCATGCTCAGTGCAGAGTCTGCTTAACATTCTTTCCCTCACCCTCTGCTCCTCCCTCCTGCTGTCTCTTTCTCTGAAATAAATAAATTAAACTTTAAAAAAAAAATGTGCTCCACATGGTAGAGATGAAAAGTCTTAAAAAAAGAGAGAGATACAATTTTTATCAGAGAAATGGAAACTACATTTAAAAAACTAACTAGAACTGAAATTAATAAATCCCAAATAAAAATTCACCATGGGAGCTTAGTAGCAGAATGTCGAAGATAGATGAAAATGTGAATATCTTGATGAGAATTTATCCCATTTCAAGAAATGAGGAGAAAAAAAGAGATAAAAAGGACTAGAGCCTCAGAGGTTTGGAAACAATATAAAAATATATAACATTTATTACTTTGAAGTTCCAGAAGGAAAGAAAATGTCTTATTAGAATAAAAAGAAAAAAAAAAAGAAATAATGCTGAAAATTTTCTGAATTTGGTTTAAAAATTATAAACATACAGATTAAAGAAATCAAGCAAACTTTGGAAAGTATATCATACCCAAGCACATCATAATCCAAGATCTGAAAAATAAAGGTAAAAAATATATAATCCTGAATAAAGAAAGTGGAAAGGACATTTTATATATAAAGACTTTATAATTTGAATTACTGTGATTTTTTTAAAGAAAAAATACAGTGATATTCTAGGATGAAGGAAAGCCAAAAAAAAAAAAAAAAAAAAAAAAAAAAAGAAAGAAAATTTTAAGAGCTATAGGAAATCCTTCAAGCTTAAGAAAAATGGTTATAGAGACAATCTTTGGACTACAAAAATGAAGGTAAAAGGTAAATATTTGGTTACCTAGTCTTAAGTATAGGAGTATTTTTTATCTTGTTATTTAAAATAATTATAAATGTTGAAAGCTAAATTTATAAACCTTTCTAGTAGGGATTTCAATATATTATGCATGTAAGAGTAATATATTAATGCAATCATTTCATAAAATGAAGAAGAAAAAGACACTTCTATGGCTTTAAAATAAACATTTTATCTGAACTGGTAAAATGCTAACTTTAATTAGAATTTTAAATGTTTCTTATGCATCTACTAATTGCTCAAGCCACCAATTTGTTAAGGAGAAGAGATATAGACAACACATCATTCTACTTACAATCCATACACAATCCTTATCAAAATTTCAGCAGGAATTTTTGTAAATTTTGACAAACTGTTTGTAAAGTTCATGTGGATTTCAGAGTAATCCTGAAAAGGAAAAACATACTTGCTGGAGTCATATTAGCCGATTTAAAGATCTGCATTGATGCTACAATTATCAAGTCATGGATAAATATAAGAGCAGAGAGAGTCTCAAAATAGACTTAAATGAATATGATCAGTTGACTTTTGACAAAAGTAAAAAGAAAATTCAATGAAGAAAAAATACTACTCATTTCAACATTGATCTGGAACATTTGTACATCCGTATGCAAAAAAGAAGAAATGATGCTTACATCACATTTTATATAACAGTCAATTCAAAGTGATTCATAGAGCAGCATGTAGAATATAAAACTGTAAAGCTTTTAGAAGGAAACATTCATGAAAAATTCTGCAATATTTTTAAGCTAAAGCTTTTGAGATATGATACCCAAATATGAACCATAAAAGAATGCATCAGTAAAAAGAATTTCATCAAAATTAAAACTTTTGTTGTGCAAAAGACAACACTACAGACATGAAAAGACAAATATGTCTATCCAAATATATGAAGAACACTAAAAATTGATAATTAGACACTAAACATTCTCATAAACATTGGACAAAAACTTGAATATACACTATACCAAAGAAAATATACTGATGGCAAATAATTACATGAAAATGTGATTAGTATCATTGATAATTAGAGAAACCCTAATCAAAACCACAATGAAATGTGGTTTCATTTCATTGGAACCACCTATAAAACTCCTGTAATAGTGACATTATTTTTAATTATGATGATAGTAGTGGCAAAGATACAGAGCAATTGAAACTCCCAAATTTCTTGTGGGAATTAAAAATGCTGCACAGATTTTGATAAAACTTTTGATAGTTGATCATAGAGTTAAATGCACACGTATCCCATGAACACTTCATCCTACTCCTAGGTGGGTAACCAAAGGAAATAAAAACTTATGATCATATAAAGCCTATATTACTTATAATAATTTTATTCTTGATTATAAAAAAAAACTAGAGGCCAACTTGTGAATGGATAAACAATGCGGTACATCTATACACTGAAATATGCTTAGTAATAAAAAATACATTATTGTTATGCACAGTAACTTGAAAATCTCAAGTGCAACTATCCCAAGTGAAAAACATCAGATTGAAAAACTACTTAATGTATAATTTCATTCGTACGATGTTCTGGAAAGGGAGGGGACATGCACAAGGGCAGAAACAAACCATTGTTGCCAGAAGTAAAGGCTGAATTCAGGGGTTAGACATAAAGAGGTAGCGATAAAAAATTGTATAGGGTGATTATACTTCTGTGTCTTGACTTTAGTGGTATTTATACAATCATATTTGGTTTTCATGACTCATAGAACTAATTATCAAATGTGAACTTTTTTCCCTATACATTAAAAGTAAATTTAAGGATGCCTGGGTGGCTCAGCGGTTGAGCGTCTGCCTTCCACTCAGGTCATGATCCTGGAGCCCTGAGGTCAAGTCCTGCGATGGGCTCCCTGCATGGAGCCTGCTTCTCCCTCTGCCTGTGTCCCTACCTCTCTCTGTGTGTCCCTCGTGAATAAATGAATAAAATTAAATAAATAAATAAATAATAAAGCAAATTTTTTAAAAATTGAGCAAGAGAGATATCCTGACCACAAACCCAGCATGGCCGTGTTTGTTATGTCCTCCGTGTCTTAGCAGTGACAAAGTTGAAGCTGTCTTCCATTTGTGTCATTCAACCTTTCAACTCCACATGGGCGTCGCTTAAGTAAGTAGTTAATTAATTTGGTCTATTTATTCTTAAAATAGATTTCATTGGTATATGATATTCATCCTCTGACCACAAAAGTAATATCGTTTACTCAAGTGAATTTAGGAAATCCAGACAAATAAAAAAAAAAATGTCTGCCAACTTCCAATAGCGTAGATGGAGAAAGTAGTTATCTAAGAGTGTAGGGGTAGAAGTATTATTGTTCCTACCTGTTTGGGGAAGAATGCCATGCAGTCGACAAGGGCACGCCTGGGGAGCACTTGTTGACTGGGGTGGCAATGCAGAGCGTGCGTGTGGCAAAGCAGGTTACAATTGGCCACAGGACAGAGATTCGTAGATGTTTGCTTCCTACCGAATGAAGGCGGCTTACTGAATGGTGTGCCATTTCCCCCAGAATATACCAGGTCAAAGGACTGAATAAAGGTTCAACTTTTAGAATCTTCCTTCCCTGGAATGTCTTTATATATCTCATTTACAGACTTTATTTTGTAAGGACACAGCACAAGCAAAGGTGAGGGGCAGGCCACTAACCATCCAATCTTTAAAGGGTATGTGACTTCTTGTGCGTGCAGGACACAGATGTGTTCAAGAGGAAGGGAAACAGCATTGAACTGATAACTCTCATTTGACAGATGGGAGCTATCTTGACATCCAGTCCGATCATCAGGGTCGGCATGTGCAGTTTGGATGGGCTGCGTGGTCTCTCCTTGGTGGTTTTGTTTCTGTCGCCGGGTTGTCCTGAGATAGACCTGGAGTCTGAAGAATGCAGTCAGCAGAGGGCAGCAGAAAGCTTCCACAGGCTGACTCGGAGGAATGGGCAGCTGAAGGCAAGCAGTCTGGTGGGAAGGTCAGAGAAGCAAATAAAAAGCCCATCAAGACCAGGGACTGACATTAGAAGGGGTAGGAGGCACTGCAACAAGGGCCCCTGACACACGCAAGCACAGGCTAATGGTCACGGGGGTGGGTGGGGTGGGGTGGGGTTCGCTCACATAAAGAACTTGATTGATTTATTCATTCATTCTTCCACCAAGTAAGACATTTAGCACCTTCCATTTGGGCTTCAGTTTGCTCATTTACTAAGGGATCTGGTGCTGATAAGAGCCTCATGGGCTATATGAAGACTACTTAGGGCTATTCATGACATATCACTGTAGAGCTGTCTTTTTCTTTTTTGTTTTCTGTTTTTTGTTTTTTTTTAACTGTAACATCTCTTAAGATATAAGATGACTGTTTAATAGCAGCATTTTAGGAAAAAAATGGTACCAGTATAACAAAGCCAACTACCCCTATAAATGTGCACAGTGGCTTTAAAAAAGTATTCTAATTTCTTACATCTTAAACCTAAAAGACATTTTTTTTTCTTAGAATTAAAGAGACAAAGGGGCAGCAATCATTGCTCACGCATAAGAAAGTGAACCCAAAATGCCTTCATACTGGTATATGTTTAACTTGAGACCTGGAGGAGGAATGACGGGAAGTCCAGAATGTAAGGGGCTTGGGCAGGACAGAGGTCAAGCTAGGTGGTGGAGAAATCTCAGACGAAGGGAAAGGCATGTGCAAAGGTCTTGACACAGGAAAAACGTGGGACATTTGAAACACATAAAGCAATTTGTGGTGGCTGAGCAGAGAGAGAGGGTGCTGGGGAGACTGTCTGAATAAGACTAGGGAAGTCGATCTGGTTAGGCATATGCGTGGCTTGTAGGCCTTAGTACCTATTTTAGAGTTTATTATAATGTTTTGGAAACTTTTAGAATGAATTCAGTAGAAAAGAACCAAGGCAAAATTAGAGCCTCCGTGTAGGAGAGAAGAAAGAGCAAAGGCAGGGACCATCACAGTGAATCTCAGCTCTACTGATAAAAAACTTTAAGGGCTTGGCTAAATAATTGACTGGATTTCCTGGAGTCTAGAAGTCAGAATTCACAAGCAGGTGTACGTGGAGTCACAAAAACCACAGCATCGTGCGTGACAACCCTCGTGCTATGAGCAGCATCATTTGAAGCGCAGACCTTACTTGCCCCTAGGATTCCTGACGCGTCAGGTGCCAAAGACCAGACTCAGGACTGGTTTGGTCAATAGCCATCTTAAAGGACTTAACACAACTACGACTTAATAACCGCAGTGATCATTGTTTGCTCATCAAGACCTCAGTGAACATGGCTGAAAAGAATCACGGTGAGTGCCTTTGGTATTAAACTACATAGGAGTTGAGAGAATATAAATTTGTGTAGTTTAGAGCACAAGACGTTGCACAGGTTTCTAATCCTCTGAAAGGAAGACTTATTGCACAGTAAAACCCTCCATACTGATATTAATAAGTCCTTTCCACCAAATCTATGACTAATTTGTTTATTGGGGCCCCTAGATCTCAGTCCTTACATATAACGAGCCATATTGCTGGCACCGTTCACACTCCTTTGTCCATGACACTCACATTTGATTTAAGTGGTTTCCAAGCAGACACACGTTAAAATCAACACTGCTGGCCTGAAACAAAGATGGAAAGAGTAGCTGATTTTTCTTTCCTCAAAGAGTTTAGAGAATCTATTTCTTTCCATTTTAAAAATGTATTTAAAAGTCATTGTATGAAGACTTTAAAAATCTTCCCCTACGTCTCCCCACACCAGATCACCGGCCCTTTATTCTGTGTTATCACAGCAATGATTTCTTGTTTTTGAGGCTGTTGCTTTATGGATGTGTGATTTTGATTTTCAATAAACTTTTGCATCTTGGTTGAAAAAAAAAAAAACATTTCAAAATCAAGATGATGGGCAAGCCCACAGGATATGCTCTGAAATGTGTGGACACTTCCATAGGGACTAAGTCAGGATAGGAGAAAACTGGACAACAGAGACATCACTGAGCCCTCTTATCTGCAGGTTTTAATAACATCAAGGCTTTGGGACTTTTACTACAAAGTCATATGCATTCACCTCTCTGTCGTGTACAGACAACGTCGACCACCTCCGCAGGAACACCCAGCCCTTCAAACAATCCACACACGCACACGTGCACACACATACTCGAGAACTGGCCAATGCTTATATTAATATATTTATTTGAATAATTTCAGACACATCATGGCAGGACTTAGAAGCATGTTTATATAATCATATTGTGTCTTATCATATTACATTATGGACATAAAACTGTAACAGTAGGTCAAATCATCACACTAGTTTACTAGAAAAGTGAAGTTCTCTAATTGAAGCAAATAGCAAAATACAGTTCATATTGGTTATTATGAGAAACATAAAAAAAGGCCAAATGAAAAAGACAAAGATGTACCAGTCAATTGCAAGCCAAACGTGCGCATGCATGTGCGTGTGCTCAGCAGTTTAGCGCCTGCCTTCAGCTCAGGGCGTGACCCCGGGGTCTCGGGATCCAGTCCTACATCCGGCTCCCCGCAGGGAGCCTGCTTCTCCCTCTGCCTGTGTCTCTGCCTCCCTCTCTCTCTGTGTCTCTCAGGAATAAATAAATGAAACCTTTAAAAATAAATAAATACACAGGAGACAGGGAAGTTGTGATCACATGTGGTCAAATTGACCTGCCCCAGACTGGAAATGGACGTACTTGCCTCACAGTCCAACACAACCATTTTTTCCTGTTTGGGAGCACATGGGAGTGCCTGTACTCAAAAGCATGTTCAAACAGAAGAGAAGAAAAGTCTAGTTCCCACTCCACGGCTTGTCTGTAGGCTCCTGGAATGTTTTACTGCTTGATACTCGGTGTGGAGTGAGAGATGCTGCTAAGTAGGATAGGGGACTTTATAAGCAGAAGTAGCTGACCTCTTATGGTCTTAACTATGAGCCGACTTCGAGGTTATCCAACAGAGTTTAACTGACATAAAGAGAGAAAAGGGAAAAATAAATAAATAAATAAATAAATAAATAAATAAATATAAATAAATAAATTAAAAAAGAGAGAAAAGGGATGACTGATTCACCATAGCTTCATGGAGACATATCCCATGGGACATAAATACATTTTTTAAGATTTTATTTATTTACTTATTTATTTATTTATTTATTTATTTATTTATTTATTTATAGAGCCCATGCATACACACAAGTGGGGAGAGGGGCAGAGGGAGATGGAGAGAAGATATCTCAAACTCTCGGCTGAGTGTGGAGCCCAGTGCAGAGCTTGATCTCATTACCCTGAGATCATCACCTGGGCCAGAATTAAGAGTCCGAGGCATAACCAACTGAGCCACCCAAGTGCCCTCATTAATACCTCTTTGTATGTGTATGTGTGAATATACTTTAAATTGCATAATAAGGGCAGCCCAGGTGGCTCAGTGGTTTAGCACCGCCTTCAGCCCAGGGCGTGATCCTGGACCCCCGGGATCAAGTCCCACGTCGGGCTCCCTGCATGGGGCCTGCTTCTCCCTCTGCCTGTGTCTCTGCCTCTTTCTCTGTCTTTCATGAATAAATAAATAAAATATTAAAAAAAATAAATTGCATAATAAGACTTTTAATTTCCATCATAGACCAATAGAAACAAATTAATCATACATATGCCCTCAAAGTAAACCTTGATCAATGATTAAAATAATCATTTAATGATTAATTAAAAGGTTAAGTAAAAGTAGTAATCACTGAAAACCAGGTAAGCCATAAAAGAAACCTAAGTAAAACTGCTTTATTACATATTTGCTACAAGCCTTTGAGAAATTTCTTGGACTCAACAGTATATTGAATTGTAGTTATAAGAAGATAATTTATCTGTTAGCAGCAACAAAAAATTCACAAGACCTAAAATGTCCAGATCGGTACTCAGAGGACCAAAACATACTTTTATTATTAAACTAGTCACTAAAAAAAGAACAATCCAAGAAATTAAAATAAGAAATCAAATATGATGATGGTAGACCACTTTAAAAAATAAAGCAGAAATCAATAAAATGAAAATGAAAATTTATACCTGGGAAAACAGCTTCAAGAAAAAACTCATCAGGCTGACAGGCCAGCCAGGGCTACAAAATGCAACCCTAGATCTTGCCTTGGTATTAAAAGGACTTTGGATGCTGGAAAACCAAACAACACAAGTAGAATTTATTAAAAAACAAAACAAAACCCTGAAGTCTGCTTCTTTGAAAAGGACAATGGTCAGCTATTTATGAAGATAAAATATTAAAAATTAATACATACCAAGGAAATCAAGAATTGTATTGAAGTGGGGAGTGATGTGAACAGTCATTACTCCAATGGGATGCTGAATATTTTTAGACTTATTAATGCATTGTGGAAGTTAGATATAATATTCAAAAACCTTTGTATTGTTTGAGGCACGGAATTTACACAGAAAAAAGACAGCAGTTCCATGGTGTAGTTTAGCAAAAGTTATGACAAACACTTACCAAAAAAAAAAACAAACAAAAAAAAAAAAAGATATTCTCAATGCAAACATCTCAGTTTCAGGGAGAGAAATGTGATTTTCTAGACTCATCTGAGGATTATTGGCAAAACAGATTTGTGTCCATATTTACTGACTCTTTAGTGGTGGTGCTAGTGATGAATTTCATAATAATAATAATACTACCTTAACTCTTAAGTGAACCTAACTAAATTTCTAGAACATTAGAAATAGATATGATGGGTAAGACAGGAAACACTTTTTCAACTTATATGTAGAGGACGGTCTCTGCATAGCATGCTAGAAGGTAAAACTCTGAAATCATCACTAAATTGCAATAATAACATTGGCATAAAGGGCAATTGTGAAGAATTAACAATAAAACACACGTGAAAAAGCTTTGGAAAATGCAAAATAATGAACCAATAATAGAGGTTATGGCCACACTTTGTTTATTGTGTGCTGAAAGTATTCATCTATCCCAATGTTTCCAAATGTGGGGTAAGATCACATATTCTCACTGAATTTTTCAATCCAATTGAAGATTGCTGGCTCCGATATTCCTATATTATCCTGTGTATTAGGTTCAGAATTAGAAGAGCTATAAAAATATAATGGAAAATAGATAAAAAATGAGAACTAAACCTGTGTTAACACAGAAAGCTTCTATCCTTAGGAATGATAAACTCCAGGAAAGACAGAATTCTGAGAAAGTACAAAAATAAAACAAAGACCAGAAAAGACACAAAGAGAACATATTCATTGACTAGTAGGAATGAGCCTGAAATAAAAGGACCAATTTTTCCTCAAAAGGACACATAGCTGTAGAAAACATAAGAGGAAGGCTTTTGGGAATAAATCCTATGCTTCTAGGATAAAAGAAGAGGTGGGTTAAGGTGATTATTTCTTAAAGAATGGGAAGAAAATTGTAGCACCACTAAGAAATACCTTATCTTTATACAAATCTTATAAGATTTCTGTGATCTTCTGATCATAGTGTTGAGGGAAGTAATAAAATCACAATGAAATATAAATTCATTATGAATTCCTAAAAATAAATTAAAACATTTTAAAGCTTTATAATGAAAACAAGTCCATATTCTGCTGTGATAATTTGATAAGTAATCTCTGATCTTACGGAAGGGAAAAACTTAAGAATTTTAATATACAATTATCAATCAGGGCTACAAATAAATGATACTATACATCCAGATTTTTACTGTTGAATCCTATAAGCAAAGTCTCTTTTTATAAATGACCTGGGCTAGTGATCTCAACAGAAATGAGAAGTACATAAAATATAATTCTATTATGAAATTTTGTCTTAACTCTTGTTTTTAGTAATTACTTATTTTCCGAAGAACTAAATAGTTATACTTGCAAAAAAGAGGTGTAAAATGATGTGTGGACTTTTTTTTTTTCACATGGTATGTGGATTAAAGTGAATCGACATACTTGGTAGATTATCAGGCGTAATCAACTGTGTAGCTTTTCCTGAGTTCAACAGGAACAGACACAATGTTAATGATTTCTTGTTAAACAAATGTCACTCTCTTTCCGGTGACATTTTATTCATTCTTTAATTAGGTAATACATGTAACAACAGAAAGGGACAATTATTGCTCTATTAATTTGAATTAGTCTCATTCTCAAAGAGATGTAAAATCTTGTGTTAGTATGCCCTTTTTTTAAGGCATGTATTTAAATTAATTACTCTTTTAAAAGTGCAAGAAATATTTAAACTACATAAGAATACTCTCGTTGTTTCTTTTCTTATAAACTTAAAACAATAAAATGTATTTAAATATATAAGTAAACCATTCTGCATATTACTGGAAGTAATTAAAATCCTTCCTGCCCTAAAGAAACTGTGTGAAGCTTAGTGAATTATTAGAGGATCGAAATTGGCATTTTAAGGTAAAATTATGCATATGTATTCATATATGTTATATACTATTTATGTGATATTCTCAATTTCTGTGACTATGCATGGTAAAACTTAACATCTGTGAAGTGTGCACACATGTATGATAAACGGGTATGACTATAATGGATTTTTTAATCAAACACCAGCAGCTTATGAGTACCACTCTTCAGCACATTCCTCTAAAGGAGTGAGACAATGATTAAATTGTCCACATCCACCCAAAAAATTGGTATACAATTTTGTTTTCAAGATTTACTGTTCAAGTGACATTTGACAAGTGGTATTTGTCACAGTCTCTCCTGGTTACTACTAAAATGCCAAGGAGGGTGGGGGTGGGGGAGGAAGGAGTATTAAACATATCACAAAAATTCACCACTTGAGAACTAAGAGTGAGTGACAGTTAACATCTTACAATTTTGGAGGGGTTTCCCTAAACCATAAATCCTACAATAGTGAAAAAGTACATTGATGACTCATGAGTGATATAAGGTACAAATGAGTGAACCGCCAATAGGTAAAAACAAATGTGGGGAAATGTAGTCTTCACACGGAACTGGAATATAGTGAAATCTTGACTTTTTCCTGGTTGCCTCGTTGAGGGCTAGGTCATGGGAAGGAGGGGAATGAACCCAAGTCGGTCTAGTAAAGCATCATGAGTTACGCAGCTGTGTGTCTGAGAAAGGGAAGCTCTCCATACACAGGTCTCAGAGAGCAGCTTCAAGAACAAGCTGCGTGCTTCCTTTTGGCAACTCTGGGTTCCCCCCCCAAATGTCTCTTCATTGGAAAATGCAAAGACATTAAAATAGACATGAAACTTGAGAATTCACTGTTGAACGAATAAAAGGGACATCTATTTAGAGATTCAAGAGAAAGAGAAAGGGAGAGATCTGACAGCTGGGAGTTGCAATGACATACCCACTTCGAGGTCTAGGGAAATGAAGGTTCCAGAGAAAAATAACAAAATTAAAAGAAAATGAACTGAAATGACATTAAAAATCAAATTTAATTAAAAAGATAAGATAGAGCACATAACCGGCAGAAAGCTCATCAGTGGTCACCTGGGACAGGGAAGAGAATTCTAGTCTAAGAGGGAGAGATTACAATCGTAGCTGCCTGGGGAAACTTTTAGGGACGATGGATGAGTATGTTTAATTCCATGCTGATTGGCCCACATTGACATTGTACCTACATGTCAAAATTTATTATGTTGTACACACTATCTGCAGTTTATTGTATTTTAATTATATCACAATAAGGTTGAGAAAAAGTAGAAAAACAAGCAAAACAAGTCTCCCATGTGGGGAATAAATTTCTTGGGGGAAGCAGTGTCCTCAGGGGAGAGGCCAGTTTCTGTCCAAGCAAGCACATGAAGGGGATGTCCCGGGAAAAGAAGAGAGAATATTTTGAAAGGGATGTATGAAATAGCTCAGGAATTGGGCACCTAAAATATCTTTACTCCTTTCTTTTCTGGTTCTTGTTTTGAAATGAAAACATCACCAATGGCAAACTAATATATCTCCAGGAAGGACCACATGTTGCCACTATTCATTTTCCATATGCAATGGAAGTGCTTACTAATTAACGTTGAGGCATAGTGACAACCATGATGGTTGCATGTGAACAAAGAGTCTTAGAGATATAAAATTTCTCTAACAGAGAGGTTTATCTGAATTGGGAAAAAAGTCAAATAGTCATCTCAATATAAATGAATAATATTTAAGCAGGGCTGATCCATATACATTTTTGATAGCCGTAAAGCTCCCAACACATCAAAAATTTAGTGTTTGAAGCTAATTAATTAGCAATTTAAATTTTAAAGTAAATTAAAACTCTGTAATTGAAAATTATGCATTTTTAACTTAAAAAGACGAAGAAAGGTTCATCATGAAGAAGTTTGATGAGTTCAAGTCCAGGGGACCGTAGGGATTCATTTCATCTAATGGATATTTTATAGACAGTTTTATTTTCTTTCAATGGCTTTATGGGAGATATTTCATTTTTCATTTCCCTTCATGTCAGTTAGTCAGAAAGTCTTTAAATGAATATGTAATGATCCCTGATTAATATTTTAAAGCTCTAAATATTTTAACAATTCTGACAGAGCTATAAAACAACTTCTAATTACATTAACGTCGAAAGGAAGGGGAAGTATGATAGAGGAAGGAAAATAATAACTCGATAAATTGCAGGTCTATAAATTTAAATTCTAATTATAAATTACTTAAATAACGTCACATTATACACTGAAAACTAACAATCACTGGTAGACTGTTACCAAAACGTCATTGTATGAAAACGTTATCCTATGTTTCCAGTAATTAGATAGAATCCAAGGGTCTTATTAGTATAGCAGCAAATATGTTAGTTTGGCCCACACAGAGTTCAGTAAAAACATTTCAGACATTATATTCAGATAATACAGATACATTTCTCTGTATGTTTATCATTAAATGAAAGGTCTGTAAAACGTGTAATAAATAACAACTGCAATATCCATTGTGATATAAACCACAACTTAATTAATTAACATTTCCTAGCAATTGTTAACTCTGAGTATCGTAAACCGTCCATGGAGATTGTATGGTTAGCTGAACTGTCATGACAAACAAAATAGTATTTATGTTACATGAATCAATGCTTTAAGCAAACTGCCATTGTCCAAGTTCTAATTATGTGAATTCCAGTTTTAAAATAGGAAGCGTGTTTAAGCTTCTTGTGCTCTAACTCCATATCCATAATAGGGTAATAATAATAATATTATCTGATAAAACTCTGGGGAGGTTCAAATAATTAATTACATACAAATTCTAAACTCACATGAACATTTACTTTTGTTACAGAGGGGCTATTATTACCTCTGGGCTTTGGGCCAAAAGAGCTAGAGCAGCAGAGGGGGTTAGGAAATAATTATCAGGGCACCTGGGTGGCTCAGTCAATGAAGCACCTGCTTTTTGGTTTCAGCTCAGGTCAGGATCTCCTGGGTTGTGGGGTTGAGCCAGCCTTGGGCTCCTAGCTCTATGGGAAGTCTACTTGAAAGATTCTCTCCCTCTGCTCCTCCCCTTGCTCATGCCTGCTTCCTCTCTCTCTCTCTCTCTCTCTCAAAATAAATAAATAAATCTTAAAAAAAACATAATAAATGATCTTTGAATTTTTCCAGTGCCTTAAGTTACCTCGACGGTGAGACAGGATGGATTTAACCTTGATGCTTTAGGTGTGGATGCATTTGTATCTAGATTGTGGTCACAGAACCTGTCTACAATTGCTAAAATATCTAGTGATTTTATCACAAGATTCGTGTAGGGATTTAGTTTGCAGAAATATAGAAAATGAAATAGTTAATACATACTAATTATTAAATAATGAATGCTCTCATTTTTTCATAGAGAATGTTAAAAAGATTGTTCAGCAAACTTTTATTAACTAAGAAAAATATTATTAGGAATAGGATTCTTAATTTATTTTATAGTGTTTATGTGTCAACCACATTATAAATAAAGCATGAATAAATGTTCCTTTTAGTTTAGCATGATAATTTAAACTGCTTTATGTAAATGCTTTTCCCAGAGGAACAAATGTAGTAAAATGCAAATTGTGGACAGTTAAAATAGCTGATGAATGTGTTTTGGTTCTTTATTAATTTGATACATTTCTAGTGAATTACTGTATTGAAATAAATTTCAAATTATTATTACTAATTTATGCATAAAATGAGAAATATATTCTGAAAATAAACTCATTTTTGTATAATTAGTCATTATATTTATTCCTGCTTTATTTCTTTATAAAGATAAAAGAACCAAAGCAAATAGCCAAAAAAAAAAAAGGAAACAGAAGATTCTCCTTAACCAATAAAAGAACAAATAAAAACAGATTTTTCATTTAGAGCTACAATTATCAGAATTAATTTCAGTATTTCTAAAATAGTGATGCCCAGCGTGAAATACAATGCAAACCATACATACAGTTTTGAATTTTCTCATATTCACACTAAAAAAGTAAAACAAAACCAATTAAATGCATTTTATTGAACATAGTATATCCAGAATGTTAGCCCTTCAACATGTCATTTATGTGAAAATGGTTAATCTAAGGACCATGTAGAATAACTGAAGTGTCCTAAATTATTGTGGAGTAAGTAGTGGAAACATAATGAAAACAAACAGAATGAGTTCAGTCTTGTGTCCTGACCGGTACACAGTAGAACTACTATCGTGTTAATAACAATCCACTTTCTGTTTTCCTGGATTCCTTCTAGTGTAATCATTGTCTCCTGAGGTGACTTTAAGCTGTCTTGCCACAGTTATCCTAACATCTACCAAATGCTTAAATCTGGTAGCCATTCATCCTTTCTTGGACTTCCAGAAAATTCTGTATACTTGAAACAAATATCATAATCAATATATAAGTGATTTAAACGCATTTTCTATTTTTGTCTCATATTAACACGTAAATATTGGCTGACTATCATTACTAAGATACTATGCTTGGTACCCTGATGAAAATGCACATGAGTAAAATATTGTTTCAGCCCTCCAGGAATTTGAAATCTACTAGAAAAAAATCAATTGTAATATAATAAAGAAAAATGTAGAAATCCAAAACTTAGGTCAATAATATTTCTGAAAAATATGATTAAAGAGAACATACACTTAATGCAACTCATGTGAAAGTAAAGGGGTCGGGTTTAACAAAAATTCATTATAAATACCCACTTCAATTTGAATTTCAGATAAAGAGCAAATAGTATTGTAAGTACAAGTGTGTCCCATGCAATTTGTGGGACATGCTCATCTAAAACCTGGGTTGATCTAAAACTCAAATTCACCTGACTATTCCATATTTGATCTTGCAAATCTGTTTGAAAGACACAGGTTCAAATTGGCTGCAATTCCTGGTTATTATATGACTGCTAAAAATCATGCAACATTAATTCAGGTGAAAATACTATATTTCATAAGGAAGGCAATAGTTTTTATGCATTGCTCATTTGTGAGACTGATGCAAAGTATACATCAGCAGAATTATACACATAATGATTAGGATGGCGATGATTTGAAAATGATTTCACATGAGTTATGTTGATGGAGTTGTGCAGAAAATTTAGAAAAGGAATGGAAACTTTCATGAATGTGGAAAGCACTTACTTTTTTATAGCTTCATTTTTTTATTTAAATAAAAACCAATAATTTATAAGTAATTCTTATGGTTCTTACGAAAAATGAATGAACATAATTTGTCTCAAATTGCTTCTCATTGACTGTTTTATTCAAGTTATTTAGTTTTTTATGTTCTTTTAAATATAATTCTGATTAAAAAAATAAAAAATAAATACAATTCTGATTTATAAAGGACACATGAATTTCACAGGAATTATTTGCTATGAAATTATCAATGTCGAATATTTGCTAAGTTTAATATATATTTCAGAATCAACCTGCAATAAATTTAATAAAATTAATAAATAAATTTCTTAATCAGACTTGAATTCTATCTGTACTTAAAATCCAGATTAATTTCATTTGAAAATACAAAATAAAATCTTGAAAAAAAGAAAAAAAAAAGAAAATACAGCCAAGTTTGCTCTGTAGAAAACTGAAATATAAATAAATAAATAGATAAATAAATAAATAATAATAAATAAATGTTAGCGAGCTTATTGTGACATATCTACTGGAAGCATATCAGTATCCATTTTTGAATAAAGGCTAACAAGGGGTAACATTCTTTCAAAAAATATTTATTTAAAGCAATAGTATCATCTTTAGGGGTCATCATAATTCCAAATTTAGGATGTCTAAAAACTTACATGTTGGGTCATTTCTTAAATGTACCTTTCTGAGTTCCTCTGAGCATATTTTTCATTGGGCAGGCAATTGACACTAATCTAACGCATTATAGGGTATTTGTAACTCTTTAAAAGATGATTTATGAGAGTGGACTTGCCATCTGTGGAAATTCAACCAAGAGAAGTTGGTTCCCTATACCCATTCTGCCATTAATAAAGCAAATCTATCAGCACAGAATTTGATCAACTTTAATTGGGGTGTTGGTTCCACAAGACACAGATTTTTTTTTCTTTATAAAAGGGAAAGCTGATGTCACTTTAATGCACCAATTACTCTCAAGATGAAATCAAAATATGCTAACATGATTTCTTCTTGGGATATCCCTTTATACCTTGTTTATACACAATGAACTCTTTACAGTGCCCTGCAGGTACCTATAGAGATGCTGCTAACTTTGCTTGGAATTCCCTTTCACTTTTTCCTCATAGTCATACCAGACTCTCGTCAAATGCTCAGAACATTGCTCAGAGATCGCTTTCACACATTCATCCACTCGGCCACTCACTCAACAAAGCTAAAGACATTCTATGTGCAAAGCTCCGGGGGCTGTAGAGGTTGACAAAACAAGGTACAGCCCTTGTTTTCACAAACCTTATTAGTGGAGACAGATGGCAAACAAAGATTAAATATGTGCCGTGCTCTGTATGAAGAAGGAAAAATAGAATGAGGGATTAGGAATAGGATGGGAGGTATTTTATATAAAGGGTTGGGGGGGGTCTTTTTGCTTAGGTGACATTTGTGCAGTACAAGGATTGATGCGGGAAAGCAGACAGATTGATTTTTTGGTGACAGCATCAGAGCAGAGGGAGCAGTCTGTGCAAAAACTGGAAAGCCATTAGCACATTGAAAGAATAAGAAAGGAGTCAGTGTGACTAGGATGGAATGACAGGGAGAGAAATAGAAGAGGCCATGAGAGATCATAGTAGATGGTCATGGGCTACGGCGAACCCGTCCTCATGGTTGTCAGGCCAGCCTTCTCCAACTGCTGGTGCCTTTTCTCTTGGGTGCTCCCACAGACTCCGGCAACATTCCAGCCTAATGGAAGGCCTTGTCTTGTGGCCCTGAGGGTAGAGTTAGTCCACGGGTCATGCACTTGCCTCCCACTACACTCTCAGGTCTTAACTGTCCTCTTGTTTTACAGCCCTTGCCCTTCTTGCACGTCCTTTGTCTTCTGAACACCTACTAAGAGTGCATAATGATCTCCAAGCACCATTGGAAGTCCTGTGGGAAAACAAAAGTGATTTAGACTGTTCTCCTTCAAAATATTTGTTAATGAGTATTTTGTACATGATATATTATTCCAAGAAAATTTTTTTTAATTATTTTTTTTCTTCATTTTATGATAGTCACACAGAGAGAGAGAAAGAGAGGCAGAGACACAGGCAGAGGGAGAAGCAGGCTCCATGCACCGGGAGCCCGACGTGGGATTCGATCCCGGGTCTCCAGGATCGCGCCCTGGGCCAAAGGCAGGTGCTAAACCGCTGCGCCACCCAGGGATCCCTATTCCAAGAAAATTTTGTTTAGTTTCCTGTAGGTGATGCACATACAATACCATGGAAGTTTAAAAAAGGAGATTGTTTTCTTCAACTGACTCTTCAGGTAGTTGCAGGAAGAAGTGGCAGCTCAGGGAGGAGACCTTGGAAGTCTTGGGGGTAGAAATTACCCTTTTGTGTCAAAAGGTTGAATGGGCAGCTGTTGCAGAGGAATGGTCAAACATGCTGAGTAGACTGTAACATCCTGAAGTCATGAACTGCGTCTCCTATTTTGTTCCCTCACTTGTGAAGAGACAATATCTCATCCTACATATCCTCACTTGCCCAATCCCCCTCCCTACAACCAGTCCAGTAGATGGCAGTCCAAGTGATGTGTAAAACACAGCGCACTATGGCATTTCTTCCCTATGACTAAGATCTTCTACTATAGCATCGCATGTTAATTTTGTTGGAATGAAAAAAAAATCTTCTGTTTTTCTCTTGAAACTCCAGTAAAATCCATAATTCTTAGTTAGGTTTCTTGACTCTTCCATGATGGAGCCCCTGCCTTCTGACCAGACATTAGTTTCTTTTCATTCATCAGGCTTTAATTGAACTGACATTCTTTGTTTCCATGTACCTACCAATCTTTGAGGAAACTAATAGCCCATTTGTTAACCATTTCTTTTTCCTTTCCAAAGAATGTTCTTTTTCCTTAATACTGTAAGGCCAAAAATGTTTTTTCTTTCAGATTTCTGCTTAAATATTGCCACTTGATAACATTATTCTTTATAGCAATAAAAATCAACCACTTTTAGTTTACACCCTATTTTAATTCTCTACATACCACTTTCTTTTTTTAATTTTATTTATTTATTTATTTATTTATTTATTTATTTATTTATTTATTTTCTACATACCACTTTCAACTCCCTGATACATTTTTTTAATTTTTATTTATATCTACTAGTTGACTCTGTATGAGAGAAGCAAATGTTGGTATTGATCTCTTCCCTCTTTGGTTGAACAGTGTCTACTGTATAATAAGCATTTGATGTATTTGTTGGATAAATTAATCAGTCAGTGCTAAATACATGAAGGACTTGCATGGTCCATGATACTTAAAAGACAAGAGACACATGAGCATTGCTGTGAAGTTGAGAATTTATAAAGTCCTCGCATTAAGGGAGTAATATTGGATAAATGACCAGAATATGGGAAAATAAGGAAGGGTATGTTAGTGTGGGCTTATGGAGGATTGTGACTAATACTTATTTTAAGTTATGATAAATGTAAAAATGTGTTTCTTTTTGTTTTTACTTCTCTTAGTGAGAAGGTTTGAGGCAATCTGCTAAACCCTGTAGGCTGGGAAGTGAGAGTCCTTGTGAAGGTTTTTTTTTTTTTTTTTTTCCTTCCAGAACAGTAATTTTGATATTGTCTTTCAGCTGATTAGGACAGATTTTTTTAAATACAGAGATATTTTCACATACCCCCATAGACAATTTAAGGGGCCAAATAAATAGATTTAAGAAAATGAAGAAAACTGTATTCTTCTTTAGGGTAAGTGAACATTCACAAGTTCCTTGATATATTATGTTTTTAAAATCCATTGCACATTTCTAATTACAGGGTAATATTTGCCAGCTTGCCACGTTTACCTGCTAGTATCTATTGTACATGAAATTTTGATACTCTGAGAATACTAAGAAAGTAGGAGAAAAAGTGGTAACGTTATTGTCTAGTAAGAGATAAACTGCTCTAAATCTGAAGATTTTCTTTCTTCCTTTAATTTCAGCATCTATTTTATGAGGGGTTTATATGCATATTTGAGTAATTTGTTAGGATGGATATGTTCATAAACTTTTTCAGGTAATCTAAGGTTGAACTTCTTTTTCTTTTTTAAAAGATTTTATTTATTTATAGGACAGAGAGAGAGAGAGAGGGCACAAGCAGGGGGAGTGGAAGGCAGAGGGACAGGGAGAAGCAGACTCCCCCATGAGTAGGGAGTCTGACGTGGGGCTCCATCTCTGGATCCTGGTATTATGACCTGAACTGAAGGCAGATGCTTAACTGACTGAGCCACCCGGGTGCCTGTAAGGTTGAATGTCTATTTGTAGTTAAGCCTTGTTGGGAGAAAGGTAGAGTCTAACTGAGAAATAATAGAAATAATAGAGATAAAATGAAGACCTGGGAATGATTCATTGTCTAGCATATGGAGTGAGGTTTGGAGAAGAATTAATTTTGACAGAGATTGGTTGGTAGGAAGCAGAGGATTTGTTAGTCACAGTTTCTGAAGGACATTGTAGGCTCACACATGGTTTGAGTGATAATTGGGTGATAACCAAAGATACTTGCACCTTTAATGTAAGGGAGTCGAAAGTTTAGAATCTGAACTATGATTCTGTGTACCATTTCGTCCATGATATGGAGGCATTTCAATCAGTATAAATGTGGAAAATATACCATTAGAACTTGGTACAGAAAATAGGTAGTTTGGCGGGACACAGATTTTTGTAACCACAGAAACCAGAGAGAAGAACTGGAGAAAAACAAGTTTATGGTTTACGTTGGTATCAGAGGAGCTTAGGGAAGGTTGTGATTGATTATCTTGAGTTTCAATAATATCCCTGGGCTTGATGAGAATAAGAAAATCATGAAGGAAACCAACCATGCTGACCATGTTATTAGAGTTGCCAACTCTAAATTCCCTATTCTATAAATTACTGTCAGGATAAACTGGTATATACTTCCTGAAGGTTAGAATTGGTAATAGGTATTAAAACTTAAAAAAAAAAAATAACAAGCAGTACTTTCTGATACAGCAATTCCATCATTTGGAATATATTCCCTATTTCAGCCTTCTATTGGAAACAATACAAAACAGAAGATTTATGGAATCCTTTTATATATAAAGAATGGCTAAGATTATTCTTTGATGATTAAGTATTATTGAATTGTTGTAAATCGAATTTATTGTGATAGAAATTTGTTCATTACATAGTAAATTGTTAAAAAGTGAAAATTAATGCAAGCATATGCAAAATAGGTGAGAAAAATTAATAGAAAGAAGAGATAATAAATGCCCAAATTCTGAATTTGATTAATGCAACAGTTAAACAATATATCTTGAATAAGGAGGCACAATACATTAATACTGTCTCTTAATTTAAAAATATTCTTAATATAGGGCTCCTTGGTTCATGCACCCTATTTTCTTGCTTAAATGGCATTAGCAATACAAAGTCTGATTTCCATTTTCAATGGCTTCAAAATATTTTAAGATCTTAAAAGCATCTGTGAAGCCATTCAGAAGCATAATTCTTTAGACTTTATTACTTTCTCTTATATTGTAATGTTATCTTACAAATATCTAATGTAGCAGCATTTGGTTGTCTGAATTTGTATATATTTACACAATATTAAGGTAGTTTCTTAAGGAAACAAAATACTTTGTACACATAGATCAAATCTGTTACCATTTAATTAAAATATGTAATGGCAATAAATATGTAAGTTGTATAACCAATGTTTGGGGGAAAAAAATCCAAAAACATAACAAATTTCTGGTAAGCACATAATCCAATCAGTGGAGAGAAAACATTGATGTACCAGATAGAAAATTACTATTAAAGGAGTCCAGGGACAACTGGGTGGCTCAGCAGTTGAGCATCTGCCTTCGGCCCAGGGCATGATCCTGGAGTCCCAGGATCGAGTCCCGCATTGGGCCCTGCATGGAGCCTGCTTCTCCCTCTGCCTACGTCTCTGCCTCTCTCTTTCTATGTCTCTCATGAATAAGTAAAAAAAATATTTTTAAAAATACATAAATAAAATAAAGGAGTCCAGTAAGTATTTGTTTTATAAGCCATAGAGAGGATTAGTTAATCTAAGATTTGGTTAGATTGAAATAAATAAGAACTTCCATTGGAATTACTGTTTAATGAATAATTTAACCTTTCCTGAACCTGAAGGGGCAATATCATATAATTGAGAAAAACATTTTCTATAGTGCTTACTTCTTTGTTATTTTGCTTACAGAAGCAAGCTTACTAATATTAGGAAGTGAAACATTATTGTTGGTATTTGTTATAAGTAAGAGTTGTCCTAGCCTTTTTATCAAGTAATAGGCATCTATAAACACAATTAACATTTATTCTTTCCAAGTTTCTCAAGATGATATAATCACAAACTTCAGATTAAGAAATTTTCTATACAGTTATATTTATTAAAATTTATCATGGGAAAAGTAAGAGGATTAAAATGAAAGAAATGTGCATCAATCTCTGTTCAGCCACAGGAAAGTTATCTAACCTTTTTGAACTTCTATGAAAAATGCATAACAAAAACTGCTACGCAGAATGGTCATTAAGATTGAACATGATATTATATATAATAAATGGTTCCAGTAATATGAGTTAAAGACACTTGAAATGAGGAAAACTATTGATTTTTGAGAGTTCAGCTGTAAAATACATGCATGATAGAACTGAGAAGTAATGTCGAGTCACCTTAAAGACATTAAATGTCTCCTAGGTCAGCAAAAATCTTTCTGTAATATGATTTAATATATTGAGAAAGCCAAAGTTTTAATACATCTACGCATAATGTTTCTCACATTTAAGAAATGGATTAACACTTTTAAAAAAATAACCAAAATAAGAAAAAAATTAACTGGTATCAATATCAGTTGTAAAAAAGATAAATTGTAAATATATCTTGTAAAAGTGTAAAAAAGATAAATCTAGATTTGATATATCTCATACAAAACATACAAAATACCCAAAAAATCAGCCAACAGAGCAAAGCAAAAGATAAACAGTTACTGTAAAATTGATATTTGGATGAAGCTATATTTGGTCCATGGCAGACAGCATGGACTTGTCTCTCCTTGCTCCTTTCCTCTCAGAATAGGCATAATTCCTGGAAATAATGCAAAAGACAACTAAAAGAGATCTCTGAAAAGTAAAAAGAGGTTGGTAAATCGAATGGGGACTCAAAGACTGGAACTACACAGAGGCAAGGCATCTTAGAATTTTCCTATACTTTGAAGGTAAGTATGGCCAGTTGAAGAAGACAACTGGAGACTCTTATCCCACACAGATCTGGTTCAGAGGAGCTCCTTCTGTCCTCTCAAGCCGAATGAACAAGGACCAGCAGCCTAAGGAAAGCCAACTAAATGGTACCTTAAAGTTTCTCCAAATTGATTGTCATTGTCACAACAGCACACAAAAGTATGGCATGATCTGCATAATAACATTTAAAGGGCAAATACTTGAATAAATGAATCAATGAGTGAGTGAGTAAATGAATGAAGGAATGAATACATCCCAAACTTCTTAAATAATAAATGTCAAAATGTCCATAATATCATTAAAAATCATCCATCATGCCAAAAACTAGGAAAATCATAACTTGAATGACAAAAGACAATCAAGTGCTGTCAACATTGATATGAATCAGGTATTGGAATTTCTTGACAGGGACACTGCAGTAGCCATGATAAAAATAAAAATGATTCAGCAGTTATGAATTCTCTTGAGACAAGTGGGGAGAAAAAAAAACAACACTTAAAAACTCTGAGGAAGGGATGCTTGGGTGGCTTGGCAGTTGAGTGTCTGCCTTCGGCTCAGGGCATGATCCTGGAGTTCTGGGATCAAGTCCCACATCGGGCTCCCGGCATGGAGCCTGCTTCTCCCTCTGCCTGTGTCTCTGCCTCTCTCTCTTTCTGTGTTTCCCATGAATAAATAAATAAATCTTTAAGAAAAACAAACAAACAAAACAAAACTCTGGGGAAGGGATGCCTGGGTGGCTCAGTGGTTGAGCATCTACCTTTGGTTCAGGTCCTCATCCCAGAGTCCAGGGATCCAGTCCTACATCTGGCTCCCTGCATGGAGCCTGCTTCTCCCTCTGCCTCTGTCTCTGCCTCTCTCATGAAGAAATAAATAAAAATCTTAAAAAAAGAAAACTCTGAGGAAAATTGAAGTTATAAAAGAATGGAAATTATTGAATTAGAAAATTTAATAACAGAATTTTTCAAAAAGTAAGATAATCATCAGAGACCATTTTGAAAATGCATAAAATAAGGTATAAAGGAATAAAAAAATAAAATAAATATAAACAGAGAGTTGGGGACCTGTGGGACAATAAAAGAGATCCATCACTGTATCACTGGAGTTTCAGACATACCTTAGACTTCCCAGCCTCCATAACTTTGAGAAATAAGCGTTGTTTAAGCCACCTACTCTATGCTAATTTGTTAGGAATGAATATGCAGAGGAACCCCTGGAAAACCTTTACAAAGTGATGCACTCAAAAACACTATAAATAAATCAAAGAGTCTTAAAAAGTGTTTACATAGCACACAAGAAAGCAAGAAAAGAGAAACAGATAAATTGAAATAGAAGAAACAAACAGAAAACATGGTAAAATAGCATACATAAGCCCTAACAGACCAAGAAGTGCCTTAAATGTAAATAGTGTAAATATACTACATGAAAAGCAAAGATTGGCAAAATCGAGCAAACAAACAAAAGCCATGGCTCAAGTATATGCTGTTTACAATAAACTCACTTTAATTCATTATTTTTTAAGGATTTATTTATTTCAGAGAGAGAAAAAGAGAGAAAGGGAGAGAATGAGATGAAGATTAGGTCGAGGGAGAGAGAATCTCAAGTAGACTCCACTCTGAGTGCGGAGCCCCCTGAGGGGCTCATGACCCTGAGATCATGACCTGAGCTGAAATCAAGAGTTGGATGCTTAACTCACAGGCCCCCAGCCGCCCCTACAAGAAACTCATTTTAATTCAATGACATTCATAAGATGTAAGGAAGCATTTATTTCCCCAAATGGGAAAGTATATTAATATCAAACCAAACTATAAAATGCATAAAATTAAACAGCAATTTTTAAAATAAATGTATGGTGTTATTTAGCAGAATAAATTTGCTTTTAGAGCAGTATGTTAAAGTCAAGTATATTAGGTATTCCAAAAGTTATTTTCTTTTTATGGAGCATCATTCCAAATGTCTATAAGATAAATTAATGAAGCAATTTTCAGTGATAACTGAAAAACACTTATCAACACAAATAGAATAGGTGACATTCAGTTGCAACACATTGTCTCCAAGTGGGAACAAGAGACCAATATTGATCATTTACATGTTTCAAGGTATACCGGAGGTCTAGAATTTTCTTGAGATTTCTTGTATTTATAGCACACAAATAATTATTATTCACTGTTTTTTTTTTAAGGTTTTATTTCTTTATTTGGGAGGGAGAGAGATAAGAGAGAGAGGGATTCCCCACCTAGCAGGGAGCTTATGTCAGGCTCAATCACAGGATGTTCAGATCTTGACCTCAGCTGAAGGCAGGTGCTTACCTGACTGAGACACCCAGGTGCCCTGTTACTGATTGTTTTAATCCTGTGTAAATCAAATTAGATAATTGGGGACATGTGTAACCTGTGGGCCACTGATCTGCCATTTATGTTCTACTTGAACTATTGTCAACTACCCTTGAAGTTGATTTGCCTTCTTTTGAAACCAAGCTCACTCTACTAAGTACCCCCATCTTTGTTATTATCTCTAGGCAATTAAAATAACACTACATGCCATGGATACAAAGAAAGGTGCAAATATTTAAATTTTTAAGGTCATGGTCTAAGTTAAAAGAACTCAGTTTATGTGTTTTTGTGAATTGTGACTGTTTAGGCAGCTATATTAGCATAACAATTAGAATGCAAATTTAAATATATCCATAGAGATTTTGCATCTTCTAGAAATGTATTGGTGTGTGTCTCTCAGAGAAAAGTTACTTTGAAATATTTAGACACCTAAACAAAGAATATGTCAGTCAAAAATTTGTTATGAATGCTTAGTAATAGATATACAAAAAGGTAAAGTCTGTTTTTTTCAAAAGATGATCTTCAGTTACATTCAATGAATTGGTCTATTTTTCAGATTATTTTAACATAAATCTAAATCTCTTATTTTAGTTCCATGCTTACAATTCACCACTTCATGAAAGGATTTGGATTCCTACATAGGCTTCCTTAGAGAATAAGAATACGTGACTCATGATTATCCTAATATGTGCTTTGCTTGTGATGGTACTAATTATCACCGTAAAACTGTATGACACTAATTTATTATAAAACTCTATGTTTAAGTGTCTATCTGTTTCATAAAAATATTATGCCAGCCCAACTGCAATAATCCTGGCCATTTTTTAGATCTTTTTAGTTATTAAAACCATTACAGTATGGTTTGACAGTAAAAATGTAAATTATATTCACTCTTCAAATAGTCACCAGAAATTTTGCACAATATTAACTCAATCTTAAAAAATAATGTCTTTCAGATACATATAAAAAATGGAGTTATATATTATTACTTAAGTTGTCGGCTTTCATTTAAATATAAAACAATTATAGACAATTTTACAATTTTAAAAAGTGCAATAAATTAATAAAATACTGAATGTGGTCAAAAATAGTTTTAAAGTCTGGATAAACAATTTATTATCTGTGTTAGTATGCATATTACACTCATTCTCTTTAAAAGGTAGCTATTTTCTCTCTGTGTCTCTCATGAATAAATAAATAAAAATGTTTAAAGAAAAATTTTAAAAGAGAAGCTATTTAATCTATAAAATAGACATAAAGAGAATGTAGCATCTCTAATAATTTAAGAGAAAGTAGAAGCCAATGAAAAAAATGAGAAAAAAATCAAGTGGCTTATTTTTCTGCATATTATATACTCAAATTTACATTTTGCTATTAAATTTTATTCATTTATTTTAAGAATAATAACATGCTTTGACCTTTAATATACTGACTGCATATATATTGTTTTGTATTTTAAATCCTGATATTTAATATCTGATAAACATTATAAAATAAAAATTCATATGTGATTAGTATATAGATACAAAAAGTATAAGTACTATCTTTAAAATTTAAAAGTTTTGGCAAGGAGCCATTATTTTGGTTAAAAAGTCTTTTAATATAGAGTTAGCATGATAATTTTTGTATAAAGTATATTTCTGGTTTTGAGATTATATTGGTCATGTTGAAAGATACAAAGTTATGTAACGCACACTTAGACAATAGTCTTTTCTTGACTTAATTTACAAACAATGGCCAAATTGAATATGTATTAATCAATATTATTCGTTAATGAAGTCTTAGAATTACATCATTTTGCAAATCCAGGTTGCAAAGGAATTGCTAAATCAATCTGATATAGTGTGAATATCCTTAATTATGTGTTTTTATTTTTTTCTATAGTAAGACAACTCACATTACCATTTTACATGTGAAGATATCATTTTACAGTTGACTACAATCCCTAATTTTAAATACTTGGTTATCGTTTGGAAAATCTCAGTCACCTTTATTTTATTTAGATACCAAGGAGCAAAAACCGAGTTGTCCTAAAATAGGTCAGCAAATAAATAATCTAAAACCAAGATGTATGAATGTATTTAAATTAAATGAAGTCAGAATACAGCCACGGAGTTGTATATCTGCTTTCTCAATCCTCCAATTCTTTTCCTCCAAAAAACAAACTTCAGCTGTGACAACAGATAAATAGTCTCCTAGACAGAGATGCAATAGTCTTGCTGTACCTTTTAATGACCTGAATACATCTGGAGCCCAGAGCTCCATTGGGAACAACACCTTTCAGTACAGACTTAATATACACTGCATTGTTTCACAAGATTAATCGGAATTTAAATCAGCACTTTAAGTAAACATTTAAATGAACAGAGAGTTAAGGAAAGATTGGGAGCTTAGAGCTGATTGTACTATTTTCTAGTGCTTAAAACTGTGTACATACTAGTGAAATTACATAGAGACCCTCTGATCATTTCCATTCTGCATCTCCGTGGCGGTCCAGCCACCGCTTTCCCAGGGCTGTGTGGAGGTGTGTGGTTCCTATTGTCTAATTTTTCATCTCCCTTAGATTTCAGAAACCCACCTGCGTTCTAGTCTGAAACCCTCCCTGCTTAGTCCACCTCCCTTTTCCTTTTTTCATCCACCAGTATTTCCCCCCAATAAGTCTGTTGCACACCTCATTACATTTTGACTTCTGCTTATCAGAGGAACAAAACTAATACAATGAATCATTCAGTAGAAAGTTATTGAGTGAAAGAATGAATGGGTGAAAACCTCAGGCTTCAATTTCACATGATTTAGTGTATCTGAAATAATACCTATCCTCAATGTTGCAATGTTACTATTCTGGTGAGAACCACCATCATATCTCAGTTTATTTACTTCAAACAGTTAGATTATCTTTTTTTTTTTTTTGGCTCAAAGTAAGCCACCAAATCCCATTACGTTTGAATAGATATTCCGGTAAACATCATTATATGGAGACTAGTTAAATTGGGTGCAAAACAATTCAGGAGCAAATTACAGTACTAAAAGGATTCTTCCCATTACTATAAATATATAATCATTATTCTACTTTTCTTTCAAGTTGATTGACTCTCCTGAGGTTAGTGAAATTTACATATTTGTCTTTTATGTTAATCTCTGAAGGTAAACTCTACAAAGGCTATTAGAAAATGAAAAAAATCCCCTGATTAATTGTTTCTGATGTTGAACAATTAGCAGAAACCAATCATTTGCATTTTAATAACATTGTAACCATCTGTTAAATGAATGCATTAATCTTGATTAGCTTGGTTCCAGACACTTGCAGTTGGAGTTTACTGATGTGTACACTGATAAGGAGATTTTTAAAGTCATGTATAGCTTTAATTTCCACAGTGAAAAGTAACTGAAAAGAACAATGCAAGCTTGACTAATGTACTGATGGAGCATATGAAGAAAAGACAAAAAGTACTGTTGAAGAAACAAGAAATTTGGATATAAATCAGCTAATTCAAACTAGGAAAGGCAGTGATTTTACTTTTATATTTTATGTTGCATAAACCTGCATATACATCACCCCATGGCACTTGAAGAGCTACAAATGACAAGATCCTTTTTTTTTCCCAACGGAAGTAAAATATGACTCATAGCCTAATATAACCCACAAGACTTGTGAGAAGAAGAGTAAAATCATTCAATAGAGAATTACTGATTAAAGGGGCCATTTTTTCAAAACATTGATTGATTATTGATTGATTTTTCTTTTTGGAGTATAACTAATACACAGTGGTACATGTCTTTCAGGTGTGCAACATAATGATTCAATAGCTCTCTATATTACTCTTTATCACATAGAAGTGCCATCACCATCACTAAATAATATTATTACCATCTTACTGACTATATTCCCTGTGCTGTACTTCACCTCCATGACTTAAATAACACAATAACTGTGCACCTGGAAATTTGTACCTTGTGGTCTCCCTCATCCATTTCACCCCTCCCCCACCCACCTTCCCTCTGGGACCCACCAGTTTGTTCTCTGTATTTAAGCATTTTTCTTTCTCTCCCTTTTTTCTTTGTTGAATCATTTGTTTTGTTTCTTAAATTCCACATGTGAGTGAAACCATGTTGCATTTGTCTTTCTCTGACTTATTTCATCTTGAATTATACTTTCTAGGTCCATCCATGTTGTTGCAAATGACAAGGTCTCATTCTTTTTTATGGCTGAATAACATTCCATTGTGTACACACATACACACACACACACGATGCTATCGCATCTTGGCTATTGTAAAAAAGGCTGCAGTAAACATAGGGATACACATATCTTTTCAAATTTGTGTTTTCTTTTCTTTGTGTAAAAATGCCCAGTGGAATTACTGGATCATATGGTGTTTTTATTTCTAATTCTGAGAGGAACCTCTAAACCATTTTCCCCAGTGGTTGCACCAATTTGCATTCCTACCGATGGTGCACCAGGGTTCCCTGTTGCCACATCATTGCCAGTGCTTATTATTTCTTGTGTTTCTTATTTTAGTCATCCTGATAAGTGTAAGGTGATATCTCATTGTGGTTTTAATTTGCATTTCCCTGAGGATGAATGATGTCGAGCATTTTTTCATGTGTCTGTTGGACATTTGTATGTCTTCTTTAGTTGAAAAATGTCTGTTCAAGCCCTCTGCCCATATTTTACTCAGATTGTTTTTTGTTTGTTTATTTTGGTGCTGAGTTGTACAAGTTCTTTATATATTTTAGATATTAACCTTTTATTGGATATGTCATTACAAATATCTTCTTCCATGAAGCAGGTTGTCTTGTTTCTTTAATGATTTCCTTCTCATTGTGCAAAAACCTTTTATTCTGGGGTATTTCCAATAGTTTACTTTTGCTTTACCTTCCCCTTCCATACCTAGAAAACTTTCCTATGGCCAATGTCAAAGAAATTACTGTTTATGTTTTCTTCTAGAAATTTTATGGTTTCTGGTCTTACATTTAGGTCTTTAATCCATTTTGAATTTGTTTTTGTGTATGGTATAAGAAAAAGGCCCAGTTTCATTCTTTCGCATGTAGCTGTTGAGTTTTCCCAACATCATCTGTTAAAGAACTGTCTTTTCCCTGTTGTATATTCTTGCCTCCTTTGTTGTAAATTGATTGACTATATAAGTATAGGTTTATTTCTTGGCTCTTTATTCTGTTTATGTGTCCATTTATGAGTTATGTGTCTATAAACCATACTGTTTTAAGTACTACAGCTTTATAGTATATCATGATATTTGGGATGGTCATATGTCACCATTGCTTCTTTCTCAAGATTGCTTTGGTTATTTGTGTTTTTGTAGTTCCATATAAATATCATTATTGGTTCTAGTTTGTGAACAATGCTCTTGGTATTTTTATAGGGATTGCATTATATCTATAGATTTTTTTGTGTAGGATGGATATTTTAATAATAGTTTTTCAATCCATGAGCATGGACTATTTTTTCATGTTTGTGTCATCCTCAATTGTTTTCATCAAATTTTTAAAGATTTTATTTATTTATTTGAGAGAGAGAGAGAGTGCAGGAGTGGGGCAGGTGGGAGAGGAAGAAGGAGAAGCAGGCTCCCCACTGAGCAGGGAGCCTGATGTGGGGCTCAATCCCAGGATCCTGAGATCATAACCTAAACTGAAGGCAGACTCTTAACTGGCTGAGCCACCCAGACTCCCTTCATCAATGTTTTTTAGTTTTCAAAGTACACGTCTTTCAAGTCCTTGATTAAATTTATTCTTAGGTATTTTACTATTTTTGGTGCAATTGTAAATGGAACTGTTTTCTTAATTCTCTTCTTTGTTATTTCATTATTAGTGTATAGAAAGGCAACAGATCCCTGCATTTTAATCTTGCATCCTGTGACATTATTGAAATCATTTATCAGTTCTAGTAGTCTTTTTTTGTTTGGTGGAGTCTTTAGGGTTTTCTCTATAATGTTATCATGTATCATGTCATCTGCAAATAGTGACAGTCTTACTTTTTTCTCATCAATTTGGATGCCTTTTATTTCTTTTTATTTTTATTTTATTACTTTTTCTAAAGGGGCGATTTTGTAAGGTCCCATCATACAAATTGCATTCCTATCAAATGGTCTCTTTGTGGTTTTATTGTTCTAACAATAGTCTTTATTTTATTTCTGTGATTCTAGCAAGATGACCCATCAGTGACTTCTGCATCGTACTTAGCCTCTAGAGATATGCATGGTTATTATTGTGTGTAAATTATCTTTTAAAGAAATTTAAAATTTATTTCTCTCTGTTTCTGAACAATAACAAAATCACCCCATGGGTAACATCACATGTAATAGTGAGTATATTGAACACTCTCAGAAGAAGAATAAAGGTAAGGATTCTCAATCTCCTTACTTCTAGTGAAAATGTTACTCAAGATTCTAGCTCTTTTATTAAAGAAAGAAAAAAATAGTGTGCTTAAAGTTCAGAATTGAGAAAGTAAAATGTTCTCATCCTTATGTTTGATGATGGCATTATAACATCTGGAAAATTTAAGAATTCCACAAAATAAACATTAGAGCTAGTGACAGGTATTATCAATGTCATTGACCATCAGGTGAATATCTGACTAGAAATAGGCTTATTCTTATGTGAACAAAGTTATTATTAGTAAGGCCCTAATGTAATACAATGGAGAAAGGTAAGTGTTTTCAACAAGTGGTTGCTCAAATCATATGGTTATCCATATTAAAATCAAAGTGACTCTGGACCTTTTCTTCATACCATATTCAAAGCACTTAATTTCTGGTAGTGCATAGACTAAATATTAAAGTCAAAACCATAGTGCTCACTCTGGCAGAGCAAATATTAAAGCCAAAACCAGAAAGATATGAAGCAAACATACAAGAATATATTTGGGATTTGGGAGTGGACAAAGAGTTTTTCAGAGAAAAACCCAAAACCAACAAAGTTAAATTAAAAATCAATAATTTAATTTCAGCAACATTAAAAAAAATTACTCCTCAAACCACATAGTTAAATATGAATCAGCAAGTCACAGACTGGTAGAAAATGTTAAAGAAAGGGTTTGACAAAGAGTGCTATTTTGATATGTGAAGAACTTTATAACTCAATAATAGATGCAAGAAACTCAATAAAAAATGTGCAAGCTTCTAAACATACACTTCATAAAAATAGTTATATCAAAAGCCCAAATAAGAACATGCTCAACATCATCAGTTATCAAAGACATACAATTTAAAGCTGCAATTTGATACCGGTACATTTTCACTAAAACACCTAAAATGAAAAAATATGCAATATCAAATATTGGTGAAAATGTAGAACAGCTGAAACACTTATACATTTTTGACAGGAATGAAAAATTATTCACCTAGTGAAGAAATGTCTAGAAGCTATGCTAGACCATTATAAGGGGAAAGAAAAGACACTGAATGTGCTCCTTCCCAGCAATTCTACTTCTCAGAATTATCAAAGATAAATGAAAATGTGTTCCCAAAATGACTTGTATAAGAATGATTATTGTTAAGTTTTATTTATCATAGCCAAAATCTGAAAACACACAAATCCTATCCATAGGAAAAATGGCTAAATATATTGCAGTATAATCCTAAAATTTGATACTCAGCCAGAATATACATAGAATGAACTACTAACATATGCAAAACACAAATAACTTAAAAACATTTTGCTGAGTAAAAAGAGACTGACACAAAAAGTGTGTTCTATTTCATTTATATCAAATTCTAGGATAGGGGAGCCCGGTGGCTCAGCGATTTAGCACCGCCTTTGGCCCAGGGCATTGTCCTGGAGGCCTGGGATCGAGTCCCACGTTGGGTTCCGTGTGTGGAGCCTGCTTCTCCCTCTGTCTCTCTCTCTCTCTCTCTGTGTGTCTCATGAATAAATAAATTAAATCTTTAGAGATAAAATAAAATAAAATTCTAGGATAGACACAACTCATCTCTGATGCAAAAATAATCAGAGCAGTCATCATCTCTTGGGAATGGGTATGGGAATAACTTGGTATAGCCTGATGAGTTCTGAGGGAATAGGAATGTTCTTTATATTGTTAAATGTTTGAGTTCCAGAGGTGTATGCATACATTACCTCCCAGTGAATGTATACTTTTGATATGTACATTTTATTTATGTAAAGTGTGTATAAAAAGTAAGAAATACTATAAGCAAATATTGAAAATTTAAATATATATATTGAAAATTTTTAATGATTTGTATGCTGAAATATTTAGGGAAGAGTTTAATATCTTCAATTTACTTAAAAATAAATTCACATAAAATGATGAGTGCACAAATAGGTAGATGGATAGTTAAATGGGTGGGTATGGGTAAAACAAGTAGATGAAATATATCTTTAAGGAACTGAGAAGTGGCGATACAGGACTTCACTATAAGTTTCTTTTAAATTTGGGGGTTTAAAAATGTTTATGTTTTTGTATTGGAGAATAGCGCAAACCACTGGTTTAAGGCAGTCTTCACTCTGTACTGTTCTGATACACATAGATTTCAGCTACTATAGTTTACTTAAATAACAACCGAATCCTCAACAATACAATTTGAATTTCAGTTGCCGTGGTACATAATGTGTGAGTAATTGCATAAAGTACAAACATCACTGCTAGCTCTTTAGTCCACAAATCACTATGTAAATAGAAGATTAGCATGATGATCAATGATTAATCATGCCACTGTTTAGTGTTTGGTCACCTTGCAAGAAGCATCATTGTGCATCTTATTGACTTCATGCACAAACAGCAGCAGAGTGTGCAGTTGTATTGCCTCCTTGTCTCACAGCAATAAACACACATGACATTTTGAAAATAAATAAATAGAGGCACCTGGGTGGCTCAGTTGGTTCAGCAGCTGACTCTTGGTTATGGCTTAGGTCATGATCTCAGGGTCCTTGGGATCCAACCCCATACTGGGCTCTTCGCTCAGTGGGAAGTCTGCTTGAGATTCTCTCTCCCTCTGCTCTTCAGCACTGCTTCCTCTCCCCCCCACCTCAAATAAATAAATCTTAAAAAAAAAAAAAAAAACTAAATGAAAGAAGAAACAATTCAACAAAAACAAAAGTGCAGCAAAGAAATACAAAGGGATGGCTCTGGAAATGAAATTGTAATAGAACGTAAATGGAAGAAATAGCTGACCATGGCAATCTTGGCCCTTGCAAGTTTGAGAGAATCTAGTTAGGCAGCCAGAGGAACAGTAAAGACAAAATTACAGGCATATATGTGTGAGGCAAGTGGTTGTAAGGAAAAGGAGGGAGATGTCCCAGAGGGAGGGAACCAGCAAATCCTACACACTAAAGGGGTGCTCAGAGATATTTCATGAGATTTACAGCACAAAAGAGAATGTTTGAAGTTAATTCAGAGCCAGTGCTAGTGTCATAATCTGTATGGTGAAGAAAAAGGGAAGAAGTCTTCAAACTTGTTTTTAAATTGAAGAAGGATAGTTGACATATAATCTTATTTTAGTTTCAGGTGTACAATACGGTGATTTAACAATTCTATGTTAGGAAATGCTCACCATGATGAGTGTAGTTACTGTCACCATGCAAAGTTATTATGATATTATTGAAGATATCGCTTATGGTGTACTTCAAACTATTTTTGATACTGTTTTCACACAAAAAAATCAAAACACCTTAATTCTTAATGTTTCCAATGTTTTAAATTACAGGGTACTAACTACAATCCCCCCCTCCATTTCTTTATATGTTTGTAAGCTGCAGTAAAAGAGATTTTAATGTTTTGACAAACATTTTTAAAGATGACAGAACAATTGGATTTTCCCCCATTGGTTATTTAGATTACCTTGTAGGGCTTGTGTCTTTCTTTCTTTCTTTCTTTCTTTCTTTCTTTCTTTCTTTCTTTCTTTCTTTCTTCTTTCTTTCTTTTTTTCTTTCTTTCTTTCTTTCTTTTTCTTCTTCTTCTTCTTCTTCTTCTTCTTCTTCTTCTTCTTCTTCTTCTTCTCCTTCCTTCCTTCCTTCCTTCCTTCCTTCCTTCCTTCCTTCCTTCCTTCTTTCCTTCCTTCCTTCCTTTCTTTCTTTCTCTTTCTTTCTTTCTTTCTTTCTTTCTTTCTTTCTTTCTTTCTTTCTTTCTTTCTTTCTTCTTTCTTTTTTTTCTTCTTCTTTTCTTTCTTTTCTCTTTTTTCCTTATTTATTTGGGAGAGAGCATGAGCCAGGGGAGATGCAGCTGAGCAGGGAGCCCAATGATGGGCTTGATCCAAGGGTCCTGGGATCATGACCTGAGCCAAAGTCAGACACTTAACCAACTGAGCCATTACAGGTGCCCCCTTGCAGGGTTATTACTAAATAGTCCTTTTTATAGTCTGGTACTGCTCTGTATGCTGTAAAACAGTCTTGAATATCCCTCAAGGGAGAAGCAAGAGTGAAACGTTTCTTGTGTTCTGTATTTAAAATTTCAAAGAGCAGTCAAGTTTAGATCATGTTTTGTTTTAGTGGTTATATTATTTTCTAGAGGAAAGTTATATTATTTTACAGATTCAAAAAAAAAATGACAGATGTTGAAGAGTGGTGGTGAGAATGAGGAAACCAATTGTTTTTTTTCTTGACCATAACTAAGAAACTTAAAACTCACTTTAGATGCCACCTACATTTATGAAGCCTTTCCTCACTCATTGTCCCCTCCAAAAGAAATGGTGATTCTGTTCTTTCTGCATCTTGTATACATCTCAGGAATGTTAAATCATTTAAATTAACATACATACAGAATGCTGGAGTTGGGGTTTATCTAAGGAAGTATTTGACATGCGACTAAAAACATTGTAGTCGAGAAGATGTAAATCAACCATATCATAATATTAAGAATAATAAAATGATTTTAATATCAAACAAAGCTGGAGTTTAAAAAAGGTAAGTAATTAAAAATGGGATATTCTATATGAAATCTATCTTGCCAATATGGCTTGAATTTTACAAATATGTTGTCTATTTTTGGTAAATTTTATTTTGAAAATTTATGAAATAAAATGTGGATAATTTATTGACTATCAGAACTCCATGAAATATTTGCTTTTGGAAATAAGATGTAATTGATCATTTTAGGTTATCCTTTGACTATTAATAACATAACTATATCTGTATTTTTTATTGTCAGACATTTTGTGATCTAATTTAAATATTTCTTATAGTCAGCCATTCTGTGACATTTATTTTGGCCATGGTGCTTTAAGAATAATAGCCGAAGTTATTTTTGTTACGGATGCATATTTACTCATAAAAATCTGGTTTTAAATTTTTTTATTGCAAAAATATATAAAATTTGTATCTTAACCATTTTTAGGTGTGCAGTTTAATGGCATTAGTTACATTTGCAATCCATGCAAATGTCCCCACTATTTCCATGACTCTTTCTTCACCTGAAACAAAAATTCTCTCATGCCACATGAGTTTTGCATCATTTGCATTTATACCATCACAATGGGAATACTGACTTGAACCAAAGATGTTCTCAATGAATGGATCGATGAAGAGTCTAACAAACATGATCCAAGGAAATCCTCACATTGTACAGGGGATTGTGCACTCCCTTTGTATTCATTGCTCAATAACTTTATTACATTCTTATGATGGGGCACCTGGATGGTTCAGTTGGTTAAGAGTCCAACTCGTGATTTTGGCTCAGGTCATGATCTCAGGGTTGTGAGACTGAGCCTGGGTTGGGGTCTGTGCCGGTCGTGAAGCCTGCTTAAGATTCTCTGTCTCCCTCTCCCTCCGTTCCTCTCACCCCTCCTCTATTAAAAAAATCCCTATCAATAAACAGAAGTAAACTTAATCTTAGCAAGTTTTTAAGTGACAAATATTGGAAATATTTCCATGTTTTTTGAGATTTCAACATAATATGGATAGTTTATTGGCTTTTTGTTTTTTGAAATGCAGGGATTTCTTGTGTATTTTAGATATTGCATATTTAATAGTTTGGAACATTGCCTATATCTCCTCTACCTGTAATCTTTCTGGTCCTTTTCATAACCTTTCACATCTTCTTGCTAACATACATGTTAGTATCTCTTAGAAAAATTTCCTTGAATCATTTCTTTTCTTTTCAAAGTACTGTCCCTGTCTTTTCATTTATTAAAAAAAAAAAAAAGTTTTTGTTTCTTAACATACCAAGATGTGTATGTCTGAAAATATGTTTGATGTCTCCCACATTTAAGTAAGTTTGGTGTATACAAAAAAAAATATGTGCTTAGGACTCATTTTCTTCATTATTTTAAAAAAAAATATTATTCAATCTTTCCTTATATTTGGTGAGTTAATTATATTGGCAAGACACTTTCTAAGTTGCTTTGAAATTTCTGATATCAATATGATTCTTATTCCTTTTAGAGATATCTTTTACAGTTTTCTCTTTGTGTTTAGCTTTTGAAGTCTCCCTCTCCAGGGTAGCTCTGCATTTTCCTCATTCCAAATTATCATCTGCCTTTACTTATTTCCATTCTGTTTTCACTCCATTGTTCTCTTTTTCTTTAAAAAAATAACAATTACACTCTCCAACAACTATATATATATAATGTATATATAGTATATATATATATATAGTACATATATGTATATATATTATATTTGTATGTATGATGTGGTAGCAATTTTTTTAAATACACACATAGACACAATTTCCTATTTCTATTGTAAGTTACTGACATCTTCCCTTGAATTTTCAAGGCTGTGTATGATGTCCAATTTATTCTATGATTTCTAATCTATGTCCCAGTGATTGCTGAAGTGAATAACTTACCTGCATAGAGAGAGGTATTTGAAGAATGCGCATAGTTGACCCTTGAATGACATGGATTTTAAATGTGTGGGCTTAATTATGTGTGTATTTTTTCATAGTAGAGTACTATAAATGTATTTAATCTTCCATATGATTTTCTTAGTTACATTTTCTTTTCTCTAGCTTACTTAGTTATAAGAGTGTAGTATATAATACATATAAAAATATGTGTTCTTTATGTTATTGGTAAGGGTTCTAGTCAACAGTAGGCTATTAGTAGTTAAGGTTTTGGAGAGTCAATGCTGTATGCAGATTTTATACTGTGTGGAGGTCAGCTTCCCTGATCCCCTTGTTATTCAAAGGTCAACTGTATTTTCTTTCCTCTGAAAATTGGTTTCCCCTCAATGTATCCTTGAACTTTTCTGGCAACGTGTGTTGAAGATTAAACTAAATCTGAAGGCCTGGCTTATGTCCATCTTGTTCTCTAATTGTTTTCTTATATTTAGTGGTTTTCCACCATAGATACTCATCAAATTCACCTGTAAACATAGTTAAGAAGCAAATATTTGAATAGGTAATTCCCAGATGTCTGGGGATAGACTCTGGGCATCAAAATCAATTTAATTAAACTATTTATGTTGCAGGATTTTTTGCTCACCCCTGTTTACTTTTTCTGTTCTCACTCCATAAGGAGAAAAGATACACAATTCTCTGAAAACAAAACAAACAAGAAGTTTCACCTCTGGCCCACGAATAATATCAACAACGAAAATAAGATTTTGTAAAAGGGCAATGTTAATCTGATGCTCTATCTCTTACAGGTGGCCTAACATCTTATTTGGAAGTTTAGAGTTTTCCATATGTTTTGGCTATAGGTATTCCATGCCAAATTTGTGTGTACACATACCTTCCTATTTTTTGAAACTTCTTTAAACATAGGACATTTTTCTTCATTTCTTTTGTATCTTAGGCATGAGCTTATCAGACATATTTATTTAATTAAGCCTGTCTGAAATTAATGATCAAGACCAAAATAAGCAGAAAAATTTGATGTTCATATGTATATATTTTAGTGTTCTCAATCTTTCCTTCCTTAAGGTAATTTAGTAAAGAATGAGTAAAAGGAGATAACTCAGATAACTGTTTCCTTATTGGTCAGCAATGTTGACTTAATCTTGTTTATAATGTTTAATAGTTACCTTTCTGGATTTGGTAAAATACCAACCTATTAAACAGCCAAAAAAACTGCCATTTAAAAGTTACGGGTAGCACATCTATTCAAATGGAGAGAGAAAACCTTTCTAATTTTTCTTTTTATGGAAAAGAAAAGTGGCTGCTGTCAGGTATGTGGATAAAAGAACTTATTGTAGAGGCTTGTTGGGAAAAGATATAAGCAACTATTAACTGTTTGAGACAGATGTCTCTCAAATGCTCCTTAATTTAGTGTCATCATAGAAGAGAAAGACCATCACCCTAATGAGACTTTCAACTTTACTCATTTGTTGACTCATTGTTTCATTGACTCATTCTTTCCATCATTTGTCCTTTATGTATTCCTTAATTAATTGATTTCTCTGAGCTGAAGAATGCTCCTGATCAGTCAAATAATGTAGGATTGGACATTTTTTTTGGGGGGGTGCCTAATCTGAAAATCTTTTACTTTTCCATATTAATCAGCTAACAATGTTTTCTTCTAAAAATCTTATGTAATACTACTAGTCATTGCAGTCTTTATTTTACAAATAAGGAAAATTCAAATTTAGTGATATTATTCATTTTTTTTTCCTTCAGGTTCACACTGCTAATAGGTTGCTAAGATACTCTTTGTAATTCTAAAGTAGGATATTCTTTTGGATAAGACAAGGGAGATCTTTAAAGAATATTATATTGGCAGCCTGGTGCAAATAGTCTTGCTTTGGAACCCAAAGAGGGAGATAAATGCCACCAATTCTTTGAAAATAGAGTGAGAGAAAGTAGAGTGAGAGAATTTTAGTGAGAGAAAGCATAGCATCTATTGGAAAAGGTATTCATTGCATCAGACTTATCTGTATGAATGTGCCACCTGAATGAATAAAAATACATACCTGCTTAGTCACATTTCATCGAGAATTACATAATTTTCTCTTTGTTTCTTGGTCCTATTGAAGAGACATCACCATGTCCAATGATGGAAGAGTGGTAATTTTTGTCTATTGTACAGATGTTGAAGAGGAGTCACCTGGCACTTGTAAAATATTACCATAATGTAGGATTGATATTCTGTTTGAGATCCTGATAGGATTGAAAAATATGAAATAGGGGGCAGACTCTATGCAAATTCTTGGAGATTTTTTTTTTTAAGAAGAAAAAAAATTATTTACCTTTGGTTAAAGTCAGACATTTGTGTATCAGATACAACTTTGGACCAATCAGCAAAGCCAGATTGGGAGAGGCTTTGGTTGATGACGATAGTCTTCCCAAGAATGGTAGAGTTTTAGCTATTAGGCCATTAACTATCAGGAGAGAAGAGTACTTAGAAGATTTGTGAAAAAGAAATGGGCCCCATCTAAACTCTTCCTCTCTATCCCATCAATATCATCTCCTCCCATTTACGCATCAGAGTTTTGGAGTATAGGGGTAATAAGCTAGCTTTTGATCTGACAAAGGGGATCTGGGAGGGCATTATGGAAAGATGTGCATCACATTCAGATGTGTTGTGGTGCTGGAGGTGTCACATGTTTTTGGGTTGGCACCCTTAGAAATAAACCTGATAACACTACTGTAGGACAGAAGTCTGGAGGAGCTCTTGGAAAAACCTGCTTGTCTATAAGAATTCATTACCTGCATGTGTGCTATCAGTCAAATTCTTCGGAGAGAATAAATGCCCATCCCATTAACAGTGGCACTCTGGAAATAGGCATGGTCAATGAGAAAATCGGGCTATGGCTGGCACTCATTTTGCTTTACTAAGCTGAATAAATAGCAACCGTTTTAATTGTTACTACTTATAAGAAGTGTTTAACTTGGTAAATTTAGTGATAATGTGCAGTTTTTCCATAAGATAATCAGAATACCTACACATGAATAATTGCTATAATCAAAATAGGGAACGTTTCTTTTATCCCTAAATTCTCTTCAGGCCCCATTATGATCCCTACTTCCTGTTTCTTCCTGTTTCTCTCACCCTTAAGCAACTATCAGCCTGCTTTCTGTCACCATAGATTAGTTTGTGTTTCTAAAAGTTCTAAGTGGAGTCATGGAGTATGTTCTCTTTTTTCAGTCAACATAAACATAATAAAACCCACACCCGTTGCAGTGTGTACTAACAGATCACTTATTTGGGGGGCTAAGTAGTATCCCATTGTATGGGTATAACACAATTTAGATTGACATCTGAATAGTTTCCACTCTTTGGCTATCACAAAGTTACTATGAATATTCAAGTAAACATCTTTGTATTTATATTAGTCTCTGTACTGTTTGCTTCCCTTCTCTCAGGGATTATTCTACTTCACTTCTAGATCTCCAGATCTTGAAGACCAGCTCTTCATACATTTTGTTGTTCTTGCTTCATCAAATGGAAGGGTAAATATGGTCCCTTCAACTCTATGTATTTTTCTGAAATAATGTCCTCAAAAATTTTTCTTTTTTTAAGTGATATGTATATATTAAGGTTGCAAGTTGCAAGATGGCAGGACCTTGTTTCAGACCACTAGTGACCTTCATTGGGAGTCTCTTATTAGCTTTTTAAAAATATTTATTTATTCATGAGAGGCACAGAGAGAGAGGCAGAGACACAAGCAGAGGGAGAAGCAGCTCCCTGCGGGGAGCCCAACGTGGGACTCGATCCCAGGACCCTGGGATCATCACCTGAGCTGAAGGCAGATGCTCAACCACTGAGCTTATCCAGGCATCACTTTTTTCTTTTTTATTATTTTTTTAATTTTAATATCACTATAGTTAACATAGTGTTCTATTAGTTTCAGGTGTACAATATAGAGATTCAACAATTCTATACATTGCAGTGCTCATCATGGTAAGTGTGCTCTTAGTCTCCATCATCTATTTCATCCATCCCCTCTGGTAACCATCAGTTTGTTATCTCTATTTAAGAATCTGTTTCTTGGTTTCTCCCTTTTCTTTTTCCTCCTTTGCTCATCTTTTTATTTCTTCAATTCCACATATAAGTGAAACCATAGGGAATTTGTCTTTCGCTGAATGACTTATTTCACTTAGCTTTATACTTCCTAGCTCCAACCACGTTGTTGCAAATTGCAAGATTGTATTCCTTTTTATGGGTGAATAATCTCTATATATCTATGTCTATATCTATATCTATATAGATTCCTTCCTATTCATCTCTCAGTGGACACCTAGGCTCCTTTCATATCCTGGCTATTATAAATAATGCTTCAGTAAACATAGGGGTGCATATATCCTTTTGAATTAGCATTTTCATATTCTTTGGGTAATACCCAGTAATATCATTATTGGATTGTAGAGCAGTTCTATTTTTAATTATTTGAGGCAACTCCATACTGCTTTCCACAGTGACTGCATCAGTATGCATTCCCACCAACAGCAGAAGAGGGTTCTTTTTTCTCCACCTTTGCCACCACTCATTGTGTTCTGTGTTTTTTATTTGGCCATTCTGACAGGTATGAGGTGATATCTCACTGTGGTTTTGATTTGCATTTTCCTAGTGATGAGTGACGGTGAGCAATTTCTCATGTGTCTGTTGGCCATCGGAATGTTATCTTTGGAGAAATATCTGCTCATGTCTTCCTCTTATTTTTTAATTGGATTATTTGACTTTGGTTGTTAAGTTGTATAAGTTCTTTGTATATTTTGGATACTAACCCTTTATTAAATATGTCATTGACATATATCTTCTCCTATTCAATACATTATCTTTTCATTTTCTTTCTTCTTTCCTTTGGTGTACAGAAGATTTTTATTTTGATGTAGTCCCAAGAGTTTGTTTTTGTTTTTATGTCCCTTGCCTGAGGAGATATACTTAGAAAAATATTATTATGGCCAATGACAAGAGAAATTATTGCCTGTGCTCTCTTCTAAGATTTAATGATTTCAGGTCTCATATTTAGGCACTTAATGCATTTTGTGTGTGGTGTAATAAAGGCGTTCTACTTTCTTCTTTTGCATGTAGATCTCCTCTTTTCTCAACACCATTTGTTGAAAAGATTGTCTTTTTCCCATTGCATATTCTTGCCTCTTTTGTCAAAGATCAATTGACAATCTTGGATTGTCATATATAATCCTGGATTACATATGGATTATAATCATGGATTTATAATCATGGATTTCTTTCTATCCTGCTCTTTTGCTCTAATGTTGATTTTTGTGCCACTAATATTCTGTTTTGATTACTACAGTTTTATAGAATAACTTGAAATCTGGAATTATGATACTTCCACCTTCGTCTTTCTTTCTTTCTTTCTTTCTTTCTTTCTTTCTTTCTTTCTTTCTTTCTTTCTTTCTTTCCTTCTTCTTTCTTTCTTTCTTTCTTTCTTTCTTTCTTTCTTTCTTTCTTTCTTTCTTTCTTTCTCTTTCTTCTTTCTTTCTTTCTTTCTTTCTTTCTTTCTTTCTTTCTTTCTTTTCTTTCTTCTTTCTTTCTTTCTTTCTTTCTTTCTTTCTTTCTTTTCTTTCTTCTTTCTTTCTTTCTTTCTTTCTTTCTTTCTTTCTTCTTTCTTTCTTCTTTTCTTTCTTTCTTTTTTTAAAGATTGCTCTTGCTATTCGGGATCTTTTTTGATTCCATATAAATTTTAGAATTATTTGTTCTAGATCTGTGAAGAATGTTGGTGGTATTTTGATAGGGATTGCATTAAATCTGTATGTTGAGTTATATGGGCATTTTAACAGTATTTGTTCTTTTAATCTATGAGTGTGGGATATCTTTTCATATATTTGTGCCATCTTCCATTTCTATCATTAATGTTTTATGTCTTTCATAGTATGGGATATTTTATCCCCTTGGTTAATTTTATTCCTAGGTATTTTGTTATTTTTGGTACAATTATAAATGAGATTGTTTTCTTAACTTCTCTTTCTGTTGCTTCATTATAGATGCATAGAAATGCAATGGATTTCTGTGCTTTGATTTTGTATCCTACAACCTTGCTAAATTCACTTATCAATTCTAGTAGTTTTTTGGTGGAATCTTCTAGGTCTTCTCTGTATAGTATCATGTCATCTGTAAATTGTGAAAGTTTTACTTGTTCCTTACCAATTTCGATGTCTTTTATTTCTTTTTTCTTGTCTGATTACTGTGACTTGCACTTCCAGTACCATGTTGAATAAAATTGGGGAGAATGGACATTTTTGTCTTTTTCCTGATATTAGGAAGGAAAATCTCAAGTTTTCACCATTGAGTATGATGTTAGCTGTGGATTTTTCTTATATATCCTTTATTATGTGGGTGTATATTCCTTCCAGACCTACTTTGTTGAGAGTTTTTTATCATAAAAATTTTCCCTGCTTTTGTGCTTCCTATTTAGTTTACTCTTTCTCATGCCCTTCCCTTCCCAGACATGGTCTTTCCTTTTCCATTCTGTAGTCTCCTTTAACATTTCTTGTAGGACTAGTTTGGCGGTCATGAATTCCTTTAACTTTTGTTTGGGAAGCTCTTTATCTTTCCTTCTATCCTGAATGATAGCTTTGGTGGATAGAGTATGATTTTTTTTTCTTTCAAAATAAATATTTTGAATATTTATATATAAATATATATATATATTTAAATATATCATGCTGCTCCCCTCTGGCCAAGACAGTTTCTGCTGAAAAATCTGCTGATAATCTTATGAGGTTTTCCCTTGTATGTAACTTTTTTGTTTTCTCTCATTGCTTTTAAAATTCCCCCTTTATCACTACTTCTTGACATTTTATTGCTATGTTTCTTAGTATGGACCTCTTTAGATTGATTTTGCAGAACAATCTATGTGCCTCCTGGATCTAGTTTTCTGTTTCTTTCCTCAGATTCAGAAGATCTCAGCTATTATTCCTCCCAATATCCTGCCTCCTTTTCTCTCTTCTTCTGAGATCTCTATTGCAAATGTTATCATGCTTGATGCTGTCACTGAGTTCCATAAGTCCATTCTCTCTCTATTTTTAATATTTTATTTATTCATGAGAGACAGAAAGAGAGAGACAGAGAGACAGAGAGACAGAGACAGAGGCAGAGGCAGAGGAAGAAGGAGGCTTCATGCAGAAAGCCTGATATGGGACCTGATCCCACTCATGACCCGGAGCCAAAGGAAGATGCTCAACTGCTGAGTCACCCAGGCATCCCTCACTAAAGTTCATTCTCATTTTACATGTTTTGTTTTTCTCTCATTTGCTCAGCTTGATTATGTTAATATGTCCTCCAAGTTAGTGATTTTTTTTTCTTTTGCTTCCCCTACTCTATTTATTTCATCTAGTGTGTTTTAAATTTCATTTATTGTGTTCTTCATCTCTGATTGGTTCTTTTTTATCTCTTTATTAAGGGTCTCACTGATGTCCTCCATTTTTTCCTCAAGCACACTGAGCATTTTTATAATCATTACTTTAAATTCTTTATTGGGCATATTACTTATCTCCATTCACTTAGGTCTTTTGCTGTGATTTTGTTCTGCTGTTTCTTTTGGGACATATGCCTCTGTCTCTTCATTTTATCTAACTTTCTGTGTCTGTTTCTGTATAATAAGAAAGTCATCTAAGTCTCCTATGCTTGGAAGTAGTGGTCTTATGAAGAAGAGACTCTGGTGTGCCTTGCAGCACAGTTTCCCCTGCTCACCAGAACCTGGTACTTCAGGGGTGTCTCCTATGTGTGATGCATGCACTGTACTGTTGTGGCTCAGCCACTTTTTCCTTTAGTTCAGTCATCTGCAATGGCTCCCTTTGTCCACTATTGGCAGTATTTGTCCCGGTGGCGTTAGTGGCCCAATCTCAGGAAGCCTTGGGCTTGAGTTGAGTCAGACTAGGTGTTTGCAAGAGATGCAGTAACACCAAACTGCAGGTACTTTCCCTGTGTTGTCCCCTGAGAAGCTTTTGTTGGTGAATGAGGCCTGCAATCAAACCAGCTGACTGCCTCCAGCCTACTGGTCAGGCTTCCATCTGAACTGGTACATGTGGTTATTTTTCCCTCTTTCTGCACCAGGAGTCACTGTAGAGTGGTGCTGGCCCTTGTCAGGATTGTCTGAATACTTCCAGGCCTGCAGAACCACCCTGAATGGGCTCCATTCAAAAGGGGCCCTGCAATACCAGGATTGAGGTCAGTCTGTCTGTCTGAAGTGGGGGAACCACCAAAGCAGAGCCAGAGGGGCAGCTTGGGGGGTGAATGGTAGCAAAGTAGGTAGCAAGCGTCAGCATAGTACTGGTTCCCACAGGTGGCCATGTGTTCATACTGGAGGATGGAAATGGTGCTAGTGAGTTCCTGTGTCCTTGGAGTAGTACCCCAGCAGTCTCTAGACCCCATGACACTCGCTGAGATTAGTAACTTTATTCCTTATGGAGTACCCTAGTGATTTCTGTTCCTCCAGGACACATTCTGAGATTAATAAATAAAATTAGAAAAGGAACTCTCCCTCCCCTATTCCTGAGTCATTTTTCAAACTGCTGCTTCTATGCTGTATCTCTATAGACTCTTTGTTGTGCTGTCTCTTTAAGGGTAAGTTTTCTCTTACCCTCCTTGCTTTCCCAGAGTTGAGTCAGCTGATTTTTAAAATTTCAGGTTTTAAGTTTCACTCATTATAAAGATTCATGAAATTCAGCCCTTCTGGCTCTTTCAAGCCAAGTATTGTGGGGATTTGTCTTCCCTGTGTAGGCTCCCTGGTATGAGGGTCTGTTTTTCTCCCTTCTCTGGCTCCTTCTCCCACAGACCAAAATTATATGTTGGCTCTGCCAGATATTAAGGATTTTTGACTTGTTACTAGATCCATATGTTATGCATGTGGTAGGCAAATAATATCCTAAATACATCCATGTTCTAATTACTATAGCTTATAAGTATCTTATATGGTACTAGGGAAATAAGGAAATGAACAAAATTAAAGTTGCTAATCAGCTTACCTGGAGATGGGACAGTTAGTCTGGATTATTTAGGTAGGTCCAATGTAATTATAAGGATTCATAAACTAAAAGAGAGAGGGTCAGAGAATCAGAGTCACAGAATGAGATGTGACAACATTGTGGAAGAAAATCAGAGAAATATGATATATAGGTTCAACTATGTGTTGTTTTAAAAGTGGAAGAAGAAGGCCATAAGCCAAGGAATGTGGTGTCCCCTAAAAGATGGAAAAGGCAAAGACATAAATTTTCCCCTAAAGCCTTTAGAAAGGAACACAGTCCTGATAATAATCCTGAATTTAGTCCAGTGAGATTCATTTTAGACTTCTTATCTCTAGAACTCTAAGATAGTACATTTGTTTTGTCTTAAGCCTCCAAGATTGTAATAATTTGTTATAATAACCATAGAAAATGAATATACCCTTCTACTGGAAGACTGTGATGATACATCATTTCCTGCATAGTAATGTCAACTTTAGCCCTCTATCCACAGTCCTTGAGATCTTGGAACATTTACCTTTCCCTAGTTTACAGACATTCTTGTAAAAGCTGTATCTTTCTTTGGGAAAGAATGAGTTAGATCATTATCATATTCACCCACTCTGGCATTATAGGAACCTTCTTCCTGCGGAGTTAGCCATTCCAGTAGTCATTGGGTTTTGAGTCTGAAAACTGCCATAAAACTGAAACCAAATGACAAATAAACAAAACTGGACAAATTATTGTTTTTAATTGAGTCAGCCGCATTCAACCTCCTGACCATCCATGAGATTTCATCCAACAGGTGGAGTACTACCTTTGTTGAATACACATCATACTTACCCTGGGGTTACTATCTTTTTTTAACTTTTCTAAAATATCTTTGCAGGTCAGGCACCCTTTGAAGCCAATTAGATGTTGCTAATCATTTAAATAATTTGTTCGTCTTACTCCTGATGAATAATCACTACCTCCTGACCTCTGTGATTTCAGAGATCTATTTTCTCATTGCTATCAGGGAATCCAAGTCTTCAATAACATCTCATTCCTTCAGCCCTCACTTACAGAGGAGAGCCACTAATGAGCTTGTCAGCAATGCTAGTGCCCCTCTCAGTAGTGATTTACTAATCATTATGGTAAATGTGTTGTCCTTCAGACCCTACCAGAGAACATATTTGCATGATGGATGTCTTGATCTCATATAGCATTCTGTTTTCTTTTGAACACTTCTTCTGCTCTCTCTCATGTTAGTTTTGACAGTTTCTAATTTACATAGTGTGTATCACACTTATTCTAAGCTTTCGAAGTCATCTTACATCATATTTTCACTGACTTCTGAGATTTTGCCATAGTATTAAATTCTGTATCTTGAGGGAATATTTTCATACTGTTAAACTGTTTTTTTTTTTAATCCAACCTTATATTCTGTCCTCTTCTTTTGTTTTGGCCAACTCAGAATTTGGTTCCATGTGTACTCTATGAGATATTGCTGGTCAATGTTGATTAGGTCCTGAGGCACCTTCATGGCATATTTATCTTTCTCTTTAGTTGATCCAGCATTTTCATGACAGGCTTATTTTGTCATTTCACCTTAGTTAATGAGCTGGTGGCAGGGAGGAGAGGTCAAGGCAAGGGGGGATGCATATTGTCTTCTAATACAAAAGTTTCTGTATTATCTTCCATCAAGAGAGGACTTTTTTTTTTTTTTTAAGAGGGGACTTTTAAAAGAAGGAGGGAGCCACATTTTCAGACTCAAAGGGTACAGGAAATTCAGGATTCAGTAATTTCAAGTGCACAGCCCAGTTGTTCACAAAGCAAATTTCAGAATCACATGTAACATTAGGGATTTGACATTTTAATAACTGGCCTTCTTGTTATGATAATTCAACCTTCTCAGCTCTATTAACCCTATATTTTGCCCTAGACCTGGATCATCACTTTTTTCCTGCCTTCTGAGTACAGAGGATGAGAGATTCTTTACGAGCTGCCAAGGAGGTTCTCTGGCTTTCACATTTTGATTTCAAATTTTGATTAATCGCTTTGAGCTTTCCATTATTTTTCTTCAATGCTTTGACAGCTCCCAGCTAAAGCTCTTGATTCTTTAGTCCTTGCAATTACCACTGCTCACAATTGCTTAAACACCTGAGAAATCACATCCATTAGGTATTCTTTCCACTTCTATCGATGCAATTTAGCAATGGTGAAAATGTTAACAGTTTCCCCTGAACAGCATGACTTGGGTTGTAACAGCGTCCTACTCTCAACTGGTGCTGAGATCTTCACTGCCAGTCACTTGTAAGTGCTTTAGTTCCAAAGTCACATTCTAGAGTTTTCTTTGTAGGCGCATACTTGGCTCAAAATCTCTTAGGCATGATTCCTTGGAAAGAAGATTTGGATATAGAGATTTGTATTTCAACTCTAGTTGGCCTGATATTATCTGAACTAACCCCTGTAAGTACTGGGACACAAGATGAGGCAGAGGGAGAAGTTTGAATGTGATGCCCAAACAACAGGATCTCCAGCAGATAACATTCAGCACTCTCCACTGTCTTGTAGAGACCTCCAAATTGAGCCACTATATCTGGTCTTTCATAACCCCTATCAAAACCCATTGGTATGGGCTGACCTGGGAAGCTTTTGTAACCTTCCCTTGGTTGAGGGAGCTCCATGGGGTGTGGGAACAGAAGCAATAATTGAGTCTATGGTGTGAGCAGTCAACAGCAACAGTGAATCAAGAGTATCTCCAATCTTGGAAGGAAAGATCTGGATTGGGCCAAAGTCTACAGGTATAAATGATACTTTTTCCTTAGCCCCATAACAGACACAGACTTTGTTTGTTATTATCAATCTTCTATATTTTTCAATTTCTGAGAGTGATGACTGACTGATAAGCCTGTGCAATTAAAAGATATTTTTTTTTATGTTTGCTAAATTGGTTTGATATCCACTAAAGATCCTCCACAGTTTGACCTCATTCTACATTCTAAGCTCTATCATTCAGTGTCTCTTAAAATAAATACTGTTCTCCAGCCAAGCTGGCCAGCATCCAATTTTCCCATGACTGTCCCCATATCTTCTATTACTACTATAGTTATCTCTCTGGAGCGATGTTATTTCTTATATGTATATATATTTAAGACACTTAACTATAATTTACAGCTGAGGTGCTGACAATGTATCTTATTTCTAAACAATAAAAACTTGAGTTATTAAGTCACTGAGGGGATCGATTATAAAGAGTAAAATAAACCAAAACAAGCACAATATTTTTTAAATGAAAATAATGATCGTAATTAATTGGGAGATGCAGACTATTTCAGGGACTAATTCTGTCTGTTAGGACAGAAATTAATAGATTGAACCATGCTGAATACATCTGGACTGTCCGTTTGCTTTCCAAGCTATCTAAATAATAGTGGTTGCACTGGGCTTGGGATGTTGGGATATTTAATTAACTTTGTAAGAGATCATTAGTCACTATATATAGTATTGTGAGGATAATATAAGCCCTACTAGACATTTTAACAGAGTGAATTTTATGTAAGGATTTGTGACATTAGGATTAGAGTGATGGGCATATGTAAAGAGAACCCTGAAGTAATCCAAAAAATAATAGCTACACAGAACAGCCTCGATTTCAAGGACTGAAGTAACAAAGGGAAAGTTTTGATATTACCAGAATCTAGAGGCTCTGCGTGGAAAAATAGATCCAGACCTCTCAAAGAGAGTTCAGTTGCTGCCAGTACCTCTTATCAGACACAGTGAGCCTAGTTGGGCGAGTGCTGTTGTGGTGAAGTGCCATCCCTGAGGTGAATCTGCCAGGACATTGGTAATACAGCAGTCCTCTCTCACCTGTGGTTTTCCTTTTTGTGGTTTCAGTTACCCAGAGTCAACAGGGATCTGGTGTGCTGCTGTATTGTCCGAAGGTCTACGGTAGCATGACGCTGTGTTACATGCTATGTCGTTCACCTCACTTCATCTCATTAAGTGGGATTTTTATCAGCTCACATCATCACAAACAAAAGGGTGAGAATAGTACAAAGATATTCTGAGAGGGAGAGATTGCATTCATAGAACTTTCCTTAAGACCACATTGCTAAAACTGCTCTATTTATTACTAGCTATTGCTGCACTTTTCTGCATCTAATTTAAAAATTAAACTTTAGGGGTGTCTGGGAAGTTTAGTCAGTTGGGCATCCTACTTGATTTTGGCTCAGATCGGGATCTCAGGGTCAAGGAATTGAGCCCCGTGCCAGGCTCTGTGCTCAGCGGAGAGTCGCCTTGAGGATTCCTCTCCCTCTGACCTCTCATCCTGCTCATGTTTGCCCTCTCATTCTAAAATAAATAAGTAAATCTTTAAAAAATTAAACTTTATCATAGGTATTATGAATAAAGAAAATATATTAAATTTAGGGTTTGATACTCTCCACACTTTCAGGCATCCACTGGGATTTGGGAATATGTCTCTAGTTCAGTAGTTATTTCCTCTCCTCCAGCTCTCCAGGGTCCCTCTATGCCATCTATTAACAATGACTAGCTCAAAGTCAGCTGGTAAATTAAGTTGTAACTTGCAGAGTGGTGGCCCCAGTGTCACAAAGCAGGGCATAAAGGGATAGATTTGGAAGAGGGAGAAACTATCCTATGATCAGCCCAGGGTTGCATGGAATCATATGTGGTAAAGTGCACTTCCATGCTCTCTAATATTTAGGGAATAATTCAAACAAACATCATCATTAGTTTGGCATGCTACTGGATTGCAAACCTCATGAATAAACAGTTAGAACTTATGTTTTCCTGTAAGAGTTATTCTCTTACATTCCACTTCATGTCAGGCTCCTCTAGCAACTTTCAGGATAAATCACTTTATTAATACTTTTGCTATAAAATAAAGTATGGCCTCATGATTCCCAAGAGGTAGATTTATTTTAATGTCTGTACTCCCTTTCCTATTTATAGATGCCAACCATGAATGCATTGTATTTTTGACGGCAGGTCTACTCTTGACCTACTACTAATTTGTAAAACATATTTTTGATGATTTGAGCATGTATTATTTAACAGCTACAAAGATAAATGTCTATTATATATTATGCATAAATCTACACAAAATATAAGATTTGTATGAATACCTATAACTCTTATTCTATTAAAAAATTCTTATTCTATTAAATATTTGTCCGTGGAGAAACATTTTAAATAGAGTACATGTTTATGGAGGAAATAATTCCACCTACACATATTTAAACCTTTCATTACAGAATGCAGGAAACCTTTAAAGCTGCATGTTCTACAGAAGTAGTGTTTTATTAATAAAAAGTTTACAACCATGTATAACAATCAAATACAATTCAAATAATATGCCATATGTTGGCACAGGTTATAAAGTTTGGAAAGGAGAAATCTCATTTAGAAATATTCCTTAAGTTACCATATAAGGAACTCTTCTTATTAAGATCCTTAGAATATTCTTTTCTGACTTACTAGCCTTGTTTCTCCCCTTTAATACTGGTTCTGAAGGCTCAACAGATCTGTAGAATATTAATTGTGTAAGCATGGAATTATAGTAAATACAAATTGTCTTTAAAATATAAATGCATTTTGACTTGGAAACACTTAATCTTCTAGGATTAGCAAAACAAAAAGAAAATTTAGAAAAGACATGGACTTTGACATTTTTCCTATAGAGTTTTGATTTATATGGAAATGATTCTGAAATATTTTGTAGGCATGGTCAAGACTCCACCATGGCTGCTTAATTCTAGGAGTTTGTTCAAACTCAGGAGTTGTTACTTAATCATCCAATTTCCTAGGAAATCATAAATTGTATAATATTGTGGCTCTTTACAAGAAAAGTCTTTATTTTGTTTATTAGCCTGTATCAATGTATGGCTATAATATTCACAATAGACCTTAATTTTTTTTTTTTCACTCAGATTATGAAATGTGAGATGATAAACTTATGTGAATTGGATGTTGTCTAAAGAAAAACACGTAAAGTGAAATGCAGAAATAAATGCAATATAAAGTGGAAACATACAAAATAATTTGAATTTAACAATTCATTTTTTAAATGGAAATATTTTTTTCTTACATTTTCTTTTTTGGGGTGTGGGAGAGATGAGAGAGAGAGAGAGGGAGAGAGAGAGAGTAAGAGAGAGAGCATGTGAGCAGGGCCGGAGGGGTAGAGGGAGGGGAGAAAGAGAATCCCAAGCAGGCTTCATGCTCAGCTCAGCACAGAGCCTGTCATAGGGCTCAATCTCATGACCCTAAAATCATGACCTGAGTCTAAACCAAGAGTTGGATGCTTAGCTGACTGAGCCACCCAGATGCCCTGGAAATATTTATTTTCTAAATGCAACTTACATATTATTCATTTTGAGTAAACTATTGTTGTTATTTATTAACAGGAAATACTAAAATGTGCCAAGTGACAATATGGCTCTTACATTTCACACACAATAACTTTCAGAGATTATGCAAAACAAATACTATCCTTTCTATTTTCAGATGTGAAATTTCAGCTCTCTAAGAGCAAATAGTAGCTTGGAGATATGAGATTAAGCAAAAGCAGTATTTTTGGAACACCTATACTCGTTCCATTAATATAGTCAATCAAAGAGGCAAATCTCTAAGAGACAAATCTTGTCAGTTTTACACAAAAATTAATTAATTCATTTAAAAAACTGAATAAAAGTTATTGTTTTAAGAGAAGTCACCTGAAATATAGAAGTGCATAAATAAATAAGCACATAAGCACATAATTATAAATATAATAGAAAGGCATTATCATCTAAATCATCTCTCAAAGAAAGACACAGAGTGAAAGGTCTATCAGACTTCCTAATCTCAGGATTTGAAGGGAAATTTTCTTATAATAATCTTAGGAAAGCAGCATGAATACCCAGTCCTCTGTTTTCAAATAAAAGCAGAAAAGATGTGATTGTCAGGCATAGTAGTAGAAGCCATAGCACAAAACAGAAAGACCAGTATGAATGCACAGAAACAATGAACCCATATTTTTCCCCCTAAAATATCTAACAGAGAAAATTTAAGAAACAGAAACAGAAAAAGCAGACAACAAAATCTTCAAAAGCTTCTAATTATTATGCTCAGAAGGATTACAACTTTATCTCACCCTTCAGGATGAAATAAGAAAACGTGAAAGACTCACAGAGATGAAAATATAATTGAAATCCAACAGAACATGAAAGTAAAACTGAAGAAATCAGCCAGAACCCTAAGCCAAAACAATGAGAGAATGAAATACAAGAGAATAATTAGAAAAAGAGGGTTAATACAAATACAACAATTTGATTTTGGCACTCACCAAAATAAACTATACGATATTTTATGTACATAGATGAAAGAGAATGAGAGAGACAGAGGAAAGGCAAGAGATAAGTAGGAAAGACAGAAAGATATATTCTACTCTGGTAGATGCAGAAGATTTGCCCCCAAAATGATGCTTGCTGTGAGATGTGAAAGATGAATAGGAAGTAAACTAGCTCAGAGAGAAGGAGAGCTAGTGTTTTAGGGAAGAGCATGTTGGAAGTCTCCAGATAGCAGAGGTGGGAGTGAACCTGGCATGTGTTAAGGCCCTAAAAAAGTCAGTATCTCTATCAGGGGCAGTGATAAAATAGGTGAGAAATTGGGAGAAGGACTTAAGTACTACTTTATTGGCTAAGACTTCATCACTTCTTAAGTAATGGAAAATGATGTCATGCTTAAATAAAAGAGTAGCAAGGTCAACGCTACACTACAAAGGAGCAGCATTACTCATTTTGGAGAAATGATGAGCAAGGATCTAGTGAAGAGGAGACATCATCCAGGGCAGAAGAAATGTCACTTGGGCAAGATGGAAATTAGTGGCTTCATGAAAATATTTTGAGGGAAGAACTAATAGAACTTTAAGAATGGATTGAAAATTGGGGAGGATTTAGGGGAAGAGGTAAAGCACAATTCTCTCCTGTGGCTGCAATAGAGGAAAACAAATTATAGGAGGCTGATTATGAACACTTGTATGTCCTATATTGTTCAGTTAGATTGGGCAGGAAAAAGAGGTTGAGTGATAAATTAAAATGGAATACTAAAATATTAAATGTTATTCAGTGAAGACAATGGGTATGACTTTCTTTCTGGTGGGTTAGTTTTGTTGTTGTTGTTGCTTTATTCTTAAAATATCCTCAAGAAGCATGCAATGAACTTGAATTAAACAAAGAAAATACTGAGAGGTCTATGCAAAATGTTTTGAACTCAAAGAAGCTGTTTGGTAAATAACGTTGAAGACAGGCATTAAAGAGAAATATTGTAACAGCTTCAAAATAGACCAAAAGATCATAGAATTTCTTCAGTGGAAAACAACGCATTGAGTATATATTTGTGGATTATTCTGATTCTGTGAGAGCTCTGAGCCCTTTCTTGTCTTTGAGATATTTTTCACTTTTTAAAACTGATAGTAAACAAATCAGTGTTGCTAGAATGCTGACTGTTTCCACTGAAATTCATTAGCTATAGGCTCCTTAGGTATCTTCACAGTCTTCTCAAGTTTGCATCTGGTGGTACATTCCTTCAGAATGCCTAATGTTTATTATATATGTACCTGTCTTTATATTCTCTGACTTTGGTGAAGTCTTTTCATTTCCTCATTAGAGATACATAAAATCTTTGACATGTGTATATTTTATGTTTTTATAAGAGTAATGATTTTTAGAATAAAAATTTTACTTTAAGAAATATATATATATTTTGAAAAATTCAGTTCATTTTAGAAAGAAATTATTTTTTTGTATAATGTAAATGTACACACGCACACATAAATATTTGACGAATCTTCTTCTAAGGATTTTAAAGACCTAGAATTCCAAATAGCTTAGGGACAAAACAGCATTTATTTAAGACAGAGTCCAATATTTAGCATTTCAGTGTTTATGGAACACAGAAAACTTGTTCATTTTAATTTTAGTTGAGTATCATAATGCTCCTTTGCTGCGTTTTTATGGGGGGCGGGAAGACTACTAATCCAATAAATATCTTTCAAAGAAGGAAAAGACTATAAAGGTCTACCTCAAGTTCCCTACTCAATGTATCTGTCCTAGAAAAATAGGCAGAAAGCAGAGCCAATTTTTCTGCAAGTACTGATTTTGCTTGGGATAAACTAATGCTCATCCGTTTGCAATAGAAATTGTTTTCCAAATATAATGAAAAAAAAAACCTTTTATGTTCAGTATGAGCTTGTTAAGGAGAGAACTTGCTGTATCACTGATTGGATTGCACTGCTTCATTCAAGTTATTATACAAATCTCAACATCTAATTATAACTGTCTTTTTAAGTAACACAAAATCATTAAGGTTAATATAGGTGAAAATTTTCTGAGATTACACTTTTGACACATCAAGTCAGGAGTTAAATGACTTGTAAATGACATTAAAAATAAATATGAATGTTTTATAAGGTAGTGTTTGAAAAATAAGTATATTTAGAAATGAAAAAAATACTGGCTACCATTTTCTTCGCAGATCTCAATTGCTCAAAATTTAATAGCTGGTAATTCATATTTGAGAAAAAAATTCTTACAGTTGTGGTACTCTTTCCAAGTTAGCTCTATGTGGATAATATTTATTGAAATAATCTCTCAGTGATAATATGTGATATTCATTTGCACATAAGCATTGAAAATAAAATACATGAATCACGGTTTAAGAACATAATTATTTCTATGATTCTGTAATGGATTTTCCTATTGGTAATTTTATGATGATTCACTTTTATTAAAAATTTAAAACTGCAAAGTGGAAATCTATAACAGCATCATCAATTTTGTGGGAAGTTATACTTTGTCTTATGTATTTAAATATATATTATAAAAATAAATAAATAAATATATATTATAAAACTATATCTACTACATACTTATTGTTAAGCCATATATTTAGTCTTCCTTTATGAAATTTCTGTTGGCTGTGAATAGGTTTATGCTACAAGGAGTGCGTGTGTGCAGGCTTTAGATATGAGGTAAGAGAATAGAGGTAGGAGGTCATAATGCATTTTTGTGAGAAGGAGCCATGTATTCAAACCATAAGAGACACTGAACTCTAAGAAACAAACTGAGGGTAGCTGGAGGGAAGGTGGGTGGAGGGATGGGGTAACCAGTTGATGGGCGTTAAGGAGGGCACCTGATGTAATGAGCAGTGGGTGTTATACATAACTGATGAACCACTAAATTCTGCCTCTGAAACACACATATACACACACATGCAAAAGCTCTGCATTTAATTTGCAAAGCATTAGGTTTCAGCAAGTTTATTTGCATATATGTGTGCATAAATTAAAATATGGTTAAAATTATATTTTTATAATGCTATTTCGTATATTAATTTAAATAAATTTTGAATAGTACTTAGGAAAACTTAAAATGTACACAATATAATGTAATTATTAATTTTTGTATGGGAAACAGCATAAGCTTTGGATCCAGACTTTATAAAATGTACTGAAAATACTCACCTTTTACATAGTTTTGCAAACACAAGAGATGTATCTAAAGAAGTAGCCCCGTAATTGTCATATATTATACAATCAGTCTTAATGAGATACTACTATCCTTGATGTTAAGAATGGGAAAAAGCCTTAATCTTGAATGTCTCACATTAGATTTTACTTTAAAATTTTCCCATCACATTTATTTATTTATTTGTTTATTTATTTATTTTAATAATAAATTTATTTTTTATTGGTGTTCAATTTGCCAACATACAGAATAACACCCAGTGCTCATCCCATCAAGTGCCCCCCTCAGTGCCCGTCACCCAGTCACCCCCACCCCCTGCCCTCCTCCCCTTCCACCACCCCTAGTTTGTTTCCCAGAGTTAGGAGTCTTCATGTTCTGTCTCCCTTTCTGATATTTCCTACTCATTTCTTCTCCCTTCCCCTCTATTCCCTTTCACTATTATTTATATTCCCCAAATGAATGAGACCATATAATGTTTGTCCTTCTCCGATTGACTTATTTCACTCAGCATAATACCCTCCAGTTCCATCCACGTTGAAGCAAATGGTGGGTATTTGCCGTTTCTAATGGGTGAGGAATATTCCATTGTATACATAGACCACAGCTTCTTTATCCATTCATCTGTCGATGGACACCGAGGCTCCTTCCACAGTGTGGCTATTGTGGCCATTGCTGCTATAAACATCGGGGTGCAGGTGTCCCGGCGTTTCATTGCATCTGTATCTTTGGGGTAAGTCCCCAGCAGTGCAATTGCTGGGTCATAGGGTAGGTCTATTTTTAACTCTTTGAGGAACCTCCACACTTTTAAATAACCAAAATATACCAGAACATGATTTAAAATAACATATATAATATTGGACCACTTTCTCACACCATACACAAAAATGAACTCAAAATGGATTAGAGACCTAAATGTGAGACCTGAAGCCATAAAACTCCTAGAAGAAAACATAGGCAGTAATTTCTTTGACACTGAAACATTTTTCTAGATACGCCTCCTCAAGCAAGGGAAGCAAAAGCAAAATTAAACTATTAGGACTACAAAATAAAAAGCCTTTGCACAGCAAAGAAATCAACAACAAACATAAAAGGCAGCCTACTGAATGGGACGAAGTATTTGCAAATGATATATCTAATACAGGATTAATGTCCCAAATATATAAAGAACTTATACAACTCAACACCAAAAGAGCTAATCTGATTAAGAAATGCTCAGAAGAGGGCAGCTCCAGTGGCCCAGTGGTTTAATGCCACCTTCAGCCCAGGGTGTGACCCTGGAAACCTGGGATCGAGTCCCACGCTAGGCTCTCTGCATGGAGCCTGCTTCTCCCTCTGCCTGTGTCTCTGCCTCTCTCTCTCTTTGTCTCTCATGAATAAATAAATATAATCTTAAAAAAAAAAAAGAAATGGTCAGAAGAGCTGAACAGACATTTTTCCAAAGAAGACAAAAGATGTCCAATAGACATATGAAAAGATGCTCAATGTCACTAATCATCAGGGAAATGCAAATTAAAACCACAGTGAGATATCACTTTACACCTGTCAGAATGGCTAAAAATCCAAACCAAACCAAAACAAAACACAAGAAATAATGGCTTGGTGAGGATGTGGAGAGAAGCAAACCCTTGTACCCTGCTGACGGGAATGCAAATTGCTGCAGCCACTATGGACAGCAATACGGAGGTTCCTCAAAAAATTCAAAATAGCATATGCTTCAGTAATTCCACTACTGGATGTTTACCCAAAGAAAACAAAGATTCCAAGTTGAAGAGATAGACCAATGCCTATGTTTATTGTAGCATTTTTTTTTTTTACGTTAGCTAAGATACAGAGGAAAAGCATCCATCAAAAGATCCACAGATAAAAAAAGATAGATGTCACATATAATGGAATATTATTCCTCATTAAAATAGAATGAGATCTTGCCTTTTGCAGCAACAAGGATGAACCTAGAGGATACAGTGCTAAGTGAAATGAGTCAGAGAAAGACAAATACCAGATGGTTCCACTCATATGTGGAAATTAAGAAATAAAACAAATGCACAAAGAAAAAAAAGAGAGAGAGAGAGAGAGAGAGAGAGAGAGACTGGACTCTTAAATACTCTTAAATACAACTGGTGGTTGCCAGAGGGGAGGTGGGTGGATTAGGAATGAAATAGACAAAGGGGACCAAGAGCACAGTCATGTGATGGGCACTGAGTATCGGATAGAATTGTTGAATCATTACATTTACACCTGAAACTAATATGACACTGTGTGGTAATGCACTTCCATAAAATATCACGCACATAATTACTGTGTTAAGCATATACAGACAAACTATTAAGAAACACCTCACTCGCTAATTAGAGAATAGATTCTTTAATGGAGAGACTTGGGGCACCTATGAACTCATGATTGTATCTGCTCCAATTCTAAATGTTAGGCATTTGATGTTTGTCACGTATCTTTAAGATTGAGAAGGAAAATCGTGGTATTAAAACTCCATTTAGAAAAATAAGTTAAGGGAATCTACCTATTTATAAAATAAACAGACCCATAGGAACAGAGACCAGGGCACAGTCAGCCACCTGGAGGAGTTACTGCTACTTACGATGACCCAGCAAATGACCCTGAGGGCTGAGGAGTAGCCTGGGCCAGGGAGAGCACAGTGACGTGAGCGCTGGGTCCAGCATTCAAGGAACACATAGAAATGCAGAAACGGAGTGAAATACCAATTAACAGAAGATAGATAATTTAGAAACCAATAACAACCACCATAACAAGAGCACATCACGAAAACCCATTTTAGCACACAGACTAAGGTTTTCTGTAACCAAAATATAACGTTGAAACATTTTAGGGGACAAATAAAAGGGTGGTCAATGTTAAGACCTGAACTGGTCCTCTGGACAATCAAATGAAAGAAATATCTCAGAATTTCAAGCAAAAGTACGCAGACTGGGAAATCAAAAGGGAACAGATAAAAATCCAGAGGTCCCATTAGGTAGGGCCACTGCTCATGCAATTCCTTGGAAGCCATTCATGTAGCAAACAAGCCCTTACGTTCGTTGGACGTGGTGTTTGTTCACAGATCAGGAAAATTCTCGTGTGAGTAGCAGGAGTTCAGAAAATGAAAAGAAAAGAGGATCAGAAGACGTATGGTGATAAGAAAACAAATACTAGCAGAATATTCCCCTGCATTAAATGAGAACCGGGAGATTGTAAAGGGTCACGGTGTCCCAGAAAGCTTGGTGAGAAAGACACAGTGTCCTGCTGAAGCTAGAGAATGACCAAGGGCAAAGAGAAAACGTCAGAGGCTCCCAGGCAGGACAATAGAAATAATATGTACTTGTGGAGACTGCAGAGCTGACCCTCGCTCGGCTGGCCTGGTACACAGGGTAGTGGCCAGGGACTATTTTTGAATAACAGCCTTTTAGTTCTGCAAAAAGCAGAAAGCTGACCCCGATCACTGCACTTCCTGCCTGGGTCAGGGCCGCTGTGACAGCTGGTCAGTAAGGCCCTGGACCTCTCATGTCTCCTTCTGGGCTGTTAGATCAAAGGCCAGGGTTGCACTGAGGGAAGGGCCTGAGGAGGCCTGCTTTTTCCTGAAGCCACAGCTGAGGCCACGCAACATTATTTTTGAAAACATTTTTTTTCACATATTAATCTTTTACTGTTCTGAAGGCAAAAAGCAACTGAGTCAGAAGAAATTAAAACGTCCATTGATCATTTAGCAGGTTAGTCAAATGACTGTGTAACTGTTCCCATATGAACCGTAATAGAGCTCTTGGTCTCTCGGTCTATCTTGTCTTGACCCAAGTCTCTCTAATCTCTGAGATTATCCTGATGGACAGAAGCCTTTGGGCAGGTGGTGAGTGCGGGACGGATGTTCTCCAGGGAAGACAGCAGAGGTGGGGGGCTTCGAAGTCATGTGATTTGCTCCCCGCCTTGCATTTTGAGAGAGTCTGAGCCAACTGACCCAAGTCGCTTGGGAAGTCTTAGAAAAATAAGAAACAAGCAGGAGGAATAGGTTTTTAAATGTATTTTTATTTTAATTAATTAATTTTTTAAAGGATCTATTTATTCATGAGAGACACACAGAGAGAGAGGCAGGCTCCACGCAGGGGGCCCCATGCGGGACTCAATCCTGGGTCCCCGGTTCACGCCCTGAGCCGGAGGCAGACACTCAACTGCTGAGCGCCCCCAGGCTTCCCATAATTTATTTTTATTTATTTGTTTTTTTTTCCAGTTATTGTATACTTATTAAGTTGAATTTTATCTACCCGTATCTATTTAATAAATTTAACTCTTTGACATTTTTTGCTGAGTAAGCAAATTGCTTTGAAACCTTCCTGGTTACTAGTACTGATAATTTTGTGCTTTAGAAAAATGTTATCATGCTTATATAACAAAGGTTCTGAAGTGATTGCCACAATCAAACTAATGGAGCCTTTCATCATTCCACATTATTTTGTTTGTTTGTTTCTTCTGGTTTTTGTAGCGAGAGCACTTGAGATCTACTATCTTAGTAATTTCAAGTATGTGATACAGAATTATTAACCGTAGATACCATGCTGTATATTAGATCCACAGAATGTATTCACCTTTTAACTAAAACTTTGTACCCTTTGATCAGCATTTCCCCAAACCTCCCACATGTCCCCGGCAACCACCATTCTACTCTTTCTCTCTCTGAGTTAGACTTTTTACATTCCACAGGTAATGGACACCATGCAGTATTTGTCTTCCTCTCTCTGGCTCATTTCACTAGAGTAAGTAAAGCCCTCCCGATCCATCAGGTTATCACAAACAGCAGGATTTGTTTCTTTTCTAAGGCTAAGTAATACTATCTCTTAGTCTCTTGCTTTCTCTTTCTCTCTCCGAAATATCTGTCATCTGTCTCTGTATAGATACATACACGAGTATCTATGCAGAGAGAAAAAATATAGATATGTATTTAGGTAGATAATCACATTTTCTTTAACCGTTCATCTGTCAACCAATACTTTGTACACTTCTAGTTGAGATTTACACCCAAAAATAATGCTCAAGTTAGCTTTTTTTATTTTTTTAAGATTTTATTTATTTATTCATGAGACTGACAGAGAGAGAGAGGGACAGAGACACACACAGGCAGAGGGAGAAGCAGGCTCCATGCAGGGAGCCCAATGTGGGACTCGATCTGGGGACTCCAGGATCACGCCCTGGGCCGAAGGCAGATGTTTAACTGCTGAGCCACCCGGGTGCCCCTCAATTTAGCTTTTAATTGACATCGAGCTATGTGGGATAAAGATAATGTGCCCGGTCTTTTGTCTCAATCATTTTAGATATATATTTCACTGGGAACAAAAAGGAAGGCTTAATTAATGAATATTTTACTGTATAGATGCTTAATGATCTTTTAATGCAAACTTTTTAGGTGTCAGTTAATTTGTGCCGCCTATTTAGAGCAGTAAAAGAAGTAAGGACTATATCCACTGCCTGGGGCAGATGGTGCAATGTTAACAGAAGACAAACAGAACAGACTTGATTTACAGGTTTCTCTATCATTAAATAACATAAACTTCAAGAGTAGGTCATTTGCATTTAAATATATAAAATAGATCAAGTACAAGTTTAGGTCAAGAATATTTAAACTGGGATGCCTGGGTGGCTCAGCAGTTCAGTGTCTGCCTTTGGCTCAGGGCGACCCAGGGGTCCTGGGAATCAAGTCTCACATTGGGCTCCCTGCATGGAGCCTGCTTCTCCCTCTGCCTGTCTCTGCCTCTCTCTCGTTCTCTCTCTCTCCTGTCTCTCATGAATAAATAAATAAAATCTTTAAAAATAAAATAAAAGTTTAAAAAGAAAAAAAGAATATTTAAACTTATGGCGAAGAAGAAAAACTGGTGACAGAGTTGGGTTTTTTGCTTTTTTTTTGTTTTTGTTTTTGTTGTTGTTTACTGTAATGGATTTGTGTCCAAAATGAATGATTTATAAGCCCTATTTAAGGAAAACAAGACAAACCAAGCCAAACCAAATGTACGATAACAAAAAAATGCAATGATTATTCAAAATTTTCTGTCTTTAATCTGGGAGAAATTATTACAAAATTTTCCTGGAAAATAAGAGCATAGTATCAATACCTTAATTACCTAAGCTCGTTATCTTCTGCAGCCAAATTATAGGACAATGACAGGCAACATGACATAATTCAAAGGACAATTCAAATGTACTGGTTTACTTTCAGTTTTCAGCAAGATGTCAAGGGACTTCTGGCTGGCTCGGACAGAGGAGCATGACACTATTGATCTCGTGGTTGTGAGTTCAAGCCCATGGTGGATGTAGAGATTACTTACATAAATAAAATTTAAAAGAAAACAAAACAACAACAACAAAAGATATCTAAATTTGATCCAAACACCATTTGTGGTTTGTAATTTCGTTGTCTGCAAATGTCAAATTGAATTTTACTTTTT